>NC_141920.1:8227500-9650000 GCF_057802395.1 Ceratotherium simum simum
AGAGATCTGCTTTTCTTGTGATGATCAGGCCCTGAGACAGACTTAACACTGTTAAAATAACCCCACAAAAACAAGGTAGAGAGCGGAACGCCAATTTATTAATTTCAGAGAAAAATCTAACTGTCGAATGATGAATACTTGGATTGGCAAGACAAGAACGTGTTTCCTTTGTTGTCACACAAAAATCAAGCTTCATGCAAAATCAAGTCATAGTCAGAAGACACTTGATGAATAGGTCTTGAAAAACTGCTCTTGTATAGACTGGAATTACTTGAGGTCCATTTGTTGAGTCCTCCAACAGACGACAGAAATCATAATATTGTTGATAAAAATGCAACAGACAAGTAGAGCTAGCTGAACCAAAAATGCCTTAGCATCAGCTAAGATTCATTTATTAATTCAATAAGCATTGATTGAACTCCAAAATATGCCAGAGACTGGGGCTGCAATAGTGAATAGGATATACTAAATCTGATAAAGATTTAACCTGGCATACGAGAAAGACATAACTCAATGAATTCCTATCACAATACAGATTGTTTTACTTATTTAATAAGCACATATGTAAAAGACACTGGACTAAATGCTTGCAAATATTAACTTGTTTATCACAACCCTCCCATGAGGTAACGTTAAAGAAAAAATTTTTCATGATACTTGTTAAACAGTAAGACAGACTTTATTCATGGGTGACTACTACAATGGGGTTCTGCAGTAGAGGAGAGAGATTGGGCTAAATTTTGAATACAAGGAAAAATAGGGATTTATAGCCAAGTACCAGAGGAATGAAGGTGGTTGGTGGATGGAAAATTACTAAGGTGTTAGGGTAATTCTTGCTAAGTAACCTAGCAGGTGAAGGCAGGCCAGGGTGATAAGATATTAAGATATTACCTGGGGGATGAGGAATTTGGCCAGATATTGAGGGAGATCATAAATCGAGGGTGGGAGATTCTGGCTAAACTGACTTAGCAGGATTTTTGCCAAAACTGGGCTCTATAGAGATGGAGACCGAAGCTCGAGGTTGGATCTAGTTGAGTAGAGGGCTCAGAGAAGTCTGACTAAAGTTTGGTCGGAGATAATCTCTGTCAGTAGGTATTACTATGATCCCCATTTTACAGATGGGGAAACCAAGGCAAAATGTAATTATGTAACTCACTTACTATCATACAGCCAGTAGATAGTGGAGCCAGAAAATCACTGTCTATGCTGCTTTAAGAATAGAACTATATATTCTCTTAGTTCCCTGTCCCTGAAAACACACACACACGCGCGCGCACACACACACACACACACTGCATCACCTTCATGTAAATGCACAAAGCGCTTTCACTCAGATTTCCTCTCCTGGGCAGCACTTGAGATGGGAACTGCCAACATTTCTCATGATCATTCTTTCACTGTGCTTCCTCTGTTGGTTGACAATTTCTTTATTAAATGATATAAATCAGGGACGTAGTCTGAAATGAGCTGGCATTTTTTCTGCCCCGGTCAACAATATGTTGATTTTATATGTTAAGCAAGCACTATTAGTTGTATACAAGTATCTTTTTACTGCATTTGTTCTAAATAGCAATATACTCAGATAAAATGTTCACCTCCCCAAACTTCCTTGCAGCAGAGGTGGACCTGTGACTGAGTTCTCGTCTGTAAAATGTAGGTGGGACTCTACCACATGGAAAGCTATTATTTTCCTGAAAAAGGTGGTAGACCTGGCTGCACTTGTCTTGCAGCCTTTGCGCTTGTGCTACTCCCTGCCTGGAATGCACATATGATGGCAATAGCTCCTGCAGCCATGCTGAGACCATGGGTGGAAGCCTCATCACTGCAAAAGCCAAGCAGAACTATAGATGCAACCTGGATCTATGCCAGTATCATGAAGCTACCATTTCACTCTTGGATTTCTTCTTCATCCCACTTAATATGTGAGATAAATAAATGCTCATTTGCTTAAGTCACTACAGTAGAGTTTATGTCTCATGCACCTGAAGACAATCGTAAGTAATAGACTAACTTTCAAAGAGAAATATTGATATTACTTCCTCATTCTTGGTAAACATCTCACTCTAACTATTAAGTATTTATAGTAAATATTATCACTGACAAAATTTTATTGAATAAAGCATGAGGTATATATTTGGAGCAATGACATGCAAAAAAATTACTCAGAAATAGTTTCCCTATTGTTTCTAGTACTCTTGCTTCTTCCGGTTATTTTCCTATCCATTACATTTTATCAAATGACTGCTAGAGAAATAAAAGTTGCATTTTGAATGTAGGCACTTTTGCTATTGTTCAGCTATTTGGAACATTGATGACCCTAGAAATAAAAATGAAGGTGGTGGAAATTAGTATTCTGAAATATCCATGGAAGAGAATGCAGATTGTGCAATCTAAATTTCAGATATAATCTGATCTGAAATCAAAGAACTTATTCAGGTACTTAAATTCATTCTTTATGAAAAGAGTGTGAAGTTTTCAAAAGATAACACATTCAAGTATATTCTCAGTTTTCTGAAAACCCACTCATTACTTTTCAAGCATCTTTGGCTCAAAACCAGCCATTTTCAGAAATGCGGTCTTCATTTGTAAGTGGTTTTGCAGCAATAATCAAGGAAGGAAGGTCAGAAAATCCAATGGTCCAGATTATTTGAGGGGAGAAGCAGCATGAAAAATGGTCACTGGCATATAATTTCGCTTTTGAGAAACAGAAAACCTAGAGGGAAAAAATATAGACACTAAGGTCTCTGAACTGCCTTAGAAAAAGAAAAACAGTTTAGATTGCTCTGCTGCCATAACAAGCAGCAGAGTTTATTGTTTTGTTTGCAGACTGAGGTCTGCAGAAAATAAATATCCGCAGCTGAGGGCATCTAGAGATAATGAACATCCAGAAGTGCGACTACACCCCAAGGTATTTTGGGAATCATCTTACTGACAGAGAAGAAAGGAGATAAAGTGGCCGAGAAATTTTATCAGTGATGAAACAGAGAAAGAGAGGCTACGAGAGAGCAGTAGACTGGTAAGGAATAGAATTCCATCCCCAATCAGCAGCCACATCTACTCAGGGCTGATTACACAGGGTTCACTTAAATTCTGCTGTATGGCCTTTAGCACCTGGAATGCTAATCAACCAGAGAATGACTTACAATTCCACAGAGTTGAGCTGCATCCTCTTTCATTCTCTTCCATCAGCTCCATCTTCTTGCAAAGAGCAGTAAACCATCACACCCAAGATGGTTTGATTCATATTCATTTTAAGAAAATGCTTCTAGTGAGTGGTAGAGAAAAGTTGGTACCAGAAAACTCAAGTCAATTGAGTTAGTTTCTCTTCTTTTTATAAATTATGTATCACTCTACCAAATGATAACCAAAAAATGATGTGTTGGGTGTCCTGCCCGGTGGCGTAGTGGTTAAGTTTGCATGCTCAGCCACGGCTGCCTGGGGTTCGTGGGTTCGGGTCCTGGGCGTGGACCTACACACTGCTTGTCAAGCCGTGCTGTGGCAGGCGTCCAACATAAAGTAGAGGAAGATGGGCACAGATGTTAGCCCAGGGCCAGGCTTCCTCAGCAAAAAGAGGAGGATTGGCAACGGATGTTAGCTCAGGGCTAATCTTCCTCACCAAAAAAAAAAAAAAAAAAAAAGATGTGTTGGAATTTTTGTTTGTTTTTAATTCCTGTCTCAGGTCCCATATTCTTGCCAATACCTTGGAGATTAACGTGGAACATCTGGCTTATTTCGTGTTCTAGAAAGGAAAATTTGAATGTTCCTAAGGTGAGACTGAGTCATTACAAATGGTAAAGTGTCTGATGAATCTAGTAGCTATTCTGTTGCCTTTATTCACTCATATACGAATTTACTGATTCCACAAATGTCTATTTTAGACCTCCTACACCCAAAGAACTATTCCAGGTGCTGATCTATACAGACAAGTATACTAGACATAGATTCTGCCCTCGGGATGTAAAATGTAATAGAAGGGGAAAATAAACATATATTTACAAGGAAATGTAAAAAGTAGGTGATGACTTCAATGACAGAAAATTATCTGGGAAAACAGGGAATATTTTTAGCTATGAGATAAAGGAAGACTTTATGGACACAGTGTGTGAATTTGATGCTTATGACTGTTTAGAATTCAGTTAAGATGACATAAGGGCAAGAGAGAGGAAACAGGAAAGTAATGCATCTTAATTGGAAAGTGTGTTGTTCTTGTGGAGAAGGGTAAGCCTGTGTCTGGAAAGCAGCATTCATCGAAAGTCAGAAAGTGAAGGCACATCCTGTGGCTGTCTCTCTCGTTGTCCAGCCATCCACGTACCGCTGTGATGACGCTTGCCTGTCAACTCACTTTCATTGACTTAATTTTTTAAGTTGATTCATTTTTTCTTAATAACTCTTTACATTTTACTTAAAAAATATTACAGGGCCGGCCCCGTGGCTTAGCGGTTAAGTGCGCGCCCTCCGCTACTGGCGGCCCCGGGTTCGGATCCCAGGCGTTCACCGAGGCACCGCTTCTCCAGCCATGCTGAGGCCGCGTCCCACATGCAACAACTAGAAGGATGTGCAACTATGACATACAACTATCTACTGGGGCTTTGGGGGAAAAAAGGAGGAGGATTGGCAATAGATGTTAGCTCAGAACCGGTCTTCCTCAGCAAAAAGAGGAGGATTAGCATGGATGTTAGCTGGGGGCTGATCTTCCTCACAAAAAAAAAAAATTACAAACAAGCGAAAAACTCGGTATCATTTGACACAAATAGAAAGTAGACATAAAATTTAACTGAAAATAAAGCAATGTGGTTAAATTCTCCCCAGGCCTTGTTGGTTGCTTGAGGTCTCCTATTGATGTTAAAAATGGAGATTAAAGAAAGTTAGGGAGGGATTAACACCTACTGGAACCACACTAGGAGTTTCTCCTTGATGCACCATAGGAGAAGGAACCAGAAGAAAAGAAAACCAACGTCTCATCATGGAATGCTGTTTAATGTTATGTCTGAGTTACACAAACCAGCTCATACCTACCAAAGATGTAAGTGGCATGATTTGGGAAAATCAAACTACAGAGATAGGAAGGCTTGGATTCAAATTATAGCTCTACAATAAAATGACTAACAACTCTATGTGTTAAACTTTCCTCAAAAATATATTTCTCTCTGTGTCTTATATATATATATAATCTATATCATATATATGAATATATAAATATTTATGTATACAGAGACACACATATAGAGAGAGAGGGACAGGGAGAGAGAAACAGAGACAGAGAGACATCTAGATATACAGCTGTCTATCTGTCTATCTGTCTATCTAGAGAGAAAGACTGATATATACCAGACATGCAATATGGTAGTGCAATCACAAAAATGAAGTTAGGTAGGGCCAGCCCGGTGGTGGAAGTGGTTAAGTGCTCACGCTGGGTTCGCTGGTTCGGATCCCGGGCGTTCACCGACGCACTGCTTGTCAGGTCATGCTGTGGCGGCATTCTATATAAAGTGGAGGAAGATGGGCATGGATGTTAGCCCAGGACCAGTCTTCCTCAGCAAAAAGAGGAGGATTGGCAGATGTTAGCTCAGGGCCGATCTTGTCACAAAAAAAAAAAATGAAGTTAGGTAAAAGTTTGGGACAGAATCATGGAACTTCAGACCAGACACCACTAAAAGCACATATTTCTGAGAAAAAAAGGTACATTAGAACACCAATATAGTGCCAGAAACATAAGAAAAATAAAATGGTCTTGGTTAGTGCTAAAAAGAAGACAAAATGTCAAGGGAATTCCAAACTTACAAAGATTCAAATTTAAGTGCTAATCAGTCTGCATACCTATATACACAAACATGTATAAGTTTATTTTCATTTCAGAAAACTTTGAAATAGGTCATATGATTGTCTTATCAAAAATCTGAAGTAATGCTCTAAGATTTTCCAGGTGAAAAGAGAATAATCCTATAACCAGCTGCCATCTATATACTTCATCAAGCAATAATTTTCTCCTTTTTGAGGGGTAGGTTGTTTCCCCAGAGATTTTACTTATCTCTTTTTTGTTTGGTAAAATGACTAACTATTCAAGTATTCCAGCAAAAGAACATAAATGACTGTTGCTTACAGTCAAGACTCAGTTATCCATATGCAAATAATTTTCAATGTGCTTGTTATCCTAGTCTGCCATTATCCTTTGCCAGGCAGAGTTTTCTAGGCCAATTTTCCCCACTGCTGATTGGGATATACTTAAGAAATTCACAGTTGTTTTAGCCTGAGCCTTAGCAAACCACAATTAGGTGAATCTGCTGAAACAAAACACAGTCAAACTAAATAATACATTCCAAGACCAAGATCAATTATGGTGGATGATATAAGTTTCTGGGCTGCCATCCATTGGCACAGATAAATGAAAACTACATTTATCTTCATCTTATACTTGAATCTATATGAAAATGTATGAATAAAGCACTCAATTCTCACATCTGCCCTTCCCACACTACGTATTCATGTAAAAAAGATAGTTTAAAAAGTATTTGTATAGCCAGAGGAAACGTCTCCGTATGTGACGTTGGTAAACCTGATTTGCCATTCTTGTCTTTCTTCATCATCTAATTAGGAAAATCATACCATTCCTGACTTCTATTCTCCATCACCTCTTTCCCAGGGGAAATATAAGCAAAAGAGGATGCATCCTACTGTGACAATATGAGTTTATGGCTCATGGGTTAATCAGTAGTTGGCTTGTCCATCTAGTGATTCTAATTGATCTAGTGATTCATCAAGTTGATGATAACCTTAATTGGAAGAGCACATAGTACTCTAATTATAGCAACTTTCATTTTCTGAGTGTTGTCCGAGTATTTACTATGTGCCAGACACTTTGCTAAGCATTGGTAAAATGAATTGTGTTACATAACACTTACAACACCACTATAAGATAGGAACTGAATATACCCTCATTTTGTAAATGGAAACAGATTCAAAAATGTTGAGTCCCTTGTCCAAAGACTGTGAGAAAGGGGCAGAGGCATGACTTATATCCTGGTATGCCCGACTCCAAGGCCTAGGTTCTTAGTCACTCTGCTCTCCCACCTCCTTTCCCTGTCGAGATCCATGGACACGGTAACACTAAACCATCACAAGCCAGAAACACTCACTAAGATCAGCAACAGTTAAACTCAAAGCTCAACATCCTCAAATGTGATTTAAGCTTAGAGTCCTCATGAAGCAGAGAAACAGAAGCTGGAAATTATCTGGTGGCTGGAGGACAATGACATGAAGGCCAGAAGCCTGAAGGTCATATAATCCTCCGTGCAGATTTCTGTGTTAGCTGTTTCAAGGTTGCTGCTTGATTTTGTTGTCTTTTCTAATTTATTTATTCAAAAAAGGTCATTTCAAACTCAATGTCTTCTTGGTGGTGACATATCGATTTTTATCAGAATTTCCAAATGGATTGACTAAAGCCTGAGAAGGTCAATGGCAATGAGGCAAAGGCTCTGACCACACTGGAGCTGAGACTGTATTCGGCTCACTGCTGTTTGCTCTTTCACTAATTACTCCCACTATTTGTTTAATATTGTGGTTCATCAAACAAAATTTCTTGTGTAAGGCTGAAGGACGCAAAGACTCAACACCACTTCCCATCCAGTGTCTGTTTTAATCAAGTTTCAATTAAATAAAACGCATTGCGGATGCAGGAAATTATCATAATTTTTTGTGTGTGTGAGGAAGATCAGCCCTGAGCTAACATTCATGCCAATCCTCCTCCTTTTGCTGAGGAAGACTGGCCCTGGGATAACATCTGTGCCCATCTTCCTCTACTTTATATGGGACGCCGCCACAGCATGGCCTGACAAGCTGTGTGTCAGTCCGTGCCCGGGATCTGAACCCGGGCCTCCGACAGCTGAGTGCACGCACTTAACTGCTACACCACGGGTCCCGTCCCAGGAAATTGTATTTTATGTAAGAGGAATCCAAAGTGTTAAATTCATTTTAAAAGACTCCCAAAGTATTCCCAGGTGCTATATAATAATAACCAGAGAGAGAAGGTTTCTGCTCACATGGTGATTATATTCTAGAGGGCGTCTCTCATTGTTTATACTCAGTCCCTTTTATTCCTTCTGCTGGTTACTGAAAACTGCTTGTCCTTTGAGGAATCAGTTCTTTGCCTCTCTGAGTCCATGTGGTCTGGGTAAATCTGGCCCGACTCTGGCTGCAGAGTGGCTGAAGAAGGATGAAGCACATGACCTGGCCCTGGCCAATCAGCACTGTCCATTCCATTAGTCATACTGATGGGTTCCAAGATGGGCATATGACCCAAGTAAGGCAAATGAGACTCAACTTTAGTACTTTTTCTGGAATTTTAGAAAAGTGGCTGCTTGATAGGATGGTAGAATGTAATCCTAGAGCAGCTGGTAGCCATCTTGCCACCACATAGAAAGAGATTGCCTAAGAAGAATCTAGTAAACACACACACACACACACACACGCACACACACACAGAAGAGTAAAGAGAAGAAGAAAAATTCCTGTGATGTCATTTAAGCCCATAGATTCAGCTGAAGATGTATCTACCCTTTGGCCTCTTAAATTATGAGATAATGAATTTTCCTTTTGTTTTTCTTCTTCTTCTTTTTTTTTTTTTTTTGGTGAGGAAGATTACCCCTGACCTAACATCTGTTGCCAATCCTCTTTTTGCTGAGGAAGATTGGCCCTGGGCTAACATCCATGCCCATCTTCCTCTACTTTATATGTGGGACACCTGCCACAGCTTGGCTTGATAAGTGGTGCATAGGTCAGCGCCTGGGATCCGAACCTGTGAACACTGGGCCACCGCTGAAGTGGAGCACACGAACCTAACCACTACACCACTGGGCCAGCCCCTCTTTTGTTTTTCTTTTTTACTTCTTCAGCTAGATTAAGGAGGGATTCTGTTTACTAATAAGCAGAAGAGTTCTGATTAATAACTCCAAGAATAATTTTATCTTTTATCCTTTTTAAAAATATTTCTAAAATAAAGAGTTCTTCCCTTCCATAATACATACAGGTATCATACACTTTCCTTGCCAAGTCAAGGTCTTATGCAAGATTTCAATTCTCAGTCTTACAGATGAAGATTGGCTATAATATTTTTGGCTCTGAAGCCACCCTGGAAGTAAGGGATTTTGAAATGAACGGCTGATATCCATTTATTTCTAGTCATTTTTCATTTTCTATAAAAATTAAAGAGAATATAAAAATATTTATACACATATATATATAATCGATAAATAACTTTTTTTGATTGGTAGGGACAGAGGCAATTTTGTTAATGGGTCTTGAAAGCCTATCTTCTAGTCTAGCAGAGCTAGCTTACATCTAACTTGATTTGTCCTCTGAGCAATGTGCTTCCTTCCATGCCTTGACCTCCTAAAAGCTGGAGTGGCTGATGTGGTGTCTAGCTTGGTGTAGAAGAAATTGGAAGAAGACACAGCACCAGCCAACCACCTCAGGTCTTAGAAAAGGCTAGTCAGGCAAGCCAACAATAGAAAGCCAATGATTAGCAAGCTAAAGAGAAGAAACCAGCCCTCTGAGGTGATCATCCAGCTGTTTGGTCATATAAAGGTTACAGAGTCTAAGACTGTGCAAGCCCTAGTGGCCTCAGGGACTGTCTAGCTCAGTGGCTTCCTTCTAATTTTGCTCCCTACACTCCATTTTTCATTTATCAGCAGAGATATCTTACATAACATAACATAACATAGCATAAAATAAAATCACGAGACGCCCTTATTGAAAAACATCCAACACTTTCTCACTACACTTAGGATAAAATTAAAAAGTCCTTAACCTGGTCTATTAGATCGTATATGTTCTGACTGATGCCTACCTGTTCTCTTCATCTGTCTAGAGAGCCTCTACTGCCTTCCTCTCGTTTTTCTCATTTTCTACCACATCAAGTTCCTTCCAGACTCAGGCCTGTTTACTTCCTGTCTACTTTGTTGAGTCTGTCTTGAATTCTCTTTAGGCACTTTCCACCTGGGTAATTCTAACTCCTCCCACGATCTCTGCTTACATTAAGTTTACTTAGGAATTTTCTTTGGCATTATAAAATAATTAAGATTTCTCATTTAAATGTTAATTTAACACTCTACATATTCTTTACAACGTTTCCCATAATCTTTAATGATATAGTTAATGTATACATTTTCTTTAAATGTTTGTTTTCCCCCTAGTCTTTAAGGTATGAGGTCAAGGGATGTGTTTGTTTTATAACAAGCTAATGGTAGTGACATATAGTAAGTATTCAACAAATTTCTTCAAAGTAAAATAAACAGGAACGTCTACAGAAGTGAAGTAACTTGCCCTTAGAATTAAAAATTTTTAGATGTTTTCATATTTTTGATGCAGAGATTCCGATAACCATTTAGTGTTTTGGGGGGGTTTATTTTTTTATTTTTTTTAGTGAGAAAGACTGGCCCTGAGCTAACATCTGTTGCCAATCTTCCTCTTTTTGCTTCAGGAAGATTGTCACTGAGCTAATATCTATGCCAGTCTTCCTCTACTTTATATATGGGACACCACAGCATGGCTTGATGAGCGGGTGCCTATGCGCTCACCTGGGATCTGAACCCGCAAACCCCAGGTCGCCAAAGCAGAGTGCGCAAACATAACCAGTACACCACCAGGCCGGCCCCAGCATTTTTTTTTTTTTTCTGTGAGGAAGATCAGCCCTGAGATAACATCCATGCTAATCCTCCTCTTTTTGCTAAGAAAGACCCGCTCTGAGCTAACATCTATTGCCAATCCTCCTCCTTCCCCCCTCCCCCCCAAAGCCCCAGTAGATAGTTGTATGTCATAGTTGCACATCCTTCTAGTTGCTGTATGTGGGACGTGGCCTCAGCATGGCCAGAGAAGCGGTGCGTCGGTGCACTCCTGGGATCCGAACCCAAGTTGCCAGTAGCGGAGTGCGTGCACTTAACCGCTAAGCCACGGGGCCGGCCCCCCCAGCATTTGTTTTTAATGGTAATGAGATATCGGTATATATGTGTAAATCACGGATATTTATATATACTATAATTTCTTTTCAATTTTCTGCAAATTATATTGTTCAACTATAAGTTATAAAAATGTCATGTTGTGAAATAAAATATAAATAAAACAACTGAAAGTATCAGAATGTTCTGTATGTAGTAAGGTGGATGTTATTTCATATACTAGTGTTTTATACAGAATATATATCTGTGTGTATATTTATACATGCATACATATATACACGTACATACATGCACATCTGTACACACATGTATGGGTACAGTAAGTCACAATGTGTGTTTCTCATTACAAATTGCAATCGAAATGCTTGAAAATCACTATATTAGTCTTGCAATGAGAAGCCTTTATTAGCTTCTAATTCTTCATTAGTATTTTTTTCTCTAGCTCACCACCACATTTAAAAACGTCAGTACCCTATCTTGGTTGGTATCCTATCTTGCATTTCGTGTCATTTGTTACCCAAAATGGTAGAATAAACTTGGGATTCACAGCTAACTAATTTTCTTGGAGAAAAAGCATGCATCCTAATTGTCTGAAACTACTTTTCAATATCACGAATCCACAGCAAGATCAATAATTCAAAGCCTATGTTCCCAAATCCATCCAAAGGCTTAGAATCTCTAAGTTTTCTAAAATAAAACTTACATACACACACACATATATCACACATATCCACCCCTCTCTCTCACATGCACACACGCACACCAGTGAATATTTATTTTCCCTCAGGGAAAGGCTGCCCATAGAGAAACTAGTTCATAGCTTAACCAAAAAAGACACGGACATGTGAGTCCAGGAAACAAGTACTTCTTAGGTGAGGTTTGGGGGACTAAAAAGGAATTATAAAGGAAAGAAGAACAAAATCTTGTGCTTGAAAATCCCTTAGGAATCTGGCTCCTATTTCCAATCAGTCTTATGTTTTTATGCTCTTCAAAGGCCACTACTCTAGAATCTGTCAGATCTCACTTAATAAATTTTAACTGGACCCTTAGTAGAGACCAATATATGACAGAAATGAAAGAAAATTAGCAGTGGCAAGGAAGGCGAAGGTGAAGGTGAAGGAAAAGATTAATTCTAAGACCAAACTGGGTGGATTTAAATTCCAAATCTGACATTTACCAAAGTGAGATCTTAGGCAAAGTACTTAAGCTCACCTGGTCTCAGAGCTCTCACCTGTAAAGGGGACACTCCCAGTGCCTTGTAATAAGGATGAAAAGAGGAAATTCACGTAAAGTTACAAACTTAGCAGCTGGCATGTAGAAAGAGCCAATGTGATTTGCTACTGTTGTTATTACTGTTACATTTATGACTATCATTATTAACCCTTTCCTCCAATTCTGATTAATCTGAAGTATTACAGTATTAATTGAGTGTTTTCTAACAGGTAATAGTATCAAAGAGATTAAACTTTTTGTAATTTAGGCTGTGTCAGCTCAGGTACTCCAAAGAAAAAAAAAGTGATTATCTAGAGAATAAGTTAATGTAGCAAATTAATGATACTCATTCCAGGGATCAGCTGTCTTTCTCCACATACAATGTATGTGAGTCATAGGGACACTGCAGAATACCCATTAATTTCCCACTAATTCTTAATTTCGCCTTTGGGGTCAGAGAAACCTAGATTTTGTTCCTGGTTCCGCCACTCTCGCTATGGGACCATGCACAACTTCATGAACTTGTCTGAGCTTCAAGGTCCTCAACAGCAAAATTGGGATGATAATAATAATAATAATAATAATAATAATATCTTCCTTTATGTCCCCCCAGAAGCAGACCTTGAGCCACATCTTTGAGTGCAGTTTATAGGGAAAGAGTCCACCGCCAACAGGGAAGTGGAAAGGTGGTGCAGGGAAGGGCAGGCGGCTGGCAGAGGGTGTGCTGTTAAACCCGCCACCACAGTGGGCAATGGAAGCTTAATCCCCCAGAGAAGAAGTGGTCCCAGCGCAAAACACAGGCGTCAGAATTACCCCACTAACAAGGCAGTGGGGCTGGGATATTGTATACCAACCCTTGAGAGGCGATAGTTGAGGGCTGCTATTCAGGGCTGTTAGATCCCAGCCACATCTGGGCTGTTGTACGCTTTGTGGGCAGCAAGACTTTCTGCAGCTGGGTGTGGAGTTTGGAGATGGCTGAAGAACTCTCGGGCACAGGGACTGCCGTAATACCCCCAAGGTCCAAGAGATGTGGGTGTGGACCTGAGAGCACGTGCTTCAAGAAAGAACTACCTAATGAGGCTTTAGGGCTGAATAAATGAGATGATATATAAAAAGTATTTAGCATTATAAGTAAAGTGCTTAGCACATAGAAAGCCCTCAAGAAAAATTTGCTTCATCAAGGTAGCAAAAGGAGGAAACGTTTGGTCTGATATTCAGACTCATTTTAACACGAGCCAACATCATTTCTCTTCTGATGCCCAGTGTGAGATGATTCTCTCTTGCAAACTATGCCCAGTAAAAACAATGAGAAATCTTAAAGAATGTTCTAAACTTTTTGTCGATAACCCTATAGAATAAGTCTCCAAATTCATAACAAAACAAACATTTCAAACAGCCTAGTCTTTCCTGACTAAAATATAACTCCTCTAATTTGTCATTGTATCTGCATGTCTAAATATAATGTTTCCATTTCAGTGTATTGGAAGATCTAAGTTCCAATTCCATTCAATTCAACACCATACATATTTGTTGAGGACCTACTATGTGCAAGGCAATATTCTAGGTATTAGGGATACAAACATGAAGAAGACCCAATGCCTGTTCTCTTAAAGATTATCTTTAAAATAAAACACTGTAAAACAATGTATTCTCTAAAAACTTCTGGTATGATGGATGATGGTACATGCTGTGTCCTCAATTTCTTTTATTTCATAAAGACTGACTTTTAGTAAATGCCACTATAACATTTTAGTCGTATAACAACAGTATAATAATGTTGATTAATTCAAAAAGTAAACAACTGCTTAGATGTATTTTAAACAAAGCTTTACCAAGCACAAAATTAAATATATTCTGTTAGCAAAGCTTATCTTCTCAACATCCTTGAGGCCAAATGTGCAAAAATATATTTTAAATGTTCATGTGTTTGTTTTTATCAGATTTTAAAAAACTAAAACTTGATACTTGAATTGAATTCTACTTAGAAAGATGACATCTGTAGGGGATTTTGCCCATTATTTGATTTCACGGAAATAATTCAAAGTTTATTTCTGCTAATAGTTAAAAAAATTTTTTTTAAGTACTTATTTAAAAACAAAACCTACACAGTTAGTTTTCAGTGAAACATTTGAACTGACTGAGGACTTCAATATCATGGGGCCAACCCACAATGTTAAAAGAATAAAAATAACTGAAGATGGTAAAAAGCATAAGATTTAATACATTACTTGCTTCTAGCAAGGATCAGAAATCAGTTCTCCCTCAATAATTCTCTTCACAAATTGGAGAAGTCAAAACGGAGAAACACGGTATGCTCTGCCCAGATTCAGAACAGAGATGCTCATATTTCAAATACTTCACTTTGCTCCTAAAATTGCACATGAAATAACTGAGCTGAGTCTTCTTGAGAGGGAGAATGGGAGGACCAACACTTTAGAAATGCCTGCCCTGTATGGACTCAACAGATACTATCTCACCTTATCAATGAAACTGCTTGACAGATTAGAAATGTTGGTCACCACGTTGTATATAAAATGCCCGACATGTTTGGCCTACATTCTTATTTAAAATAGTCAATTGCTTTTGCACTTACTATAGCTGGATTTTCTATATTCCTTAGCAAGCCTTGACCCTCCTTGGGAGCAGCCAAAAGCTGGGAGGAAAATAAATTAAGATAGAAGTGCCCATAGTACAAGAGGCTCAGGGCAACCTAAAAAGCCATTAAGATACAGAGGCACACCTTCTTCCATTCCAGGGTTTCCCCCACGTGCTAAAGCCCCCAGCTGTAGTAGAGGAAGCAACAGGTCCAAACAAACCCTTATATTTACATCTAAACCCATTTCCTCTTGATCTCATCCTGTGTCCTCCACTCAAACTTTTCCCAACCTTCCTTCAAGACAGTGTTAGCCAGAATACCCATTGCTCTATCAAATTACAATTTACTTAATTTGCATGTGGCTTTTCTCGTGATCATCTTGACAAGAAGGGATGGGGGCAAAGGCATCTTATAACTGAGGCAAACAAAGAGTGGGCCACACAGTCTAAGTGTAACCGGACTTTTTGCTCCACTTAGCTGAACCACTCTCTTGTCATCACGACGCTGTAGTTATTCTGCAGTCTCTTCTTTTTCATCTTGCTCGCTTTTCTCTCAGTGTTTGTCACACATGTTCTCTTTAATACCCTGATTTTTATTTCAATCAATTAATATGTAAAAATCCCCAAGTATATTTAATCTCATAATTACAAAATCTCGTAATTTATAAAATCTCTTGCCAAACAACAACTATATTGAGAACCCTACATGATGGGAACTGTTTTAAGAGCACCCATGTATTCAGACAGTACTTCTTAGAAAAGTCCCATGGGTAGTTACTCAGATTATTCTTGTTTTATGAACAGGATAGAGAGGCACAGAGAGGTTAAGTCACTCTCTTAAGGTCTCACAGCTAGTAAGCTTTGGTGTTGGGATGCAAATACCAGCATTTTGAATGCAAAATCCACACCCTTGATTATAATACTTGTATTCCATATATTAAACTCCCGAACTCTAATACAAAGGAAAATTCTAAACAGCATTATTCATCAAACAATACAGAATCACGTGGAAGGTGAGTCCTGGTAGTACATTAGATGACCTAAAAACCAAATTCATGCAAGGTAATGCCTAGACTGGTGGACTGGAAGCTGCATAATCTCCTGCGCTAATCGCTGCCCCCCCTTCCTTGCTCCCACCATGTAGAGAACCTTTCCCAGCCTCTTAGGTTTATTTCTAACAGGCCCCGATGAATGGGCAGAAGCCCATCTGATCTCATTGCCCCTGGATCACCAAGGAGCCAAGTTAAGCCTTTCAGATTCTCTTCCCCGGAGATTATGGAAGTGGGTTTGAGAGACTCACTTGGGCTGTGAACTTGAAAAGGGATTTACTAGTAGGTTGGGGTGGCTTAGCTACAGAGACAGAGAAAAACAAAGAAACAAGCAGAAACACGCAGAAATGAGATCCCCTTCAACCCCTGAGAGACAAAGAGAATAGCTGTGGTTTTTAACTTCATGGTTTCCAGTGCTAGTCCCTCAAACCTGCGTAGATTTCCTGTCCCTGAGTTCTTAAGACATCCTGATCCTCCTAACATACTTACACACACACACACACACACACATACATTTTTCTAAAACTTAACGAAGTTGCACTAGGTTTCTGTATACTTGGAACCAAAAATTACTGAAAACAAGAATCAAAACTACTATAACAAAATTGACGACAAAACTAATCGTTCGGTTGAGTCCACTCATCACAGATAAAATGCTAACATTCCTATACTGTCACTTCAGTCAACAAAGATAACAGCTAAAAAATCAGACACCCTGTAACTTACTTTGGTACCTAAATTGATCACACATCCTACTGACCCTTATTTCATGAAATAGACAAATGCTTATGCTTTGCTTGCACTGGTCCCCTGAGGCAGAGGTCTTTGGGTGGCTTCAGAGTCATAGATTACCACTAGGAGATGACACTCTGTCTTGTAGACCACGTAAGAGTTTTAAAGTTCATAGGGCCAAGATCCAATAAGTCAGAAATCTGAAATCAGGAATCCAAGTCAGCCACAAGAGTCCTATGGCCCAACGCCCCATGAGACCCTGCATGTGTCTGGTTCCTAAGGTGTTACTCACAGGTCACCAAGGGGCGTCCCAGGAGAGACAGATGGTTTCCCCAGCTAAAAAGGTAAACTTCTTTTAGGAGCCTCCTGTTGTTCTTTCTGTCATTAAATGGTTCAGATCCTTGACTATTTACTTCCATATCAGAGAATGTGTTAATAAAATGTAAGGTAAAGCCCATGGCTGTTTTGTGGGTAGGAATGTAGTTCTCTGGAGCCAGATGGATGAGATATTGATAATGCTGCCCCTTAGCAGGTGCATGAACCCCAACAAATTGCTTAACTACTCTGAGCCTCAGTCTTAGGGCTGTAGATATGCTTCAAGACAGCGCCCCTTTCATAAGTCGTTGTAAGGATTAAAGATGATGCTTTGCAAGTTCCACGAGAAGCCCTGAGCACAGAGCAAGTACTCAATAATTATGACTCATCCTCACCATCTGCCCTGTTAGGAAGTCCCCCACGACTTGTCTTTGTAACATGTCCGATCCAAAAAAAAAGGTGCATCCCTCCTGCTGTTAATGCATTTGTAACCACTCATTTGTATTGTTTATAATTTATTCAATAGTTACAGTCATGCCTTTTCTCAATCTAAACATTTAAAACCAAAGTGTCTCTTTTTTTAGCTCCATTTTCATCCAGATCCTATTTTCTACTCCCTCAAGTCCTAGATTCCTAGCAATTTGGGCCTCACAAGATCAAGGAATCCTAGAGGATTGATGTGGAAGTAACCAAGCTTTCTCGTGTCTCCATTTGAGAATGCCTCTTGCCATTAAATGAGCTGATAGGCCACAGTTCATCTCGTAAGCAAATAGCGTCTGATCAGGTAAACATACCGACTTTATGAGGTGTGAGGTCCCAGATCTGAAAGCAGGAAACCTAAAACCACTTAGCTGTATGAAAGACCAACATGGACACTTGGTGCAGGCTGCCCTTGGGATCTACAAAACTGACCTTAGGGCAGGAACCTCTAGAGCAGAGAAAATACACAGCTTTAAAGACTGTAACCTCCAGATGATGGTGACCATGTTCAAACTTTACGTTACCGAATAGCTCTCCTGAATTTCCGTGTGTAATTCCTTTGTGTCCTGTGGTTCATACTTGTATAGTTTCAGTTGTTGTTCTGAAAACCAGGTGTGAGGTTGGGTGGCAGTTACGCAATGACATTTTGCTGCTTTAATCTCCAGCATATTCCCTAATTAATATGAAATGTTTGGTACGTGAGAGGATATTTTCTAATCCAAACCAGTGATAATCATTCCAGAGGTCTATTCTAAAGCGCGTTGGCTTTATCTCTTTTGAATTAACTATTTGCTTTTTCTTCCCAGATTGTTTCAAAACAAAGTCTCTTTCTTGGGTTTGGCACAGTTGAAGATGTATTCTCAATGTGAAAGTTCCACTGCTCATAAGCTACATGGATATTAGTGCCATTCCCTTGTATTTCCTACTACTCAGCATTCACCTGCCTGCAATTGTTTAAGCACAGGTGCCTTGTGAAAGGTGGGAAATTATACAGGGGGACAAAAGGACCAAATCAAGGGTAGGGTAGAGCTCCACTGGAATAATTCCACTTCCGGAAAACAAATGACCAAATAACTTATTGCATCCCTCGCTTCCATTTCCATTAGGTTATAAATAACAAAGTTCTACCTCCATTCAGAAGCAGTTTATGTTTATGCAGAAAAACAACTGGCAGAGTTACATCCAGAATAGACCATGTTGTAACCCTTGCTAAGGTACATCTTTAATAAATAGTAATTTTGGTGTCCCATCTGATTAAACAGAGTCCAAGGTGCTGCTTAGAGAGAGGAGTCACTGAAGGTCATAATTTAGGGCTGATGACAAGCTCCATGAAGAAAGAGAGCTGGAAGTTAGGACTAAATCTTGCCTGGAAATGTTAAAGAGGAATAGAAATTTATCTCAGACATGAAGAAATAAAAGTATGCACCAAGGATAATCACCATGAGTTTTATAGTTGTTGCTACTGAACTTATAGGCCGAGATTTTTAAAGTGGCTTTAGCCATGGACTCCTGATTATTTCATGGTTATTTTTAATCACAAGGAATCCTTTCGTGGTGCATGGGAAGAAAATTGTCTGCAGCATAGTATGCCTGCAATCTTTTCTCTCCTTTATCGTGGGTGTCTCAGAAATGAAAGTAAAGCGACCCAGTCAAATCTCCTTGAAAATATGCTAATGACAGACCAACTGGCAAACTCACAAAAGGCATTCACTAGCAGGAGAGTCCTTATCTATGAAATGCTTTCAGTAGGATGTACCTGGTCTGTCTGCAGCCATTAGTGGTTAACAAATCTGGACTTTATGGATCTATGGGACATGGCTCCCTGGAAAGTGCTACATAAGCTACGTAAATATCAGAGTATAAAGTGAAGGTGTTTGAATAAGTCATGTAGCTGCATACATTTCCTAGACACCTTACATGTTAAATTTGGCTGGAGCACACCCAAAGACAGCGAGAAAGGACCTGGGGATCTATATTGGCAGTTCTCAGCTTCTCCCTGCTTTGCCTGAACAGTGTGATCACTTATATCCTTGAATCAATTAGGAAAACTTCAAACTGGGTAAGAGCTTAGTTTCTATGCTCACTTAACAATTTAATTAATGCCTCAATATGCAAAACAATGATGTATTTAATAGTATAAATATAATTACTGTACTTCAATTAGTTGTATTATTTTACATACAAACTCAAAGCGAAATGCAGATTCAAACGATTAAATTACAGAATTGAATATATACTAAAATGCTATTTGTTAGAAAGTACGCATGCACACCACACATACACACATTTGTAAATACTTTGGAAATAATCCGGAAGAGTACATATATCAAACTGTTAGCAGTGGCTGCTGTAAATTAATATTGAGTGAAGGAGATTCAAGAGTCTTTCTATTCTTCCATTATACAGTTTTAAAATATAATGTATTATCAAAATAAAAATGTGATATAGACACATTTAAAGTAAAGGGGTTAAGTATTTTATATGCAATGCAATGGTTTAGAAGAGCACACCATATTCACATCGGTGATTAGAAATGGTAGTTCCAGTGTCCTATGATTCTCATCATCCAATTTATTTCTGTTTGCATTGCATGCCCTACAGTATCAAGTAAATCCTCAGTCATACGGATAAGCAGATGCAAATGCTAAGCATTTTTCAGTCTTTCTTGCAAACTTTAGTCTTCAATTAACTCATTAAAAATGTGAGAGTGAGGTAGCAATTATATTTGTTTCAAAGTTGAAAATCAAGAATATCTAATAAGTTCTTTTAAAATAAATATGAAAGTGAGACAAGGAATTATAGTCCAGAAATTCCATTCTTATGTGTATGCCCTGGAGAAGCTCTCACACATTTGCATAAGGATATGGTTTGCACAACCACGTAGACTGCACCACTCTTTGTAAGAATGAAAGATTGTAGACAACTTTTATATACATCGATTGAGCGATGAATAAATTCACTGTGACATATTCTTACAATAGTATTACTGTACAGCTATCAAATAAATGAAATGACGATGACTTAGCATGAATAAATCTCAAAAAAGAAGTTGAGTGAATAGAGGAAGTTGCAGACAGATACACTTAGTAAAGTTTTATTTACATTGATGTTTAACAACAAAAATACTATACTGTATTTTAAGCATTGGCCTGTGGAACATAAATTTGTGCTAAAATATTAAAATCATGGATAATTAAGATACACAGCAGCTTCAGAATAGCATTAACTGGAGGTAGGGAGAGGAGGCAGATAGGGAAGAAAAGGGAACAGAGGCAGGATAATTGTGTCTGCAGTGTTTTATTTCTTTAAAAAGTTAAGTAAAATTTTAAAAGTTGATATCTATTATATCTGAGTAATAGATACATGGGTGCTGATTATACTATAATCTATACCTTTCTCAATTTTCGAGATATTTTATACCTCGAATGATACAAAAATATTTTATATAATAGATACATATATAAAATACATGTATCTCTAAAGATATTTATAAGTGCATATATTATAAAACTACTAATATATTATAGAGGTTCACATATAAATATATAGAAGATATATGTATATATAAAATATAGAGAGACATTTATGAAAGATATTTGGCATATAAAAGATACATAAAATATATAACATGTATTCTATACATATATATAATTCAAAAAGAAAATTACTGAATATAGTAACATATATATAACATATATATGTTATAATCAAATGAGAAACAATAGGAAATACCCCCGAAATGGTATGCTAGCATCCCAATATGATGTTATACATTTCCTCGTCATTGCCTGTCCTTGCATAGTAGCTAATAATGTATATATTATCATACATATACTGCTAGGGTGGAGCTTCAAGCTTTGCAAATTAATGATGCATTCACAAGAAGTTCATATAGACGGATGAGATGACAGGAGAAGGTTAATGCTGAGGTCTGCACAGCACCAGCAACATTAACAAATTAGAACTGGCATTTATTTTGTGCTTTCTGTGCACCATACGCTTACAAGTGCTTTACCTATCTAAGTTCATTCACTTCCTACACAGCTACAGGAGTTAGGTATTATTATTGAACACATTTCACAGATGAGGACGTACATCACAATGAATGCAAGCAACTTGCCAGGTCATGCAGCTAGGAAGTGCTGAAGGCAGTATTTGAACCAGGCCCTCTGGCTCCCAAGTCCGTGTTTTGAAAAGATGATATCCTAGTATTCTCCAATGGGAAAGATTTTATCTAAAACACACTTGAGTGTACTTGCTTTCATTGGTGTTTTCAAATTATCTTACACAAGTTTTAAAAATGAAATACAGCAAGTTTTCAAAGTACCCCTTAAGCAACTCTGAAGAACTCCAAGGGTCCACAAAACATATTACAACTCATCACAGGAATCTTTGATATCTGGGAGGTGTAAATCCTGAGACCTTCATGAATTCCGTTTTCAAGAATACCAATTAGCATTAAATATTCCCCGGTACGGCAAAAACAATTGGCGCATAGGAGCGAACCTTCAGTTTGAACACTGGTTGACCATTTTCCAGAAAGAAAAACTGTGGAGTCTTTGGGCTGTTTTATGTGGGATGAGAAACAGAGACCAGCAAAGCCCTGTTAACACGCAGATGCTCACCAGGCAGCTGGGCTGGCTCACCTCCTTCTGCACCCCGGGCTCACAGTCCTCAAACTTGAAATTTCAGCTTTCGCAAGCGGACTATGGCTGCACGTCAAGGCCCTTTGGAGGAGCTTGCTGTACCCGTTAGACTCTTCCGAGTCTCCAGAGAAGACGGTGTGCTCAGGTGTTGGAGGAGGTCATCGAGAGGACGTGAGCTCTGGTTGACCTGTGACCTGTTCCTGGGCACTCAGAGGTCCCACCCCCCATCCCTGTCCTTGGAATGTACGTTTCACCCACTATTTCCACAGCCAGAATCATTTCCAAGGACGCAGCCTTGAGAGAGCAAGGTGTTGCTGAGACCATCCGGACAGTACATGTGACTGAACCCCATTAAGGCCTTACTATAAACTTTAAGATTCAGGTGGGTGGGTGAGAGATCTACTCATCTTGTGTATAAATTCCCTTGCTGGTTAAAACTACCCCCTACCAATCTGGAGCAGTCTTTCTTGGTCTTTCCTTGTCCTCCAGCAAGGGGGGCCAGTGTCAGATTTCACCTGGAGAGCTCCCACTACAGGAAACCAACATCAGGTCACCTCAGGTGGAGCAGATGGTCTGAGGGAAGGAAGGAAGACAGCCACTCTCGCAGCAGGTAAGCAGAGTTCATGGACACCAGGACCACTAAGTGGTCGCTCAGAACCCCTAAAGATGCTCTGGTGACCAGAGAGCAGTCTCCCATCTTAGTTATTCAGTCCTCCTGGGTAACGGGGTCATCCTCTAATGACTATCGGTTGCGGATACTCTACTCTTCTCCCAATCTCATTTCTCGTGCCTTCTTTCTGTGTGCCTCAACTTTTACACTACTCCACTTTTATTCTGCGTCCCTCTCTGTCATGCCAACCTTCTGAGAGAAAGAATCCGATGGACCGGTCACTAACTCCCCAACACAGAACAGCCCTCTCAGCCTGAGTTCTCTAGCCAGGCCCTCCCTAAAGCCACTGGCCTCTCTCTGGACTTGGCCACTTCCAGGTTTCTGTGAACTTAGGAAGTTACTTAACCCCTATGTGCCTCAGTTTCCCTGTATGTAGAAGAGGAGTTATCAGAGCATATTTCATTGAATGAGATGATACATGAGTGGTATTTAGAAGAGTGTCCAGGTGGTATACGCTGCTGTTGTTCTATGTCTGGGCCCAGATTGCCCAGGTTCATCCCAGTTCATACCGTTTTCCCCAGCATAGTATTAATAGAGCCCCGTTCCCTCTCAATACTGTTCTAGTTTTGACCATAAGTTATTTTGGCATCCTACCTATGACTGTCTTATAGATATTTACTTTTGGATCAGACAACAGCTTCCAGTTCAAATCAAGATGGCTGTGTGTGCTGGTCCCGTGTCTCAAAGTCTGGCTGGCTATGACCTAGGAACCCTGCTGGCTGTTTTGTGGATAAGGACCAGGTGAGTGTAATAGACTCTCCACATGTCACAGACTCCTCTCTGTGACACCTGTGAGTAGTACAAATCACTAATACTAATCCTCAAAGAGCAAGCATTTTCTATGGAGAAGCAACAAAACTGCGTTTGTCCCAAAGATACGTCCCTTAGGATTTTTTATTTTTTTAATCCTTTAAACTTTTTTGTTAACACCAAAAATAAGTTGCTCCGGTTCTCTTGGTTCAGTTAGAAAATGATAAACCATGGCTGGATTCTCTTGCCTTTCTGATAGATTAACTGTGGCTCCTCCTAAGGCAGGGCTGAGATCCAGATGAACTTTCTCCCAGCCCTGGGCTTCTACAGGCTGAGCATGTAAGAAATCAAAAGCAGGAGAAAATACAACTCGACAGCCTCTCCATGCAGAATGCTGAAAGGTACTCCGAGTTGTTCTTCAACGGTTAAGGGCTGTGGGATTCCAAACGGCCAGATCTGTGCAAAGCGGTTTCATTCAATACTTAGCTTACCCTGGTCCTTTGGATCAAAGGAAGTTTCCAGAGAAAGAACAGCAAAGTCAGCACCTTCATGCCCAAATTCAAGATACCAGGGTGAACAGAACCATCTGTACCTTTTTATTGAACTGGGGAAAGTGGCAGACGAGGAACTGGCAGCTACATCTGTTGTTGAGAATTTATTAAGCTGGCGTACACCTATATAGAACCTTGGAGTTTATTTTTTTCTTATGACTGACACATGCTATAATGATATCCTACATTTAATAGAACACAATAGGAGTGTTCATGTACACCGGGAATGAATTTCACAACCAGACAAATTTCTGAGAGTGGGGAGAATAGACAAGCAAGTCCTAGAAGCAAGTATTCAGCAGCTAAAAGAGCTGCTAAAATAATTGAAACAGGATATTTTTATGTGTCTTGAAAGAAGTATTGAAAACACTATGCATTATTTATTTTTTAAATGGTGTATTTTTTTATTGTGTCAGCTAAAAACATTTTCTTCTTACTGCTGAGAAAACGAGGAGTACCACAACAGAAACAATCCTTCACAGAATCAAAGATGTGAGAAACAGAGATGGCTGATTACGGTGTCTCGATTCCACATTCTCACCCAAAGATTGCACTCTGTGGTACATTTGCGTGATCTAAGTTCAAGGGAACAGAAACCAAATACGAAGAATTGGAAAAACTGACTTTCAATCATTTGTTTTGCAGCTTTGACTTTCAATCCTTCTCTATGTTAACTGTATAGCCCTTGAAGAATTCAAGCTAATAATATCTTTGAAATTAAAGACGACAAAATCTTAATACGGAAGGCAGGATGATTAAGGAGGAGACAATTACAGCACTATTTGGGCTATTATTTTAAGTTCCTGCAAAAAAAACGCCCAAAATAGCAGTGGCTTAAACACTTGGTTATATATATTTCTCTTTGCATGTCCAAAGTTCTTCTTCTGATAAGGAAACCAGTCAGATTGGATTAGGGCCCACCCTAATAATCTCATTTGAACTTAATCCCTATGTCAAATACAATCACAATCCAAGATACTGGGGTTTAGGGCTTCAATATATGAACTTTGGGAGAGAAACAACTCAGCCCGTAATAGACAAGTGTGATATAAGCACTAAACATATATTGTTGGCTTCTCGTTCTTCAGCCAAAGAATGGATTCTTGTTCTGAGTCTACTTTCTCCCACTCCAGGTCTGCCTGGATTGAGGAGAAGTCCAATACTGGCTTCATCACACCACATTCTCCAGGCTACAATAGTAGGTGCAGGAACTAATCCAATCAGAGAGGATCTCAGGAATTCTGTAGGAATGAGTGGAATGGGGTTTTCTGTTTCTGGCTAGACTTTAATCCATGAGGTTGTATTGCAGTCAACTTGTCATCACTGGGGGAGAGCCTAGAATGGGGTGATGGAAGGCATGGTACACCACATAGACCCTAACCATTGCATCAGTCCCACTGAAGGAAGCCACAGGAATTGGAGAGAAAAAAAGTTATTGACATCATGTGAATCCTGAACCCAACCCCATGCCTGAAACCAGCATGACCCTCCAATTTTTCAGCTATGTTTTCTAAAGTGAATTTGGGTTGGCTTCTTTCTCTTGGAGCTGAAGAAGTCCTAACCAATCTCATACATACCCTACATTATGGAGATGTATGGAGATGTAAACTTCCTGGGTTGTTGCATTGGCATTTCCTTTCCTAGAAACAAGAGGAAAAAAGAATGGACAACATGTCCATGTTATAGAACAAGTTTAGGCATTAGATGTGCTGCTCAAACTTCACTGTAAAAGTCACCTTGACTTCTTTGAAGCCACGTGAGATCAAGATCCCCATCTTTCTGGTAAGTAGCAGGCATCCCACTCACCAAACGTTAAGACATCCATGCCTCATGATAGTAAGACATTCTGAGGACCATTTTTGCCCCCCTGAAATGGTCAGTGCTTCTATAATTCTCCCTGGAGAGTTCATAATAAGCTACAATTCTCTACAAAGCATAGCATCATGTTATTCTCTCATTCGAAGTCAACATTTTGGCAGGGGGCTTTAGGCACATTGAAACCACCTTTCCAGAAACCTCCAAATCAAGGATACTTCCTGAAAATTGAATATGCAATATTGTGCACACATTTCTAGCCTGTTGCTTTGGAAACTTCATGAAGATAAATGTCATTGGCACCTCAGTGCTGCACTCAACTGGCAGGACAAGCCATTCTTGTACGAGCCAAGCCCTGAGTGTACATTATGGGAGGATGTTTATTTATGAGGTACTTCAGCTCAGTCAGAGTGCTACCTTGGCATTGTCAGAGTCTCTAGGAGAAGGAAAGTCCAAAGCAGTTGGCTTCTACAGACTCAACGACAATAAAAAATAAAATAAAAATGAAGTCCTAGAGTCTCTGCATAATATATATGTGCTAGAGAGAAAACACACCCATTAAACTGCAGCCTTTCAGAGCATGATGTCACAAGTCAGATCCTATTAAAGGAAGCAGAAGATGAATGTTTGCTCCAGGCAGCTGGAAGGAGTCAAAAAGAAAATACATTGTAAATCTTTCTACTGCGTGCCTAAATTGTAAAAGATGAGTTTCAGCATCATGCAGACTTCTTCCAATGAATAACTGCTTCCCAAAGAAGAAATTCCAAGCAGCCAGTAAATATAACATATGAATAATCTAATTAGCAGACGGAGACGTATGTAATACAGTTTATTCCCCCAAATTGAAACCTGAATGAATTTTGGTATCTGAAGAGGGATCAGGGAGGTGGTGGAATTCGCACCAGGCAAAGCCGACGAGTAGGGAATTCAGAAGAATAACTTGATTCACGCAAGCACTCCAACTGAATACATCATTTTCTTTAATAGTGGGGATGCACTTGTGATATTTCCCCCCAACTGGACTGTGTGTATGATTACTCCACCTTTCCACTTCATTTAGGCACCTCCTTGGACCTAGAGCATTGGTTCCATTATCATTGGTTAGTGGCATTTTATTTGGGAAAGCCTTAAACAGATACAAATTAAGAATGACATTGGGCCTGCCCTCCAGCACAATTTCATAGGCACACACAGAGATAAGGCATGCACCCCACACCACTAGTGTGTCTCAAGAGAAGGAGGCCTGCTGGGGAGGAAAGAAGGGCTTCCAGTAGCCCGATACATGGTGGAGGGAAATTCTCTTTGGAATAGGACCAAGAACCAAAAATCAGAGCTACTATATAATTTCAAAATATTGCTAAATGTCTGTCGTATATTATACACATAGACATCTGCATACATCTGGGCAGACAGCCACGGCGTATGTGTTTCCTTCCATGAGTGCACCACTATGATATATGCTATAAAGCGGCTTAGGTGAATGAGAAGCAAAAGGAACCCAAAGAGTGTGGGCAGGAAGAAGAGGAACATAAAGGAACAAGGTGAAAAGGAAATACAGGGAGAATGGAAGTGCTAAGAAAAGGATAGGGATGGAAAATGGCAAAGTTGTCAGCAGGCTTTATTAAGCATTGTTTGGCATGTCTCCAAATTAGAAACCCACACTCTATTGAGTTGAAATTAATGAATGACTGCCATACTGAATTGCAGAGATATTGAATATTGGACAGAAGGTTAGTTTGAATTTAGAGTGGGTAATTAATGTTCCAATTTATCATTCTAAGATAACAGAATCATCCCCTAGATATATTGATTGACCTTAACATCTTTTGGGAGGAGGAATTCTGCATTATAGATTTTCATATAACATTGATTACAACAACTTTCTAGATATCAGCCTTCAGATTTTTAGAGTGGCGGTTACAAGAGGAGATTCAGAGGGTCTATTGTTTGCAAAACTCCCAAAGATTATCCTAGCAAGTCCAGAAGTATTTTTTAAGTAATAATAACATTAAAACATTAATAAACTATAAAGATTTACTATATAATATTTGATAAAAGAGTAACATATGTGAGAATATGTCAAAAAACAAAATAGCAATGATAAAATATTCAAACCCCATATTTGGAAATCATCTACTGACTCAGGTGGGAAGAAACGCTACAAACCATCTCACCCAGGCATGACAAATATTCTTCAAATTCCTTGTCAAATTTATCTGATTCCGAGTCATGGTCTGTGTTGAGATGGATTCTGAGGTTAATGGAAAATGTTTTTCCTTTACTCACACCACTTGATGCCAAACGTGGGTTTTTCCTTACACTGACAAATTCTCCAGCACCAGCTGGATGTCCTACAATTCAATTCAACTCTGACACTTTCTACCTGGAGTTAACATCAGATCCCACAATTTAAGGGCTCAATCCCAAAAGACTGACCGCACTTCGGATGTTCATTGCATCTGACAGAGCAGCTATAAATCAGGAGTTCCCACGACCCCCTCCTCAGGTTCAACAATTTGCTATAACAGCTCACAAAACTTAGGGAAACCCTTACTTACGTTTACCAGTTTATTATATAATAAAGGACATTATAAAAGATAGAGGTGAACAGCCAGATGAAGAGGTACATAGGGCAGGGTCAAAAAGTGTCCCAAGCACGGGAGCTTCTGTCCCTGTGGAGTTGGGGTGTTTCACCCTCTTGGCACATGGATGTGTTCACCAGCCTGGAAGCTCTCTGAACACTGCACTTTAGGGATTTTTATGGAGGTTTCATCACGTAGGCATAACTGATTATTAACTCCATCTCCTGCCCCACTCCTCTCCCCAGAGGATGGGGAGTGGGTCTGAGAGTTCCAAGCTTCTAATCATGCTTAGTCTTTCTGGTAAATAGCCTCATCCTGAAGCTATCCAGGAATCACCTCATTAAAACAAAAGATGCTCCTGTTACCCAGGAAATTCCAAGAGATTTAGGAGTTCTGTGTAAGACACTCCTGTCACCCCCATCACTCAAGAAATTACAAGGGTTGTAGGAGCTCTGCATCGGGAACCAGAGTCAAAGACCAAATATTAGAACAAAAGATGCTCCTAGCACCTCTATCCCTCAGGGGATTACAAAAGTTTTAGGAGCCCTATGTCAGGAACCGTGGGCAGAGATCAATACATATATTCCTTATAATTTGACAGAGGCTCAGGAGGAAAGAATATATTCATGAATATGGGGAAGGTGACACCCCCACCTCATCCACAATTACACACATATTTCTGTTAAAGATAAAGAAAGTGAAGCCCTTACCTTCAGAGAGGTTGAATAATTTGCACAATGCTACAAAGTGAATTACTAGAAACTCCATTATAAGATCCAAAATTTCTTGATATTCTTACCATCATCTGTATGGCATTTTTTGCCAAGTCATGTTGGCTCCTAAGCTGATAGTCTGGTACATTTAATACACAGTTGGATCAAAAATGAAATCAACTGAACACTTAACACTGCAGATGGCCCATTATGAGCAACGTAGTAAGTTATGAAAATTTGACCCAACCAAACTGAATAAAACACAATCTCACTAGACAAAATGGTTACCAAGAATCTTTTCAAGTTATCATCTTGATGTAATCAATTTTTAGAGTGCCTGCTTGTTTAATAACGTGTTCCAATATATTCCAGTGATTGATCTCAAACGTTGTGGTCTATGGTTCCCAGAAGTAAAAATTTACCATCTTTTAGAATATTAGTACACATCTGTGTCCAAATTTGATCCTTCACTCAGCCAATACTATCTGTTGTGGATTGATGACAGTGGTTCCTTAGGTCATAACTCCAGGTTTTTCAGTGTGTTAGCACACTTCATTTAATAGTAGAGAATGTCATCATCACATTTAAAGTGACTAAGTGATCTCCTATTTCAGGGTCAGCAACTACAGCCCAAGGGCCAACTCTGGCCCAACATATATTTTTACAGGGCTCAAAAACTAAAAATGTTTTTTAAAAAATATTTTTAAATGGTTAAAAAAATTAAAAGTAGAATAACGTTACATGATGAGAAAATTACATGAAATTCAAATTTCAGGGTCCATGAATTAAGTTCTATTAGAACGCAGCCACACTCCTTCATTTATGTCTTACATGTGCTACATGTACATGTAATACATAAATGCTACAACAGCAGAGCTAAGTAGTTGCCACAGAGACCAGAAGGCTCCCAAAGCCAAATATGTATGCTCTAGGCCTTTACAGAAAACCTGTGCCAACCCCTGACTTATCTTCATGTTGTAATATGTCTTTAATTCTCCCCTTAATGGTGCTTGCTTGATACTTACAGATTGAAGATCAGATTTCTTGGTAAAGAAGACTGAGACAAAATGAAGATTGAATGGCTATGCCATCATTTAACTTTTTACTATGCCCCAAGTAGATGTGCCATTTTCTTCCAGTTCATCTTCTTGTTTGGCTTACCACTATAAAGCATTTTTCCCTTGAGATAATATTTCCACAAGCTTTAATGCATCATGACCTTTAGCCTTCCTAAAAATATTCCTGTAGGTCTGTGATGTTTTTTCTTTTGTATTCGGTCTTGGTTATGCTCTTCTACCTCCATTCTCTGCACATGTTCATGAAGACATCAGAAATCTACCTCCCAAACACATTGGCTTTTTCAGATATTTCTCTCCCATTTGACCAGATAATCACATATTAAGTTTAAATAACTGATTGCCCTTTTTTGTAGTGCCAGTATGTTTTAGAAACTCTTTTCAAATGATTTTACTATTTCTATTCTTTTTTTTTTTTTTTTTTTTTTTTGTGAGGAACATCAGCCCTGTGCTAACATCCACCAATCCTCCTCTTTTTTTGCTGAGGAAGACGGCCCTGGGCTAAAATCCGTGCCCATCCTCCTCCACTTTATATGGGACGCCGCCACAGCATGGCTTGCCAAAGCAGTGCGTCGGTGCGCGCCCGGGATCCGAACCAGCGAACCCCGGGCCGCCGCAGCGGAGCGCGCGCACCCAACCGCTTGCGCCACCGGGCCGGCCCCTATTTCTATTCTTTTTAAATCTGATTTTGTAAAGGCAAATGTGGGGATCCAACTCATGTGACACCAGCTCTCCACTCTGTAATTCTTCAACGATTGCAGAAGTTGCTAAAAGATGAATGTGCTCTTCAACAAGCCCCCAGCCCCCAGTCCCCGTGTGATCTTAGACCTCTGTCTGAGTAGGAGATTAAGAGACCAATCAGAGTCAGGAACCACTCCAGGGTTAGTCTCATACTTCTCATTTCTGAGAAGCATAAATCCCTTATTCAAAACTGAAATTCAGCCATTTCCTTCTGTGAAGGGACTGACAGTATTTATTGAAAGTTGCAAGGTTTCTGAATTACACATCTTGTTCACTAAAGTTCTATATCCTCAAGAGTTAAAAAAAAATATGGGAAAAATGCCTCCTCAGGACTTGCTATGTAGTCAGTGGAAATTTTAAAAATCAAAATGTAATTTGTTAGAAATATAAACTTTATCTTTCAGTGTAAGAACATGAAAAAATGCATTCTGATAAGAGACTTCTTCCAGATTGCAAATGTATTTTCTGGTGAAGAAGAAAGAAGATGTTTGAGAAGAAATTGATCCAGACTCTCAAATAATTCCTGAGAAAAGAAGTCACCTAGTCACCCATCTGAGGAGTGTATTATCTGTCTTGTACAACATTCCAGAAAGAATTAATGACGAAGCTTCCTTTTTCCTTTTTTAAAATATGTCTACTATAAGTAGATATGTCATACATTCACTAAAAATATACATAGAGCAAAATTCTTATCTATTAGTTGAACATAAGAAATTGCCAATATTTGACAATTTTTGACCATCACAAACTGTAATTTCACATGTTTAAACCTAACATTTTAGAATGACCCAAGTTTCAAATATAATCAAACATAAAATCATTATGAACTAGGGTCAAGGTGAGAAATCCTGATGACAGCAATATTGAAATAGACTTTCTTAACCAAAGAATAACTTTGGAAGCCCTGCTTGCTAACAGTGTTTTTTTTAAAAATCCCATCTTCATTCATTAGGACTAAACAGACCCCTTGACTATCAGTTTAATTATTCCACATAACAGTTTAAAAGAATTACAAAGATCTAGGTTTATTTGGGTGCCCCAGTTTAGGTTCTTTGAAATATACCCTAAAAAAGTGATGACAGGCCTTCAGATAAGGTTGTATCCTGATGACAATCATGAATCATTCTCCCAGATAGCCACAGAAATAGCCAAGGAACCCAAAGGCAGCTTCAGAGTTAGAAATGAAGAAGGTTGTCATCCAAGTATCTGGAATTCTTGGAAACTATTGTGAGACAGTACATGCAATAAACTATAGGAGTCTTAGAAAACCATTCCCTTCTGTGAAAGTGTATATTGCTTGGGATATACTAGAAGGGGATCCTGGAAAAATCTCGTTAACATAAAGTTATATCATGTGCATGCTGAGCTACACAACTTAAACATATTCACTGGACAGAAGATGGACAGAGAGAGAGAGAGCTAGAGGGAGAAAGAAAAAAAGGCATGAAGAGAGGAGGAAAAGAGAGGGGGAAAGGGCTAGATGAACCATAACATCAAAGGAACTGAAATAAAGGGGGTACAATAATGTAAGACCTCTACATTAAAAACTACAGAAGATTACTGAAAGAAATCAAAATTCTAAACAAGTGGGTAGATATACCACTATTATGGGTTGAAAGACTCAATAGTATTACAACAACCCCAATCATAATCCCATTAAGTTTTGTGTGTGTGTGTGGAAATTGAGAAGCTGATTCTAAAATTTATGTGGAAAGTCCAAAGACTTGGACTATCCAAAGAAATCTTGAAAAATAACAAAGAGAACTTATATTATATGACTTTAAGGCTAGAGTACTCAAGACAGTGTATTGGCAAAAGGATAGACAAACAGACCTTCAATTGATTCTGATTCACTTGGTCAGTGAGTCATCTATCCATCTATCCATCCATCCATCCATTCATCATTTATTATAATCCATGCATGGATATACAAAGAAGAATTAGACATGATCTAATTGCCAAACACTTCTCAGTTTAATTGGTGCTTTAAACATGGACAAAATAATTAAAACACAAATATATATACTATATAGAGATAAAGTTACATATATAGTGTTTTTGGGATATAAAGGAAGTAAGAGAAATGTCTTATAGTGTGTCTAGGAAACTGAATAGGCATATAGGATGTGGATAATGGACAGAAGGTACTTCTGAAAGAGGAATTAGCATGGACAAAATGACAGATGCTTGAGACAGCCTGTGATCATGGAGCAACAATGACTTTGAAAAGCCATAAAGAAGTCAGAAAGCAGACAAGGTTAGTAGATAGGATGGCGCTGAGACACCAAAGGCTGTATAGGTCCTCAAAGAAGCTTTATGCAACAGAGAACCATTGTTTTGTTTAGTTTTGTTGTTCATTTGGTTTTACAAGCAGGTGACATACTACAGTTGGTTTTGTACAAAGACAACTTGATTGGAAATGGGGAAGATGAATCAGCAAATTTGCACGGAGTGATTAGAATCAGGAAACCAATTATTCCATTTAATGTGTAAAAATATTCCCCAGGTATATTTTCTCACTTGAACACTGGTAAGACAACTGATAATCACTTAGAACTTCAGAAGAATTTTAATTTCCCTAAAATGTGTTAATGTGTCCCGCCATCAAGAAATGGAATATTGAACGATTGATTATATTTATAAATTATTCTTCCATTGTGCAGCCATCAGAAGGCATTTCTGAAGAATATTCCCATTTGGAGGCTCATAACAAATTTTTAATGTGTCAGGATGCTGTGGTAGGCACTTCTTCCCCAAGCTCCAGCAAAACTTGCTGGAGCAACATGTGTTTACCATTGATGCTTAGAGACAAATACCAGGGAAGAAACACACATGAAAACGTAAAACAATTCAGAAAATAAGCTCAAAATAATTCAATTAATGTTTTCCATTTGCCTTCTGGACCCAGGTTGCTTTTTTGGTATGAAAACTTACATAAATAAGCAATGAAAACATAGAATGTGACTTGGAGCTATCAGTCCCCATATAGACACCAGGGCAAGGAACCATATCTCAAGGGCCATCCCAGTCCTGCTGGACTGGACCAACACAGGCTGTGATATGGAAACAGAATGCATGCTATCTACTGCAGCCAATCTTCAATTATCTGCTCTAGTGGAAAGGATAATCACCTTTCATGTTATATTGTAATTTATATCTTTACATTCTGTCCCAACTAGACTGGTCAGCCCAGGGTAAGAGAAGAAAATCCTCATGAAGTGAAAAAAGCATGAATTTTGAAGACAACATTTAAAGACTTCCTTTACCACTGTAAAGGGCATTTGTTGTTGTGTCTGCTAGTGCTCCTCATCCCTCTTCTGGCTACATCATCCTGATTGTCATGCTATTAACAATCTCTCCTTTACCCGCTGTCCCTGCAGATGGTCCAGGCCCATTCAACCCTTACACTTTCCCAACTCCAGTTCCACAGACGGTCACACAACTCAGATACGATCAATGTTCCTGTTACCGTGGTTGCATAGCAAATCTCCCCCAAATTTAGTGGTTTACGATAACAACGGTATCCCTTTTTGCCCAACTATATGCGATATGGGCAGAGTTCAGTGAGGATAGCTCATCTCTGCTCCACTCAGTGCCAGCTGGGGCAGCTGGAAGGCAGAGGCTGGAATCATCTGAAGTCCTCCTCATGTGTCTGGTAGCTGATGCCTGCTGTCAGCTGACACCTTAACTTTCCTGCCCAGAATACCTACACGTAGCCCATCCATGTGGCCTGGGCTTCCTCGCAACATGGTGGTGGTGGCAAAGGTAGGTGTCGTAAGAGACAGAGACCCAGGTGAAAGCCGTCTCCCTTTTTATGACCTAGGCTTGCAGCATCACTTCCATCACATTTTCTTCATTAAGGCAATCACAAAAACCCACCCGATTTCTAGGAGAAGAGGAATAGACTCTACCTTTCAATAAGGAGTGGAAGGTTCTGGAAGAGCCTACTAGACCCAATTATTGTTGTGGCTGCTTTTGGAAAATGCCAACTGCCACATCAGCATATTGCATCTCTCTGACATTGGTTCAGGAATTGGAATTCCACTGCAACAAGAGTGAATCCTAAGACTTTTCGTGGGACTTTGTGAAATAGTCTTTCTCTATTCTAGATGTGGGGAGAGGCTGAGAGGGATATTGGAGCTTCTGATGAAATGTGCCTGCTGAATCAGCTAATCCAGAGGAACTAAGAAAGACAGAATGACATATATGTAGTAACATGGTCCCTGGGTCTATTCCTGAGCTTTTCAGTTTCACAAACTAACAAATTCATTTTATTTTTTCAATATAGATTGAGGGTTTTCCCCCCCGCATTTGCTTCTAAAGCTTCTTGATTAGTAAAACCATTTACTAGATGAGTAACTTCAAACAAGATAATTAACTTGAGTTTTCATTACTTTCCAGCAAATGGAGGGTACATATCTCTACCACACAGAGTTCTTTTGAGAATATGATGGGAATGCAAACATAGCTTATGTGAATTAGTCATGGAAAATGACCCTCGTTTGCGTGTGCGTCCACAGGAACCACTTTACCTTTGTCAATTCAGGGAACCTGGTCTGAATTATGTAGAAATCCTAAAGACATCGTGATTAATATGGGAACTCTTCTGTACATAACCATAAAACCTCAATTAATCAAGCTACTACAAATGGAACCTAGGTGTAAGATGCCTTGTGTTTGGGAAACCAGGTATGTTTCCTTCATGTGCTAGACCATCAGCTCCGTGGGAGTAAACCTAAAATTTGTCTTCTTCATGCCCATCTCACCAGCACCTGGCACAGTGATTGCTGCAGTGTAGGTACTCACACATCAGTAGGATGGGCTAAGCCCTCAATGAACTCCTTTTTAAAAAATTTTATTTTAGAAGAATAAGATAAATGACAAAAATCAAGCTAGTGTTAGTGATTTACTCAAAATATAACTTCCAAGGGAGCTACTGAACTTTGCATGTCTTCATCACTGTGTCTTCGCTCCTCTTTACCTATAGTCCTGTTCAATGAAAATTCCTCTCTATCATTCATTTAGTGAATTAATACTTTTTGGATATCTGTCATGAGCCAGGCTCTGAAAAGGATTCTGCCAGGGTAATCTCTTAAAAAAACCAGGTTGACTGAAGTTTCACAAACTCATGGCTTAGCTGAATGCACCACATCCATTATTTGGGTGTGTTATGAACTCAGTTGCAACAGTGTTCCAGAGGTTACAAAATGGCTTCCTGCAGGCCATTCCCATCTTGAATCACATTGGTTTGACCCGCACTATGGTAGGTAATAGATACCTTTACTATACGTTGATTGTGATAGGTGGCTATAAATGTTAGGAAATTCCACGTGAAAATCCAGATTCTCAGCTCCTCTTGAAAAATTAAAGATAGGGCAAACTTGTTCCCACATTCCCAAGAGGCAATAATCAGCTGGATCCAGGTAGTGGCTTTCCCTATTCAGATATGAAGTCCTGTAAGCCACCAGCTCACTCCACTCATTTAGCTTAGCTGCCAGCCCCTGTAGGTATTTCAGTTCACAACCCCTCCATACAGGAGCTAATACACTCAGCGGTTAAGCACATGACTGCTGATTTCATAGAGGCCCATACTTGCTTCCCAACTCTTCATTCACTAATTATACATTGTTTTATTTCTCTAAGCCTCAGCTAACTTGTCTCTAAAGTGGCAGGAATAATAGAACCCTATTCAAGGATGCTGAGAAGATTAAATGAGTTAAAACATAAAAATGAACTCATTAGGGACTGTATTAGTCAGCGAGAGCTGCCATAACAAAATATCAGAGACTGAGTGGCTTAAACAACAGAATTTTATTTTCTCACAGTTGGGGAAGCTGGAAGTCCAGGATCAGGGTGCCAGCAGGTTCGGTTTCAGATGAGGCCCCTTTCCTTGGCTTGCAGATGCCCTGTCCTCACAGGGTCTTTCCTCTGTGTGCATGCACTCCTGCTGTCTATTCCTTCTCTTATGAGGTCACCAGTTCTATCGGATCGGGGCCCCACCCTATGACCTCATTTAGCTTTAATTTCCTCCTTAAAGGCCCTATGTCCAAATACAGTCTCATTGGGGGTCAGGGCTTCAACCTATGAAGGAAGTGGGACGCAATTCGGTCCATAACAGGCACTTACACAAATTAGCTTAAAGCAATATGGAAAACATTTTACTACACATTTTACAGAAAAAGAAACAGAGGCAGGGGAACAAAATTGTCTTTCTAACATCATACAGACAGGAAGCGGAGGAAATGGGGTTAAAGCAGGTCAGTCGGGCTCCAAATTCCTTCCTCTCCATGAGGCTGTCCAACAAGCTCTCATCTCTGTATTTTCCATTCCCATCATCTCCATTTTTCCTTTCCACATTTACAGGAATCTACATAAACTTGATTATGGCTCCTATTGGAAAAAAAATTTTTTTAAGTTCTTTTAAAAGGAAAAAAGGACAAGAAAAAAGCCAGCAGCTTGGGCTAACCAAGATAGATGCTGGTGCTGTCACTTTTACACCATGCCTTTTAGGCACCACTGGCTTAATTAAAGATGTAAGTGACCAGTAACTTGTGAGAATGAGACACTCAATTGGAAAGACATGAGGAAACTGTGTACATAATAGAGTTACTCAAGAGCCATAAGTGAAAGCAGGGGCATCACTAATGGCGGGATTGGGATTATTTTCATTTCACACATCCACCCTCAGGAATGCCCTGTATCAGTTTTGCATTGCTGCTATAATGAATTACACAAACTTAATGGCTTAAGGCAGCACACATTTATCATCCCACAGTTTTGTGGGCCAGGAGTCTGGGCAGCCTCAGCCGGGTTCTCTGCTCAGGGTCTCACCAGGCTGAGGTCCAGGTCTGGCCAGTCTGGGATCTCATCTGGAAGCTCTGGGGACAGCCCACCTCCAGACTCATTTAGATACTGGCAGAATTCAGTTCCATGTGGTTGTACAACGGAGGTCCCTGTTTCCTTGCTGGCTGTTGGCCGGGAATAATTCTCAGCTTCTAGAGGCTTCCCTTATTCCTTGACTCATAGCCTCCTCCATCTTCACATCTTCAAAACCAGCAAGAGTGCATCCAGTCCTTCTCTTGCTTCTAATCTCTCTGAATTCTTTTTCTTCCCTCAGACAGGAGAAAGCTCTGTTTTAATGACTAATGTGATTATACTGGGCCCACCCTGATAATCCAAGATAATCTCCCTATTTTAAGGTTAACTGATTAGCAACTTGAGTTAATCTGCAAAGTGTCTTTAGCCGTGTAACATAACGTATTCACAGGCATGAAAGTGGGGGATGGAGATCATCGGGGCCAAAATTCTGCCTATTACACCCACCCAACACACAAAGCTTCGTGAGTCCAGGTCTTCTATAGTTGTGCTAACCCTTAGCTCACTGAGTTGATGAACTTCAAAATGCATATAAAACTAGACAGAAATACATCACTTCTATTTTTCTTCTAGAATTATGCTTTTAAAAAAAATTCATAAGGGATCTGATTTCTGGTATGAAGGGAAATGCAAGGGGATTGTCATCGGGTGGGAAAGGTTGAAGGGACAGGTGTGTGATAATCACTCACTGCAAGAGGAAGGGAGGTGGGCTTTGCAGAGACTGAGGTCACCCACCTGAATCAAGGAGAGGAGGCTGCTAGGAGAGAAATAATGAGGTGAAAAGGATTATCTAAAACCTAATGACCATAGAAGGTAGCTTTACAGAAACTAGAAGAAAGCTTTTTTTCTCTTTAATTTTTAGACTAGGTAAAAAAGAAAAAAAAAAGAAGTATGCATTGAAAAAGATTTGTCTACTACGTGGAGTCTCTGCTAAATTTGGCCATGGTGTGTCAGCAATACTAGTAAGAGTCAACATTCACCGAGCATCCTGCGTGTGGCGGAACCATCCCCTTCAATCTGCAAACCTTACAGCAAAGATGCTGTGGGGTCGTCATCATCATCATGGTTTAAAGGTAAGAAAATGGAGCACAGGTACTGTTTAACACTTGCCCAAAGTCACACTGCTGCTAAAGCTTGAAGCCTGGATTAAAACCCCAGCAGTCTAACTCCGGAATTCATGCTCTTAAGCATCTGTATTCCTTTCAGGAAAACATCCTCCAGATTCAGCATGGGGCATCCTGAGGTGTAAACACTGTAGCAACAAGAGGCTGTGGAAATAATGAGGTCAGTCACAGCCTCTTGAGCCAGACATAGCCAGGAGATGCAAGCAAAGAGCTCAAAAAAGGCAGTGGTGTTAACTGTACATTTAAGACATAAGAGAAAGTGGACCAGTGATGGTGCCTACAAGCAAAGGCTGCATCTGCACAAACTGGAGGTTCCGATGATCCTGGCCTTTGTATGTAATTCTTCAGATAGCTGTTTCTAATTTATGTCAATTTTTTAAAAGTTGATTGAATTGAAAGGCTCTGAAACTGGAAACTGAAATTTATAGATTATCCAATAGAGAAAAACGAATCTTATGACTGAGACTTGTCCTTAGTTTTAGAATAATCCTGTACGGTTCTAGAAAGTTCCACAAAGTTTATGGACCATGTACTGTTCTGTCCAGAGATATCCACAAGAATAGGGCTGGTCCTCTTCTCATAACGCTAATTGCTGTATGGTCAGCTGAATTACGGCCCCCTCAAAGAGGTCACATCCCAATCCCCAGAACCTGTGAATTTGTTACTCTTTGTGGCAAAAGGGACTGTGCGGAGGTGATTAAGTCAATGATCTTGAGATGGGGAGGTTACCCTGGATTATCCAGGTGGGTCCAGTGGAGGGTCAGGGACAGAGATGTGCAGCAGAGGCAGAGGTCAGAGTGAGAGACTTGAAGATTCACGGCTGTTGGCTTTGAACATGGAGGAAGTGACTATAAGCCAAGGAATGCAAGTGGCCTCTAGAAACTGGAAAAGACAAGGAAATAGATACTCCCTGAGAGCTTCCAGAAGGAACACAGCCCTGCTAACACCTCGATTTTAGGACTTCTGGCTTCCAGATCTGAAGATAATAAATCTAAGTCACTAAGTTTGTGGTGACCTGTTAGAGCAACAACGGGAAACTAATACACCTGGTTGTATGTTTTAGTTATGCAAGCTCCTTAGCCTCTCTCATCTCAATTTTTTCCTCTGTTAAATGGGGGAGATATTCTCCCTTCACAGGACAGTAGTGAAGATGAAATATTACAAGGTAGGCATGAGACAAAAGGCCATTCCCTTCCCTTACTGTCACAGGCAGCACTTAGTTAAAAAGAGGTCTCCTGCCTCTTCAGACAACATTTCTTTTTTGTCTACCACTGGGTTTCTAGTGAAAGTGCGAGGAATGAGAGGGGAGATGACAGAGACTCCTGAATTTTGTCTCATTTATTGGAACTGCTTGGAGAGATTCTACCTTTTTATTTTTTATTTGAGCAACCCTAAATCAGGTATCAATATGAATAAGCTGGAGATAGGTTTGTGCAAATAAAATAATGGGAAATTAACATTTCACTACACAGAAGAGCACACTAATGCCTCATAAAACCTGCCAGCTGAGCATTAAAATACCTGTGCAAAGTCACACAACATAACTTGGCAGGTGGATCCCAGGCAGCTTACTTGGAAACACAATTGCCAAGTTTGGATGCTGAAGCGAGAAAAAGAAACCACTTCGCCAGCAGTTATCCGATTGTAGCGTGCTAAAACATCTTCCTGGACCTTCTGGTCCTAAAAAGTCTTTCCTGAGTCTTGAGGATTCATTTAGATTTCATTGCCTTTTGTCCCTGCCTCCAATTTATGGCACCCTACCAGCAGAAGTTTAAGTGACGGGCTTTAGCTGCTGTACCTTCACATCCCGTGACAGCTGAAAACAGCAGTGGAAACTTTCTTACCACGAAGTTTATTCTCTCCTGATGGCTCAATTGTGTTTAAATGCATACCAAGCTGAAACTACAAATAGAAATGTAGCCCAGGTTCTGCAAAATGACATTTTATTCTTTGGCTCTTCTCTCTGATAACTGTTTTTGTTATCCTATTAGCCAGATGCAGACAGATTCCGAAGTCATCTACACAATGCTTATATTCTTGTATCTTCTTTTCATGAAAATAGTGTTTACTCTCTCTCTTTGTGTGAGGATAAAAAATACAGATGAAGCGTTTCGGACACCTCTGCAGAAAAAATGCAAAGAGGCCACAATTAAACCTCAATCAAGGATAGTAATCTGGAAGTTGCAAATAAAATGTAACACGTGACATCATGGGTACAGAACCGAGGTTGCAAATAAGCTTCAGGAACTTGCATTTTCTGTAACTTGGGCTGGACCAAAGCTATGACTCAATCCTCCTCATCTGGTGGCATTTCTTTTTGCTTTGATTTTGGCTGTCTGGTTCACAGTTGTAGTGATAACAAAAGTCTTGCAATTTAAAAGCAATGAAATTCTCAGTTGATAGGGCCTGGGAAGCTATAATGGGCAAATCTGATTGGGTTACAAACAAGTTCACTCTCCAAGAAGGCAGCAGGAAACTCGGATGCTGCAGCTGCCCACCGACCAACCAGATCACCGCTGAACGCCACATCTGCAAAGATAATTAAACTGTAATTAAACGCTGTGTCCCTCTTTAAGCAATGGATCACGCAATTTAAGCACTCTTCCGCTGGGATTGGACAGTCACGTGTCCTGGGGTAAAAAACAACTTTGGATTGATTTTGCTTCACTGTGTAAACAAGTAAATAAAATAATCCATTTGAGAGGCAAACAGCAAAAGTAACAGGCCTGCTCCGCCCCAAACTCAGTCTAAATGAAATTTGCATTGCATATGGCTGCTTAAGATCACATCCAAAAGATAAAGGATAGAGTGTAGCAGAGGAAAACACCCCCAGCCAAGGAAGGGTTGAGGTGGTTGGCCCTGAGGACAGGATCTCAGTTTCTCAAGAAATTAATGATAAAGGAAAGAATATTTTAAAGTAGAGACTTAGGGCTATCACCACTTTCCCCTCTGCCAATGGATGAACACATGCGCGTGCATGTGTGTGCGAGTGTACACGCACACACACAGACACACACGTCCTTTCCCTTTGGTGTCAGAGAGAATGGGAAGATGCTGAGATTTGCTGGGAATCACGCTGCTCGGGCACAGAAATCTAGCTTCCCATCCCTCACCTCTACATTTTGGCTCACACATTCAATCTCCATGTCCCTAAGCAGGCTTTTCCTCGCTCCAAAATTCAAGTGTTTATTGAAAGACTATATGAACAGATTTGTGTCATTAATTATGAAAGGACATGAAAAAATAAGAGAGATCATTCTGAGCATATATGTCAAGTTCTATACTAAAGGCTTTGTGTTAAATTAATCCTCATAACGACCTCACAAAGCAGGTTCTGCCTCTGATGTTCACCTCCTCCAAGAGGCCTCCTCTAACTATCCTCTCTAAAATACTCTACTCCCATCATATGGTCCTTCCCTGCCTATCACTAACGGGCACCACGGTACACCAGTTCTTGTTATTTCTTTATTGTCTTTCTCTGCCAGTAACATCTAAGTTCCTTAAAGTCATGGACTTATTTTATTCACTGAGTATTTGTGGACTCTTCTAATGAATTATGACCTGCGGCTCAAAAACATATATTAACTTATCAAAGATAGTAGAGCTTATGGCGGAGCTAGGATCCAAATTTTAGTCCATTTGAATCAGAGCCTCAATCTCCAGTTTTAGATTACAAATCAGACGAAGGCCTTCTCCCCTTAGACAAGGCCTGCTGCTGCTCTGCATAGTTATGCTTTTAATAAATACGGTTGTAAAACAATCAAGAAGCAAGGTTTCAAAAGGCCAGAGATCCAAGTTCTTTTTTTTTTTTTTTCCTTCCCTAAAGCCCCAGTAGATAGTTGTATGTCATAGTTGCACATCCTTCTAGTTGCTGTATGTGGGACGCGGCCTCAGCATGGCCAGAGAAGCGGTGCGTCGGTGCGCGCCCAGGATCCGAACCCTGGGCCACCAGTAGCGGAGCTAGAGCACTTAACCGCTAAGCCAGGGGCCGGCCCCAGAGATCCAAGTTCTATATTCAATGTACCGTCTTCTCAATCTTTCTCTCTCTCTGATTGATTGGTAGATAGACAAACAGACAGATATAGAGAGAAAGAAATACATATTTCTTCTTCTGCTATCTTTATCACCTGCCCCTATAAAACCCAAATCAGTGGATCATAAACTGTCAGAAGACTAAAAGGACCACCCCAACTGCATTAGCCTTGCTTCTCCTCAGATTCAGACTAAGGCATTTATTTCAGATGATTAATAAGCAAGATGGTTCCACAAACTCACTGAATAATCCTTTTTGGGACTCTGAGGGATTATTATGATGGGGGGAAATTGAGTTAAAAAATGGAAATGGAGAAACAATGCTTAATGCGTCTTGAGAAATTCAAGACCTTTTAATGGAAAGAAGGGCTTCTCAATATCAGTGAATACAAAAGTATTTCAAACCCAGTCTTAAAAATACCACGCTAAGTCTTCCTTGTTACAGTCTGCATTCAAGGGAAATATAATCACATGAATAGTGGTACCTCCCCGTGTACAGAACCCATCATTAGATATTTGAGGCTTGAGAGAATCACAACTATAACACAGAACATTGGTCAAGAAGGTATTACTTATGGGTTTACAATGATGCTGAAGGTGCTGCTCCTGCTGCTGCTAATGACGGGCCAACAAGCAAGTAACCGTTCAGTAAATTTAGAGCTATTTGCCATGCACTAAGTTAAGTAATTTACATGTATTGTTCCATTAACTAGTCACAAGTAGTAAATAAGATGGGTATTACATTTCTCCTCTTTACAGAGAAGGAAACTGAAGTTTAGACAGGTTGAGAAATTCTCCCATGGTCACACAGCCTGTTAAAACAAGTCTGTGTCTTGACCTCTCTAGGACTAGTCTATGCTGTAATCCATTTACTTGTAGCTTTTAAGCAAACACATGATTCTGTATGAACCAAGTAAAACCCAACAATTAACACTCTTAAATCTCTCTAAACTAGTGACATAGATAAATTAGAAAAAATAGTAACAAGGAAACTGGGGAGCAGGTAGTCTTGTACACTGCTGGTGGGAAGAGGAAATCTATAGCCTTTGTGCTATGTAATTTGGCAACATCTAGTAATATTTAATTATACCCATCACCTACCATTTAATCTAGCAATCCTGTGGTGGACAAACCCTAAGGTGGCCCCCAATGAGCCATGCCCTTATGTAATTTCCTCCTCTTTTGTGTAGGCAGATCATGTGACTGGCTTCTAATCAACAGAAAAAGTGATGGGATAGCAAACCCATGATGAGATTATGTTATATAAGACTCTATCTTTGTAGACTGGAGGGAGAGATTCTCCTGCTCACCCTCAAGAAGCAAGCAGCCATGTTGGGACCTCTCTGTGGAGAGGACCACTTGGCAGGGAACTCTGGGCACCTCTGTGAGCTGAGAGAGAACCTGAACCAAGAGCCACCAAGAACACGAGGACCTCAGTCCCACAGCTGCAGGAAAATGAGTTCTGCCAACAATCTGAATGAGTGTGGAGACAGATCTTTCCGCAGTCGCATCTCTGGACGAGAACACAACACAGCAGATGCTGTAACTGCAGCCTTCTGAGACCTCGAGCAGAAGACCCGGCTAAGCCCTGCCTGCCCCACGGAAGCTGTGAGATACTAGATGTATGTTGTTTTAAGCTTCTACTTCTGTGGTAATTTGTAATGCAGCAATAGAAAACGAATACAAACTCTCTTTTAGGACTCTAGCCTATAGAAATGAAGTAGAAGCACATGCTACAGAGAGAAAAAAATGGGGTAATATAATAAGATGTGATCTAGACTGAGTGGTCTCACCTATCTCACTAAATTCCTATTGTTCCATACAGGGACTCTTTCTAGGCACCTTCTTTTGTTTGTGTGTGTGTTGTGTGTGTGAGGAAGATCAGCTCTGAGCTAACATCCATGCCAACCCTCCTCTTTCTGCTGAGGAAGACTGGCCTTGGGCTAACATCCGTGCCCATCTTCCTCTACTTTTTATATGGGACGCCGCCACAGCATGGCCTGACAAGCGGTGCAGCGGTGCGCGCCCGGGATCTGAACCCGGGTCGCCAGCAGCGGAGCGCGCGCACTTAACCACTACGCCACAGGGCCGGCCTCCAAGGCACCTTCTGATGCTGAGCTTCCAACAGGAACAAAGTCATTCAGTTTTATGTTTTTGACTTTATCTGTTGTCAACCCTTAGAACACAAGTTCGGGCTGCCAAAGTTATAGACATACACCCCAGAATTGAAGACAGAATTTCATTCTAGTCAAATGTTGTCTGTGCATTTACTGGCAGAGACACAGAATTCTTTGATTCTGGTGGCACTCATCTGAAGGAGTTCTTTGTTTTATGTCACTATTTGTGATAAACAAGTTTTATTTGTATAATTTTTAAGAGTAGTGTTTTTAAATTAAAAAAGAACACAGGAATGACAAGAAATGCCAACCCTGGGAATGTTTAACTAGATCTTTTTCTTATCCACAGAACTTGCCGGGACTGCCACACGCCTCCCATCTTTGCTCCCACGCGGGGCTGTGTGTGTACCAGGTTGAGTGACCGACTCGAAGCCAGTTTGTCGGCTGCGTAGATGGTATAGTTGTCTGTCTTTTATTTACCACCCCTTTTATGTGCTGGGAAGGACTCAGACTCCTGGGAATGTTTCTTCACAAACACCTTTCCTGGGCCTACATTTGTGAATCCTTCATCCCTAAATACGTCTCTTCTTGATTCACTCCACAAATGTAGGCATATAATTCATGTACACAGGGCTGTGGTGTAGTTTTGATATAGAGATTTAGAGCCAGAAAGGACCTCAGACACCATGAAAGGCAAAGTCACATTCTACAGAAGAGGAAAACAAAAACGCAGTAAGCAGAACCAATAAAAAGGTTAATTTAAGTGCATACCCTTTAGATTCAGAATCCCAGGGTTCACATCCAAGTTCATCTCCTACTGCTGACATGACCTTGGGCAAATTACTAGGTACCGCTCTGCAGCTTAGCTTCCTCCTCTATGAAAAGAGGGGGTCATTGATTTAATTCAAATCAACAAATATTCATTAAACACGGCGCTGGCGTAGGATGCACACTGAAGAATAAGCAAGTGAGCTCCTGTGTGTGGAGCTTCACAGAGCTTACAATCTAATGGATAGAGTAGTACTAATTCCCACGGTTGCAGTGAAAATTAAATGAGAAATATTATTATTAATAGAGTGCATTCAGCAGTGTGTGGCATGTAATGATAATAATATAATGATTATAATCGTACAATTGTTATAATAATAACAATAAAAAGTTATAATAATCATCGTTGTTGTTGTTATGGTTATTATTTAGTAATAATAATATACATAACCACATCGTGGGGTTAGGATGAAGATAAAATGAATAATTTATGTAAAATACTTAGTACAAACATCTAGAAATCTTCAATACATTTTATCTACTTATTGCTAGGTTAAGTGGTTTTGCCAAAGGCACAGAGTGACACTGGCAGAGCTGAACCGAGAATTTCTACCACACGCCTGTGCCATTTTGCATACCTGCCAGGCTGTACTCTGATTATGTGATTTGTTTCCCCTGTTCAGCCTTGAACCATACCATACATTCTTTCTGGTTCAGACTCATCGTGCCAGGCGCCTTGTGGCATCTGCACTCACCAGGGCCTCAGCACCAAAAGCAACTAAGAACAGTAACAGCATCAGTGAAAACAACACGATAATTTCATATGCCTTCTGGTACCTTTTGGGACCTTACATCATCATTCACTTATTCAACATTCATTTAAATAAATATTTGTTGAGACGTAATAGACACAATCCCCTCCCAGCGAAAGGGAACCCCCAAAGACAATTTTTCCCTCCTCCACTTGTTTTTCTTATAACACTGACTACGACTTGAAATTATATTGTAAAGTTGGTCTGTTTATGTGTTTTTTGTCTGTCTCCCCAACAGGAATATATGACTCACAGAGGGATGGGTATTGCTTATTCATAGACATGTGCTCAGCATGGTGCACATTGCACATGTGTTACACTATAAATATCCATGAACTGGACGAATACGCCAGGTCCCCGCCCTCAGGGAGGTTAGATTCTAGTGACACATGCCACCACTTGGAAGCACCTCAGAAGCAGGACCAAGTGAAGCGAGCCAGGCACAAACCACCACCTATCGTCTGAGTCCATCTGTGTGAAATGCTCAGAATAGGTAATCCAGAGGCACAGAAAGCAGACTAGTGGTTCCCTGGGGTTGGGGGTGGGAGTGGGGTTGGACTGCAAATGGCACAGGGATCTTTTAGGGGAAAAGGAAATGTTCTAAAAATGGATCATGGCAATGGTTGCACAACTCTATAAATTTACTGAAATGGATGAGTTTATAATATATAAATTATATCTCAATAAATCAAAGTATTCTAGTGGAGGAACAGACCTTAAACAGCTAATTACTCAATTACTTATTTAAGTCCAGCTGTGCTAAGTTCTATGAGGGAAAGTCCAGTGTCCTGATTACCTGCTGCATCCTGCAATCTGGGGAGAGACGGGCAGAAAAAGCATCTCTGAGAAAGGACTGTTCAAACTGACTTCAGATGTGGCGGGGGCAGGCAGATCATTAAAGGCAGAAGACACAGCATGTGAGGGGCTCCAGAATGCGAATGAGCACAGCAGTGTGGGGTTTGAGGAAATGAGAGAGCAAGGGAGACGTCTGTACGGCTGGAACACAGGCTTCACAGAGGAGAGATGCTCAAAGTGAGACGGAAGGTGACAACCCCAAAGGGCCTTCTAAGAACTCAGTCATTTAAGCCTGTTAGGAACACCACCAATGGCTGCATTGTGGAGAATGGGATTGGAGCCCATAGCTGGGCAAGAGTCACCATAAGAGTAATGAGGAAGCTGTCCTCAAAGCCAGCTTTTGGATTGATCTGGTTTTCTCCCTTAGTTAGCCAAAGGGATGGGTTTTTGCATAACAGCCCTACAGAGACTTTGTTCAACCAATGTCCTGTACATGCTGATTCAAATCACGTTAGGAAGAAATTCTAAAGGTGTCCTGTTATGCAAATCTGATTTATAAAACATTTGAATCCAGGTGAACTTGATTGGAGAACCGTTCGGTTTGTCCCCTAATTGAAAGATTTCAAAGAAAGGCTCCTAAAATTTCCCCCACATCTATAAAAATACTTTTAGAAGAGCCCAATATCACCAGTAAGTTATAGTCAACTTTCAGTAGATGGTCCACTAAGAGGGTAATGATGGGAGAGCATTAGGTCTGCAGCCAAGGCTCAGAACTTCTGGCCAAAGATACCCAGCAGATCCTTGATTTGGACAAATATGCTCCACAGACTCTTATTCAGAGACAAAATCAGATTTCTTTAGTTGTGGGAGAACCTGAAAATATGTTTTAAATAAGAGTTATTTTTGAATAAAGCTCCATTTTAAAAACATCACACATACTCACACATTCTGTCTGAAACATCCTGCGGTCTCATCGTGAATCTCGTCTTTTATTCTCCTGCATTCTTCTGAAAATACACACAGTACTTCCTTAACACCAGAAGGCTTTCTCCTGAGTCATTTTACATTTATGGGGAAATAAGCATTCTGTGTCAGGATGGACACCAGCGTTTCCCAGTGCATCCTTACAGAGCCATACAGTTATCAAGGACATCTTCTAATTCCTTTTCCCTTGCTCACATTTCATGTTCCTCCTCCAACCTTGCCCCACCATCTCAAACATCTCCACTTCTAGCTACCATTTCGGAAAGGGAGGGTGTGGGTCACCACTGTCTGCTAAGATGCCCCCAGGGGGCATATGGAGCGTGTCAGAACCCCAAAGTGGCTTCTGGGCTCTATTTCCTCCTCCACAATGAGTTTCCTACTTTCAGAGGTAAAGGAATTGAGGAACAGCGGCCTGTATGCTGCGGAGATTTAGTGGAAAAGGGGTTTACAGACATAGACTCCAATTATTTTCAAACTATATGCATAATGTACATACATAACTTTATGTATGTATATGCGTGTATATAGACATACATATATTACATGCAACTTTACACACATGCACAAACCATATTCCCCTTTAGGAAGATGAGGAAAATGAGCCTTTTAACGTGTTGAAGTCATATTAGATAACACCTCTGCTCAAAACCCTCCAGAAACCTCACTCAGAATGAAATTTGAAAGCCAGGGTCTACAAAGCCCTATATAATCTTCACGATCCCCACCCCTACCTCACCAACCTCTTTTCCTACCGCTTTCTCCTTGCTCACTTCATTAGGGCCACACTGGATTCCTTGCTGTTCCTCCAACACATTCCTCCCACTCCTACCTCAGGGCCTTTGCACATGCTGTTCCCTCTGCCTGGAATGTTCTTTGCCCAGAGAACTGCTTGGCTCATTCCCTCAGCTCCCTGCCATATATCACTTCTATCACACAGGTTTCCCTGACCACCCCTTCTCACTCCCTTAATTTTCCATCCCAGCCTTATTGCCACCAGACACATTATTTATGTATCATTTATTGCCTTATCTACCCCATTCTAATGACTTCTCCTTGACAGCAGGAACTTTGTCTTACTCATCGTAGAGCTCTTGCACCCAGAACAGTGTGGGGGGGCTCTCAAATATTTGTTGAATGAATGAGGCTGGTCTGATCCCATTGGACTAGACTGCTGCCAATCACAAAGCTTAGAGCTGGGAGGGAGGAAAATGGCAACTCATTCATCCCTCCTGCCAGGAGGGCAAGACCATGCCCAACACACTACATGTGGGTGAACCCGTGCCCTGAGATCAAAGTCGTGAGGAACATGGCAGTCCAGAACGGGCAGCTCAGAGAGCCAGACCCTGGCAGAGGGCCCTTCCAGCACAGCCTGTGGGGGAGGGTCCAGATGCCAGATCCTTACCAAGCAGGTGAGTGAGGTTCTCAGAGCAGCAGCTGAGGCTGCAGAGCCAGTGAGCAGAAGCAAGCAGGGCTAGGTGGCTGCGTGCTCCTTTGTGATGGGGACTTTATCCCTGGTTTTCAGGCTTGGCGTCTCTCTGGGCAGGTGGGCTGAAACCTCCAGAAGCTAGACCCACTAATAAAAAGTCTCAGGGCCTAGAAATCAGCTTCAACCAGCTACCTGCAGGCCAGATGGAGTCTTACAAAGTCCCTTGCGAAGTGGAACAGTCCAGTGGCCACAGCTGAAGTTCACAGGGCAGAATGTGGCCAAGAGGAGGATGTCTCAGGTCACCTGGACCCTAACCGTGACAGCCCAGCAGGACCTCTTGGGAAGGCAGGCCACACGTTCTGCTTCTGTTGGGCCCAATGCTAAAAGCAGGCTTCTCAGTCTCTGTCTCTTGTTTTCTCCTCCCATTTTCCTACCCTACCCTAACCCAGCCAGGGGCCAGCCCACCTCAAAGAGATGTTCTTTTGTACAGAAAAGGAAGAGGCTTTACCCCATTTTCCATAGTGGGAGATCCAGCAGATTCACAGGCAACAAATGCACAGCATCACCCTTCCATAAACTGGAGGATGAGAGATGGAGGGACGGCAGCCAGACAGCCAGGGGCCAACAGGAAAGGAAGGAAATGCACCAAGAAAGAGGAAGGGAGTGTTTATTCCTGTTAGAGGAAGAGAGGCAGATTCTGAATGTACAAGTGCGAGAAACAGCATTGGACGAAGGGGAGGAAGAAAGAACCAGCATTGAGGGAGGGGGAGGATGTCAGTCACCCTAGTACCTGGGACAGAAGAGGAACAAAGTGAGTCTGAGGAGAATAAATAGATGAAATCGTATTAGCTCGCCTCCCTGACCTCAAAGGAGAAATTGCTAACACTGTGTGTGCCAGCCTCAGACGGGCACTTCCCGGGCACGTCCTCCTTCACCGGCTCGTGAACCGGCTCCTCTCATCCTCCTCACCATGGGGACCGTGGTGACTGTTTCTTGCAGAGAGCTGACAATGAACTCATCCCGATGAACTGTCCTGATTCAACACTGTCATCTGGGGGCTGAGGAAATCCACACGGGGGCACCATCTCTGGGGTCAGAGAAATAAATGAAAATTTTCAACCCTGCCAGTTGGTTGCCCCCTCACTCACCTCCCGCCTTCCCGCACCCTGCAGGCTCTGGTATTTGCCCCTTGCTGACTGTCGTTCAGAAGCGGCCATCCCCCCTGGTTGGATGCTGCTGCACTGAGCTTATATAGATAGACAGGTGAAAAAAGATCTCTTAAAAACAGCTCCGTATTCTATGTCCTAACACAGGTCTTAGGGCAGCAGATCTTCTGTCTCAATCCACGTGTCTTGGGAAGCTGAAATGGAAGGCACAGCTTATTTTTTCTCCCCTCACCCTCGAGACAGTTCTCCAACCACCTATTCACATGCACATCTGTTCTGCTGTTTCTCTGCTGCGCTCTGCTTCTGGAGAGGATGCCTAGAATAATACAGATGTTCCCCTTGTATACAGTTTGCATAGCAATTGCCGCAGAAATAAATATTGCAGGCTTGGCGTGGCAGGATCTATGGAAAGTGCCATAAGATAAATAAAAAAGGAAAAGTGCGTAAGCTGTTTTTGCTTTATTAGCTCTAAACCCAGGCTTAAGCAGGGATCAGAGGACCCAGCAGACATCGTTCAACAAAAAAGTTGCTCATTCCTTCGCTCTTTTCCTTTCTCCCAAATGAGAACATCGCCACCTGGTGGGAGATTTCTGAATCGCCACCAGCAAGTTCGGAAACAACCTGGAGACGGAATTGAAACCCAAACCTGACCGCGGGGGTCAGCGGCTGGCAGAAAGGAGGAACTGTCGGTAATAGGAGGAGCACAGATTTCAAACTGCTTGCTGACCTTCTGGAGTCCCTTGTACACGACTTGCTCCCAGGAGACCAGATCTCTTCTGAATCCTTCTTTGCTCTTCTACATTTGTCTTCCCTGATTATGGTTTTCCAGGTCTTGCTGTTCTCCTTGCTGCGACTTACTCAGATTTTGTCCATCATTCAATGCCTAGCTCGCTACCCACTCCATAGAGTGCATAGAGACCACTCCGATCACCTTGGATTCCTCCCTCCGCTGGCCTCCCAATGCAGCTTCTGTGCACGAGACACACAACTTGATAAAATAATCTGCTCATTGTTCCTGGGCTGTTGGAACTTTCTTCTCAACTAAGGTCTGAGTCCCTGAATCTCTTCAGCGTCTATGCCAAGGTCTCCAACTGGAGGCCACAGAGGCGGTCCAGCCTGGAGATAGGTTGGGTTTTGGGACGCACATTGTGAAAACAAAACAAAAGCCATTATTTTAACATTGGGAGATTTCACATAAAAATTTGGATTTCTAGAATTTCTAAAACTATCTTACTATCTGCCAGAGCTGGGTCCGCATGGAACAGGCACATTCCTGTTTTTCCACAGTCCCCACCATACCCTATTGTACCATTAATGCCAGGTCTGAATTTCAGTTGTCATTTATCATTATGCTTGCTCTGAGTTTTTTCTTATATTTGAGAAATATATTTTATATCCATGTCTCTATTAAAAGGGAGGAAATAATAGCCCAAGCAGAGCATATGTCCAAAAAACAAATGGCAGAAAGGATATTTTTGGAAGATCTTAACCACATAAATAAATAAACATACAATCCACTTCATTTACTTCTGTTATTTGTCTGGCTTTTGTGAGACTTGAGTTTGCAATCCCTGGTTTGCTGTAAGAAGCTCTAGACCTTCCACCAGGTTGTTTTGTTTTTGCTTTCGTTTTTGTTTTGGTGAGGAAGAGTGGCCCTGAGCTAACATCTGTGCCAATCTTCCTTTATTGTATGTGGGATGCTGCAGCAGTGTGGCTTGATGAGTGATGCAGATCCACGCCCGGGATCCAAACCTGTGAAACTGGGCTGCCAAAGCAGAGTCCACCGGACTTAACCACTACGCCACCAGGCTAGCCCTAGCACCAGGTTTTTGCTCAATTTAAAATGTCTCCCTGCCTAGCTCCGCCTATGCCCACCTCTCCCTTTGCCTGTAGAATAGAGGCTGGGAAATCTTTTTCTTTAAAGGGATAGATGTGAAATATTTTTGATCTTGTGGACCATACGGTCTCTGTTACAACCACTCAACTCTGCCATTGTAGCACAAAAGCAGCCATAAATGATATGGAACCAAATGGGCATGGCTTTGCACCAATAAAACTTTATTTACATAAACAGACAACAGGTGCTACTCCCTGCAGGAGGATGTCTGTCCATCATTCCATCCTCCTTTTGACATCACTTCCTCCAGCCTCATCGGGCCTCCCCTGTGGTACGTCCTCAGTTAAATAACTCTTCAATCTTTTCCTCCCTCCTGGGCGGACAGCACCAGATTCCGAGGGCAGATACTCCTGTATCTCCAGTGTGGTCAGCAGAGTCCCACGATACACGTAGGGGGAGCTGAGGACCGACCACAAAGAACAGCAGGTGGGCGCGGTGACAGAGCCCACAAGAGCGCTGGCTGCCATGAGATGGAGATGAGCTGCCTCTCCCGCCGTATCCATCTGAGCAGAAGCCCTTCACGGCTGATGTGGGAGTCCCACTGCCTCAGCGACCCAGGCTCCTTCTAACTTGTCGTTCCATCATCCTAAGAAACAACTTCCAGCCCAGGGTTCCCAGGGGTGCCAGCTCCCACCACTGTGGTTTCATGACAGACCCTACATTCTAGAGCCTGTTTCTCAAAACATAGGCGGATGTCAGCGGAACTATCCGCAAGAGATCGCATCATGAGACTCTGCGGCAACCACTATATTTATTTATTTATTTATTTATTTATTTATTTATTTATTTATTTATTTATTTGCTGAGGAAGACTGGCCCTGGGCTAACATCCGTGCCCATCCTCCTCCACTTTATATGGGACGCCACCTCAGTGTGGCCTGACAAGCGGTGCGCAGGTCCGCACCCAGGATCCGAACCTGTGAACCCCGGGCCGACGAAGTGGAGCTCACGAACTTAACCACTGCACCACCGGGCCAGACCTGCAACCATTTTTATTTTATTTACTCATTCATGTATTCAATAAATTAATTCTCAATGAGGATGAGTTACTGTGACAATTCCGAGCATGCCACTACTACAGACTTCTGCGTTGTTGCTGCCTGGAACGTTCTTCAGGATTTCATACGACTCCCGTCCTCCCAACACACAAGCAAAGCCCCCCTTCTCCATTCTCTATCAATTTACTGTGATTTTTTTCATAGAACCTGTTTCTATCTGATATTTGTATTTGTTTATTTGTTTATCACCTGTCTCACTACATGGAGTGAAAGCTCCTTGAGGACAGGACAGGCCTGCCACTTAGTCGGCCTCTAATAAATGCTGGTCAATACATGAAGCAGCTTTGTCATTATTGCACAATGAGGAAGGTCTTCCGGTGAGAGGAGGAGAGGCAGATTCTGAATGTACAAGTATGAGAAACAGAACTGGACGAAGAGGTGGAAGAAAGAACCAGATGTGAGGGAGGGGAAGATCTCAGTCGCCCTGGTGCCGTGCTGTCTCATTTCCGTATAATTCACACAGAGAACTGAGTAACCGAAGCCCAAGGGCAACCCTGACAGGCCTGTTGCTCTGTTTCCAGCAATAAAAGAAATACCCTTGCTCAAATCACAGTCACTGCCCACACGTTGTTGCCCGTTGATCCCACGTTAGATTTCTGCCTCTCATGATGCCTTCTTTACGAAGGCGTGTGCAGCTGGAGTAGGGAGCAATGTCTTTTTTTTTTTTTTTTTAATAATTTTATTTATTTATTTTCCCCCCAAAGCCCTAGTAGATAGTTGTATGTCATAGTTACACATCCTTCTAGTTGCTGTATGTGGGACGCGGCCTCAGCATGGCCGGAGAAGCGGTGCCTCGGTTCACACCAGGGATCCGAACCCTGGCCGCCAGCATCGGAGTGCGTGCACTTAACCACTAAGCCACGGGGCCGGCCTGGGAGCAATGTCTTAATCATCACACGATGCACAAGAGAACCATGTTCATTAAACCCTGTTTAATGATGACAAATGTATGTACTTATTTATATGCTGTCTTTCCAAAAAGGATATTAGTAGAATCTTGACTGAATAAAAGTGAACAAAATTCCACAGTTAGAGATTAATTCATTTGACTTAAACTACATCCCCTTTCTAATGGGTGCCACCTACATATCATCCGTCTCAAATAGGAACTTCTAGCCAAAATTTTCTACTCCCCAAATGTAGCGAAGAATCAGTAGAACTGCTGGCCCTCAGAGGACAAGGAGAAGCGAAGCAGAGGGTAGCTCAGAGATAACCAGCAGCTTCTTTCTACTGCTCCAGCAAAAGACCCCAGGACCTTTGTACAACCCAGGTGAGGCAGGAGCCCTGAGAGTGGCTGAGACAGATATGCACCCAGCTGGATGGGGGCTCAGAGAAGAATTTAATTAATTGGTAGGAAATTTAGAAATGTAATATCTGGCCTTCTTGAGTTTACGGACTGAGATTCATGCCGACTAGAAAATCTGGCAGGGGAAGGAGGTGCCTGGAAATCTCCTGCACCCTAGCACCAGCTTCGTGCCTCCGTCGTGCCAAAGGAATGACCAGGACCAGGACTTTCCATTTGAGAGGGCGGAGCTGTGATGCTGGACTGAGTGGAAGACAAAGGTGCCCAGGCCACCGCCACCTCTCACCTGAAAGACCAAAGTCACCTCTGCGCTGATCCTCATGCCGCCATCCTTCTTCCCTAGAGTCTCCTCCCCACAAAACAGGGAGCCTTTTAAAATAGGACCCCTTGCTCCCCTTAAGACCTCCAGTGGCTTCCCATCAAACCTGGGAAAAAGTTTACATCTTTATGGTGACCTTCAAGGCCTAAGGCAGCCGACCCCTGGCTCTCTCCCCTGGCCTGCCTGCCCCAGGGCCTTTGCTCTCACTGTTCCTTCTACCTGAAAAGCCTATCCCCTCAAAACTTCTCATGGCTGTCTTCCTCACTTTATTCAGAACTCAGGAAGGTCTTTCTTGCTTGGTCTATTTAAAATAGCCTTTCCTTCCCATCCTTGCCCCTTTCTCTGTCTACACTGCTTTATTGCTTCCACAGCAATAATCATACCTGACATGTTAGTTGTTTGTTTATTTGGATGTTGTCTGCCTTCTCCCTTAGAGTACAGCTCTTGGAGACAAGGGGCTTGGTTTTGTCTGCCCTTGTTTCCCTAGAAAATGATCTGACACAGAGACGGTCCCCAATAAAAACTATTCGCTGAGTGAATCCAGCCAGCCATCTAGTTACCCACCCATCCATCTTCTAATACTTTGTTTCCTCAATGGAATATTCAATGAGGTAGTGAGCTCACCATCACTGGACACATCCAAATGATGCCTGAACTACTGTTGGCAGAGTCTTCTAGTGGACATTAAGGTATTTAACCTCCTCCACTGAGAGGAGGTTTAATGTCCTAGGATGCATGGACATCTGTATGAATAACTTCAGGGAGTCTGAGATCTTACAGATTATCTCAGTTTCATGTGTGTGGCAAGATTTCTCCAAAGATAGGATTCTAGAAATGTTTGCTGACTATTCCTCAGATACTGTTGGAAGTGAAGGGGATTCACGGATGAACAAGGCAGACACAGTCCCTGCCCTTATGAAAGTTCAAATCTAATGGGGACAAGAGATGGTGAAGAGCCAAAAGACGGTTGAGGTCACTGAACGAGATGTACAGGGGGCCATGGCGAGGGCCTTAAAACCAGTCTTAGGGGTCAAGGAAGTGACTCTTGAGTGAAAACACAAAGAATGATTTGGATTAGGTCACGTGAAGTTGGAGACCAAAAAGGTTAAGAACCAATGACCTAGAAGATTCCTAAGAGCAGCAGAAGAGCATGCAAGGCATGGGGCACGCCCAGAACGACCCACTGGGCGGACAACCGCACACTCTTAAGAGCAAACTCTCCTTGCTCTGGGAGACAGGAGTGATCATGTTCAACACGCCAAAGTTTGACAAAAGTCAAGACACAAATAGGGCTACGAGAGCAGCGCCCGCAAAACACATCATTAGCGCTCAGTGCCACAAAAGATCAATGTGTCCCCGTGAAAGTTAATGAGGACATGAAAATATCACGGGGACAGCTGAGCTCTGAGCGCCCCAAGCATCGTGTTATTATGCACTGTTCAGAGCTCCGCAGAAACAACCCAGAGACCATTCTCTGCCTTTCCACAGGAGTGCAGGGAGTTTATTTGTATAAAGTGTCCAGAGCCGAGACCTGGAGAGCTTACCATTTGCTTAATGGACTCTCCAGCCCACAGGAAAGGCTTTGTATGGGAGGACCCCCTTCCACTGGGTACCAGCAGAGAGGACCCCACTGAGAAGAGGAGTTACATGTAGACCTACGAGGGCCCATGGGCACCAGTCTCTCCTGAACTATCCAGTCGGAGAGCAGTCTACAGTAGTGTTTACTAGCCCAGTGACTGGAAAATGTAAACTCTGTGCCCCTCAAGTTGCTAATCAATAAACTGGATATAAGAGCGTTACCTCCCCCAGTGAGCTGTGGTGAGGAACAAGTCAGATGTTTTGTGTGCATGTGAACTATTGCCAATTCTTCCTTTTCCTTTTCCTCCTCCTCTTCAGCCTCTGAGCTTCTAAAGCACTGACTACCTGGGCTCTCTATAAAATATGTTTAACGTATTAGGCCCATCTTATATTGGAATCAGAACCAGCAACAAAATTGGTGGTGCCCAGTGCAAAACCAAAATGCAGGCCCCTAGTTCAAGAATTACTGAGAATTTCAGGATGGCGACTGCAAAGCATTAAACCAAACCTGGGGTCCTTGTGAGCATGCGGCCCTGAGCAACTGCACAGGTCACACATCCATGGAGCTGGCCTTGACTAGAATAGCAGGTTAATATTGCTAATGTTAATCTTTATAAACGATTACAACTCCTACTACCACTATTTGTTGACTTCTTAATTTGGGGTCAGATTCTGTTTTGCGTCTCATTCTATCCTTATAATACCCAGGGGATGTGCACTATTAACCTCTCTATTTTACAAATAAGGAAAGCAGGTTTCACGGGGTTGAATTCAGTTAAGTGAGTTGATGGAGGTAACACAGGTTTGGGATCCAGGTCTTTATGACTCTAAGGCTGTGACTCTAAGACTCTAAGGGGTCATCATTTTAGGCTTACCTAAACATTCAGATGCACAAGATTACCATCAATCACACTTAGCCCTCAAGGGGAGGTGGGCCAGGAAAGAGAGCAAGCCAGGAGGTCAGCATAAGGCATCTCTCTTCAGTGGACGTAGAGGTTCCATGCAAGGACATGCCTAGTGACAAGAGTCATCACCCACAGGGGAATCGAAAATTGTGGCTCCCCACGGCTCACCTGTGGTTACTCACAGGCCCAGGCAGTACTCTCCTCGGTGGTCATTTTTGCCCTGACCAACATTTCCTGGTAACACAGCTGGCATGCCATCTTCATCAGGTTTCCCGGGAAGCAGAGGTAGAAAGTTAGCCCAAGGTCAAATATGCCCCTTACAGAAAAAGATAGGATTTGGATATCCTTTGCCCACAAATGCTCTTTACCACTACAAAGCAATTTCTTAATAGGCAAAGATTTCTTCCTATTCTAGGGCAGCATTAGAGCAAATTCCATGAAGGACACTGTATGGTATCTTCTGCTCTATACCAGTACCTCCAAGTGGAGGTGCCATGATTAATCTCTTCAGCCAAAAAGTTTTATTTTGCTTAGTGATAGTATTTACTCATAGCAAAGGGATAGTCAAATAGGCATAGCAAAAAACAATGGAAAAAGTGTAAATTTGTTCAACTATTTTTGAAAATGACCAGGGTAACATAGGCCCTTGACTCAGTGGTTCCACTTCTCGGATTCACAGCCGAAGGTGAATATTCATGGATGCTCATTGCAACATCATTGATAACAGGAAACTTTTTGGAAACAACTTAAATGTTCAAGTGTAGGGCAATAATAAATTTATGAAAAATTCATATATTGGAATATAATGAAACCAATAAAAAGCATGTGTTTTAAGTTTCTTTTATGATCTAAAAATTCTTATAATATCATTTTGAGTGAAAAAGCAATTATTTATAAGGTATAATTATAATTTTTAAAATAAAAATGGACTGCACATATATGCACAGAAATGACAAAGGAAACACCAAAATGTTAAAAGTCGTCATATGCAGTAGGTAAGACTATAGTTCATTTTATTTTCTTCTTTACTCATTTCTGTATTTTCAATGGTGCACTTGCTTGAATTTTTAAATAAGAAAACAAAAAAGAAGGTTATATAAACAACAACACAAAAATAGAGTTTAATAATTCCAGGGAAGTTGAGTTGTGGGTGTTTCAGCTGCAACGGAGTTAGAAACGAACTAATAATTATCTAGTCTGGCGTTCACAGGGATTTCCATATTGGAAGGAGCTGCTGAGTTCAATAACATTGCTGCTTAAAAGAAGAGCTGAATCCTCATTGACTGAAAGTACCCTGAACTGGGGCCTCTACCTAGCCCTGCAGACCTGACCTACAGGACTTCATCATGGAGACATGCGACATGAGACACGCAATTAACTGCCTCAAGAAAGCCAATTACACTTTCAGTTTCAACCACCCTGTTTGATAAAATCAATGTCACAGTAAACACCCCAGAAAAAACCAAGAACCTATGTTTTATAGATTTTACAGGTTTTCTCCAGACTATAAAAGCGTTATTTATTCCCTGCATAAATCAGACAATACAGATTGACACTCATAAAAAATCCATTTAAATTTACCCCAAATCCCACAACCCAGATATTAACATTTAATATTTGGGCTGTCTGGTATGCTTCTACCCTCTTTGAGTTGTGTGTGTGTACACATATACTCATTACACACACACACATACCTTCACCATTCACACATATATACACATATACCCATGTAAATACATACACATATATAAATCCACAACTTATCATTTATGTACACTGTCCTCTATCTTTCTTACTTAGGAACCTGTCATTCACTCAGCAAATGTGTACTGAGCACCTACCATGTGCCAGGTGCTCTCCCAGGTGCTTAGGAGAGATCAGCAAACAGAACAAAGATCTTTGCCCTCATGGAACTTATGTTCTAGCGAGGGGAAACCCCAGGGGAGAGGAACAGGTGGAGAAGGAAGGAAAATAGCAGGGGTCGGGGACATTTAAGTGGCAGATTGTGTAGAACTTTTTGAAGGCCATTGTAAGGACTCTGGCCTTTCCTCTAAGCTTGGCAGGAAGGGGTATTATGATTGACGGGCAATAGCTACACGGATACAGAAGTAAAGGCAATTGCTGTGTATTAGCCATTGCCAACAATAAAGGTGGCATCCTTGGGTATATCATCAGACAATCCCTGTCGGCCGACTAACTTATGGAAAGGAAAGGATGGTGGATGAGTTATGCAATATGCCCTTTATACTTCGCATTTGTGATGGGAGCAGTGGGTATTCCAACCCTTCATTCAAACATACCAGTAATGGAAACTAGGCTTTTGGTGGCGAACATGACACAGTCCATACAGAAGCTGAAATATAATGATGTGCCCCTGAAACTTACACAATGTTATAAACCAATGTGACCTCAATAAAATAAAATTTTAAAATATCAGTGAAAAATAGATTCAGCTGTTTTCATGCAGTGATGGAGAAGGTGCATATACGCACGCTTGCACACACACAGTTCCTCTGGATACAAGACAAGTGTTGGAGATGAGCTGATCGGCACAAAGGTTTTCACTAGCGAGTATAAATCCTGCAGCAGGTAGGGGCTGGAAATCGACATCTTCTACAGCTGCCACCTGCTCCAAGATTCTGGACTTAGTCAAGGACAGACAAGATGCTATCTGCACTTCCCTCCCCTAAGTCTTTGCCTGTGCCAGTCCTCAAACGCAGATGGTCCTTTGCACCCTGCCCTGCCCTCCCACTGTTCCCCCAACAAACTCACTCCCCTCCAGCAACACTGCCCCCACTCGGTCCTCAGCGTCCCTGCCCCACGGCTTTTTCACCCTCACTGCTCCCCTTCTCGGAAAGCTCTTCCCCAGCCTGTACAAGGCGGACTCACTTCAGGTCTTTGCTCAAAATCGCCTTCTCATTGCCACCTTCCTTGATCACTCTACTTAAAATGACAACACCCCCCACCCCCAGAACTCCCCACGCCCGTCCCCGCTTGGTTTTCTCAACAACACCCGTCAACAGGTGGCAAAACGCAAAGATTACCTATTCTTGACTTCCCTCCACAGAATATGAGCCCTGTGAGGGCAGAGAATTTTGTCTGTTTTATTTACCGCTGTATCTCCAATGTCCAAAGCACATCATAGGTGCTCTGTAAACGTTTGTTGAATGGCTGAATGAGTGAATGAATGAAAGAACGGCGGTAAGGAGCCACACCTTATACAACATTGCCTCTTTCATGCCCCGTCACAGCATCCGCTCTCTAGCAGGAAATCACAGAGGCCTGTTGAATAGTTCCTTGAAATGGCGGCAGAGGGGACTTCTATGCACGGAGATGAGGTGGGCGGGCTTCCAGTATGCCACTCCAGAGAGGGGGCAATCAGGAACCAGACACCAATCATCTCTACGTTGCTGGACTCTCTCGCCCTATGTCAAAACAGCCAAATCTACCAAATTGTCTTTACTGCCTCCTTTTTTTCCCCCATCATTTTCACATTTTCCTTCTCTTCCATGGCCTTGCCCTCCTCCAAGGCTCCAAAACGCTCTAGGGTACCTCCTGTCTTCCCATAGCTTGTTCTTTCTTCCTCCACTAAACCTACCTGTGCAGTAGGCAATGCCTGTTTAGGTTTCAACACTCTTCTTCAGGCATCACCTCCTCCAGGAAGCCCTCCATGCCTATTTCAGTTAGGATTAGGTCCCTCTCCTCTGGGCTCCCAAACACCCAGGGCTCTCCTATCATCACAGCCCTGTCACCACAATGAGCTTGCATCTCTGTCCTCCAAAGCTCTCTCACATGGTATTAAACTGCTTGAGAAAAATCACTTCAATACATAGTTCTTCACATCCTCTGGAATCTAGCATGCTGCTTGGCACATGTCCAGGTTGTTAGTCACATTTGAGGAATGAATAAATGAATGAATGAATGAATGAATGTATACGTGTTACTCTGGGCTTTATCTGACTGACAGAATATAATCACTCAATAAATTATTATTCCCTGCTACCCTGGGAAAGTTCAGCTTTAAGCAAAAGAGTACGTTGAGAAAAGATGAAATGGAAGACATGACAGGGAGCACGTCTTGGGGACTGGGGCATTCTTAGCTTAGTTATTTGTAAACATAGTTAAATAATGTGTTGAATATGTTTGGAACTTCAAACTACCAGATTTCTTAAAGCAAGTGCCCTGCACACTGCTGGGCACATCGTGGGCATTGTCCGATCATCAGTCAAATAAGGAAAGGGATATCCAGTCCCCAGGATGGTCCCTTGAGGACATATCCCAGGCCACTGCCTCTGCACATGACAGGAGAGTGGAGGAGGTCTGGCAATTAGCGGGTTATTTGCTCCATGTCAACAAGCCTTCAGGGGAATTATTCCTGCCCCGGGGTGGGATACATTGGCACACATCTCTCTCTGGTGCATCTTTGGAATTCCTGAACCAGGCAGCGGCAAAAGGATTGAAAATGGGCACATCTGATGGTAGAGGGAATGAAGTCTTGAGTCTCTGTCTCCCGGAGAAAGGAAGTCCTGCTATTTCTTACATAGAATCTGAATAAGTTTATACAGAGGAAATTTCCTCTTCTTCTCTATGGGCAACTTTGCATTAAGATGTTTTCTCATCACAGCAGGATCTATCATGTGTTTGTCTCCAACTCACTTGGTGTGTTTTTCTGCATGTGCAATCTAAAAAAATAAATAAAAGTAATCCTTTGCATAAGATATTTACATACAAATTATATTTGGCACTTTTATAACATACTGCAGAATCTTCAACGCACTCTGATGTGGCACAGAATATTATAATGGAGAAATACACATTTTTCTAATAACCAATTGCTTTTCTCACAGATGGATCTGTAAGGCAGTTCTAAGGCGAAAAGAAAAAAAAAAAAAAATCCTCACAACAAAAAAATAAGCCAGGTCTGAAACTCTGACAGCTTCTTCCAATAAAAGCTGGTTAAATGGGTCTTTGAATTACCCGATCCTACACTGCTGTCTGATTGTTGTGCTTAGAGAATGGTTTTTACAAACGCGGGTTATACAGAACAAAATCATTAGAGAAGAGCTGCTGGGACATCAAGGTAATGATTGTGGGAAGGAGCACTGGGCCTTCATTAAATTCGGTGCAGAGCATTGCTCTTTTGCAAAAGGTAGAAGGCTCCCATCTTGAGAAGAAGCCACTTTCATGATCCCAATGTTCTGCCAGCGAGAGAGAAGATAACAGTGCACTGTGCGATAGGCTTGGAGCTCACAGCCAAATGGAAGGAAACCACAAACAGTATTGAGGGCCAGATACTGGGTTTCATATGTATCAATCCCTATAATCCTCAAAAGATCACTACCCCACAGACAGTGCCTGCTATATCACGGGCATTCAAACCACTGTGGAGTAATACATGAATCAATCAATCAATTTTACAAAATGGATACCAAAAGAAATTAAGAAACTTGCCTCAAGTCACACTGGGGTTCAACCCCAGTTCCACTGGACACGAAAGCCTTTCCAGTGCCCCTTGCTTCTTCTGTTGACTGGAGGTGTGTGTTCCTCTATCCATACAAGGAAGATTTTGGAATGGAAAATGAACAGGAAGAAATGAGAGCAATTCCTTTTTGAGATGAGGAGGTATCCGGGGCTGTATAATGACTTTCATGGGCCATAAATGCTTTTGCCTTCATGGTCTCTTTCCTCCATAAAATGGTATTAAAAATTATATTATATGACTGAGTTTGTATAAAGACCAATATAATCTAAGTTGGATTTTTCTTCTGATTTTAAAAGAAAGTAAAAGATTTTCATGGGTCTCTAAAAGTATGGTAGGTCCCAGGCACCAGTGCCTACTGTGCCTAATAGAGAATGAGGCTCTGACAGTATCATGTAAAAACTTCACCAGCTAGAAGCATTGCACACACTCAAATATAGTCAGTCCACATGTCTGCAAGGTTTGGATGCTCACAACACTTGCCAAACACCATTGAAATAAATACCTCACAGCTCAGTTAGGATCGTGTTTGGCTGCACATATTACAGCCCCATCTAGAGTGGCTTACCCAAACAGGAATTTTCATACGAAGTCAGTCCACACATGGGTGGTCCAGAGTTGGTACAGCCACTCATGGGGAGTCATAAAGGACCCATGTTCCTTCTAGCTTCCTCTCTGACCTCTTTACCAAGTGTCTGCTCCTCATGGAAGCAAAATGACTGCTCTACCTCCAGGCATCCCGCCTGCATTCCAGACAAGATGAAAGAACTAAGGATAAAGGATAAAGCCTTCGCCTCTAGAGGTTCTGTTTTATTGAGGAAAGGAAGCCTTCTGCAGGGACTCCTGCCTGCATCTCATGGGCTAGAACTGGGTCGCATGACATTCCAGAGAATCTGGAAGTGTAACTACTTTCCAGTAGAATCATTGCTTCCCCCAAACAAAATCAGGGTTAGTAAGAAAAAAGGGTTAGTAAGGAAAAAAATGGAAATTGAGCAGGCAATCAGCAGTGTCTGCCTGAACAGCCATAATCTCTATAAAATAAAATGACTCCCGAGTCTCAATGCGTGACCAAATCTTTGAAAATACGACTCAGTTCAGGAAAGTTTCAGCCTAGCAGGAAACTGGGAGAGCTCTTTGGTTTTCACCAGAGTGAGGTAATCCAGGCCTCTCTGCCCTCTGTTAGCACCTGGGCAAACTGAGAAGCAGACGGCAAGTGATGCTGTCTGTTTGCTAACCTGTCTGCAGGAACCACTTCCCCAGGCTGTATTTATTTTTATAAATCACTTATTTCCTAGTACAAGGCACTGGAGTTATCTTTCTAGGCCAATAAAAATAGGTGTGTCATTCGCATCTACTTCTGCCCTGATAAATCTTACCTCCTTGCTAATTTTTACCTCAATTGCTCTTCTCTCAATAAAACCATTGCTGTACGCACAGGAGCAGGCTGAACATGCCTCCCGGTGCTCTCCCGGCCTAGAGATCCAAAAGGCATATCAGTGCCTCTCCCATGGGACGGTGAGTGCACTGGACCTCTGACACTGAGCACAGTGCTTGGTAATGAAAGCACACAGTCAGTGTTTGTGGACAGAACTATGAACATGACTCAACAAAATATTCAGCTGTGTGGCTGGGGTGTGATGAGGGTGACCAACTGCCCCGCCCGGTATGCCGGGGACTCAGGGGATTCCCTGGATGTGGGACTTTCCAAGCTAAAGCCAAGAAAGTCCAGGGCAAGGCAGGATGAGTTGGTCGTGTGAGCACAATGCCCACGCAGCACTGGCTTAGAACCAATTCGAAATAATATCATTATTAACAGAGACTAATATTTATTGATAACTCTGCACCAGGCCCTCTCAAGCACTCTATGTAATTGTAATATTATGTAAATATTCTTTTGTTTTCACAAGAAATCTAAGAGGAAGGGACTATTGTTATTCCCATGTTACAAATGAGAAAATGGAGGTGCAAACTACTTAAGTAACTGACCCAAGGACGTACAGTTAGAAGAAGCAGAGTCTGGATCAAGCCCAGGCAGTCTAGTTCTAAACCCCAAGGACTCACTACTGCCTCCCTCAGATCCCTCTGAAGACATGGGGCCGTGTGAGCTGAGGCCCGTGCTGCTCAGGCAGGGGATCCAAGACACGTTCAATCTGTTGCCTCACTGATTTGCAGGAGAACTTTCATTTTATAACCAGGGGAGGAGGAAGGAATTTGTGAGCAGGGACGTTTTATCCATGATCTTAGTGCCCCCCAGGGGACATTTGGCAACGACTGGAGACATTTTTGGTGGGGGGGAGGTGCTTCTGGCCTCCAGTGGGTAGAGGTCAGGGATGATGCTCGACACCCTACAGCGCAGAGAACAGTCCCCACCACAAAGAATGGTCCAGCCCCAAATACCCACAGTGCTGAGGCTGAGAAACCCTGCTTTATCCGGGGAAGTAAAATCTGGTGATGCAGGAGTCGTGACCATCATTTCACAGAGTAGGAACCTGAACCACAGAGACGCAAGGGTCTTGTTAAGGGTCAAGGAACCCGGAAGTGGCAGAGCAGGGACTAGAATCTGGGCCTGATACCAAAGCCCATGCTCTTAGCCACCCAACATTGGCAGCCTTCACATCCTATCTGTGGGCAGAAGACACACTTCTTTCCGCCTGTTCTGACTCGCAGCTTCCTGCCTAGGGCTGGGCATCTAGTACTTGTCCATTAATAGTTTGATAATCTGGTAACAGCCAGAAACGGACTTTAAGTTATATTTTTATTCCTATTCTTTTCCTTCTCCAATCCTACCAGCTGTCTAACCACACGTCCAGGCCAGTTCATTTCCCATGGTTTGAATTTTAGCTTCCCCTCTTGCTGGTTATGAGGACTTGAACTTAGCTTCTCCAAGCCTCACTGTTCTCATCTGCAAAGGCAGATGTGCCCTCTCATAGGCTCATGCTGAGGATTAAATGAGATAATGTGTGAGCTCTGTGCCTGGCACAACAGTGAACACACAGTCACATGTCAGCCCTCATTACTCCAATCTCTAGTCCTCTGGCCGAAAAACTGGCCCATAATAGGTGACATGGAAGTTATTTCCACATATCAGTGATATTTTTAAGACTAGTATTTTTTTTTTTCATCTTTTTTGTTTTGTATTTTTAGCTTTGTTGATTCTGGGACACAGTAAGAAATGTAGCTTATATGATGAACCAGGACACATACACACACACACACACACATAAACACACAACCCTAAAACAAAAATTTTACATAACATACTCACCATTACTAAATGTGGTTCATTCTGGTATTTTATATATATATATATAAAAATATATATATATTTTCTTTTGGTGAGGAAGACTGGCCCTGAGCTAACATCTGCTGCCAATCTTCCTTTTTTTCCTTAAGGAAGATTGTTCCTGAGCTAACATCTCTGCCAATCTTTCTCTAGTTTTTGTATGTGGGAAGCCACCACTGCATGGCTTGATGAGCAGTGCGTAGGTCTGCGCCGGGGATCCGAACCCATGAACCCCAGGCTGCCAAAGCGGAGCACATGAACCCAACCACTATGCCACTGGGCCAGCCCCTCTATTTCATTTTTTTAAAATGCTGGCTGCAACACATTAAATTCACCCACAGTGTAAAAAATACTACATATCATATGATTCCATTTACATGAAATTCTAGAAAAGACAAAACTATAGGGTGAGAAAGCAGATAACTGGTTTCCCAGGGCCAAAGGTGGGGGTAGAGAGGTTGACTGCAAAGGAGAAGGAGGGAAATTCAGGGGTGATGGAATGTTCTAAATCGTGATTGTGGTGGTGGTTACATGACAGTGTACATTTGGCGAAATTCATCAAACTGTACAAACAACAAAGGGAGAACAGGGGCTGGCCCCATGGCGTAGTGGATAAGTTCAGTGCATTTTGCTTCGGCGGCCTGGGTTTGCGGGTTCAGATCCTGGGCATGGACCTACACCACTCGTCAGCCACACTGTGGCAGCAACCCACATATAAAAATGTAGAGGAAGATTGGCACAGATGTTAGCTCAGGGCTAATCTTACTCAGCAAAAAAAAAAAAGGGGGGGGGGAAGATAGATGTACTAGAACTCCATGAAGCTGATTGTTTAAAAGAAGAATATTAAGTGGTTAGTAAAATGCCAGTGTTTTATTCTATCTGATTTGGCATTTTTTAGCATTCAAATTACATATTTTAGGAATACTCATATTAACCATCTAAAAAGCCAAGAACTATACACCTTTATTGGCTGGCAGTCAAAACTGATAACCATTGCCATCAAAACTGATCCCAGGGCTTTGTCATTTCTCTCAGCGATCACAACCACGGTCTGAGTTAGGAATCGTTCCAACAATTTCAGAGATGAGGAAACTGAACTGGTTGTCGGTGCAGAAAAAAATCCACACTTCTGGTGTCGGAAGTGTTGTTAGTGAAAATAACGCAGACTGTCTGATTCCATCGCCCAGAGTTCAACCCTAGGGGGCATGACCTCCCATGCTGAGGAAAGTCTGTATTTTCTATTTCCCTCTCTGAGGCATTTGGCTTCAACGACTATTAGTCATCGATTAAGTGTTGGATCCAATCTGCTGCTGCCACTTGAAGAAATATATCTTACATGTTTGACAGATGCTAGATGTTACACATCAAATACTGCAGCACCAAAGCAATATCATGTCAGTTTGGTGTTCTATAAGAAAGCTGATGAATAACAAAAAAAAAAGTTTTTAACTAATTTAAGGGACCTTCATGCAAAGACCAAGGTCCAATGTTTTTAGACTTTCCAGGTAACTGGTCAAGCGTCATCACGCCTGGTTAGTCCATTAATAACGTCTGGACAAAAGTATTTACTGAACGAACTGTCAGGTCTATGATAGAATTTCTCACGCTGTCATTGCTAAAGAAGATGCATTAAGGGATCAGAGCTTTAAAGTCTCAGAGTGGCTCAGGGGGAAAAAAGGAACAAAAATATTAAGTGATTAAAGAGCAAAATTAATGGAAGAAAGATCCCCTTGTCCTGCCCTGAGAATCATGCAACCAGGAGGTGCCACCTCCTTACACATTTCACCACGTCGTCTCTTTCCCCACTTGTAAAATGATGTTAGTAATAGCTAACAGCTAATGATATCAATAGCAACCCAATTTAATTTGGGGGTTTAAATGGAAGGCCCACTACTGATTTTGGCCCACAGACTTTTTTCCTATCCTTTGACTTAAGGCATTAACAAGCACAGATTCCTTTTACACTAGCTTAAATTAGTTTCCAATATTTAAAAACTGAGAAATTTCACTAATCCAGAGTTCCAGCTTTTAATTAACCAAACACACAAAAACAAAAACTCTGAAAATTTAGCAACTCCTGGACCCGTGTTTCTGTGTGGCAACATTGGGCTGGAATTCAGTAAAGCTGCCCCATCGGACAGGCATCCCGGTCGCCATGGTCTCTGCCACTCCCCAAACTTGGCCCAATCTCGCTCACGGATGTTCCCCGCCCAGCCCTCACAGGCATTTGAATTTGATACCCAATTTAAATATGGGCATGACTAATTTTCTTAGAAAAAAACTAATGCTGCCTCTTATTGCTGACAGACTGCTCAATTCTTAGATGGTTTGCCTTAACAGTAGATGGACCAGAGTTGACATAATGGAAAGCCCACTTGTTATTCTCAGTGGCACACTCTGGAAAACCAGCCAACATTGTCCCATTGGGCAGCAAGGCACATCAAGGCCAAGTAGGCAATGTGATCACGCAGTGTAACAGAAATAGTGCCTGATTTGGAATTCTGACTGGCTCAGTTCAAGGCCATTCCTACTCACTAGCTGTGAGAATTTGAGTAATTATTTCCCCCTCTGCATCTCAGTTTCTTCTTCCTAAAATACAGGTAGTACCCACTCATGTGTAGGTAAGGGTCAAACAAGATAATTCATTAAAAATCTCCGGAACATAGTAATTTCTCAGTAAGTATTAATTCTCTTAGTCTCTCTCTTCTACAAGGTGAAGTTGTGGGTCTCTTTATTTGCAAGGCCAGAAGTAGCTTTCATTTTATACACACACTTTTATTTTAGTCTTCATGCCATCCAGGGGGAGAGGTCCTTGATTTGGGAATAACTCTAAAAGCACCTCACATTTGAATTGTTCTTACAATTTCCAAAGAATTTTCACACCGATGACTTCATTTGGTCTTAACCAAATGGACAGAATCGTTGCTGTTAGTTTGTAGATGAAGATATCGAGTCACGTCTGCGTTCCAGCCGTCTCTGGAACTTTTCCTGTTCTTCTTGCTCTCTCGTTCATAGTAGCCTACAAAGCATTTTTCAAAATTATTTTTATTTTTATCCCTACTTCGAGAATCAGAGCACAGAGATGTTAAGTGACTTGTGCGGAGTAACACAGCTACACAATAACCAAGAGAGGACTGCCAGGTCAAAATTCTTTCCTCCTACCCATCAGTTCCTAAAGTGGGGTCCTTGGAACCCCAATTCTGAAAGATGTTCCAGTGAAAAGAGTTCTCCTAAATTTCAGAAACTACTGTAGTATCTATAATTTATTATATAAAATAGTAACGACAGCAAAGAGTGTGATATACGAGTATGTTCGTTTTAATCTACATATTTAATACTTGCAACATGCTGATTGGAAATCTACATTCCAGGAGTTGTGAGTTAACATCTAAAAAAGAAAAGAAAACACTCATCAAACTCCCTCACTCCAGAAGTGGCTTCTGCTATCTTTATATCTGGTCAACACCAGAAGCTTTGCTAATTGGCACAATGAATATTAGAGCTGGTTTTTCTTGGTGAATAAAGGGGTGTCCGAGAATATATGGAATAGCTGGAGACATTCCCATCCCTTTTAGGATTAGAGAATAAGACTCCAAGAACCTTCACTTGGCAAAATGGCACCCCCTACAGGCCTGGGATTCCCAACTGGACCTCTCTTCAATTGCTAGCTGTGAGGGGCCCCCACCTCCCACCAGAAACTTAGCTCAATCTTGCTTCTAGAATATTGTCCCACTGGCCTCAAGGAAATCTTTCCCATACCACACAGTCGGAACACCTGAAGGTATAGGTAGCTCACCACTCAGGTTGCATGCCTGTTTTTGTACCTGCTGGCTAACGTTGTTAGCAAGTATCTGGAAATTTGGTACAACTGCATCGCAAACAACAATCCAATGGCCATGTTTGAGGGTGAGGAGACCTGCTCTCACCTACCTTTAATCACTGGAAGCTACTGATTCAATAACAATCACCACCAGCCAAATTGGCTTAAGTCGCATTGCAATAAAAACTCAGCACCCTATAGCCCGCTCTTGGCCATTACACTACATGCACCAAATGTAAGGCTCCGAGAACTCCACAAAGTAAAGAAACTGTTCTGACTCAACATTTAGCAAAAATTCACTTAATGACAAAAGTTTTTTTTTTTTCCTAGGAAACTGAATTGGCATCTCATGGAATGCACTTGGGGAATCCTGGTCTAGCCCTGTCTGACTCCTTCACTATTAACAGACATTTCCTCCAGGCAACGAGAAGACCAGAATTAGACCATGGGCTTTCATGCCTTCAGAGCTGAGTTCTCCTATTGTTCTCGCTCTTTTCTTCCTTCTCCAAGTAAATCACAGATCATCAGAAACCCTACTGAAGCCTCTGTAGGACCGCACTGTGATCTTTATCTTCAAAGCCATCCTGCTAGGCCTCTGGCTCGAAATTTGCATGACAGCAAAAGGAAAGTAAATTTGGAGCTGGCTTGCTTTGATAACCGAACGCTTCTCTTTCTTTCTTTGTTCTGAAGGTACAACTTTAAAAGGAATTCAGTGATGAGGAAAATAATTCTACAGTAGTTAGCTCTGTGCAGCCACTGTGACCGGCTTGGGGCAGTTGCTTAAAATGGGAACTGTTTTCCCATTGGGGCTCATCTTCAATAGAGGTCAATTATTAAATGACGGGACTGGAAGGTTTAAAATGCCAGTAACAGACCTGTGTGGGAGCCACATGTGGAAGCAGGAAAGAGGCAGAAAAAGTCAACTAAAACGTCATCCTCAGTCCCACTCGGCTTGCCTTCTCTTTAAGGAGCTCCTTCTGCACCAGACCGGCCACAGAATGGGAGACCCAGTGTAAAATTAAAATGCAGGGCTCCATGTTAAAAGAACAGGAAAGAAGTGCCGTTAAAGAACTAAGATGTAAAGTATTTTCTTTCCTTCCTTCCTCTCTCTCTCTCTCAACTTGTCATTGCGTTTCTTATTTGCTATTAATGTCATTGTAAGGAAGGAAAAATTAAAATTTTTAATTATTTGCATTTATTTTACCGGTTGTCTTTATATTGTGCAATGTCCATTTTAAATGTTAATATAAGAACATTAATTCACACGCTGGATCACCAGAATTACACAACTTGTATTTCATAGCTCGTACATACGTATGTATTTTGTTCTTGCCAGAACAGGAGAAATGCTGCACGAAACTAACACAGCTGTCTTTATTTCACGTCTTGATTCGAGAACATTCTACCAGCACACTCTAGCTCGGGCTTACTAATGAGTAAGAAAGGATTGAAAGAAAAAGGAAGTACAGGTCACCCTGTCTTTCCTTTTCCTTCTATGTCATACAGGGAAGTAACATGAGTAAGGAACGATATGATGGGCTTCCTTGGTTTTTCATGTTTCTTACAACACTGTTGCCTTCTTTCTGCATTTGAAGCAAGTTCTGGTTCAGAGAAACTCTTGGGGCTGTCAAGGCCCTGCTTACTCAGTGGTAGATGTGACACACTATCTTGTACTTGCTTCCGGTCTTACTCATCTCCCATGCATCTCGGGTCCTCTGGAATTCTATGTTCCCGAGGCATCATGAATGCTACATGCAAACAAGGCAGCAAGGAACAGCGAGTGGACACTCACCCTGCAGGTACCTCCTCAGCTCACAGGCATGCTCCATTGTCCCATCGGACTTCACTTACAAACACAAGTTCAAAGATAGAAGTAGTAAGAATTTCAAGATGGCGATAGCAGAGCGTTAAACCAAGTGTGGGGCCTTGTGAGCATGGAGTCCTGTGTGACTGCACAGGTCGCACCCAGGAAACCAGCCCTGCTGTGGGTACTGGCTGTACGGCTGGGGGCTTAAACCCTAGAGCCTACATCTGAGGGCTGTTGCAAGACAGGAGAACATAATGTGGAGCAGAGGTTCTCATAGTTTCTCTGTTCACGGTACTCTCAGTAAGTATCTCAGTAATTTTTTTGTAGCACCCTTAGGCCAAAAGCAATACCTAGCAGTTCCACTTATTAAGCACTTAGGTCCAAACCATTTAAAATTTTTATGTCCCAATGAATTAGGAGCCATTAAAAAAACACACCTAAATAAAGATAATAATTTTATTTTATTCTTAAGTAACCACAATTACTTGCTAAGCATTGTGGGATGTATATGCTAAGGGGATGTCTGTTGGGCGCCAAAGCTCCTCAGACCTGGAAATCAGACTGGACACCCACTACCACCCTCATTTCCTGGACCACATTGATTTTCACATAGTACTTTTGCTTTTTATCAGAGCAACTGTCAAAAACCCAGCTTCACAAAAATGATATTGTAGAAATGAATTTTGTGTGATCTAATGTTGAAATTCAACAGCCTCTAGCCAGTAGTTCCCAAAGGTCCAACAGATGTTGAGTATCCCTGTTTCCTACAAAATTTAATATATCCTAGAGCACCTCTGTGAGATCACTATGGCACCCTGGGGTACCTTGGCACACAGTTTGGGAACCACACGTGTAGAAGTTAAGAATGTGAGCTCTGGACTCATCATCCTCACAGGGATGATATAAGGATTAGGCTTGGCACATGTAGGAGTTCCAGAAACGTTAGGGCTCCCTGGCACTTATCCCTCTATACTACTCATCTGAGGTAGAACCTATATTGCCTAATGCCATGATTTAATGATGCATGTGTTGCTGTCTCACTTTCCATACCTTTATTTATGAAATAAATATTGATTGAGCATGTACTAAACTAACCAGCTATTTTGTTTGCGGCTGGGGGTCCAAAGCTTAGTCAAACAGATATAGAACCTGCTCTCAGGGAGCTTGAGAGGCACAGAGAAAGCAGACAATCCAACAACCACATGAAAATGTCATTATAAACAGTAATTAGGGCTACGCATGAGCCATTCTGAGTACTTCAAAAGGTTCGTCTGGTCCGGGGGTCTCAGGAAGGAACTCTGAGAGCCTGGTTTAAGTTGAAGTCTGGAGGAAGCGTCAGTTTTGCAAGAGTGGGGGAAGATAAGATTTTTCTAGGCAAAAGAAAGCAGAAACAATGACCCCTGCAGTGAGAGGGAGCAGGCCCTGCTTGGGGAGGGCTGAGCATTCCTTTCCCTGGAGAACATTAATTTCACAGGTAATGCTGCTGAGGAGAGATGCCTGCAGTAGCAGGGAGCCCAGAGGATCAGCTGGGTCTTGAGGGCAGGGATCGCCTAGAGCAGGACGGGCCAAACCTTTCCTGTAGCGGGCACATGGCCCCCATCACTCAACTCTGCACTTGTCGCACAAAAGCAGCCACAGATAATGCGTAAACAAATGGGCGTGGCTGTGTTCCAATAAAACTTTATTTACAAAAGCAGGCAGTAGGCTGCCTTTGGCCAGAGTTTGCAGACCCCTGCTCTAGACAACTTCCATATGTGCCTCACTGGTTGGGCCTAGAGAGGGTAACTACCTACCGCAGAAACAAATAATTAAAGCTAGTCCTTGGCCTCTTGGGGTTTCCAAGTAAACAAGCAAATAAACACAACATGTAAACACACCACAGAGACACCAAGAGGAGAGTCATGATCTGTCAAGACTCAGAGCAAAAACACTAATCCTTACCCACCTTCAATATCCTTAAATCCATCCAAGCAACCTCTGCTTTTTGGTAGAGGAGGGGCATGTATTAATACCAAAGGCCAAAGATAACAAAGTTGCTATTACAGTAAGGATGGAAGAACTCGGGGAAGGAGGGAGGGCTGGAGACCTGGAGACCGGTGGGCTGGCGGCTCAGCGCCGACTCATTAACAACAGCAACTGGACTGGCCTGCCTTCCTCACCCTGCATGTCTTTTGCAATCTGTGCTTTGCTTTCCTAAGCAGCTCCTGGCTGGCTTTTTCCCATTAAAAAGAGCAGGCATCTCGAGAAACAAAGAAGGTCAAACTGAGTCTCCTTATTAGTTGTTATAGCAACAAAGAAACTATTGCAGAGGCACTCAGAACGCCAGTCGGAGCCCATTTTCAGAGCTGCCATCACAACACGTCTCCCTTTCCTGTGTGTAACCCAGGGGCGGAATCGCCTCTGTACCTGTGGGCCCGAATTCCCGCGTCTCCTGGGATGCTTATCTCTTCCTGTTGACTTCCCGAAGGTGTCTTGGGGAAGAACACCCTGCTGATTGCCACTAGGTACCAAACATCACCTGATGAAAACTCCCTTCATCTCTAGCTCCTCAAGCTTTCCTAAAATGGGCTTTTACACCCCCTGCATTGGAATCACCTACAGTCGCTGATGGAAAATGTAGCTTTACAGGCTCCCCCCCAGATCTACTGAATTGAGCATCTTTTGCCAACATTTGATAACTTCAAGCTCAAAGAATAGAATGTGGGTGGTGGTATCTCATTTAGAACAGGAGTAGGCGAGTGATTATCACCTGGTCCTGCCTTGGCTGCATCAGATCACCACAAATTGAGCCAATAGGCTTGCTTTGAAATCAGCAACTGTTGATTTTCATCAGAAGATGGGCAGCCTTACCTCCTATATATATATATATATTTTGGTGAGGAAGATTGACCCTGTGCTAACATATGTGCCCATCTTCCTCTACTTTATATGTGAGATGCCTGCCACAGCATGGCTTGATGAGCAGTGTGTAGGTCCACGCCTGGGATCTGAACCCACGAACCCCGGGCCACCGAAGCAGAGCACGTGAACTTAACCACTATGCTACCGGGCCAGCCCCGTTACCTCCAATATTTAACCAAAAGAACTTAAAACCTCGATATGAAGGGAAAGTATTGAATTTGCTGCCTTGATAGAAATCTGAAAATGGATGTATTTTTCTGAGATTAGCAGGAAGAAGATTTTGTTAATAGTTGATAGAGTATTCCTCCTCTCAAAAGTCAAGATTGTCCCAAAAAGAAATCATAAAATGTCTCTTTATACAAATGTATGTTCTCTTTAGGTTCTTCTGTTTCCTGAGCAATTGGCTTAAATACTGTGAGCCCATGGATCAGGCATCGTGAAGGCAGGTTTACTCTTGGTTTATTCACAATGTATTTCCAGCAACTACCACACAGCCTGGCATACCCAGAGATGATACTGGATCAACATTTGGTAAATGAATGAATGAACTTCCCAAGCAGTCTCACTGTAGAAAGCATTTCAATAACTACTGCATTATTCTGCCTTAAACTGGGTAAAAGGCCTTTTTAGCACTGGCTGAGCATGCAAAGTGGAACATGCAATTTACTCCTCTATCCCCCACCCTACCTCCCATCCCCAAAATGTTGCTTTTCTCAGTATATAATTAAAACAGAAACAACAACTATGTCTAAAAAAATTCTGTAGTTTAATCTCCAGATTTCAGTTTATTTGCAATGTCAGCATAAGTGCTTTAGAATTTAGTTTGAATTATGCGCAAATCCAAAATGGCTTTGAAAAATTCCCTGTTTCTCACATTTGTGTGTTCACCCCTGGAGTTAGGGATTAGAAAAAGAAAAATCAAAATCATTTCAAATCACTATTCCCCTTATTTAAGGCCAGAGATTAAAGTGTGTAAATTTCTCATGGTTTCTACCAAAACCTTGAAACTAATAAGAAAAAAGATAGTATTTGAGGTTTCTATGATCTAGAGCAGGGGTTGGCAGCTACCGTGTGGGCGAATCCAGCCTGCCACTTGTTTTTGTAAATAAAGTTTTATTGGCACACAGCCATGCATGTCCATTTATGTGTTGTCTATAGCTGCTGTTGCAATACAACAGCAAGAGACATATGACCCCAACGCCTGAAATATTTATATTCTGGCCTTTTAAGAAAAAGTTCGCTGCCCCCCAGGCAGCATGGGTTAGGGATTTACACAGCAGGCTCAGGAATCAGATTGCCTGGGTTCAGATGTGAGTCTACCATCCAGTAGCTGTTACAGGAATGAAACAAGGAGGCCACAGGACTGGGCTGACGCTAATGCCTTGGTAGCCTACGTAAGCAAACCAAAACCTAAGCCAGAGTCAAGGCACTGGAATTCGAGAAAATGAAAGTGAAGAACAACCAATCACAAGCAGCCAATGAAGCTTTCCCAAATAAGGCAACCACTTAAGATCCGGCCAGCCACATAATTTCCTTGCTTTGCTTCTGCATCTTCTCTATATAGTAACCTCTCCTCTTGCTCCTTTTGGTGGAGCGCTCCTAACCACCTTTGGTTTGGGCTGCCTGATTTGAATCGATGTGTGCTCAAATAAACTTGAAAATTTTAATGTGTCTCAGTTTATCTTTTTTTTTTTTTTTTTTTTGCTGAGGATTGTCCCTGGGCTAACATCCATGCCCATCTTCCTCTACTTTACATGTGGTACGCTGCCACAGCATGGCTTGATAAGTGGTGTGTAGGTCTGCGCCTGGGATCCGAACCTGCAAACCCCGGACCATCAAAGCAGAGCGCACAAACTTAACCACTACGCTACTGGGCCAGCCCCCTCGGTTTACCTTTTAACAGAGCTAAGAGATATCCAGTAGATTATTTAGACTCCTTAAGGCTCAGTTTCCCCATCTACAAAATGAGAACAATACTTACCTCATGAAGCTGTTGTGGGATTAAATAAGATAAGACAGAGTAACCACTTAGAATAGTGCTCAACAATAAATAAAAGCTGTTAGGATAACCTAATAGAACTCGAACTCTTTTTTTGTCAATGTGTTTCTTTTTTTAAAAGTCCTAAAAGAGGTTCTGACTTGTAGTTAACTACATTGAGCAACATTTCTTTACACACTCATTAGCTTTAGACTTGCTTCAGCAATTTCGACTTCATTAAAATTATAATTATTTCTTTAATTCCATTTCCTTTATCTATTTCTTCAATTTAATCCCCCACGTTGGCTGCCAAGGCTCTGGGAATCAGGGAGAACGTCTTAGGAGACAATTTTAGAAGAGAATGAAAATAAAGTAAGAGCCAGACAGAGTAAGGAAAATGAACAGTGAGAGAATTATCAAATGTGTGTGGTGAGCCAAATTTTTAAAAGACAAATGTGAATACACCTGGGAGAAGTAGGATGTCCTAAAACGATGTGAAAAGTAGCTACAGGAAACACAGAGAAAACACAGATGCATCCCAGCGAAGCCATTAGCACTAAGTCACGTCTGTAACCCTAACCCACTAATTAATTCTTAGCTGAATTTAACTCTCCTTCCCCCAATATTTCTCCACCCCTGAGAAAAACTTATCCTAACCAAACAGTGTCCTTGGTAATCCAAACTAACTTATATCCCAGTGGGATTTTAGCTAGGCAGACTTGGAGTTTAGTAGGCCCTTTGGGATTTAATTGGTCAATCTCCATTTTGGGAAATTATCCACTTTTTGGAAGGAGCAAAAACGAAAATGAACCTTTTTATGGCCTTTTCTTGGAGCTTAGCACAGTTTATTTTTTTCCTATGAAACACAGGATAGTATTTTCGGGTGAAAATAACCATTTGGAAGGGCCTAGCCCAGTGCACGGCACTGAGGAAGCACACTATCATGTGAGTTTGCCTCCCCCTGCAGAAAGAATTCTGTCCCAAGGCCAGGAGTTTACTCATCTATCTGTTCATTCAACACATACATTCCAAGCATGAGCTATGTGTTAGGCACAGTTCTAGGGCCTGGGAAATATAGGATTGCCAGAATTAGGAAAGAAAAGTACAGACCATCCCGTTAAACTTGAATCTAAGACATACAATGAACATTTTAAGTATAATTATGTCCCATGCAATACACTTATACTAAAAAATAATTCATTGTGTATCTGAAATTCAAATTTAATCGGCTGTCCTATATTTTATCTGGCAACGCTACTGGAAATAGAGCAGTGACCGAGACAGACCCCATCCCTGCTCTCTCATACAGCTTTACAGCAACTTCAGCCTCAGGAGCCCACAGGATTCAATTCCCATCTGGCAGTTCCCCAGCGGAAAAGCTGGGGGAACAGAGTGACCATCTCTTTAGAGGCACATCCCCACTGGGGGCCCATCTAGCAGACGTCACTCTGTATTGTAATTGCAACTTGATTTCCTTGGTGTCCTCTCTGAACTTAAGGTCGTTGATGCCAGGGCCTGCGTCTTTTTACCTCTATCTCCCCAGACTCTATCTAGCACAATGCCTGGATGCTCAGTACAGACCAGCTTCATGAACGAGGGAGCAAATGCATAAATGGTTGGATTTCTATCCGACGCAATGCCAAACCATGCTCATGGCTCACAAGGAAAATATTCACACCCCTTCAGAAATACTGAAGATATCGAGAAAACCATATTGCCAGAATCCAAAGACCATATGGGTGAAGAATGATCTTTTATTTTAAAACGTTTTATGAAGGTACTCCAGACAAATAAAGGCTTAAAGAAATGAAGTGCGAGGATCATGTGAGAGAGAAATGGTAACCCTGTAAAGAATACTAAAGGGGCTTTTAAAAAGTTATTTCTTAACATAATAGCTAAGAATGAGTCAAAGCACTGATTTAAATAACTAGTAGTATAATAAAATATGATTTCCAATAGTTAACCACAACCGTAATATTAATAACTGAGGAATACGGTATAAACAAGTAACAAATAATTAAGAGCCGTTTTATTGTCAGTACTGACTGTCATACAATTGAAACACTCAGAAGGAAAATCACAAGAATCCACAGAAAGACAGATTCAGAGAAGTGCAAGGACATGGTATCTACAATAGAAAATCATTTTGTGGCATTGACTCTTTTCTATCCAGCTGTAAAAGAGGGAACAAAAAGTTGCTATCTACAGAGTATGTTTCAATCACGCTAATATTTTTTAAAAAGAAAGGAAAGAAAGGAAAAAGACAAATATTGTATTGCAGTTTCCCAATGACCACACAATTAGCCAAGACTTTAAGCTTCTTTCCTTCATCGTGTCTCTCACTGCCATCCTGTGACCTCCTGGGTGGATCTGTGGCTGACACATCACACGCGTGTCACACAACAATTCTTGGCAGTTACTGTCAGTGCTCAGATCGGTAGGCGGGAAAAGTCTCTGTTCGATGAAGCTTCAGAGGGCTGGTGACATCTTTTCCAAAAAGAATTGTAAAACAGCAGTTACATTGCAAGAAAGTGCACAGTCAAATTAGCTAGTAACAAGTGTCTATATAACAGAAATAAGTAACATATGACACAGGATTTTTTCCAGAGACCACTCACAGTGATATGCAAATAAGAATCATGAGAGATTGCATGATTAACATATCATTTGCATGCGGCCTTTGCATTGAGCTGTGACGGAACAACTACAGTTATGTTCCTCCTTAATTGTTCATCTTCATCAACTCCTATACCCAAGGTATTCAGAGGAAACGAGATGGAATCATGGGACTGTGGAAACTTTTGGCTAGGACACTCTTTGGAAACCTGACCAGAAATAAGACAATACTAAACCTACAAATAGGAAATCTTGCCATAAAGGAGGACTTCTTAAAATCAAACTAGCCTTTATTATTTCAGGTTTAGATTCCAAACCAAGAAAAGTGAAGATGTCAGGAAGCCAGCACACAGGCCACTGTTAGCACCTTTGTGACATAAGACAGAAGTTGGCAAACTCTCTCTATAAAGAGCCAGATACTAAATGTTTTAGATTTCACAATAAGCATAGTTCATACATAATGAATGGGCGTGGATTTCCAATAAAACTTTGTTAACAGACACAGACAGCAGGCTGGATATGGCCAGCAGGCCATAGTTTGCCAATCTCTGTAGACAGATCAGTTGATTTTATAAAAACAAGAGGTTTTACTGCCCTCTGCTGGCTGAGGATTACCACAGGCAAAGAAATTTACACTGTAGACTGCACAGCTCTCAGAGGTGACAGACAAAAGCTGCACGATGGAGTACAGACAGCAATCCTGTAACCACATGCGCAGATCAAGCCCGTGTAATACACAGGGAGACAGAACGACAGCCAAGCGGAGCATGCACGCCCCGCCGAAACACACTCAAAACAATGTCGTTTTTAAACACTGAACCAAGCAAAAAGGTTTATGGTGGCACGTGGCCCATAAGCCTTAAGATTATGCTCTATCACATTATCACAAAGAGCCCTGACCTCCATCAGACCTCAGTGGAGTCCCTTTGTGACATAAGATTAGGAAATTTGCAAGCCTCAAATCTGAACCATAGGAAAACTATATAACTAGCCATAGAGTCACTGGTATACAATAGCAGTGATTATTATTAGAGAAACTTGAATATTAAAATATCCCAAATCACTAGAAATCATTTCTTCCAGCCTCCTAGCCATTTTGAACATGAATTCTATTCTCTTTTCAACACACACATGCTATACCATAGAGAAATTATATTAATGGGTTTGAGTAAAAATCCAGGTATATTTTATTACAGTTTGATAAAAGTTCCCACAGGAAGCAGACAGTGTAAAAACAGTATCAGTGCAAAATCCAAATCTTCAGTCCAATGCAAAGCCTTCCAGAACCTTCAACTGTAGCTCCTTAGACTCTGAATTTTCGAGAAAAGTGACTGATAGCATTCACTTGGGGTCAAGTCAAAATGAAAACAACAGCAGCTTCTATCATGATGGCTAACTGAAGCTTTCCAGTTTGGTTTGAATGCCATTTTAGCTTAAAGCCAGGAAACGGCCTGAAAGATTTTCTTACATTTTTGCAGGTCATATAAAAGTTACAAGCTAGCACTGGCCTGTAGACCCCATATGGGCCCAGGCCTGTTCTCTGGCCTGCACAGGTCATAAAACATTGGGAATTGCTTGTCAATATTTAAATGACTGCAGATTTTCCATAAAGGGGTCGATTTCCCTGTTCTTTTGTAAAACTGGAAGATAACACAGGCCCTATATTCTGCCACAGTGTGACCCGCTAGAGGAGACTGCAGACGGCCCTCTTCAAATGAGGCCTGCACTCCCCCTGTGCTTCACTGGGGGCGCCCCACACCCATCTATCCTGTTTCACTCTGGCCCACGTAGACATGTGAGTTTGAGACTGCGGTTTGTCATTTTTTCACGTTTGCTCAGATTCTAATCTATTACTTCTCTCTTAACTGCTGCACACACAACGTATGTGACTGTGTTAGATTTAAATTGAAAAACCAATGTTAACTTCTCTGAAGTAGCCACTTGCTGTGAGAAACTATCATCGTTATAATAAATACGTAAATTGCATGGGCTGGAACTAATCCTCTAGAGGAGCTACTTCCAGCCCGTGATATGTGCCTTTGAAACAAGGAAGAACATCTTTCCTCCCACAGGGAGGAACATCTGAAGAAAGAAAGAAATAGCCCTGGACTAGGAGTCAGAACACTGGAGTTCTAACGCCGGTCCCTCCACCCACTAGCCATGTGATCTCAGGCAAGTCTTGACCTCCAGGGGTCTCAGTTTCTGCCTTTATTGAAAAGGAGAAGATAGTGCTGCTCTTGCCAACTCCAACTGTGGCCGGGAGAGCCACATAGCACCCGGCTATCTCCTAATGCCCCTTATGCACCAGCCACACTGCTTCCTTCCTGCTCTTCCAACGCCCCTGCTCGTTTCTGTCTCAGGACCTTTGCACTTGCTGATCTCTCCCTGGTTCTCAGTGTGGTTGCCAATTCTCCGACTTCAGGTCTTGGGATAAACGCCACAGCCTCCTGTGACCACCACATCTAAAGAAGTCCCTTTCTCATCGTCCTCCCAAACCAACAACTCTGCTTCACTATTCTCTATTATAAACACTTTCTTTTCAATGTGACAGGGACCAAATTTGAAGTTAAATATATTCGTTCAATTATTGACTGTGACTCTGCTTTAGACTATAAGCTCTAGGGGCGTAGAAACATGGCTGTCCAGGAACCCCAGTATATCTCCATCACCTAGCACAGTGCTTGGCATAAAGTAGATGCTCAATAAACATTTACCCAATAAATGAATAAGTGAGTCAATGAATGAATGGAGAGATGAAAACCTCAACTCCTAACTAGATAGATGATCTTTGACACACTAATGCTCTGTTTCTTCACTGCAGATGGGAATAAAATACTCTCAGGTGGCTGTTTTCAGTACTCAGTGAGGTCATGTACGCTAAGCACCTAGTACAAAGCCTGGTACACAGTAGGTCCTCAAGGAATGGCAGCTTTTATAAAGAAACTCATCGAGTATGTCTTGTCTCCCTTGTAAGGAAGAAATCTGGCACTTCACAGTGGTATGTTAATGTTGGCTTACACAAAAAAAGGAGAGAAAAGTTTTCTTGTTCCAATAAATTTGCAGAGCTCTGATTTAAACAAGATTACACAGATTCTTCACTGCAGGACCTCTCAGAGCCTGGAAAATATTGATTTGCATTCTGAATCTCTAAAAGGAGAATTTAACATGTGTCATTTCCCCCAAACTTATTGGACCACAGTACTTTTTAGGGAAAGAGCGATATCTACCAGGGTTAGCACTCCACAGAACACAATTTGGAAAACACGACTCTGTGGTTATTTTATGCGATGCGTTCCTAAAAGAATCTGGTGAATACGGTGTTCAACACACACTTGTTGAATGCTTCTCTTTCATACATGTCTTCCATGGTTTTCATGATAAACCTCCTTCACATGCTGATTCTGCATCTGTCTAACCGTAGAAGTGAATTCCTATGCGAAAACTGGACAACAGGCAGTGAAGGTGGACTAGACATGTCGGTGTATGTGGCACGCGTCAGATCCAGCCCCTTCCTCCTCTCCGAAAACAGTAGTAATAAAATGGTAATTCCAAAAACAACCAGCAGGTGGCTCTCTAGGACTAAATTTGAGGAGGAAACGAAACTTTTTCTCAAACCAGTTGGATCAGTTCTTTCATAAGGGTCTATATAATCTCCAAGATTAACCTCCAGATCTGTCAGGAAAAGTCAGTCTGAAATACATCAAAGTAGGTGAATTGGCCAAAGGAATTACAACTCATAGACACCAGGAAAACAAGAAATTATGTGCTGTGTAACCTCACTATGTGGCACACACAGGGCCATGATGTTAATGTTTCCCAATTTCATTTTTTTTTCTGGGGGTGGGTGGGAGGGAAGGAGATAGGCAAGTGATATAGGTGGAACAACAGATGAACTTATTTTATTTATCTGTCATGTAAATGACCGCTCCTGACAGGCAGGAGAATTGTAGGTAGTCTGTAAACAATTTTTTTTTAATCTATCAAATTTACTGGTAAATTGAGTCCCATATTACGCATAGAGCACACATTGGCACTGTATCTCAATGAACACTGGTGACTAAAAAGTAATCCACATGATAAAATAAATGTGGACAAATCTACACACGACATGCTGTTGAGGAACATCTCAGTAAACATTGGTACAAATTAAGTATCAAAAGAAAACACATTGACATGAATTTCTACACAGGTAACCAAAGTATGTGTAAACAAATAAAATAACTGGTACAAAACATGAAGCCAAAAAAATAATTTTGAAGCAATTACAATGCCATTCTCGCTCACACAAACATTCCAAGATATTGGGGTATTCCATTGAGTACTAGTATGCGGCCAAAACAGGGAAAATATTAAGAATTCTAAACGAAATTTTTGTTCAATGAAGATCATACTATGTAACAAAGAGCAAACAATAAAAGTTTTATCTTCAAAACCTAGAACACAAGCATCTTCAATACCCTATAAATTCTCAATCACAAAGCTTTACAATCCATCATTTCTGCAGGAATTCTGTGCATTTGTTCTCATTATCACTGGCGTTTACTTCATTAGACACTAAGTCATCACTATCTTCAAATTACTGTTTTGTAAGTACTATTACTGTGTTCATTTGAAAAATCTATACCAATAAACCTGAACCTAATTTTACAGTAATGTCTCATTACTTTTGTGTACTGGATTATAAGAATAATAAATAATAAACCTAAATATAAAGGGAATAAACCTAAATCTAATTCTAATGAGTTGTTTGGTTTACGGCTTGCTCTTTTTGATAAAAACAACAATAGAAACTTCTCAAAGAATGTGAATTTCTTTGTATTGCTCTGCTCCACTTCTAGAGGTAACCTTACCACAACTGTTATTTTGGAATTAGAAGATTGGTCTTTGACGATCATCCCAGAGTTGTCAGCTAAGTATGACCCTCAAACCATAATATAGACTTTTTGCATGCAGATAAATTTGCAATTTTTGTTGTTGAAAAAACTGTCTGTATGCTGGAAAATAGAGTTGTTTTCTTCACAGGAACCAGATGTAGATATTGTCAGGGGTAGTCATAGACACTCTAGGAGCAAACACACAGTATGCTAACAGCATCTAAAACATCCTCTTTGAATTTAAGAAGATTTTTAAAAATATTATGATACTATCAGGGTAAGATTCTTAGCCTTAAATCATTTCTGATGAAATCCTACTGATTTTGGTTAAGGATAGTTAGATTCGTTAAGGATAGTAAGATGATTATGTTCTTCACAGGATATTTTCTACGTCCAGACAGTCCTGAGGATTTTTAAGCTCCGAAATACTCGCTAATAAATCTGAAACTACAACACGCCCTAAATGTTCAGGATCCCTCGCTCTGAGTGCATCTTTGCAAACATGGTATTCTAGGGAAATCCAGCGATCCATCAACTTTGATGCAAGCTGACTATTCTCAAATTACCACACTGTATCTCAGGAATTAAAGCAATTCATCAATTTCCTCTGTGAAGCCTACATCACTTGGGTTCTCAACTTCCTTTTGCATTCCAGACACATGGAATCTAAAAAGACATCCCTTTTTTGTAAAGATTATTTTGGTGGTATGTGTAGAAAGTCAAGTCACAAAGCAATTCAATAGCTTTGTGTGAGTATATGTTTGTGTGAGTATACGTTCATATGCATGCTTCTTTTAAACCTTCAATACTTATTCACCTTATCGTATATTAGAAAAATATAGCCAGTTGTTATAACAGTATAAAGGTAGTGAAATACACTTTAAAAAAGCTAAATTTAAGTAGAAGAGACTGAATAAAATTGAATAATAGTATAAGTGGCATAAAAACGACAAAAACTATGATGATATTATTCAAAAATTGCAAAAATTTTTGAAGATGATATGGAACAAATGGCATTTGTGACAACCGGATCTAACCCAACTGTAGATATGTCTTGGAAGGTAAGCTTATGTATCAATTATTTATCCACGCAGTCACTCACTTAGTCGCTCACAAGACACTCAGGACATATTTTTTGAGTGTGCCACTCAAAACAATGTGCCACGCTCTCTGCTAATGAACAGAGCCGACAGTCATAAAGACTGGAATATAAGTACCTTCAGTGCTCTCTGAACATTATACATTCGTTCAACAAACATTCACAGAATGGCTACTCCATCCAAGACACTGGGATGAGGAGAAAAGAAGACACAGCTCTCCTGCCCTCCTTGGCGTTACTGCTTCCTGCAAGAGCTGGTCATGAGTCAACTGGCCACACAATTAAATATGAAATGAAAACTGTGATGAGGGCTATAAAGGAGTGTCATCATTCTCAACTTATAAGCACACACAATTGGAGATTCCACACCAGTTATAATAAAGTCCGGGAGGGCCCTGGAGGTGAGACCTGGGATGAGAGAGTTACCTAGGACAGTGGAAGGCATACCATTCAGGAAGAAGGAACAGGAAAAGCACTCTGGGGGAGAAATGACCAGCAGGAAGCGCTGAAAGGAAGGCTGGTGACCAGTGTACAGACAGCGGGCATTTATGGCCAAGGCCATTGTTTTCTAGGGTCATTCATTTCTCCTCGCATTCATTTATTCAGCATATTTCTGCATATGAACTAGGTGCAGTCTAGTGCATGCTCCTCAAAGTTCTGAGATCTTACACCTTACCAGGGAAAAGTTCTTCAGCAAGGATGCCCCACATAGGCCGATTTATTTATTCACAAGTTATATATGAACTAGATATGCTTATACACTATAAAACATAAAAAGGTGCATTTGGAAGGATAAGAAAATGTTTAAATAGAATTTCTAATTGTTCCTGTTGTCGCCCCATGGGCCATTCTGTGCTCTGCTTGAGACCACTTTTCTGGGACAGGGGTGTCTTTGGATTTGCTCAGAGTCACAGCAGAACCAGAACCCAGGACTCCCTGCCTGGGTTCATTCCTTTCTACTAGAGCAGGGTTCCTATGCTGGAGCATTCATGAGAATCACCCTCAGGGCTTGTTCACACATAGATGGCTGGGCCCCACCCTCAGCATTCCTGATTCCATAGGCCTGGAAAGGGGCCTGGAACTCTGCATTTCTAGCTAGTTCCCAAGGAATGCTGATGCTGTTCGTCATCAGTCCACTAGACTATTTCTCGAAGCGTGGACCCCAGACCTCTAGCCTAGACCCTGTGTGGGCGTTTGTGATTGCTCAGTCACATCCTACTCCTTAAGATCTAGAACCTCTGGCGTTGAGGGCCCAAGAATCTGCATTTTGAACAATTTCCCCCAGGACACTGTGATAGTCAGCATCCAGGGAGTGGGGCCTTGGTGGGGGCCCCAGCCCCGGGAGGAAGGAGAGCGACGGAAGCAGTGAGGTGTGCACCATCAGTGAGCTGAGCTGAGTGCCCTCCGCAGGGCTGCTGGGCGCGGGCCCCCTCCCCAGGCACACAGTCAGCCCTGCGCTTACCTTGCAGGTGGTACAGCTGCCCCGTGCTGTGCTGCCGCGTGATGTGCTGCCAGTAGGCGCTGCGAGGCAGGGGCACCATGGTGCTCAGAGAGGCAGCCCGCTCACTCATCTTCATCTGGAGCTGCGCCACAGGGAAGAAAGTTTTGCGTCAGTAACTGTGGGGCTGAAGGAGACCTGCCCGAGGGAACTTGAGGGCCGGGAGTCCTAGAAGCACGGAGCTGGGCGATCAGCGATCAGTGAGTATTTACCCGTGGTGGTGGACAGCTGTTGTTCTGGCTTCTTAGCAGCATCCATTCTTGGCTGGGCTAGCAATAGTGCGTTGATTTTCCTTTGGGGAACTTCCCTCCAACTCAGCTCAACCCATCTAGTCACGCGGCTGACCTCAGCACTAATTCTGGGGGTGGCCTGGTGACCCAAACCAGGCCAATAAGACACAATCCCCAGGGATATTTATTAGAACTTTTGTGGAAGAGAGAATCAGTAGAGGTAAGCCAAGGGTTTTTGTTTGTTTTGTTCATTGCTCTCTCCCGAGGGTCTAGAATACTTCCTGGCACATAGGAGGTGCACAATAAATACCTGCTGAATTGAATGAATGAGCTTTCTTGTGGGGTTGCTGAGAGGACTGGGGATAGGACTGGAGTCTATCTCGGAACAAGAAAGGGAGAACAGGCCAGTCAATGGACACGATTCAGAGGAAGACGGCCAAGAAAAGGAGACTGAGAGTCTTGACAAGCTCCACTGAGACCCTGGATCCCACCTGAACCCAGAGACTAGCCCTGGACTTCTCAGCCAATTCCTTCTTTTCAGCTTAAGCTGATTTGAGGTGGCTGTTCTATCACTAGCGTCAGACAAAAACTCTGTCTGCTCCTACAACTGCCTGATCCTTGCTCCAGATCCTGAGGGAGGAAGGGGGAAGTCATGGCTCCTGGCCACAGGCAGCTAAGAGTATCTGACCCAAAAGACACAGCGTAAAGCCCCAGATCCCTGGGGAGTAGTCAATGACCTGTCCAACCACATCAGGGGAACTGACCTCATAAAAGCAGTTTCAGAGAAAGGATGGCCTGGTAGCATGGGCAGAAGTTGAATAAAAAGAGAAGTAAATGGGGACAACACACGAAGAGTGAAACAGTGATCTGAGGCAGCCCTCCAGCCACCCTCTCATCGGAGCCCCAGTCTAAACACAATCAGGATAGTTTTATTATGCCATGACACAGGAAGGGACTATTTGCAATGTTCGATTTCCTGGAGTTGCTTGAATATCAAATAACCCACCCCAGTCTTATAAAAATGAGCCCAGAAATACTCAGATTTGTACAAGGATGTACACTGGGACATAGTTTACAATCATGGAAAACTAGAGGCAACTTAAGTTTCCATCACTCAGGACCTGGTTAATTGCACTTAGATGCAATGGGACACTTGGCAACTGCAAACCAGAGGAAGGGAGATTCCCATCAATTAAAAAGGAAACATTTACATATTGTATCATTAAGGAAACCGTGAACTCCAGACCACTATCTCTGGTGGAAATTCATTTTAATCGCATGTATGAAAAATGGCGGCATTAAATATCTACCATTTAGGTTGAATGAGAGTTCAGTGAGATAATACCTGCTCAGCACTTGCCTAGCACAAAATAGGTACAGGAAAAAATGGAGGATATTATTATAATTATAAATTGCAATGCTCATTTAAAGGTGTATTTTTAAAAGAAAACTCCCAGCTCTACACGCCTCATCCGCATGGTAGGTCCAGGCATAATATATGTCCACTCACTCAATAAAGCCAAAATAATATGAGGCTTCATATCCTGAAGACCAAAAGTCATTGTAGTCGATGAGAGTGAACTTGAAAAAAAAGATTATAACCATCTATTTCAAAGATAATTTAATTTATATGTGTATTTACATGTAATGGATTGAATTCTTGGTCCCTATCACAATAGCATAATTACCAAAACACGTCCCGGAGTAGGATTACACAGCACTAGGTTTCATGGGGACATTTTTTCCTAAACATGTCCTGTTAGATCAAAAGGGCAGAAAGCTGAGAAGAGAGCTAGTGGAAAAGTTCTGTGACTATTTCTCTATTTCTGTAGACATGAAAGTTTCAAAATTTAAGAGTAAAAACCCAAAACCAAACAAACAAAAACCTATTTACCAGTGACTTCTGATGACATTCAACCTCATTTACACAGAATGCAAGAAAATAAAGGGAGAAAAAGAAGTGAATTTTCAAGGTATTGATTATTTGATTTTCTTAATATAAAGTGATTATATTTAATATAATAAAAAATTAATATAAAGAAAACATTTGAGAAATAGCCATCACTTCAAATTATTCGTTACATTAATGTAATTCATTCCAATAATATTTCTGCAGCCCAGCATGATGTGACTGTATTTTTAGAAAGCTTATTTAGGAACAGGAATGAAATGACACCAATGTCATGTTTCATAGAGAACTTTACAAAGCCTGGCTCTCTCTTTCTTCCTCAACCCTTTGAAAGAATATCTAATTTAATGAAAGGAGCATTTTAATTGTTTTTGGAAAAAAATGATGAGAAAAGTCTTCTTATTTAACAATGCAAAAATGTGTGAATTCTCTAAGGGTGAGAAGACTTAGGAAGTCATTTGGTGAAAAGTCTAGCAGGAAAGTTTCCACCCTCGTTCTTTATTGCTGCAAGTAACTCTGATCCTTGATATCAGCAACTAGTGAAGCAGGAAGTGAATGGATGCTCTGGCACACCACTGCTGGAAATATAAATTAACACTACATTTTTGGAGGAGTTAAAATTGGATAACCTGGAGTATCTGAAGAGAAGGATTCTATTCTTCCTCCTTTTTTTTTTTTTTTTACCGTATACACTTTTATATACAGTCATGTGCCGCCTAACAACGTTTTGGTCAACGTTTCAGTCAACAACAGACGGCGTATACGACAGGGGTCCCATAAGATTAGTACCATAGAGCCTAGGTGGCGGTGTAGTAGGCTATACCATCTAAGTTTGCGTAAGTACACTCCATGATGTTCGCACAACAAGGAAATCGCCTAACAACGCGTTTCTCAGAATGTATCTATCTCTGCGATTAACCAACACATGACTGCAATTTGATTTTTCCTTATTACAATAAAAACCATACTTTCACATTAGGAAGTAAAAATAAAAATTAACCCAAACTATAAAATTTTAAAGTATAAGTATTTCTGCTATAAGGTGATAGCGACATTCCTGAAAAACCTCCCATTCTGCAAAATTGTTGGGAAAATCGGGTTACAGGAAGACCACTCAAAGTGTATGCCCATTTATAACCAGAGTCACTGTTACTTTGGGAGATAGCTTGGAGGCTGGAAATTGCTGCGCAGGGATTATAAAAAATGCAGAAAAACATTTGGTTGGAAATGCTGGCTTGAGAAGTCCAGGCTATGGAGACGGAGGATGGGCTCTTCCAAAAAGGTGGGCGCTGGTGGACGTGCAGCCCATGAACAAGGGCCGGGCAAGAGCTGTGCAGGCTGAGATGCCCCTCTGGGGGGAGCCCTTGGTGCACTGCTCATTCATATCCTCTTGAACTGGAGCTGAAAGACACACTGTGCAAGTAGTTTATTAAGGGCTCTTTCCTTTTCCGCTAAAGGTTACAATTCTACACCTGCTATTCTGGGCTTCCCTTGCCTAGAAAAAAGTGGTTTACACCAACACACTTCGATATTATAATGAATCATTCTCCAATTTAGCAAAGGCATCTGAACTCACTGTGTATAGAAATGGTGTTAAAGTAGAACTATATACCATATCTGACCCACACTCATTCCCATATTTCCATAACATACATATACTTGAACTCTATATATAACAGAAAAATTATTCCAGATCATCCATTTTGTATCCTGCGAGTGTCAGGAGAATTTAATAGAATCATGGAACGTCAGAGTTGGAAGGACAGGAGGCATCCAGCCCAGTCTCCTGAGCTAACAAGTGAAAAGTCTAAGATCCAGGTTCATGCAGCAAGGAGGTGACAGAGCTGACAGCTGCTTCCCAGGACCTGAATCTCCTGTATCTCAGAAGCTACTGAGGGGCCCCTATTTTGTTCTCCATGTTTAGTTTAGTTCAGTTAAATTCAAATTGCATCTTAAAACCATGGCTGCCAAGTGGGGGACAATCTTTACACGTGCTCATATACATTCCAAAGGTTGATTTTTCCAGTGTTGATGAAGTTACAAGAGTTGACTACTGATCAATAAATCAGGAGCACATTTATTCAGCTTGTCATCAAATACCTGTTGACTTTGTAGATTTTGAGGCATAGTCCACAGCCTCAAGACACTTTTGTCCTGAGAGAGACAGATAAGTACAATCAACTGCAAGACAGTGTGGTAAGGGCTAAGACTCGGGAAGTCTGGGTGCCCTGGGACAACAGGAAACGGGGCATCAAAATCAGAGCAGTGGGAGTGAGGAGGGGAGTTAGCAGTCTGAGAGGAATCCCTAGAGCAGCTGCCACCCACACAATCTGAACCCAACTATCTTCCCCTCTGTTCACTGAACTTCCAGTGGTTCTGCATTCTTAGTAGATCTCCCAGACCACCTCTCATCCCCAGGAGGGCTGCAGGGTGTCCGAGGCCGGACCAGGTGTCCTTAGTCGCCACTTCTAAACGTTAGGCTCTTTAGATGACTGGATGTCTGCTGGGCTAACAGGTACGGAGATGATGTGACTTGTGCCCAAGGACCCGGGAATGTGGTCAGCAGAAGGGCCTTGTGGGTACCAATTGGAGGAGCCAAAGTAAATATGCAGGGACAAGACTGGTTAGAAGAGTAGTGGCTAAAAAATCACAGAATTTTAGAACCAGAGGAGAATTTTGTTATTTGTTTTGTTCACTGATGTGTTCTCAGCTCTCAGAACAGTGCCTGGTAAACAGTAGATGCTCAATCAATATTTGTGGAGTGGAAGAATGAATCCAACCAATGGTGTAGTAGAGCTGGCTCAAACCACCTTGCAAGAGCTGAATGTTACATGTTCAGGAACTTTGTGAGCTGGTTGTTAAATACAGCCATCATTAAAAATTAAATCTGGGGGCAGCCCAGTGGCGTAGCGCTTAAGTTCACACGCCCCGCTTTGGCGGCCCAGGGTTCGCAGGTTTACGCACCGCTCATCAAGCCGTGCTGGGGGTGGCATCCCATATATAAAAAATGGAGGAAGATGGGCACACATCTTAGCCCAGGGCCAATCTTCCCCACCAAAAGAAAATTTTTTTAAATAATAATAACAATAAAATAAATTGTATATATAATATACATAATTGCATATATACTATTCAAATAACTATATATGTGTATGTGTGCACACATATATATACATATAACTCAAAACTCATCAATTCCTGATGATTTTACTATAATCTATGCTCCCGACGTTATGTCTATTATATCTATTTAGCAGAAACACTATACAATAGTGTGCTTCTGTATGTCTCTTTCCAACTTTGTGTACACTTTTTTCAGAGAGCCATTGACTAAATATTTGCCAGCACATGAGTGAATCTAACCCATAAGTGGAAAGGAAGGGCTGCCAGACAAATGTGGCCTACAAACAGGCTGTGTGTGGTCCGCACGCCCTCTCCCCTCTCCCCACTTCTCACCTGGTTATCCTACCTTTCCTTCAGGAGTGAGCTCAGGAATCACCTCCTCTCAACATTTTCCTGACACCTCTCCTCCCTTAGTGACATCAGGGCCTCCTCCCAGACATCTTATAGTCCTGGTCTTACTCCGATCATTGTTTTGTGACAGCTGCTAAACCAGCCCACCTGGAAAATGGGGATTGTATCTTTTATCTCTGTAGCCCCAGCACCTCACTAGGGCCTCCAGAGGTTTAACAAATATAGGATGGATGAATGAATGCATAAACCCCACTTTTGCCCAGGTAGCAGGCAATAGCTTTCAGAAATAAATTCTAATCAACCCAGAAAGTTAGAAGCGCTGTTAGACCAAGGCTGAATTCCTGCTACAGCTTTAGGTCCAGGGTAGATTAATGTGGCTGTTGCTGGCTGTAGGGGGATGGTAATAGCTCATTCTACTTTGCCATTCAAGTGGTGAGCAGAAGCAGGGCCTGGGGGGTGGGGTAGGCGATCTGCTTACGTGCATATGCACCATCAGCTAGGACAGTCCAACAGCAGGGGAGTTCACGGCTACACATCAATTCATTCTGTTAGTAGTGTTAGCTCAAGAGAAGAAAAACAAGGCTTCCTGAAAGTCAAACAAATGCCACCTTGTACTTCAACACTCAAACTTTTCCCCTAAACAGCAGGGATGCATGTGGGTCTCTTCCTAACCCAGCCACTGGCCTGAAATAATCAATGGATGTAACTGACTGGGTTTCGAAGGCACAAAAAGTACTGTGCTTCCAGATAGAGAAACTGATCATAGCGTGACAGACCCATGTGTCAGTGTAGGTTCTTCTCCTTGAGCTGTGTTATATGAGACACATCGCTCCTCTCGTTTAAGCCTCAAAGTCTCCTTTCTCATGGAACTTCCCTTCTAAGGAGACAGACAATACAACTAAACAAAACATAATCAGATTGACACAAAAAGGAATGAGGCCCTGATACACACTACGACGCTGCTGAAGCTGAAAACACTATGCTAAACGAAGAAGCCAGTCGCAAAAGATCACATATTATGTAATTCCACTTATACGGAATATCCCCAACAGGCAAATGCAGAGAGAGAGAAAGCAGATCAGTGCTTGCCTAATGCTAGACGGGTGATGGCTAAAGGAGATGGCTTTCCTTTTGGGGTGATTAAAATCTTCTGGAGTTGACTGTAGTGATAGTTTCACAATTCTGTGAATATATTAAAAATTGAATTATACAGTTTAAAAGGGTGCATTGTATGGTATGTGAATTATATCTCAATAAAGCTGTCACCAAAAAAAATAAAATCAAATAGGAGTATGTGTGCTATGCAGACTATTAAAAAAACATGATATAGTGAGTTAGTGGGTGGCCAGTTCGGTCAAGCAGTTGTAGGGGAAGTAACATTTAAACTCCAGTGACAACTGGCCAAAGCATGGTCCCCATCATTATCACTGTCAACAACACAGACAGATCTTTTTAAAGACCTCCCAATACTCACAACCAGTGAAATGCTGATTGCCAAGGCCCTGCCCTCATAATGTTGGGCAAACCATATTAATCCTCCTGGGAGAGAAAAAGTTCTAATGACCACTGTATATAACTTCTCAATGAGAAAAGAACGACAATCGTCTTCCGTACCGCCAACTATATTTGTGGTCTCTGTGTTCTTCATTTGGTTTGGCTGACACTTACTTGTTGCTTGTGCACGTCTTTTGTGAGTCCGAGACCAGGAGCACAGAGCAGTGGCGAGTCTCAGCCACAATACTGCGCCCTATTGTCCTTCTCTGGAATCCATTGTTTTTACAGGAGAGTATTGTGTTTTGCGAAATTGAACAGCATGACAGGATGTAATTGTTTGCTTCTACAGTCAATCATGAGTACCATATGCTGTGTTTCTGACATCGGTCTGGATCCATTCAGAAACAAGCACAAATCATCACAATGGCAAACATTAGTACTTCAAGACCTAACTCCATCCTCATCAAACTCTTAAACTTCCCCCAGGTTGCTCCTTGAAGTAACTCAAGTGGGATCTCTGCCAATAGCAACTTTGCATATGCAAATCATATTATAATTTTCCATTCACTCAACCTGGGCCCCGGTGAGACTGAATGAGGACACAGTTTTGACAATAAGATTGAGCTGTGAGTCAGAGCTACATCTCCGCCTGAATGTCTGCTAAACCTGAGAGACTTCCAAAGCTCATGCAATTCTGATAGTATACTCAGTTTAAGAAACTATGTATATACCAACTCATTTTCTATGGATATTTTAAGCACAAAATGTGGGCAAAGTTGAGTCAGAAGGGACAATTCAGTCGATGAGAGAAAAAGGAAAACTGGGTTCCAAAAGAAACCAGCATCTCAATGTCTTTCTCATTCCACTCAAAACTCAGCTGTCTCATTCACACTACCCTGCAAGTTATTGTGATTCTCCATCTGGCTGCCTGAGCTATGCCTTCATACTCTCCTGTGAAAATAATATTTGAAAATATACTCTACCTCTGGGTCAGAGGTTCTCCAACTTTAGCAAGGCTAAGAATCACCTGGAGCGTTCATTAAAATGCAGATTCCTGGCCTCCACCCCCACAATGGGGGGGGGCCCAGGAGTGTGCATTTCTACCAAGTTTCCCGATGGTTACAATCTTACTGGTCCAGGGACCACGCTTTGAGAACCACTCTCCTATGTTATTTATCACAATTGGACCAGCATTCTGGGACAAAAGTTTTCGCTCTAGTAAGAGCTCAAACTTGGAAGAAAATGAGAGTTAAAGTCTAGAATCTACCACCAATAATTGCATCCCTCTAGGCTAGTTATCTACGCTCCTTTATTCTTTAATAGCTTGTCAGTAAAAAAGGAGAGAAAAATAGTTACTACTTCGCAGCTAATTCCAAGAACATACATGACTCATTGTGGGGTTCCATTAATGTTAGCAACATTTATAATTAGCCCTGTATCAATCAAAGTACTGTCTTTAGCCAGAGTTTCTGAATAAGGTCCTAGTAGGAACATTCACATTTTCTTTTTAAACCTAAATATTTGATATAGGACTGGGTTTCTGGCTTGAGGGCAGAAGCTTTAAAGAGTTTTCAGGCAACAATAACAACAAAAAAGCCACACATCAAATCGAATACATAAATATGCTTAGAGAATATATTTAATCGCCTGGTCCCAGTTGGTATGATAATGAATTCAATGAACAAGCATGAATGAAGCTCTTCCTATAGGCATGGAACAATTGTAGGAACAGGAGAAAATCCAAGAAGCTCTAGGGTCCCCCCTGGACCAAAATCCCCCCTCCCCTCCCCAAGGAGTTTACATTCTCCAAGACAGCTCTATCTTTGGATCTGGTAGTATTTTGTTTACCTTAGTTCAGTCATCAATTTAAATGAAGACTGCAGCCAGGAAATCAAGAGAAGACTGAAACTTGGAAGGACAACAATGAAAGAATTCGGAAAGACCATCAAGTGTAAGGAAGTGTCACTGGAGACTAAGGCCAAGATTATCCACACCCTCGTATCCCCAATTACTAGGTACAGGTGTGACAGCTGGGCAGTGGAGAAGGCTGATGGGAAAAAGATTCATTCATTTGAAATATAGTGTTGGAAGAGAACTCCACAAATACCCTGGACTGCAGAAAGAACAAGTGGGTCCTAGAGCAAATGAAGCCTGAACTATTGCTGGAGGCAAAAATGATAAACTGAGGCTACCCTACTCCGGGCACATCATGAGAAGGCAGAAGTCTTTGGAAAAGACAATAAGGCTGGGAAAAGTTGAAGGCAGCAGGAAAAGAGGAAGACCAAATATGAGACGGATTGACTCCATAAAGGAAGCCACAAGCAGGACTCTACAGGAGCTGAGGGGGGCTGTTGAGGATAGGACATTGTGGACATCACTCATTCACAGGGTCACCGGGAGTTGGAGCAGACTTGACGGCACGTGACAACAAGTATTTTGCCTGGCACCTAAAGGGGGGGGGAAGGGAAGGTCCACATTTTTGTGATATTTATTACTCATTTTTTAAAACTTGTAATACATTGTATTCTTTCTTTCTTAGTATTGATATATTTTTATTATGCTCAGGAAATACAGAAAAGAATATAAGGCAGATTTGAAATAAGCCCTATACCCATCACCACGAATAAAAAAGGAAACAAACAGAACTTTTAACATGTTAATATATTTTCTTTCAGTCTTTTTAAAAAATGTACATACATAATGTATACAACACAGACTCCATGATAGCGTATATACTCTTATGCCAGTCTCTTTTTTTCATTTCACATATTATGAACATATGTTACGTTCCTAAATACTGCCATCTTCCACACCGTCATTTTAATGTCTGAATCACAGCCTATCCTTTAGCTGTACCATACTTTATCTATTCATTTCCCTAACCATTTTCAATTTACCAGATGACATAATGGAATTAAATTCTGACCCAATCTCCTTTATAACATTTTCTTTTCTGCTAACCACAATTTGTATTCTGGGACCCACTTCATCAACAACTATTTCAATAACTAGTTTTTAAATAAATTTTAAAATTTAATTTTAATTTAGATGTAAAATTGGATTTCAGACGGACTCAAAAGTTCCTTTTAAATGCTACTACATCAGCAAAGTAGATGAGTTGATAATTTCGTTTTTATGCTTAAACAAGGCAGTCTTACTTTCACATTATTGTGCATCTATACAACAGAATAATCCATAGCCATAAGAAAGACGCAAATCTTTGAGAAGCAATATAAAGCAATTCTAAAATCAAGGGGCCACATTGCCTTATCTACACACGCTCATGGGGAGAGCTGGCACTGGGATGGGTTTAAACACCACCCATCCACAGTCTGATGATTCTCAAATGCGTATCTGTAACTCCAGTCTCTCCCCAAACCTCAGACGTGTGTATTTAACAGCCCACTTCCCACTTCCACCTGGATGCCTAGTAGGCATCTCTCACTGAACATGTACAAACCCGAACTATAGTTTCTCACGCTCCTTTCCTCCAACCTCTTTTCCTTCCACGTAGACGGTTCTTCCATCCTACCCATTGCTTTGTTTGAAGAAGAAGAAGAAACCTTTGAGACTACCTTGTTCACCCTGCAGCCCACAAGAAGCTCATCCATCAGTGATTCCTGCTGTTCCAATCTTCAAAATGTGTCGAGAATCCACCAGTTTTCACCACCTCCATCCCTGCCATCCTGGTCCATGTCACCGGCGCTCGCCTAGATACCTGGACAACTGAAGCAGCCCCCTGACTCACCTTCTGGGTTGCAATCTTGCCCCACCCACCCCTAGTCTTTTCCAAACAGCTGCCAGGGTGATCCTTTTAAAAGCGAAGTCAGCATATCTCATCTTTTCTCAAAACCCTCTAATGACTTCCCAACTCACTCCAAGAAAAATGCAAAGTCCTTACCATGGCTACAAGGTCATACAGGACCTGGCTCCTAGTTACTTCTAGACCTTACCTCCTACCCCTCTTCTTTTCATTTTATCTGCTTCAAAATCACAGCCTCCTTATACTTGAACATGTGAAACAAAGAGCTGCCTCAGGGCCTTTGCACTTAAGGTCCTCTCTGCCTGGAACAATCAGCCCTTAGAACTCTTCAAGGCTAACTCCTCACTTCCCTCAACTCTCTGCCAGAGTGTCACCTTATCAAAGCAACCAACTTCCATTATTCTCTCCTCCTTTACACTGTAGTCTTCACAGCATTCATCAACTCTGGACACAGATTTTTATGTCTATTGTCTATTGTTGATTGTCTGCCTCACCCCCCATAACAACGCAATAAACTCCTTTAAGACAAGGACTATTTCTTGTTCTCTGCTGTACTTCTGCTTCCTAGAGCAGGGCCTGCCACAAAGTGGATACTCATATTTGTAGAATGAATGAACTTATTAATAAATAGATGTTTTATATCTATTAAGTGATATACACTCTGGAAGGATACAAAAGAATCTGGTAAAGTGTTTGCTTCTGAGAAAGTAAATTGATGGCCTGAGATGATAAAGCCTGGGAGAGAGACTTATTTTACACTGTACATCATTATGCACGATTTGCATTTTGTATCATACACAAATCAAATCTTTTAATCTAAAAGTCTTCTTTTGATATTAATGCATCTCAAAATAAATCACAGCCTCATCCCTCAATTGCACACCATCCCATTCACTGGTTTAAAGAACTTTTTAATATGAATACGGTACAGAGGAACATGTGTGAGCATACCACTCCTCCAAGAACAGGTTTGCAGAGAGGAACTATCTCCCCACCTCATACACTGTAGTTTCCTAGGTCCTCCCTCTCCCCAGCCTTAACCTCTTTAGTCTTCCCACTTACTAGAAAATATAAACTGGGGGAAGTTAAAAGGAGACCAGAAAAGCATTCTCAAAGAAGCTTAAACATAATTTCAAATCTCTAACCAGAGACACGTACTCTAAATATCTCACGAATAGTAAATGTTTTGAACTGAATCTTAAAATGTTAGGTTTATTTCTACAAAATTCAGACCAAATGTCTCCCTTGAAAAAGAACAGTAGTCTTAGACAATATTTTTTTTTTTTTAAAAAGACACAGAAATCAAGCACATGTTTGCGGAGCATGCAATCTATTTACCAAGACTGACAAATCTCTATTTCTGAGATTTATCAAACACCGTTGTAAAGTTCCAGCAAATATATCTTGTATGGTTGGATGCTGGGAGTAATTTATTGAGATAACTACGTTTGCTGCATTCTTCGGGGATCCTTCTCGATGAAGCAGGCTCATTTAATCAATACACACTGCTTAAAATCCTAATTGCTCCGCTAAGCGGCAGTAACCAGTTCCTCTGGAACAGAGAGGCACGTGCTGTTGAACAAGTTTTGTAATCATTGTGGGGCGACCACGTGGATGATGAGACGAGGTAAGTCATTCTCCAGGTGTCCAGAGGACCGCACAGCAGCTCTAGTGCTCGCCCTTCCTCCACCTGTTGGACAGGTGCACTCTCCTTTGTATTAGAGGAGGAACGATTTCATGAAAGGATCTAGCTTTCGCAATGAGAGAGCTAAACAACTTGTTCTTGCTTTCCTAAATACACGTAACCCTGTGAACATACACTCCTGATACACACGTAAAGACTGGTTAACAGCCAGTATAATCAGACAATTAGGGAATTATGCCTGAATTGACACTTCTGTTCTCAGTACAAAGGTATGTTCACTGAACCATCGGTTTAAGTCTCACTGTGAATTTTTGTGTGTATAAAGGGCATCAAAGCGTGTGTCCCATGCTGTGCTCTCTCTATAACCCCTATTCCATTTCTTCCAGGGACCAAGGAGCCAGATTCTCAGCATCACTTTAAAGCAGTGGTTCTCAAAGGGTGGTCCCTGGACCAGCCACATCAGCATCCCCTGAGAACTGATGAGAAGTTCAATTCCAATGCCTCACCTTCTGTGGACAGCCAGATAGGAAATGGTTTTGCCAACTAATTAACTCTTTCGTTTCAATGTGAAAGCAGCCATAACAATACATAAATGAACGGGTGTAGCTCTGTTCCAATAAAACTTTACTTACCAAAACAGGCACAGGCTAGATTTTGCTCATGGGCTGTAGTTTGCCAACCCCTGATTCAGACCTATACCATGTAACTTTTAACTATTTCCATTAGGTATTTACATATACTGTTGAATGAGAAAACCTGGGGGTAGTTTTTAAAATGTATAACATGATTACAATTTTGTAAAGCCAACAATTACCCCCAAATATTCATCTTGTATGTATGTGTGTATCTTATCTATCTACATGTATATGTAGATAGAGATTTCTGTATAGGATTATATGGGTACAGAGGGAAACATGGAAAGATAAGTACGAACTTCTTAAGATTCAGGAGTTGCTAATGGGGGAAAAGAGGGGAAAGAGATGCGTACAAACAAATAATAAAGAAAAAATATAGTACTAATCACCATTTATATGATCATATTTTTGCAGTTAGATAAGTGTCACATACATGTGTTTATGCAAAAATAAATTAAATAGGATTCAAAAACCAATCCCTGTCTCCAAGGATAGTTGTGAAAATTAAACTAAATAAAGCACGAAGACTCTCAGCACAGAGCCAGATGGAGCTGCTCATTCCAACTTTAATTATCCCTCAATTAAAATAGGCCTCCTAACTCGGTTTTCTGCTTCCACACTCCCCGCCTGACAGCCCTGCCTTTTCCCTTCCCCCTTTCAATGAATTCTGCCCTCGGTGTTCTTTGGCTCATTCACTCACTCATTGCATCCACTTATATGCTCTGGGCATCACCTATAAGTCATGCACTATGCCAGGGGCTGGAAACTTACAAATGAATAAAACACACTTCCTCGGCTCCCCAGGATTTTTTAGGAAATGGCCAGAGAGCTGATTTAAAGCCCAGCTTGGATCACGTCACCATCTGCCTCCACAATGGCACTACTTCCTCTACAAAAGAGAGCAGACCCTCTTCTAAGCAGAGCTCTCTTTCTCCCGGGCGGAGAAGATTCCTTGTATATGCTCAGAGACCTAGTGCCTGGCAGGATTCCTGGCACACAGCAGGCACTTAATAAAAAGTGGGTGAATGACTGAAACACTGATGGACAAATTGACTGACTTGACTGAACGAATGAATCATTAAGTGAATGAGAAACCTCCATAATCTTCCATCCCCTTGCCATGTCATCCTCTCCTACTACAAGTCAATAATAATAACGGCTCAGGTTGATTTGTATTGAGTAGGTGCCAAGGCACTATGTCAATAAATCACTTGCCTTACCCCACCTGGTAAGGTATGTACTGATATAATCCCCCCTTTATAGAGGGGGGAACAGATATTCAGGGTGGTGAAGTGACTTGCCCAAGGACACTGAGCTAGTAAAGATGCCCAGCCAGGATTTAGGACCCGGGCCTCTTACTCCAGAGCTAAAGTTCACATCACAATTCTGTGTATTTCTCATAGGAAGCATTGAGGATGTTACGAAGACCTTAAAGGATGGGCTCATGTCCTGTTCATAAGGATAAAAGGCACCGGAATTTTATTTCCAAAGCTTAAAGAAATGGCAACTGGTCGAAAATCCAGGCTGCAAGGATATGGGAATGCCCCCACCATCTGGAGAAACAGAATCTACCAGTGATTCCACCAGGCCCTTGGAACCCCACTGTCCCAGGGGCCTTCTCTCAAGTGGAAATTAACTGTCTGCCAAACATGTGGTCTTCCTTGTCTTCCTAATGAAACCCGTTCTCATGGGCTGCCTAATCCTGATTCCAGCTCTGACAGATGTTTGGCACGAACCACTCAACGATCTGTCTTGACTTTCTCCAATTCCTCTCCCTTGTTCTGACATTTGGAGGAAAAGTGATGGGTATTCCTATCATCAAAATGTTACCAAGATATCACAGAATATTACTGAACTGTCAAGGAAATACGGCAGAGGCTTACTTTTCGAATATTACACACACAGACAAAGAGAGAGAGAGAAGTATAGAAAAAGTGAGTAGGAGAGAAAGATTTCTTTCCTGCTAAGGAAAAAATGCAGCAGAGACACTACTTGGTGAGCAGAACTCCGGCTAAAACAATGCCTCCATTGTCGCTTGCGGCTTTGATAAAGCAGGTTGTTAGTGAAATCAACCATTTGGGGCCAAATTTCCAAGCGCAGCATTTTGCTGAGAGCACCAGATGCACTCAAATGGTTATTTTCATGGGGAATGAAAGTGATTTGCATCAATTTATTCAGAGCCATCTGAATTCTTAGCCACAGGCATAAAACAAAATCATTGCTCCCTTTGCTTCTGGTAACTTTTTATGCCTCCTTGCTAAGGAAATCCTCTCCCCACCTGTACATCGACATTGATGTCCTCAGGGACTGTTTTCTGTGGCCTCTTAAAGCAGCCTTGCTTGGAACCTGGGCCTTGTTTTGGCATTGGGAGGGAACTGGATTTGGTACTCTGGCTTCATTTTTCTTTTTCTCTATGCTCATAAAATTATCTATTCAACCCTTACTTTGTTCATTCAACAAACCTTCATTAAGCCCCGTGCCAGGCCCTGAGCTATTATAGACCCATGGGGCCTAGTCCCTGCCCTCTGGAGGCTTAGAACCTCAAGTGGAATGGCCACTTACTCAGAGGTCAGCTTTTGAAGCTAACGCATGAGGCAAAAATCCCATAAGGTCAGATTGAACCTTTAAACTCAAGGGCTCATACTTAACAGAAGCGGATGCTCTGGTGACAAGATGCCACATGTACGCCGGAACTGGGACCAGTGAGTGAAGGGGCAATTTGTTTTTCCTGTTGTAGGCACATTCCAGGCATAAGCTCACTGAGCCGAGTGGTGGGCTGGTGGGTGGATCGCCTGGACCATGTAGATGTGGGGTACTTCGCTTTCTTGCACTTGGCTTTGCAGAGCAGCTGTAACTAACTCTGTGTACATTTACGGGATCCTGCTGAGTGCTAGGCCCTGCTGGAGCCACACACAGAAGACAGGGGCCTTACCTTGGATTCTCACGTTGTCATACTCACAGAAATATCATCAGTGTCTTAAGGAAACAACAAACAACAGCGCTCAGCCCCATCACCCAGATTCCTGGTGCGCTCATTTATATCCCTCATGTCCCCACTGCTTCAAGGTGAGTCTCTTTCTCCTGGCCCATCCCACGCCAGTTTGTGTGAGCAAAAAGGACTCATTATAAGAGCTCACATTTGTTGAATCTTACTACGTGCCTAACATGTCCTAGCCCATGTGACCCACACAACATTGTGAGGCATAAACACTACTACTATCACCCACACATGACATATGAAATAAACACGGCAAAAGGAGGCCAGACTGCATAGCTCAGAAGTGACATGTAACCCCAGACAGGCTGGCCCATCAAATTCTGGCCCAGCCTTCCAGCAGGACCTGCCCTATCTTTAGAGCAGAGTTTCTTAACTTTAGCACTATTAACATTTTGGACCAAGTTATTTTTTGTTGTAGGGTTCTCCTATGCGTTATAGGATGTCTTGCAGCATCCCTGGCCTCCACTCACTAGATGTCAGTAGCTTACTTGCCCCCCATCCAATACTGACAACTAAAAATCACTCCAGATAACTGTCAAATGTCTCCTGGTAGGCAAAATTGCTACCCATTAAGAACCACTGGTTTAGGATGACTACATAAACCAGTTTGCCTAGTTGCAGCCAGTTTACATCTGTTATCCAGGCATAACTCTTAATCAAGGCCAGTCACACAGGGTCCCATGCTTAGAGGGGCCCACGCTTGATTTGATGCTCTATCACCATCTTAAAATTTTTAATTTTTGAACAAGAGACTCTGCATTTTCATTTCGAGCTAGGCCTGCAAATTACATAGCCAATCTTGCTCTTAATAGGGTCAACTTTCACTCTCAAAAGTGTCCACGCTTGGAAAAAAATTCCTATGGTTACCCTTCTGATGATACATACCAGAGCCTTTAAAAGCTCACCATGTAATTTTTGCCTTAGTGAACGAAAATACAAAAGGCTGGTTTACTTTTCTGTAACAGATTGTATAGCCAGTTTCAGTCGCCAAGCACACTCTTGCTTACACATGTTCTGCATTTTCTATCATAAACTCCTGACATTTTTCCAAGTAAGAGCCAGCCTTTGCTACCAGGGAAACAGCCATAATCTTCAATAAAAAGAGATATCAGGGAAATAAATATCTTGGCAAAAATAGAAAGGGCAAGAAGTTATGTGTTGTTCCCCTAGACCAGAGACTGCAAACTTGAATGCCTACAGGGGTCATGCAGGGAGCATAAATAAGTAAAGGCTTCTGGTTATGGAGACAACAAAAAATGGTAAGAACTATGAAAAACTAAAGAGCAGTCACCATCGCAAAATGGTGGCTGCTATCCCATTTTAACTCAGGCAGGTACAGTGTCACCAGATATTCTCATTTCTTCAAGACAGAACTATGTATTTTATGTGAAACCTCCCGTTTTAAACATTGGGACCTAAAGTAATTTTTTAAACATATCATCTGTGCGAATACCTTGTAGACCAAACAAAAAAGTAGAGTGCACGTGCCAGCCCACAACACCCGCCCTCTAATCTTTGGCAATCTGAACTCCTTCTCCCTGGTCTAGACATTCGAGACACCTGCCTAACTCTCCTTACTGCCAGAGGCTGAAGCAGTGGATAACGTTACCTCTCTCCCTTGCTACTTGCATAGTGGAGGAGGATCTGTATTTCATGCTTGGACGGGTTGAAGACTATTTGGGGAGGAACCTATTAAGTGATCGATTTCCAGCTCTGCAGACACAATTGACTGACTCCCCCAAATGTTGAAACCTTCATAGTTGGTGACAACTGTCCATCCTGGCAGCACCTCTGAATGCCCTCTCTATGCTGCATCCCGGGTGGCAGATTCTGGTCATGTCCAACACTATAGTATCATGGGAAAAAAGCCATACAAAGCAAACAACACATGTGTCTGCTGGGGCAACTAAAAGCTGGAACCCTAGTGAATGATGCCTATGGTATCTCTTGAAATGATTGATTCTTATTAAAATCTTAAGTGACCTCTGATTTTACTGATAGGTATTTGGGATTATTGCTTCTGCCTTCAGCAAACTCCTAGGAGAAAAGGTGAATCCACATGGCTTGGAGGGGAGGGACTGGCTAAATAATTACATTTGTATCTAACGCTTAAACACCAGGGTGTAGAGTGGGGGCCAGTGAACTACAGCCTGCAGGCCAAATCCTGGTAGCCTGTGTTTGTATGGCCCAAAACTAAGAATGGTTTTTACATTTGTAAAGCAAAAAGAAGAGAAGGAGGGGCCGGCTCGGTGGCATAGTGGTTAAGTTCGCATGCTCTGCTTCGGTGGCCCGGGGTCACAGGTTCAGATCCCGGGTGAGGACCTACGCACTGCTCATCAAGCCATGCTGTGACGGGCATCCCATACATAGAGTAGAGGAGGATGGGCACGGATGTTAGCCCAGGGCCAATCTTCCTCAGTAAAAAGAGGAGGATTGGCAACAGATGTTGGCTCAGGGCTAATCTTCCTCACCAAAAAAAAAAAAAAAAAAAAGAGAGAGAGAGAGAAAGAGGAAGAAGTGGAGGAGGAAGGAGAGAAGCAGCAGCAACAACCAAAGCCTAAAATATTGACCATCTGGCCCTTTTCAGAAAATGTTTGCCAACCCTTGGTGGATAAATCACTTATTTCCTAACTTCTCAAAACAGATTAAAAACGGCATTGAAGGGGCCGGCCCGGTGGCGCAAGTGGTTAAGTGCATGCGCTCTGCAGCGGCGGCCCGGGTTCGCCGGTTCAGATCCCGGGCGTGCACCGACGCACCGCTTGGCAAGCCGCGCTGTGGCGGCGTCCCATATAAAGTGGAGGAAGATGGGCACGGACGTTAGCCCAGGGCCAATCTTCCTCAGCAAAAAATAAAAAGGAGGATTTGCAGATGTTAGCACAGGGCTGATCTTCCTCAAAAAAAAGGCATTGAACTGATTCCATTCATCTCTCAGTCCTCATCACCACTCCTATCTCCCTCGTCTCTGCCATGATGGACATTAGGAAACCGCGTCACTCCATGCACCTATGGTCAACCAGATGCACCCTCTGCTCTCATGTGAACATCTTCGGTGCATGTCATAACCTATGGTCTTGTCATCATCAGGCTTTCAATTTACTGCCTACTTACAGAGTTACCATCTTAAACAATATTAATTTTAGAGTTTATAAACAAAGCTACAACCTGTTATCAGCATTCAGTTTGTTTCCTTTTCCTGTAGAGGAACAGCCAACAGCTAAACAATGACCATGGTAAGGTTACAGGAGCTTACAGCTCCAGGAGGGAATTGCACAAGGCAGGGCAGCATTTAATAATCAGGTGAAAGGACTATTAAAATACACCATTGCATGTTGCAAGTTATGATGTTGTTATAAGAGACTGAAAAGAACGTACTCAGAAAATGACATTTTTCCCCTAATATACAGAAACAAAAGTCACAGCAAATTTGAGGAAGAAGCCTGAGTTGCATCTGTATCTGTCCTATCTGAAGAAACAGTTTGGTCTGTCTTAAATGCTTATTTTTAAACATAGGTTAATCCCACTTAGCATCTTTTAATTTCTAATGAATTCATGAGGAGTGCTCTGTGACTTAATTCAGTTAATTTAATTTTAGCTAAGTACAGCACGGTGGCTCAAGTGTGGACCCGGGAGCCAGCAACACCTGGATTTAAATCTTGGCTCCATCACTTCTAGCTGCGTGTCCACACTTCAAACCCCTTAGCTATAAAAAGGGGATGTTAGTTCCCACGTCAAGAGTCATGTTGAAGATTAAATGTTAATACACGTCTAGTGCTTGGAAGAGTGTCTGGGACACAGTCAGCTCTTAATAAATGTCGGGTACATTATCATCACCAGCAGCAGCAGCACGGAGCCAACTCTTGTTCATCCTAAAACTCAGCTCAGACATAACCTTCTCCAAAAAGATGCCCTTGCCGCTTAATGGAAACCCCATTTCTAGCGCTTGAAAATTTCCCTATCAAGCTTTGAAGCTCCACAACATATTTTTAAAAAGTCGTCATCTCTTAGCATGCATTTTTATGCATTCATGGGGGAGAATCCTCTCTCTCCCCCACCAGTGGCATCAGTTCGGTTTGCCCTATGCCAGAAGTTCAACTACGATTTCTGTTCCTATAAATATAATTACGTAGCCATGGTTAAAAAAATTACATGGAAGAGAAAGACATACAGTCCCTTCCCGGACCCTCAAACCACAGTCCTGCTCCCCAGGTAACCGACATTAGCAGGCACATTTGTATCCCGCCGGAAGTTCACTTTCTGTGCTTAGAAAGCACACGTGAGCGTGTCCAACTCTGCCTGTCGCCCTGCCTCTTCCTCACTGACTTCACACGCCTTTCAAATTACCAAGAGTGACCCTCTTCATGCTCTGGAGCTGCCTCATGTAATTCCTGTGACGTCACTTGCCATAATTTATCTAATCATCCCCTTTTGGAGGACACTGAAGCTGTTTCCAGTTATTTCTGGTATTACCAATAAGCTCTCCAAGAACGAGAACTTCACCTTCTTCAGAGTCATTTCCCCAGCACCTTGCGGAGAGCAGGGCTCAGCAAATGTTTGTTAACCAGTGGGATGGAAGAATGAGGGTGTGACTCCCTCCATGAACATCTGTGTCCACATCATCTTTGCTTCTGCTAGTATATCTCTGGGGTAAATTCCTAGAAGCACTATTGCTGAGAAAAGAGACGTAAGAATTTAATTTTGATAAATAAGGACAAATTGCTCTCCAAAGAGACCACAGCAAACTGAAGTCTCAGAACTATATCACTGCATACTTTGAAGGGTATAAATCGTAACTCCTTATCTAAATTTTAAGATCCTTTAAAAATGCAAAAGATTTTTTTATGTTTTATTTTATGTTCTCCATAAGATCTACCACATTGCTTTGCAAGTAGTAGACAGGTGTTCAATAAAAGACGTTTGAATGATAATTAATATACCAGGATATAAAAAGGGTTTAGTCCAGGAGAGGGAAAAAGCTGATAATGGCTTTAAGCAGTACACTAATAAAAAAGAAATCTGTAAGTTAATCCAATCAACCAGGGCCCATACGCAGAAGAGCTAAAAACTGATTTTTCTGGGATGGAGACAGTGGAGGATATTGAGTTGTGAGAAAACTGTTTATACATATAAAACCCCAGCAGGCAAGGGTCTGTTTCAGTGTTTGAATAGTAATAACATTGATTCTATGATTTCTTTGATGCTCTCTCTCTATTTTTTTAAAAAATTGAGTAGCATATTGCTTTTTAAATTAGGTTGAATATAAATTATTTTGGTTCCCAGAATGCTGTAAGAATTGCACTTGAATTCTACAAATTCATTAGCCAATTTTATTTGCAAAACTAAGTTCGCAAGTAAGTCGATCAGTTAAAGAAACAAAAAAGAAAAGATGTGATCAAGAGGGAAGAGTGAAAACTGTTGTTTAGATTTCACTCTCACACCTGGGTGCAGTCAGAGCTCCAGGGTCGGGGGAGAAGTCACCCTCCATGGAGCCCCGGCTCGCAGGGCCCGAGAGAGCCTGCTAAATTGCAGTCATTCTCTACCTTGTCGCTCTCGCCTTGAAGGAAATTCTAAAAATGACAGGCCCAGGCGTGGAATGAGGGACAGCCCACACACCGCCACTCCTTGTTCCCAAATTAGACTTTGTCATAGACACTGATCTCCAAGGCGGCAAAAATAGCAAAAGCTGCTCCAGGGAGCCCCAAGCTGTCCCCACAGAGTCTCCCGGCAGCTCCTCCAGCAAGGCAGCTGGCAGCTGACGAGCAAACAAGCTCACCACCCCATCTCATTCAAAGGTCAGTCCTTCCCCCAGTTACTCCAGGCCCACCCCACTGCTATTACCCCTTTAGAGTGAATATCAATAATACGCTGAAGGTACCAAGCAAGAAGGGGAGGGAGGAATTACAAGATATAAGGTTGTGACCTGGGGGCCAGCCTGGTGGCATAGTGGTTAAGTTCACGTGCTCTGCTTTGGTGGCCCAGGCTTCACGAGTTCGGATTCCGGGTGAGGACCTACGCACCACTCATCAAGCCATGCTGTGGCGGTGTCCCACATGTAAAGTAGAGGAAGATGGGCACGGATGTTAGCGCAGGGCCAATCTTCCTCGGCAAAAAAAGAGCAGGATTGGCAACAGATGTTAGCTCAGGGCTAATCTTCCTCACACACACACAAAAAAGATTGCAACCTGGTGCCAAAACTACCAAAAGAAATGAAATTTCTGGGTTTTTTGTTGTTGTTGGGAAAGATTTTCTCTCAGCTAACAGCTGTTACCAATCTTCCTCTCTCTCTCTTTTTTCCTCCCCAAAGCGCCAGTATGTAGTTGTATATTCTAGTTGTTAAGTCCTTCTAGTTCTTCTATGTGAGCTGCCCCCATGGCATGGCTACTGACAGACAAGTGGTGTGGTTCCACGCCCAGGCACTGAACCCGGGCTGCCGAGGCAGAGTGCACCGAACTTTAACCACTAGGCCATCAGGGCTGGCTCAAAATAAGATTTCTTTAACAGTGATTTTTTTAGATATACTCTAAGTTGACAGATATTTCTGAAAGGTACTCTGATATTCAAGGTAATTTGAAAACGCTAAGACAGTTCTTAGTGGAGATATAAGATGGACATAAAAGCTTTAAAACTTCAAGGGAGTAAGGCATTGGGGCCAGAAGTAGAGGTTTAGGAACCAGATAAAATGATCCTGCAATCCTGGCTCCAGTAGCAATGAGATCTATGGCTGCAGGCAAGTGACTTAACCACTCTGAGCATCAGTTTTCTCATCTATATGATAGGAAGAGCGATTCTTTCCAGGTCAAGGGTCATCAGTTATACTCTCTTGAACTGTAAGCCCCTCGGGAGCACAGGCCTCACCGGTCTAATCTAATGTAAACTATATCCTAGAGCACATAACAGAGCATATTCGGTCCTCAATAAACATTTTTGAATGAACAAATGAATGAGAATGAATGAATGAATCTACCTCACAGAGTTATTGTGGTGATTAGAGAAAAAGCAAGTAAAGTGTCAGGTATATTGTAGAAGGCTTGATAAACGGTAGTAGCTATTATAGCAGATGTTCAATAACTAAATGGTATCATTAGTAAAATACCATAAAGTAGGAAAAATATTTAAAAGGTAAAATCAAAGCACTAAATAAATATTATTCCAGAAGTCTGCATGGTGTGGGGACAGACACTCAGGTGGCTCCCAGGGTTCCTCCTCAGGGTGTTCACGCCCTGTGTGTCCCCTTCCCTGACTATGGGAATGGCCTTGTGACTTGCTTTAAATCAACAGACTATGACAGGGTGATGGTATATCATTTGCATGGTTACGATACATAGGATTGTGGCCTCCATCCTGCACAGAGACTCTCTTGCTGGATTCGATGAAGTAAGTGGCTGTGTTGGGGAGGCCCATGGCGGCAAAGAACGGATGGTGGCCTCTGGGAGCTGAGCTAAGGATGGCCTCCCTCCAACAGTCAACATGGAACTGAGGCCCTCAGTCTTACAGCCACAAGGAACTAAGTTCCACCAATAACCATGTGAGTTTGTGAGTGGATTCTTCCCCAGTCTAACCTTGAGATGGGACTGGAGCATCTCAGCCTTGTGAGAAACTGAAGCTGGGGGCCTAGCTAAGCCTTGTCAAAACTCCTCACCCACAGCAACTGTGAGATAATCCATGTGTGTTGTTCTATGGTGCATAGTCTGTGGTGCTTTGTTACACAGCAATAGAAAATTAACGCAAGTAGTGTTACAGGCAAAATATCAGTTGGCCACAGTGTGGGGAGTCAATGCCCAGAGAAAGACCCCTGGCTGAGAGTACAACAGAGAGAGGCAGAGACTGTGGGGAACTGAACATCCCCCTTCTATCTAAAGAGGGCAGACACTACTGGGCATATCTGATTGTTGCCATGTGGGGATGTGAGATAAAGTGTTGCCAGACCTTTTCATTTTTCAAGATAATACAGAAATTGAGTTTTACGTGAAACCTCTTAATTTTTAAATGTTGTCCACTAATTTGGAATTTGTAGAACGGCAGTGAGCTAATCTCATGCAGGACAAAGAAAACATGTTTAGGGGCTTGATCCAGAGGTAAAGCATAAACTGGGGCAGTTATCCCGGCATGCTTGCTCCAAATTTGAGCCCCACTACTTCCAAGCTGGTGGCCTGGGGCTTCAATCCAAGGGTCACTGTTGAGGATTAGAAAGTACACAGAAATTCTTTAAAATACTGTCTATCACAGAGTAGAGATATGATACATTTTTTTTAATTATTGTATTAGTTTCCTATGGCTATTGTAACAAATTACCACAATTTAGTGGCTTAAAACAACACAAAGTTATTCTCTTACAACTCTGGAGGCCAGAAGTCTTAAATCAGTTTCACTGGGCTAAAGCCAAGTTGTTGGCAGGGCTGGTTCCTTTTGGAGGTTCCAGGGGAGAATGTGTTTCTGTGTATTTTCCAACTTCTATAGGCCACCTACAACCTTTGGGTCACGTCTTCTTCTACCTTCAAAGCCTCAGCATAGAATCTTCACATCTCTCTCTCTCTCTGTCCCTCTGCTTCCGTTGTCACATCACCTTCTGTCTGATGACTGTTCCTGTTTGCCTCTTATAAGGACCCTTGTGATTACATCCGGCCCACCTGGATAATCCAGGATAATCTTCCCATCTCAAGAGCCTTAACTTGATCACATCTGCAAAGTCTCTTTTGCCATATAAGGTAACATTCACAGGTTCCAGGGATTAGGATGGGGACATCTTTGGGGAGCCATTATTCAGAGTATCACAATTAATATTATTAATATTATTATAACTGTCTGACACACAAGCCTCCTCTTTATGACCTCCGGGATTCAGGGTCACAAGTCTGATCCAAACCAACTCAGTCAAGACTGCAACTTCACACTGGCATGGGTCCCACCGAGAAGCACTCTGTCTGCAGACGAGGTCTTGGGAGTTTTACGACAGTGGCGGCTCACAGTGGGTTAGGGCCTCCTAATAATCAGGCTAAGCCCAGAGGTTAGCTTCACCATCTTTCTCCATTTATGACCTTGGCTATCGCAGAGAAGCAAGCCAGTAGTGGCATAAAGGCAATTCCTAGTTGAGAATATAGCCAGACCTGTATGGATCCAATTACCAGAAAACTCAAAACTGCAACCTAGGAAGGGTAGGCCAGTTTCATTTGCTTCGTTTTAACACGGTATCTCTTTTCTCCCCTAATCAGGGATTGATTCAAGCACACTGGTTGTCAGTGTTTCACAATCCCCAGTTTAACTTCCCTGCGATTCAGGTCCTATTTTGGAGCTTACTCATTTCCATCTAAAACAGGATGTTGTTGCTTTAAAATCACGTTCATTTTATATAACTCGTTGAGCATACAGCAAATTAAGAGCAAACATTATTTTCCAGTTAAATTTGCAAGGGGATGATCTGAACGAATTAATCATATTCCTGATTAATTTTAGCGGAAGTAATGAGGAGGTTGTAAATGGAAAAACATGTGCATGCAGAACCTGCCTTTCAAGCGCAAAACAATTTATGCTAATTGATGGTTTTACCAACAAGGTAATGTCAGAAAAACTTCTTCAGATGTTTAAAGGCATCTAATGGGAAAGCTACACAACTTTAATGCAATGACATGTAGCCCTGTAAGTTCAGAGTGACCTGAATTCTACTTTACAGCTATCTAGTATCTATCTATCCAACCATCAATCCATCCATCCATTTATTGCAATGTCCAGAATTGGTAAGCATACGGAGAAATGGATACCAAGACTGCATTAGTTCAAAAAGAACACTTTTAAATAGTTGTGGAAAAAAATCAAAGAAGACTATTTCATGATACGTGAAAATTACATGAAATTTGAATTTCAGTGTCCATTAATAAAGGTTTTTTTTGGAACACAGCCACATCTATTTGATTACATTTACCTATGGCTGCCTTTGCACTACAATGCCAGAGCTAAGTAGCTGCAACAGAGACCATCTTAGTCCACAAAACCTAAAGAATTTACTGTCTGGCCCTTTACAGAAAGTTTTGCCAATCCCTGCTCTAAAATCCCAGAGCTTTGCATGCACAAGTCATTTGGGAATAATCTGGGGCTGCTTTGGGATAGATCATATTACTGGCATGCTTTTCCCCCTCTTTAAATCCAACCACCCCACATGTTTAAATCATAAAGTTTCAAACTACCCTAATCTTACCATACCAGCCCAGTTCCTTTTGGTTTTGCAGACTTCCTTCCAGATGTGAAGCTCTGTGCACGTTGTTTGCAGCCACAATGCATGATTTGCATTATTTAACTGTTGTGCATTCAAGATTTCATGAATTTATTTTTCTTAAAGAAAAAACTCATGAATCATAATTCTCTGTACAAGTCATAGTCTCTAGCACAATGCAAGGAACAGAGTAGGTGTTCCGAGAGAGCGTTCACATATGCTCATGTGTATCTGTGTTTGTAGTGTCTTTATATATTGATGACTATGAAGGTTTATCAACCAGAGATGGCAAATCTGTGGCCGTGGGCAGGATGGAGTCTACGGACAGGTTTTATTTGGCCCACAAGTGTTACTGTTTTGTTGTTCATTTTAAATGGAATTAATTTCCAATAGTTATAAACTAGAAGATATTATATACAGACTCAAATCCTTTGCTTCTTTGGAAAAAATTAAGATATCTCCTACCTGGAGCCCATAATCTCATGTCAACAGCTGTCTGGTCTTGGGCTTTTGACATTTCACTCCAGTTTCCACTCAGCCCTCTTCTCTCACATTTTCTCTCTGGCCTCTGCTGACATTTGAAATTATAACTTCTGATACAACTATAAATAAACATCTATATGTAGATAATCCACAGAGCTGTGTCTATAGATGTCCATACACATCCAAACTGATTTTAACATACATACTCACTGCAAAGGATTGAATGATTATGTCCCCCTAAATTCATATGTTGAAATCTTAACTCCCCAGGTGATGGTACAGGAAGTGGGGCCTTTGGGAGGAGATTAGGGCATGAGGATAGAGCCCTCATGAATGGGATTAGTGCCCTTATAAAAGAGACCCCAGAGAGATCCCTCACCCCTTACGTCACGTGAGACACAGAGAAAAAGACAACCATCTATGAACCAAGAAGTGGTCCCCACCAGACAACGAAGCTGCTGGCACCTTGATCTTGGACTTCCCAGCTTCCCAGTGAGAAATAAATAAATTTCTGTGGTTCATAGGCCACCCAGTCTATGCTATTTGTTTTAGGAGCCCGAACTTATTAAGACACACACATAGAACAATTGAGGCACAAAGTAGAGAACCAGGAAAGTATGGTTACTCTGTTACTAATTGGCCACTTTGGGCTTTCCAAGGATGGCATTTAATCCAAGGAAACCATTGCTGAGTTTAGGAGTAAACCATCTGCCCAAATAATGCTGCCCATATTTTTCAGCACAAAGATTCCAAGATTGCACTCTATAGTTGTATACACTGGGTTCTAAGGAAGAAATGCCAAACGTACCATTGAATTTTTCACGCTCTGTAGCAAGCGTTCATGCTGCTCAGCTATAGCCAAGGCAGCAGAGTGGACTTTCTGGTAGATGGCTTCCCCATCTCGCGTTTGAAAGATAAACAGCCCTTCACCAGTCTCACACATCCTGTGAAAACAAAAACAGAAGGCTTCTGAAAATCCAGCTCCTAGAAGTGCAAGGCACTGACAGCCTAGAACAATCCATGAGACTAGACCCATTTATTTTGTATGAGGTTAGGATTCTCGTTCACATTTACTAAACAAACTTAACTAGAATCAAAACTTCTCATTAATTGTTATTAATATGGGCAGGGAACCAACCACTCTAGGCCAACACAGTGTTGAATTTTTTGTCAAGAAGCAAAGCAGAAGATTAATAACAAAGCCATTTCTCGATTCTTAGTATAATCCCTGTACTTCACCTTACTACTCTCAAAGAAGCTACCTGTGCAACTCGTTCTCATTACAGTCCGTGAATCAGAAACTATGCCATTCAGCTCAGAGGTGAAAGGAAGATTCTATGACTCGCAGATTCTGTTCTAACTTTCTTTACAGAGACTGGCTTTAAGGATTCTTTCATTTCCAAAATCATAGATCAAATTTTACTCCAGCTTTCACTCAATGGGATGGATCAAATGCACCTAAGAATTTTTTTTTTAATAAGCATGACTGCTGAATTAATGTGTGGAACATAAGAGAAGTTCCTCAAGGAAAGCTATATGGGTTTCATAATTGACATTAAGGATTATGAGGAAGATCATCTCCACTTCAGACTGTTAAAAAAACAGAAATGAATTCCATTAATAAGGGAGGATTAGTAGACACAATTAGGCAAGAACCAAATAAAAGTGTTTTAATTACTAAGTATATTTTAGTATATATATGTATGTGTATATATACATATAGTTTATACATATAATTACCAAATATATTTAATTACTCTAAATATTTTTAAAGAACTTGGACAAAATTATGTGCGAGGATGAAGTTCTGATTTTGATAAGTACATATATCAACAGTAAACGAAGAGGTTGTTTCCGTTTGTTTGTTTCAAAGAACCTACTGATTCTAAGACACAATTCCACTCCTTCCATCTCAGAATCTCTTGCTGAAAAATTGAATACTGGCTGTAGTGACTGAGTTTTGCTTACATCTAAAGAACTGTTTAACACAACATGGAAACCAAGCAAATTTTCAACCCAAACCACCATTAATTATTTTATCTACCCCAGTCTATGGAATGAATGTGGTAAAAATAGGAAGATTTATCCCCATCTAATTTTCCACACTTGGCCCAATACCAAGGCCATATGGCAGTTTTCAGCATATAGGGCATGGTGATGTCATTGGTCAAAACCTGCCTAGCTTGAATTTCAATAATAAGGGCTACGTGAGAAGAAGAAAAACAAAAAATGGATGGCTCTTTCAATGAGCTAATACAAAGAACTAGCTCATGAGTTTGAGCACGTGATTTTAACTATTGTCATGCTAATCTAATGAAGAACTAAAAACTAAAATTCAAAGCATTTTCACTCAAGTCCCATTTCCTTCCTGAAGACTTCCTAAAACAGTTCAACCCCCACTGCTATCCTCTTCTTATTTAGGCCACCATACAAATTTGACTCTACCACTTGTCAACTAATGCTGCAAGGTCCTAACGTTTTTCACATCTCTTTTGTTCATCAAATTTGGACATATAATTCGTTAAGAGGAGGAAGTAACCATAATCAATTCTTTAAGAGGAAGAAGTGGCCTTCTGTTTCCCCCAGGGCAGAGGTCATTATTTATTTACTTACTTATATGTCAACCTAGGTTCCAGAAAGGATGAAGGTACCTGTTACTCAGAAACGTCATTCATTATTAATCAAATGCAGACATGGGATAATTGGATGATTGATTAATATCAAACCCTGCAACTGTTTCTCAAACTTGACAATTTAGTGACTTTTAAAGTTTTTGAAACTACAATCTACAGTAATAAATATAGTTTACCCAGTATATCTGTCTGTCTAGCTAGCTAGCTATCTATCACCAATTTATAATGTTGATATTTTCTATTCTATTTGATTTTTTAATACTGGTGGTGAAATGGTTAAATTATATTATGACCCACTAATTGATAAGACCTCTTTGAAAATCATTCTTTTATCCCATGTCTGCATTTGATTAATAATGAATCTACAACCTTCCTTTAATGACATTTGCAGCTCTAAATAATTAATGAGATAAAAAACAAATGAAATCAAAACAATTATAGTACCAAGTATTCTTTTTTAAAGTACACAGACTCCCCTAGCCTCCACGTGAGGATCTGAGAGGCACACACTTATACACACATACATTTGCACACACTCACACACACACACCACTTACCACTTACGAAAAGGACCAGGAGTCACAACCTTAAATCCCATCAGGGCTTAGACAAAGAAGGTGAATGGATAAAGTGGCTCAGACCCACTACAACACAGAGCAGAGGAAGTGTGGATAACGGATAGCAGCCACCAGGCAACCCTAGTCAGGTATCCACATGGGGGATGTGAGCCCAATGTGGCCACAGCTTCTGACTGTTGAAGAGAAGCCAGAAATCTTAATTTTTATGTGAAATAACCTGAATTTTTAAAGCTTGCCACTTATTCCATTTTTTTTATTTGTGGGGGCCAAAATGCTTCTATCGACCAGATCTGGCCAGGAGGCCACCAGTTTGCATTAAAGAGACAAAATGCACTAAAGAGCTCTAAACAGAACAGAAATTAGGCCTTCGGGTTGAATTGTTGGGACTTTGGCCATGCCGTTCAAAGGCGTATGTCCTTCAGTTGAACAGCAGGACCCAGGAAGTTGATAATAAACAAAAACTGGCCTTCAGATGGTCTTCCATAAAGTCTCTTCTGACCTCTGTCCATGAGCTCTTTTATTTCATTCACCCCCTCCCCATAGCTTTGCTTGGTACTGTTTCAATAAGAAGCTTTACAATCCATTAAAAATGTTACCACAGGCCTTCGTTAAAATAATATAATGGGCCAACTTCCCAAAGCAAGTAAGGAAAAAATAGAAAAAAAGAAAAAAGGAAAGAAGTATGAAGAAAAGCACATGCAACAGGCTAATGGTCTTACATAACCTAACACAGCAACGTCTGCTTTTCGTCTCCGGAGAAAACACAGGACAGAACAAAGACGTCCGAATGGTTTATCCAGCGTAGAAGAGCACGCACACATATTCTGACCTTGATGGTTCCAATTCCTTTCTTTCTTTTGACCCATTGACTTTTACCTTGGACACTTTTCCAGCATCCAAAATGCCCCAACACTCTTTCCTCGTGGCCTTACACGAACAGAACCAGTGCATGGAAACCCAGAGAAGGTAAAATAACAAGTTTAAGTTGGGCCTTTCCTGTTTCCTTTGTGAAGACAAAAATTGAGATATAAGAACACCGTGGCCATATAGATGCACTTAGGTTTGAATTTCTCAATAATTATTTTGCCTAAATGATATGCCTGTCACTCCAAGCCATTGAATATGCAATTGGTCAAGAATCCAGGAGAAAATCAAGAAATCAGAAAGTACTGGGAAATTCATTCATTCACGTACACAACAAATATGTATGAAGGCAGAGTGAAATAAGAGGTAAGACTTGGGCTCCACATTGCCTGGCTGGGGGCGCCCCTTACCAGCCGTGTAACCTGGTACACATCATTCAACCTCTCTAAGCCTGCTTTACCATTTGTAAAATAAACAGAATGATAGTAACTGTTACCTAGATTTATTGAAAGTATTATATATGATATGAAGATGCACAAAGTAAATCTTCCTTTAATGTGGACTTCCATTATTCCACTGGAATGTAAGCTCCATGTAGAAGAGATTTTGTTCTGATTTATTCCTAGCTTTTCCACCAGTGGCTTATATTGGGTGCTTAATAAATAACTGCAGAATGGATTGTGAAAGACCAGGAAGTGCTAGGAAAAGGTGTCACCAGTATCTGAGTCAGGCTTCCTTGAGCCAGTTTTATTTAAATTGAGGATTGACTGATCCACCCTGGGGAGGAGAGTGGTTAGGAAGACAAAGCAGGAAGAACAGTCCCACAGGAGCAACTGCGCATAGAACGCCTTGAGGTGGGACAAGGTCGAGTGGGGCCAACACGTTGGGAGGGGTGGGAGGAGGGACGCCTCCGTGTCTAGAGTGCTGAACTGAGCATGCGTGTTCTGTGGTCCTCTCTACTGCGAAGTCACCACCTGAGGCAATGGTTCCCGCTGGCACCGAATGCCCAACTTGAGAAACTCTGTTCCCTCTCTTTGCCAATGACACTTCACACCAACATATTTTATTAGAAAAATACTAATGAGGAGAGGAGAGTCAGGATGGCGGCGTAGGCAGACTCTGAACTCACCTCTTCCCGTGGACACAGCCAATTTACAACTACTCCTGGAAAAATTACCCCTGAGACAGAACTGAGAACTGGATGAGAGGAACTCCTGCAACAACGGACAATCCTAACTGAGGTGGAAGAGGCAGAGACTCCCTTCTGGAGAGAAAAACGCCGCCTTCACAAGCCGCCAGCTTCACGGCCGCCAGGAGCAGCTCACAGGTACACAGCCTCCCTGGAGGCGCGGGGCCCTGATGGGGAGCGCCCCCGCTGTGGGCATTTTGCGGACCCAGCACAATCGAGACCAGCGGCATAATATCTGACTTTGCCTGCTACTAAAGCATTGGGGAGCACCCCCAGAAAACCCGGTTCACAAAGAAACTAAAACTGGCTCTTAAAGGGCCCACGCACAAACTCACCCGTTCCAGAAAGCATCCTAAAATCACCAGAAAGAAAGGTGCACAGTACTTTGGTGACAAGAGACTCACCTAATAGGCCCTGAGTGCATCTCGGTGAGGGGTGAGACCTCTCCAGGGACTGGGACCTTGGCGGCGGTCCTTGTTGTGGCCTGGTGTGAGCGTGCTGACACAGACGCCATTGGAGTTCTCCCTGAGGCCTGCTAGCCCAGGGTCTGCTCCACCCGCTAGAGCACCAATTTAATCCAGCTCAGCCAGGGCAGGCAGCCCACCCTAGAGACGGGCCCCACCCAACAACAAGCCCTCAGGCAATGTGTGGGCCTGCATAGATTGGTGACTGGATGCTCTGCAGCCTGGCAACTGAGCCGACTTTAGCGGGGCAGGGTGTGCACAAGGAGCGGGTGGAGAGTGTGGGGTGGTGGCGGAGTGTGTGGGGCTCCCGCCGTGGAGAGACTGGGTCCGCTTGGGGGTCGGGGCGCTCACACGGGGCAGGACTGTGTTGACTGTGTGTGTGGACCTGTGGGCAACAGGGCTTGTCAGCTGCAGAAGACTTGTGCTTCTCAAAGACCCACATAGGAGGTTTGCCCCACCTTCCAAAGCCTAAAACAATTGGATGCTCCTGTGCCTGAGGCTAGCCCCACCCAGCTGCTAATCCTCAGAGAGCTGACAAGAGACATAATAGGCTAGAGGCTTACAGCAATTGTAAGGCCCTGAGCCTAACAACCTGCCACGGTGGGGGCCTACTCACTTAAAAGAAATACTGCAACACAAATGTGGTATTAGAACTTGCAGCCAACTGTGCTGGGGCTCCCCACACCTGATAAAGAGACTGAAGGGCCCACAACAACTACAAGCAGCTGAGCATTACAACAGCTGGCCAGGAGCATAACTCAGCCTCCCTGGGCGCCTACAGGGAGAGCAAACAGGCCACAACAGAAGGACACACGTAGCCCACATAGGGGCCACCCCTGGAACATTGAGAACTGAGGGAAGCACACTGGAAGCCTCCTAAGGCATCACTTACATAAGGTCACCTATCCAAGAGCAGGAGACGTAGCTGACCTACCTAATACGTAGACACAAGCACAGGGAAAGAGGCAAAATGAGGAGGCAAAAGAATACATTCCAAGTAAGGGAACAGGACAAAACCCCAGAAAAGGAACTAAGTGAAACAGAAATGAGCAACCTACCTGACAGAGTTCAAACTAAGAGTGTTAAGGATGCTCACTGATCTGGGGAGAAGAATAGATGAACTCAGTGAGAATGTCAACAAAGAAATGGAAGATATAAAAAAGAACCAATCAGAAATGAAGAATACAATACTGGAAATGAAAAATTCATTAGAGGGACTCAAAAGCAGAGTAGAGGATACAGAAGAACGGATCTGTGAGCTGGAAGAAAGACTAGAAGAAATTACCCAAGGTGAACAGGTAAAAGAGAAAAGAATTAAAAAGAGTGAGGACAGTCTAAGGGACCTCTGGGACAACATCAAGCACACTAACATCCGTGTTATAGGTGTCCTGGAAGGAGAAGAGTGAGATAAGGGGGCAGAGAATCTATTTCAAGAAATAATAGATGAAAACTTCCCTAACCTAAGGAAGGAAACAGACATCCAGGTACAGGAGGCACAGAGAGCCCCAAACAAGATAAACCCAAAGAGGCCCACACCAAGACACATCATAATCAAAATGTCCAGAATTAAAGATGAAGAGAGAATCCTAAAAGCCGCAAGAGAATGTCAAGTTACATACAAAGGAAACCCCATAAGGCTATCAGCTGACTTCTCAGCAGAAACCTTACAGGCTAGAAGAGAATGGCACGATATATTTAAAGTGCTAAAAGGAAAAAACTTACAGCCAAGAATACTCTATCCAGCAAGGTTATCATTCAAAATGGAAGGAGAGATCAAAATTTTCCCAGACAAGCAAAAATTAAAGGAGTTTGTCACCAAGAAACCAGTGCTACAAGAAATGTTAAAGGGACTGATTTAAGGGGAAAAGAGAAGACCACAAATAGGAAAAATTATCTATTTCCATGATAAGAACGTGATGGATACAAATGCACAAAAAAGAGGTTAGATATGATATCAAAAACATAAAATGAGGGAGGAGGGGAGTTAAAGAGTACAGCTTTCAGACAGAGGTCAAACTAAAGTGACCATCAATTCTGTATAGAAGAAGTAAGGAACAGAGAAGGACTACTAAAACACTGAGAAAAAAAAAAAGTTAAAAATGGCAGTAAGTACATACTTATCAATAGCTACTTTAAACGTCAATGGACTAAATGCTCCAATTAAAAGGCATAGGGTGGCTGACTGGATAAAAACAAGACCCATATATATGCTGCATACAAGAGACACACTTCAGACCTAAAGACACTCACAAACTGAAAGTGAAGGGATGGAAAAAGATACTCCATGCAAATGGCAATGAAAAGAAAGCTGGGGTAGCAGTACTCATATCAGACAAAATAGACTTTAAAACAAAAACTGTAAAAAGAGACAAAGAAGGGCATTACATAATGATCAAGGGAACAATCCAACAAGAGGATGTAACACTTGTAAATATCTACGCACCCAATGTAGGTGTACCTAAATATATAAAGCAATTATTAACAGACATAAAAACAGAAATAGACAGTAACACAATAATAGTAGGGGACTTTAACACTCCACTTACACCAACGGATAGATCATCCAAACAGAAGATCAATAAGGAAACATTGGCCTTAAACGACACACTAGAACAGATGGACCTAGTAGATATATACAGAGCATTCCATCCAAAAACCGAAGAATACACGTTCTTTTCAAATGCACATGGAACATTCTCCAGGATTGATCACATATTAGGTCACAAAACTAGTCTCCATAAATTTAAGAAGATTGAAATAATACCAAGCATCTTTTCTGACCACAACAGTATGAAACTAGAAATCAACTATAGGAAGAAAATCAGAAAAGCCACAAATACATGGAGATTAAACAAAATGCTACTGAACAACAACTGGGTTAACGAAGAGATCAAAGAAGAAATCAAAAAATACCTGGAGACAAATGAAAATGAAAATACGACATGCCAGAATTTATGGGATACAGCAAAAGCGGTTCTAAGAGGGAAGTTTTTAGCGATACAGGCCTATCTCAACAAAGAAGAAAAATCTCAAATAAACAATCTAACAATGCACCTAAAGGAACTGGAAAAAGAAGAACAAACAAAGCCCAAAATCAGTAGAAGAAGGGAAATAATAAAAATCAGAGCAGAAATAAATGAAATAGAGACCAAAAACAATAGAAAAATTAATAAAACCAAGAGCTGGTTCTTTGAAAAGATCAACAAAATTGACAAACCTTTAGCTAGACTCACCAAGAAAAAAAGAGAGAAGGCACAAATAAGTAAAATCAGAAATGAAAGAGGAGAGGTTACAACAGACACCTCAGAAATACAAAAGATTATAAGAGAATACTATGAAAAGCTATATGCCAACCAATTCGACAATCTGGAAGAAATGGATAAATTCTTAGAATGATACAACCTTCCAAAACTGGATCAAGAAGAAGTAGAGAATTTGAATAGACCAATCACCAGTAAGGAGATCGAAACAGTAATCAAAACCCTCCCCAAAAATAAAAGTCCAGGACCAGACGGCTTCCCTGGTGAATTCTACCAAACATTCAAAGAAGACTTAATACCTATCCTTCTCAAACTCTTCCAACAAATTGAGGAGGGGGAAGCTCCTAACTCATTCTACGAAGCTGACATTACCCTGATACCAAAACCAGACAAGGACAACACAAAAAAAGAAAATTACAGGCCAATATCACTGATGAACATCGATGCGAAAATCCTCAACAAAATACTAGCAAATCGCATACAACAATACGTTAAAAAGATTATACACCATGATCAAGTGGGATTTATTCCAGGTATACAGGGATGGTTTAACATTTGCAAATCAATCAACGTAATACACCACATTAATAAAATGAAGAACAAAAATCACATGATCATCTCAATAGATGCAGAGAAAGCATTTGACAAGATACAGCATCCATTTATGATAAAAACTCTGAATAAAATGGGTATAGAAAGAAAGTACCTCAACATAATAAAGACCATATATGAGAAACCCACAGCTAATGTCATCCTCAATGGTGAAAAACTGAAAGCTATCCCTCTAAGAACAGGAACCAGACAAGGATGCCCACTGTCACCACTCCTATTTAACATAGTATTGGAAGTCCTAGCCAGAACAATCAGGCAAGAGAAAGAAATAAAAGGGATCCAAATTGGAAAGGAAGAAGTGAAACTGTCACTATTTGCAGATGACATGATTTTATATATAGAAAACCCTAAAGAATCCACCAGAAAACTTTTAGAAGTAATAAACAAATATGGTAAAGTTGCAGGATACAAAATCAACATACAAAAATCAGTTGCATTTCTGTACACTAACAACGAAGTAGCAGAAAGAGAAATTAAGAATACCATCCCATTTACAATTGCAACAAAAAGAATTAAATACCTAGGAATAAACTTAACCAAAGAGGTGAAAGATCTGTACACCGAAAACTATAAAACATTGCTGAAAGAAATTGAAGAAGACACAAAGAAATGGAAAGATATTCCGTGCTCTTGGATTGGAAGAATTAACATAGTTAAGATGTCCATACTTCCTAAAGCCATCTATAGATTCAATGCAATCCCTATCAAAGTTCCAACAACATTTTTCACAGAAATAGAACAAAGAAACCTAAAGTTTATATGGAACAACAAAAGACCCCAAATAGCTAAAGGAATCCTGAGAAAAAAGAACAAAGCTGGAGGTATCACACTCCCTGATTTCAAAATATACTACAAAGCTATAGTAACCAAAACAGCATGGTACTGGCACAAAAACAGACACACAGATCAATGGAATAGAATCAAAAGTCCAGAAATAAACCCACACGTCTATGGACAGCTAATCTTTGACAAAAGAGCCAAGAACATACAATGGGGAAAATAAAGTCTCTTCAACAAATGGTGTTGGTAAAACTGGATAGCCACATGCAAAAAAATGAAAGTAGACCCTTACCTTACACCATACACAAAAATTAACTCCAAATGGATTAAAGACTTGAATGTAAGACCTGAAACTATGAAACTTCTAGAAGAAAACATAGGCAGTACGCTCTTCGACATCGGTCTTAGCAACATCTTTTCAAACACCACATCTGACCGGGCAAGAGAAACAATAGAAAAAATAAACAAATGGGACTACATCAAACTAAAAAGCTTCTGCACAGCAAAGGAAACCATCAACAAAACGAAAAGACAACCTAACAATTGGGAGAAGATATTTGCAAACCATACATCTGATAAGGGCTTAATCTCCAAAATATATAAAGAACTCATGCATCTCAACAACAGAATCTACCAACCCAATTAAAAATGGGCAAAAGACCTCAACAGACATTTCTCCAAAGAAGATATACAGATGGCCAACAGACACATGAAAAGATGTTCAAAATCACTAACTATCAGGGAAATGCAAATCAAAACTACAATGAGATATCACCTCACGCCCGTCAGAATGGCTATAATTAACAAGACAGGAAACAACATGTGTTGGAGAGGATGTGGAGAGAAGGGAACTCTCATACACTGCTGGTGGGAGTGCAAACTGGTGCAGCCACTATGGAAAACAGTATGGAGATTCCTCAAAAAATCAAGGATAGAACTACCATATGATCCAGCTATTCCACTGTTGGGTATTTATCCAAAGAACTTGAAAACACCAATTTGCAAAGGTACATGCACCCCTGTGTTCATTGCAGCGTTATTCACAATAGCTAAGACTTGGAAGCAACCTAAGTGCCCATCAAGGGACGAATGGATAAAGAAGCTGTGGTATATATACACAATGGAATACTACTCAGCCATAAGAAACGATGAAATCCAGCCATTTGTGACAACATGGATGGACATTGAGGGTATAATGCAAAATGAAATAAGTCAGAGGGAGAAGGTCAAATACCATATGATTTCCTTCATTAAGTAGTAGATAATAACAACAATAAACAAACACATAGGGACAGAGATTGGATTGGTGGTTACCAGAGGGGAAGGGGGGAGGGAGGAGGGTGAAAGGGATAATTTGATACATGTGTGTGGTGATGGGTTGTAATTAGTATTTTGGTGGTGAGCATGATGTAATCTATGCAGAAATAGAAGTACAATGATGTACACCTGAAATTTTTACAATGTTATAAACCAATGTTACTGCAATAAACAAAAAATTAAAAAAAAAAAAAGAAAAGAAAAATACTAATGAGACTGAAATTATGAAAACCAAAATAGATTATCTCATAGTGGACAGTATTAATAAGTAAACTTATGAGATTAGAAAGCCAGTCAGTTCCATTTTCCTAACTTTCAAGATATATTTTGTGCATGTGTGTGGGTGTGGGTGTGTGTGTGTTTAGAATATTTGGACATTGCTAAAAGCAAGATATATCTTATACTCAACATGTATATTTAAGGTACTCTTTTCTTCTCTCTATCCCTGCAAAAGTGGTTATTAAATCAATGTTAAATTTTACATTTCCAATTACATATTATAATTGGAAGAATACAGTACTTGTCAGACTAACATAAGGCAAATCATAATAGCGGCGGTGATGGTTGTAAACAGAGGTAAAAACATGGGCTTTTTTTGAAGCATTTCCAATTTATTTGATTAGACAAGACCTACCTATGTGAACGGGTTCAAGAATAATATAATGGTGGAATGAGACATATTGGTCAGAGGAGCAATTAAGAAAGGAAAGGTATAGCTGGGAAGAGGAATAGGGGTCAGCGTTAGTAAAAGAGAAAATTAGAAAGCCAAAAACCTGAGAGAAACAGATCAGAAGCACCTTGTAGAGAGGGACACAAAATTGTGAGCAAAAAAGTGCAGCAGTTTGCATTCTTTTGTCTGTAAACGTGAGGTGAACTACAAATCTGGTTTGAACCAATGGAGCATGACCCCTCCCCCAGCCGAGGCTATGGCAAAGCCAAAGACACTGTGACAAGAAAACACACATAGGAACACAAAATGAAGTAAACAAGAGGCTTAACCACAGGGGATCTAGTAGCTTCCTCTTGAAGAAAAATCTGAGACGGGGTCTGTTAGGAGCTTGTAATATAGAACAGAGGTTCTCTACATTGGCACAACTGACATCAGCAATATTGATATGGCCGTACTTTGTTGGGGTGCCTAAAACAAGTGGATGAGGGAGAAGCTGACTCATGCTTAAATGGTAAAGAGGCTGCATACAAAAGGCAGCTTCTGGGTTCGGGGGACTGTTGCTTCACCACAGACTGTGGTCAGGTGGGGTAAAGACTACATCCTGCACTTGTGGATCTGCGCTGTCTCGCCTGTCCCAATCTTTGGCGTCATTGCCTGGTTGATCTCAGCTTCAGATAAGGTAGCAGTTGACTCTCCTAGTGCTGTGTGTGTGTGTGTGTGTGTGTGTGTGTGTGTGTTGGCTGAAGGTCAGGGCAACCTAGGCCCCCTACTACTGCGATGGTTTCCCTGGCCTTTGCTGCGACCAGTAGGAGAGATACAGCAATCAATGCAAGACATTCCGTGATGTACCACTGTGCTGCTCAGGCCTCTGAGCGTGGGACAGCTCTTGGGAACATCAGTCATTCACATACAACTTTCCTTTATTTATCAAATTTTTGTGCTGCCTATTTAATATTTTTTAATCAACTCAGCCTTTATCCCCTTAAACAAATGTATTGTAAATGGAATCATCAAATCAGTATCAAAAGCCAGTATGCTCTGCCGTAAATTGAAAGTAGACATGAAAATAAACACAATGAAAACAAAATAATGTTAGTAAACTCTGTCTAGGTCCTCTCGTCAAAGATCTGAGCTGGAAGTATGCTCACTTGCTGGTAACATAGGTAAATTAGAAAGTGTTAGAAGATGTGTTTAAGACATGCCAGCACCCAAATGAAGTGTTTCTCTATAATTTAATCAAAAGGATCAAAAAGGTAATTGAAAAGAAAATAACTTCCTCACTGTGAGAGTCACATTTATGTAACATTATGCCTCAAACCGCCCAACATCATCCCACATTTTGGGAAACACGATGTGGTTCCTAGACCCCTGCTCCAAGTGGTGTGGGAGATAACAAGTCTCAATCTCAGCTCCCTCCTATGCTGGAATCGTGACCTTGGTTAAATTCCTAGACCCCTCGAAGTTTCAGTGGCCTCATATTTCAAATGTGATAATAAGATTGACCAAACCTCACAGGGTAGTGGGAAACTGTGTTTTGTATTCAGCAAAGGATCTGACAAGTCAGCATTTACTTGGGATTTGTTGTTGTTGTTATTTTAACCGTGTAAGGGTCACAGCCAATGAGGCCAGGGGTTCTCGAGGAAAACTTCATGAGGGAGGCACAACCACATCTCTGCCTTGAAGGAAGTGGGGACGACCACATCCCCAAACAGTGGGGAAGCAAGAATAGGATGCATGAGAATGGAATGTGTGTGGCTGGGGGAGAGCTTGTGTGTGAGGCTCATGAGCGTGTGAAACAGAATGACATAAACCTCTTCCCGGAGAATGAAAATACGAATTCAGAAATGGGAGTCTCCCTTTACGAAAAGAATCAGCTTTCATTAAATAAAAACTATGATGCAAAAAACAAAATAGAATGCTTTGTTTCTCCAGCTCCAGTGAAGTACACTGTGTCTGTGGATATAAAGCTTATTAGCAGAGGGAGCAGGATGAAGATGAAGGTCCCAATTCAGACTGTGCATTGCCACACACTGTCCTTTCTCCCGCAGTTTCAACATCGATGTCACCAGGTTTCCTAACAGAGTTCTCCTAAATGTGTGCTGAGGCCATTGTTATCACTTTTTAGATACAAATTCTAATCCTGATGTATGTGAACTTCAAGGTTTGTGAAAACAAAAATTATCTGAAGTCATAGAACATGGCTAGTATAAGAGATAGTGGTAGTTTATTAATTATATCTGTTCTTAATCACTTAACGTGTAAATAAAGTCAAAGAAAGATCGCTTTTTCCTTCCGTTTTGCTTTCTCATCTTATGCCATGACCTAGATCCAGCTCCTTCTGTCGAAAAAGCATTTTCATTTAGTCTTCTTGCTCTACCACGTTATAAGCAGTGGGTTGAAATTGAAGTGTTTTTCACAGTTTCTAAACCCAAACATGATGTCTTGCTTTACTAATCCCTGACAGGATGAAAAGCCAGTTTAGTAAGAGAGGGAAATTGCTGGATGAGCCTTGAAGTTAACACGTCCAAAACTGAAGTCAGATCATCTTCAGCCCAGGCCCCCGCCCCTTTCTCTGCAGTTTTAGCTGCTCCTGGGGGGTTGTGAACACCTCTCTTTCTCTCCTAACCCACATTCAATCAGTCAGTAAATCCTTCTGGCTTTAGCTTTAAAACACGTCAATGTCCAAACACTTAGCCCATGTTCACTGTTACCTACATGCACGAAGCTGATCTTGTCCTCACCGTGAGCACTACAACTCCCATCTAACTGGTGTTAGCCAGAGGAAGTCTAATAAAAAAAGTCAAACCATGTCACTTCTTTGCTTAACACTCCCTGTGCAGTAAGGAATTTAATCTTGTCCAAAAAGAGGTCTGGCCTTTGCCATGGCAATTACCTGGGAGGTAATTTTTATTTGGATGGGGTTCTTGGGCTAGCCACATAGTAACAGTATGATTTAGGGGGGGCTTTGGGTCACATGGTATCAGTTGACCTAGAGACTGAGATCATCAACCATGTGGGCAATCAGTGAATCAATTATGCAGGTAGAGCCCCTGTAAAACTCTGAATGCTGTGGTTTGGGAGACCTTCCCTGGTGGGCAATAGTGTGTGCGTATTGTCACACATCCCTCTGCCTCAGGAGAGCCTCCTCTGTGTGTATTGTCACACAGTGATACAAGGAAAGTAACACTGTCCTGACCCCACAGGGAGAGCATAACAGAATCTCCGTGTCTCCTACTTTTCTGGACTCCATCCCATGCACTTCTTCCCTCAGTTGATTTTAATCTGTATCTTTTGCTGTAACAAACTGTAACCATGAGTTTAATAGCTTTCAGTGAGCGCCATAAGTCATTTTAGCAAATTATTAAACCTTAAGTGGTTGTGGGAATCCTTGAACTTGCAATTGGTGTTAAAAGTGAGAGAGGTCTTGGGAACCATTCTTTCAAACTTTGTAGTTGCCCAACTCTATGCAGCCCCCAATGGCTTCCCATTTGACTAAGACTAAAAGCCAAAGCCTTTACAATGGCCTTCAAGTTCCACATGGCCTGACCCTGTCACATCTCCAGCTTTATCATACATTGCTTCTCCCTCACTTACTCCGCTCCAGTCACATCAGCATCCTGGCTCTTTCTTGCACACTCCAGATACACTTCCCCTCAGCATCTTTTCCCAGCCTCCTTCTTCTGGCTGGGATGCTCTTCCCCTAGATTCCTACATGGCTCACTTTCTCACCTCCTGTGGAACTTTACTCAAACATCACTGACTCAGCAAAGCCAGTCCTGCTCACTCTATTTAAAATTGCAGCCTTCCTTTGGCATTTTATATTAAACAACTTTATTTTTTGTTGCGGGACTCACACAATCTAACATCTATTTCACTATTTTTAATGTGTGTTGTTGTCTGTATCCCCTGTCCTCTACAGAGTAAGTTTCATAGTGATGGAACTCTTGTACATTTTATTCACTGCTACATCCACAGTGCTTGGAACCACACCAGGCTCCTACGGTGCACTCAGTGAATATCTGATGAAAGAAGAAATGATAAATTTTTACTAGTGCTTTCTAGGATTCTAAGGTACCATCACACCCATTGTGATCACACACAACAGTGGGCCATCACCTACATTAAGATGGCCACACCACACAAATGGTCAACAGGTTCATTAAGAGATGCCCAACATCACTAATCATCAGGGAAATCAAAACCACAATGAGGTATCACCTCACACCTGTGAGAATGGCTATGATGGAAAAGACAAGAGATAACAAGTGTTGGCAAGGATAGGGAGAAAAGGGAACACTTGTGCACTGTTGGTGGACTGTAAATTGGTGCAGCCACTATAGGAAAAGGTATGGAGGGTCTTCGAAAAATTAAAAATAGAACTATCATATGATCCAGCAATTCCACTTCTGGGTGTATATCCAAAGGAAATGAAATCACTCTCTCAAAACGATATTTGCACCCCCATGCTCACTGCAGCATTATTTACAATAGCCAAGACATGGAAACAACCAAAGTGTCCACCAATGGATAAATTCATAAAGAAAATGTGACATATATATATGATGGAACATTATTCAGCCATAAAAAAGAAGGAAATTCTGCCATTTGTGACAACCTGGATGGAACTTGAGGGCATTATGGTGAGTGAAATAAGTCAGACAGAGAAAGACAAATATTGTACGATCTCAATTATATGGGGAATCTAAAAAAGCCAAACTCATAGAAACAGTAAAATGGTGGCTACCAGGGACTGGGAGGTGAGGAAAATGGGGAGATGTTGGTCATCTTCCAGTTAGAAGATGAATAAGTTCTGGGGATATAATGTACAGCATGGTGACTATAGTTTAAAATACTGTATTGTATACTTGAAAGTTGCTAAGAGAGTAGATCTTCAATATTCTTGCCGTACACACACACACAAAATGGAAATTATGTGAGGTGACAAAGGTGTTAAATGACCTTATTGTGGTAATCATTTCACAACATATGCATGTAACAAATCATCAGGTTGTACACCTTAAACTTATACAATGTTATATGTCAATTATATTTCAATAAAGCTGGAAAAATAAATAAGATAAAAAATATACATAAACAAAGAAGGCCACAACAAAGGATGCATTGATGAGTGTCTAATTTTTGTCCAAAGGTCATGAGAAAGTTATCCTTTCCTTTAGGGATTTCACGTGCTAAAATCACAGAAGCTCAGCGGTAGAGGGGACCTAGCTAAGCCTCTTACGATGGGGGCCTTGCCTGGTCTGTCTTTACACCCCCACACCCAGCACAGCGTCTGGCAGAGATCAGGCATGCAATAAAGCAAGATCTATTAGAGGTGATTCTTAAAGAGGTTACTCTGTGGAGTAGAAGGGGGGACTCTCCCTTCTGATTTCACACATGCCTCCACTAATGGAATATTTATAAGACATGTGCGTTACTTTTATAATTAAAATTAGTTTTTAGATAAATGCTAATGAAGAATGAATGGCCATGTAAATGGCATAACTGTAGTTTCTGTTTTGTTGCAAAAGAAGAGAATTTCACTTCTCCTGAGCAAGCCTGCGTGTGAGATCCTGTGCATTTGTATTCGAATTTCTCTACTCAACATGGCAGGGAGAACAGAGTACATTTTATTTGTTAATTTGCTTTCAGTCCTTTGATAAGAATGAGTATATGCTCTATAAAATATTCAGAAATGACAGATTACTAAGTAGCTTAAAATCAAGAAGACAAATGGAGAATATTCAACGATTTACACTAGAAAAATGGTCCTTTTACCTGTAAACTCACCAATTAGAGGGGTAAACAATTTTCTTCTCCAATGAAAAGTTATTTCACCAATTAAACTTGTCTTTAGAGTGATGAACACAAGAAAGGAATAATTTCTTTTCCAAGGCTGTTCAGATGCCTTTACATCCAAAAAATACTTTTCCACAAATTTGTGCACTCCATTTAAAGAAAAGAATTTGTATAAGCAATGTCGATTTTCACATATTCTTGGCATATCTAAGAGTTTCTCTTAAAATGATGTCAAAAGCATGCAAGAGACTCTCTCTCCACTGGTAAAGAGAAGCACTCGTGTGTGGTAATTATTCAGTGCGTTCTGCCAGATGTCACCTGAGCACCTCTCACTCCTGCAGGTGCTAAACTCAGGCATTAATTTAAGTCAGTCAGAAGGCAAGGCAGAGCCCGACACTGAAGCATGCTAACTCAGCAGCCAGCTGTAAAATTAACAGGAAAACTGACTGGACACCTGCCACATTTCTTTAAACAATAACATTTCAACACTGGTTCCATGGGAGATGTTGCCACAGTTAGAGCTTCATGTCAACTGGATCTTCCCAGGAAAAATCAGAGCCCCTGCCAGTCTGATGTGCTTCACCGAGGCTTCAGGGCTTCAAAGTGGAAAGAAACAAACACAAGACTAGAAAAACCTCAAACAAAATAAGCAACATGTCTCTCAGTCCCCCAAATAAACTAACTGTTCTTTATCTCCGGGGCAATGAGTGGCAATTAACAGTGCAATTGCACTTTATTAAAAAGTTTGTTTCAACTCTGAAGTTTTTCAAGGAATAAATAGAGATATGGTCAGGTTTGCTTATACTGAGGGAAGAGAGGAAGAAATGACATCTAGAAGATGCTACTGACCCACAATCATGATACTGCTGCCCAGGAAGATGAACAAGCCTGGCTGTATGTGCCTGCACTCAAAACTACAAGAACAAATAGGAGGTTTCAGAATTAAAGTAAACTAAGAAAATTTATACATTAATGCACATCTCAGGAGGCATATTCAAATTACCAATATCTTTGCAAGTCTGTCACTTGTTGATGGAGCAGCTTAAATGGCAAGGGGTAATATTCTGACAAGATCACCCAATGGTTTTAGGGAGCTCTGGTTATATAAGAATATATTACTTACTTCTCTTCCTTCTCTCTGTAGAAGTTAATTAAGAACTAGGCTCATTTAGTAGAACGATGATACTTAGCTTTCTTAGAAATCTTAGGGTTTGGAAGTGAGAAAACCTGAGTATCACTCCTAAATCCACTATTTACTAGTCTTGTGCCTTTGGACCAATCACACACACGTGCCTTTGGCCCAAGTTTCCTTTTAAGATGGGACTAATAATATTCCCTAGTTTATATGATCACTAAGTGGCTTAAATAAGATAGTACGTGTAAAATGCTTAGTATAGTGACTTTCATATAGTAAGGGCTCAATAAATATTAGTGATTATTTTCAATGGCTGATAGGTCTGGTAGAGCAGAGTTTTTCACCTGGATAATTGAACCTAATAATTCTTTGTTGTGGGGCATTGTTCTGTGCATTGTATGATGTTTGGCAGCATCTCTGGCCCTCTATCTACGAGATGCCAGTAGTACCCCCACCCAAGTTGTAACAACCAAAAATGTCTCCAGACAGTGCCAAATGTCCCGTGGGAGCAAAATCACCCCTGGTTGAGAACCGATGTCCTGTATGAGTGACATTGTGAATGACACTGCTAATTACAGTCAAATAGCTGCTTCACCCTGTTTGCTTTGAGCAATTATTACATGCTGTATTGGACACATTCCGTTATTTTTTTAAAAACCTCACATCCGTTCCCCTTCTGAAGGCATCAATATCCTCTTCCTGCTTTGGGAGAGCCATCTCCATCCTATTTGCACCCTGTGCTTTGCATAAAGTGGTTGGTACAGTCCCTGACACACAGTGAACATGTGGTAGGAATTTCTCTCTTTTATTGTCTCATAGTGTGAGAAGATCCCAGAGCTCCTGGAAGCCACCATGTGGAGCCAGAGTAAAGCCATCCTAGAAGAAATAGGACTGAGAGACGAAACCTAGGGTCATCATTTGGACTCTGAATCAAACCACGCCTGAGCCATTCCTACTCCCTGGATTCTGAGTTATTTAAGCCAATGAATTTCTTTTCTGCTTGTGTCAGGTTGAATTGATACAATGTGCCAGGCATTATGCCAGGAGTTTTTATATGTTTTATAACTAATCTTCACGGCAATCATGTGAGATATGTAATATATTAAACCCATCTTATAGGTGGCCAATGGAAGCTCAAGGAGTCAGGTCACTCACTCAAGGTCCTACATCCAGTATGTAGAGGAACTGTAATTTAATTTAATTTCCTCCAACTCCTAGCCCAGTTTATTATACATGTTCATTGTCAGTCTTGGTGGGGTGAAATGGGGCCACTGAGCAGGAATAACACTCAGTTCCAACTCCAACAGAGGCTGAAGGTGAGCAGAATTTTGCCCAAGGTCTTTGGGAAGATTCCCTGTGTTCTAGACAGAATATTATGGAATCTTTGCAGATGCATGTTGGATATGTGAAAACTATTTGCCTAGATGGATTTAACTCCTGTTCATTTATCAATGTGAGACTGGGAGAAAATTACCTTAGTTAATATGAAACTGCCTTGTTTTGAACACATTCAAAAATAGCCAAGGAAAAAAATTGTCTTCGCTAATAAAGTAAGGCAGATATGAAACCTTCACGCTTGGGGGAACACAAATGATCTTATTATCCTGAGCATCTTGATGGTAACTATAAAAATCCATCTTTATTTGAGTTTCAGGCAAAATATAAAATAGTAATATTACCTTGCATTTAACACTGTCTGTATCCTGCAAACCCGAGTCTTGCTTCAAAAGTAATCATAATAAAATATCAAAGATACTGGGGCCGCCCCTGTGGCTTAGTGGTTAAGTGCACGCCCTCCGCTACTGGTGGCCCAGGTTCGGATCCCGGGCGCGCACTGACGCACCGCTTCTCCGGCCATGCCGAGGCCGCGTCCCACATACAGCAACTAGAAGGATGTGCAGCTATGACATGCAACTATCCACTGGAGCTTTGGGGGAAAAATAAATAAATAAAATTATAAAAAAAAAAAAGTTTGGTAAAAAAGATGAAGAGAGAAAGGAGAGTATTCAAAAAAAAAAAAAAATCAAAGATACTATTTAGGAGAAGCCCAGGACCCTTCTGGGTCATCGACATGCATTGCTGCTTTTCCTGCAAGGAAGTTATTACTCGGATAAACTTACAAGGGAAACTAAACACTTTGTCCAAGGCCAACAGCTAATAAAGAATAGAGATTAGAAACTAGGGTGTCTCTGACTCCCAAATCAGTGCTCCTTACACTACATCACGTTGTCTGAGAAATCAATAAGAACCTAAAAAGACATTCCCAATACTCCCCCTTCTGATCATTCAATCTCAAGTCTGCACCAGCCCCACAAAGTACAACCACGGAAAAAGAATGCTATTCAAAATCAATGAATATTTCAAGTCCCTACAACATTTGAGGCACAACACTGTGCGGTATGGACTGAAGGTATTAAAATCATCTAAGTGCTGGAGTTCTTGGACGAAATACCCAAAAGCTCAGACCGTAAAGAGACCAAAGTCATGGAATAAAACTCTTTCATTTTCCAGCTCAGTTCTTTATAGCTTATGGTCAAAGACCATTGGAATAATTCTGAAATGTAGATTTCCAACATATCCATACTTTTCATCCACCTTTTCTCTCACAGGAGCTACTTTAGCATCTCTTCACATCCACATCTGCCCCGTCTATCCTACTGTTTACAAAATATGAACATGATTACATAACACACACATGCAGACATACCAAAATATACCTGCTTAAAAATCTCTACGGTTTCCTACATCACTTAGGAGAAATATCAAAGTCTTTAAAACAATCTCCTAGACCTTGAGCAGTTCTACCAGATTTCAACATGAATAAGTTAAACTTTTGCAAGATATCAGTAGTATTAAAATTTGGAAGATTGAGATAATTTCAAAAAAAGTTTCAACTAGTCATGAGACACTACACGAAAGTTTACTAAGGTTTTAGGCTTCAGAAATTACCATAAAAAGCCATACTCTTTTCCTATTACTATTTACTATAAATAGTAAATCAAAGAACAATGGAAAAATATTAATGTTTGAATAAGTGTTGCCCCAAATAAGCCCAAAACGTTCTGATCAACACAGAATTCTCCTACACGTCAATATGAAATACGAGTGGGGAATAATGCGAGGTATATAGTCAACAGAAAAGTCTATTTCTATTATAAAAATATTTTTTATACCTAGCTTTCACTGGTGACAACAAATATATAAATAATTTCTGAGACACAAACAGGGAAATATACCCATCTTCCCAAGCAAATTCTTAATTTTCGATAGTTTCCCATAAGGATAATAAATAAGTAATTCTGACAAAAAAAAGAACACTGTTCTGAAGATTAAAGTTTTATTTTCTAATATGAGGACCTTTGCAGTTTCTGGGAGATTCACTGACTCATTTATAGCATTTCAATTTCCAGGTATTTAAAAATAAAATAGGCCAGAGAAGAGCTGTATGGAAAGAAGAATTTTAAAACTTTCTAAGATTGTTGAAAGAGCATCAAATTAATATTTCTGAAAAGGAAATTTTAAATAACTGGGCTTTGTTTATAACGGAATGAACAGGTTAATTTGAGTGGAGCATCACTGTCACATATTCATGTGAATTAGGGTCTCAGGTGTTTAGAACTTCTGTTTTTACTCTCTTTATATCAAGTATCGTGTTCTGTCCACTTTTACAAACAAAAAAAAATTTTTTTTAAGTCAAAAGTTGATTGTTTTCAACTTTAATTTAATGTCTGGCCATATACAGAAGGACTTGTATTTCTTAAAATTCAGTCATTTAAAATTCTAAAATATAAAATTTATCTGCAGTATTTCAAAAAAGGAGCCTAAATTCTGAGGGGGAAAGAGTAGTGGAGAAGGAAAACGAGATATTGATTAGACTAATCTCTTTGTAGCTAATGATCTACTCGAATATTATTGGCACCATGTTCTCTCTCCAAAATTAACCTCTAAAAGGAAAAAGGAAAAGCCCTAAAAGTGCTCATTGGGTATTACAATAAGCAAGTTTTAGAATTAATCTCTTCCAGTATTAGTGTCATTCTTTATACTGTGAGAAAAATAGATGGAACCCAATAAACCATAACTTCAGAAATGTCAATGGCCCCTCATATTGAGAATCTGCCATAGTTAGCTCAGTGGGGAAACATAAATAGAATAACAATATGGACGTTTTCCAAAAACCAAGAAGTTGGCCTCTGTTTAGCTTGACCCAGTAAATGGTATATTTTTAGCATTTCTACATAGTTCAATTTCAGTTTGTGGTATGGAATCAAATCATGTAATGAAAATTCATATCACATTCATGAAACATTAGAATCGTTCATGCGAAAGAAAGCCATGTTCACTGCATGAATGTTTTACAGTACGCTTAGCATTCTCCACGCGTAGCTCTACGCATTTCCCGAAGTGTGCTTCAGGTTGGATCTCATATGCAAACTCAGGCCTCAAATGGTATGAACCAGGGGGCGGGGCGGACGTGGAAAAACAGTCCTGAAACTCACCTCCCTGCCTCAAAAGTGAACCAAGCAGCATCTCGTCCATACCGCCGCAGGGCGCTTAGCGGCCAAGAGATGAGTTTGACTCTGGGATTCTGGACGTCCCAAAGACAGATGTGCTCATATGTAATCTGCAAGGCACATTCGCCATGTACATCTAAGTTAGGAGATGGCATCAAATACACATTGAATCTCTCTGGGAGAAAAACAAAAGGTTAGTCTAAAATCCCCAGGAATAAAACATCAAAGACATTGTAGGAACAAAGAGGCATTTCAAAATAATTCAAGCTCACATTCTAGGTTTCAGTTGAATATTCAGGAAGATAAACCTTTCTCACAAATTAACAGTCCCAGAAAATGATTTTGTAAATGAAGACTACATTAAATCACATAATAATGATACAGTCTGGCTGTCAACATACACTAAACACTGTTTACATGAGCAAAGACCACTTTTAGAATTTTTAAATTTGCATAATAAAAAAATTGTATGCCAATAAAAGACTAAAGCAATGAAACCATTAAAAGTAATTTTTTTCCTGCCAAGTACATATTAATTACACCCGCACTTTTGTGTTCACAAAAGATGCAGGTGCAAAATAATTGTTGCATGGTTTAATGATATTAAAGTTATATTGATCAATTTATAATTTTCATAACTAAATGAATAAAATTGTATCCCAAATTATTTAACTAAAACTCCACACTAATACTATGCGCTTAACTGACACACAGTTTGGGCAAATTCCACTGGACATATGTGAAGTGGTTTTAACAAAGAGCCCTCTTTAGTCAAATACTGGAAAGAAATATTCATTTGCTTATTTGGATGATTGTTAAAATTTAACCAAGATTACTCTAAATAAACTACTTGGTTTATTACTACAACCAAATTTTCATCCCCACAGATACTGTCATGGTATTTCTGTTACATTTCTAGAAAATTCATTAATTTAGAAAGTTATAGAGCCAAAATCTTTAAGTGAAATATGAACAAAAATATTATTACTATAGCAGGCACATTTTCACCTATCCATCATTATGATAGATTTTCTAGATCTGAAAAAATACTGTGGCACTAATAATACTAATGTTACTCTAAATTAATTGTTTTATAATAAAAAAGTCATTAGAATTTTCATAGATTTCAGGCGAACTTAGTAAATAGGAGTGTCAAGATTACGTTCACGAAATGTATTCATACATCTGTTATTCAAATTTTCTAAGTTATTTCAAACTCCCAATAACCAAATTTTTGAGGCTTTCTAGTAATTATTATTTTAAAAGTACATTCTAAAGGAGGAAATTTCCCCCTGGAGAGTTGTGGAACAAGTAAGAAGGACTGTCACCATTAAGTAAAAAGTAAAAGAGACCATTTCCAATTTATTTGCGTCTAAGTTCTTCTATAACTACTTCACTCAAAAATGACATCAACAACAGCGGTAAGAGGGACCACTTTAATTACAATTACTTGAAGGCATACAAATTCACATTGTAAAGTGCCTTAAAAGGCATAGTTGAGTTTCACAATAATCCCTAGTAGTTATATACCAGAAGTATTCATATTCCTACTTGACAGAAGAGGAAACTGAGGCATAGAAAATTGGTATGGGAAAGGTCACTCCTAGGCACAGCTGACCCTTGAATTCAGTTTGTAGCACTATCACAATTCAGCTTCACAAATACAAATTTGTGAAAATAAGTGCTGATCTTAGTATTCTACAGTAAAAAAAAATCAAAATCTGCCATTTGCTCCTCTTTATGCTTGGCTTCATATGCATCTGTCCGCGAGGCACTATGGGTACATCCCCTCAGCCCAGAGCATCCTGATTTAGTGAGCCACAGAAGGAGGAGCCTGGTGCTCGGTTGTATGACCCTGGTCAATGACTTAACCTCTCTCTGCAGCTCCATTTCCCAGTCTACAAAGAGGCTCCTCTGAGTTACTCAGCACTTCTAGGTCTCCATCAATGACACTTGCGTGGAGATGGATTATGGCAGATACGGTGCATCCAGAATAGTCTCAGACTGTAAAGATGTCATGAAGACCTACTTCCAATTGGGAGGGAGGGCATGTTTTACTAACAAGTGGAGTGTGCACTCATGGAAAGGGCCAGTCCAATTCCACCTCCGCGATGTTCGTAACCAAGCCAGGTGTCCCACAGTCTCTTCACTGTGACATATCCTCCCTCATAGATCAAGTCAATAAGCTGAAGCAGAATCTGGGATCCAATCTACCCTGTCACAGGCTCAGTTATTTGGAGACAAAGAAATGATTCCTCACCTCCAGGCTCGTACTGTAAACTAACACTGATTTTTGCTGAAGTGTTCATGAATATTTTGGTCATTATTACAAACAATGATTTATTCCCAGTTTGAGTGTTGAGCTCAAAGAATTGGCTCAAGTGTTTCAGTAAATAAATAAATAATCACAGATTTAGGTGGGTTTAAACTTGAAATATTCATGAAGTTCAGATTCTATTAAAAACATCGAAAAGCTTTCAATAAATTTTTCAGTGAAAAAGGCAAGACAAAACCCATTACACTGTAAAATCTGTATATTACAAATATAGGCCCAAGAGTATAGTCTGAAATCAAACACTAGTTATTGGAATTGAAGCAAGATCTTTAGTTCTTCTAAGCTTCAGTCTCCTCATCTGTAAAAATGGGGAAGTAATAGTACCTATGTCATAGGGCTGCTGGGAAAATTAAATGGTCTAATGTATCTTCCACAGAAAATGGCACACAGCAGGTTCCCCAAAATTTCTAGCTGATATTATTAAAGTAGATACATTCATATTATGCATCAAAAATAGATTAAGAAAAGAAATACACTGAAATACTAACACAGGTTTTGGGTGAAATAAAAGGTTATTTTTACTTCTTTCTTTACACATTTTTATAACTTCAGAATTTTTACATAATGAAGATGTCTTATGCTTTATTATATGGGGACAAAAACAGTTTTAGAAGAGGGCGAAGGAGAGAATTTTCTTTACATACCACTCTGTTCTCTCTCAACTCCAGTAGCCAGTAAGTCAGGCTCTCCGAGGCTGATGTCATTGATCCGTGTCCCTACACACTCCATCTGGAGTACTTTGCACCATTCATCAGCCTCCAGATCTGCAGGAATGTCCAAAAGATTAACCTGTACACCCAGTGCCCACTTAACAGCTACAATCAAAAGCCCTCCTGCCCCAAACAAACCTGATTCACAAGCGAAGGTCTTGGAGGTATCATCACTGAAATAAATCCCTATGGCGTGTTTCTTGGTGCTCTTTGGCAATCGAGCTACATTCTTCACGTTGTTGAGTTCTGTAACCTGAAAAATGAATGATGGCAAGTTTGATCACACTCCCTGTATCAATGCCTCCAACCAACACCACCAAGCTAAGTGGAGGCACAGAAAGTAGAAGGCACTTCACCAATGAACACGGCTTGACAGAAAAATGTGTATTCAAAAGCTACGAATTATTTCAGTGTTATCCTTAATACGTAGCAAGGAAGGTTAACATTACCTTTCCTTTACAAATTTTCTGAAGCATATTAAGTGGCACAGGCTCAAAACTCCATAGAGGTAGAAAGCTTCTTTGAGTTTTTTTACCCCCGAAGACTTGACCTTCTCAATAGTTCTCATGTCTATCTCTATCACTGTGGACAGCCTTTCAAATTCGCCATCCCTTCAGAGTACTCCCTGTGTAAGCATCTGAAACATATCGACCCAGGGAAGGGGAGGAAATGGTGGTCCAATTCATACTAAATTATCTCACTCTTTGCCAGTCAGAGACGGAGTGTTAGGAGTCTCAAAAATGTCCCTCTACTCGGGGTTCAAGTCACATATTTCAACACAGAGAGTCCATATGAATTTGGTTTGTGAAATAGATCCCCACTCTCTCTGACTTAATCCCAGCTTCTCAATGGTTAGGGGGCCTCTGTTGTAGAGTCTCAGAACATTGCATGGTATCGCCTTCTTCCTATCAGGAGGGAAATCTTTCCCCGTTAACCATTCTCTCTCTTCTCTCCCACAATCTCTTGGTCCCTTTCACACTTTTTATAAAGTGCTCCCCTCCCACAAAGTGTGTTGGCTTATTGTCTTTTCAAAATGACCGTCCTGCATTCAGTTATATCCAGATCCCCTGCTACATTTGAAGGGTGTAATAATTGCGTCCTACATGAGAGAAGACTTAGGTGGCTTCAGGGTAGAGTATTAAGACGATTAATGACTGTTTCATGCTAACAAGTTTAACCTCCCCTTAGTATATCTCTTTTGTGTTGTTATATAAAAGAATATGGCTCCCATCCATCTTTGCCTTCAGTAATGTTGAACCATTTCTCCCATTTTTACTCTAACTTCAATAAATGTGTGGTTCAAAAAGTAGGTGGGGAAAGAAATTAATATCCTCCCTGCACACACTAATCTGATTATTTCATTTCCCTGCTTCTTAACCTCCACTGGCTCTTTTTATGATATAAATGCAAATTTCTTAGCACGAAATATCATAATGGTTGCTACAGACCAAATGTTTGTGGCCCCTTAGAACTCATGTGTTGAAATCCTAAACCCCCAGGTGATGGCTCTTGGAGGTGGGGCCTTTGGGAGATGATTAGGTCATAAGGGCAGAGCCCTCACAAATGGGATTAGTGCCCTTATAAAACAGACCCCAAAGAGCTCCCTCATCCCTTCTGCCATGTGGGGACACAGCAAGAAGATGCTTCTATGAACCAGCAAGGAAGTTCTCACCAGACACCAGATCTGTCAGCAACTTGACCTTGGACTTCTCAGCCTCTAGGATTGTGAGAAATAAATTTCTGTGGTTTACAAGCTACCCAGTTTAGGGTATTTTTGTTATAGCAGCCTAAATGGACTAAGACACCAGGGTTCCCCCAAAGCTGGCCCAACCAATCTCTTCAGTGGCTTGACACTACCTATCATATTCTCCAACTAAACCAAGTCCCCTAGCGTTTACCAGATGCAACCATTCATTTTTTGCTTATCTATTTTTGTGCCACTACCTCCATACAAGCCACTAGCATCCTGCCACAACTACTTATTAGTCTCTCCACTTCCATCCGAACCCCATTAATTCACCTTAAACACAGCATTTAGATGATCTCCTCAAAACACAGGTCTGATTCCAGCATATCTATGCATAAAACAGAAAACTTCAGTGACTTCCCACTGCACTTGGGACAAAAGCCCAAATCCCTAGAATGACCACCAAGGCCTCTGTGGTCTTCCCCATAGCTATCTCACCAACCTCCTCTCTGATGTCTTCCCCACGCTTCCTATGTCCCAGCCACACTGGCCTGTATTCAGTTCCCAGAGGTGCCATGACTCTCCCGGCACAGAGCCTGCCCCACTCTCCCCTACTTCACTCCCACTCACCCTACAGGTTGTGGTTTAAATCTCAGTTGTCTGCAGAGATCCTACTGCTCAGCCTTCTCCAATCTAATCAGAGTCTCAAGGCTCTACCATCCAATGATATCTTTGCCCTACAGCCCTCTGATGGCTCTATGAGTTAAGGTTCAGTACCTGTCTTGCCTCTAGCATTCCACAGGGCAGGGACTGTATATTTTTTGCTCACCACTGTGTCTCCTGAATCTAACACAGAGCCTGTCACATAGCGGGAACTCCATGAATATATGCGGACTTGATGAACAAGACTAAACTCACCCACAAATTTACTTGCACGGTGCTTCTCCAAGGTGAATGCCTCTCTCTCCTGCCTCTTCCTCCAGGGAAATTTCACTTTTCCTTCCAGGCCCACTTCCTCTGGGAAACTTGCCCTGACCCCAGTGTGAATTAATTGTTCCCTTCTCTCTGCTCCCATATGGCTGCATGAAGGTGTATTCCATTACCAGTTGTTGTAATTAATCCGTTTATCTCTCCAGTGCCCAGCTGGACACGAGTCACCTGTCAATGACTTACTGATGGACTGAATCAATGAAAAACAATCATTTGAGAATCAACATTTATTGAGCCCCCACCATACGCCACCTACTGTGCTTTAGTATTTCTATATAGAATGTCTCATTTGACCCTCATAAAAATCCTATGAAACAGATATTATTATTATCAGTATTTTCCAGATGAAGAAACTGTGGATGAGAAAGGTTAAAGTCATGTGCCCAAGTTCACAGCTAAAAAATGACAGAGCCGAGTTGTGAATGAGGCAAACCGACCCCAAAGCCTGGGCTCTTCACCCATCTGAAACGTTGATGCCTAACTCTAAAAACTGTCAGCACAGAGAATCTTTAGCCTCAAAAGTCATCTCGGATTTGAGAACCTCATTATTTTCACGGGGGGTAGAAGTAGGGCATGAATGCCCCCGGCTTTATTCTGACCCTCCACTGAGACATTATATAAGAGTAGTCCACCATCGCCCGAAACACAGCAATGACTTTGAAATATATCATTTCATTACACATCCATTAAGGGCAAAGAGGAAGGAATAAGTCACCTGAAACAGTCAGGAAATGTAGGGAGAATTGCATGAGTCAGAACACAATTACCCACTGTGGAAATTGGTTTAGATAATAAGTAACGCAACGCCCCCGCTCAGGGGAGGTGAGTGAGTATTCACAGAGCAGGCAGCATTCTGTTTTACGTGTCAAAGGACTATCAGGTCTTAAAGCAATAGAACCCGTCTCAGAACCACATCCCAAAGAGCAAGTGCACACACACACACACACGCACACACAACCCACACACACGCCTTACTTTCACAAGAATTGCAATCTACACTAATTCATAATAGAGTCTTCCTCAAAATACAAGCTAAAGTGATCATTATGGTAACTAACAGCAGATATCTTTATAAGTCACATAAAAACCTTTATAAGACATATTTATTTCCACCATCACTCAACTTTATAAATAAGAAAACCGAGGGAGGACATATTTTTTAATATTTCTTTTACAAGGAAATAATTTGCGCCCAAAGAATCAGTTTTGAAACAAACAGATTTTGATAAGGTCTCAGATTCTTGTTTAATATGAATATTATTTTAAATGGGAGCTACATAAGTGTATCTGACCATCAAAAGTGACTGTATCGGATCCTCAATACTGCCTCAGAGAGAGTGAGCATGCAGGGCCCTGTGCATGCACTAACTCTCTCAGTTCACCTTCAGTTTGAATCTCTTGTCTTTTCTTTGTCTCAGGTCAACCAGAAGTTATTTCCTGCCAAGCTCAAAACTTTTTAGGAAAACTCCCTCCTGAGCCGCCGTAGTTATAGATTTTATTTTTCTTTCATAGTGCAAGAGAATAGATACACCGTAAACTCTACATGATTATCCTGTCTTTGTATATAGATTCACAGAAAACATGTAAAAATTTCTTCAGTATGACAGCCTTCATGGAGGGAACCACTTAAACACAATTGTAGTAGAACCACATCTCCTTTGCAAGAAACTTCCTTGTATCCATTCATCCAGGAAAAGTTTTAATTCATTGTGTATTTGCTATTTATTTATAATTCATTCATTCATTTTTAGCATTTACTCTGTGTCAAGTAAAAACTGTTATATTCACTGGGGATAAGATGTTCAATGATAGACGAAGACTCTGCCCCTCCGGAGACTATGTTCCAATAAGGGAGAAAATAAACAAAGAAACATTTCAAAAGGGAGGGATAAGGAATTGATGAGGACAAATAAAGCTGCGAAAAAGGATTTAGTGTAGGCTAGGGGTATTTGCCATTTTACATAAGGGTAAGGAAGCCCTTTCTGAGAAGAGAGCATTTGAGCAGAGGCTCATAAGATCTGAAAGAGTGAATCATGTGGATAACTAGGCCTAGCCATTCCAAACACAGGTAATGGTAAGTGCAAAGGCCCTGAGGTGAGAACTGAATCATTTGGCAAGGACTAAGTTTGCTTATAGGTTTTAACATTTGACCCCCTTCCCTTGACATCTGCACTCAAGGGTAAGGCATCTCTGCAGCCCCTCTGCATCTCTCCACCTATCTTCCCCATAAGGCTGTTCAGCTCATGCAAAGCTGGGGGACTTAAGGAGATCAATGCCTCTGAGCCTTTTCATTGCTTTTCTTCAATCAGCCCAAAACTCATTTCCCTAAGCTCATTGAGCATTTTCATGAGGGCTATTTTGAATTCTTTGTCAGGTAATTCATAGACCTCCATTTCTTCGGGGTCACTTTCTGGAGATTTATTCTGTTACTTTAATTAGGCCATGTTTTCTGTTTCTTCATGTTCCTTGTAACTTTGTGTTGGGATCTACACATTTAAAAAGCAGTCACCCCTCTCAGACCTTACAAACTGGCTTTATTCAGGGAAAGAGCCAAACAGAAAATGTGGAGCTAAGGACTATAATAACTGAATTGAAAACTTCACTAGAGGGGTTCAGCACACACTTGCTGAAGCAGAAGACTCAGCAAACTTGGAGACAGTCATTTGAAATTGTCCAGTCAGAGGAAAACAACGCATGAACAAGGGAACTGTGCTCTTGGAATCAGAATGCTACTTCAGCACTCAGACCTAGAATTACTCCCTGCTCTGACAGAGCAACGGCTTAATTCACACACAAGGATTTCTACGCTAATGTAAGAGACGCACACTCATTGTTTCGAGTAACACAAGCTAACTCCATACAGCACATTTTATTTCAATTGAAGGTAAATTAAAATTTGAAATATGAAATGTTAAAACTCCATATTTAAAACAGAAATAGTTTTGCTGGATCACCTTGGTATGCGTAGTTTGCTCCCAGTTCTATAAAAAAATAAATGTTTACATATGCATGCGTGCACACATACATGTTCTTGTATGTATACGTGCTGAGGGGCACTAAGGGTTTGGGCAGACTTACATTGTTTGTCTCTTTGTATTATTGCATTTTTTTCTACTATATGCCTCCAAATTGTAAAGGCAGAAGTAAAATTGTCTCTGTTTGCAGATGACATAATCTTCTATGTAGAAAACCCTAAAGATTCCACAAAAAATCTTTTAGAACTAATAAATGAATGGAGTAAAATTGCAGGATACAAAATCAACATACTAAAATCAGTTGTGTTTCTATATACTAACAGTGAACAATTCAAAAAGGAAATTAAGAAAACAATCCCATGTACAATAACACTAAAAAGAATAAAATATTTAGGAATAAATTTAACCAAGGAGGGAAAAGATTTGTACACTGAAAAATAGAAAACACTGCTGAAAGAAATCAAAGAAGGCACAAATAAATGGGAAGACATCCCATGTTCACAGATTGGAAGATTTAATATTGTTAAAATGTCCATACTATTCAAACTGAACTACACATTCAATGCAATCTCTATCAAAATCCCAACAGCATTTTTTGCAGAAATAGAAAAAGCAAGCCTAAAATTCACATGGACCCACAAAGGATCCCGAATAGTCAAAATAATCTTGAGAAAGAACAAAGCTGAAGACCTCACACTTCTTGACTTCAAAGTGTATTACAAAGCTACAGTAATCAAAACGGGATGGTACTGGCATGAAGACAGACATATAGACCAATGGAATCAAATAGAGAGCTCAGAAATAAACCCTTGCGAATGTGAACAAATGATCTTCTTCAAGATCCTTTGCCAAGAATACACAATGAGGAAGGGAGAGTTTCTTCAACATACAGACTTGCAAAAGTATGCAATTGGACTCTTAGCTTACACCATACGTGAAAATCAGCTCAAAACTGATTGAAGACTTAAATGCCAGACCTTAAATATAAACTCCTAGAAGAACACATAACAAGAAAAAAAGCTTCATAACAGTGGCGTTGGCAATGATTTATCGGATATGGCACCAAAAGCACAGGCAACAAAACCAAAAATAGACAAGTGGGACCACATCAAGCAACAATCTTCCGCACAGCAAAGGAAACAATCGTCAGAGTGAAAAGGCAACCTACAGAATGGGAGAAAATATGTTCAAGCCACATGTCTGATAAGGGGCTAATATACAAAAATATACAAAATATACAAAATAAGGAACGACTACAACTCAGTAGCAGAAAAGCAGGCAAGTTAAAAACTGAGCCAAGGATTGAAAAGATATTTCTCCAAAGAAGATACAAAAATGGCGAACAAGTATGTGAAGCGTTGCTCAGCATCATAATCATCAGGGAAATGCAAATCAAAACCACAGTCAGACGTCCCCTTTCACCTGTTAGCATGGCCATTATTGAAAAAAATACAAAGAGGAAAAATCAAAAGCTTTGTGTCTTGTTGGTGGGAATGTGGAATGGTGCAGCTGCTGTGAAAAACAGTACAGAGGCTCCTCAAAAAGTTAAAAACAGCACTACCATCTGATCTAGCAATCCCATTTCTGAGTACGTAATCCAAAGGAAATGAAAACAGGATCACAAAGAGATATTTACACTCCCATGCTCATTGAACTATTATTTACAATAGCCAAGGTATGGAAACAACCTAAATGTCCACTGATGGATAAATAGATTTTAAAAACGTGGTATACACATACAGCGGATTATTATTCAGCCTTAAAAAAGAAAAAAATCCTACCATTTGTGACAACATGGATGGACCTGGAGGACATTATGCTAAGTGAAATAAGCCAGTCACAGAAGGGCAGATACTGCATGATTCCGCTTACATGACGTATCCTAACTAGTCAAACTCAGGAGCAGAAACTAGAATGTGGTTGCCAGGGACTGGGGAGAGGGGGAATTAGGGAGTTGCTGTTCAACGGGTATAGAGTTTCGGATGAAAAAGTTCTAGCGATCTGCTGTACAACAATGTGCATATAGTTAATAATACTGTTCTATATACTTAAAAATTTGTTAAGAAGGTAGATTTCATGTTATGTGTTTTTTAACACATTAAAAAAAAAAAAAGATTGCTGGCAGGCAGCAAAAAGTAGCCAGAATTTTAAAACATTATTTTCTTTCCAAGGTACTTCTTTTTAAATGTTAATCCCTGTTCATGGCAAGTGATACTGGTTTTCTATTGATGGTAGTAATAAAATTTTCTCTTATAGTGGATTTATTTAAACAAAGGTGTGAGCTGATTTAAAACAAAATGGTAAGTAAATAAGAGTAGAGGTGATACTGTGACAACAAACATTAAAGAATAAATGACAAATGCCTCAAAATTAGGAAAATGACATAAAGCTACTACAACTAATCTAATATTACTATTATGCAACTGACTTTCATTTAATTTTCTACTGAGTCAACAGTCCAGGTGATAACCAATTGACCTAAAGGTCACAGAGTCACCCAGAACAACTCTCAGTTACTTGGCAGAGGCATGACAATAGATTTCAACAGAAACTTGATAAAGATTTGGTTCCCACTTGATTTCTCAAAGGTCGCCCATCTGAATAGGACCACTTGTTCTCCTTTTGCTTTCTTGAGCATTTCACGATTGCATTTCCTAAGTGAGAAAGACAATAAAGCCTTTCAAGCCTCATGACAAAAATCTGAAATATATCTGAGAATTATGATTTAAAGGACAAAAGAACAGTTCCAAAGAGAGCTTTAAAGTGACATCCAGTTACAAATATTCATTACTAACAGAAGGGTTTTGATAGTTAACAGAAATGAAAAAGAAGTCAAATTTTGTGATTAAAAATGGTATATAAGGGCCGGCCCCGTGGCTTAGCGGTTAAATGCGTGCGCTCCGCTGCTGGCCGCCCAGGTTCGGATCCCGGGCGCGCACCGACGCACTGCTTCTCCGGCCATGCTGAGGCCGCGTCCCACATACAGCAACTAGAAGGACGTGCAGCTATGACATACAACTATCTACTGGGGCTTTGGGGGAGATAAATAAATAAATAAATAAAATTTATATACATTTAAAAAAAAAAATGGTATATAAACAGGGGCCGGCCCAGTGGTGTAGCAGTTAAGTGTGCGTGCTCTACTTCAGCAGCCTGGGGTTTGCAGGTTTGGATCCCGGGCGCGCCAACACACAGCTTGTCAGGCCATGCTGTGGCAGTGTCCCATATAAGATAGAGGATGATGGGCACGGATGTTAGCCCAGGGCCAATCGTCCTCGGCAAAAAGAGGAGGATTGGCACCGGATGTTAGCTCAGGGCTGATCTTCCTCACAAAAAAAAAAAAGGTATATAAACAGAGTTTAAATATTTTTACCTACCCCTTTATATAATCTCCATGCAAAAACAACAGCAGACCCAGCTAGACAATCAAAATAGCTTCTGTTTATTTTCTGGGCTGCTATCTGTCTGGATACTCTTTCAAATTTATCTGTGACCCCTCAATCTCTAACCTTCTTTTTGCTTTTCCAGGATGTATTTAAGCTTACTGACTCAGAGATTTTTTTCCTCTTGAAACGGAGCTAAAATCTGTACCTATCAAAGACCAGAAACATCTGTATGGCTCACTGAAAATGTCAACGTTAGGATCTTTGAAATGCTTGATATTCTCTAGAAATCGGATGTTTACTTTCAAAAGCCCAGGTTAGCTTCAGACTTAATCTGATTTTGTACATCCTGGGGCCAGCTCAATCCTTGGACTAATTCAAAATTCACAGAAGATAGTGGCTCCTTGAAAATTCCGGTAAAAGATAATGAAAATAGGAAGTTCTCTGATGCATAAAGTATGCTTCAGAGCATGGAGGCTGGAAAAGATTGGGTAGAGATAGGACTTGGCAAAAAGATTCTCTCTCTAGCATTTGGAGGTAATTATAATCAGACCAAAGGCAAATTCTGCACCTTACAGCAACGTTCATTTTCTAGATTGAATTATTTTCACATATAATTATTTTCACCAATGGATGATGTTCACAATCATCAAGTCCCTCCAAGCCCTAGTGACTCTTTCCTGATGAGTTTGGACCTGGCCATGCAACTTGCTTTGGCCAACAGAATGTGAGCAGATAGGCCACGTCCAAGAGGATGCTTTAAATGCGTGTGTAATTAGATCGGTTCCTCCCTCCTTGAGTTTCAACCCTCCATCATGAGAACAACATTCCCGTCCTTCTTCCTAGATCTCTGAATGTACAAGCAGATGGATCTCAACTGAGTCAAACTAATCCAGCTGTGCTCAATACACTCACAGCCAACCCAGACCCCTCATGTAACAAGGGCAGGAGATAAAGGTGCAATAAGCTATTAAGATTTTGGAATTGGTGCCACAGCAGAAGTTGGCTAATACAACCTTTGTCTGATTTCCTTTTGGCCAAGAATTTTCAGTTTTTCCTTCAAATCCTGCTGTATAAGGATATCACTTCTTGTACGAAGGAGACCAAATGTCCTGGTTAATTACATAATAATCCACTATAATATCGGTGATCAGTTTTATTTTAGTAGTTGAATCATTTTTTAAATTTTTCAAAAGAAATCTTACACAGTGCCCCATTATATAAAAATAGAGATAGTCTAATTAAATGAGGGAATAAATCCCACCCTATTTTTCTTTTCAATAGTAAGTTATAAATCTACTTCTCAAGAAGGAAGCCCACTCACTTCAGTCAACCGCACAATGTTGAGTGGTTACAAGGTGATACTAAATTCTCCAGGTGATATAACATCTTTGGTACTATTATTAAACCCATTACAAGGATGAACAGTGAGAATTAGAGAAGTAACATAATTATGATTTCACAGATAGAATGGAAGGGTGGAACCACACTCAAAGCTAGAACTTCTGGCTTCTATATACGTATGTTTTTCCTAATACTACACTCCATAACATGTGCTCCTTAAAAAATAGTAAAAATAAGTGATTGGCTGAATAAATGAACAAATGAATAAAACTAAAGAGGCAAATTGTTTTGGAGGAAAATATATGAAAAGATATTTCTGCAAGTTGTAAACCATATCTTTAAAAGTACATCACTTGGGAGAGGGGAGAAAAAGGAAGGCAATTCTTAATTCTTAAGAGAAAAAAAGATATTTGTCAATTCAAAAGAAGGCAGCGGTGAACTAAACTCATCTTTCCTACTTGGATTTTAAAATGTTGAAGAAAATTTAGCTTTTCAAAAACCACTTGCTGTTATGTGGGTACACATGGCACCATGGTTTACATCCCAGGCTACTGCTCTAGTGAAATTCTGCTTGGGACACCCAGCAAGGGAATCTAAATATCAGGTCCGGAGGATCAAGCACATACAGCAAAGGACAGAAATCTCAAGACTACAGTCCAGTGAATCTTTATGTGTGTACACACCTATGTAGCCACCACCCAGATAGACAGATAAAAAATTTCAATCAATACCACCACCTCCTGGGTCAGTAGTGCCCACGAATAAAACCACTATTCTGACTTCCATCACCGTTGGTTAGTTCCGTATTATAAAAAAACTTTACATAAATGGAATCACAGAGCCAGCCCTGCTGGTCTAGTGGTCTGTGGCCCGGGTTCAGTTCCCAGGCACAGAACCACACCACTGTCTATCAGTAGCCATGCTGTGGCGGTGGCTCACATAGAAGAACCAGAAGGACCTACAACTACTACAACTAGAATATACAACTATGTACTGGGTCTATGGGGAGGGGAAAAAAAAGAGAGAGAAGAAGATTGGCAAGAGATGTTAACTTAGGGCGAATCTTTCCCAGCAAAAAAAAAAAAATAAAATAAATGGAATCATATCATATCTATTTTTCTGTGTCTGGATTCTTTCACCTAACATCATGTCTGTGAGACTCATCCATGCTGTCGCATAATATAAGAAGTTCTGGGTTCTATGTAGTATTCTATTGTGTGGATGACTGTTTTTTGTTTTTAAATTTTTTCTCTGCTTTCATTTTAGATATCTCTCTTGTAGAAACATATTATCTGATTTTAAGAAACATATATTGGATTACTACATTTTTATTCAATCTAAGCCATTGTCTTTTGATACAGGTGTTCAATCAACTTAAATTAATTTTTATGATTGACATTTTGGGAATTTTTCCAGTCCTCTTTTATCCTTTCTAATTCCTTTATGCCTCATTTTTTTAAACAAAAATTTTCTTTGTTTTTTGCCTCCTGCTTTTTGCTCCAGAAATTCTATGTTCATCATTTTCATTTCCAAAATTTTATTTTGAAGATTTTCAAACACAGAAAAGTTGAAATAATACAATGTACACCAAGCACCTAGATTCAATAATTAACATTTTGACATCTTTATTTTATTTGCTTTACGTCTCTTTACGTATAAATATATGAGTGTTTGTATGTGTGCGCATACTTACACACTTGCGTACACACATGGTTTTGCTGAACTATTTGAAAGTAGACTGCAGGCATAAACACACATCATCCCTCCAACTTTACCAAATATTTCTTATAAATAACAATGTTCTCCCACATCACCTCAATGCCATTTTCACAACTAAGAAAACAGGCAAGCATTCCCTGTATCATCTAATTTCCATCCCATATTCAAAGTTCCCTGAAAGTCCCCAAAATGTCCTTTAGAGCTGTGCCCATAACCCTCAGCCATCACTCAACCCGGGATCCAATGAAGATGCACGCATTGCATTTCTTCTTATTTGAGTCTTATTTAATTTAGAAGAGTCCCCCATTTTGGAAATGACACTACCATTTTGAAAAGATCATGTCAGATTTTTGTAGAAGGTTTCATATTCTAGATATGTTTGTTTATTCATGGTGCCCTTAATTTTTCTATTCTCTGTATTTCTTCTGAAATGGAAGTCACATCTAAAGGCTTGATGAGATTCAAATAACATTTCTGTTAAGAATGCTTTGTAAGTGATGTGGACTTCAGAGTGCACCAGATCAGGAGGCACACAGTGTCAGAACATCCCTCCATAAATGAGGCTCAGTTTGATCACTTGGAGGTAGCCGTCATTTCTCTCCACAGTAAATAGCCATTTTTCTATTTGTAGTTACAACTGGGTGATACTTTGGCATCATGTGAAGATTCTGTTCCACAACCACCTTTCAGGGAATTGTCTCAGCATCCTCTGAAGACTCTTATCTGCATTAAAATGCTGTTCTTTTTTTTTTTTTGCGAGGAAGATCAGCCCTGAGCTAACATCCAATGCCAATCTTCCTCTTTTTTGCTGAGGAAGATTGGCCCTGGGCTAACATTCGTGCCCATCTTCCTCTACTTTATATGAGATGCCGCCACAGCTTGACAAGCGGTGCGTCGGTGCGTACCCGGATCCGAACCTGAGACCCCCGGGCCGCCAAAGCAGAGCGCATGCACTTAACCGCTGCACCACCGGGCCAGCCCCAAAATACTATTCTTTTTAATCCAACTGGTTTGTCAATTATGATTTATCAATTCATGACTGCCAGATTGAAGATAAATATTGACTGAGGATGCTTTTTCTGTTCCCACCCTCATACTGCTTTTTAATAAAGTAAGCTGGAAATACAGGTCATGAATATTACTAGAATCACTACTATTCATTTATTACTTCAAAAATTCGTAACTACTGCATTTAATCACATGAGTGAGTTCAACTATCTAGAATTTACTCTGTATGTTTAGCTGATATAATTGCCCACCATACACTCCTTATACGGTCGGGCATCTTCATCCTTAGTTTTTAACTTAGATTTGTCAATAGACAAGCTGTCGTACACAATTGAGTAGCTTACTCGAGAAGGGAACCATGCCATTTGTGACTTGACACCATCAGCAGCATCTTCACAGACATTTCAGCAGGGACAGCCAGCTGGCTGTTATCACAACTGCAACTTCTAATTGTAGTTATTTAGGGTCTGAAGAAAATCATACACAGGTGAATATGCGGGTCCACTTAGGTGACACAAATAGAGCATGTTGAGTAGGGATGCTGGTGATTCTTCGCTTCTCAAGGCTTTTGGTGGCACGTGCATACCATCTTAGCAGGGTCTTCAGATCTTCCCCCTGCACAGAGGTATCCTTCCCTCACCAGAGACTCGAGGCAGATGGTGAAGGCGGTCCAGCTCGCCTCTCCTGGACCAGTGCAGGAAGTGACAGAAGGCTACCTGGTCGGTGGGGTGCTCTTTGGCTCCAGCCTGTGGTTATGTTGGATGGCACTGCCTGAAAATCAGTCTGAACAAACTCTGATTCACTTTTCTCAAGATATATTCCAACCGCGTGTTTCCCTCCCACACACTCTGAGTTCCTCTAAGAGAAACGGATTTCTTTCCATAGCTGGAAGAAATACAGCCGCACACTGAAGTCAGCACAGAAGTCCTGCTTATCTAGTGGACAGTTCTTCGAAACTTTCAGAGTGTTCCCATACACTCCCTCTTGTGACACTGGAGGTCATTATACTGAGGAGACGCAACTCCACTGAAATAAAGGTAGTGCACAACTTATGGTTTTCCTTATCTTAAAAGCCCAACTGAAGTCCATTTCATGTATGTGGTCTTTTCAGTCCCATCAAGCAAGAAAACCTTGCATCTGCTTTTTTTGTCTGGAAACACTCTTCCTCTAGTCATCCCCATGACTCACTCCCACCCCACCTTCAGCTCCTCACGTATTATCTTCTCAATGACACCATTTCTGATTACTCCACTAAAACTGCTGCACTCTCATCCCATGCTTCCCATCCCCTTTCCCTGCTTTAATTCCTCCTTAGCATTTATCAGTCACACCAACACACTGCATATTTTACTTATAAATTTCCTTTATGTCCATCTCTTCCTCATTTGATCAGGGGCAGGGAGTCTCCGCTTTGTTCTCTGTTACATCTCTGGTGCCAAGAACTGAGCCTCACACGGCGCACACCCTCAATAAGCTCATGTTAAGTGACAGCTCTACCCCGAGGTGGATGTTATCGTCATCTCCGCTGTAAAGATAAGCAGACTGAAGCACAGTGATGTCATTAACACGCCCAGGGTTGGACAATTCCTGACCAGTGGCAGAGGCAGGATTTGACTCCAGGCACACAGACTCTTAATTATGGGCCAGATACTGGGTTCTAAGCACTTCGTATTGATTATGTTATTTAATTTTTTCACAACCTCTCTAGCTAGCTGGCACTGTTATATTCTCATTGTACATATAAGAGTGCCGAGGTCTACAGAGGTTAATTTGTTCACACAGCTGGCAAATAGTGGAGCTGGGATTCAAACACAGATAATCTAACTACCCTTTACTAAACCACCAAATGAATATACAGAAAAGGATCAGAGAGGCCATTATTCCTGAGTTAGGGCTTGTTATTCCTAAGGTGGGTCATGAAGGATGAGCAAGGGTTGATGAGGCAAAGAAAGGAAAGACGAATTTCCAGGGAGAAGAAACCACATATGCACAATCATGAAACTGCAGTTTGGTGGGATAAAAACGTGGGGAAGAGTGATAGTGAGGCAGGCGGCAATGGGAAACAGACAAAGCATGAAGACGGAGTAGTTGAACCAGGGCGAGATCTAAAGGGCCCAGTGTGCTGCCATCAGGAGATCAGTGACAATCATGAGGTCTGAAGAGCATCTGTTAAAAGGTTTTAACCAGATAAATAGAATGGTCACATCTATGTATTAGAAAGTAGACCAGTGGTTCTCAATCTGGGAGTGATTTGGCACTCCTCTTGTCCCAATGGGGAAATATTTAGCAACATCTGGAGACATTTTTGGTTGTCAAAATTGGAAGGGTGCTACTGGTATCTGCACGAGCGGAGGCTAGAGACCCTGCTAAACATCCTACAACGCACAGGACAGCCCCCACAACCAAAATGTTAATAATGCTGAGGTTGAGAAACCCTGTTATGGTATAAGCAGACAATGAACAAGGCTGATGCATCATGCAACTACAGAGTGCCATTCACATGAAATGGATGAGAATGGCGCCCCCTGGAGTTGAGCAGTGTGCAGCTGGCTTGCCATACATGGAGGCCTTAACCATGGGAAGAATGCGAGCATGATCTGAGGGCAGAGATGAGGTCCAGAGAGGCCAGCAGACAATCAGGCAGTAACTGATCATGACTTTAGCTTAGGTTAGAACAGGAGGAGTGAAAGGACAGAGAGAGACTTAAGAGCTACTTAATTACTGTACAGTTCTTGGTTTCTAGTTTTCTGAGTATAAAAAACGCAAAGCACTATGACTCCATCAAAGGAATGAAATATTCAACTCTCTCCTAATTTCTGATAAATCTTTAAGTATGCCATCCAATTAGGAATTCCAAAAACAGGACTGCCAAAAGTTTGGCTGTTTAAAGCCATGCTCCAGATGTCTTATTCATCATAAATGATAGTATTCATTGAAATAAATGTTTAACAGCCAGCGATTAACAAAGTGGCCATACTTGAAAAGTTTAATTTGCTACTGATATAGTTTTGCATTAACAACTTGGAAAACAATTACAAATTGCACAAGTCAATTTTCCAAATGGATTATTTTGTAACTAGATGGAGAAACTGTTGAAATTTCTTCTGGTGTTTCAAGGGAAGATTAATACAACTGGATTTTTTAAAGTACATTCCCTTGAGGAACTGGTACATTCCTATCAGAATTATGCAACTACCAGAATTGTGTGGGAACACTAAGTATGTTTCTGGTGTGCTGCAAAGTCAAAAGCCATTTAAGAAAACAAGGATTTGATTTCCAATTTTTCCCCTTCTTTTACTGATGGTAATTTACAGATGATGATTTATTTATGTTTACAGAGTGAAAACGAGTCCGTTACCTAAAGGTAATTTGCCATCTTGCTTTTGTAGGCTGTATCCTAATTATTTTTCCCCTTGTGGAACTGAATGAATTAAGCGAGCAATTCACTTTGTATATGCAAATTGCAAAGCTCCGCAGAAGCTTCAAATTACTCCATTCTCAAAAAAAGAAAAATTAAAGCCATTATCCTACTGGAAATGAAGACATATAAGCCCCTTTAACTTTCTTTTTTTTTTTTTTTAATTTTATTTATTTGTTTTTTCCCCCAAAGCCCCAGTAGATAGTTGTATGTCATAGCTGCACATCCTTCTAGTTGCTGTATGTGGGACGCGGCCTCAGCATGCCCAGAGAAGCAGTGCGTTGGTGCGCGCCTGGGATCCGAACCAGGGCCGCCAGCAGCGGAGCACGCGCACTTAACCGCTAAGCCACGCGGCCGGCCCAACCCCTTTAACTTTCATAGGTTGTTTTTGAAAATAAAAGTAATATGAAAGCAATCCATTTCTGGGTCCATAATGTTTTCTGAAGTATTAATAAAATAACCAATTGCATTATTATTGTTATTATCTGTTGAAATTTTCAGAGTACTCTAAAATACTCTATAAACATTTCTGTTAAAAATTTCCAAAAGACCTCTTATAAACGTTTCAACTTTTTCATATCGTCTTTCCTAAAATAAGCACCAATGGTTTTAGGACACAGTGCCAGTGAGCAGGGACAGGCAAATAAGGAGAGACATGCTCAATTCTAATCAAAAGCTGTCAGCACAAAATATTTCTATCCACAAGTCTCTCCTCAGGACCTTGCACACAGCAGTTTAAGCAAACATTTTATAAAAGACTTAAGAAAGAACCAGTCTAGACAGTTATATCCCAACCCCCATATAGATGGTTTCTTTCTTTCCAAAAATATCTACATGCCCTTGGTCACTTAAAATAAATTGGACTCGTGCCTGTCTGAGTTATAAATTTGGACTGTCTCCTTGAAGAGTGGATCTTTATTTGTTCATGTGAAATAACTCAAATAATCTGCTCATCGTCTCATCCTTAAAAATAAAAAAGCCAGACACACAAAAAAAGGTGCTTACACTGAAAAGTTGGCATCTGAACTTTATAGAGAGAATGGCATGTGCAGTGAAGGACACTAGCCTAAGCTGTCGGCGAGTGTGTGGTTTTGTATAACCCATCTGGACACAATTCGGCAATCGCAACAAAAATGTTAAAGATACAGGATATTACCTGACAATTTTACTCCTAAGAGTTTTTCTTCCAAAAAGATTAGCATGAGCACATAAGACAGATGCACAAGTTTTTCACCATAATAGAATTTGTATTAGTAAAAAACTAGAATGTTTTTTGTCCATCAATTTGGGTCTTTTTTAAGTAGACTACGGTGTATCGATATTAAAGAGTACTCTAGAGCTGTTAGATTAATGAGGTGTAGCCACTAATTGTTGACTTAGAATTAAGTCAAAATGTGAGGGAAAGGTATAATTAATGTGACCATTTATTTTATCTCATAAACCAGAATATTTTGAATGTGAAAGGAATTGCTACTAAAAGCTATGCGAGGACTATGTCGTCATCCAAGTGTCTTGCGGGAATCTGTATTTATGGTCTCCTTAAACACAATACGTATAGTATGTACTGAACTACTCCATTTGCTTTAAAAATGCGATCTATACATATGTGAGAATATGTTTCTATTTGTGTATATATAGAGAAACGACTCTGAAAAGTACACATTAATCTATCAGCATGTTTTTCTGAGAATAGGGACTAGGGTCCAAGAAAGGATTATTTTCTTTCATTTGACTCCATACATTTCAGAATTGCTTAGCTTTGTTACAAGGAAAATGTATGATGGTTATGATTCAAACACAATAAGAAAAGTGAAGAGAAAAAAAAGGAAGAAATCTGAAAGATATTTTTAAATGAGGTAAGCAGATCTCCATCCTTTGTCAACACAACTCCTTGAGCAGTAACTCACTTGGCCAACAATATCCTATAATTTCTCCCACACTCAAACACCATTTGACTAATTTTTCACCAACTCGAGAAAATCTACTCTTTTTCCTTTGACATCATTTACAGAGACCTTCTGTGTGTAATTAAGATTATAGTCAAGTGTTTCCACATATACACAAATATGAAATCACATAAATCAAGCCCTAGAGATATATGCTTTTAAGAAATTCATGTAAGAAATACATAGGAATGGGGGGGGGAAAGCATTTACAATCAATGAACTTTGCAGCTAAGTTTGTTTTTATCTTGTTCCTCTTATTTTGCTAGGTGTATATGTGTGTTTCCTAAGAATATAAACTAAGTCAGACAAACTAATAGACCAGCAACAGACTAAACAGATTAAGTTTTCATAAACCCTCAAAAACCTGAGGTTCCTTCCAAAATCCAAGGAAAACTAAGCATTTCAAATGATTAGTCACATAATCATGGGGTAGGAAAAAAATCATTTAAACTGGATTATTGTTTTATCAGATTATAGGTCAAAAAGTGACTATTTTACAGAAGTTAAGTTTTAACTCAAAAGGCTTTAAATTTAATCCAAATTAAATGAAATAATCAGGTAAACTTAACAAAGCACGTACAGGATACGCAGACTGAACATTACAAAATGCTGATGAAAGACGTTAAAGAAGATTCAAATAAATGGATGACATACCACGTTCATGAATTGAAAGACTTGACATAGAAAAGATGTCAGTTCTCCCACAATTTGATCTATAGGTTTAATATAATTATTTTCAAAATCCTAACATGGGTTTTCTATATGCATAGACAAGCTTCATTTAAAATTTTGTGGAAAGGCAGAACCACTAGAACAGCTAAAACAACCTTGAAAAAGAGAATAAAGTGGAAGGAATCATTCTACCCAATATTAAGGATTAGTATATATCTACAGTAATCAAGAAAGTATGATATTAGCGGAGTGATAGATACATAGCTCAATGGAAAAGAACAAAGAACCCAGGAATAGACTCAGGCTGATATACCCAAATGATTTTTGACAAAGGTGCAAAAGCAATTCAATGGGAAAAGAATAACTTTTTTTCCAACAAATAGTATTGGAATAATTGGACATCCATAGGTAAAAAGAATGAAACTCAACCTACATGTCACATCCTATACAAAAATTAAACTCAAAATGAATCATGGGCTTAAATGTATAACTTAAAACTACAGAACTTTTAGAATTAAAAAACAGGGAGAAAATGGTCAAGATCCAAGGCTAGGCAAAGAATTCTGAGACTTGACACCAAAAGCATGATCCACAAAAGTAAAAATTCAAACACTGGACCTCAACAAAATTAAAACTTTTGTTCTGCAAAATACTCTGCTAAAAGATGAAAAGATAAGCTACAGAATGGGAGAAAATATTTGCAACCACATATCTCGCAAAGGACTACTATCTAGAATATATAAACAACTCCCAAAACTCAATAGTAAAAAAAAAAAAAAAAAAATCCAATTAAAAATGGGTATAATACACAAAGAGATATTGCATAGAAAAAGATATACAGGTGGCAAATAAGTGCATGAAAATATGTTTAACATCATCAGCCATTAGGGAATGCAAATTAAAACCACAATGTGATATCACTATCAAAATGACAAAAATAAAAATAGTGCCAACACCAAATGCTGGTAAAGATGCAGAGAAACTGGGTCACTCATTATTGTTGGTGAGAATGTAAAACGGCACAGCTACTCTGTGACACAGCTTGGTTTCTTATAAAACTAAACATGCAGCTACCATATGACCCAACAATTTCACTCTTGGAAATTTACCCCAGAGAAATAAAAACTTACATTCACACAACAACATGTACATGAATGTTCATAGCAGCTTTATTTGTCACAAGCAAAAACTAAAAACAACCCAGATGTTCTTCAATGGGTGGATGTAAACAAACTGCAGCAATCCATACTATGGAATATGCTTACCAATAAAAAGGAATGGACTATTGACACACACAACAACCTGGATGAATCTCAAGGGAATTATGTCGAGTGAAGAAAGCCAATCCCAAAAGGTTTCATACTGCACGATTCTTGAAAATAAAAAATTATAGAAAACACATTAGCGCTGGTGCCTGCTGGGGTAGAGGACTGGGGGGATGTGGTTATAAAATGGTAACACAACAGATCCTTTGGCAGATGGAATTGCTCTGTATCTTGACTATAGTGGTGGATACAAAAACCTACAGGTGATGAAACTGTATAGAACTAAACACACACACACACATACACACACACGTACAAGTAAAACTGGGGATATCTGAATAAATTTAGTGGATTGTATCAATGTCAATTTCCTGGTTGAGATATTGTATGCACTTTAGATTTATAAGATGTTACCATTGAGGGAAACTGAATAAAGGATACACGTTCTCTCTCCGTTATTTCTTACAACTGCATATGAATATAGAATCATCTTAAAATAGAGTGTATTTAAAAAACTTTAAACAAATGGTTTTCAAATGTGTCCCCTGGAATAGTTCTACGAGCCCCTGGGAATGCGGGAAAGAGTGGGGTAAGAGTGAACGTCTGGATCTCTCTTCCCCTTCCCCATCCTCCGTTCCTGCTTCTGTGAGAACAGCTCTCTCTTTTATCTATTTAAATATAGGGCCGTCTGTTTAAAGTATCATACGAAGTAAAGATTCTGTGCCAGGGAGGCAGTGTACCATGGTTATTAAGAATGTGGGCTGTGGAGCCAGAATGTTGGGCTCAAACTCTAACTGCCACTTCCCAACTGTATAATCTTGGGCATGTTCCTCAACTTCACTCATCCTGAGTTTCCTCATCTGTGAAATGGGGATATTAACAGTCCCCATCTCATAGGAGTGTTATGGGATTGAATTGTTAATAGATCTGAAGCACTTTCCTCAGTGTCTACTGGGACTAAGTAACCCCTCAATAAATACTAACTTTTAAGATGACCAAAGGAAAACCACTAGCATAAATGGTATTGTCCAAAAGCACAGTATTTTAAAGAAATTTTATTAATAATTTATCACTAAGTGCTTATAATGGGTCAAGAAAAGTGTAAAGTGCTTGTCTTGCATTATTTTTTTAAATGTTCACATCCACTTTATGAGGCCAGTCCTGCTATCCTTATTCTCACTTTCTAGATTAGGAATTTAAGGCACAGAGAAGTTAAATGTAGTGAATGGCCTTTCTGACCCAAAACTGATGGTGTACCAGTCTCCTTCCATCTCAAATTCAACCACCATTTAATGAATGCTTATTATATTCCCTATATGGATAAAGATGCTGAGAGCACAGAGCTGAACACACAATACAGGATCCCTGGCTTCCTGGAGCTTACTGTCAACTAGCAGTAATCAAGTGTAAAATTACATGAGGGACATAATTTCAGTAGTGATAAATGCAATGTATATACTAAAGAAATGTGATTCAGAGTTGCATGGAGTGTTCAAATATAGCCTTTTAGAGGCAATGACATTGAGATAATATCTAAAGGAAGAGAAGAAACCATGGAGACAAGCTTTGCAGACCAAAGGAACAGCAAGTGCAAAGGTCCTGAGGTGGATCAAGAGTGAAAGGAGGCAGATGTAGCAAGGTGCCAAGTGGCAGAGGACAGTCTGAGGTGTGTGCTGGAGCAGAATCACACACGGCTTTGTAGTCTGTGGCAACAGCAACGAGTCTTGATATTATTCTAAGGGTGACTGGAAGCCTCAAAAAAAAATTCCTTCAAAGGCCAAGGTTTGAAACCATCTTGTACTTGCAACTCACAGGTGATACATGACCCAGTGTCCGTGACTCACGCCGTGGTAGATGTTACAACATGGACTGACCCACCTTCAATCTTGAATCTTGGCCATATTCCACGATATACTTAGTCTTTCTCTCTGACTTGGTTCTTTGCATCTTCCTTGAAACCTGTCATTCTGGCATATAACAACATTCAGCTTTCCAATCACAATTAAAGCGCTCTTGAAGAGGAGGCGTAGAGAACAAATTTATCTTTGACGGTTTTAATGGTATTTTTGACTAAAATAATATTTCATGAAGAATATGTGTGGTTCTGATGAAAATCTTATTACAGCTGAAGTGTCTGATGTTTTTTATCATAATGCGTGTATATACCTAAACTGATACAAATAACTGAAAGAAAATAAGAGGCTAGGTTCATCACAAAATATTATGACAGTTTCGTTTGTAATTTATACCTATTAAAACAGCAGACCTACTAACTATAGCGTCTCATGTGGACTCCTGGCAAGATTATCACTTTCTCTTTCTACTATTTGTTCAAGCAGCAACTCAGAGATTTAAAGAAATGGGGGAGGGAGCTTGCAGTTCAATTCAACACAGAGAAATGTTTGATTTGGCTTATGTTGTATTAAAAAAATACACTTAGGGGCCGGCCCCATGGTGCAGCAGTTAAGCACCCGCACTCCGCTGCTGGCAGCCCGGGTTTGGATCCCAGGCATGCACCGATGCACCGCTTGTCAAGCCATGCTGTAGTGGCGTCCCATATAAAGTGGAGGAAGATGGGCATGGATGTTAGCCCAGGGCCAGTCTTCCTCAGCAAAAAGAGGAGGATTGGCATGGATGTTAGCTCAGGGCTGATCTTCCTCACACACACACACACAAAAATACACTTAAATACTAGTGTTCACTAAAAAAATTTATATTTTCCAGTTTCTCTTGAAACAGTGGAATATGTGACAACTGTAGGCTCACATTTCTATAAGACGACAGTAACCTGGAGTTGGATAATGTGAAAGAAGGAGCTGACAAGTTAGAGAAGAGAGAAGTACAGGGTACAGGGAACACCACTTTCATCGTATGAGGTTGCACGTCAAGAAATACTTTATAACATTGATGGAAAAAGCACAGGGGTTTAAGTATGGTGTTGAATGGCACACATATAATCAGCAGAACAGTTCTTTAAAATAATGTCATCATCAGTATTCATAAGGAAAAGGAAAGAAGAGTTGGTGAAGAATTGTAATAAATAAGCCAAATCATTAACTTCCTAAAGTTGGGGAATCTGTTGATAACGTTTGAAGCTGATAAAATAAGAAAGAGAGGTATAAATATATAGTTTAGAGTTACAGAAACAACTACCAGGAAAATGAAAACAAGAAACGAAGCTGCTGTTTAGGCCTGGGGAGGTGTATTAGCTTCCCAGGCCTGGGGCTGCTGTAACAAGGCACCATAAACCTTGTTCAAGACACAACAGAAATGTCTTCTCTCTGGAGGCCAGAAGTCCAAAACTAAGGTGTTAGCAAGGTTGGTTCCTACCAAAGCTTCTGAGGGAGAATCTGTTCCAGGCTTTTCTCCCAACTTCTGGTGGTTGCCCACAATCTTTGGCATCCCTTGGCTTGTAGATACATCACTCCAATCTCTGCCTCCTTCTTCTCATGACCTTCTCCCTGTGTGTCTGTGTCTCTTCTAATCAGGACACCAGCCATTGAATTGGGCCAACCCAACTCCAGTAACTTCATCTTAATTGGATTATCTCTGCAAAGACCCTATTTCCAAATAAGGAAATTCACAGGTACCAACGGTTAGGACTTGAACAGTTCTTTTTGGGAGACACAATTCAGCCCACAACAGGAGGACAGAGGTGAAGTAAGCAAAAGCCAATTTTCATTATAAGCCCTTCAATATAATTTGATTTTTTTTAACCTTGTGTATGTTTTATATAGATTTTTTTAAATTTAAATATCTGTACAACTGTCTTCCTCATTAGACAGTCTTTTCCATAAGACAAAACCATGCAGGAAGTTCAGATGGCAAAGAATTTGGCGTATGATTCACACAGCCCTTTTTATTCTCAATATACCAAAGGGTGTCCTAACATTTCCACTATGCAGGACTTGTATTACTGGGCCGCAAATCATTTCCTGGGCGCCCTAAGCATCCTTGGGATCCAAAGCAGCTATTTCGTGCCAGACACTATGCTGGGCCCTTAAGACACAAAGCTGAATAAAGTACAGTTCCCGTCTTCAAGGAACTCACAATCCAACAGCAAGTCGTCATACCGATACTCCTGGTTGCGAGTAACAGAATTCCCCACAGAGGGTGTACTGAATGGTGAGTAAGATTTATTATATCTCCATTAGTTAGGGTTAAACTCTGCTGCACACAATAGAAAACCCAGAATCATAAAAGCTTAACAAACAAGATAGAAGTTTATTCCTCTCACATAAAAGAAATACAGAGATAGATAGTCTAGGGCTGGCCTGGTGCCCTATGGTGTTATAGACTGAATATCTGTGTTCCTCCAAAATCTATATCATGCCCAATATGATGGTATTAGGAAGTGGGGCCTTTCAGAGGTGATTATGTCATGAGGGTGGAGCCCTCATGAAGGGGATTATTGTTCCTACAAAAGAGAGCTCCCTAGCCCCTTCCACCATATGAGGACACGTCGAGAAGTTGGCAATCCGCCACCCCGAAGAGGGCCTTCACCAGAACCTGACCGTGCTGGCACCCTGATCTTGGACTTACAACCTCCAGAACTGTGAGAAATAAATGTCTGTTGTTTATGAGCCACCCGGTCTGTGGTATTTTCTTACAGCAGCCTGAGCGGACTAAGACCTATGGTGTCAGGAGCGCAGATGAGCTTTGGACTCTTCCTCTAGACTTCTCTTACGGGACATGTCCTACTGCTGGGCCATCCTCAACTGCTCCGTATGGTGGGCCAAGATGGCTATGTCCATTTTCTAATCAGCAGCGAAGAGAAAGAGATGAAGGACATGGCACCTTCTCTGCGTGCACTCCCTAGGCCAGGATTACTCACATGGCCTCACCTCACAGCACAGGGGTCTGTACTTTGGGTAGCCCTGTGCTAAACCAAAAACCAGCTGTCCATCACCAAAGAAGAAGGGGTATGACTAACGGGTCAGCACCAGCCAGACAAAGAATCTGCCAGCAACATGAAAACAGATCACTGCTTTCAGTGTGACCAGGGCGGCCATGAAGAAGGGGCCCGGCAGACGGACTAACTCGAGTGGGTCAAGAAGAGTCACAGGGAGGTGAGACACAGCAGAGATTCTGAGGGATGGATAATGTCTGCCACACGGACCAGGAAAGGAAGGGTATCCATGCAGGGGGAAGAGCCCGTGCAAACCTGATGATAGACTGGATAGGGGAGGGGACAAGGAAGAGCATGAATCAAGGATGACTCCTTGGCCTCTGCCGTGAATAACAGAATGGGTATTGGTGCCATATACTGGGACAGGGAACCCCAGAAAGGAACCGAGTCTGGGTAGGAAAGATAGTTAATTCAATTTTGAACATGTTTTAGGAGTCTTTGGCACACCGGTGCATACCTGTACTGCCTTGATTAGTAAAAGTACTTAAATCAGAAACATGTGGTTCCAGTACTACAGTTAACTCCATCTATCCACTCTACCTGTGCCTTAGAAATGTGAGTATGGGAACATTTACCATTTTGGAAAAGCATCTGAATAATAAGCTATAATTTAATTTATGGAGATATAAAGAGTCATGTCCTCATTGGCATAAGTGAAGGCAACTTCCAGAACAGGGCCTGGTGGGTAGTTTCCTGCACAAGGAGGGGATGACTCTAAAGTAGTAAAAGTATTGAAAAAAGAGGCTATGACATATTTTAAAATTTTGAAATGATGTATTGTAGACAGCCACATCAGAAGAGGAAACGTTTTAGAAGAGGGAGAAGCTACATAAAAAAGAATGAGTCACTGGAAAAAGTTATGATATACACACACACGTGCAAAAAAGATAAATTGGCAGAAATTCCAGAGAAATAATTTTAGGACATTAGCTCACTGTGAGGAACCTGGAATCTTATGTTTGCAGAAACCGAGAACAAGGTCTGACATTGGGCTTGGGAGGTATAAAAGTGATGCAGTCTCTAAGGTAGGATGGAAGGACAGAACAAATAAGCCTAAAGGGATTTGGCAGAATGACAACAATAATAATGGATTTTATTCTTCACAGTTGGAGGGTCTTCCATTTTTCAAATACATTCACAAACATGTATTCATTTGATAGACAAGTTAATCTTATGATTTTGGTGAAGTAGGAACAATTATCCTTAGTTGTTACCTGTTGAAATAACAATGGGCCAAGTGGACATTTAATAAACAAGGTAACACACAAAAGCAGGATATCAAAACTGTGTTCCTTAGAATAAAATTTACTTGTTTCATGGGACATATATTTTTTTTAAAAAAAGGTAACTCCATGGCCCAATCAGTTTTGGAAACGCTGACTCAAAGCTACTCAGGTTTCCCAACCGCAGGATTTCTCAGAACCTGTGATAAGTTACAGTGAATTAGGAGTCTCAAGAATGGGATAGAAATGTTGCAGGTCCCAAACTTCTTTGACCACAGACCCCTGGTCCTCCCAGAAGTCTCCTTGGCCACACTCTCTAGCACACATTTTGGGAAATGCTGTAGTATTAGAGAATTGGTTGGAATCATCCTTCTGGCCCAAGGTGAACCAAATCCTGCAGGCTCAGCAATGTGTAATGATGGAGAAGGTAAGACTGACTTGCCTTTGAGGTGTTAAATTAAACCAGAAGGCCAGTAGACTGAGGTGGCTCTAATGCCATGGTGGCCTATGTAAGCACACCAAAATCTAAGCCAGTAAATGCCTGGAGTTTACGAAATCAAAACAGTAGGGACAGCCAATCATCAATAGCCAACAAGGGCTTTAAGTTATAACCAATCAATAATCTCCTTACTTTCCTCTATAATATAAAGTCTCTCCCCAGCTCCTGTCGGTGGAGCGTTCCTAACCACTTTCGGTTTGGCGCTGCCCAATGCAAAGCGATTTTTGCTCAAATAAATTCTTAAAGTTTTTAATATGCCTCAGTTTATCTTTTAACAGAGGTCACCCTTACACAGAGGTTAAGCGACTTACCAGACACAGATAGCGGCAAAGCCAGGATTAGAAAGCAGGTTTCCCAAATCTGGGTTCAGCATACTTCTTGCCACACTATCTGCCTTGGTCTCAAAAGCAATAGATGATCTTCCTCCCACTTACATTTCCTCCCAGTCGTGATCATCTCAAAGAAGTAAAACTATGTATTGAAACTCTTAACGCATTCTGGTGAGTGTGAGCAACTTTTTTTTTCCTGAACGAAAACAGTGAACTTGCCTTTAACAAGAAGGTTAGGAACTATATTTAAAGTCACTCGAGTCTTAATATTGTTGCAATTATAGTTCATCAAATTCACAGCCATCTCACAGCTGTGGGTGCTTGAGGGGTGCTTCACGGAAGAGGTAAAGAAATGAAAAATGAATTGTTCTGTATGTGCATTATTCGTATATTTATTTTCCAATTTTTGTATGAAAGCACCTTGAGCTACATTTTCAGGGAGGAAGGCACCAAGTTTTAAAATCTTACAGTCAATTTCTTATTTTAAAATTTCTAATAACAATCAGATATGTAAAATCAGGCATTTTTTTCTTAATAATATCTTTAAAAATGAAATGAAAGAAGCACTGTGCTCTCATGAATGCTACAGATTTCCCACACAAGGGATATATCTATATATGCCACACCATCTCTGTATTGATCGAATAACATAATGTACACTTCTTCATTTCTTTTGGAAATTGCTTTATTTATATTCAAACAAACTCTGCAATCTGGTCACGGTGCGCTACTTATAACCCCAGTATTTTATTATCAAGATTCATAAATTACACAGCATTTAGATAAAAAATGCATATCTCAGAGTTACTCTGGCTTTTTATCCGCCCCCAAGAGATTAATACTAAATGTATCAGATCTAAAAGAGTAAGGAGGATGAATCGGCTACAGGAACTCATCAAGGGCTTGGAGGCTTACTGTAGATAATTCTTCCGTTCTAATGCTTTGAACTTTGGTTAATGATTATTATAGATGAAAGAGAATGTGGCTTACCATGCTCCCTAAAGATTTACATATTAAATTCCAAAACCAGCAGGTAGAAGCCTGAAATCGGGCAAGTTTGTCTTCAATCTCCCCTTACTTGTATCACATTCAAGGAGGGAACATTTCAATCCACTTTGGTTTTACGTTTGAGTCTGTCCCCCCAAAACCTTCCAATCCTGGCTTTCTCTGCTCTCATCACCACCCACCCCATACCATCCGAATCAACATTCCTTTTCCTAGTTTCAGATGTCTCCACTACAGGTTTCTTCTGGTAAGCTAAATAAAAGTGTGACACAAAGACATCTATATGTATTTCATTTCCTCTATTGATAATATCCATTGCTTTTCAATCAATAGTTTCAAAAGTGTCTACTATGTGTTAGGCACTGATAACTAATAGTGAACCATGCCTCCCCCCAACAAAAATCTCTGCCCTCGTGGACCCTATTTTATGGTGGTCATGGGAGGAACATAATAAGAAATAATGAAATAAATATTTACATAGTAATAGGTGCTAAAGAGAAAAATAAAAGGAGATGTGGGAGGGGGTGTGTCAAAGGATTCCATTTTAAATAATGGGGTCACGGAATGGCCTCAATTAGAGCAGAAATTTGAGCAATGACCTGAACAAAGTAAGGAAATGAGCTATGTGGCTATCTGGGGGAAGAACATTCCAAAAAAAGGGAAAAACAAGTTTTAAGGTGAGAATGTGACATGTTCTAGGGAAAGCAAGGAGCCCAGGGTGCTCTAGCAGAGTAAGACGGGATCTGGCAAGAGATGAAGTAAGAGGTGACAGGGACTCGAATCACGTGATCATGCAGGCCATTATAAGGCTTTGGCTGAGGGTATTGAGCTGAAGATATTCTCAATTTGGGAATAACTAGAGCCTTGGGCAAAAGGATGTGTTAACCATGTCTTTTACACACTTTCATGAAAAGAGAAAATACATAGGCTGCCCATTAACAAGGACCATGAAAAACACAGGCCATGTAAAGGGAAAGACGCGCCTAATTTGTGAATCCAAATGGTAAGTATACCTTGAACTTACCTTAATATTCTACTCCTGAATGATATGTATATCAATATAATGTGTATTTCAACACACAATTACTATTTTTAGTGAGGCAGTCTCACTACCACTAAGAAAACTGCAAGTCTAAATTAAATTTAATCACCAAACTTAAAGAAATAAACTAATGGGTGGAGCTTCCTTCTCCTCCACCAATCACCAGTTTCCCAGCTTCTTCACCTCCCTCCTCACCCACATTCCAAGCGCTGGATGTGAATCTCCTCTGTATCAGGCTCTGCGTGCTAGACACAGTGAGATCCAACCCTTACCATCGGGGGCTTCAATGTTTGGAGGAGGGTCTAGTATGCAAATTGAAAATTTACAAAACAATAACAATAACAAATAATAGGAAACAAGAAGAGTGACTTTATGTTAGTCAATAATTTTAAGCAATTAGCAAGTAGATATTATTTTAGAGATGTTTTGTCCTTAGAAAAAAGTATTATTTGTGGCTTTGTTAAATAATCTAGACAAGGTTTCAGACTCATGATCTCAAGCTACCTACTTGTGAATAGATTTCTGGAAAGCTACAATAATCGAGTCTTACCTTATGATAACACCTAAAATACGCAGCACGCTCATCGGAAAATTTCTCCAGTCTTTTTGGACCTTTGCTTGAAGCCTTCTTGAATACTAACCAGCATCGTTGATAAATCTGGAAGGAAATACAAAGTCGGAGCTCAGCATCACTACTGACTCAGATTATTACTAACATTTGCATTTAAATGTTTTCTTTTTGATGTTTTCACCTGTAAAATATTCATAAGCCATAAATGTAATGTTGCTTTGGGAAAATAAAATTTTAAAAACCAAAATTCTTTCCACAATGGGTGTATTACGTTGTTCAGACAATTACTGTAATCAAAAGAAAATAAGGATTTGAAGGCAAATTTCTTCAGGTTTTGATAACAATATCAGCAGGAATATTTCAGAAAAAGTCCCAGAGATAAAAATCCCAAATCAGTACAAACAATATTGGCATTCGCGGCACACGCTCTAATGTCAAATGTAATTAAATATGGAGGGATCTGCCCGGTGACGCAAGCGGTTAAGTGCGCGCTGCAGTGGCCCTGGGTTCGACAGTTCGGATCCTGGGCGTGCACTGACACACAGCCATGCTGTGGCGGCGTCCCACATAAAGTGGAGGAAGATGGGCATGATGTTAGCCCAGGGCCAGTCTTCCTCAGCAAAAAGAGGAGGATTGGCAGATGTTACATCAGGGCCCATCTTCCTCACAAAAAAAAAAAAAAAAAAAAAAGTACAAAAAAAAGCCAAATTAATTTAAAAATAAATAAATATGGAAATCACGGGCACAATATATGCTAAAGACTTCACTGGCAGTCTTAGAAAGACAGCCCCATGTGTCATATGACATTCCTCACAGCTAATGGTCAAGAGTTGGGCCAGACACTAGACTAGCTAATAAATGGCTGACCAACCAGCTTCTCACTTAGAAAATTCAACCCAGAGACTCAAAGATTATTGCCAGACTGAGGTGCAGGGAGTTGAGAAGTCAAGGCTGATAGGTTATAAACTGAGGTCGGTGGCCATGTTGAAATCGCGTTCATAATAAGCAGTGGAAACCAGTATAGAAAACTAGATAACTTCTACTCTAGTAAGAAGAGACATTTTAGTTCTTTGTCATCTTTCAGTTGCTGACTTTATGATCTAGCCCTTCCTCTGGTTTTCTTGGAAATCATCTGTATCCCTAAGAACCCACCACCATCAACATCACTACAACTTTTAATTGAGCTAGCTGGAATGGGGTTTTGATCCTAGCAAGCAAAGCTACCCTAATTGAAATAACTAATATAAACTAAATTAGACACTAATATACTAATAATGCCAAAGAGAGAAAAATACAAAGAGCTAATGAGCATATGAAAAACATGTTCTCCAAAAGCAAAATCAAATGAGATTTTTTAACCTCAAAATTAATAAGGGATTAAATTAATGATAATATTCACTAATGGCAAAGATCTGAGTGGCACTCTCATACTCTGCTGGTGACCTCTAAAGGTGATTTGACAACAAATATGAAGAACCTTAAAAGAATAGGAATCTGAGAGCCAGCCCTGATGGCCTAGTGGTTCAAGTTCACCGCACTCCACTTTAGCAGCCCAGGCTCAGTTCCTGGGCATGGAACCACACCACTCATCTGTCAGTAGCCATGCTGTGGTGGCGGCTCACACAGAAAAACTAGAAGGACTTACAACCATACACAACTATGTACTGGGGCTTTTTGGGGGGGAAAGGAAGGGGAAAAAAAGGAGGAAGATTGGCAACATATGTTAGCTTAGGGCAAATCTTCCCCTGCAAAAAAAAAAAAAAAAAAAAAGAATAGGAATCCATCCTAAGAAAAAGCCCAAAATGCAGCCAACAATGAAAGAGGAATTCTATATTCAAGTGCAGACAGGTGGGTACTATTCAATCATGATTATCTCCTTGATCCCTAAATCACCCTTGAAGTACCATATATATGGGTTGTATATTCAACCCATAAATAAATTTTATGCACTATAAAGTTTAAAAATCCCTAAGCTAGTAAGAAGAAACAAAACAAAGTCCACATAAAACATGTGGTCATTCAAACCATACTCAATTTTAAAAGCCTCCAGTAACTTTATTAGTAACTGGCAGATGAAGAAGGAGTTCAGGTTTGCTACCACTTGTCTGCAAGGCTGAATATAATCCATCTTTCTCTTCCAACTCAGCAAATTGGGCCTTCATTAATTGTTTTGTTTGGGTGGTAAAAAGAAAATGAAACCCATTCTACTCTGAAGTTTAGCTCTGAATACAGAACGTAAGATATGTGTCTGATCCCACTGAATGTACACTATAATTTTACAGTATTATTATTATAATGAAAAATTGGAAACTACTAAATCTTCAACAATCAGGAATGACAAAGTAAATTAGTTATATATAGTAAATAGGTACATATAAATATAGTAAATACATAATACACAATATGATATATAGTACACATCTATAGTACAGATGGTGTACATCTATAAGTAGTCATTTTATTAAAAAATATAGTAATATAAGTATACTCATAATTCATAATATATATTAAATTATACTCCATCAATAACATATATCTTATCTATATATAGGATAACATAGGTAGTTCATTTGAAACAAGTTTCAGAAGGAATTTGTAATGACATGGGAAAGTTTTCATAAAATTTTATGTGAGGGAAAAAAGCAAAATATAAAAACTTTATGTCATGATCTCCACTATATTAAAAATGCACGGAAGAAGACAAAAGAAAAAACACCAAAACGTTAATAGTGTTTTTTTTCAGTCAGGGGAATAGGTTTCTGGTTTTGTTTGTTAGTTTTGTCTTGTCTAAATTAAATGAAAGAGAATTCTGTTATTTCTTAAAGATCCAGAGCTATCAATAAAGTAGAATAATTAAAATCAGTTCTACTGGCTTTCATCTTGCACAGTCATTGAACTTATCCAGGGATATAAAAACATGGAGAGAAAAGTGGAAAAATGATTCAGGGGAGGAAGGGTAGCCTTTTAAACAAATAGTGTTGGAATAATTTAATATCCACATGGAAAAAACAAATAAACATCTTAACCTAAAACAATCATCGTATACAAAAATTAACTCCAAATGGACGTAACTGTAAAACTTTAGCAAAAAAAAAAAGGAGAAAATGTTTGGGATCACGGTCTGGAGCGAGAGCTTTTAGACTTCACATCAAAAGCATAATCCATAAAAGAAGAAATCGCCAAATGGTACCTCTCAAAACTTAAAACTTTTGGTATGTGAAAAACTCCGTTAAGAGGATGAAAAGACAAGCTACAGACTGGGAGAAAATATTTGCAAACCACATATTTGACAAAGGACTAGTATCCAGAATATATAAAAACTCTCAAATCTCAACAGTAAAGAACCAAACAATCCAATTACAAAATGGACAAAAGACACGAACAGACATTTCACCAAAGAAGGTACACAGATGTGTAAGAAACACGTGAAAAAATATGCAATATCATCAGGCGTCAGGGAAATGTAAATTAAAACCACAATGAAATATCATTACACACCCATCAGATTGTCTAAAATGAAAAAATAATAACACTGCCAGATGCTGACAAGGATGCAGGAAAATTAGATCACTTACACATTGCTGGTTGGAATGTAAAATGGTACAGCCACTCTGAAACACAGTTTGGCAGTTTCTTGAAAAACTAAACAAGCAACATATGACCAGCAGTTGCACCCTTAGGAACCTATCCCAGAGGAATGCAAACTACCCCCGCCACACACAAATCTGAACATGAATGTTCATAGCAGCTTGATTTGTATCAGTGCAAACTGGAACCAGCCCATATATTCTTCAATGGGTGAATGGTCAAACAAACTTGGTACATCCATACCATGGAATACTACTTGGCTATAAAAACAAATGAACTATTAATATTGCAACAATTTGAAGGAGTCTTCAGAGGATTATGCTGAGTAGAGAAAACAAGTCAAACCCAAAAGGTTATATACTGTATGACTGCATTTATCACATTCTTGAAATGACAAAATTATAGAAATGGAAAACAGATTAGTGGTTATCAGGGGTTGGGGATGTGTAAGGGGGGAGCAGAAGGGAAGTGGGTGTGTCTATAAAAGGGTAACATAAGGGATCCTTGTGGTGATGAAATTGCTCTGTATCTTGACTGTATTAATGTCAGTCTCTTGGTTATGACACTGCACTGGAGTTTCAAAGATGTTATGACCAGAAAAACTGGATAAAGAGTACAGGATCTTTGTGTATTATTTCTTACAACTGAGTGTGAATCTACAATTATCTCAAAATAAAATGTTTAAAATTTTTTAAATGGAAAAATGTAGAGATATTTAACTAAGAGCTTAAAATTACAACCTAATCTAACAGTTATCTACATTTTTATCCAGTCTTACTTTTTTTGCTATCAGACCGTAGTCTAATTAAACCACTAGACTAAGTAACTTTAAGAAGCAAGTTACAAGAGTCAGTGGTAAGAATTCAAACACAAAATCCTTTTCAGGATGGAGATTCAGGCATGAAAATCAACATTTTCAGTACTAAGCTTGGCAAATAGAAGTCCTTAAAACATCTCACTTATGTCTGAATAACAGATGAGATAACTAGCTCGCTTAAAATCTGACCACCACTGGAGGATTATAATTACAGTGGGAATGATTGTCACTCTGATTGTTCAAACAAAGGGCGTGGAAAATGGGTTTCTCACTGCCATTCTATTATCGGCAATCCTTTTCTTCTGTACATGCCCCCCAAAATGTGTTAGAAATTGAGCTCACCAAAGGTATGCAAGAAAAACACCCACTATGGGAAAACATTATTTTCACTGAGGAAGATATTTTACATTTTCTAATTACCCCTCGCTTTTCAGCCCCAATCTTGAATGATAGCATCGCTAATTTTTTTTTTTTTTAACTTCTTTATTTTCTTCACAATCGAATCAGTACTGCCTGGCTTATGTCCAAAGGCTGTTGAAGGCAAGCTAAAGATTCCTCCATTTCAGCATGCCTAATGAGTTCCATCTTTGATCCATCTGTATTAAGTTTAAAGGATTTTTGTTTCTCATTTATTGTTTTTTTTTGTTTTATTAAGTAGTAAGGGCACAAGTGCAGTGTTTTAATCAAAAAACTGCAAAAATAGTATCATATAAAATCACTTGCAACATTGCTTCTAACTATTGGCTGGGAAGTCACCATAGACTAGATTAAAACATGTTGGTTCATCAGGAGATAAGAAAAACGAAAATTTGGTGTATGAAAAGGCAGTTCAGGATGTTGCTCACATGCAAACACACGACACAAAAATAGTGCAAAAGTTGAGTGCAATCTGTGCAATCAAGGCCATTCCTTTATTGTCATACATCACACATCAGTGATTCTCAGAGTCGGTCCAGCATCACTCAAGATAATTGTTAATTATGCAGATTCCTCGAGATTAGCCAAGGTCTACTGAATCAAAACCTCTTGGGGTGGGGCCAGACAAATTCGCTCTTTAACACATTCCCCAGGGATTTTGTTTGTAATTTGCAAACCAATGCCATAAATATTCATAAAGACTTTCAGACAGCACAGTGCTTCCCCACTTGGGACTTGCCAACAAAGAGCTTTCCGACAAATGCTCCAGGAGGAGGGCCTCTGAGGCGTGTGGTTTCCAACAAGTGGCGCACAGTGGCCTTCGCAGTAGAGCAGTGTGACATGCTGTCTTGAGTTTGAGAGACATACTGAAGGTGACACGTAAAGCTGCTAAGCTTCAGTCAACTCCCAATTTCAACTGTCCACCCAGTACCAAAGGAGTAAAAGCTTATCTTCAATATCTCAGCCTTGTGTAGAGGAAACGAAACGGCAGGAGTCACTGAACAATGGGAACGTGCGGAGACGAGGTGGAGTAACACTGATATTGTTAACAGGGTAACAATTTGAGAATAATCCCATTCACTTAATAGTTTAGAGCAGTTTTTTTTCTTAAAATTAACCCATTCGACCCATTTCCTTCATATTTTATATAACACATCTACTTACCATCTATAGTATATTTTAGCTAACATCTTTCTTTCAATTGACTTTTTTTAACTAAAACATTTGTTTTAGTTTAAAAAAGGAAACTCTTATCCCAACCATAAGAGCAAAGTATAGTTTCACTGGACATAAAGAATAGGTAATCCTAATGATAAATATACTGTTAGAGAATTTGACGACAGAATAATTTTCATGTTGAAATATCTCACCCCCTATGCATCAGGGTTTTGCAATATCAGCACTATTGACATTTTAGGCAAGGTCATTTTTTGCAGTAGGAGCACAGGATGGGCTGTCCTGTGCATTGTAGGATGTTTAGTAGCATCTCTGGCATCCACCAACTGAATGCCAGTAGCACACACCCCCTCACCCAGTTGACAACCAAAACTATCTCCAGACATTGTCAAGTGTCCCCTGGAGGGCCAAGTCAGAACCACAGCTGTAGATAAACGCACGCTGACCTGAGATTGCACATTTGAAGAACATGAGGTTTTGTGAATATCTTCGAAGTCATGGATTTAAACAAGTCAATCCATACAAGCCACTGCCGAAGCCAAAACAGACAAGTACATCACACAGTTCTGACAACCTAGGTGGATATATACCCAATTTAGCAGTTACATGAAAACCTCCTTCAGAGTGTATTTTGTTATTAGTGGTGGTGGTTTTATTACACCTAATTTTCAGCCTTATACTGCCACCAACCCATATATGATTTGTACTATTTTTTCCACTGTCTTTCCTTCCTTTAAAACCTAATATCCCTGGAGCCGGCCCCGTGGCATGGCGGTTAAGCGCGCGCGCTCTGCTGCTGGCGGCCCGTGTTCGGATCCTGGGCACGCACCAAGGCACCACTTGTCAGGCCATGCTGTGGTGGCGTCCCATATAAAGTAGAGGAAGATGGGCACAGATGTTAGCCCAGGGCCAGTCTTCCTCAGCACAAAGAGCAGGATTGGCATGGATGTTAGCTCAGGGCTGATCTTCCTCACAAAAAAAAACAAAACCTAATATCCTTAATAATTGCTTAGCTCTGGTTTCAAATCCCTGACGTTTTTACTAGCTTCTTTTCCTAACAAAGAATAGTCTGGTAAATTCACCAACATTTCCAGAACCAAGAAGCAGTTGAAATAATTAAGAATTTGCTTAGAGTTCCTAATTTTATTAGCAGTCCATCACAGTATCTTGAACAACAGAGTCACAAATTAAACTTCTGGGGGATGCATGGAGGTGTTATGAAGATAACAGAAAGCAAATTTTGGCCATAAAATTCCTGCTAAAAGGAAATTATAAACTGCCTCCATGTAAGCTCAAGAAAAGTGGAAAGCCTTAGATGTGACCCTTTAGGTCTCTATGGTCTATTCCAAGAGTCGGCAACCTTTTTCTATAAACGGCCAGATAGTAAATATTTTAGTCTTTGAAGGTCATAGATCTTTGTTGCAACTACTGAACTCTGCAGTTGTAGCACGAAGTAGCCATGGAATACATGTTAAAGAACTGTGTTGTGACGGGCCGGCCCCGTGGCTTGGCGGTTGGGTGCGCGCGCTCTGCTGCTGGCGGCCCGGGTTCGGATCCCGGGCGCGCACCGACGCACCGCTTCTCCGGCCAGGCTGGGGCCGCGTCCCACATACAGCGGCTGGAGGGATGTGCAGCTATGACGTACAACTATCTACTGGGGCTTTGGGGGGGAAAATAAATAAATAAAATTATAAAAAAAAAAAAAAAAAGAACTGTGTTGTGGTTATCTTCTAATAAAACTGTATTTAAAAAGTCAGGCGGTGGACCACACGTGATCCGCAGGCTGCAGCTGGCCAGCGTCTGCTCCATGGTAGTATTTCTCAACTGCTTAAGCTCAAGGCACCTTTTGATGAACATAAAAATCTGTTTGACACGTCCCTCCTGGGGGAGAGAGGGGAGCGACTATATCCCAGGTGAGAATTCCTATATATTCCGCATCTCCCCACCAGCCAAAATGTTACTTCAATAAAGTTATATTAAAAGGTTGACCTGATGCTTTTTCAATGCCCTCCACCGCATTTCTGGTCTCCCTGTCCACTGCCAGGGAATCACTGCTCTACAACGAACGCAGATGCTGTCCTGAAGAGCTCTTTCACGTGAGAGACATTAGCATCCCATCTCTAGCCCTGGGATGTACTTAGCTCCTTATAGCTATCTTATCCTACAAAGTCAAGGTGCACTTTGGGAGTGCACCTTAGGTAGGTTAGGACTGTTTCCCATTTTGCCACATCCTCTTTCTGTAATCACATGGACTTTGTCTTCTCAGAGCATTCTCCCCAACTCTAAAGATAGATCCTCAGCCATATAATCCTAAATTGGCCTCCTTTCTCACACCCTAACCCTGTTTCTACTACTCTCCAAAACAAAACAAATATCCTTCTTGTCCAGGATGTTAATATCAACACCGAACATCGGCTGAACCCTTTCCCTGTGCGCTGCAGAATGCTCAGCCCCTTGTGTGCATTATCTCAGTTAACCCTCCAAAACACCCTAGGAAGCAGGTGCTATTATTATCCCCATTTTACAATGAGGAAATACAGCCTTAGCGAGGTTACTCACCAAGTGTTACTCAAGGGCAAGAAGCTAGTAGAAACAAGCCAGGATTCCAACCTCGGATGGCCTGACTCTGGAGAACAAGCTCTTAACCATTATCCCAGGATTTTCCCAGCAAAACTGGACTCAGAGATGCACAAACTTATGCTGAGGGTCGAGCCATCTGTAAGAAGTTTATTTTCACGCTTATCATAATCTAAAAAGAGACATTTGGTTGTAACCATATGATCTTTCATCTGGACAAGGACTTTATAGTCCAGCTATTTCAGTGTGACATTTGCATTGATGATATGAAGTTCCCCGGCACCGAATGTTCACCTACTGACAGTGATCGCTTTTAATGGAGTATTTCTGCAACTGGAGTCTTAGAGCCTAGTCCAGGACTCCAAGGTATCCCAGCAGTTTGCAAGAAGTGTTTGCTTTTAAAATAATTCCACACTCTCTCTCAAGTGACAAAGTATTCAGTATCCTTGACTGAAACCAGTATCTAGAAACCCAAACGTGCCAAGTATTTCTAACTACAGTCATGCACCGAATAACCATGTATCAGTCGACGACAGACTGCATATACAACAGTGGTCCCATAAGATTAGTAGCCTATGGCCTAGGTGTGTAGTAGGCTACACCCTCTAGGTTTGTGTAAGTACACTTGATGATGTTCACACAATGACAAAATTGCCTAACCATGCATTTCTCAGAACATGCCCCCATTAAGCGACACATGACTGTACACTGGAAGTATCTCTTGCAACTTCTCAGTTTTTCTTGGCCTTCCTTGCCTCTCTAATCTTCAGCCTCTTATCGTTAATTAGTTATGGCGGTAGTAAACGAATGTCCTGGCTAACTGGCTCCCTGCTGGCATGTGCAGCCAGCTACCTGGGGCTGACTAGTCACTTCTCTAGAAGCACCCGGCCCTCCACTTTGGCCGATGCGTGGCCAGAGTCACCAGCAGTCCTCCCAGAGTCTCGGGCTCCTTTGTAACTTTGATGAAATGCTACAATACAAGGACAACCCAACAGCCACAGAAAATGGCGCTAGATGACGCAATCTGGAAGAAGAGGGGAAGAGACTTTAACCAAGGAGAAACAGGACTTGGGAATGAGCCCAGCAGATAATTCCCCCTCCATCCTGTCTGCCATCTGCCATTGTCTACAAATTTCTCCTTCCACAATCTAAGAATTTTGACCTGGATGATCTCTGACACCAAGATGGTTATAACTTTCTAGTCCTTTGAATGACTCTGTCATTATGGGATTTCAGAAGGTGATAGGTGAAGAGTATAAAAAAGGAATTCTCTGACATCTTTGATTCATAACTTATAGGCTGCAACCAACTCTACTTACCAAAATAATGAGCTGGTTCAGAATTATGTATTTTATGAAGGAAAAAAATATTTTTAATGAGCAAACAACATGATTCCATGCCTATCATTTATACATACACCTTTCGTTTATATGGAAAGAAATGCTAATTCAGAGAAGGTTGCACAGTGGGTAGCAAGGTACATTTTAAATTCAGTGCAAAGAAAAATACCAGCAGAAATGGGATAATTAATCATAAAATAAAATTTGTATAAAGATTAAAAATACTTAAAAAGCATCCCCAGGCAATAAATTAGCTCTGTCAATCCTTTGCTGAGGGTGAAGTAAATTAGCACAACCTTTCTAGAGGCAGAATTATGCCTACCCTTTGACCTGGAAATTTTATTTCCAGAAACCTACCCCCTGAGGAAATAATTAAGAAAATATGCAAACATATGGGAATAGGGTTCTTCCACATAAAAACTGGAACACTCTAAATGTTCCAGGGGACTGGTTTAATTAATTATGGCATATCTGTAAACTGGAAGTTGCCATCATTAAAAATGATGTTGTAAAAGAATATTTATACCATAGAAAATGCTATTAGTAAATTGTTAAGTATAAAAAGTAGGTTATCCCTGCTCTTTCTAATCTATTTCTACTCCAGTATATATATATTCATTCTGTAGATAGGGCTCAGTTGTTCATATAAGAAGATTTTGAGCTCTATTCCATCTTTCCCCACTGCCCTTCATTCACACACACACACACACACACACACACACACACACACACACACACACACACGTGCGCATGCGCAATGATAGGGAAAAATCTGTGCTTTAATGGAAAACTACGCATTCTCTAGCACATGCGATTCCAGAGTTGTCTGCTTCTGATTCCACGGGAGCTATTCTGCAATCTAAATTGTAGATAAGTCAGAGACATGCAAAATAATTCTAGTCCACAAAAACGCAAATTCTGTCCCACGCAGCAGAGGTTCAATTGACTTTCCTCCCCCACTGTCGATGAAGCTAGTTTTGCCTCCTTTAAAACATTCATTTCACTATGGCAGATATATAAACGTGTGGGTTCTTCGGATTACCCTCTGAACTAGTTACAATATTCTGCTTTGTTCTCTCATTTAGTGATGAGTTAAGCAGAATGTTTAACATGTTCATCCTACATTTGTATAACAATCATGACTTTACCAGTTTTTGAAAATTATCTTTGAGCACAATCCAGCAATCACCGAGTCCTGTGTATTTTACCTTCTAGCTGAACCTGGAACATCTTTGTGTCTTTTCTGGGGACTGCCACCCTAATCTAGGCCCCCATCTCCGGAGTCTCAGAGAGATCCCTGCTTTATTCTTGCCACGTTTCAGTCCATTTCTACAGCACATCTGGTGATTTTTAAAACACTAATCTGACCACATCAATCCACGGCTTAAAGCATTTCTGTGGTTGCCTGTTGCCTTTAGGGTAAAAACCAAAGTCTTAACAAGACATTCCAGAAACTGAAAGAGCTGGCCCCTCCCTACTGTTTTAGCCTTATTTTGCTGCTTTCTTCATTTATACATTCTTCACTGATAAATATACAAATATGCATATTTTAGTCATGATCAAAGAAGTAATATGTTGTGAAAAATTATCATGGAATCAGTAACTGCCACGAACTGTTCTTGCCACACATAGAAAACCTTTCCCTTGTCAGGACAGAGTTGACCAGTGTCGAGAGAGCCAATGCTAAAAGAGAAAGTTATGTATCCTTTTCCTTCTTGCTCCAACTCCCTTCTGTTCTCCAGATCTACGAAGTACGTAGAAGAGGAGAAATGAGGAACAGAATTGCCTAAAGAAGCCATAAGCAGTTATATTCATTTATTTAGCTTCTATTTGTAACTAGCTTTATAGAAAAAAAAAAACAAACTACTCTAAAGAAATGCCAGAGAATATTAACTACTGGATGAGCATTCGACTCAAACAAAAAATTGGGGAGCTGATATTGATCGTTAATTCATTCAACAAACATTTCTTGGGTCTCTACCATGTGCCAGGCACCATTTAGGTACTAGGGCTACAGCTGTAAACAAAATGGAGAAAATCTGCTGCCTTCATTGGGCTTAGAGACAATCGATAAGATAAGAAGATATACACACATACAAGCATACGTGCGTGTGTATGTCTTATAGCACATAGATAATATGTCCTATGATGTTAAGTACCATGAAGGAAGATAAACTGAGGAAAGTGCATAGGAACTGCTAGTGGTGGGTATTTTGATTTTAAATAGGGTAATCAGGGAAGTTCTCACAGACAAGGTGACATCTGAGCAAATGCTTGAAAGAAACAAAAGAGACAAGAAAGTAATGTAGATATATGAGGGAAGAGGGCTCCAGGCACAAGAAATAACAAACGGGCCTTGAGACAGAAACACGGCTGGCATGCAGAAGGAAGAACACGGAGGCTAGGAGAAGTCCAGAGAATTCAGGGATGGTGGTGGTGGTGAGTGAGGGTCAGACCGGGTAGGTCTTATTGTAAGACTTTGGCTTTTTCTCTGAACGAGATGGGAAGTGAGATGAAGAGTTCTGCATGGAAGTACTATAAGGCAATTTATGTTAAATAGACCGCAGGGATCTAAAGCCAGAAGCAGGGAAACAAGCTAGGAGGCTGTTGCAATAAACCACGTAGGGGGTGATGGTGACTTGGACGAGGATGGAAGTGGGGAAGGGGATAAGAAGCAATCAGAATCTGGATATACTCTGAAAGTAGAACCAACAAGATTCACTGATGGGATTGGATGTAAGGATGAGAGTAAGGAAAGAGTCGAGGATGACTCCAAGATTTTTAGCTCGAGCAAGTGGAAGGATGGAGTTTCCATTAACTGAGCAAGCAAGCCTGGAAGAGGACCAGTATTTGTAGGGACCATGTGGAATGTGATGATGGATATAATGAGTTTGTCATGCCTATTAAACATCTAAGTTTATATAAACATATTATTAAACATAATGAATAGGCAGTTATGTATATATCGTATATATAAGCCTGTATATACAAGGTATTACTGTTCTTTTAAAATGAATTAACAATACTATCTCCCCTATAGGGCTGTTGTGAGGACTGAACGAATTAGTGCATTTAAAGGGCTTATATAGCCTGGGATTCACTCCATAGAGATTAGCAGCTCATATACCACCCAACGAGGCGGTGATGTGCACGCAAACCAAGGCAACACACATTTTGGTTCCTTCATTTACTCATTAATTTTGCAAATATTTACTGAGCATCTACTTCGTGCTGGGCCCTCTTCCAAGCACTGAAGACATGGCAGTGTATAAAGCCAAGTCCACAGAGCTTACTTTCTAGTGGCAGAGACAGAACACAAGGTCTCCCAGCCCCTGCCACCACGCCTAGCATGTGGTGGTAACAGTTACAGACCGCATTTGTGGAACATGGTCACTTGGCAGTTTGCACCCAGTAAGTATTTGGTGAGGTCAAAAAAGAAATGATCTCATTGTGGCTTCCAAAGGGACTTCCAAAGCAGTCTTTGGGTGATCACCAAACCAAAATCACCACGACTAAGTTCCAATTTCATAACCTGGCCCTAAATAATCTGACCCCTGCTTCCTTGTCAAACATTGTCTGCCACCACTTTCTGCTTCAGTCATGACACACCAGCCTCTGAAATGTTATATTCTTCTCTGATGAGGGATGAGAGGATTTGCTGCAACTCTCCTCTCCTTGCTGTTCACATGGTTAAAATTTCTCTATCAGTTAGCTACTGTGGCATAACAAATCACCCCAAAGCTTAGTAGCTTAAAGCAACAACCATCTATCACTTCTCATGAATGTGATGGTGGATGAGGCAGTTCCGCTGACCTGACCCAGTTGTGTTAATCACAGCTGGGCACATCCACACGTGAGCAGTCAAGTCACGGGCTGTCTTGAACTTGCCTGGGGTGACTCAGCTGTGCCCCTCAGGATCCCACATCCTCCAGCAGATTAGCTGTGGCTTGTTCTCACGGAGCAAGCAGGAGACCGAGAGAGTAACCAGAAAATGGTTGATATCTGAGGGGGCCCTTCATGACTGCTGGGTGGGGTGAGAGTTCTGCCTCCTCACGTGATCTATCTCCACCGACACTGCGGTGCCGGTGGTCTCCTCACTGGGCAATGGTGAAAATCCTGACTCTCCACTGGGCCTCCTCTGACACCACCCCAGTGGCAAGACGGACGGCACCTCATTATTGCTGGGTGAGGGTGGGAGTGCAGGCTCCCCACGTGGTCTCCACTGACACCATGGTGGGGGCCGCTAATTACCGACCAGCAGGGACGAAAGTCTTGGCTCCCTACCTGGCCTTCATAGACACCACCTTGATGGGGGGAGCACCTTGTTACAGTTAAAGGGGATCAGAATACACCACCCCAAAAATATGCTACTTCAGCATAAGGATTATTTTGAACTGAAGGTAACTGAGCAACAACAGACAGAGGAAGAGCTCTCTGCCCTCCCCCTTTCTGGCTAAAAGCAAGGCATAAATTTCCCTTTAAAGGTGACATAAACTTGTATTTGTAAAGGTGTTTCCCTCTCTCATACCAGGAATACTTGAGATGACACCCAGCGGAGTCTGCTGAACAACTCGTATCTACTATGCACTTCCTGGTCACCTTCCCACAATTTACCACCCCTAGGAACTCAAATCCCCTTTCCCCTGTCTTGTCACCTCTCCACAACTTATAATCCTTCGATCAAATGGTGTGTGAGACCCCGAGCCCTAAGCACTGCTTTGGATTTTCACTGCTTTTCTGTGAAGCCCCCATGCATGTAAAAACTGCAGTGAGATTTGCGTGCCTGTCCTCCTGTTAACCTGTTTGTTGTCACTTTAATTCACAATGCTAAGGTGCAGCACCTAAGAGGGTAGAGGAAAACATTTTACTCACCTACAGAGTCTCACAAGGGTGGAAGTCTAGGCCCCTTCAACAGCCCCTGCTGGCATGGGTGGGGGTGGGGCCACAGTCTATTCTGTGGTGTTTGGCGGATGTAGAGCAGCTAGTCTCTCAAAGTTTTCGATGTTGCTCGGCTGCCTCATCTCCTGGGCCTTTGGCCAGAAAAAGGGTTTCTGTTGGGGTGTTTTTGTCTGTACCAATTGGCATATTCAGGTTGCTGGCTTCTTTAGTGCCAAGTCTGGGATACATGAGGCAAAAAGAAAATTCAGAGAAATCACCACTGTGCTGTCCCTCAGGACCTAAGGCCCCTAGCCAGTCTGACTTCTCTCCACTTTTCAGTCTTCTTGGGTTGATTTATATATAATGTCCAGGTTTTTCAGTTGTACTCAGCAGGAGGAACAGGGAGAGGTATGTCTACTCACTCATCCCAAAAGCAGAAGGTAAATATTTTTTATAACCTCTGTATAAAACGCTTCCATAAGCTTCTGCTTGTGTCAAGTTTGCTGATACTTCATCTTACATGTGTTCAGTCTCACAAGCCCAGAGTCAGGGGAGATAAGGACAATAAAGCTTGAGAGTAAAGGTCACGGAAGTGAGGCCAGCAAGGCACACACAATCGACCATGATGTCACCTCTTCAGAGACACCTTCCCATCTACAAATAAGTATCTCCAACCCCCAACACTAACTTAAAATCAATATCTGCAATGATCTTGCTCATTGATTTATCTGCATATTTATGTTTTGCCTTCCTCTCTAGAATGTAAAAAAACCATATTTTATGTGAATCACCTTGAATCCTCAAAAGCCTAGGAGAGCACTAAGTTCTCATTTCCTTTCTTTTTGAATGACTGAAAGAATAAATAAATGAATGAACAAATAAATGAATGGGAAAAAGCCAGACTCAGAACACATGAGATTTCCAGAACTTCACAGATGATGCCCTTGGATATCAAAGTGCCTCAGGATGGACCTGACATTTCCAAGCAAGCCTTAATATCTTTATATAAGAGCATATAAAAAAAAAAGCCCAAGGTATGTAGAGTACACACATTCAAATTATATTGAGAGGCATTCTTTTAAAAGAAATGATTATATAACCACATTTTTCCTTAAAAAGTGCATTCCACAAAATGCTAAATTCTATACCATGGAGAAAGATTCCAGTGGTCATTTGTCACATCAGTGTTTTTAAACATCAATGGGTTTTGTTCTAAAACCACAGAATCTCAAGATGACTATATTTCCCTGTAGTCGTCAAAACAAATACATTCCTATAATTAGAAACAGGCTCTAACCAAACTGGAGAGGCATCTATCTGCTGTGGCAAAAAAACAAAAGGATCCCAAATTAGGGAGTTTTCGTTAAAAATGCCTACTCTGAAGCTGAGTCCCAGTAATGATTTGAGAAGGAAACATTTCAGTGAGGCTCAGTCCTCCACACCTTCCCGCTATTGGGGCAACGTTGAGTAAAAGTCATTCCGTGAGAGGGCTCAGTATAGAAATTAGAATGTCACTCTCAAAGAAAAAGAGAGAAACGCATTCCATGGTTGAGAAACCACTCTTTAAAAAAACCCCACGAGGAACAGATGTTGCCAGAAAAGGGCAGAAGGCTGAAGAAGAACAGTCATGCTGTATAAAATTCTAAGCCAAGAATTCAAGACAAGGAAACCTGGGTGGCCACACAGGAAACAGGAGCAGAATTTGCAACAAAGAAACATATTTTGAAAAATTATTCTTGTTGTGAAGAGATGCAAAATCAACAGCGCCTGCAAGGTTGGCTGATTGGTTGTTTTTGATTTGGGTTGTTGGTTTTTTGTTTTTTTTTTTTTTTTGGTTTTGTTTAAGGATGAGTGGTATTAAACACCTTCAACACATTTATAACATCGTCCTCATCAACCTTCACTGAGTGCTGATGACACAATAGGCACGTAACTAAGTATTTCACAAGCATTTTCTCCTGTAAGTGTCATGAACGCTGTGCGAGCTAGGACCTATTAATGTCCCCTTTATACAGATGAAAAAACTAAGGCTCAGAGACTTCTGAGCTCAATGACCAAATTACAAAATCAATCAAAAAATGTAATTTTAATCTTTTAATTTTAACATTTCTTTAGAAAAAAGTAATAATTTATCACGTGGAATAAAACAAGTAATAAAAAATGACCAAAAAATAAAAATATTGTTTGTTATATCACAAATTTAATATTAAGAGAGGTACACCCCAAGCTCTGAAAATGGGAAGGCTGGGATAAAATCAAGGTTAATAAAAATACAATCAGTCTGACTTTGAGCAAATGACATACCCTTCTGAGCTTCAGTGTTTTCATCTGTTAAATGGTGAAATAGTACATACCACACAGGTTGGTGTGTAAGGTACCCAACACTTAGTAAGTGGTCAATAAAGGCTAGTTAGTATTTTGTTCTTTACATATTCTTTTTCTAATTGCATGTTTTATTATTTTATTACTACTCATATTAATTTAATTATAACAGGTTAGAAAAAAAGACTAAATCTCAGATTATTAAAATGCTGTGAAATGGCCTTTTACTATATATCATCCAGATCGCAAAACCAATCTACATCTGAACGACAGAGGACTGTAGATGATGAACAATATTCCTGTATGGTTCCATCAGTAGCTCTCAACCGGGGGCGAGTTTGCCCCCCAGGGGACATTTAATAACATCTAGAGACATAATGTCTTGGGGAGATGCTACCAGTGTCTAATGAGTAGAGACCAAGGAAGATGCGAAACATTCTAAAAAGCACAGGATAGGCCCTCACTACAAAGAATTATCTGGCCCAAGATGTCAATAGTGTCAAGGTTGAGGAAAAAAGGCATCAGATAAAGAAGAGTCTTCTCAAAATTAAAGTCTGTCTCAGATTTAAAAGTACTAATTGATCAAAGTTAAGTCTTCAACAATCCAAAGAGGCTTATGCACCCCTATGTTCATTGCAGCATTATTCACTGTAGCTAAGAAGTGGAAGCAACCCAAATATCCCTCGACTGATGATTGGATAAAGAAGATGTGGTATATATATACAATGGAATATTACTCAGCCATAAAAAAAGACAAAATTGTGCCATTTGCAACAACATGGATGGACCTGGAGGGTATTATGTTAAGTGAAATAAGCCAGAGAGAGAAGGACAAACACCCCATGATCTCACTCATATGTGGAATATAAACCAACACATGGACAGAGAAAACTGTATAGTGGTTACCAGGGGCAAGGGGGTTGGGGAGTGGGCACAAGGGGTGAAGGGAGACATGCATATGGTGATTGGCAAACAATAATGTACAACCAAAATTTCACAATGTTATAAACTATTAAGACATCAATAAAAAAAAAACAAACATAAAAAAAAAAAGTTAAGTCTATTTGATTAAGCAATGTACACCCAATGTGTTTTAAAATGCAGTAAAACCAAGTATTTGTCATGTTGGAAAGCAAACATCAAGATGACCGAACATTTCTGTTAACGTGGTAGAATACTTCAGGGTCAGGGAGACACAAGCCGAGACATGCCCGTAGTCCCAGGACAAGATGCTCAAAACTTCAAAGAATTTTTGAAGTCAGGTGGCAGCAATTACTTCTGGGCCGGTAGGTCTGGACAAAGGCTGAGGTAATGCCACCCAGACCACAGGTCTCTGAGCCTCCTGGCATCTTGCCCATATTTGAGACTGGCCAGGAAAGTCATTGCCAACCAAGATATGGAAAATGAGAAACAGTGGCACGGTGAGGATTAATCGTAGGAAAAGAAATACACATAAGGTCTCAAGTCTGCATGTGACTTAGAATTTCTGCCAAGCTAGGCACACACCCACCTACAGCCTGCCACACCACCAGGCTCCTTTCTTTGCCAAAACCATCTCCTCCTTCTTTCTTGCAGCTGGGTGTAATGCCTCTACGTGGAACAATCTTCCCATTTCACACCCTTCAACCTGGCTCCTTATCTTTCATGTGTCATGTTACTTCCTCTAGGAAACCTTCATTAATGCGTTTCTCCTACCACCCTAAAGCCAATATACATACAGACCATACAAAGAAGCATCCACAACAGAAGTCAGGAGCACAGCCTCAAAAGCCAACCTGCCTAAACTCAAATGTTGATTCCAAAATGTACACGCTGTGTGGCCTTGGGCGAGTTATTAACCTCTCTGTATTTCATGGGATAATTGTAACAGTACCTACCTCACTGGACTTACAAGAAGATTCAATGAGTTACTATATTTAAAGCAACCTGGAACAATGCCTGGCACATAATAAACCTTGAATAAATGATAGACATTCTTACTAGAATGCAACCTTCACAATCGGAGGATATTTGTCTATATTCTTCATGTCTTTATCCTCAGCTCTAGCACAATGATTGCCACATTGCAGGGATTCAATAAATAATTGCTAAGGGCCGGCCTGTGGCTTAGCGGTTAAGTGTGTGCGCTCCGCTACTGGTGGCCCAGATTCGGATCCCGGGCGCGCACCAACACACCACTTCTCTGGCCATGCTGAGGCCGCGTCCCACATACAGCAACTAGAAGGATGTGCAACTACGACATACATCTATGTACTGGGACTTTGGGGAGAAAAAGGGAAAAAAAAAAAAAAGGAGGACGATTGGCAATAGATGTTAGCTCAGGGCCGGTCTTCCTCAGCAAAAAAGGAGGAGGATTGGCATGGATGTTAGCTCAGGGCTGATCTTCCTCACAAAAATAAATAAATAAATAATTGCTAAATAAATGAATTGTCCCCTTCTTATGTACACGCAGAGCACCTGACCTTCCACCATGATACATAAACTATACTCTATGACAATTGTTTGTCTAATTCTCTCTCTCTAGACTGTAAGTTCTGTGGGGGCAGTGCCTGTGTTATGCACCACTCTAATTATAGTAATTGGATCACGGAGAGCACCCAACAAAACAGTTCCCAAATGGAGTGAAGAAATGAATGAATGAATGCCTAACTTAAGGAATAAATAAAATTGTCAGTAAAGCCAGTAGCATTCATATAAATTCCTTCATTTGTTTTCTTGGAAACTTGCCTCTACAAAAATTTTACTGGAAAGGCCTTTGGTTTTACAAAGGATTCAAAGAAAATGGGAGCTTTTCCACTAGAAACTAATTGGAACCCAACCGCCCCCAAGACGTTGTCTTCAGTTATCATATGTGGAGGCATCTTCCTTGTCTTCTAGGCCAGAGAGAAGCTGTGTAGGAAGCTGTTAAATATTTAAGACCCTGAAATGGCACTCTCACTCCGGTTCATTATGAAATGAAGCAAATCTGGTGATTTCTTTTACCTGTAATATCAATTTATCCTCAAGTGTTCTATCTATAATAGATTTTACTCAAACTCACCCAAAATTTCAAAGCTTCCCTGGCTTAGCAACCAGGTTCTATGGCAGTTGCAGCCTTTGCAGCTCTGAGGTCCTACAACTGGAATTGAAGTTGACTCAAGACTCATCTGAATGAGAGTTTTAAGATCCAATGTAATTGGCTTTTCCAGTACCACGAGATGGGCAAAAATGGAGACGTGGACATAAAAATCCATAATACAATTTCATATACCTATTAATGGTGAACCACAAATTTGGCTCTAAGCAAGTAACACAATACAAACTTGATGAATTATGAGTCACATTCTCCATAAGATAAAAACAAATCAGTTACTGAGGAAAGTCACAACTATTCTTTATACTAGGTCCAGACAGAAATGTTTCCTCAGAGTGTTCATAACAGAAGGGAGTGTAGTTTGCACAACTTCCATGGAGGGCAATTTGGCAAGATCTTTCCCCAAAATGGACATACCCTTTGACCCAGAAATTCCACTTGTAGGAATTTAGCTTACCTTATACTCTTATATCTGTGAAATAATGGGCATGCAAGACCATTCATGTAGCATTATTTGTAACAGTAACAGATTGGAAATGACTAGAATATCCATCATGAGGGGACTGGTGAAATAAAATGAGAATGTCACAGAAGACTATGCAGTTGTTAAGACGACTGAGGCCACTCTGCATCTACCAAAATGAACTGGTCTCCTCCAAGAAAGACAGCAAAGTGAATACCCAGGAGAAATTAAAACATATGTCCACACAAAAACTCGGGCACAAATGTTCATAGCAACATTATTCACAATAGTCAAAAGGTAGAAACAACCCAAATGTCCATCAATTGATGAATAATGAATAAACAAAATGTGGTATATTTATACAATGGAATATTATTTGGCCATAAAAAGGAATGAAGTTCTGATACATGCTACAACACGGATGAACCTTGAAAACATTATGCTAAGTGAAAGAAGCCAGACACAAAAGACCACATATTGTCTGATTCTATTTAAACGAAATGTCCAAAAGAGGCAAATCCATAGAAACAGAAAGTGAATTAGTAGTTTCCAGGGATTGAGGGGAGGGGAAAAATGGGAGTGTCTGCTAATGGGTAAGAGATTTCTTTATGGAATGATGAAAATGTGCTAAACTTGGATTGTGGTAATGGTTACACAACCCTGTGAATATGCTAAAAACCACTGAATTGTACACTTTTAAAAGGTTGAATTCTATGGTATGTGAATTATATCTCAATAACGCTGTTATAAAAAAAATAAGTATCACCCTTATAGACTTGTGGGGAGGGGGCATAAAATTCGAAATAATTATGGAATGCCTAGCACATGGTGTGCCAGCAACAAAAACACCACCATCTTGAGCGTTTACTGATGGCCAGTCACCTGATCACACGATCTTCTTAAATTCTTACGGCAGGTCCATGAACCAGAGAGGAACTATTATTGTTATCATTTTGGAAGTGAGAAATTGAGGTTTAGAATATTAACAGTAGAATTAAAGAGCCACTCTGATTCAAGAACCCACGTTCCGGTCCACTAGACTATACTACCTCACTAATGCATCAGTCTCTTTTAGTCTTATTATTATAGTTCTGTCTCCAGCCCTGAACACCCCAAGGCCTTCAGCATGTAGCAATTAGGAGGCTAAATGGCAGCTAAGAATTAGTACTTGCGAGTCGAATTCCATCTCTGCAAACAGTTTCAATACAGATAAGAAAACTATGAAATCCAAACTGAGTAAACACTCTGTCTCTGACCCTGTTCAGGGACCAGCACTGGGTCATGAGAGAGGATCTGTTCAAGATGCAAAGATGCTTTAACATTAAAGGGCACATCCAAGAAGACAGAGAACTATCATTTCTGTTATGCCGCGAACCTTGGACTGATGGGTTACCACGTCTCCCCTTTTATTTTTATTTCTTCTTTAAAATACGCATTTCTTAATTTTTCTTTCTGTTTTTTTTACTGTTTAAGTAAAAAATGCTCATTTAAAACAATCAACAATACAGAGTGTATAAAAAAGAAAATGGAAGTCTTCCTTCTCCTCTCCATTCCTAGTGCAGAGGTTGCCACTTGGCAGCAGTACTTGCAACTTGCCTCCCAATCACCACTCTCTTCTTACTGGATAGTAACAAAATCCTGGACATTGTGCCACCCGAGAGACTGTATTTTCTAGGATTCTAGGTGAAGCCAGGTGACTAAATACTGGAAAGCTTCTTAAAGTGGAAGGGGACAAGATTATTTTGCCCTTCTGCCTTTCCTCCTTTTTCTAGCCTATAAGAGACATGATGCATGGAGCTCCAGCAGCCATCTTGGACCATGAGGTAACCTTTAGGTGGGAAGCCACATACTAGAATGGTGGAGCAAACACACAGAAGAACCTGGTTTCCTGATGACCATGGAGCTACCACATTAACTTTGATTTCTTTTCCACAAAAGAAAACTAAGTTTCTACCTTAGTAAGCCACTATGATTCTGAGTTTTTGGGTATATGCAGCCAAGCCTAAATCAAATAGTGGTATCATTCTACCTATCTATTTATACATAAACTTGCATGTATTGTTTTTTAATAAAGATCACACCAAGTATAATTTTTTACAACTTTCTCCTCTACTTTTCCACTTGATAGCAAATCAAAGCACCTTTCCACTTCAATATGCATAGCCCTAACTCTTTCTGTTTAATGGATGCATAGTTTTCCACTGGAGAAAGTACCATTGTTACGTTATCTTAAAGCCTCAAATTGTTCCCCTGTAACTCTTTGCTACTTTGTTAAATTCTGTTTTTAAATGCTCTCTCTTTCTGGAAAAAAAAAAATCTATTTCTACTCAAGTTGGCCTTCCCATGGCATTGAGTTTTACTTTGTTCTTAGGAAAGCAACTTGGCTTCCCATCCTCCATTTTGGGAACTAACGAAAAGCCCTTTGCGGGTCAGCATCCCCCATATCAAGTACTGGAGCATATACCATCTAATAACACCAACGTGAGAGGTCTGCTCTCGGATTTGAATTTAGCCACGGATGCCATGACAACATATGGTTCTGTGAAAAGAAGGGAGCTAAGGCCTGTTTCTCGGGAACAACCAGAGAATTGCAGAAGCTTCATTAAATTCTAAGCACAGGAATATACAGTTAAAATGGATCTTCATTCGTCAACCCACAAAACAGCTATTACTTGTCAGGTAACAAATAAAATTTAAAAACTTTTAAAGCTCCCGTTCCCAGAGAGAAGGCAAATTCTGAACCACAGATCCTGAATTTTCCCATTGGAATTAGAATTGAATTGTATAGGTAAAAGACATCTCAGACATCATTCAAAGACCAAATCCATGTTTTCAGGCATGTTGCTCCAGCTTTCAATTTTAGAGAGAAACATTAACGAAAGAAATTCTCTAGATTGCCCTTTACGCTGGAAGTACAATTATTTAATCCTTATCAGACCTACACAGAAACTGCGACTATTTTGAACCACTTCTCAGTAAACTAAGAGACCAGGCAAACTGTACCTTAACAAACATTTTCTATGATAAATAAAATCTCATTATTTCATCGACATTGCCTGTTTGTGGTAAGCAACTGATTTTGAAACATCTCTACCTCTGAATAAGAACTCACACATGCCTTTCACACTGGTGTTCAGAAAGAAAGAAAAAAGGCTGCTTTCTGATAAGAGACAGTCCTACTGTTTTCTCTGGGAATTCAGACATAGCCATGTGGATGAAGAGATATCTATTATTGGAAGATAGAGTTGCTCTAGGTATTTCTGGAAAAAAAACACAGTTTAATTTAACTACATGGCTCTAGGAGGTATCCAGTAATTGGACATCTTTTTTTGTGTTTTGAAGGTTTTTTTTTTTTTTTAACCAAATATACTTAGTTTCTGCCAAATACTCGGTTTATAATCAAACCACGAGTCAGCAGCAAGAAAGTTCAACTCCTAAGGAGACAATCATTATTTCTAACATTCTTAAAACCCAAGTTGTCAGCCAATACATTTTCTTCTCCTTCCCAGCCAGCACCCCTGGCAGCCGGCTCTGGATCAAAGGGCACAAATACATTTCTTTCCTGAATATTCACCATTTAGAGCTTCATGAATCCCGGCGCCAGACTGTCGGTGCCCCAGCTTTGGAGCCTCGCCCTTCACAATGCAGAGAAAGGACACCCCTCAGACCAAGAGTGTTCTTTAAACAGCCTGTCTTTATCCAACATGATCAACAGAAGACGGAGAAAACCATCAGGTGGTGATTCTGAAACGTGACCTCCGCAAACCTAAACGAGAGGAATGCAGAAAACGGTTAAAATATTCTCAGTTTGCTTGTACGCAGGCTCCTTGGCCAGACATCAGAGAAGAGTGAACTTTAACTGGGAGAAGCAGCCAAATTTAAAGAGAAAAACTTAGTGAGGGAAAGTGGCTAGAGCAGAAAGGAAACCGTGCAGCCTGTGGCTGAGAATTGGCACGAAAAAAATCGCCCACTCATGCGCACACATTTGTAACAAAAAAGCGATTTGTTTCTTAGGGTTTGGCCCCAAATCTGCAGGCAAATCTTCAAAACAAATTGAATTACCACCAAGGAAGCCTTAGAAGACCTGAATACACCTTCTTACGAACCCCTCTATAATTTCAGTAAAGATTAAAAGGATTGCCTAAATTATTAGATTTTTATTATTGCCTAAATTATTATAATAATAATTATTAAGTTGTAAATATAGGCAGCACAGTTTTTAAGTGGTTTACTTGCAAATGGATAATAATGGTCAATATTGAATGAGAGCCTGAGCTCTGGGCTTCTACAGCCTATTTAATCTCTCAACATGGGTATTATGATCATCGTTTCCATTTTCTAAAAGAAGAAACTCTCCAAAGGTTAAATAACGGCTTTAACATCCTGAAATCAGATCTGCATCTAGATATTTCCATATTCCCTCTGACCTCTCACAAAGGGGTCCCACAATTACTATAAGCCCTAAAGAAATAAAATAATAAAAACAAACAAAAATATAATGCATTCCCTGCTCTTTGGGGCATTTCAATGAATGTTTTCTCTGATAGCACTTATTCCCTGTGTAAATACGTTCAAAGGACACACATTTGAAAATGAAATAAGAATTTTAATGCTCGAGTCCAAAAGAGAATTCATTTTGGCCCATTTGGTGAGATTCCATTTGTCCCTGTAGTATTCCTCTGTACCCATAGTCAACCAGATGACTAACATAAAGGTTTCCAACCAACTAGGAGAGCAGGATGCCACCTTCTTCTGCCTGAGCTCAGGAGTTTGTTAGGCAGGCTCCCACCCCTGGGGACAACGCTTCCTTCCAGGGCAAGGACAGTCAGAATTAGACCCACTATAAATAACCCCCGCTCTCAGAGCAGCGCCACTCGGATATTTAACACGTGAGCAGAGCAAGAACTTGGCCTGCGCTCCGACCAGACAGTGACCATTACCCACTCAGGAACGTCCTCGAATAATGTTCTTCTCCAAAGGGCTGTCCTCTGGCTGAAAACAAATTGCCACCAAGCACCACGAATTAAAAACTATAGAGTGATGAACACCCAGCCTTTGGATTCTCTTTTTAAAGTCTGATTTTTAATTTGATATAGATAAATTTCAGCTACAAACTCAAGAGTATGCTAATGATCTTAATGAAAATTAGTCAAGAAAGATAAGATAGCATAGGGGAAATATCACAACCCCAAGAAATAATGTGTGTCGTAAATTTGCTTTAAGAGTCACAGAGAGCTGAGTGTGAAACCCTGCCCTCCTTCTACTGTGTGATCTTGGGCAGATAAACTCCTTGACTCCTCTGAATCTCAGTTCTCCCCACTGAATAATGAAGAAAATACAACCAGCAGCTTCCTTGCTGTTCCACAACCTGGTTACAGGAGAGAGGGCAGGTCCCGACGGCATATAATGATCTATTTCACTGTTAGTCACGATAACGGATATTCCTAAAATCAGATCATTCGAGGAGACTGTGTGATCAGAGAAGCAGACTTTGGGGTTTCTGAGATCTGTAGGGGTTTCAAAGGGGAAGTCCTGTCAATTTTCACTGCCTCCTAATGAGGACACTTACCAGCAAATAGCTGCTTATGTGAGCAGGTGGACCAGACTCACATATGAAGACAAAGGGACGAAAACCCCAAGTTGCATCTTTGCCTGCAGCAAAGCTTCCCTTCACTTCTTCCTGCTCTAGTATTAATACCACTCCCCGTCTCTAGTCCTAGACTTCCCTCTCCCAATCTTTTCTCCCCTCTCCCACCACACTGCTTTACTCCCCTCAGCATCTGTCACTTCCAAATGGGAGGACTCTGACTTTGGGTTTGACCTGGGGGGTGCAGGAGGCATAGCTGAGAGGCGAGTGGGGTGAACTATTGTATCCCCATTTCACAAGCTTTTAGTGCAGCACAATTTTTCAAGCCTGGTGTGCAGCAGACTAGCGGGACTGCGTCTAAATGCTTCAACCCTGCAGCCAGAACAACTTTGGTCCCTGATGCTGGCCTTAAATACAGTTCTTTAATTAACAGTTGTAACAATTTTTATTGGAGTTTTGAAGTTAAGTGCCATCAAAGAGGCAATAGTTGGTGGCTCCTTTTAGAGTGGTTACCGGGTTTCTGATTTCATGACCACAAAATCTAGCAATCAAATGTGTGGGCGCTTTCTCCCTCTAGTCAATAGGAAATATCAGCCTTTCTCCTTTTAGCAATCATTCAATCATTAGAAAATATTTGTTGAGCATCTATTATGTGCTAGGCACATTTCTTTTACTCTTCTAGGCTTATAAGGGCTACATTAGCCGAGATAATTTGGCTTCCTACAAATGGAAAACCCATTCAACCTTGCTTACGAAAAAGGGAGTTTATTGGGGCCGGCCCAGTGGCGTAGTGGTTAGGTGCGCGAGCTCTGCTTCAGTAGCCCAGGGTTCGCAGGCTCGGATCCGGGGTGTGGACCTACACACTGCTCATCAAGCCATGCCGTGGTGGCGTCCCACATATAAAATAGAGGAAGATTGGCACAGATGTTAGCTCAGGGCTAATCTTCCTCAAGCAAAAAGAGGAAGATTGGCAACAGACGTTAGCTCAGGGCCAATCTTCCTCAGCAAAAAAAAGCGGGGGAGAGGGATTTATTTTCAGGAGACAGGCAAAGCTGAGGGAACTCTCCAAGGGAAAGAAATAAAACAGTGTGTCATGAAGGACTAAAACTCACACTAGAAAGCTCTTCAGAAATCAACTTTGCTCTCTCTCTCTCTTTCTTGGGTTTGGACTCTCCTGGAGCACGTGTTCACTCATCACTGCCTCTATCTGTGTCTTCCTCCATTAACTCTTGAATTAATTAATGTCCAATTTAATTCAATTAAGTAACTCGTTCAATAAACATTGATTGAGTGTTTATGGTGCATCAGGCACTATTCTGGGTGCTGAATAAGAGCAATTAAAAAAACTGTCAAAAGTAACGTTGCTGTGGATCTTAACTCTAGCAGGTGCAGACAGACAACCAACGTCTAAGTTCCAAATGAAGTAGGCTGGCGGGTGTGGTATAGTAAGAAATATGTACTTCATTTTTGTCCCCCGTTCCTGGCAGAGAGCTCCTAAAACCCTCGGAATTTCCTGAGTGACAGGAACGATAAGAGTTTTAGGAGCATCTTCTATTATCCATAACTAGCTTCTTTCAATCATACCTAAATTTATGCTAATGAGGTGACTCTTGATGGCCCAGAAGAACCAACCACGTGATTGGAGGGTTGGACTCTCATTTCTACCCCATCCTCACCCTCCCCCTTGGGGAGAGGAGAGAGGCTGGAGATTGAGTTCAATCACTGATGGTCAATGATTTCATCAGCATGCTTATATAACAAGTCCTCCACAGAAACCCCCAAATGACAGGGTTCAGGGAGTGTCAGGATTGGTAAACACATCAAGGTGCTGGGAAGGGTCAGATCCAAGAGGGCATGAAGTTCCACGCAGCCCTCCTCCATGCAGCTTGTCTTAGGTATCTCTTCCACTTGGCTGTTCCATTGAATTGTTGGATACCCAGTTGGTGTCGGAGAATCAATACGGAAAAAAGACACCACACATTTGGTGTCAGAAGTTGTGTCATAAAAAAGACACCACAGCTGGTGATAAAGAACATGAAACCAGAAAATGGAGGCCAATGAGTGAAAACACATACTACTTCAGAGGTTGCTCACAGAAAGTCTCTCTGACAGGTGTCACTCAACCAGAGAGCCAGATGATGTAAGGGAGCAAGTTGAGCCATATGCAGGGAAAGAGTGTTCCAAGTAAAGGGTACATGCAAAGTCCCTGAGGCAGTGTGCCTGCCATAATTAAGAAGAAGCCAAGCAGCCCACAGAATGAATGAAAAAGTGGTAGGAGGGAAAACCAGAGAAAGAACCAGAGGCCTGATCATGTGAAACCTCAGAGACCATGGACGAACTCTGGATTTTATTCTTAGTAAGATCTGAGACTTGTAGAATTTTGAGCAGAGGAGTGGCATGATCTAACTTACAGTCTCAAAAATCATCTCAAGCAAAGATGGGCAATGTTGGAAGCAAGGAAGCAAGTTAGGAAGTTGCCATAATAGTCCAGGTGATAATACTTGCGGTTTTGGCCCACAGTGATAACAGTAGGGGTTCTAAGAACTGTATCCGAGATGTATTTTGAACATAGAGCTAACAGAATTTGCTAAGGGACTGCTAACAAAATGTGAGAGAAAGAGAGGAATCAAGGATGACTGAAGGAAGACAGCCCAAACAACTGGAAGGATGGAGTTGCCATTTACTGAGATGGGGGGGACTTATGAGGGGCATCTTTGGGGAGCTAGATTAGGAGATCTAAGATCTGAGATGCCTTTGGTCCAATCAAATGCAAGGGAAGGGACCAATGACATGAGCCTTGCAACAAGAGTCTAAATGTTCAGCAGAAGCTGTAGGTCGAGGAGCGTCACAGTGCAGGTATGTGCACTACAGAAGTTAGAACACACTTGATTTTCAAAGACCAAAATGCTAATGAGATAATAGAATTCTTTCTCTCGACAATTTGAAATAGGGTGTTACTAAAAGACTACAAGTCAGATTTGCCACAGGTAGTCTGCAATTTCTAATACATCACATCTCCTTGAAGCCAAAACAAGTGTTAAGTCAAAGATAAAATCAGACAATTTAGTTATTTCATAGCATAGAGCCAGGTTCACAAATATAGTTATTGAATGCATCATTCACTTTCAAATGAACTGGTATAGCATCGTGTTTAAACAACTCATTTTTCTTTCTTAAGTGAATCACAAGAGGATGGTGTTACAAACTTAATGATATTTTGCTTAAAATACAAGCTGGTTATTTGAAAAAAATGAGAGCAAGTCATATTCAAACTTGAAACTTTGACCTAAATGAAGAATGTGTTTCTGCCTTTCACTGGATATTACAGAAATTTTGTCATTCCCTCATCTTCGATGGTATGGGCACTGATAACTTTTGTGTCTTTACAGAAGGGAATAAATAATTTAATCATTTCAGGATTTTAAATGTTAATGGCAGTAATAGAAATGGAATAAATAAAGATTATAATTTATAAGTAAAAAATAAATAGATCTAATATTAATTAAATATCTAGTATTTATGTAGCATTTACTATGAGATGATGCTCAACATTTAACATTTATTATATCTCTCTTAATCTTCATAACATCTGACCTCTTGATAGAAGGGAATGCAGTTCGAATCACGGGAGTACAATAAAACATTAAATGAGACACAGTACACATTAAAAGTCAGTCGAGTCTATACTGGAGTCCTAGATGTGCTAATTCCTCGCTAAGTGAACCTGGGCATGTTAATTAACTCCACTAAACCTCAACTTCCTCATTTAAAAAAATGGGATTATAATAGTGCCTACCATAGAGGGTGACTGAGAACACTATGAGGTGATGCATGTGGACTATTCAGCTTGGTACCTGGCAAAAAGTAAGGGCTTAATAACTGTGAGGCGTTATCATCAACATTATCACCATCATCACTTTATCATCCCCACCAGCACCTTCATCATCACCAATCCTAGAGGGGAAAACCTATTATTATGCCTATTTTACTGATAAGGAAACTAAAGCTCAGAGACTTTAAATAAATTACCCAAAGCCACACAGCTTGAGAATGTGAAAGCCAGCATTTACACTAGGCATGTGGACTTCAGAGACTATATAACTCAAATGCAAGTTGTGTGACACCAGCACACACGGAACTTAGGCTATTTTGGTATCCTATGCTGCCCAAATCATGATGCTTCCAATTTATTTCAGAACTTAAACCTGTTATGGCATTACTTTGTTTCACGGCATTCCTACACAATAGCATTTGATCCTCGTAAGAATCTATATCTATGTCCATTATTCCGGGTGAAGAAATTGAGGCCAAATTAGCCCGAGTTAACCAAATGCTAATAAAACCTTGACACAAGAGACACAGAAGTTGTGAGAACTCAAATCTATTAAACTCAGGGGCTTAACATTGCACATGGGGTAGGAAGTTATATTTGAATCAAATCAGCCCTGCTAAGTCTTTAGAGATTTTATATGCAGCAACACATATTTTCAAATTCTAAAATAAATAAAAGAAATTGAAAGATTATTATAAAACAAAAGACATGAATCCTGGGATACGTTGTATTTAAAAGCAAATGCATGGCTTTCAAGAAACTTGATAATATGAGGAATTCTGAGCCCAGGAGACAGTTTGTAAAAACAGAATTGCTTCTGAGGAAAACCTGTTTTAAATTCAGTGTTACAGAATAAAAGCAAAGATGTTAAAGATTCACTTGCTGGTTTAGAAGTGCGCTTGTCCCTACCCTGTAAATTCTTTGAGGGCAGGAACTAAATCTAACTTCTATATTGCCAGACTAGCAAAAATCTTGATCTTTAGTACTGTGATATTGTCATATAATAAGAAACATATATTTGGGCTTCGTCTCTGTTTCCTAATACAGAGCTCCTAAAGCTCTTGTAATTTCCTAAGTGATAGAGGTGAGAGGAGCATCTTTTGTTACCCATAATAAGCCCATTTCAACCAGACCTGAGTTTATGCTACTGAGGTGACTCTAGGTGAGTCCCAAGATAGCTTCAGGATGAGGGCTGGTTGCCAGAAGAACCAACCACATGATTATCGGGTTGAGGGAGGTGAGAAGGGCTAGAGATTGAGTTAATCACCAATGACTATTGATTTAATCAATCATGCCTACATAATGGAACCTCCACAAAAACCCTAAACAATGGGGTTCAGAGAGCTTCCAGGTTTGTGAAGGCATCCATGTGCTGGGAGGGTTGCATACCCCAACTCCACTCGGACAAAAGCTCCCGGACTCAGAACCCTTCCAGACCTCACCCTATGTACCTCTTCATCTGGTTGTTCATTTGTATCCTTTAAAATAAACGAGTAATAGAAGTAAAGTATTTCCCTGAGTTCTGTGAGCTGTTTTAACAAATTATCAAGCCTAAGAAAGGGGTCATGGGAACCCCCCATTTGTAGCCAAGTCGGACAGAAGTGTAGGTAACCTTGGAGATCCACTACTTGCAAATGGCATCTGAAGTGGGGGGCAATCTTGTGGATGAGCCCTTAACATGTGGGGTCTGCATTAAATCCAGGTAGTTAGTGTCAGAACTGAATTGAATTGTAGGACACCAGTTGGTGTCCAAAGAGTTGGAGAATTGGTTGATGAGAGAAAATCCAACACACATTTGGTGCCAGAAGTGTTCTGTGAGTAGAAACTGATCATAGTTAGTTTCTATTATCTATTAAATAGATACCTATTAGCAAGTACCTATTAAATAATTGAATGAATGAATGAATTAGTGACTGAGTGAATACCTATGTTAACTTTCTCATCACTTATTGCTAGGCCAGATCTTAGATAGTGTAGAGCACACATCTGGGGTCAAACCATCTGAGGTGGAGTCCCATCTCTATTACTTGGAGGGACCTGAGTTTTTGTGAGGATAAAGCTCTTAGCACAGGACGTTAGAAGGCGAAGATACAGGTCAGATGTAACAACATACTCTATGAGACCCAAGGAAGACAATAAAATGTTCCTAAAGCTAGAGTATTTCCAAAGGGTTAAATTTAAATTATTTTCTTCTCTCACTTATGTCTTTCCATCTGCTGTAAAAGCCTCTTTAAATAAAGTAGGGCTATAAATACATATACACATACTGTCTCCTAAGAGGCAATCATTTAAACAACACTGCTCAGTTCTTTTTAGACTGAATTAGAACCCTCATTTGAATAAAATCAACCCCCACATCATATTCAAATTCATGGATTTTTTTTCTTAGAGTAATTAAATATGTATCTGTAGCTGACAATGGATTCTCCACATGCATATTTAAATATAGCTCCTCTTCCCTCTATAACAGGGTTATATAATCAGACACTTTTCTGCCCACTTAAGGAATTACATACAGGGAAACGAGAATATGGGAGCTGGATTCTGAGACGCTATCTATCTTTAGCCTAAGGGTGCATGACACACTGCAAGTGAACACTTTACTATTATACACACCTTTCTTTTTGCTTCCCCTGTCCACTTCAGGAGTCAGAAGTAACTAGAGCTAGAAAGAGATGGATTATGTCAGGGATTTCTGTCAGCTAATGCATTACCCAATTACCGCAGCATCACGGAATTGCATAAAAGCATACTCTAGACATTTATACCATCATCAAACAAAACTGGATGATTGCCAGCAATCTGACTCCTCTGTATTACTAGCACACATTTTTGGGTAGCTAGCATCTCCACAGGAGGTACAAAATCCATCATGGCATGCTCTCTTTGGTTAAACCATGTCTCTTTTCATTGGCAACCCATATAAGAAATGATTTGTCTACCTAGTAAACAAATTAACTTTCCGAAATGGGATAAGCAAGAGAGAACACAAGCTCAAAACTCTACAAATATGCATGTGAAGCGACATTTGTAGAACGTTTCCCATGATAAGATCTCAAAGTAAGATTTACTAATCAACAGCAACAAGATATATTATGGTAGACAAAAAAATGTCCCCCCCAAAGATGTCCACATCCTAATGCCCAGAACCTGGGAAGATGTTGGCTTACATGGCAAAAGACACTTTTGCAGATGTGATTAAGCTAGAGATTTTGATATGGAGAAACTGTCCCAGATTATCTGGTAGGCACAATGTAATTACATGTGTCCTTATAAGAGACAGGCGAGAGGGCAAAGTCAGAAAAAAAAGATGTGACAGTAGAAACAGAGGCGGGAGTGGAAGGAAGATGAAGGAAGAGGCCAAAAGCCTAGGAATGTGGGCAGCCTCTAGAATCTGGAAAAGGCAAGGAGCCAATTTTTCCCGAAGCCTCCAGAAGAAACGCAGCCCTGCTGACACCTCGATTTTAGCCCCATAAGGTTCAATTCAGACTTTTGGCCTCCAGAACTGTAAGATAATAAATGTGTGTTCTTTTAAACCACTAAGTTTGTGATAATTTATTACAACAGCAATAGGAAAATATATGTATCATTAATTGTTTTTAAAGGCACACTTTCAGACAAATATTTTTGGAATGATTTTCCATTTTTGAAAACTGAATCCATACATAACTCTCTTCATAATTTTGAACACTGAACCAGAATTATTGTAACTTAACAAAATTCTTTCCAGTTCTTAAAAATATATTTATGTACTTGCTCTTCATTTATTAGTTCAAGTATAGCACATTTATTTATTCACTCATTTAATATATTTTTTCACTTGTTCAACAGTACTTATTGAAAGCCCATTCTGCGCCGAGGTAGGTTAGAAATACAGAAAGAAAAATTTCAACTCCTACCCTCCAGATGCTCCCAATCTAATGTAGGAGGAACGTGTATCAACAATTTCAGTATCGTGTCGTAAACAATTTGATGGAAATATGGATATGATGCAAAGAGTATAGCAAGAATCTCTCCATGTCAGTATGTGTATATTCATTCTATATCTCCTTCATTCTATATCTTCATTCTACTTAAAATTGTATAGAATTCCATAGTATGCATAATGAATAGTTATTTGGCCACTCTTCTATTAATGGAAATATATGTTGTTTTTAACTTTTCACCACTACAAACTATGATGCAATAGTCATCTTATTACATCTCTGCTTATGTACATGTGTTTCTCTCTAGGTAAATAAATAATACACCTTGTAGAACACTCCATATAGGATACCATTCACGTAACAGAACACACATATCCAATAACTGTATTTCTAGGGATACATATATTTATTCAAATGCCTAGAAATCATCTGAAATTATATTAGGCAAATTGATAAGAGTGATTACCCTTGGTAAGGAATTAAAGGAAAGAGGATACTGCCAAGGGACACTGCCCTTGGCATTTATTTGTCATGTTTTAACTTCTTAGAATGAGAATGTGATAGGCATTATTCACATGATTAAAGTTAATAATAAAATATGACAGCAGCATATGTTCCCAAATCAGAATGAGGAGGCATTTACAGGGTAGAAATTGAGGAAGAGTCAGCCAGACACAGAAAAGAGAAGGACGGATGATCATGGCACGGGGCTTCAAGGTAACACAAGAAAAACCGGAAGAAAAGATAGAAAAGGCTGGACCAATGATTCATCCAATGCAGGGCTTTGTTCCCAACAAAGACTCCAAGGAACATTTAGTAGAAGGAACAAGGTTATCGTCTCTCTGAAAGGTTAGATGGTAGCTGGCGTGCCCTAAAACGTACTGTGCCCACAGCCTACCTAAAACCATCGTGACCCAAACCAGCCCTCTGGTAAACTACTAATCCATTTTCCCTTCCCTAAAAAACACTCCTTTCAAGGTACAGTGCCCTTCTACTTCTAGAAGCCTGAGATTTAATAAACTAGGAAGGAATGTTCTAGGGGCATGGTCCTTGCTTGTCTTGTTCATCATATTATCCTGAGGACATGTTCCTGGCTCAGAGATGGCAATAAATATTTTTCAAATGAATCAAGTCTAGGTGTCCTGTATCACACAGTACTGATGCTTCCATTAACTTAAACTGCATTTTCCCTCAGTTTTCTTCTTTACAGGTCAAAGAGTGTTAAAAAAAAGAGAGAGAGAGAGAAGAAACAAGATCTGTCCTTGAATATAGAAAGGTGCAGTGAGTACTAATATAAGTTCATAAAACTCCCACAATCCCCACAGAACTCTGAAAAGTTCAATATTCAGCTCTTCAACAAGTTAGTTACAAACCTGAACTGACTCAGTAAAAACAGATGATGGTACCAACTAGATTTTCATCTTGATCAGTGGTTAATTATTTCCCATTAGGTTAAAAGAAGCAGAATTAAGAAGAAGAGTAAAGTCAGTTATGAAATTAGTTATAACTAATCCATATCTCAGAGCCTGGAATCAGGTCCATAGAACATTAAGACTATCTATGCTATTTGTTATGGACTGAATTGTGTCCCCCCAAAATTCACATGCTGAAGCCTCAACCCGCAATGTGACTGTAGTGACTGTATTTGGAGATAAGTCCTTTAAAGAAGTGACTAAGGTTAAATGAGGTTATAAGGGTAGGGTCCTAATCTGATCGGATTGGTGTCCTTATAAGAGGAGGAAGAGACACCAGAGATCTCTCTCCCCACGAGCACAGAGGAAAGGCCATGTGAGGACACAGTAAGAAGGCAGCTGTCTACAAACAAGGAAGAAATGCTTCACCAGATAGCAACCCTTCTGGCACCCATATCTCGGACTTCCAGCCTCCAGAACTGTAAGAAAATAAATTTCTGTTGTTTAAGACACTCAGTCTCCAGTATTCTCTTATGGCAGCCCAAGCAGAATAATCCAGAAGGAAGGAAGGAAGGAAGCAAGGAAGGAAGGAAGGAATGAGAGAAGGAAGGGCGAGAACATTTTCATAATTCAACTCCCTACAATACACTGTACTCAAACTATTTGGCATAAGCAAAGATAAAGTGGAAGACAATCTCCTTGAACTTGTTCCCTATTGCCTCAGACTAGAACCTAGTGTTACATGTTCCCTCCAACATCAGTTTTATGGGATCTCAAACCCCAAAGATACACCTTGTTTTTCCTTCATTCTTGATGAATCCTGTCTCCCATTACTCTTCTCCGACTGTGCTTCTGTAACAAAGAGAAAAAACAAAAAAAAGCAAACTTCTCTTACACAGCTAGTGAAGCTGTAGTTACTAGGCAACCCTCCATATATTTTAAAATAACTTGAAATTCTTCAGCAACAGGAAAAAGAATATTTAAGACCCTGTTACAGTTCGAATTTTTAAAACACCTGAACCAAAGTTAGTACAGAAAGACATCTACTGCCATTTCTGGAATCCTTGGAATTCCTTTTCCTCTGAAAACTGAAGTGCATACAACCATGGACTCCTAGAAACTCGACATCTTTTGACAAGTGGAAAAGGCAAATTCTCATGCTCAGTACAGAACTGGAATGAGGAGGCCTTTGCAGAATTATTCAGAATAATGAAAGAGGAGGAAAATGTCAAGTTGGCATTTGTCAAGCTGGAAGATGTGACTTCCCCAGGGAAACTTTTTTTCTACATCTCCAAAAGGAGCCCTGTATTCAGTGTGTCCATTAACTGGAGCAGTGACAGCATATGAGGGGCAAAAGACTCTCAAGTAACCAGAATCCCAAATCATTAAGGACTTCTCGGTTCTTCCCTTGAATTGTACCCTGGAGTGAACAGCAAGCACAAAAAGTTGGGTGCAGCTATCAAATCCCTTCAGAATAAGTAACCACAGCCTCAGAACTCCAGGTCATTCCAAGGTAATCCAAACCATACAAACAAATCCCTCTGATAACCTGTCTTATTTTTTAAAAGGCTTTACCAAATGAGTCCACAGCCTTTTCTCCTGTTCAATCTAAAACTGAAAAACTCCCAGTATCCAGAATATTTTTCTCATATTTATTCATAATTATTCCCCTTAAAAATGAATCCACTTTCTTTTGTACTGGTCTCTAGAAGATAAAGGATAATTAGTCAACATCAACTGTTTAAAATGCCTTCATATATTTGAAAGCTATTAATTAGCCAACTCACAGCCCACTCTTTTCCAACTTGAATAATCTCAGTGTCATTTATCTTCCTTTGAAAGTCTTATTCTCCAGCACTTTTGTAACTCACTTCTGAATTACCTTCAACCTCTCCAGTTTGTTTAACAAATAAATGAAATGAATGAATGATCAGTGGTGGCAAAATGGCGGCCTGTAAATGGATATGGAGACTTTTTTGCCCACAAAGCATTTAAAAAAAATAAACGAACCAATATTTTATAATCAAGTTTCACATAAAATCAGATATCCAATTTTGCTTTAAAAATCGGAAGAACTGAGAAAGCTGGATCCCCGTGCAGAATACATGAAGTGACTGCTTCATTGAGACATGGCGGGTGCTATCTTCCCGCAATCCCTACTCAGCCTTCTTCATTTATTGATGTTGGCAACTTGCCCCAAGGGCATTTGAGTTTTTGATTCTTTGGAATAATGTCTTCAGCAATCACAGCTCATTTTTGAGCACCTACTATGTGCCAGTCATCTAGAATTAATATTTACTGACCATCTACTATCTGCCAATTACCCATTCATTCCCATAATTCTCACAACAGCCCTACTGACTAGGCATCATGGTTATTCCCACTTTATAGAACTGAGGTTCTGAGGTTAGATAACTCAATTAGAAAGTAAACTGGCAGAGACAGGATTTGAAGATATGTTTCTGAAACCAACATTGTCAATGATGTGGAGGTGAAAAGGATAGATTCTTAAGGTCAGTCAGTGATAGAGAAGTCATGATGAACAATGAAAAGGAGTAGATGAGTTCATTCCCACTGCTAGTTTTTTAGTCCACAGCTAGTTCAGTAGTGGTAAGAACTGGGATTAGATTTCCCAGACCCTGGAGGCCATTCTTGACCACTGATGCTGACCAGTTTTAAGATCTGGGGCAGAGGAATTTAACTAACTTCTCTGCTCTTTACTTTGTCAAATGGACTACGTAATTCCCATATTTTACCTGAAACTGAGTATAGTTCTGAACACATCGTAGGAGGCAGAGTTTTTGCTTATTTATTTGCTTAGCTTATTATTTCCTTCAATTTTACCTACCAAGGTAACACAAGCTTATTACAAAAAGTCAACTTAGGGGCCGCCCTGGTGGCGTAGTGATTAAGCTCACGTGATCCGCTTCAGCAACCTGGGGTTCGTGGGTTCGGATTCCGGGTGCAGACCTACATGCTGCTCATTAAGCCGTGCTGTAGCAGCATCCTATATACAAAATAGAGGAAGACTGGCACAGATGTTAGCTCAGGGACAATCTTCCTCAAGCAAAAAAAAGATGAAGATTGGCAACAGATGTTACCTCAGGGCCAATCTTCCTCACCAAAAAGTTAAAAAAAAAAAAAGCCAACTTACATCTTAAGAGCAGAAGCTTTCCTATGGAACAGATGCATGTTCACACTTAACCACTCAAGGACAAGTTACTCATAATCTCTAAGCTTCAGTTTGATCATTCGTAAAATCTGGATATCGTTGCAAGTATTGTTAACAATATGCTTGTGGGAAGGACTGCAGGGTAAGGTAAATGAAATAATGAACATAAAGCATTTGGCACAGTGCCTGGAAGATAGCACACACTCAGTTAAAGCTCAATAAACTACTATTGCTATCATTTTACTTATTAGGAATTGCATTCAGCTGAATGTAACAGAAAACCAATTACTATGGCTTGTTAGCTTATAGTCCCAAATGGCTGCTCAACCTGGGTAACATCTCCTTGCTACACTCTGAGAAAAGGGCAAGAGAAGAGTTGCCAGTGGACTCTGCCCCTTATTAAAGGGTTTGCCAGAAGCCCCAACGTGTTACTAAGCCCAAGCTGAGAAGATGGGAAATGGAGTTATTTTAGCTGGGTATACCATGACCCCAGACAACCTGGGATCTGTTGGTAAATAAGGAGAAAAAAGTATCAGTTAGATGTCCAGCAGTATCTATGAAACAAACCTACACCATGGGCTTGTTATGAGGAAGAAACAGTCAATGCAAAACTTCCGAAACAGGCCTAGCGCTCCACAAATGCTCACTCTTGCTCCTCTCTCCACCCTCCATCCCTCTACCTCCCCGTTCTTACACTTCCAGCTGCCAGGTGCTCTTGTGACCGCCTTCTCCAGGACCATGCACCAGTAACTACACAGTGACTGAGGCCAAAATCTAGCACACGTCACTGAAATGGAGTTTATCCTTCATAGCAAATTTCTTTAAAAAAAAAAAAAAAAGAGTGAGTGTGTATTTTTTGAAATAATAAAGCAAAGTGCAAGATTTCAGCATGGAAGAATACTATTAAAAATGCTGGGCCGGCCCCGTGGCTTGGCGGTTAAGTGCGCGCGCTCCACTACTGGCGGCCCGGGTTCGGATCCTGGGCGCGCACGGACGCACCGCTTCTCCAGCCATGCCGAGGCCGCGTCCCACATACAGCAACTAGAAGGATGCGCAACTATGACATACAACTATCTACTGGGGCTTTGGGGAAAAAAAAAAAAAGGAGGAAGATTGGCAATAGATGTTAGCTCAGAGCCGGTCTTCCTCAGCAAAAAAAGAGGAGGATTAGCATGGATGTTAGCTCAGGGCTGATCTTCCTCACACACACACAAAAAAATGCCACATTCTCTCACCAAATCCACTTTTACACCCTCACTGTCCCAAAGGTGAAGACTCAGCGGGTCTATATTTAAAGCATTGGCTGCTGTCACCATTGTTAAACAGTGTATAAATGGTAGAATCAACATTTCAAATTGACCTCCAAAATGAGGAAATTCACAATTCATTTGTGTGTATGTGTATGTGTGCGTGTGTGTGTGAGAGAGAAAGGAAGATTCATCCTGAGCTAACATCCAATGCCGATCTTCCTCTTTTTTTTTTGCTTGAGGAAGATTAGCCCTGAGCTAACATTTGTGACAATCCTCCTCTATTTTGTACGTGACATGCCTCCACAGCATGGCTGATGAGTGGAGTAGGTCCGTGCCCAGTATTGAAACCCACGAACCCAGGCTGCCGAAGCAGAGTGCACAGAACTTTAACCACTCAGCCACAGGGCCAGCCCCACAACTCATATTTTTAACAAACTATAATTGTCTAGGTCAGTTGGTTCCTTTTGAGTTTCAGCTAATCACCATTAACGTCATGACGGTCTGAGTATAACTGATGTATTACAATATTCAGGAGATCAACAGAAAATATAAAATGTTGCATTACAGTTGGCTGTTTTCCCTTGAAGGTGATACATCTTTTTTTTCCTTGATTCTCTGAATAAGTATATTTCGCAGAAAGAAAAGTTTAAGAGAACAGAGAAGAAAAATAAGGAAACAGATTTCTCTGAAGGTTCATAGGTGAGTCTACAAATTACATATTCAGAAGTCTAGTGGATTTCTACTGTTTGTGTCACTTGGAATCCATTCACTTCCACTGGTAAAAAGCACTCCAAATTCCCTCTGTGAAACCATCTCTTCTCTGTTGGTACATGTAAGGTAGGCTCATCAAGTTCAAGAGAGCAACTTGATTAGCCTAAGCCAACTCGCCTACCCCACCACCTGAGCCACATGGTTGATTCAATGATGGACATATGACCTAATTCTGGCCAGTGAGAGCCAGACTCGGAATGTTTCTTCAACTGTTAGGAGAGAGGAAGACACTCTCTCTCCCACTGGATAAGAATCTGAAAGGATGTGAGTTTTGGAACTGCTGCAGTCATCTTGCAGCCTCAAGAAGAAAAAGAGCTGGCCTGGGAAAAGAGAATCAGTCCCTGTCAATGTCATCTGGCCTCTTGCGACAAGCCATCCCTCCAGCTAGATGCACTCCTGAGCCTTTGAATCTTATGAGCCAAGACATTCCTTTTAATTGGATTTTCTGCTATTTGCACAATAACTGATAAAAACTCCAGCTATGAACCTTTACCTAGTGTTGGTCAGCAGCTGATCAAGACCAGGACAACTGCTGTTCAATTCCCCAGGGAACTATGGATAACCCACCAGCATACTGGAAAACAGTTTGTCAAGTTATCAGTTACCTGCCACCTTTTCTACTCTACTTTCTCTGGCTTCATCTTTCGCTAAGGCCAGAAGAAATACTGGTGTGAGCATGAGCAAGTTAGACAGGTTACTTCACCTCCTTATACCTAAATGTCCTCATTAGCAAAGCAAAGTCAACGACTAACTCTTATTGAGTACTATGTACCAGGCGTTACAGTACCCTGATTAATACAGCAGTTCTAAATAGTCACGACTACTGTTACTCTCATTTTAAAGATGGGGAAACATGAGCCTCCAGGAGTTAGCTATTCACACAAGGTTATATAGCCAGGAAGTGGTCAACACAGTATTCACCCCCAGGAAATGTGTGACTTCAGAACAAGCACTCTCATTTTCCACAGTGATGCTACTTAGTTCATAAGGTCATGGTAAGTCTTCGTGAAAAAGTATATGAAAATGTTTAGCACTGAGCACACAGAAAATACCCAATAAATGGTAGCTATTACTGCTGTTGTCGTTGTTGGAGACCGGTGGCTTTGACTGTCCTCAGACACAAACACTATTCTATATCATCACGTTGAGCACAAAGGGCAGACAGCATTGATCAAGCCAGCCTTGCTGAGCCCTCTGGCTCACTCCCATTCTAACGGGCTGCTCTTCAACTCTAGAAGCCCAGAAGTGAAATCAAGTGGATAAATTTGTGGATGGGGTGTGCTTCCAATGGCCAAGCAGGGGAAGTAATTCTTGCCCAGACAGTGCAACAGCCAGGCAGCCTCCAATCTAGCACAACCCTGGGCAATGTAAGTGAACTCAAGCAAAGCAGGAGGGGGGGTGGGCTCACTGGGTTCTGACAGATCGGGAAGAAGAAATGTTCTCTCTCAAACTAGGCCAGGGGATTTTGAAAGCCTGCATAATATTTCCTTCAATGTTCCAATAACATTGTCCGTCTTTCCAATTAGTCATCATTAGAAAGTGATTTTCTAACTCCACATCTCTGGCTGTGGTTTAAAGAGATTAGCAATAAAACACCTCTTTTAAGCATGACCAGAAATTTAACATGAAAGAGCTCATTCTCTCTTTAATTCTAATATGAAGCTAAAAATTGTACAAGTACAAAGTTTAAAATTGGCTGTTTTAAAAATGTTATTTCACATACATATACTTTAGGATTAAGTATAAAGTGTGACTGTTAATTACCAAGCATTTTTACCATAAATACAATAAATTACCATAAATACTGGATAGAGAAACAGCCCTTCCATAGCCAGCCTGCCTAATAAAGGAAGGGAGAAATAACCTACAACAAAGAATAATGAATAGCTTTGTTTCTTATAGCAGCATCATTTCCAGGAAATTGTGTGTAAATGAACAAAGAATGCAAATAAAAGGAAATGTGAATGAGTATTTTAAAACGCATCTGTACTCTTGTCTGAAAGCTTCCAATGGACATTTCTACATCTCATTATACCTGGGTGATCTTTATTGGATTAGCCTCCAGGCAGCATTTTTCTTCCGGAGCAGTGGAGGTAGAGGTCAGAGTGAGCTTGTGTGCTATCTGTCCTGGAATGACATTTCTCTCTGTGATCAACGCTATGGTCTTTACCAGCATGAGTTGTCAAGTTACAGAATTTAATTAGAGAAAGTGGAGAGGAGGGCAAGGAGAATATTCTGGCTGATAATAAATTTTCTTGCTTTAAACTCCTTCATTTGTTTTTACTTTGCACTTAAAGACAAAAAAGAAGGGGTCCTGCCCAGTGGTTAAGTTCACGTGCTCCACTTCAGCGGCCCAGGTTTGTGGGTTCAGATCTTGGGTGCAGACCTACACCACTCGTCAGCCATGCTGAGATGGCGACCCACATACAAAATAGAGGAAGATTGGCACAGATGTTAGCTTGGGGAGAATGTTCCTCATCAAAAAAAAAAAAAAAAAAAAAAGACAGATAAGAAGAGGAAATGAAGGGAAAGTGCTCACCAAAATGCTGGATACCTTCTCTAGCTTAAAACCCAACAATGGACTCCCATCTTATATAGACATATACCAAAATCCTTCCCACGGCCTATAAGCTCTTCAAGATCTAGCCCTTGAATAGCTCTCCAGAAACAGCTCTGAACATTCCCACCCATCTCCCTATTTACTGTCTTCCCTCCAGACGTTTTCAGCTACTGCGATGCACATCGGTCATGCTTTGTTATATCTTCAGGCCTTGGCCTGTGCAATTCCCTTTGCCTAGTACAGTCATTCCCAAAACAGGGTGCAATGAAGGAAAAAATATTAAAACATATTTACTTGTGTGGGGGTCCGGAATAAATAAGAAAATAAATTTTACTAAAATATGATACTGTAATATATGGATTGATAGTAGAGCACACATATAATGAATAATTAAACATAAAGATATTAGAAATTGCTTTTTTTAATTGAATGAATTATATAATGAAAAAAGTTGGAAGACTATGGGTCTAAAACACCCTCTGTATCTTACAAACCCATCTCAATCCAACTCTGCCTGGATAAGGCCTCTTTACGACACACTTCCTCCAAGCCATCCTTGACCTTGCAAAACTGGCCACATGTATCTCCAACAGCTTTCTGCTTCCATGCTTGCCTCTTAACATTCTGCTCTCTGGACAGCAGCTAGTGATAGCTTAACTTTATCACTTCCTACTTAAACCCTTCCATTGATTCTCAGCACACTTAGAATTTATCCACACTCCTCACTATGGACCCTAAATTCCTACAATATCTGGCCCATGTAGTTCTCCAACCTCATATGACTATCCCCTTTGTCCTCTGGGTTCTGGCCCAGATCTGTTCTCAATTACCACAGGAAGCCCAATCTTGCCCTAGCTCTTTGCCTAGTTCTTTCTTCTACAAAGAAGGGCTTTCCCAAATTCTTTGCAAGGCTGTCATAAGGTCTCAGCTTTCCCTGACCACTCAATCTAAAGTAGATCCTAGTCACTCTAGACCTGCCCTGTCCAATATGGCAGCCATCAGCCAAATGTAGCTTCCGAGCCCATGAAATGTGGCTAGATCAAAATGACATTTGCTGTAATAAATAAAATGCCAGATTTTGAAGACTCAGTAGAAAAAAGAATGTAAAATGTCTCATAAATAATTTTTATATTTATGATATGTTAAAATGATAATGTTTGGGATATACATCATTGGATTAAATAAATGTATTATTAAAGTTAATTTTACCTGTTTCATTTTACTTGTTTAATGTGCCTTCTAGAAAATTTAAAATTTGCATACATGGCTCACATGTGCAGCCACATTATATTTCTACTGGACAGGGTAGCTCTAGAACATATTTATTTTAATTTTCCATGTAATTCTTAGCTCGACCTACCATTTTCATTTATTTGCCATATGTTCCCCACCCCAGCCCCACTAGGATCTCCTTGAAGGCGGAGTCTTCATCTGTCTTGTTCACACCATACCATCAATGCCCTTCAACCTCCCGGCACATGGTAAATACTCAACAAATATCTGTGAAACAAGTGAATGATTTTATAGCACCTTTTACACGAAGCTAATGTTTATTGAGCACTTAGATGCATTATAAAAATAAAGTTGATGTCTCTGTTTTACAGATGAGGACGGGGATATAGAGACATCAAGTAAGCTGCAAGTGACTAATTTCATAGAAATCGTGATTAGGACCCAGGCAGAGTCTGTGTGATTCCGCCACAGCTGCACTGCCACAGGCCAGGGATCTCACACATAATCTAGTATTTGTCTGTCTCCCCACCAGTATCATGAAGACAGGGAAGGGAACTCATTCACTGTTGTTTCCCTAGTGTTGACATACAGTAGGTAATAAAATGTATATTGTATTTATTGAATGAGTCTTCAGTGATAGCATCAATCATGGCAATAATAACAGTTAACATTTAGTGACTATTTACTATGTGGCAGGCATCGTTTTCAGCATTTACATTCTCACCTGGATACTGAATAGGCATCTCAAAATTAACATATTTGATTCTAAATGCTTAATCTTTGCTCCAAAATCTGCCTATCTCCCATTTTCCCCCATGTCAGTTAATGGTAATCTCATTCTTCCAGGTGACCAAGTCAAATCCTTCGCTTAAGAAGGAGACATGCAGAGAAGAGCATGCAGAGCATGACACCATCTCCATTCACCAGTACATATTCCTTACACTGTGGGAGGACCAGAGGAAATTGTATGGGGACAGGCACTAAATAACACAATCTCACAGTGAGAAAGATACTCATTTTGTCATTTCAATCCTTCTGAATGAGTCAAAGAGAATGTTCTGGTCAATTGGTAGCAAAGATTTTAAGACCTCTCTAAAATATGCTATTCTTCCTTTTCAACAAAGAGAACGCCTCAGGGTCAGTGCCTTCATTGAGCAATGTGTCTAGTTAGAATTCAATAATATTGTTTAGTTTTCACTGTATTTACTTTTAAGTAATCTTTTGTGGTGGGTTCAGATTACATCGGCTCAGTAAGCTGGAAATACTTTTGGAATAATTGCCTTCCCTGCATAGGTCAGAGTTAGCGTGGACCACAAGATCTGGAGGAGGAAGTGAAGAGCGGCCATATTGTTTTTACACTTTGGAAGGTCAGTGCAGGGTGCCCTATCGCTGCTCAAGCACGTTGTCTCAGATTCAGCCAATGGGCATGGGGCAACATCTGAGCTGGAGCTTCTTCAGCTCCTACTAGATCCTTCTTCAGCTCCTACTTGACCCTCCTTCAGCTCCTCAGAAACCTGGGTCAAGTGTCTGTTTAGCTCCTTAATGATGGGCACCATCTTCCCATCTTCTCATTGCAAGATGCCCCCATTGTTGAAGTTGGTGAATTGGAGGCTTTGTGAATCAGAGGCTTCCAGCCCATCCTCATAGGTCTCAGCTTGTCTTTGTTTCCTCCACTTCATTCAGATGTCAGGCTCCAGCATCAGGCACAGCTAGACTCTGTAAACCAGCTCCCACAATTCTGAAAGAACTAATCCTGAAAACAAATCCCTCATGAAATAACTCCTTGTGGTTCTGCTCTCCTGATGGCACTCCAACTAATACAGCTTCTGTGTATGGAAAATGACATTGGTTTTTCACCAATGGTACTGCTATAAAATTTCAACAGAAAGAAAAGTAGATCATTTTAAAGGAAGAATAGTAAGTGAATAACAGTAAAAGCTGTCCACAGCTATGACAAAGACTATAGAGTGGACATGTGAATGACTGATATTTGGGAAATACTGCATTACTTTTTCATTCTTTTTAAGAGTCAAGGATAAAAGCAGCAAACCCCTGAATTAGATCCTACCAATGAACAAGTGCCACGACCAGGTGTACTTTGTGACTTCCCACTTTTCACTTGATGGTACTGCTTTTCTGATATCCCAGTCTTTAAAAAAAAAAAAAAAGGCCATTTGCATCCATATATTGAAAATGGCAATATAATAGAGAATGACTCTTTTTTTTTTTTCTGGTGAGGGAGATTGGCCCTGAGGTAACATCTGTGCCAATCTTCTTGTTTTTTTTTTTTTTTTGTATGTGAGACGCCACCACAACATAGCCTGATGAGCGGTGTGTATGTCCGCACCTGGGATTCGAACCTGGGAACACCGGGCTGCAGAAGCAAACTTAACCACTGCACCACCGGGCCAACCCCAACACTTTAATTTTTAATTGTATAGTTATAATTGAAATTTTATTTTTTTAAAGTAAAACATTCACATGGTTCAAAATTCAAAATGATTTCAGAGGTATATATTAATTAGCCTGGCTCCTATCGCTGTTTTATATCCCCTGAACCTGTCCCGGCCACCTATTTGCAACTACATTTATCAGTTTCTATGCAAACACAGCACCTAAATACAAATATAAATATACAGCCTTATCCCCCACTTATTACACAAAATATAGTATTCCATACACACTGCAGATCAATACTTACAGGTTATAATTGGAAAAAGTTTTCAACAGCCATAAAAATTTGCTCCACTTTAAGTTCACATTTCCATTTATTAAGAAAAAAAAAATCTAAAGGAATGAAACCTATGTACCAAGATGTTCTTTGCAGTGCTATTTACAACCCCAATAAAAAATGAGATAATAAACTTAAGAATTCAAAATTGATAGAATATTTAATACAGTGGAATACCCAGTAGCCAGAAGAAAAAGAAGTGAGCCTGATCTTTAAATAATGAAGAGAAGAGATTTTCAAAATTTATTAAGTGACAGAAAGCAGGCACAGAATAATATATATAGTATATATGTGGGGAAAATGGAGGACACACACATAACATATAGGTAAACACATCTGTATATGTATATATGTATATGTTGACATATGCCTGAAATACAGCTGAAAAAAATACATAAGATAACTATATCCTTGATTCCTATTTGGATAGTATTGGGTAGCCATGGGGAGAGGGATGAGAGAATTTTTGCTGTGTATCCTTTTAACTTTTAATTCTTGAATTTTGAGCCATGTGAAGACCCATAAAACTCTTAAATCAAATAGTATAAAATTGTTTTAGTAAGATTAAAATTACTGATTAAATGAGTGCATTTATCATTAATATATTTTCCAGTCTATTTTGATTCACAAGTCTTCTGTTAGTACCAAGAACTGAGCCTTGCACATAGTCATTACTCGATAAAAAGGTGCTGAATAAATGAATAAATGTGTGAAATGCATGGACCCACAAATGAATCTAAGTGCATTAAATATTTTAAACTACAAGGATGATTACAAGAATGATTAGGTCACTAATATAATGATTATTAAATAGGTCTCACTGGCTAATGTGGTTTCTGATAATACCATGCATATACCACTAAGAGCCGGAGGCACACATTCACTCAGGACAGAACTTACTAAAAGGAGCATGTTCTCACTTTGTTAGCTTTCCCAGCTTCACAGTAGACGTAGATAGCTTTATGGATGGAGTATAAAGGGTATAAGCCACAAAACCAAATTCAACGCTCTCCACTGTTAGCAAGTGTAACAAGTAAATTGCATTCAGGAGCTAAAATTTGCTCAAAATTCAGAAACAGATATCATGTGTCCTCTTCCCAGCTTTGGAACAAATGAAACCAGAATGCTCATTGAAATCATTTGCCAGCAGTTATTAACGTGCTGAAGGCAGCATAGCTCACCACCGCAGAGCATATTTAATTTTTCTCTGGTTATAACAAAATTTATAAATGAGTTAAAGAATTTGCAGAAGTAAATTATGGAAGTCACAAAACACTGTATATATCTTCTTGCTAAGGGCCGAAACATATGCTGAGGACTCTAGGTATGACTTTGTTTTATTACTGAGTTTGAGATACTGAGCCAAGCCCTATAACCAGTGAATGGATGACTGCAAACAGAGCGTCAGCTTCATGGGGGCACACTGTCAGATTTCTCCTTTTAAAAACTGGTCTTTGACCCCTCAGACATTGCTGACAATGGTGTAAACTGTTGTGGCCCTTAGGGAAGTTAATTTATGTATCATAAAAATATTCAAACTCTCTAGCATCGCAATCACATCCATTTTAAGGGAACAATCCAAAACATGACCAAAGTTATAAGCCTGAGTGTTATTTGCAATTAGGAACAATTTAACTGTTTTAAGGAACAATTTAACTGTTTTAACGATCAAGTAAATTATGTACCTACTCAATGGAGTATCATAGACTTCAAAATTGTGGTTTTCAAGATCATGTAACCATTCGGGGAAATGTTTACAATATCCTACATTCTAAAACATACACAGGATATGACATTGTAAATATGCAATAATTGCAACTATGTAAAATTTTAGATGTGTAGAGGAAAAAAATGGAAAGAGATATTAAAATGATAATTTTTTATTGGGGCAATAGGTTTATATAATTGTATTACAGGAAAATATTGGAAAACCCAGCAAAACAATAACAATAAAAAGAGGGAAAAACATTTAATGACATCAATATGGTCTTTCCTATTCTCTTTGTGTCCAGTGTTCAACTTTAGTTTACAATATTGAATGGGAGGATCTTGATTATTAAAATTCTTCTAAAGAATTTAGAATTTAGTTTATGGAACCTTGCTTTAGTTTATTAGTCTATTTTCTTAAAAGAATAAATAAACTCACAAAGAGTGTTCAGATACCCCAGCTGCACTCTCCTTCCATTGTTTTTCAAGTCAGTTGTATGACACTCACTTTGGTTTCCTTCAAATCCATTTTTTAGTTCTTTTCCTCACTAGCAACACTTTGAAGTTTCTTCTTATTTTCAGAGAATCAGGTAAATAAAGTAGTTCAAGAAAATATGTAAAAGAGGCAACCCACAGTAGTAACTCAAGGTATTCAGCTAGTCCTGTTACTAATATTAAAATTATAAGGATTGGGTATAGGGACCTGCATGAGTATATGGAGATTAAGCAGAGAAAGGCATGCATCTGAACCCATAGCTCCTCCTCTTACTAGCTGGGCAATCTTGAGTAAATTATGCCTCCCCTCTAAGCTCCAACTCCTCCATCTACAAAATGAGGACAATGACAGTAGATGGTAAGGGATTGAAACTGAATTCAAACTCAGATTTAACCATTATACCACACTGCCACTTAGTCAAGTAACGTGGTTAACCACAGACACAGACGCAAGCGTCTTGTTTGTGTAACCTTGGTAAATTACTTAATCTCTCTGTGTCTTCATTTTACTAATGTACATAGAGGTCCTTTTAAATAGGCCAGAGAGACAATGTAAGTGTAATCATTCCACTAATATTGGCTCAACAGTAGTATAGTAAGTGCAGAGTAGCAGAACTTCCCTAGAAGCAGTCTTTGTGTGTGATGCCTGATCCAACACATTGTCTCGTCCATACAACATCCTGATGAAACTTCTGGCTCTGTCTGCATCAGTGTGGGTATAATTAGCAGAACTAGCATGCTACATAAGAGCAAACGTCAATACTTGCAACATGACAGAGAAAATTAAAAGTGAACAAGTTATCAAGGTAAATTGGAATTCCAAATCAGCTTGATTTGCTCTGAAAATGTGACCCAGCTTCCTTCTCCTACGTGCTCGATTGGACCACCAGCTCTCACTTCCGAGGCTCCCACATTTAAACATTTGAGCATATGAATCCAAATCCCATCTTTCTTGACACACTGGAGCTGCTGTTGTTCCCTTGATAAACTTAACATGATATGTAAAAAGGCCATTTAATTCTCTAATTTATGACAATGAGAGAGATGTCACTGAAATCCCGAGCTATCAGTGTTCTTAATTAAAACAATGTTAATAATGATTAGGAAAGGAAAATATATTTCATTCTAATTGTAAGGATGTCTTATAATGTTTTTGACAAAGCCATAATAATTATGCTCAGGTGCAGAAAGTAATGCTGCCTAGCCACCTCTCCTGCAAAGGAAAATATACAGTGAAAGTGACAATGGACTACTTTACATATAAATGAACATGATCTCTTACCCTCCAAAGTCCCAATAGATACATAAGAGAAAATGCCAGTGACATTATTGGACGATGTCTTTCAGGACAACTAAGTATACGCCCTTATACAGAAATGGATTTTCAATGTATATTAAATAAAATGAGTTCACTAAACATCTCATCTCCCAAACCCTGTTCTTTGTCTCTGGCCAATTAGAGTCATCATATTTGTTTTTATTGTACTACAAAAGGTATGAATGTGCACTGTGAAAATAAATAAATAAATAGATAAGCAGGAAAATATGAAAGCCTAAAAGTAAAAAAGCAAGTGACCACCCACCTCACCTGAGCTCCCTCAATCTCACTTCGTAGAGGAAAGCAGTTACTTTACAATAGTTACTACCAGAAACCAGTCCTTCCTTCGTTTTTCTATTCCCACGCAGAAATGTGTATGTGCACACATTTGTGCCAAAATTCCTCTTTTTTCTGCCACTTGCTTTTTTTTCACACTTCACAATATATCAGGACAATTTTCCAGAAGCTATAGTAATGGAGTAAAGAGCAAAACCAAAGGCTTCAAATTTATCAGTGGGTGATTTTTCACCTTACAACAGATTGTACACCACCTTCCAACCATCCTCTCCTCCCTTTGAAAGATGCCCTTTACCTACACCTTAATTACACAGTTTTACACCTTCATTACAAGAGTTTGCAAATAGATATTCAAGAGTGAAATACAAGTATGTTCTTCAAAGGCAAGACTATTTAAATTGACATTTTAAATTGACAACAATTTTAGCCTGGGCAGTATAGGAAGCAGTTCCTCCACATTTTGGGTTGTGGTATTCATCCATTGATTCATTAAGGGCCCACTGTGTTCCTGGTGGTGGGCTTGGCTTAAGAATTCAGGTGAATGACCAGCCAGGGTCTCCAACTTCAGAATCTGCTTTTCAAAGTAACCTACAGGCTATGACATGCGATACATCAATTATTTTATTTAATTTTCATAATATCCCTATGAGACAGAAACCATAATTATTGACACCATTTAACTGACAAAACAAATTAGGAGAAGTTAAGTAACATGTCCAAAATCGCAGTGAGTCAGTGGCATGGAAAGATCTGATGGACGCCTCTTACCAAGGTTTATGCTCTTAGCCACCAGGCTGTAGATTTCACAGCTTAAAAATATGATTTCTTAGGGGACAGTCAGTACTCTGGAAAAGCCATGAAATCTCTCTTGGCGTCAGTTTCCCCATCAGTAAAATACAGGGGTCAGACGAGCTAACAGCAGATCTCTTTGCACTCTGAATGTCTATTTATACTGGCCCTTTTCTCATTCCTCTGGTTTCAAAACTTGAACCGACATTATTCTTTTTATATGTTATCCGTTAAATTTAATATAATCTTCACTTGCATGCTCTCTTGGTCAGAGAATAGTAAGAAATATTTTTTAATCACCCTTATATTCTCCTTGTCAGTAGTTTCTCCAACTAATATGCCAATGCCTTTCTCAATTTAAAACTTTTTCAAAAGATAGAATGAAAAATTGCTAATTTTTAACTCCATATGCCTACTGCCCATCTAAAATCACAATTACAAATTCCCTGGAATGCACGAACTTAACTTGCAGGAAGCTCACCCATTCTTTGAGTTAATATTAGAGCAATTAGGCTAACAAAAGGATTTTTTCATCCTTGAAATATTCAGCTTCATCTATCTCTGAAAAAGAAGCTTCAAAGTTAAACACCAGTAAAATGTCCCATCTCCTTCACACACACTTTATCCTGTATCCATCTCTCTCAAGTGGATTTAACTTTAGAAATTTATTTCTGGATGATAAAGAACTTTTTCAGCCCCATGTGTGAAACTGTCAAATCTCACTCAAAGGTAGATTAGCAGCCTGGGGAAATGTCCTTCTTTCCAAATCTTTAATCAATCTCGAAACGTCTGCCAGTCAGCATATCTTCTGTAACTTCATTTATTTTACAAATGTTCCCCAGAAATTCTCAATCACCCAAGGGAATTGACAGTTATGAAAAAAAATCAAATTGTCTCCTCTTAGCGAGTGGGCTACTTGGTAGCTAAATGCCCTGTTCAGGATGAAAGTGGAATCAAATCCACAGACAAAAGCATTTTCCTTCCCTCTGGCTACAAGTCACAACCAGAATTCTCCTTCTATGACGGTGTAAGCAGGTACTCACAAAGAAGCATGTAGTAGGCCTTTCATGCAAGAAAAGATAAAGTAATATGAATATAAATTTTGTTTATTTGGAGCCTCTTCCTCCCAGAGAAAAACACCATTGAGACTAATAATTTACTGAGTCCAGGTTAGGATCGTTAGAAAGAAATGCTCCTGAGCACCCTCAGTGGCGGTATACCCGGTACAACCTCTTTGAATGAAAATTGGCTCTATTTATCAAAATTCTAAATGTACACAATTTTACAAGAACAACTTCATTTTTAGGATTTATCTTAGAAATATAGTATCATGCGGGGCAGGCCCCGTGGCTTAGCGGTTCGGTGCGCGCGCTCCGCTGCTGGCGGCCCGGGTTCGGATCCCAGCGCGCACCGATGCACCGCTTCTCTGGCCACGCTGAGGCCGCGTCCCACATACAGCAACTAGAAGGATGTGCAGCTATGACATACAACTATCTACTGGGGCTTTGGGGAAAAAAAAATAAATAAAATTAAAAAAAAAAAAAGAAATATAGTATCATGCGGGTATGCAGGAGGATGTTCACTGCTTAATTGTTTAAACAGCAAAAATTAGAAATTACCTTAAAATGTCCATTTTTAGTGTGAAAAAGGAAATTGTGGAACACTCAAATAAATGAACACAGGGCATCCATAAAATATTTTGAAAAGTGTTCCAACATAAGTAAAAAGGGACAGGTATATAACAATATTAAACAATATGAACCCATACGTGCAAAACAAATTATATATACACAAACACATGCATTTTTATGTATGCCTATGCATAAACATCTCCACACAAATATACAAGAATCTGCCTAGAATGGCTATGCCTGAGAAGTGAGACAAGTCCAGGGTAGGAGGGAAATTTCCTCTTCATTCTATCCTTTCTTGCATTGTTTTATTTCTTTATCATGTACATGTAATGTAAACTAGTTAATTAAAAAAAACATACATAAAAGCCATCTTTTGTTATATGTAGAGTGGATCTTTTTTTTTTTTTTTTTTGCCAGAAATTCAACTCTGCCTTTTGAAATCCAAAGTAAATAATAAATAAAAAGTTGTCTGTTCTTGTTTTTTGGTCTGACACAAGTCCTAGCAACACAGTGGAATCCCAAGTTTTCTCTGACACTTTCCACTCAGGAGGCCAATGGTGGGGCAATGGGGAGACCAACTTGGGACTGAATAGAATATTCCATGCACTTGGGCATGCTCTTCACAGCCACAATGGCACCCCTGGCTCAGAGGCGGATAGGTGGTGAGACACGGAGGTCAGATATTTGTGTCTCCATCTTGCTGCAATGGATGCTGAGGTGTGGGAAGTCCAGTGACACGCTCTGGTCACAGCAGATGGCCAGCAGCAGGACAGAGTAAAAATCAGATCCTTCTTATTCCAGCCAGGTTTCTCTCCTCCACATGTTTGGCCACGGGCTGCAGTCTGGATACTGCAAAAGGACCATAAACAAAAATACACAATAGAATTCCACAAAACGCTGGGAATGTCTTAGAATGTATGTATCCACATCACACGCTAGGGTTACCGTCTGTTTCACAAGTTAATATGCAAAATGTTATTTCAGGGTTTCATTCATTTAGTTAAATGTTTTTTGAGCGCCTACTATGTGCTGAGAAACTATTCTAGCTGCTGAGAATTCGGGCATTAACAAAACAGAAAAAGATCTTAACCTCCTGATGCTCAGAGGTAAAGTAGAAAAGATGAGCAATAAAGAAATGAATCATTTTAAAAATCATTACAGTTGTGAGGATGATCCTGAATGAAACAAAAAGGGGATGAGATGGAGAATACTTGAGGGAGGCCACCTGCAATTGGATGGTCAACAGTTCTCTGGGGAGGTGACTTCTGAGCTGATAACTGAAGAGCCAGCCATGGAAGAGAGGTACAGATAAATGGAGGCAGGACATGCAAAGGACGTGAATGAAAAAGAGCTTGTCGTGTGAAGAAGGGAAAGGAGCTGGAGCGACTGGAGCTTAGAAAAGAAAAGAAAGGCTTAAGACACTGAATTAAGCAAGGCCTCGTGGTTCTTAACCTCTAGAAACAAATTCAGAAATTGTATCTAGCTATCAGTAAAAGGATTCATATCATCCCTCATCCCAGCTAGGCCCACTGGCAGCATCCTACAAGACCAACCAAGCTAATATAAATATTAGTTAGGCTACATTAATCTGTATGTACTTATTTAATTCAATCAACATATCTTTTTGCCCAATATATGTTGATCAACTTTTCAATTTTATAATTTTATTTTGTAGAATAAAAGTAACAAACACAGTCATAGTTAATATATAATTTATCATATCTTCTAGGTCAAAGACTTCCACATAGCATTTCCCAGGAAGGTGAATTTTAAGAAAGCAAATAACCTTTTGTGTTTCTAAATCCTGACTTAATAATTGCTTTTTAAGTTGAGTAAATATCACTCTGAAAAGAAAAAAGACTGCAAAACTGAAAAGATTCTAATTATAAAATTGCCAAGAACTCAGTCTCAGGCTTAAGAAAATCTACATACAAATGGGTCCATTTTTCACATTGGTTTAGCAAAACCTTGAAAAAGTTCTCAAAGCGCACTATTGTAAGACGAGAGGAAACAGGCATTCTCAGAGCACTGGGGAACATCCTTGTGGGCAACATTAATAAAATTTTACATATGCATATGCTGGGACAAGAAGTCCCACTTCTATGAATTCATCCACCAATATGCTCACCACAGGGTGAGACGAGGGGTGATCTGTGGCACTGTTGGTAACAGAAAAAAAAAAGAATTACTCAAATGTTCCATGAGAGAGATGCAGCTTGGATTTAAATTCAGGCTCTGCCACACATTAGCTGTGTGACTTGAACAAAAACTTAACATCTCAGGAACTCAGTCTTGTGATCTGTAAATTGGACATAAAAACACCTACTTTGTGCACATATATAATGATAAATAAAAGGAAGGAAGGAAAGAAGAACGAATAAATAAGCAAATAAATATATAAGATATATCCATACACTGGCATCCTATCCGCTCATTGAAAAGCATGATATATTGCTAATTAAGAAAACTATGGTGCAGAACAGTGTGTAACTATATATTATAGACACACACACACACTTACAAAGCTATTTGTACATAGACTATTCTGGAAGAAACTATTCAAAGTGGTTGCTTCTGGGGAAGGGAACTAGACGATTCCTGGGGACAAGTGTGAAAGGAAATCTTACTGTTCAGTGTATAAGCTTTGTACTTTTAAATTTAGTACCAAGTATACATATTACCTATTCCAAATAAATCTAATAAAAGTTAATTTTAAGGAGGTCAATCCAAGCCTCCAGTGTTAATTGCTGTATTCCCTGATACTGAATTTGCAGATTACATCCAACAGTAATTATGAGAAATTCTAGAATATTCTACTAAAGAATAGAATATACAACAAAATGACGTGGCATAGATGCACAGTTTTCTGTATGTCTTTTTGCATTTGAATCCCATTCTATTATTCTGACAAAGCAAAATCATTCATTCATTCAATCAGCAAATATTGAGCATTAACTATAGGCTAAGAGCTGAGGATAGAGCAGTGAACAAGAGAGCCAAGGTCTTATAGAACTTACAACCTAGTGGGAGATAGCATAACCTACACACACACAAAAAAAACAGTTAAGAAGAAAATGTCTGGCACAAAAATAAGAAAATTCACCTTTAAAAAATCCTATGCAGGGCCAGCCTGGTGGCGTAGCAGTTAAGGTCGCACGTTTGTGGTTCAGATCCTGGGTGCAGACCTACTCACCGCTCATCAAGCCATGCTGAGGCAGCGTCCCACATAGAAGAGCTAGAAGGACCTACAACTAGAATACGCAACTATATACTAGGGGCTTTAGGTAGAAAAAAGGAAAAGAGGAAGATTGGCAACAGATGTTAGTGCAGGGCAAATCCTCCCCAAAAAGAAAAATCCTATGCATACTCTTAAATTAGGGTGATGTTCTAGAGGGATGCAAGGGGAAGACTTCAGATGTGCTGGTCAGGGCAGGTCACTCTGAGGCAGGAAATATAAAGCTAAAATCTGGATACCAAGAGAGAGCCAGCCAGGAGAAAACCAGAGAGAAGACCAGCCACTAATGGAGAAGATATATGCAAATGGACTAAGATGTCTCCAGGGGCAAACTCTCTGTAAAATGCCCCTTTAAATCTCATTTCTCACCACATTTTACATCTGAATTAATGGACGTTGAAGACTAGACTAGTTTCATAACATCTAGATTTGGGGCCACTGTTGGTTGAACATGACCCAGGATCAAAAAGTGGTTCTTTTGCAAATTAGCCAAAACATCTGCATATTGGTAGATGGAAACCTGAAGAAACTGTTCATATGAAGAGTCAAATTTGGGGCCGGCCCCGTAGCTTAGCGGTTAAGTGCACGCGCTCTGCTACTGGCGGCCCAGGTTCGGATCCTGGGCGCGCACCGACGCACCGCTTCTCCGGCCATGCTGAGGCAGTGTCCCACATACAGCAACTAGAAGGATGTGCAACTGTGACATACAACTATCTACTGGGGCTTTGGGGGAAAAAAAAAAAGGAGGAGGATTGGCAATAGATGTTAGCTCAGAGCCGGTCTTCCTCAGCAAAAAGAGGAAGATTAGCATGGATGTTAGCTCAGGGCTGATCTTCCTCAAAAAAAAAAAAAGAGTCAAATTTGCTAGAGGATTCAAAGAGATATGATTTCTTAAAGGTTTTTAAAATAGATTTCTTTTATTGAGTTCATGTGTAGTGCTAAGATAATAAAATATATTTTAAGACTTTACTTTCCTAAACAGTGAAACTTGTATTGAGTAAAAGTTTTGAACTCAAACTTAGTGTTTTAATTTAATTTGAGTTAACCCATTCATAAAGCAGGCTAATTTCTCTTTCTATTAACCTCTGAAGTGTTCATTGTATACATGAATGAAGAGAAGACAAGACAAAGGCTTGGGCAAATTTAAGTTAAGTTTGTGGGGTGTTTTGGGTGAGAAGTGACATATATACTTACAGAGATATCAGATGCAAGTTTCTTAAGCAGATGGTATTGGGTACATGCGATATTTTTTCTTAAGACCCAATTTTTAAGATATTTGTATAAAATAAAGGCATATGGCAGCTATAAGTAAAGAAATTTTTACAAAACCTACTTAAAAAGATAAGTACAGTGGTCCTGAGTTTCCCAAACTTCAGTCATGCAGAGGCCACCACATGGATGTCCCACCACCTACCTCCACTGTTTTGGCCACTTCTTGGTAACACTTTCACTTTCACTTTCACTATGAGTTAATTATCTATCAAGTAACTTCACTTTTTAAATTAATAAGCTTATTTAAAGAGGAAGCTACATTCTTATCTTAAACAGAAAACCAGTATCACTTGAAGGTAAATGTAAAATTTAATGCAATATGGAGTTAATGAATACAGTAAAATATGATACAGTGGGAGATCAAAATTTGACCACCCCAAAATATATCTCTTTAACTTGATTATCTTCTCTGACGGATATTTGACCTCTCCCAAACTGCCTAAAGAATTTAACATAGATGACCTGTTTCAGGAAGGAGCCACTATCATATGATGGCTGTAATAGAATGCAAAATAGATGTTACAATAGGAAAGGCACCAAGCCCCTCTTATAAAAAATTCTGTCTCTCCCAGGCCACATTCTCTAGGTGGCACTGCAAAGAGTTGCCAGACAAACCTTTACATTTATAAGGGAAATCTCCATTTGTAAAGGTAACTCTCTCTCTGTACTGGGAAGAGGGGGTATGACCTCACCTGTAGAAACTTATCAATGTGGAAGGTGAGGCCTTAAATCTGCATAATAACCTTACTCTTGTTTACTGTGCTTTTCTGGTAATGTCCCATAACTGACTCCCTCCACCCCCAACATCCTCCTTTGTCTTTAGCTGAAGGTAGCATTTAAAATGAGAATCTCTGCCATTTTGTTGAGAAACTCAGTTTCCCTGGTTTCTCCCATATATACATGTTATTAAACTTGGTATTATTTTCTCCTGATAACCTGTCTTTTAATTATTTGACCAGCCATAAGAACCTTAAGGGAAAGGCAGAGGGAGATTCTCCCTCTTCCCCAACAATACTGTTACCTGAAGACTCTGCACCTAAGTATGGTTCTTTGTCTATTAAAAGGCCTACTAGCCATTAGCCTCTGAGTTAAGTTGAATAAGAAGTAGCATTTTTTCTCATTTTATGATTCATTATTGTTTACTATCCTAAAATGGTCTCTCAAGATATACAATTCTCACATTTGGGGAACACTAGTAGAGTTAATAAGCAAAAGTATTATGGTCAGTCTTTTAATCAAAAGTCTGCCATTTTGGCTAATTTCAACTGTATATTTTCTAAAATAGTGTTTCATTAGTGGCTCCTAAATAAGCCCAATGTTATAAAAATGTATCTCTAAAGTTAACAGGAGGAGGAAAGTAAAATGCCACCTGTTTTTTATTACCAAAATCATGACTCTTCCGCTGAGATTGAGTGAATTAATTTCTACTAGTTTATGGTTCTTACCATAACAACAATGAACAACAAATATCATCTCAATCTCTTAACAATAAAAATAAATATAATCACTCATTAAGTTCCTACTATGAGTCAGGCACAGGATTAAGAGTATGATATACTTATCTTTTGTGTGTGTGTGTGTGTGTGAGGAAGATTAGCCCTGAGCTAACATCTGTTGCCAATCTGTCTCGTTTTGCTTGAGGAGTGGTCCCTGACATCTGGGCCTACCTTCCTCTATTTTGCATGTGGCATGCCACTACAGCACGGCTTGATGAGTGGTGTGTACATCCACGCCCTGGATCTTAACCTGTGAACCCCAGGCCGCGGAAGCGGAGCATGCGAACTTAACCACTACGTCACCTGGCTGGCCCCAAGAGTTTGATACTCTTATCTTTTATGAGAAGTGTATTACCCTCATTTTTGTATGTGAGGAAGTTACATGTCAGAAAGAGTAAGCAATTTCCCCAAGGCCATTGAGTCAGTAAGTGGCCAAGTTGAGATCCAAACTAAAGTATAAGTCCCAAATTTATGCTATTTCCATCATGGAAAAAATAACGTATCAATTCAATTATTAAAAAAAAGAAAAAGAGGGGCCCGCCCGTGGTGTAATGGTTAAGCGTGCATGCTCCACTGCTGGCAGCCTGGGTTTGGATCCACGCGTGCACCAATGCACCGCTTGTCAGGCCATGCTGCGGCGGTGTCCCATATAAAGTAGTGGAAGATGGACACAGATGTTAGCCCAGGGCCAGTCTTTTCAACAAAGGGTGCTGGGGCAATTGGACATCCACAGGCAAGAAATGAACTAGACCTAGGATGCACAACTTATGCAAAAATTAACTCAAAATGGATCATGGACTTAAATGTAAGAGGTAAAACTATAAAATATTCAGGAAAAAATATTTGGGATCTTGGGCTGGGCAAAGCATTAGTACTAAAAGCATGACCCACAAAAGGGAAAAATTGATAAACTGGCCATCATCAAAATTAAAACCTTTTGCTCTGTGAAAGACCTTGTTAAGAGGATGAAAAAGATAAGCTAAATACTAAAAGAAAACATTTGAAAACCACATGTCTGAAAAGGATTAGTATTTAGAATGTATACAGAACTCTCAAAACTCAACAGTTAAAAAACAATCCATTTAGGAAATGGGCAAAAGACCTGAACAGGCATATTACCAAAATGGACGGACAGATAGCAAACAAGAACGTGAAAAGATGCTCGGCATCTCTCCCCGTTAGGGAAATGCAAATTAAAAACACAGTGAGATATCAATACACACACATCAAAATGGCTAAAATAAAAAAGTGACAACACCAAAAACTAGTGACAACATCAAATGCTGGCAAGGATGCAGAGAAACTGGATTGCTTATACTTGCTGGTGTGAATGTAAAATGGTAGAACCACTGTGAGAAAGTTTGGCAGTTTCTTAGAAAACTAAACATGCAACTACCACACAAGCCAGCAACTGCACTCCTGGGCATTCACGTAGAGGTATGAAAACTTAAGTTCACACAAAAAACTGAATAAAAATGTGTATATCAGCTTTATCATAATAGCCCCAAACTGGAAACAACCCAGATGCCCTTCCACGGGTGAATGGCTAAACAAACTATGGTACATCCATACTGTAGAATACTGCTCAGCAATAAAAAGGAATGAACCACTGAAATCCATGACAACCTGGATGAATTTCTAGCGAATTATGCTAAGTAAAAACACCAATCCCAAAAGGTTACATACTATATGGTTCCATTTACATAAGATTCTTGAAAGGATAAAATTATAGAAATGAAAAACAGATTAGTGGTTGTCAGGGCTTTAGCAAGAGGGGCAGCTATAAAAAGTCAACGTGAAGGACCCCTGTGGTGAGGGAATGTTCTGTATCTCCACTGTACTGATGTCAATATCCTGGCTGTGATACTGTGCTATAGATCTGAAAGATGTTACCATTGGGAGAAACTGGGTAAAGGCCACAGGATATCTCTCTGGATTATTTCTTACAACTGCATGTGATTCTACAATTATCTGAAAATAAAAAATTTATTTGAAAAAATGCGACAGTGGTTTTTAACCTTTTGGAAGTTGTAGAGGGTGGGAGGTGAGAGAGCCTGGGGCAGGGAGATCCAGATCTCTGTAAGAATCTGATAAAAGCTAGGAAGCATCATCTGAGAAAAATCACCCACATCCTATCCCTGGAGCCTGCTTAAGGACTCCACTCAGGAACATAATCCACACAGCTAACATTTCTGTTCTCTGGGATCCAGGACATAAACAGAGGCTTAGAGCACTAGTAAAATAAAGCCAGGCCCCAACTGTTCCACAAAAATCAACTTCCAGATAGGTATCCAAAATCTAGCCGTCTACATTATAGAAAGAAGCTATTTTAATTTCAACATTCACATACATCTGTAGCATTTCTAAACTCATAATTTTATTCTGAATTTCACAGAAACAGAGGGTTGCAGGAGGGAGGCATATGAATCTCTTCCTGGCTTAAAATCTCCAAAGGTTTTATTTCCACCCAACTGGAGTCAAATTCCCAGAATAAGAGGCAAATCAAATTTTTGCCCTTCCTCATTTCACAAAAATGGAACAGGGAAAGAACTGCAGATATTTTTTCACTTCAATATTTGACCTGAAACTCAGACTAATTCACCTTCAACTACAGTAATACACAGAATGTTAAAAATACTATAAATATAGTAATATATAGTACTGTATAGTAATATATAGAATATACTAATCTGTATTAATCCTAATACAAGTCCAAAAATAGACTGTCAATTCCTTGAGGATATTGACTGAAAATTGTCTGATTTAAGGTGTTTTACACTGAGCTTAACACTAGTAGGCACTCAACTCAATAAATATCTGATGAATAATAAAATAAATAAAAGTAAATATATCCCAAATGAAAACTAAATTCTTAAAATACCAAAGATAATGATTCTCCACACAAATTACAAAGCTATTTGAAAAATAAATATTTCTCGTCATCTAATGAATATGATAAAAAAATACATTGGCAGATGTGGGAAAAATCATCACATCAGTAATCTGGTTTATGTCTACACACAAAGTCACTAAATTGGCCATTCTGTGCTTAAATTAGTTTGGGGGATGATGATTAAAGGCTGACTTTATGCATAATTAATCATATCATCCCCACAGACCATCCAAGGAAGATGATGAAAATAGCAGCTGGAAAGCACTTCTGACATGGAAACCTATGAAGATGATTCAAATGGGGCCAATATACTGAGTAGGCTTGACTCAGCCACACTGTGTATTTCAGTCTATCTGACCGTGAATTTCACTACAACCAAAGTTATTCCCAAATCCTCTTTCTCTTGAGGAAGAAAAACACTGCTTCATTCAGTACTTCTTAAATGTTTCCATGCGTTTGTGGGCGTGCATGTGTACATCTACTTACGTACTGATAGTTTATGATGAATTTATCCTATTTCTATGATTTTGACATTATGAATGTAACTTTGTCATGGTACCATAAAAAATGCACAGATCCTTGATCATCTATAAATCCAAAACCATACAAATAAAATATTAAAGCCTCTTTGGTATACTGGGTCAGGTGAAACAGAAACAAAGGGGTAAGGAAAGATTTCTACCAAAATCTGGCCATGAACTAACCAATGTTTCAAATCCATTCTCTGCCACCCAAGACAAAGACCCTCAATTAACCGAAATACCTCCTCATCTGATGAGCTCACTCAAACCAAAGTTACATGGTGACGATCTTTCTGTTCTTGATATCTTTGTTATTTATCTAAGGATCATGAAAAATCTTACAAAGACAAATATGCCTTGGATACCTAGCATCAGTACCAAGCAATATTTGTGCTTGTACATTAACTATTTCATCAATAGTAGCTTGTTTTCCCAACTAAACAGCAAGTTCTTTGAGGATGAGAGCTATTTCAGTAGAAACAGTAAAAAAAATAACCATCTAAGCATCATCATCCTCTAATAGCACTAGTAGTAGAAGTGAGAGCAGTAATAAACATTAATTGGGTTTCCACTGTGTCAAGCATTGTGTTAAACTCTTTACGAGGATCATCTAGTAGGTGGGTATTATGAGTCTCCCTATTTTTACAGAAGACTGAGGCTTATAAATGTTAAATAACTCACCAAAAGTCATGTAACTGGTTGCTGAATTGGGATTTTAACACAGTCTCATGTCAGAGCCTATGCTCTCAAACCAGTACACAGTGATGGATTCATTCATTCATTCATTCATTCATTTAATAAATCTTCACCAAGTGCCTGCTTTGTGCTGAGCACTGTTCTAGGCACTGAGGTTCAGCTATAATTAAAAGATAGAGAAGTTCCAGCCGTCGTGGGGATACAGGCAATCAACAAGTAAAATATACAGAGCAATTGTGAGGGGGTGATAAATCTAGAGAGAAAGAAGGGAAGGGATATGAGGAGCGGGCGATTACTTAAAGGCGAGTAATCTAGGGATTTTGTGTAGATAAAGAGAATAGGTCTGAGTTTCAATTCTGAGGCTTGCATCATGGCCAACCTATAGCAATTATTGATTGGGACATTCTCTCCATCGCAAAGGAAGAAACCAAGTGAGGACACTTACACAACGTCATCTAAGCCACACACTCAGTCAGGTGAATGATGTGCAAATTGCCTGATTCACCATTTATCTAAGAATAAATTTTTACTGCCTTTTGTGGATTAGCCATATAATTGTAGACAGCTGCTCCCCTTCCCACCCCCTATAGCCCCTCAAATAGTAACTGACATTCCTGAACAAATACTGTACCCAGGGCACAGCTTGAGACCTCCATAAACCCATGGAGATTAAGCTGGAGAAAGATGGGAAGATACTGAGACTTTTGAGTTAAATGAGTTGAATGCCATTAAGCTTTTTGATATTTAAAGAAAAAAAGTCAATACCTATTTGATTGCTTAATCACTTAAACTGTTTAGCATCTCAACTAAAGATGACCACTTATCCACCACCCATATGAATGAGGATGGTCTTAGAATGTTTCCTACCCCACTGAAAAATCACTTCAATGTATATTATTTGTAAAAGCTTCATCCAATGAAAACATCTACAGCTGCATAAACATTTATGCCTTTGGATACTTCTAGATATAAAGATAAAGAAATCAATAACCCCTATATCCTTCCACCAATCCTAACTCACTTTGATTATACTAAAGAAATAATACAATCAGAATCACTGCTGTATGTGTTCATTACATCTTCATGGGTATTATCTTATTTAATGCTCCCAATACCACTAAATAGTGTTCATTGTACAGATTAGAAAACTGAGGCCAAGAGAGGTCAAGGGTCATGGAGCTAATGAGTAACAGAAGCAGAATTTGTTTTCTTCTCTCTTTCCAAATCTGAGGGAGCATTCCTTGGCACAACAGCTGCTTACCATGAAATGTTGTTCTCTTGTTTAATTATAAACCCTCTCAAACATGGTTCTAAGCCACAGACATTTGTCTGGATTCCATTAATAAGACCACTATGTCATATTAGTTCCTAAAGAGGTTTATGAATTGCAAAGCCACATATTCACTCTGTAGTCAGTGCATATTTCAGCGTGCACTTACTCAGTGCCCACTCTGTACCAGATGTAATGTCCTACCACAACTGGAGATTCACACATGTTGCTGGCTGTTCTCGGGTATATGCGGCCTAGATTAATACCACTAACATTTCTTACTTTGGACAGAGAGTCCCTACATCATTTCCCTGAAGCATCCTTCACCGTTACTTTCAGTCTCCGTTAAAACTTTAGTTTGCACTGTTTCTGACAACTATGTAATCAGCCTCCTTGGTTTATATAAATAAATTATATCATAAGAACACTTTTTAAAAATTAACTGGTGATAAAACCAATGTTAACAAATAAGACCAAATTTCTTTGATTCTATTTTTGACTTTTTCTTTCCATGAGCGATAACCATCATTCCATAGATACTCCAAAATCTATTTGACTGTTAACACAAACAAAATGAATAAATCCTGAGAAAGCCTACTGCTCGCTGGCCTTCAAAATACTGTAAAATATAAAATGAATGCAAACTAAACTATATTCCTTTCCTTGCTGCTTCAATTATCTGTCCATAAACATTGGCACACAGATAGGACTATATTGTAGCAGTTGTAATAATATAGAAAAATAATCTCAATTACCATAAACTAGAAAGTTATGGTAACTAGTCTTTCAAATAAATCACCATGTGTCACAATTTGGCATAAACTCCGAGCCTTATGAATAATTCACATTTTGTGTATTAATAATGCATGTCCTCTTCCTATTGGAATGCTCCCTAACACAGAATGGATATCTCCTATCAATTTCCTCAATTGACATCATGGAGTAAATCTAAAATTAGCACGGTGTTTTTAATACTCCCCTTAAAATCGTAACACTCGGCTAGCCCTTGAGGTTATCAAAAATATAGAGTTCCTATTATTTCTTGTCCTTTGCATGAGAGCCACTCAGTTAAGTACCCCAATAATAATTGCTCCTGCTGGTGAGAATATTTACATAGCAGAAGAGAAAATCAAGAAAACCTAGGCAGCGTTGATAAGAATTGGTTAGTTCTGTTACATTTCTCTCTAATTATATATTTATAGATTCACAATAACACTGGGACATAATTGCTAAAACATGGTAACCAACAGGGGAAAAAAAGGAAGAAAGAAAGCAAAAGACCAAAACAAATCAGGCAAGAGTTTTTAATAATTACAGATGTTTCCATCACCAGGTTTTCCTCCTGTGAAATTTTCTTTCAATATTCAGTAAAATTATCTGGCACATAAAAATGTCCAAAGACCAAATAAGAGAAAGGTGCCAATGACATACATTTGTAGAGAAAGACATTCCACTTATCATTATAACGGTACTCCCCGTGGGGACATTCCACATCATTACTGACATTATTATTATTTCAGACATTACTCAAGTAAACTTTCCGCCCCCCAACAGCCTTGCCCAAATGCACACAATACACAAAAACAGCAACAACACTTGACACAAGGCAAAGAGAAACGAGATACTTTGAAATTAAACAAAAAAAAAAATCATTTCTGTATCCTCCTCCTCCCTCAAGAATTCCTTTACTATCACTGGAGCCCAAAGAGGAGGAGAATGAGTTCTCCTGAAGTCCCATCAATGAAGAGCCAAGGGGGAAAGAGCAGAAGAGAGGGAGTTTTAAGGGAGGAGCCACGCCTGTGCCAACATCCGTCCCCTACAAGTACCCTCAGATTCATTCACTCTTTCTTTCAGGATATATTTAGGGAGCACTCGCTCTGTGCCAGGTATTATGTTCCACCCTAAATAATCTCCCAGCGGGTTTCCAGTGTGTATGCCAGCAAAAGAACTCCACCACCCAGGATTCGGATAGCTACCCCAAGCTGGCCCGGCCAGATGCCAGCCCACGCCGCCTTTGGCAACAGCGGGGAGAAGGTGGGTCACTGTCCAGCGTCCGGAGTCCGAAGAGCCCTTTCTTGTGGCAGAAGCCTCTCCCTGGGGTCAGAGGGTCACTGACCTCGTTCACACCGAGAGCGTCTGCCCTCATTCTCAGCCAGCCGATCATCCGCTGGAAAAGTTACGCTGGCGGGGGGTGGGAAGAGGGGCAGCGGGGGCATCCGGCAGGCTCAGCACCCCCGCCCGGGCTTCTCAGGTCTAACTCCCATGGCTACCGAGAAATATTGTCGGTCTCCAGCGGCTGGTGAAGCCGAACACGCGGCCACCGTCAGAAAGCCAAGTCATCCGAAAGATAAAGATAGATCCATTACATACCTAGACCTGGCCTTCCAGGGGCAGCCCCAGCAACGTGGATGTCGGCCGAGAAAGCCACAGCGCAATTCCCCAGCGCGCTGCCGGGGAATCGCCTTCCACCCTCCAGGGATGCTGGCTACGGATAAAGACAATTGAACGGGAGAACAGGATAAAAAGGATCGATACTTACCCCTAGGCGTCTGCTCCGGATCCTCACGTACCCTTGCTTCACTATGTCATTAAAATTGGAAGCCATCCCGGACAGCCGGTGACCCCCCCTCACCCAAGCGCACGCACCCTAAGTGGCTTTGGGGAGGGTCGAGGGCAGGGTCAAGAGAAGACGTAGAGAGGGGAGAAAGTGGCAGAGATGAAGCTGCTTCGGCTGCGGCTCGGCGTGGCTTTAGAAGGCGCGCATCACTTTCTCTGTCCCCCAAACCCTGGAAGTGGGCGGCCGGCTTGCAGCCACTTTGGGGGAGCGCGGCGAGGCTGGAGCGCCGGCGTCAGCTGACTCATCAGCCAGCCCGCCAGGAGGAGGAGCGGCGGCTGCTCAGGGATCCGGCCCTGCCTCTTCCCGGGGCCCAGGAGCAGGAGGAGGAGGAGGAGGAGGAGGAAGATGGGGGGGCCAGGAGGAGGAGCCGCGCGGGTCCCAGCGCCCGGCTGCGGCCACCCGCAGGCAGACAGCCTTGAAGGCGCGCACACCCCTCCTCTCCTCTCCTCTCCCGCCCACGATGCCCGACCCGCATCCCCTTCGGATCCCTCCCCTCCCCCGGGACCGCCAGCGAGCCCCACCCGCCCCGCACCTTCCAGACAGCCTGCCGAGATGACGCTCCCTCTCTTCTTGCTCCGGTGGCTTGATTTTAGGAAGAGAGGAAATTGCACTTTTCCCGGCCGCCGCCTACCCCGCCTCTGCCTCCAGCCCCGTCTCTTCCCTGAGAAGGGCTGATTTTGCCTCTGTTGTGCGTGTCTGGGGAGGTGGCGTTGCCACGGTTTGCCTTGACCTTGGCATACGAGAGAAGGGATATCGCCATGGCTTAAGCTACGTACTTCCTCGGGTTTCCTTGGCGTCCTGGACCCAGCCCTCGGTGACATCATTTGCCACATTTTCCTTGTTTGATCCTGTCTTCCCCCGCCGGGATGTAAGTTTCCCAGGGGCTAACACTTGGCCTCGTTAATACGTGCACCCCCAAAGCCTGGCCCAGAGCAGGTGCTGGATAAATCCATGGTGCCAGGCACAGCTCTAAGCCCTCTGCGTGGATTAATTCATTTAAACTCCCCTGTACCTTATGAGGTAGGTCCTCCCGTATATAAATACCAGGCCCATATTTACGCCTCCATAGCCTGGCAATAGAGCTCAATCTCATAACCATTAGGGGATACTGCCTATAGACTAAGATTCAAACGGAACCAGATTTTCCACCCCCCTGCCCCTGGCTGCACTGCCTTCCCAAAGCACGCCTGAGTTGATAACTGCTAACATTGATTGGGCACCAGACTGCTAGGCATTGTGCTAATCCTGTTTAAGGAATAATGAGATAGGTACTGTCATCCACATTTCACAGAAACTGAAGCTCAGACGAATTAAGAGACTTGCCCCAGTTCCCACAGGGCTAGCATTGAAGGGAGGTGTGTGTGACACCAGCTCTGCTGGTAAACACTGTCCTGTACCCCTTCTGAAGAGCAGATGTCATGGGGGAGAGAGGTTAGCTGGTTTCCAAGGAAAATCTTTCTAATCATTTGCACTGACCACAAGGGCAAGGCAGCATCAGAAATTTGACAATTCTTGTTCACGAGAGGTGACCAAACTAAGGCCGGGTGACCTTGGGTCAGAGCTATTGAGAAGAAGATTCATTTATTTAGTGGACTATTTGAGCTGATGACATTTGAAAGCCTTTCAACTCAAAGATTATAGGAATCATTCCTTTCTCGCTGGGAGTGCTAGCTTTTAGTCTCCTTGGTTTGATGGGTGTCCGTTAAAGAAGAGAATCACCCAAGAATGTGTCATGGAGAACTGAGACTAAATTGAGACAATCAAAAAGCAAATACTCTGGCAGGGAGAACTCTTTTTGCTATATAATAAACCATTAGCTCTGTCATCATGTTGTCATTCAATGTAAATGATGTTTTAAGTTTAAATCTCTGACCAAAAGAGGATGAGATGATAAAATCATTTGCACAGTTCTTTTTGAAGGCTTAGAACTTAAAGAAAAGAAAATACTGTCCATGGTTGCCGTGAAGTTGACATGTTCATGGAAGGCATTTGTCCGATACATCATTTGTAGACCAAATCCACAGTATCACAGAAACAAAGGATGCAGGAATTTAGGCATGAGGAGCTTGAAGTTAATGGCTCAAGATAACAGAAATAATTACTGACAAAAACTGAGACCGAGAAACCCATCCCGTGATAGTTAATGTTGAGTGTAATCAACATCCATAAATAGTTAAACTAGAAGTGAAGAAACTAGAATCAAACTAGAAAATACCAAACTAGATGTGAAGAAACAAGTGATTTTTTTTTTAAATTGCAAGATTGAATCCATATATGGTTTTATTTGTTTATTTGTTTTTTGTTTTTGGTGAGATCAAACTGATATACATGCAAAATACACAGACCATGCTCTATTATTCACAGGATGGACAGCCACTTACACTTTGGATGGACAGTCCAAAATATGCAATACACAACCGTAGCAGAAGGAAAAAGAAATAATTTACAGAGATATACAATGTAAGTAGTGCTTATAGAATTACACAGTGCACAACTTGCACAACTATACACTGCCAACCAGACATATAGTCACACACAGTTCAGTTTCACTGGAGATGTGTGACACAAAAAAATAATTATTTCAATCCCTGTTTTTAAGTCAATTTTCAAAACTTAGAACTTCTTGTTTGCAGTATCTATTTCTGTTTACTTCCTCAGCATCCGAATTCCCTTCTTCCAATAGTGGTCATCATTTTCACTTTAATATGCTTTATCCCCTGCTCCCAGTACAGGTGTGCAGCCTTGTACGTTCCTTCCTTCAGACGTGCTGATTGGTTCAGAAATGAGCACATGATCTAAGCTGGCAGATTAAGAGTCGATTGTGTTAAAATGAAATGAGTGTGAGTTCAAAATGGAATACATATAGTACTGCTCTTCTATTTGGACATCTCGTTGATATGAAACAAAACCACGTCATGCATTGAAATAGAACTTTATAACCACAGCATTGCAGAGCCAGAAATTAATCCAAAGGTTGCCTGGTCCAATGTATTCAAAGAAGAAATCCACTCTAGGGGCTGGCCCGGTGGCAAAAGTGGTTAAGTGCACGTGCTCTGCTGCAGCAGCCTGGGGTTCGCCGGTTCGGATCCCGGGCACGCACCGACACTGCTTGGCAAGCCATGCTGTGGCGGCGTCCCATATAAAGTGGAGGAAGATGGGCACGGATGTTAGCCCAGGGCCAGTCTTCCTCAGCAAAAAAAAAGAAAGAAAGAAAGAAAGAGGAGGATTGGCAGATGTTAGCACAGGGCTGATCTCCTCACAAAAAAAAATAATAATAAAAGAAATCCACTCTAGTTTGAAACATGAATGACTCATGCCGTTCCCTCTGCATTCCATTCAGTCAATTGTTATTATTATTATTTTTAGTTATTATTATTTAGCTCCTCAGGACAGGAAATTATGTGCACAAATCCAGAGGCTTCTGCACTTTTCCAGAGCAAGTGATGGGCTCCCAAGCTTCACCAAAGGAGATTGTACTTTCACTAAGTCCCACAAAGTACCAAAGCACAGGCTGAAATGGCACTTGTCCAGTATCTTTACCAAAAATAACTTGAGCTTTGGCCTGGTTGCCTGCTGCTCTCGGTGGGAGTGTCACAGAAACATATGCAGCCTTTCCTCTGGCAGGTGAGATGGCACTAAGGAAAATGATTCGCCCGTCACTAAGGAGAGAGGTTGTCTGCTCTGTGGCCAGGTCTCCCTTCCCTAGTTGTCACCCACCCAAAGAAGGATGACTTGGAAGATGACACCGAAATCAGGTGGGAGAAGATCTGGGAACGGGTCTGCTTCCGTTGTTCATGCTTCCTTGCTTCCTTCCTGCGTTCGGTAAATATTGACTGAGCACCCGCTACGGGTGGAGATGGTCCACAGTAAACTTTCTCTCTCTCTCTCTCTCTGTCACACACACACACCCGACACAGATAAACAAAGTCCCTGTCTCCATGGAGCTTATACCCTAGGAGGAAAGAGAAAAAATAAACAAGTGAATAAACAATTTAAATAGCTACAGATGGTGGTGAAAAGGAAATGAGAGGTGTGCTATGTAGGGGTAACAAGCAGCCCTTGTTTAGGTAAAGCCCTTACTTTAGGTGAGAGAGAGAGTGAGGGAAGTCTCGGAGGAGGTGACACTTCAGCTAAGACGAGACAGATAAGCAGCAGCCACGTGAAACATCAGGGGAAGCGCATTCCAGCTGGAGGAAAGAGTATCTGAAAAAGCCGGGATGCAGGAAGGAGCCGGGCAAGTTCAAGCCCTGTGGGAAGAGCAGTGTGTCTTTTTTCTTTCCTGTCTTCTAGGCATATTTCTTGTTTTCTTTCCGTTTATTTTATTGAGGTCAAAACGGTTTATAACATTGTGTAATTTCAGGTGTACATTATTATTTATCAGTTTCTGTATAGACTGCATCGTGCTCACCACCAATAGTCTAATTTTTATCTGTCACCATATATGTGTGCTCCTTTACCCCTTTCAACCACCTCCCAATACCCTTCCCCTTTGGTAACCACTAATCTGTTCTCTTTATCCGTGTGTTTATCTTCCACAGATGAGTGAAATTATGCAGTGTTTGTCTTTCTCTGTCTGGCTTATTTCACTATACATCATACCCTCAAGGTCCATCCGTGTTGTTGCAAATGGGGTGATTTTGTCTTTTTTATGGCTGAGTAGTATTCCATTGTGTATATATATATATATATTACATCTTCTTTATCCATTCATCAGTTGATGGGCACTTGGGTTGTTTCCATGTCTTGGCTATTGTGAATAATGCTGCAATGAACATAGGGGTGCATAAATCTCTTTGCATTGTTGATTTCCAGTTCTTTAGACAAATACCCAGTAGCGGGATAGTTGGATTGTATGGTATTTCTATTTTTAATTAAAAAGCAGTGTGTCTTAAGCCCAGAGAGGTAGTGGTGCAGAAAACAGGCCTAGAAATAGGATGGGGCAGTGTAATCCACATCCTAGCAGGCTACAGCAAGGGGACTGCGTTCTATTCAAAAGGAGGAAATCATGAAGGGACGTCGGATTTATACTTTTAAAATATTATTCTGTCTGATGAATATAAAAAAGATTAGAAGGAACTGAACTGGAAATGGTGAGACCGTGTAAAAGTCTACTTCTAAAGACCTGTACCCAAAAATCTTTAGGAAAAGAAAAATGAGGCTTCTGATGAGAATGTAAATTTGTATTAACTGATATAACTGTTTGAAGAATAAATGAGGATATCTATTTAAATAATTAAAACTTTGATAATTGCTTGCCCTTGGTCCTCAACAATTCCAATTCTGGAAATGTGTCCAAAGGTACAAATATTTAGTTATAAGAATATTCACTGCAGTATCGTTCATGATAATATATATATCTTGATATAATATATATCTTAATATAATATATACCTAAACATATTTTTTTCACATAGAAGTGTGTGCATACACGTAACCAAATTTCCAAAGGAGATAGGATCAGCCGGGTGCCATCATTCCCCATTAAACTTTCCATATTGAGAAGTGCTTTCTCCAACCTTGAATGAAATCTCCAGAAGGCCCCTGCCCTTTTTGGCTGCTACTAGGTAAGAAAAAGTCCATTTCAGCTTCATAGCCATAGAAGACGGACTGTCATTCACTTAGAGTTTATCCCCTGCCCAGAGTGTGGTGGGGGTTGGGGGTGGCTTCTTCACCAATTTTCTGCTCTGCCTCCTCTTCTACATAATACCTGCAGGCTCTGGGCTCCCCAGGATTGGAGTTCAGGGCAAAGGAGAGGTTCGAACCCAGGAAAGTTGTGCTTGCCCCAAGTTTTGCCTGGGACTGGATGCCCTCTGGGCACCAGGGCCATAAACCTTTGCGCTCTCTCTCTGGGAGCTTCTGTCAGCTCATTAGAGATGCACGTGCTGAGAGCTCCGCCTCCAACCCCCCCCCCTCAGTCTGGCTGTTCTTTATGCCCTCAAATCCCCCGATCCCACTGCTCCAGGCCTATGTTGCATTACTTTCCCCTTCCATGTGGTCCTAACCGTTGCCTGTTCCCTCTGTGTGAGGAAAAACTCCCTCAGTGTTGCCCCATCAATGAATGGTCAGCTCACTCCCAGGGCAGCCACTGCTCTTAGCTCTGCCACAAGTCAAGGCATCTAGCTGACCCCGACCTCCAGCTTTAGACTACTAAGGAGTGGGGCTGGCGCCAGTCCCTGTATCTTCCACACTGGAGGGGACTCACATTTAGCCTTCTGAGTGATTCTCCTGAAAATCGCTGTGCTGCTGTAAAGGAAGAAAGTAAGCTCCCCCTACTCTCCCCCATGGGGAGGAGAAGACCAACTCCCCACCAAGGAACATTCCTTCTTTAATCTCTTTAACCATAATGTCTTATTTAGGCTGGAGGTGCGTGATGAACTAATGCAGACAGAATGGTTTTGAACTACTGTTTCCCCAATTTCTGCACAGATGGTCCAGCACCTCACTTTGGAATGTTTTCTAAATGCCCAGCCTCTACCCCCACCCGTGGACTTCTGAAATTTAGTCAACACAAAGAGTCGCATTTATCATTCTGTTACAAATCCATATCATAACCATTAAAATGCACGTAAAAGATGTCGTTTCTTATTTGTTCATTCAACAAATATTATTTGAGCCAGGCTTGCCAGGCACTGAGGAGTCAATGGAACAGATAGCAAGAAACCAGACTCTGCCCTCATGGAGTTCACTGTCCACTGAGAGTGCAAGACATTAATAAAATACTCAAGTAAGAATAAAATGATACATGAAGGAAAGTTACATGATGCTGTGTGAGGGTAGGACGAGGAGACAGGCCCTGACTCCTTTGGAAGGTGGAGGGGGATGGAGAAATGAGCAAGCTGAGATAGGAAGGAGAAGGCACTGATTCCTAAGTGAGGGGAGGGAGAGGGTGGTGGGAAGAAGGACAAGATGTGCAAACGTCCCAGACAGGAGAGCTAGGGTACGTGGAGAACAGAAAGAAGGTCAGGGTGACTGCAATTGGAGAAGGAGAAGAGGGTAGTGGATGAGGAGGCCAGATAGGATAAAAAAGTTTCTCACACATTGGTCAGTGTGCTATAAATAATCTATGCAGTATGGTCTGGTTTTTCAAAATGAGTTTTTACTCATTTTTATATATATATAAAAACCCAGGTTCTATATATCTATGCTAAAATATTAGTGGTGGTTATTATTTGTTGGCAGGGGTATTAGAAATGTTAATTTTGTCCTGTGTGCTTTTTTAAAAAATAAATTCCCAATGCAATTTAAAAAAATAGAATCACTATTTCTTTAGGCACTGGTGGACCTCATGTCTTAAGTTTTATAACCAAGGACAACATAGACCTCTAGTGAACTGGACTCATATACAAAAAAAGAGTCCTATGGTTATTGGGCTCTCCCAGATATTTGAGTTTCTTTTCTGATGAGAAGAGCCCTCCTCCCTGTAGGTCAATGCAAAGCTAACCCAGGAAAATCTAGGCCAACATATGAGAAAAAGACCAGAGAGAAGTAATTAGGTGACACAGGCATTTGGCATCAATAGAGCCCTTTTTCAAAATGACGCATGTATCCAGTGGTTCTCGCAAGAAGATTAGAAGTCAATATTCCAGAGGGCTCCTCAGGGCTCTTCCCCTAGTTCACCGAGTGACTTTGGGCAAGCCATTAATTTCTCCTGCCTCATAACCTGATCTGGGAAACAGAGATAAACAGGGCCAGCCTTACTGGTACAGTCTGTTGAAGTCCCTGGATAAAATGTGCAAAGAGGGCGAAGTCTTATGCTCAAAGTGCTCTGCCAATGTTAATTAATCCTCACAGCGCCCCCAAGCCTTTAAAATTATCCACATTTCACAGCTGAGGGACCTGAAGCAGAAAGACTAAATGACTTGTCCAAAGACACAGAAGGAACCTGCTTCAGAATGGGGATTAGCAATCGACTGCATTGGCATCCGAATAAGAAGCATTTTAACTTCACTCATAAAATACAGTTAAATTGGGTCTGGAATGCTTTTATTTTGAACACAGTTTCGGTGTCTGTGAATTATAAGGCAAGGGAAAAACCAGACATATTTTCAATACAATATAACAGACGGACCCATTTGCAATTTTAAGGACTCCTTTCTCAGACTGACGATTATAATTAGCTGCACACATCAATTTCACTTTTATCTCATTGGCCGGAGCTTAGTCACATGATCTTGGCTTTACAAAAAGATGGGGAAGTGGGAAAATGTAGGTTTTATTCAAGGCAGCCAGGAGCCAGGCTAAGTTTGGAAGTCTATGGCAAAGGCAGAGGGATTGCTGGGTGGGGAATGGATCAGAGAGAACCTTTGAGGATGTAGTGGCCAGTTTGGGCTTTACTGGGGGACAACAAGCAGTCTCCAACAAAACATCCTCTTCTTAACATGGCTACAAACAAATTCACAGTCTTCCCAACATTATCCTCTTCTAGTATTTCCTGTTATATCAGCACGCTTTTAGCTAAAAATAGCGTAACGCTCAGCCACCAGAATCTCCCATCAAAGGCATTTATTGCTGTAGTTTATGAAATCTAAGAGGCCATTAATTTTAAGATGCACTACCACTTTATGTACTAGTAAGGAAGAAAAGTTACTACCAACTTAACTTTGCATGTCAATGACGAATCACAATAATTTTTAATAGCTTTATTGAGGTATAAATGACATAGCAAACTGCACATATACAGAGTGCAACATTTCATAAGTTCTGACATATGTATACCCCTGTGAAATCATCACATACTCAAAATAATGAACATATCCATCATCCCCCAAAGTTCTCTTATGCCCCTGCTATCTCATGCCACCGTGCTACAGTGGGAATCATTTTGCGATATATAGATGTATCAAATCAGTGCTTGTACACCTTAAACTCACACAGTGTTATGTGTCAACTATATCTCAATGAATCTAGGGAAAAAAATGTATTTTTCTATACCTATTTTACTATAACTTACCCTTTCCCCCTCCTCCTTTTGTGGAGACCTGTACAACCTGTACATTTTTGTAGATCTAGTTCATTAAACTGCCGAATCATATTCCATCATATGACAATAACACATTTTATTTCTCCTTTCTCTATTGATGGACATTTAAATTATTTCAATTTTATCCAATTACAAGCAACAGACACTAAATTGTTATGCCTAAAATATGAAATAAGATCATCACTGTAACATCTTTCCAGAAAACAAATGTAAAATCACTGTCAGTCATTGACACTTGATATCAGAATTCTTAAATAATATAGCTGCTTGTGGGCTATTTCAAATGAAATCAAATACTCAATAGACCTTCTAAGGAGCCAGAGCAATAAAAACGTCTGTTCTGCAGAAACTCTGCAGGCAGAATAAAAACTAAACTAATATATTTTAAATATTTCTTTGATTTCCCTTGTAAGCTTCAAACTTTAACTCTCACATCAGTCTATTTAAATAACTGCAAACATATAACTATGAATGATGGAAGCAAGGACATGTAGGATGCTGCATTAGTATTTTAGCTCAAAGAAAGATAACATTTGGTCTTCCTTCTGCAGTGACTTCAACAAGACCGTGTTCTGTTTGTATATAGAATATAATCCATGCCCCTCCTTTGGCCTGCAAGGTCAGACATGCCCGGACTCTCAACCACCTCCCTGACACCATTTACCACTTGCCCCTGCGCACCACTCACCACCCACAAAGGCCTTTCTGTTCATGAAATACACCAAACTCACTCCCACCTCACATCTTAGCGTTAGCTTGTTCCTGTGTTTCGCACACTCTTCCTTCAGATTTTCACATGACTGACTCCTTCTTGTCATTTAGGTCTCAACTTGCATCACCTCCTCTGAGAAGCCTTCCTGACCTCTAAATCCAAATTAGCACGGTCCTTCCAACCAAGTCACTTGCCCTCATGAGACTCTGCCTTATTTTTTTCAAAACGCCTAGCACAAATTGAAATTATCCTGTTTAATGACATGTTAGCACATCTCCTGCCTGTTTCGAGCACCCTCATCAGAGTGAGCATGAGTGGGAACATTCCTGACCTGTCCACTCTGAGCCTCAGTGCCTAGGACAATGCCTAGCATTGCTGAATGAATGAATGCAATGAAAGCAACACAGTGCCTGCAGGCTATTATTTGATAATACGTGTGTCCTGAGATGCTGAATGAATAGTAGAAACCTAAAATAGTGTCTGTGTCGCCATCTCATGTATATCTTCTTATGGGGTGAGCCACATGTAGATAAATAGACATCCTCACTGCATTGCTCTAAATTAATTAGTTAAACATCAATGGATCGTGCTCCACGTAGACCTGTTCATAAAGGTATCGTGCACTAGTAAAAGTCTAGACAAGCAAAAACAACCAACTACGGCCTTCGGAGTCAAACAGAGTTGGGTTGAATTCCCTTCCCACTACTTATTCTGTCTCTGAACCAGTGGTTCTCCACCAGGGCGACTTTGTCATCCAGGAGATATGTGTCTGGAGACATTTTGGTTGTCATAACTGTTGGGGGAGGGAAGCTACTTGCATTCAGTGGGTAGAGGCCAGGGATGCTACCAAACATCCTACAATGCGCACGACAGCCCCACAACAGAATTATCCAGCTCCAATGCCAATAGTACCGAGGTTGGGAAACGCTGCTCCAAACAGAAGACTTAATCTCTCCTGTACTCAGTTTTCTCATCTGTAAATTGGAAACAAATAATATCAACCATGTAGGATTACTGTGGAGATTAGTAAAAATATGTTTAAGGCACCAACAACTGAGTCTTGAGCATAAGTCTACAAATAAGTGTTATTTGTCTATGAGCATCACACATTCTATTGTTTATTACTTGTTTCTCTCTATTACTTATTTATCAAGGCGTGTGGCTCCTTTTATTGCACAGGTTTTTCCTTCTTCATCTTTGAATCTTCACTTCCTAATAGAGGGCCTGGCACATAATAGATGCTTAATAAATGTGGTCTGAATTAATTCAATTAAATTAAATATTGAATTGTCTAAACATCTTATACTTTGCTCTCATTTTGTCCCTCTCTCTCAAAATTAGTGTGACTACTCCTATCAGTTCTGTCCCCCATATGGTCGTTTCCTATTATTTTCTTATTAATCATCTTGCTGGTCTCTTAAGTCAGGGATTGAATTACAGGACCTTACCTGTCTTTGTCATCATCTTCTACCTCCCTTTCTCTGGCTTATTGGATACAACACACTGGCCTTCTTGCTATTTCTTGACAAGCCAAGCAGGATCTTGCCTCAGGGCCTTTACACTTCCTCTGGCTAGAACGCTCTTCTCTCTGGATATCAACGTGGGATCTTAATGTTCATTTCTCTCGTTACAATGGGGTTGAGCATTGTCCTATGTTTACTTTCTATTCCTGTTTTATAACCTGGGAGACGTTTGTTTATGTCTTTTGTCCATTTTTAAATATACTTTTCTTTTTTTCTTATTTATAGGAGTTTTTGTTAATGCATTCTAGATAACAATTTTTTGATAGTTATAAGTGTTACAAAAATCTGGCCTAGATTGCCTTTTTTTTCTTTATCATGTCTTTTAATAAACAGAAGTTTTCATTTTTACTGGAGTCAAATTTCTTGATCATTTCTTTCATTGTTAGTAATCTTTGTATCTTTTTAATGTCATAAAAATATTCTCCTATATATTTTCCCACCAACTTTAGTTTTGCTATCCACAGTTAAGTCTTTAGTTCATTGTGAATGATTGTGCTATTAGGAGGGAGAGGTGTCATGGAAGATTGGAATCTAATTCTTTTATTTCCCCGTGGAAACCACTTGGAGAAGCCCTCTTTCAGCATCACTCCACAATGTCTCATCCGTCATAGATCTACTTTCCCTACACGGGTCAGTTTCTGGATATTCAATTTCACACCCATACCAATGCCCCACTCCCTTAGCGAGCTTTATGTCAATTTTCCTCTTTCATCTAGGGCTGCTCCTTCCTGTGTTTTTGTTTTTGTTTTTCAGGCTCCTCTCCTTTTTCTATGCCTTAAGTGCTGGTGTTCTTTGGGGTTCAATGGATTCCTCTCTTTATTTTCCCATTCTATACACATTCTTTAGGATTCCATTGTCATCCATAAGTATATGCTTCCCAAATCCATATCCGGACTGTGACTTCTCTGCCAAGTTCCATAACCGTATGTACAATAACAGTAGCCTACACATGCTGAGCATGTGCTATATGTCAGGCACAGCCCAGGACCTACGGTGCATTGGCTCACCAAGTCCATTCAGCAACCTGGTGTGGCAGGTACTATTACCATTATTCACAGTCACCAGTGAGAAGGCTGTGGTACAGAGGTTAGGAAACTTCTCCAGGGCCAGCCCTGATGACCTAGTGGTTAAAGTTCAGTGTGCTTCACTTCAGCGGTCCGAGGTTCAGTTCCCAGGCGCAGAACCACACCACTTGTCTGTCAGTAGCCATGCTGTGGCGGCGGCTCACATAGAAGAATTAGAAGGACCTACAACTAGAATCTACAACTATGTACTAGGGCTTTGGGAAGGGGGAAAAAAAAAAGAGAGAGGAAGATTGGCAACAGAAGTCAGCTCAGCATGAAAAAAAAGAAACTTCTCCAGGTCTCAGAGCCAGTGAGTAGGGAAGAAGGCTGTGAACATCATGGACAGGGCAGAGCACACACTCAACCAAGAAGTCCGCTGCTCACCGGACGGCTTTATCTAGATGTCCCCAGCACATCTCCAACTCAATGTGTCCCAGTCTAAACGATTATTGATGAGAGATTTTCAGTGTTCTGAGAGGGATCATGTGTGTGTGCGCGCATGCACGCATGTGCGCACACACACGTATGCACACATGCATGCACGCACATGCATGTTTATAGGAAAAAATTATTCAGATGTTTGCTTTTTATTTATTTGTTTTGTTAATATTCAATTTATGAAATTTATAAATTTAAAAACTTAATTGCTAAAAAAATGGGAGAAACTGGGTGAAGGGTACAAGAGACCTCTCTGTACTATCTTTGAAACTTCCTGTAAATCTATAAGTATTTCAAAATAAAAGTTTAAAAAATCTGGCTGTTCCTTTTAACTTTACTGTAAAAACAAATTAGTATTGTACTTATTTGTTGTGCAAAATTTGACTTTCACTTCTAAGGAGTCTTTGAATGACATTTGCTTCATTTTCAAACTTTAATACCTTTAAATATTTTAAACTGTATTTATAAAATTAATAAATTTGATTTCCTTCTTAAGTACTGCAACTTTTTACCTTAGCATATAGAATCTTCCCCAATACAAATAATTTTTATGAGTTTTAAATGGGTAAATACTGTGAACCTAAAATTTTCTTAGCATTGCATGCTTAGTAAAATTTCAATTTAGTCATAAGCCTAAATCAGTTTTTCATTTACTCTTTTTTTTTCAGTGGAGTTACAAAACTTTCACTTTAATAAACCAAATTCTTTCAAATTTTATAAGTAGATTTTTAAAAAACTAAATATGTAACAAAATGTTAATACTGTGTTTTTGATTCTGTTTAACCTCTCTATACGTGATTGTAAATCTCCCTGGCTTCCAGGAGGCATAGAATCGAGGAAGACGATTAACAGCTAAAATTATGGAGGTCGTGAGACTCAGTGCGCTCAGATTCCTGTCATCACCGACTAAAGCAGAAACAGAACTGTTTCTCCATCATGGGCCACAATGGGTCTCTTAATCATGCATGCCATTTGATTGTGGTGTTCTTTTTTGGTGGTGGTGGGGGGGTTGTTGCCTGTTTTCTCCAGAAGACCCATGTAGGACTCCTTCAAGATTGGCCTCCCCCGTAAGCCCACCTACACTGTGTTCCTGTAAACCTTTCCACCAGCAACTCTCTGTTCAGCTGCCACAGGCCTGGAGGAGTTTCTTGGCCCATCACACAAGTTGGAATGTGAGGTTTGGTCGAAAATTCAGTGCACGCTTGGTAAAAAAAAAAATTAAATTAAAATTAATTTGGGGAGGTTGCCTGTTCTGCATGCTTAACGTTCCTAATGCCTGGGGTGCTGACTGATTCTTCTCAGCAATACTTTTGGTCATCACGAACCCCTCTTTAGAGTTGCTATGTCATGGACCACAAAAAATAAGAAAAGGCAGTCTGCCAGGTCACACATGCCACATTTGCCGCAACTCTGGATTCCAGTTACATTCAAGATTCTAATTCCTCTGTTTACTCCCCAAAATTTGCAACCCCACTCAGCTTACACTCTTGATTGGAATTTGCATTTCTCTGACTCTTGAGATCTGTAAATGTTTTTCATCTAGGTCTAAATACCAATGCATTTGTCAGGAATCCTGAATTTTTGCACGTTCCTTCTCTCTTTGGATCACACACCTCTTACTGATATTCGAAATGACATCACTTTGAACTTGGCTTTCTCACATTTGACTTGGGAGTCCATTTTCCTGACACTTTCCCAGTCTCCTCCAGACTCCTTTATTTTCCCTTCCAAACTTCCACGACCCTCTGCACACCCCACCCAGCTCGGTCTCTCAATAACCAACATCTCTTAGTACCACACATTCATCCTTAATTCTTCCTCTTACATTCTCTCTCCTCAACAGTTTTTGATTTATATATTTTGACGCTCTTTTATTTTGTGCATAGGGATACATGACTGTATTTTTTTCACTGAGTGTGTAACACCAAAATAAAGTGAACTTCCTTTGCAACATGAATAATTTGTGCTATGAATTCTAATTTCTTAGATTAATATAATACTCCCTCTTAATGTTTCTGTGATGGTCTGAGACATCACTGCCCATCCTTTATTTGTAATCTATAAGTATCATTTTAAAGTATGTTAGTCTTCAGTTAGTGTATAATTGAATGCATCTTTTCACTGGATAGTTCAATCCATTTTCATTTTTAACATTTATTGGTGTGTTTGGTCTTCCTTCTGCCCTCTTAATTTTTGCTTTCTGATTTCATGCTCATTTTATGTTTCATCTTTCCTGTTTTTTCTATACAAGCTATGTTTTCTTTTTAATTTTTAATAATGCTGTTAAAAAAAATGTTGTTGTCAACTGATACCATCTACATCAACACAACTTACTGTCTACATTAGCATGACTCGATTATGACAGGAAATTCTTGCCAAGAAAAATGAAATTGCAAATAACTTTATTGTTTGCTTCAGGAATTTGCTTAAAATCCATTTATCTGAACAATAGACTATTCACCTTGTTCTCTTCAGTGCAAGGAACAATAGTCCCCTCTTCCTAGTAAACAATAGATTACTCAAGTGGAGTCATCAAATTATTGCTTATTTTTCAAAGACGTCAAAATCTTCACCTCTCCACATCCATCAGTCCTCAACTATTATATCACAAACTTTGCCAAATCCCAATCAGGTCCCTGTAGTGAAAGACCTACCTTAAACCAGACCACAAAAACCTCACAGATTTCCCATCTGTGGCTCTCCCCTTTAGAGATGCTCCTGGGACTCTGCCTTCCCTTAATGCAGTCAACAGTCAACTTGCCTTTGCTTGATCTGCAGGTTATGGTGATGGTCTCTTTGGGGAGACAGCATTCAACACTATCCTGTTTTCATTCACCTTGACAGTTAATTTTATAATTTTATGAATACATTTAAGTCTATTTTTCACGTCTATGTCAAAAATTTTAAAAGTCTAACTTTTTGTAGATGATAAAAATTTAGCAATTTTTATTTCCCCTAGACCTTACCCCCTTTCCTAGCTTTTGTTGATATGATATGATATAGGATTATAATGATAAAGATGATGATGACTTTATAACATATTTGCTCTTTCAATAATTATTTTTGACATTTGTATTAGGTCTTATAAATATAGGTCTTGTAAACAACTACAATGGAAAATTTAGTGCACTTTATTTTATATCAGATCCATCCTACCTCTTCTAGTATCTATTATATAGTTTCTATATAATCTGAGATTTTGAATCCATAGATCTATTATTTTTTTTTCTGTTCCTTCTCACTCAAGAAGTATTTCGGAAACTTGTGTTCACTGTCACCATCACATTTAACGAAACCCTACTATTAAATCACATCTCTCTTGATCACTGCCAGTTTTTTATATTGTCATTTTCCTTCTCTGAATTTGTTTGATAATTTTTATGAATAGCAGGAGGATATCTCTGATTTTATTTTTAGGAAAAGGATCTACATTTTCCTGCCAGTAGAATGACTTAATGAGTTTAAATGCAAATCAGACAAAGGCCATGTAAGGTATACAAAATTCAACTGGATATCATTAGTAACTTCTCCCTCAGTTGTATGTGCTCATCAAACTGACAAGTCTTTACCCTTGGGTAGAAATTTTATTTATATGTCTTTAAAATTCCATCAAATTCATAAGGTGGAATCAGCAACAATAAATGCAATGTGCTTAAGATGTCGGGGAAAAAGCAAAATCAAAATCAAATCAAGTGACCAACTTGGGTGAGAGTTACAGAATCTGTGAACAGACATATAAATTAGTAAATGTGTGGAACTTGAATTTTGGGAAATAGACTAATTGACCACATCCTGCATTTATGGAGACATGACAAGGAGACTGCAAAATAGAGCTCAATCAGTTTCAGCAGGGTATGTGCCTAAAATATGCGGCGAAAACTCCAGGCAGGTTCCTGAATGAGAACTCTGGTCATGAATAAATCCAGTTAATTGGAAAGACAACTATTTTCCTTAGATGGGAACACAATCTTTAAACTTTAAAATTATGTATAAAAATTTGAGAGTAATAAAACCACAGTATTAATATTTTGCTGTAAATAATGAATTTGTACACACTTTATATTTATGCATTTAAAATATTTTAAGAAAATGAAAACTTCAAATTTTATAAGTTTAAACATTAGTAAATGAAAAAGACTTCAATATTCAGGAAGGTTGTTTTTATTGTCTCTTGGAGAACTTAAAGAAAGTAAATATATTAAATTTATAAAAGCTGTTTAAAATATTTGAGGTGTTTAAGCTTGTAAAAGGAACCAAATATTTGTCAAAGATCCCTTAAAAGTGATTGCTAATATCTGTTGGATTTAAAAATAGAAGAATATATTTGTGAGCTAAACTTAAAGCCTGAGAAAGAGCTAGTTTTTCTTTTACAATTGTAACCTTAATAAATTGAATATTAATTTAAAAAAACAACCTTCTGAATGGTATTTTCTGTATGTACATGCCTCCCTTGAGGGCTCCAAAAAACCTCACATAAATATATTCCTCCTTTCATATTGCTTCATCAAGCATTTATTTAATCATTAAACAGAGATTTGTTTAGTGCCTGTTTTAATCCACGTAATGGGCAAGACACTGGGGATACAGTGAGCAAGGAGGGAGGACTACTAGCAATATGTTCACATGAACACATATTTTCGTATTTTTGTAAATTTTGTAGGAGTGAGATGTTTAAGCACAATTAAGTTAGAATGCTGCTTTCTTCCCCACCAACTTTTTGCTTGTTACACTTCCCTTTATTGGTGGTATTAGGGCGGTTGTGGACATTTTTTTGGATCTGGCTAAGGGAAAGATGAATTTAAGATACATTGATTTGGTTTTAGTGGGATGTATGTATGTGATTCATAGTCATTGGTATGTTCAGTGAAGTTTTTGCTAACTGTTCTGGTGTAGGAATTGCTTCCTGAGAGATTCTCAGTGTCTACTGGGTTGACTCTCCCGGCATAATGACACAAAGATGCAAGGACAGAAGTGGTATCAAAATTGAGACCTGCTCCTGGCCTCACAAGGATGTGGGCCATGGAAGAGAAACAAGGCTTGGAATGTTCAGAGGCAGGTGACAGTCTATGGAAAATCCTGACACCAAAGGTCTCTATCATTGAGAATCTACTTGATAATATAGCACAAGTGACAATAAATGTACCATACATTTTTATTCTTCTTTTGATGGGAACTATGAGAAATAGAATTTCAGAATTCTTGAATTCATAATGTACAAGACATAAAAATTGAGTAGCAGCATATTAAATCACATCAGCTCATCTGACACATCTTGTCCTGATGAAGTCTTGTGGATCTAGACAAAACCACGCACAAAACTAATCTCAAAAAAGAAATAATCAACTATAGTAGAAGAAAGACTGAATCATCTCTCAATTCTCCCTCTAGAAAATAATATTACAAAATCATTGTCACATGAAAGGAGGATCAAAAAGTATGTACACAAAAAATGTAAGGAAAAAGGTGCTGTAGAGGTGTGAATCAGTTAGTGAACAAAAAATAAATGCTATGCTATTCTTCTGGCCTTTGTGACACGTGGCTTTTTATCAGCTGTAAAATCACATGATTTATAACTTCAATGATTTGTTATTTATTTTATGATTTATTTTCTCATTCTAAGTAAATCCTTGTTCTGTACCTAATTCTGTACTTGTAATTTGTATACATTTTCTTTTTAAAGAGGGCTCTAATAATTGTAAAAGCTTCAGGCCTGAAAAACCAAGATATGTCACTAGTAATGAACCAAACAACTGAAGTTCCTGGTTTTATGGAACTTACATTGCAGTGAGAAGGTGTCTGTCAATTGCCCTTGAACAGTAATAGTGATTGGGCCCAGATTCTTATTTTTTTTAAATCTTTTTTTCCTCCTAAATCTGTAGACATCATTTCATTTAATTCTGAGTTTTAGTATCACAGAAGACTGGCATAATGGGAAACAGAAGACAACAGGGCGATGACAAGGTGAGTTGCCATTACGGCATAAAGAAATTGTGCTTCAGTGGAAGACTATATATGTCAACAGCACGCCCTCCGAGTTATCAGAATCTAGCTCTGTTCCTTGACTTTGGAGCTATGTTACAACTCTGTAAATTGTAGATAACTGATAGATATGCAAAGTATGTCTTATCTGGTAGAGGTTCAAACTGTCTTCCCTCCTACACTATGGAAAAAACAGCTTTTGTCTTTACTTGCAATTCATCTCAACATTCCTTTACTCCAGATAAATCTGTGCTGTTTTAACTTTCCCTTTGAATCAGTTATAGCACCAGCCTGGACCCCATATACGAGTAAAATAAAATCTTTAACACATATTCATTTTGATATCTCTATGGAATTCATGATTTTACCTCTTCCTGAAAATTATCTTTCAATAGTGATCAGGGCTGTCTAATTCCCTCTCTCCCAGAAGGGAAGGTTGGAGCTAGATTGACTTTTGTTTCCTTATAGATTACTCGATTTTCCCTCTAGGTACTTAAGTTATTTTCCTTTATCCTTAAGATATAATATGTCATCATAGATGAATATTATTAGTTTGTTGTGACATGATGAATTAAAAAGTATAGTCGATAACCTCTAAGACAAGACAAAATAAAAAATCATTCTGATTATCTTGTTTATGAACTCTCTGGTTTAGTGGAATATGTGGATGTTATTAAATATTGTTGAAATTGCAACAAACTACTGATTTTTCACGTTAAAAGCATTAAACCATCCTAGATTTAGACAAAGCCTGAGAAACATTGCACAAGCCCACTTTCCAGTGCAGTTATTTTATTTCATGCCCATTGGGCCTATTTTAATCCATTCTAATGGTATTATTATTATCTTACATTTCAAAGATAAATTTAAAAAATCTGATGTGTACTCTGATGTTATTTTGATCTAAGATTTGTTCTCCAGACAGATAACTTGAGATTGTTGTAATATTGTCAACAAAGCTTATGTGTCTTCCAATGATGCAGTTTATGGCAGTCTTAGGCTTAAAGTATCACATATTTAGCATGCTCAGACTGTACGTTAAATAAAGAGGGATGCTTATTTTTAGAAAATAAAGGCACTGCTTAAAACCTGTTTTTCCTCATCTACCTTTTTTTCAATTATCATTTAAAATTCCCCTTTGTAAAAAAGGAGCCATATATTTTATCTCCAATAATCACATGACAAGTTGAAATATGCCAAGACCGAATCAATTCTACAGCTAGGAATGGTAGGAGTTCCAAGTCTTTGGCATAAGTTACTTTGATGTTATCCTAGACTGTAGAACAACTCCCTGCTACTAGAATTAAGCTTCTTTTAAAAATGTAGACGTATCACAACACTAGCTAGAAAAAATTCTTTCAGGACAAAGTCCACAGTATAATGTTAAATGAAAAAAGAGAAAGAGAGAGACAAAATTATACGTATCTTAACATTGTAATAAACTAAAATCAAAACAAAGATATTATATTGAATTTATTTAATTATAAAAAAGACTGAAGGATATACATAAAACACTAAAAACTTTATCTCTGGGTGTTGAAATTAAAAGTGATTTTAATTTTCATGTTTATACTTTTCTACACTTTAAGCTTTATATAGCAAGCTGTGATTAGTTTAAATTAAGAAGAAACAGTATTAAGGAAATGAAAAAAATATTATTACTCTACAATGATAGAGTTCAAATTCTTCAGTGTGACCTATGAAGACAATATTTACAATATGGCCCCACCTACCTCTCAGCCCTCATCTCCAATTGTCCCACTCGCCACAAACACGTCACACTCTACTCTCCAGACACACAGAGAAAATAATATGGAATCAATACCCTTGGCTTTTGCCCAATCACATTTCCTGTTTTTGTTGTTTCTGCCTCAAGAAAACCTTTCCTGATTTCTTTCAATGGTACCAGTTGTATCCACAGCATTTTGGAAATGCCACTTCAATGGAAATGATCATATCATCGCTTTTTCTTTACATATTTTCTCTACTCACTTGCGGGTTCTCTGAAGGCAAGGACCACATCTTATGTATCTTTGCACCTCCAGTGTCTCTGCCTGACATCTAGTGGGCTCTATATTTGTTGAATAAATAAGGGAATGAGCAACAAAACCGAAAAAAAGATTATGGGAGCTTTTTTTCCATTTCATGCAAACTTTACTTCTTGAGAGGCCTAAGAACACTTCCTGCGTCCTCCATAAAATTATTGTCTGAATTGGCATTCTTTTCTACAAGTTCAGTGAAAAAGCCAAATGTGGATGGTCTGTGCTGACAAAAACTTTCTTTTCTTCCAGAACAAACACTCCTTTGTATCTCTGGGGAGAAACTAGTTTTCTCTTAAGCAGTGTCCAGTCTATAAATAAAGGAAGCAATTTCTAAAACTTGCTGCAGAACCACATCTAGGACAAAAATTCTCATCCTTTTGTGTATATCTCACTTATTTTGAAGTTACTTATTATTCTGGCAAAAATACACCCTGGGGAGCTCAGCTCTTGTAAAAAGGAAGTTGGTTGAGTCTGTGATAAAAGAATTCTAGATTTCATAGAGGCTGTCTCATGAATATGTCCTCATCTTTCAGATTAATCTGGCAGTGATACATTTAATAATTACAGAGTACTTTTTCCTCAAAGGACTTGAACTTCATTATCCTCCCTTTAGCACCCCTATGAAGAAGGCAATCTTGTCATCATAAAACATTAAGAACACAGAATCCTGGTGTTATGGGTTGAATAGTGTTCCACAAAAAGATATGTTGAAGTCCTAACCCCCAGTAACCTCAGAATTTGACCTTATTTTGAAATAAGGTCATTGTAGGTGTGGTTAATTAAGATAAGGTCAAAGTAAAGTAGGGTGGACTCTTAATTCAATATGACTGGTGTCTTTATAAGAAGAGGAGAAGAGACACAGAGACAGATACACACGGGGGTAAAGCTATGTGATGACAGAGGTAGAGACTGGAGTGATACATCTATAAGCCAAGGGATGATAAAGATTGCCAGCAAACACCAGAAGCTAGAAAAGGCAGGAAGGGATTCCCCCCTAGAGTCTTCAGAGAGAGCATGATCCTGCTGACACCCTGAAGACTTCAGGCTTCCAGAACTATGAGACAATAAATTTCTGTTATTTTAAGCCGATCAGTTTGTGGTACTTTGTTACAGCAGGCCCTAGGAAGCTAATACATATGATAGATTAGTTTCAACACATTTCCCAGGATTTTGCATCTAAGTATTGGTTAAAATAGGATTAAGTTGAGGTCTTCTGTCCTTTGAGTCAGCCTGTGGTCAAGTAGGAGACAATTATAACTCTCTAGTTATAATTCTTCTAGTTCTGCCATAAACATTGGCCGTGGTTGTTGAGTTCTATAAGTGGAAAAGGTGGGACATGAATTTGCAAAGAGATCGACTTGTCTTTCTCTTAATCTCCCATTTAACCTTTTGCAAGTTTGATCTAAAAGTCAAGAACAAACCCAGTAGGGTTAAACTAGGCAATAATTTTGCATTATCTTCCATGTAGTCATTCTTCTGTCCTGATGTACTGTGAAGTCAAGATTTCTGCTTATTAACCTTTCAGCAAAAGCAAGCCTGACTTTTTAGTTAGAAGCTAAAATATTAGGAACAATTACCTTAAATGGCACTGCACTTCATATCAAGAAGTTTGGCATCATGGATGTTTTTTTTAGATGGTCATTTGTTATAAAAGAGGGAAAGGAGGTGAGAACAAATGATGAGCTAAAATGAATAAAATGTATAGATTCAAGGTAGGAATTAATTTAAACGCCTGTAAACGATCAACGAACGTGCAATTCCCATGGAAAGCAAACACACGACGGTAGAGGCAGAAGAGGGTCATTGTTAACAGCACTGAGTATGAATTCAGACTTTCAGTTTTAAAATCCTGGCTCTACCTTTTACCCAGTCTCAAGATCCTGGGCGAGTCAGGTACCTCTACGTGCCTCTGTTTCCTCCTACATCAAGTGGGGGTCATAAGAGTAACTCCCTTATAGGGTTGCCGTAAGCATAGAAAGTTCTTGGTATCCAAATTCAAGAGAGAAAAACGCTGATGGTACTTTGACCCTAATCCATACCGGAAAGAAGAAATCACCAGAAATGGTTTTCAATCCATCCCACACCATCCATGACGACTCACCCAGCACCATCCTTCTGACGGGGTATCCACAGCAGCCTCAGGAAACTCACCAGACCTTGAGAACTAAAGGCAAACCATCTCTGCTTCGGAAAGCCCCCAATCCTTGAATTCCACCCTTCCCCAAACCATAAAAAGGTCAGCTCTCTCTGCTTGTTCAGAGGGAGATCCACCAGAACAGTTCTCCCTTCTTAGCAAGCGAGACATTCAGCTTTTTATGTGATATCGAATAGAGGTTTCTTCCACACCGTAAGGACTAGATCATTGAATATAGACACGGATCCCTTAGACAGCGCCTGCTGTGTAGTAGGCAGCCCGGAAGTGTTCGTTATAGTTATTAAAAACTGTGGTGGCCCTTGGCCTATTGGATGGACCAGCAGGAAGGAGAGGCAGTACAGAAATGTAGAATTAAAAATCTAGCATTCAGAAATCAGGACAACCCCGGTTCAAACCCTACCTGCCACTTAACAGCTATTTAAATGCAGGCAAATTACCTACCCTCTATAAGAGAGGCCCGCAAACTATAGCCAGCTAAATCTAGCCTGCTGTTTGTTTCTGTAAACAAAGTTTTATTGGAACGCAGCCACACCCATTTGTTTATGTGACAGCTGTGGCTGCTTTTGAGGTGAGCATTTGCAGTGGAGACCATATAGCCCACCAAGCCTACAATATTTACTAAATGGCCCTTTACAGAAAAAGTCTGCCCTGCTCTATAAACCTCAAGTACCTCATATATGAATGATGTCAATAACAGTACTTCCATCCCAGGGCGACTGTGAGTGTGAAATGAAAGAGCACATGTCGAGGGTGTTAGCAAAGCGTTTGGCAGAGTAAACACGGCATCGAGGATGAGGAACCAACCAGCTGAATCAGTGGGAAAGGCTCCAGTTTTTCTTTTTACTTTCTGACTTGACCTTGAATTATTTGAGGTGGGGCGTGACCATGATTCTCTAGTGGGGCCACAGTTCTCCCCCTTTCTCCTTTCTTTAAAATTTATTTGACTTCAAACATTGTTTACCTGCCAGGTGCCTGTAGACATTTAAAGTGGAGCGCATCATTCTAAGTATTAGCCGCTAGTATTACTCTCTTTCTTCCAACAGATCACCTAAAATCTCCCGAGTCCTCCTTGTGTTTAATTATACACCTAAATATTTTCTTTAAAAGAGAACAAATTGCACAGAGTAGAAGCATAATTCGTGTGATTTAAATTAATTAACTACTAGCGCCTATTACATGTTCGGCACTGTGCCAGGCACTGGAGCCAGTAGAGTTACTTTAACTAGGGTGGAGAAGAAAGGCCTCTGTGGGGTGGAAGTATCTGAGCTGAGCCAGTCACAGTGAAGGTAAGGAAGAGCATGCTGGGCAGGGTAAAGGCCTTGAAGCTGGGAGACTTTGACTTGTTCAATGGGAGTAGTGAGACAGGTATGGCTGAAGCACAGAGACAGGGAGAGGTGCAAAACAAGGACAGAGCCAGGCGAGGCGCGGATCATGCCGGGTCTCAGGGGCTAAGGTAAGAAGACAAGCTTTTCTTCTCAATGCCGAGAAACTGCTAAAGCTTTTAAACAGTTAAGAATGTCTGTGATCTGATTCACTTTCTTCATAGATCTCTCTGGGTGCTCTTTGAAGAATGAATGAGTAAAGGAATGAATGAATGAGTGAGTGAGTGAATGGGGGTAGCCAGTTTTCTGTGTTCATTATTAAAAAGGCAACAGGGGAGGGCTTAACAACTCTGCTGAAACCAGGAGGCTCAGAAAGCCCTTCGGAACCTTTCATGTGGCGAGTGCCGCGTGTCCTTGGATGTTGCTCAGTGGTGCTGTGCGCCAGACCCGGAAAAGGAAAACGCCAACTGGGTGATGAGCAGACCTGGAACGGCAGCAGGTGGCCTAATTGTCCTTCCCAAATGTTCTTGAAAAAGTCTGTTGTGCAAATATTTAATTAAACTCTTCAGGTTCTAGCTAGAAATATCCAGATCTACGTGCAAACATGTAAATGTCTTTCAGGCTCTAGTTTAAAAGAATCTAGATGAAGGATCCTTTGCTGTTAATGTTTTTTGTGAATTCTGGCAGGGTGGGATATACTTGGAAAATCCTTTGCGCAAAACACCTTGGCATTGCCTTGAAAATTAAATAACTAATACAGCCCAGAGCTCTTTGGCTGGGTCTAGATGCATAATTGATCTATTCCATTTTGGCTTACTTGCCCTCTCCATTCATTCAATTAATATTATTTTGGCTACTACGTGTTTTAAAATATTTACAACGTATGAAGTACTGTGTTAGGCACATAACATTGCCACATAACATCTTATCCTCACAAACTCCTATAATTATTAATATTAATTATATAAATACATATAATTCTATAATATTAATTAATAATACGTGAATAATATTATTATTAACAATAAGTGAATACATGAGAGGTGTTTATGACAATGCCTCTCACTCAATACCTATTAGCTAGTATCATCACCATTTTTATCATCATTATTATTGCTATTAATATTAGTCTTGTATTTTCTATTATTAACTCAATCAATAGATGAGGAAACTGAGGGTCAGAAAAATTAAGTAATTTTCCCAAGGTCAAATGATGGTGAAAATTGGAACCCCAGACTCTGACTTCAGAGCCATACTCTGAACCACCAGGGTCCACCAGATCTACAATGATAACTATCTAGTTGAAAATAAATTACTATCTGGGCCAAAATTGGAACCAGTTACCTATAGTATCCATCCTTGATGTCCCTTTAAGAGTTCCTACACAAATACACACATACACACATAGCTGTCCATATAAAAACACATTCATAGTTCTAGGTACACTTAGGACCTCTAATAAATTACACTAATAGACTCTTTGTGTGATAAATGTGCTGTGTTTGTCAAGTAAAAAAAAGCCAAGAAGTTATTTTTCTGAACCTTTAAAAAATATATTACAGACCTAATAGTGTAAAATAATTCTCCATGAAAAATATTCCCTGATTATGATTCCAATTCATAACAATAAATTCCCTAATGTTGCCGTTGTCATTTCAATAGGTGCAGTACTCTACGTGCAAAATCCTCGAGAAATTTCCAGACGTTTTCTGATTAATGCACAATTTTTATTTTTTATTTTTTTTGCTTAGCTCAGGTGTTTCTTGAACAAGGTCTCAGGGAAGCAAAAAAGAAGGATTATTTCAGTGGGAACATATGCAGAACTTAAAAACCTGCAAATTACTGTCAATATGGTGAATATCATTAAAAAGAGGAAAATAATGCTGACTAAACTGACAAGCAGACTGCTGAATCCTGGGCTGTGTTACCCACTGAGAAACGTAGCCTTCACTTTGCTTGTTTGGGATTTTTGTGACAGGTTCCAGGCATACAAACAGCTTTCTCTCTGCTCCCTTCTGCTCTCGGCCCGTTGACAGCATATGCCAAGACCTTCTTGCTCTATTCAGTGACTCAGGAACACACAAGGCTTGAGTCAGATAACAAAATAATTCCCATTTGTCCTCTTTTGTGCTCTTTATTTAAAGTTCACTGAAGTGGAGTTCTTTGCCAAATTAATTGGCAGGCTCTGTATCCATCGGCAAACCAGGCTGGCATGAACTACAGAATCCCTCCTCATCGCGGTCCCTGGGAAACCAACTGTAAAGCCACAACTTGCTTTAGTGACTATGGAATTCCAGTTCATCCTTCTTGTTCAGTGCCCATGTCTAAATGCCAGAAAGTAACTCAGATAGAAGTGTGCCAACCCAAATGCCAACAACTCCTTTTCTCCTCAGTCACAGAATCTCAATATTACTCAAATGTCTGGCAGAGGTCCCTCAGGAAAGAGAGGAGCAGACCCCAATCTAGGTTGGTCATGTGACTTGGGTGGTCATGTGACCCAGGTGTGGCCAATGAGATATAAGCAGAAATCCCCTGGGGGCCCCTAGGAAAGTGAGTTCTCACCCCTGATAAGAGGATGGCATTGGAAAAGAAACGCTATGCACCACTCCCCCTGCTTTGGAAATTATTGGGTAAGGACGTCATGCTTAGAAGAGTCCCATCCATCTCGTCACTGTAAGTGGAAAGTTTAAAGACTTGCAGGGATGTTGATGTGGAGCCCTGATATCGTTGAGTCACTGAACCATCACCAGCAAATCACCTTTTGCCGGAGCTTCCTTTTATGTGACAAAATGAAAGATTCCTTTAAGATCCTGAAGAGTGAATATTCCCTTACTTGCCACAAAAAGCATTCAGAATTCCTATACCAGTACTCTGATTTCTCACGTATCTCCCTGTCCCTTTCTAAAACAGTGCGAGGGTTAAATTTAGGACAACTTTCTGTATTAATCCTGAGAAACTGGCCTTGCAAAGGTGGCTCTGTTCCCACTGAGGTAATGTGGGCCTGGTGGAGGGAAAAGGCAGTTGCCATGGGCCCTGATGGAGCATCTCTGCACATTCCTGCTGAGTGTGCCAAGAATGCAAGGCCTTGACTGCTCTTTACCAGGGTCACTTTTCAGGGCTCTCTTTACAGCAAGCAACTTTGAGGGATGAGGTAACATCTCCCCCAGACAGGTCACTGTAACAGTGGTGGATTCCCCAAGCTGAATGTTCCTTACTTGTATTGCAAACCCACTTAGGCCCCTCTGTGCTGGCAACTCCTCCCCTTCCCCCTTTCACGGGCCTTGGAGGGCAATGGGAGACAAGCCAAACATGAAGCTCATGCTGCTTGCTGTGCATAATAAAGTCTTTTGTCTCTGACCCAAGAACCTCGTGTCTTCTGCCAGCACATATGAAACTGTTCACTTGCAAGTAGGAAATCTCAGAACCTTCACGGTTCTCAACAGGCCTATGGAGCAAAATATCCCCCTAGATGAGAGGCAGATGCTCCCACATCCTGAGACTATGGCCATCACTCCCATCATTCCTCCCATGAAAATCGACAGTGACTGTTTCCTTGAAGTCACCATACTATAGCACTTAAGAGCATAGTCTTTGAAATTTGACCTACTCAGTGTCGAGTCTCCCATTCACTATATGACTGTGTGCAACTTTTTTAACCTTTCTGAGCTCCAACCTTCTCACCTGAAAAATAAGAATAATAGTATCTTTCCAAAATGTTGTTGTTAGTTTTCATATTCTTGAAGCATGAATGCAATGTCTAACACATGGTAAGCAAACAATCTTAATAGCTTCTCCCCAGTCCAAACCACCACAATTTCTTTCCTAGATGATGACAACAATCCCTTAACCAGTTTCCCCGCCTGCACTCTTACCCTGTTTTGATTCATTTCCCATGAAGCAGACAAAATAACATTTTAGAAATCAGATCATGTCTTCCTGCCTCGAACCTTCCAATAGAACAGAATCACAAGCCAAGTCCTAATTATGGCTGATAAGATCCTCCATCTTTCCATCCCTGTGTACCTTTCTAGCTCAATTCATCAATCCCTCCAGTTTTCACTGTACTCGTTGAACAATTCAAGTTCATTCCAACCTTTGGGCATTTGCACCTGCTATTACTGCTACAAGAAATGCTCTCTCTATGGATCTTTGCATAGCTCACTACTGCTCATCATTCAGACCTGCACTCAAATGCACTCCTTCGGAAAGACTTTCTCTCATCACTCTATCAAGATTTGTCCCTACCAATTACTCTATTCCTTTATTCCTTTTGTTTTCACAGAACTACCTGAAATTAGTATTTTTCGTTTACTTAGGAATTTTATTTTTACTTTTCTTCTTCCATTAGGATGTGAGTTCTATCTTAATTGCTATAACTTTTGCACCAAGAAGAGTGCCTGGAATCCAGCTATATTGTTGAATGAATGTTATGCTTATATCATCAGGATATTAAAGAAGCAAAAGTCAATAGCCATTGAATGTCTCAAGGCAGGACAGTGTGACAAAAAATAACAATCCTTAGGCCTTTCTTTCCCAGACCCATGTTTATTTGTGGAAATTCAGTGGTGTGTGAGCAAAATTATATCAACTTTTTTTGCAATGTTCAAACTAAATAAATAGTATATTTGGGGACTCTTTCAGCTCTAAAGGCAACCCTTGTGAATTTTGCAGAGACTTTCCTGGAGATGAGTTGTTTTTAATCACTAACATTCCCTTCACAACTATGCCCACAAGGACTCAGGCTCCTTGTGGTGGTTAAAAACATCAGAGGGATTGAAGAGCATCGTGGTGGGCTCAGAAAAGCCCACAAAATATGTAGAAAAGCAAACTTTATGTTGTTGACTTTTAATTAAATGACTTTTTTTTTTTGAGAATGTGGGCTTTTCTTAGACATTTATGGTTCAAAATGACATTTCCTATGTCTAGTATTCCATAGGAAATGACTAGTTTGGGGACAACCATCTAAAGTACATTTTCCTTATCATTTGAAAATAGCATTTTTTGTGTGGGGGAAATCATGATGTCCTGCAGAAGTATATTTTAGGCTTGATTCTTATAAAATATTAAGTGCAGATAATACATAGCCATAATATTCTACGGGAAGTCTGGCTAGGTCCTTTACAATTTCTCTGCAATATTCAGGCTTTGGCTGCTGATACATTAATATAACGAAACTACACATTGCATTGTAAACGTCTTACCAGTTCATAAGCAATCTGGAAGAATAATTGCATTTTTCACAATGTTTATCAGAGTTTTTGGCAGATAGTGTGTGTTTATTAAAACAAACATATTAATTTGTTGGTTAGAAGAATACGGAAAAGATTTTTGTTATGAAAAGAAAATGTTAGTATAACCTATCACAGTCTAGGGCTGCTGTGGTGACTCTAATGTCTCAGCCTCCCTCTCTTTTACGTTTTGCTATTCCTAGTGTGTGGCTTCATTCTTAATTTGGCCTCATGATAGCCATATGGCTGCTGCTGTTCCAGCCATTAAGTCCGCATTCCATCCAGGAAAAAGGAGAAAAGGCAAAAGAGTACCTGTGATTTGAGCTTTCTGGGTGCTTCCCAGGAATTCCCATCAAGTAACTTCCACTCTCATTTTACTGACCTGAATGTGTCATATAGCAAGCCCTATCTTCAGGGATGATGGGAAATATAGATGTTTAGCTGGCCATGTTGTTTTCATCATCAAAATCATGGCTCATCTTAGTAAGGAACAAAGGTCGAAGAGTTACTGGGTAGGCAACTTCTGCCTTAATAAAGTATTATAAGCATCAATTTCCCTTAATTTTAGAGGACAGACATATAAGATTGTACAGGTTCAGAGACAGAAGATAAAATTCTTGATAGGGACTCACTTATGAATTTTAATCCATATATCCTGATGGGTCTGTTCTCAAATTCTCTGAAAAACTAAACACCTAAATTTAGGGCTTTTATCTAAAAAGATGGAAATGGAATAATGCAGCAGGTGAAATAAATATGTTATCATTGAGTAATGACGGTCGCTGAACGCTAAATGTTGACTAGTAAAGGTATCGTGATACAGCAGATGCTACTGGATTATCAGAGATTGTGATATATCTGATGAGCTTAAATATGATTTTTTTGAAAACACTTCAAACAATGAAAATCACTTAGAAGAGTCCATTTTGAAAGCTAGTGTTAGCACTTGCCATCATTAACAGGATGCTACTGCTGATGGTGGTGGGGATAACGATGATGATGATGATGATGATGATGATGATGATGATGATGATGATGATGATGATGTTGGTATTGGTGGTGGTGGAGATGGTAGCTAACGTAAAATTGGAGCCAAATGTGTGCCTAGCCCTGTTCTAAACACCTCACACATTCCATCTTGTAGATTCACATCCATGTTGTAAAACAGCTGAATATTTTTAACCTCATTTTATAGATGAGTGAAGAGAATAACTAACAGCCCAAGGGCATTTGATTTTCAAGAACTTGAAGTCTTACTCCAGAGTTGGGCTCTTAATTCTCAAATTATACCACATTATATTTCAGGAGGGATGAGGAAAGGGGGGTCCAGCAGGACTCGGAAGATCTGAAGCCTCATCACAATGCAGGGCTCCTACCCCTGGCTTCGTATCCATCTTGTTCGCCCTCACCTAAAGACTCGCCCCTTCTCCTTGGCATGTCTCTGGTCCTGGGACAACGGGAAGCTTATAGATGAGCCAGGTCCTTTATCAGTGTGTCCGTCAAAACCCACACACATCATGAAAGACAGAATGTATGGAAAATTTTGTGCTGGGACAGAAATCGGCGAGTAGTAGGACTCTCTTTTATTGTTTACAATAACCAATAAGTAGATTTGGTCCCTTTTCCTATCACTTCCAGATATTTGTAACATCCAAAAATCAACTTTCTACCAACTAGGTGACTACTGTGATGGATACTGGTGCTGAGAAGAGAAGGATATTTAAGCAGGGACTACTTTTTGAAGTAGTATATTAATCAATAGTTTTATATTATAATCACTTTTACTTTCTCTTGAACCACAGGGTTCAGATAAAGAAATCTCGGATAATGAAGACCCTTATGTGTAAATGGGATATTATGGAACTATTGCTTTTAACCTGCTTTGTTCATTTAATAATGTATCATGAATATTTCCCACATTATTAAATATCCTTGTGCAATCTCCTTGTAAATGTATATATGATATTCTACTGTGAGGACATATCATAATATATCTAACAGTGTATACTGCTAGACACTCTGATTCTAAAAAATAAATTATTGTTAATAATGCTGCATTATATATAATTGTAGTTAAATATGTGCAGACATCCTTAATTTTTGAGATAATAAATTTCTGGAAGTGGGATTGTCACAGTGAAGGATTTATGCATAGTAGGAAACATTTTAAATAAGCAGTTTTTAGTCAGCGTTCACCAAGAGGTTACCTTCGCCAGCTCCCTTCCTCAGTGTCATATGAAAATGTGACGTGGCTGCACTGGAAATGGACTCCTACTTTATATCCATTAGGGGTTCCATCTCAGCTATATACTATCACTACTGAAAAATGGAAGCCCCTCAGGCCAGCTGTCCTCCTGCAAATGTTTTTCACCCACATACTGTCCTGTATTTCTCTACCTCCTTCTACTTCCTTCCCTTGCAAAACCTTGTGCTCCTTGGGAAACCAGTTACGTGGCTACCAGGTCCCCCTCTTTGACCTACCTCCTCATCATCCACACTCTCTATTCCTTGGTATCAGCTGAACTCTTACTCCCCTTAGAGAGCATTGCTTTTCTGTAGACCACTGAAGGGGAGTTATACTCTCTTCCACACCACAGTTTCCACAGGCATTCTCCTAGCTTCTCATTGCCTTTCCCAGCTATTGCATCACATCCTGACATAAAAATGCCTTCTCCCTGGGGAGTCACAGCATTTGCTGTCTGTCAAACTTTCTCACCCTCTCTCCCTGCGTATCCCCTTGCTCACACAGCAGCCAGAGTGATCTGTTTAAAATATACGTCAGATCCTGTCACTCTTTGCCTGAAACCACCCAATGGTCCCCATTACACATACATAGAGTAAAATCTGAAATTCTTACCACAGCCTATCAGGCGCTAAAATATTTGTCCTCCATTCTCATTTCTTGCTACTCTCTGAGTAGCTCCCACCTCATGGCTTGTAGGTGGCGTTCCGTCTGCCCTGGCACACTTCCCTCAGCTGCCACATGGTTTACTCTCCCACCTGCTGCAGATCGTGGCTTCAGCATCATCTTATCACAAAGGCCTTCTCCAACCAACACATCTAAAATAGGGATGGCTCTCCCACTCCAATCTCGTTCCCTGTTTTCTCTCCCTACTTTGTTCTTCTTCATAACCCTCACACCCCTCTCATGGCAAGCATGAAACGGCATGTGTCTATGAAAACAGGGACATTTTTGGTTTTGTTCAACGGTGAATCTCCAGTGTCTTCAGTCTCTGGCATATAAGAAGTACTCAGTCAATATTTGTTGAATGAATGAATGAATGAAGAAATGATGATCTACTTATCTTTTGGTCACTTACCCATGCTTATTTTGACACTCTCTCCCTCTCTATATTATAATGTAATTATCTCTGTTCTCTTGCCTTGCAGAATAGACTGCAAACTCCCTAAAGCCAAGGCTTCATCCTGTTTTTCTCTGTCTCATCTACACTTAGGAAAGATCTGACACATGAGAGAGACTCGGGAAAATATTTTTGTTGAACTGACCCCTCCTCCCTTTCAGATCCCTCTCTTACCTTCCCTATCAAACTCATTTTTCAAACAAGAAACAGGCCCAGAGGAGTTCAGAGAATTCCCCAAGCTAGTGAACAGCTGAGTCATGACTCTAACTCACATATTTCTACCCCAAGTCTAGTTCTTTCTTTAAACTTTTAATCGTGTTTTTCCTACCAATTGCCTATCCTCATCTTGAATTGATATGTATAGAAGGTTCCAGCATTGTGCACATGCTGTGAAAAGTTATGTTTGAGACCTTGGGTTCCTTAATTTGTCAAATGTTTGGAAGAAAAATATACTGCTCTAATTATAGAATGCAGATGGTACTTTGAAAACTTACAAACTATGTCATTTAACAAAGTAGAACATAAGAGAATCATGCTTTATAAAGTGACCTTATTTTCTTAAAGGGACAGTTTTTGTGAATCTTACTTTGAAAGGCATAAAGAGGCTGCCTATACATTCTTGATTATAAGAATACCTAAAGTAAGCCCACTAAATACCAGTTACAATAATTTTAACCATCAATTATAAAAGTGAGCCTTTCTAATTATAGGCAACATTTAGCATTTGGGACTGAATTATTGCTGGTTATATAAGTTGCAGATCTTACTAAAGCCAAATATACCCTAGCAGGATTTTACCCCACATTTCTAAATTTCTAATTATATTGTGACAACATCAGCACTACCCTCTGCAAAAGTTTAAAACCTCATGACTCAAAAATAATCTACAAGGAAACTTCCAGAAGCAAGGAAAAAATGTGAATGAGCACATAGCCTAGTATCAACATCATATATCCCGAGGAACAAGCTCTTAAAAACATGAGAAGCTATGACCGATCAATGCAATTCTTTATTATATTATGAATTTTCTAGAAGTGACACAAAGTATCCCAATTCTACCATTTCTTCCCCAGAATGCATACTAACCATAAAGCACAGTAGTAAAACATGTGACAATTCCCATTTCACCCACAGAGCATGGCATGAAGGAAGAGAGCAAATAACAGAATTAATTAATGAATTCCACAAATATTTATGGAGTAGTAAATAAGGCCAAAGATCCCACCTTTATAGAGTTTACATTCTAGTTGTAATTAAGAATGACTATAAAACCTACTCAAGAGGTGTTTAAAAATAAGCTTGTCAACTCTGTGAAACAATGAAAAGAGGACTCCTGTTTAAAGTATAAACTCATTAATGTTTCCCAAAATGTGGGCTAGGAAGTGAATTCAGGTGTTAAACTGTTTTTTAAATAGTAATGTCTTTATTTTAATATGTATATACTATATACAAGATGTATAGAGACACATATAAAGATATATATAGTATGTATTTTTTATATATTATATATATTTACATACATATTTAAAGGAAAAAGAGAGATTTTTCCATTTAAAGAAAAATGCTAAATAAATAAGAACAGAAATGGTATGATACACGGATTATGGCAAAAATTGTGAAGGTGACACATGACCAAAGTTGTACAAATACTAATCTCTTCAGAAAGTGATTTTAACCATATAATGCTGAATTGCAGATGTGCAAATGCTTGATATTAGAAAGAATTTCTTAACTCTAGAATGTTCTATCAAACACATGGAGATATCCATATAATATAAATATATATTTATATATACACACACACAAATATAATTAAATAAGTAATTGTGTAATAACAATACTACTGATTGTGGTTTTATTACATTTCAGGCACTGCTCTAATCGTTTTACATATTTTATATCATTTAATGCATACAACAAAATTATGAGATAGATAAAATTCTGTTTCATCTTACAGTTTAAGGAACTGTGGCACAATCAGAAAAAGTAATTAGAGGTATAAGAATCAGAAAAAAAGAAGTAAAGCTGTCCCTATTTTCACATGACTTATTTATATATCTGGAAAACCTAAACAAATCAGCAGAAATTACTACGAACACCAAGAGATTTAATAAAGTAGCGGATATAAAATCAACATACTAAAACCAATAGCCTTTACATATATATAAGACAATAAACTGTAAAGATATGATGGAAGAAAAGGGAAATAAAAATGAATGAATGAATAAAATACCTAGGTGTAGACTTAACAAGAAATGTTCAAGAACTATGAAGAAAACTATAAAATTCTCCTGAGGGATACAAAAATTAATATGAACAAAAGGAAACAGCATCATATGAAGATATGGCATCATAAAAATGTCAATTCTCTGTAACTTATTTTATAAATTCAACATTATCCAAGTAAAAATACAAAAGCATCTTTTTTGAGCTAGACAAGTTTATTATAAAGCTTATTTGACAGAACAAAAAAGCAGAAAAAGTCAGGAAAACCCTAAAAAGGAAGAATAATTAAGAAGTGGAAAATAGCTAGCCCTACCAGATACTAACACATATCTAAAGCCTCTAAAATTAAAACGGTGTGATATTGGTTCTCTACGAGTGGACATAGAAAACAATGGATTAGAAGAAAAATCTAGAAGTAGACCCAATTGTATAGGCAAATTTAGTACGCAATAAATTCAGAATTGCAACTCAATTGGGTAAGGACGGACATTTTAATAAGTGATGTTTGAATAAACCAGATTGCTATAAGGAAAGAGAAAATTGAGCGTAATCCTCACACTGTGTACAATGATTTCCAAGTGGTCAAAGATTTTAGATATAAAGAAAAAAATGAAACAATACAAATATTGGAAAAAAACATTGATGAATCCCTCTGCAACTTGAGTATGCAGAAACCTTTCCTAATTATTATTCAAAATCCAGATGCAATAAAGGAAAAGACTGATGAATTTGGCTACTTAAAAATAAACTTTTGCACTGTAAGCAAAGTAAATATATAAATTACCAAACAGAGAAAAAACATTTGCAACTTATACCAAAGGATTAATATCCCTAAGACATAAAGAGCTTCTAAAAAAAATTCAACAATCCCATTAGAAACATAAGCAATGAATATGAACCGATGGTTCACAGGAGAAAATGCAAACAGACCTTAAATATAAGGAAAGGTGCTCAACCTTGCCTCAGAAGAAGACTGCTACATAAAATTGCCGAGACAATGGGAAGGAAGACAGCAGACCACTCCCTCCCTCTCTTCCTGGATTTGCCTCAATTTCCTTTTAAACATTCTAACACTTCTACCAGGATACACCTGGTGAGTTTAGATCGCTTGTCATAAACAAACTCCTGGTATTTATTAATGTATGGGGCAGAGACAGCTGGAAAATAGAAGCTGAGGTGCACAGACTCTCTCTCTGCACGGCTAACAGAGTCTAAAAACTAAGAGGCCCCGAATTCCTCTGGGTGACTTGTGCCCCACACATTGTGGGTAATCCTTTTACTCTGACACTGGAACGCGTTTCAATGTGGGGGAGAGGAACATCTTTTGTAAGCTGTATCTGATGGTTTGGAGTCCCTCCAGAGAAGCATCCTATGTCTTTGCTTCTAATCGCTTTATTTTTTTGAATTATTAGTAAAGTCGGGTGTTAGGTCAAATCTATGATTTGCCTGAGTCAGCTCTGACAATTGGACATTTTGCAGCGAAGTAGTCACTATTATTCACCTATAAGGGTGACAACAATAATCTGTTGGTGCAGCTGTGGGGAAAGAAGCATGTTTATATATCGCTGGTAGGAAAACAAAATAATATGTGGAATTTAGCAATGCAGAGCACAATTACACATGCATCTACTCTTTGACCTAGCTCATCCTCTTCTAGGAATCTAGCTCAAAGATATACCAGCAAAAAACAAAAAACAAGAGAAAAAAGCAAAAATCAAACCAAACCCACATATGTGCAAGGCTATTAACTACAGCCCTATTCGAAACAGCAGAAGATTGGAAACAATACAGATGCCCATCAGTAGACAAGTGATTTAATAAGCAATAGATCATCTACACAATGGAGTACTATGCAACTGCGGAAAAAATATGGGATATCGTGACATTGATATGCTGCTGTAGAGTGGTTTCCAGAATATGTTGTTAAATAAAAAAGCAAAGTATAGAACAGTACATAGAATATCTACATTTCATCTAAGAAATGAGCATTATACAAATGTATGTACACATTTGCTTATATTATGAATAAACAATGACAGAGTAAGCCAGAAATGTTAAAAATAAAAGGTTATCCATTGGGCAAAGGAGAAAATAGGTCGAAGGGCAGGGATAGAAGCTAAAGTTCTCTGGATATTTCTTGATTTATAGATTTAACTTTTACACAGTTATAAAACAAAAATAAAACAAATTCTTTTCTTTAAAAAAAAGTAAGCCCCAAAATGAAAGCAAAATAAGACAAAACAACCTAATGAGTATTGACTGGTAGCTTAACCAAACAGAGAGAGATGATTTTAAGTGACTTTAAAACACAGTAATTTGACTGCATATTCTTAAGGGGATACATTATAAGGACAAAACTGTTTTAATAATAATAGTGGTATTATTTTTCTCACACATATAAATATATACATGATTAATCATAAACATACGAATGATAATAGTATTATTATTCTGACACATATGCATTTATAAACATGATTAAAATGAAAACAAATAGGTACTTATGTTAATATTGTTAGATATAACAAGATTTTTCAGTATAAAAGGGATTCAAATATAAAATCAAAGAAATTAAGTAAAAATCTTGTAACCATAAACTTAACGTGGGAATAGCAATATCTTTTTTAGCATTTGATTTTTTTTCTTAAGAAAGAAGCAAATACCCTATCTCTGTCCACTGAAAACGTCAAGAGAGAAGACCAGCCTGGTATGGCGAGGTAACCCAGGACCCAGACTGTGCTCTTTAGATGCTATTTTCCTCTAAGAAGAACCACGGCTTTTTCGAGAAATGGCAGATTCCAGGTCTGGGACAGGCAAAGTACAACATGAGTTAGGAGCATCTTGTTCCAGAAACCAAGAAAGCTATGAAAGGCTCTTGAAATTATGTCGGAAGGACTCAGGAGCAACCTGAAAGGGCTCCCCTTGGCCAAAGATAAAAAGAATTGAGCCTCAAAAAAAAAAAAAAAGACAATGGATGGAAAAACAAATGTGTTAAAAATACCTTCATGACAGTAGTAAAAAATAATACCAAAACCAAACAAGAAAAGAAACTCTCCTGGCCGGCCTGGTGGTGTAGTGGTTGAGTTCACACGCTCTGCTTCGGTGGCCCGGGGTTCGCAGGTTCGGATCCCAGGCCCCGACTTCCACACTGCTCATCAAGCCATGCTGTGGCGGCGTCCCATATAAAGTAGTGGAAGATGGGCATGGATGTTAGCCCGGGGCCAATCTTCGTCAGCAAAAAGAAGAGGATTGGCATCAGATGTTAGCTCAGGGCTGATCTTCCTCCAAAAAAAAACAAGAAACAGACCCTCACTGCTCACTTTTGTGGAACTCTGGTAAATACAGGGGAAAAATCAAGCATTTTTCCAGCTAGCCCTGCATGAACTGCACCTCATGGTGACCATACAATAGGTCAGGGAGAGTTTTCAGCACAGAAGAGTTCCAGGTAATACCCATAGGAGTGGTGGGATGAGACAATTCACCACTTTCCAAGGCCTATTGAGATAATGGATCTGGGGCTGCTAAAGCCATTAGGCGAAAGGCTGACAAGGAACTCCATAATGGGCAGGTTGGGCTGTCAGCACCTCACTCAGCTGGTCAGTCATGACATCACAGAAACAGCACCAGACACCCTCTGCCTCCCGGTGGGGTGGGGGATGCAACAGGAAGCAGACAGCACCTCCTATACCTACAAAGTATCCTTGGAGTGGGGGGAGGGAACTTGACTATACTCACAAAAATATCAACCGACAGAGTGACTTCAATGATACCAGAGGGTGCAATCAACAAAATCCACAACGGCAATTTTACAGAACAATCTAGTTTCTCCAACGAATAAATGGCAAAGGAAGCGAGGAAGAGGGAGACGAACTTACACATTAAAAGAGATTTACAAGGGGCCAGCCCTGTGGCCTAGTGGTTAAGTTTGGTGTACTCTGCTTTGGCAGCCTGGGTTTGTGGCCCAGATCCCCTGGGCCTACACTACTCATCAGCCATGCTGTGACGGTGACCCACATATAAAATAGGGGAAGATTGGCACAGATGTTAGCTCAGGGCAATCCTCCTCAGACAAAAAAAGAGGAAGATTGGCAACAGACGTTAGCTCAGGGCTAAACTTCCTCAGCAAAAAAAAAAAAGTCATATCAATCAAAGGCAATGTGTGGACTTTGTTTGTATCCTGATTTATAAAAAGAAAAATTATCTAAAAAGCAAATGTGTATGATAAAATCAGGAAAATTTGAACACTGACTGCATAGTTTATAAAATTAAAGTATTATTATTTTTTTGTTTTTTAATTTTTTTATAATTATTTTATTTTTTTGTGTCTGACCATGGTGTTATGGTTACATTAAAATTTAGAAGTGCCTAAGGAAATGCTGACAGATGAAAATAATATGATATCCAGCACTGGTTTAAAAATAATCCAGTAGGGCCGGCCCCGTGGCGTAGCGGTTAAGTGTGCGCGCTCCACTGCTGGTGGCCCCGGTTCGGATCCCGGCCGCGCACCAACGTGCCACTTGTCAGGCCATGCTGTGGCGGTGTCCCATATAAAGTGAAGGAAGATGGGCACAGATGTTAGCCCAGGGCCAGTCTTCCTCAGCAAAAAAGAGGAGGATTGGCATGGATGTTAGCTCAGGGCTGATCTTCCTCACAAAAAACAAAATAAAAAAAAAAATAATCCAATAGTTGTGGGGTAAGGAGGAGAAGGAGAATATTTAGACAAAAAATACGTTTGACCGTGGGTTCAAAATTGCTGAATCTGGTTGATAGATGCATGGGGAGTTTGTTATACTATTCTCTGTACTTTTGTGTATGTTTGAAATTTTCCATAATAAACGTATACACACACACAGAAACAGGCACAAAGATGTTAACTAACTTGCCCAAGGTAACATAGCTAGTAAGTGATAGAGCTATTAATCACTATGGAATTAAAAAATATGCTAAAATTATGAAAAATTTGAGGACAGGGATTATGTCCTATCTTTTTTTTAATCTCCAGATCTTAACAGGGTATTTGGCACATAGTTGCCCAATAAAGCTTTGTTGCATGAAATATCTTTAGTTACTCATGCTCTGTTTTGTTCCAAAAAGGATTTAGAATCAAATAAGTGAATAAAGGCAATATGCAAAGATTTATTATGAAATTAGGACCTTTATTTAGATGTGATAATCATATTTTGGTTTGATATTCACGTAATCCATCTTGAAAATACAAACTTCATTATTCAATTTTTTCTAACATTGACATTCAATAATATAATACTGTTCCTACTTTTTATTCAGCTTTTGAATATACTTGGATTTAATAATTTATTTAGGAAAGTGTTTTGCTGAATAAAGTACAGAACTCTGATGAGGAAAAGCTGCAGTGGGCCAAGGATATTATCTGTCTTCATGCAGTCATTCATTCCACACACTCTGCTGAGCACCTACTGTTTGCCAGGTGTTCTGCTGTAGGTCTTCAAAACCAGAGTGGCAGTTAACGAAAGTGCAATGTGTAAATTAATCCATCTCTCTGAGATTCTCTTTCCCCTAAACTTAACATAAAATCCTATCTATTCTGTACTGAAATTCAAACTCCATCATCAAAGGCCCACACCAAGACTCGCCTCCTACAGGCAGCCTGCCCTGACTATCTTGGCTCATTTCCTTTTTCAAACTTAGTGTCCTATGCTTATATTAGTTTGGTTCCTGATTCCCCATGATGTGAATTCCTTGCCACTCCACCTAGGTCCTTGAAAACAGAGCCTGTCTTTCATGTTTTCATTTCCCATAGTACCTAGGATAACGTCTTCATATGGCAGAACCTCTGAGAATAACGATATATTCATAGATTATTGATAAAATTAAATGCAGTAACATGAACCTTGCCAAGAACTCTACTAGGAGTAGTAACAGCTAACAGTCATTGAATGCTTACTATTTTCTCATAATTCCTTACTTTATTTAAACCTTGCAACGACTCTGAGTTAGGTATAATTATTATCCCATTTACAGATGAGGAAACTGAGTTTCAGAGAGTAAGCAGAAGGGAAGGGATTGGAACCTAGGCCAGTGAGACCATCAAAACTATGCTTTTAACAAATACGTTACACCATTCTATTTTTTCTAAAAGAAAACATCGTTGGACTTACCAGAAAGCCCTCCACCTACTGCTGCTACCGTAATCCCTGGACTTGAACCTTAGGACAGACTTCACTCCAGTAACATTTCAAATGAAAAGCTAGAGATACAGGAAGGCATAACCTCAAGCTACTGGGCACTTCCTAATAGACTGTTTTTGTTAGATATTGAATACTCAAGAGGAAAGCTAGGAAATTCCTTCCTCTGTATAATTTCAAAGTCTACGCAATGTCCTTTCTTGTAAATAAAGTTTTATTGGAACACAGCCACACTCATTTGTATATGTATTATCCATGGCCACTTTTGTGCTACAAGGCCAAGTTGAGTAGTTGGGACACAGACTGGCCCACAAAGCCAAAAATATTTACTATTTGATCCTTTACTAAACAATTTTGTGACTCTCAGATTAGATGAACGACTGAGATTTCTAACAGCTTATAGATTGTGTTTGGGTTTACAGGACTCAAATTTAAGGGGAAGTTGATTTGATCATTAGCCACATAATTTTATCAGTGTTGGCAGGCAAACCAAACAGCACAATCTGCAGTGTTAGGAATCCTACCTTGGTGTTGGATTATAATACACACTCAAAGATTTCTAGATACACAGGGGAGAAAATAGAAAAGAAGGAGAAAAGAGGGGAAAGAGACTTTCATTAAGAAATTAAATTTTTTGGTGTCCTTTATCTTTTTTTTTTTTTTTAAATATTACTTAGAACTAGTACTAGAATGCAGTAGAGTAACTTACAACCTTATAGACCATTTTTTTCCTAGGACTTCATCCTATAAAAGCACAGAGGTGTGCAAAAATATGCCAGATCATTCATTGCAGTAGTTTTTACAATAAGAGTAAAATCTTGGAGGCAATCTAAGTGCCCACAATAAAGAAGATACATGTAATGAATTGGCCTCTAAAAGGAAAGATCCAGATCTCACATAGAATAATGCCATCATCTATTTAGTAAATATATTTTGGAGTGAAACAAGCTGAATAGTAATATATGTTATAATTCTACTTAAACAAAATAAGCAAAAGAAACAAAACAAAAATAAATGAAATTTGTGTGCATGGAAAAAAGTATAGAAAAACATATCCCTAAATATTAGTAGCACTTATCCCTGAAAAGTGTGCTATGATTGGGGTGAAAGTGAGGTATTTTGGGATGGGATAAAGAATTTCTGACAAGTGAATTCTCTTCCTAGTCAGAGGTTGTACCAGGACTTGATGCACAGACACAACGTTTTTCTATTTCACTTTCTTCTCTTTCTGCATGTGCAAGTAACTCAAGGGACCTGAATAGAGATTTAAGCCTTGCCAGGATGCAACACCATCTTTCAGATCCACTGCTGAGGGTTGACCATAAGCCATAGCCAGTACCAAAGTGTTTAACTGCTTAAGAGCACAGCCACAGCGTGAAAGAAAATGGAAAAAAGTGATATTGGCACAAAGATGGTTTAGGAAAGGTATGAACGTTTTGCGGCAGGATGTGGATTGTTTTTGTGCTTATCATTTCTAAGTAAAGAATGAATTCAAGGCGGAGCACAATTCGGAAAAAGAAAATAAATGATATTTGTGAGTTGGTGATGATGGTGCTTACTTTTCTTCTTTAAAGAATACGTATGATTGAGCCACAATAAATTAGGATAACGTCATTGGACGTATATCGATTTTGGTATGTAACATCCAAGTGCTAGCACAATGGATACAATAACTATTTAAATCAATATGTGTATGTATGCACACAAATATACGATTTACATATATGTAAATGTATATATCATATAAATGTATATTCATGTATATAAAAATAAATACATACACATATACACATACATATGATTTTCATTTGATCTTCACAACAACCTCTGAGGTAGGTATAATTATCCTCCATTTGACAGATAAGGAACTGTTTAGCCCAAATTCACACAACCAAGGAAGCAGCAGAACTTGGATTTGAACTGAGATGTTCTGGCCCCAGAGCCCATTCTTAACCCCTGTGGCAGTCAGAATAATCTCCCCCTGAAGATGTCCATGTCCCAATGAACAGCACCTGTGACTACGTTATGTGTTACATGGCAAAGGAGAATTAAGGTTGCAGGTGGAATTAAGGTTGCTAATCAGCAGACCTTGAGGTGGGGAGATGATCCTGGATTATCAGGTGCACCAATGGAATCACAAGGTGTTTATAAGTGAAAGAGGGAGGCAAGAGAATCTGTCAGAGTGATGCATTGTGAGAAAGACTTGACTGGCCATTGGTGGCTTTGAAGAAGGAAGGAGGCCATGAGCCCAGGAATGCAGGCAGCCTGCAGAGAAGCTGGAAAAGGCAAGGACAAAGATTCTCCCTTAGAGCTTCCAGAAGGAATGCAGCCTTGCCAATACTTTGATTTAGCCTGGTGAGACCCATTTTGGACTTTGGACCTGCAGAACTGTAAGATAGTAAATTTGTGTTGTTTAAAGCTACTAAGTTGATAGTCATTTGTTACAGCAGCAATAGAAAACTAATACAACGCTTATGCAAAGTTGACTCTACCAGTTAACTTTGTTCAGCCATAAGTTCCATTTCACAGCCCTCAGTCACCTTTGCAGCCTCAATCATTCATTTTTCCAGGACGTGTACTTGACTCTGAAATTAATAGAGTGACCTTTTTCCCCCATATTGACAGACATGAGCTATGGAACCCTCTCCCAGAACTTACAAAGGCTCATTAGGCAATGGGAAGAGATGTTTACCCTCCCAGGACAGACCTACATCAAAATCCACTGTGAGTCAGTGGCACCTGGGACGGCTGAAACAGCCCCCCCAGGTAACATGATGTACATCCCTGACCCCCACAGAGTGTGCCCCCAAAACTACTAGAAGCAAGAGAGACAAGATCCAATCCAAATAATATTCTTGCCCTCTGAATTTAACGTTTCAGGAATGACACAGCAACCATTTGACCTTATTCATGAGTTCAGCTGAATGCAAAATGGCGATATGGCTAGAAGTCACTCCTGTGGACTAGTGGGTTAGTAGTAGAATATTCTGGAGTTGAAGAACATTAAGTAATAGTTTTCATATCAAACTGAAGAATGGAATAAGAGAAGTCTCTCAAAAGAGGTGAGGGGAAGGTTTTTAAGTTCTGTTTGAGTGCCTTGTACTTAGTATCAAATGCTACTGAATTACTCAAAGTCCCGTTTATGAATTAGAAATAATTTCTAAGAGATGACTTTTGAGTATCTCAGGCTCTGTTGATCAGAGACGGCTGCACACCAGCCTTCTAGGCACTCAGCCTGTAGACAGGTCGTTATTCTGTGACAGGAGCACGGCTCTCCGTTCCTCTCCGTTCCTCTCCGTCACTACTGCCGCCATCCTGGTTCAAGCCAGTATAACCTCTCATCTGGGCAACCTGACTTCTGTCTTCTCTTCTCCCTACCCCAAACCCCTCCTCTGTGATAATCTATTTTAACACTGCCAGAGCAACAAGGGTGATTTTCTTAAAATGCAAATCAAGTTATGTCATTCTTTGGCCAACCAACTGTCGATACTGTCTCCTCTTGGAATAAAGCCCAATACCAATACTATGGCTTATAAGGCTGTACTCAGTCTTATCTCTGCCAAGTTTCTTTTATAATTCTATTAGAAATAGTACAAACATTCAGAAAAATATAATCAAGAACCAGTGTAGCATACCACAAACCCAGATTTAACAAACATTGACATTTTGCTATAACTGTTGCAGGTTTTGTTAATGTAATAGTTTTATTGAGATATAATTCACATACCATACAATTCAGCCACTTAAATTATACAATTAAATGGTTTATACCATTGAACATTTTCATCACTACAAAAAGAAACCTCATACCCATTAGCAGACACTCTCCATTTTCCCTCAACCTCCCCAGCCTCTAAGAAACCACTAATCTAATCTCTGCCTCTATAGATTTGCCTGTTTTGAACATTTTTCATATACATGGGATCATACAATAAGTGATCTTCTTTGATTGGCTTCTTTCACTTAGTATGATATTTTTAAGTTTAATTCACATCGTAGCAGTATTTCACTCCTTTTTACAGCTGAATAATATTCTTTGTATGGACATACCACATTTTATTTATCCATTCATCTGTTGATGGACATTTCACTTTTTTCCACTTTTTGGCTGTTATGATTAATGCTGCTACAGACATTTGGTGTAAACATCTGTTTTTGTGTGGACATTAGTTTTCATTTCTCTGTACAGTATATAGAATTGCTGGGTTATATGTTATCTTTATGTTTAACGTTTTGAGGAACCTCCAGACTTTCTCAAAGTGATTGCAGCATTTTACATTCCCACTAGCAGTGTATTAGGGTTACAATTTCTCCATATCATTGCCAATGCTCATTGTCTGTCTCTTTGATTCTTGCCATTCTAGTGGGTGTGAAGTGATATCTCATTGTGGTTTTTATCTGCTTTTCTCTGATGGCTAATGATGTTGGGCATCTTTTCATGTGCTTATTGATCGTTTGTATATCTTTGGAGAAATGTCCATATTAGATATTTTGCCTGTTTTTTTAATTGGGCTATTTGTCTTTTCATTATTGAGTCGTAAGAGTTCATTGTATATTCTAGATGTAAGTCCCTTATTAGATATATAATTTTCTCCCATTTCTCCCACTGTGAGGGTTATATTTTATTTTTCTTGATGATATCCTTCGAAGCATGAAGGTTATTAATTTTGATGAAGTCCAATGTATTCATTTTTTTCTTTCAATGCTTGTGTTTTTGCTGTCATATTTAAGAAGATTTGCTTAAGCCAAGGTAATGAAGATTTACTCCTCTATTTTCTTCTAAAAGTTTTATCTCTTACATTTAGGTCTATGATCCATTTTAAGTTAATTTCTGTGTATGGTGTGAGGTAGGGGTCCAACTTTATTCTTTGCTTGTGGATATCCAGTTGTCCCAGCACCATTTACCGAAAACATTATTATTCCCCATTTACTTGTCTTTGCACTCTGGTTGAAAATCAGCTGACTGTAAATGTGAGTGTTTATATGTGGACTCACAATTCTATTCCATTGATCTATATGACTATCCTCATACCAGTACCACACTGTCTTGTTTACTGTAGCTTTACAGCAACTTTTGAAATCAGAAAGTGTGAGTCTTTCAACTTTGCTCTTTTTCAAGATTGTTTTGGTTATTCTATGTCCCTCGAATTTCCATATAAATTTTGAGATCAGCTTTTCAATTTCCGCAAAGCTGCTGAGACTTTTATTGTGATTGCACTGAGTCTGTAGATTAATTTGGGGGATGTTGCCATCTTAACAATATTCTGTCTTCCAATTCATGAACAAGAGATGTCTTTCCATTTATTAGGTCTTTTTAATTTTCTTACAACAATATTTTATAGTTTTCAGAGTATAAGTTTTACATTTCTTTTGTCAAATTAATTCCTAAATATGTTATTCTTTTTTATGCTGTTGTAAAAGAAATTGTGTTCTTAATTTCCTCTTTGGATTTTTTGTTGCTCACGTATAGAAATGTAATTTATTTTTGTGTATTGATCCTGTCCCCTGCTGAGGACCTTGCTGAACTTGTTTACTAGTTCTAACAGTTATTTAGTGGATTCCTTAGGATAATCACCATACAGGATCATGTCATCACGGTCTTTGAACATGCTGTTTCCTTTTTCAGAAATACTCTCCTGCTCCTAATGTGGCCAACTCATTCTCTTCCATCAAGTCTCATGTTAAAAGTCACCTTCTAGAGACATCTTTCCCGACCACTCTGTCTCAAGATGGCCAACTCCATTTCTTTGTCTCAGGCCCCTGCTTCTGTCTGACGTGGCATAATAAACACAATTTGTATGTTTATTATGAAAACATTCAAGCAAACAGAAAAGTAATGAGAATATTCTAATGGAGCCCTATATACCTGTCAACAAGATTTAACAATATCTAATATTTTACCATATTTTCTTTATTTACTTTTTAACTGTTATTTTATTTTATTATTACTTTTAAACTTGCCACTATTTGGCATTTTACCCTAGGCACTTCAGTATGAATCTCAAAAAACTAAGGACATTCTCCTACATAACTGCAATATACACACAGAGACACACACAAAAGTATTTGCTTAATATCATCTAACACCTAGGCCATATTCACATTTCCCCAATTGTTTCAGAGTCATCGTTTTCAATTCATATGTTAAAACTTGGCTCAAATCGTGGTCCACAATTCACATTTGATTATGTCACTTAAAATCTAGACCAGAACATCCTCTTTTCATTTTGTAAATAATAGATTACATCAGTTGTCCCATAATTATTTTTTGTATTTGCTTGTTTACTTGATTTTTATTTGAGTCTTAGGCTGTCAGCTCCAGGAGAGCACTGGCTTTGACTGTCTTGTTCCTTGATGAGTCCATTATGCCTGGATTATAGTTGATACTCAATAAATATTTCTTAAATGAGTGAGTGAGTGAATGAATGAATGAATGAATTTCTATGATGGGGGTATGGACGAAGTGCTATGAGAATACTGAAGGGGTCATTTTTCTATAGGTCTTCCTTTAAGATTACCAGAGGAACTGTAGCACATAGATTATAGGGACTATCTATCTTAAAATCTACCCTGCTTTGAAGGAGAATCATCTCTCTTTTGAAATGTCTTCATTGACAATAGGCCTATGTCTGGATCCTTATTTAATTAGAAGATGAGCCATGGTATTAGATTTTAGGGTCACCTTCTTCTTTGATACTCATTTGGTCTTTTCTTCTTTCTCAAACCTCTCGTACTTTTGTATTCATCTTCCAAGAGAGAGAATTAAAATTCCAACTCTGTGGCATGGACACAAATCTTTCGGCTTTAGAATAAACCCTTTGGTTTCTAAGGTTCACAAGTATAATATAGAGCTCATATGGGGGTGGGAGAGGCATGACTTCTAGCTACAGTTTTCCTCCTGGAACTTAAACTATCTCCCTCTTTAGTTCAGATGTGACTAGTGTAAAATGGTTCCCATGGCATTTAGGAAGAATTTAAAGTCTGAATGCACTCACATTACTTTACAGGCTGTACGGCCTATACCTCCTGACAGCCCATTTCCCTAACATTAAAATTTAATACAAGCATTTCTCCTCTTTTTAATTTGCTGTTTAAAAATGTAAGGGCTCTTACATTCAAGCTCTCTTGAAACAATCCTTTCCAGTTTCAAAATGCTTTATGTGAACCCTGGAACTTCTTTTTTCCTTTAGAATATTGGGGTCACTGATACCTTTCAATTTTGTCATCAAGAATAAAACGCAAGGAGCTTGTAATGATTTCAATGTAATGTACATGCTGAGTTGAGTTGTACGAACCTCTTCTGAGGGAAGGCGTTGAATAGGAGACAGTAAGAGAAGGTAAAGTGGCTTAATAATGCTCTCTCCCAAGGCTTGATAGGGTGGTCACAGTTTGATTCCTCCACTAGAGACCCCACTAAAGAAAACACTGGGGATGTGAGTTATTTTTGATGTCAGTCGTCCTCCCATCTTCATCCCCAATAGACAGACATTTTTGTTCACTGGTTGATTTATTTTTACTTCCCATCATCCATTCTCTGTTTTTTCAGACATAGCTCATCTTTTGTCCTTTGTAATGAAACCCTCCTTAATTTAGTTATTTAGGTAGGACTGAATCTACTCACTTTGCTCCAGCAGGAATCATATGACTAAGGCAGGAGCGATCAGAGCATTTCTTCCACCTGGATACCATGTGTGGTTCAGGAATGTACACAAGCTAGACGAATAAGACTCAACCTTAAGATTTTGATGAAATCATTATAAAAAAGAAATTCTCTTTATAACCTCAATAGCAACCCCTAACCTCAATAGAGATTGCTATTCTAATAGAGTGCATATCTAGAACTGCTGGAGGCCATTTGCTACAATGAATCAAGAGCTGACTAAAGCCAAAATAGAAGAAAGCAAAGAGAAGAGATACAGGTAGATCCCAAATGACAAAGTCTGAGCATCTGGGTTCAGCCATGCCTGAAGATTACACTGAATGTTGCTGCTACATCAGCCAATAAATTATTTCTTCCTGAAGACAGTTTGAGTCAGATTTTTGTCTTTTGGAACTGCCAGCATACTGACAAATATATAATATGCTTGTCTGATTATCACTCACCCAACGTTGGGAATTCAGGAATAAGCTAGACAATTCTCACATTAAGCGCTCCATGCAAGGATTTTCATGGTGTTCATCCAGAGCCAGGGGACTTTTCAGGAAGATCCATTAAGAACTTAGTCTTTTTAGCAAGATCTAGTCCTGTAAGAGAGATCTAACAGGACATGGTCTATTTTCCCTCTCTACTGCATTCTTGGTGGACGTTCAAAAGAAAAACGTAACTCTAGAAGTGGTAGTTTCCAATGGATCCAGTCCATATTCAATTCTATTTATTTTCTTTGCATTCTTTTTGCTGAATTTCTGCTGCAGGTTCTTCTTTGCCAGAAGACCAGATTGGAATATTGATTGAGCACACAGATAGGAGAGGCAACTTTTTTTGCCAGCAGGGCCAAAGCACCATCTGTGGCACATGAAATCTGATTGCTTTCCACAAAGTCTTCTGGATCTCAGTTGTGGACAAGGCACAGAGTCTGTGAGGGTGAAAGTGAATCCACAAGCTCGTCTCTCCTTAAATCACCCACATTCTCAGGACAATGAAGATAATGGAAGAAACAGTCCACCTACAAATGACAAGTGATCAACACTGCCTGCTTGCTAAGTGAAGCTGACTAATCTATTACCTCTGAAATGATTTCAAGGTGTTACAGAAGGAGCTTGCCAATATTTCACATTTGCTAGGACATAAGGCAATAAATTCTAAGCATGCTTTATTGCCCTGTGATAAGTTACTCACATCACCTTCACTCTAGTTGATTACTGATCAAATCATCAGGTGACCACGATCAAAACTGCAAGCACATTTTTGCCAAAACATACGTACTGAAAAATGTTTTTGTAGCGGGAAGATTCAAGGAAATACACAGTTGGAAGTTCCTGAAGTCTGATTTCAGTAGAATAACAACAGTTGATTTATTCAATCATAGCACATTATTTGCAACCTGTGTAATTTGCATGTATTTATTTCTAAGGAATCCAAGAACATTCACGTTTTAACCTCATTTATCTCCATAATTTCCCTGGGTGGAGAAAGGACAGGACTGATTGGCTAACCTGACCCAAATCATCATGTTTTGCAGATGAAGACCTCACAGCACAAAAAGTTGGATTAGTTTGCCCCAAGGTAGTCACATACAAAATCTAAATTATCAAGACTATACTGACTTTTTCCCCTCACCATTAGGTCTCAAAGACCCTGAAGTAGAAAATGAAGCTAAATCTATTGGCTGTGGTGGCAATGACCAAGAAGCACCTCTCCCTTCATGCAACACATCAGCCCTTTGCTCAGAGATTTCTCAACAGGGCAGCTCAACACAGCACACAGGATTTCTCATTATCAATGTGCCTCCATCTGCGCCATGCCTGGAGGCTGAAAGATGAATGTATGGGGACTCCTGCCCTCCAGAACTTTTTAATTTGATGGGAGAGACATAGAGCTAAACATACCAAAGTTTTGGTACTATCTCAAACACAATTTCTTCCTGATTTATTTAACAAACAAAAATAAAAAACTAGCAACCCCCATCTACTCATCTAATTCTAAACCCTGAAGCAATGTGAACAAAATTGGTATAGAACCTTCCCCACCATGTTTTATGCTTGTGTAAACTTACATAAACCTATGTAAGCTTTTTTGTTTATTTTCTGATTGGAATCATACTACACAACGTACACTGCATCTTGTTTATTCTTTTTTGGTTTAGTAATATTATGGATATCCCTTATATATGCTTGAGCATATATGGAGAAATCTAACTTTTTAAACAACTGTATAATATTCTATTTATGGATATACCATACTTCATTTAACTATCTCGTCATTGGTGGACATGCAGGTTATTTTTTCTTCCCCAGTGATTTTTCTCCTCTTTTCTTCCTTCTCTTCCCCTCCTCCTCCTCTTTTTCCTCTGAGTCTTCTTTTTTATTTGGTCACCCCCAAAGCAAGGTGCAAGAAACACATTTGTGCTTTTGTTTGCACTGAAGTTTTCTCATTTCTGTAGAAAAGATTCACAAAAGTGGGATTTCCAGGACAATAGATATACTTTAAATTTTAATGTCAATATATACAATTGTTACCTCATCTGAAGTCTTTCGTACTTTTGTTAATACAGTCACTTTGTAGTCAAATTATTTGTTTACATTTATATCTCTTGTTTTATTGAGTGATTTTTATGACAATAGGGGTCTGTTGTAACAGTCCTGTGATTTTATTTTTATGACGTTTATTATGCTAGCAAATGCATCAGCACTTAACTATGGCCCAGATGCTTTTCTAAGAGCTTTATTTCTGTCAACTCATCTGATCTTATAACCTTCTATGTGCCATTAGTGTCCCCAGTTTACAGAGAAGGAAACTGAGACAGAGAAAGGCTAAATAATTTGCTGATGGCTGCACAGTTCAAAAGTGAAAGAGCTTGGATTTGATAGCAGGGAGTCTGGCTTGAGCCCACATGTCTGTCCACTGTGCTACACCACCTTTCAGTAACCAAAGAAAGAGCCCAGGAACTAGAGGGTAAACAACTTAGGGTTTAACTATCCACTCTGCTACCTACTTGTCTCAGGCCCTTGAGAAATCAGTTATTATTTCTGAATCTCAATTTTCTCATCTTTAGAATGAGTCATATCAACCTCTTGGAAGGGTTGCCATGAGAACTGGATGAGCTAATAATATCTGTCGCGTGTCCAGCACACAGTTCACTAACTCTGCTTCCCTTGTCCCCTCCTCCTTTTTCCTTTTCTTCATTCTCTCCTTTTATAGTTTCTTCGTATCTCTAGCCCCTTGTGCAGTGTCTGGCATGCAATATTCAAAAAAATATTATTTGTCTTCTTTCTTTCTTTTCCTTGTTCATCTCTCCTGCTCTCAACCTACTGCTTTGTCACTTAGAAAGCAATCAAACATTGAAGGTTGAATTTAGCAAACTTTGGTCTAGCGCTCAAATCACTTGGGATTTTTTTTTTAAATATGTATTCATGTGCATACATACATAGAGAGGCCCATGCCCCAGTACTTGAGAGTTGATTTAGTTGATTTAGCCTGAGCATCAAAAACTTTAAAATTTCCCCGGGGAGATTCTAACATGCAGCTAGAATTGAGAACCGCTGGTCTAACAGGAAAGTCTGTACTCTTAGCCATTTTGATGTATCGGTGGCTCTTAAGCTTAAAGCACATCGGAATCACTCACTGCTTATTAGAACACACATTGCTGGGCTCCATGTCCAGAGTTTCTGATTCAGTAGGTCTGGAGAGGGACCCCAGACACTGCATGTATGACAAGTTCCCAGGTGAGGATTAAGTTGCCAGTCAGAGGACCATATTTTGAAAACCACTGTGCTTTATTTTTGGTGAGAGAGGATGATGCTTCATCTTCCAGGAAATCTGTGTTGGTGTCCCAAGTTGAGTCACGCACCTATTCTACGCTTCCATAGCACCTAATACATACTTAGCTTGTGTTTCCATCCTAACACTTAGGATATTGTCTGTTTCTCCAACTAGACTAAACTCTTCTCTAGTATTGAAACCATGATGTTTGCATTCCTGTAACACCCAAGGTTAGCCTAGCCCCTGACACACAGTAGGCATTCATAAAATGTTGAAGGAATGGAAGATTTCTACCTAGAGGCAGGAGCAGTCAAAAAGTTCTTGATTAATCATCAAATATTCCTCACTTGCATGCCACTAAACTCATTGGACTTCCTGAGCTCAATTAGAAAGGCACATGCAGTGGACAGAAAAAAATACCTGATACTACATCACATCCTTCCAATTGCTAGCTTTTCTGGAATAGAGGCATAGACAGCCACCTCTGGCTGGGGTCTTAGTATAATGAAAATCAGTTTCACATCCCCACAACAGCAATATTCAACTACTCCGTATTCCTTGTTTCTCCCACCCACTTCATTTTAATTTAGCAGGTGTTTAATAGTACATAATTATATCTCACTACTGTTTGGGATAGGGAAATTAGGAATCCAATTTGTATTTTAGGAATAATTTGGAAACATGAAAGCTAATTATGTAAGATCAGATTTGGCCAAATGAAATAGGCTGGTTATAATTTGACAATAATCTCTGGCATTTATCTGTATCATATAAGAATTGGGCATCAACTCATTTATAAATTAATCATTTTAGGGAATATTCTTAGTAAAGGACATTTTATTTTTTGCCTGCCCTTTCTGTTGCCGTCTGCTTTTGGTGATCCTCTCTCTCCATTTCTATGCAGTCCTGGTAGTAGGATAATCCTAAGGGTTGCCTCTTTCTAGGGAAGCTAGTGTGGGAAAAGTGCTTTCTTTTCTTGGCATAGGAGAGGGACATGCTCCTTCGCAGGATTTTAATTTCAACAACTGATAAAAAGAGAGAAGAAAATGTTGTTGGCATCTTGAACTGGGTAGTTCCAGATATAAGATGATTGCTAGCCTTTCTGCATCCTTGGTTTCCAAGTCTAGTGTACCAGTTTTCCTTTAATTTTGGGAGCCTTCCAACTTTCGGCCCCATACTGTTCTAATAAATTCTCTTTGGTTTACATTTCCACATTTGGTTTCCGTTGCTTATCACCGTAAAACTCCTGCATGGATTGGCTCTAGCATAAATAACTACGTTTTATTGTTTCCTGCGTATGAACTCTTCTAGTCAAGCTCATTTTTGTCATTAGCTGGAACTTTGTTTCCAACTCACATTTAAATTAAATATTTTCAGGTCTTCTACAGCTTTTTCCTTTTAAATGAAATCCCCCACGCAAATTTTAGGTGATTTATTTTCATTAGCTCCATTACTACATACAGAAGTTGCGTTATATTCTAAACCTTGTGGTCCATGCCACGTTTTAGTAAGAATATCTTTGTCCTTATAGCAATTGTTTTTTTCTTCAGAGTAGTAAAGTATATCCTGTGCTCTGTAAGAAATTCAGGGGGCCAGCCCAGTGGTGTAGTGGTTAAGTTCCCATGCTCCGCTTTGGCAGCCAGGGGTTCGCAGGTTCGGATCCCAGGCACGGACCAATGCATCGCTTATCAAGCCATGCTGTGGCGGCACCCCATATAAAGTAGAGGAAGATGGGCATGGATGTTAGCCAAGGGCCAATCTTCCTCAGCAAAAAGAGGAGGATTGGCAACAGATGTTATCTTAGTGCTAATCTTCCTCACACACACGAAAAAGAAAGTCAGTTTCTTATTTCTAGAAAGCAAACTCCATAGAAAAATATCTGTGTCAACAGAATTTAGCAGTGTCTGGCACATGGTCAAGGTATATTTTTTCGAAGGACTGAATATTATTTCAAACAAGGATATTTGAAGGGATGTTAAAGACCAATGGGAACAACCCTTTACTTCCTTATTCAGAAAGTGAAGTGAGGAGCTGTTGATTTGCTTGCTCCTGGGCTCCCCAAACCAACTCCACAACCCACATGATCTTTAAGAGCATGGGCTTTGGGTTCAGACATATCTGGACACTATGCACATGGCTTGAAACCTTGGAGACTGAGTTCCCTCAAATTTATAATGGGGATAATAACACCCATCTCTTTTAAGGTACAAAGGTTTAGCAGAGCCAATCACATAAGTGCTAAATAAATAGTACCATTATCAATGCTGCAATTAAGGTTTACTCTTTCTAATATGGAAACTTACCTCAGCTAAGTTTCCTTAAAGACATTGCTGCATTTTCCAAGTGAGGATTTAGTAACTGTTTTATTATTGATGTCGTAATTAAAGAATTCATGTCAGGGATGTTGGCAGTTCTCAGAAATGGAAGGATTGCATGTCCAGTAAAATCAAAGCAAACTCGGCAATTTCAAAATAGTACAACTGGCTGAGTTATTTTAAAAAATGATATTTAAAGACACAAGGATGGCACAGTATACTGATCAAATTTAAGACTAGGTAGATATAGAAGGTATACATTTTTCAGTTTGTGGCAGAAAACAAATATCTTCTGCTTTCTATGAAATCAAATAGATCAGACATCAGCCAAGTATGGCCTGGAGCCATATCTGGCCTACCACCTGTTTTTGTAAATAAAGTTTTATTGGAACACCACCTAGCTTCTTCCTTGATGTATTGTCTATGGCTGCTTTCTTGCTACAATAGCACAGTAGAGTAGTTGGGACAGAGACTGTGTGGCCTGCAAACTCTAAAATATTTACTAGCTGGCCCTTTACTGAAAAAGTTTGCTGATCCTTGAGTTAGATGCTTTGGCCCCCTTATTGGTTTAATGACATGTCAATAACTTCAAAATTCATTTTCTGTGAAATATTTTGAGGCCTGATTTAAAATGATTGCCTTTTCCCAATATCTGCATTCTGCCTTTTACACAGCATACACACACGTTCACGCTTGCCTATAGTGAATCTGTCTTCTGACTTACGTATACATTTACAAGTCAATTTCTTTAATTCCAGATACTTGTTGAAACACTCTATAATGACGGCTGGAGAAAAATAAGTAGATTTGCAAATAGAAATAAGTGGAGAATGCCTTTGGGTTTGGGGTACTTCTCTAGTAGGAAATGTTGCTCAAAGTCATTATACATGTGTAATACAAAACTCTGAGAGTGGTAAAAACCAGGTCTCAGAAGACCTGGGCAAATCAGAAAAGCCAATCTTCGATTCCTCTCAGGTTGTGCATATTTCAAGGGATTATGGCTATTTCACAACAGTTGCAAGTGCAGACCACTCATTGAAGGGAGTTATTTGAATGCTAATCACAAGGATATGACAGCTGGAAAGGGGACTCTTCCTTGCCTCCATGTGGTGACTACTGGAGTGGAACAGAAAAGACTTTGAAAGATACCAACATCGAGAGAAGAGTTTTAACAGGAGAAGCAGCACCTGAGTGACAGAGGAAATGGTAGATGACAGAAGTGGGAGGAGGGGACCGGGTACTTAACTGGGTATTTTCAGGCCAATACACTGAAAATCAAGTCACCAAACATTGTATTTGCTGACTGACCAGTCTGCCCCAAACTAGGGGATAAAATCACAAAATAATTTTAGCAGCATTCACGGCAGGTACTTTGACCCAGAGCCTAGGGCAGGAGGCACCACTCCTCCTGCCTGTCCTGTGGGAGGGTGTAAGTGTCCAGAGAGTGGGGACGGGGGTTCTCAGGCAGAGCCCGGTTGGTCTCTCAGTTTATCTGTGGGTATGGCCATGGGCATGGCATACAAGGCAAGTCCAGGAGTTAGTCCCTGATTTAAGAGGTTCGATGGATTCAATGGAGACATAAAAAGGAACTTTCCACCCCAAACAAATGGACTGAGTGCACACTTTATTATATACGGAAGGGTAAAGGCGAAAGTTAGCAAATAGATATGGAGAATACAGGAGGTAGCTATATACAAATATACTGGGTATTTATAACATCCAAATAAGTCAATAAAAAGAGGAAACAACATCAGACGGATTGAAAAAGAGAAACGTCAGACTGATAGAAAAAGAGAAACATCAGACCAGGTACATACAACATCCATGCCCTTACACCGGGGAGAGTCCCTTTAACTGACACAGCTAGGTGGGAGTGCCCATCAAAGGAGGTCCTGGGCAAGGCATCCCCCCACAGGCGAGACTCTCATGAGGCCCCAGTTTCCAGCAGCTTATATAGTATGAGTAATTTCCAGAGTAAGCATTTGGTGTTCTCATGCACAAATGGTTATCAGTTGTGTACGTGCATTGAGCTCCTGGGTTATCGCCCCAGCCAGTCACGGATGGCCAGTCCATCCCAGGCTATGACATCCAAAGAGTCTTGTAGTCTTACACTTGCAACTATCTCTATGGGAGAAGGGCCAGTTCCCACCACACAGAAAGCCACTTTATATTTGTTTGTGTGCTGGTGGCTGTAGGTTCATGGACTGGCCAAACATGGCTGTACTCATGTCAAGACAGTGCCCTCGTGTTTGCGTGGGCTGAACTGAAGTGTGCTGGAGAAACAGGTACACCAGGGTAGACGTGCCCACAGAAGACAGGAGCCCCATGCCCACTGTAGTGCAATAGTTGTGGCACATCCGCAGTTAAAACATAAAACTTTAGGGAAAAAGACTAAAAGGCTACCAAAACTACTCTGTACGACACAAATTGCCATGAACTTGAATTGCTAATAGAAATGAATCTGCTTCCAAAAAAGGGCAGTCCAGGCCATTCATGAGGAGCGGCGGGAGATCCTAGCGAGCCCCTGGGACCCTGAGTGAGAGATTTGGGGTGGGAATTCCAGCCATTCTGCAGGTGAAGGCTGACGCAGAGAGCTTGAGTTTCTAAAGCTTAGTTACTTTGCCTAGTTATTTTGCTTGAAATTCTATTGTACACCTCCTTCCTTGAGATGCTTTCCTTGGCAAATCACATTGGCGAGAGCTCCTTACAGGCCCCCCTCAGTCCAGGCCTCTTAGACTAGAGGTGATGGTTTTATACTATTTTTCAGTTGAGTGCCTGAATGGACATGCACACATCTATGAGTTGGAGTGTATGTGAACGATTAAGCTCCCATGCTTTGCAGCTCTGAGAGTGGCAAAAGCTTCCAACGACCAGCCTAGCTTCAAGGATGTGGGTCAAGAGCTATGGTGCAACAACACTAGGGGGGATTAGGCAGCCAGATGAGCCTGCAACATTTGAAAGAGACCTTGAGTCCTTGTAGTCAGCAAATGCGACCTTCACACTCTTTTGTGTACCCCTTTTTGTGTGTAAGGCCCAGACAATGCTTATCAATATAACAAGACAAACAGAATCCACACACAATGGATTCCTCTGTGTGTGGAATCCTCTGTTTCCAAGGCTCCCTCAAATCAACTGTCCTCTAGCTAAAGCTAGCTATGTGGGAAATAGTATAGGATGCATACTCAACTCTAATGAAACAATCTGAACACAATGGACTGATTTATTCCAGTAACCATTTGCCCTAGTGGACATCATAGCCCAGGTTTGGTCCACAAGAGCTCCATTATGTCTCCTTCCAATCCAAGCTTGATTTCAACATGCAGCCAGTGCTTCCATTTAATGAAAATTCCCTATGTGCCAGGCTCTGTGCTGTTTCTTACATGTATCATGCTTACTGAATCTTTACAGCAATCCTACAAGTTACTTAGTGCTATTAACATCCCCATCTTTCAGATGAGGAGCCTGAGGTTGGGTAACTTAAATAACTGACCCAAGGTCACACAACTAGTAAGGGGGGCACAGCAAGGCAGTAATGCTGGTCTAACTCTGGTGCCCGGCTCCTGACTGCTATGCTATACAACACCCAGCCTCCTTAATAGTTTTTGTCAAAAGTAATCATTGAATGCCATAATCCTGGGATTGGCAAACTATGGCCTGTGGGCCAAACCTGGGTTCCCACCTAATACAGCTCAGGAACCAAGCACGGTTTTTACATTTTAAATGGTTGGGGAAAAAAATCAAAAGAAGAATGTGACACATGTAAATTATATGAAATTGAAATTTCAGTGACCATAAATAAAGTTTTATTGAAACACAGTCATGCTCATTTGTTTACTTACTTTGTATGGCTGCTTTTCTGATATCATGGCAGATTCAAGGAGTTGTGATAGAGATCATCTGGCCAGCAGCGCCTAAAATTAGTTCCTCTCTGGATCTTTACAGAAAGTGTGCTGACTCTGCTCTCATCGGATCTGTGGAGTATGTTAGGCCTCAAAGCCTCAGTAGATTGCCTACAAGTCACAACTTTTTGAAATAAAACATCAAGAATGATTAAAAACGAAGAAACTGTCTTTTGTCTTTCCTAGACTAACAAAAATTGTAAGAGCTGTAGGTGCCTATTGTTGGCGTCATAGCTATAGAACTGCTTTTTTTTCACTTTAGAGTTAAAAATATCACTCGTGGCTGTTCAAAGCCGAGATAAACAGCGAGCCTGTAGTTCCGCTGCTCCCTCCCTCCGAGGGCTGCTGTGTGAGTAGATGGTACGTTCACACTGTTGCTTATTAAAGCCTCGTCCAGCAGTGCAATTAGGAGAGAAACTTAATGAGCTGATACAGTAATGAGACTGACTCACTCTATAGCAACAGCCATAACAGTACTGCTGCTGCTGAGCGCGATATGCGATAGTAATATTTCCCAATTGTGAGCATAAAACTATATCTCAAAAATTATCTTACAACCCAGAGTTGCAATTTTTCATTTTTTTCTTGGTTTTCCCTGGAAAAATTGCTTAACACAAAAAGTCTTAATCCATTAAGAAAGTTATCTACTTAGGAGAGACTTACAATAAAGGTTAACGTGTCCCGTGTGTGGCATCCCTTCTGATTCCACCCACTTCTGATCTTTTCCGACGTCACGCCCATTAACAAGCTTGCTAGTGCTATGTCTCATTACCTACGACTTTGCTAAGTGAATTGCCGCTGATAAACTAAGCAAATTGGAGCTCAAGTTTTAATGAGTAGGAGTTGATCGGTTATCTCTTCCAGGTAAGTGTTCTCTCAGTTTAATTCGCATTACTTTGATAACCATGACTCTCCTTTATTCCTGTTTTATTTTATGCCCCTCTGAAAAGTTTTGCTTTTTTTTAACATTTAGTCCTACATTTAAAAAAATTTATTCCAAGGTCTTAATCTTTTTTTTTATTACTGTGAATAGGATCTTATATTGCATCATATTTTCTAAGTGACACTTTTTAGTGTATGGAAAAGCTATTGATTTTTTGCAAATTTATTTTATTGGCCATCTTTTGGAACTTACTTATTATAAGTTCAACTTTTTTTTTCACTTGGATTTTTAGAAAGAGAAAGAATAAATCTGAAAATAATTATGATTTTGTCTTCTACATTCTAATATTGATAAACTGTACATCTTTTTCTTGTCTTATTGTATAGGTGGATATCCTTAAAATTCACCTTTATTACATAAAGCCTAAATTTATGGACTTTAGTAGTGATCTATACATATCTCTATATAGATCTAGATCTATATAAAAAAACTAGATTATTTTTTAAAGTTAAACCATATATGAATAAATTAATACATTCTAGTCTGCGTAGTTTCTGTGTCTCAGATTTCTTATTTGTAAACTGGAAATGAAAATTTCCAATCTTTTTTTTTTGTGAGGAAGATTAGCCCAGAGCTAACATGCATTGCCAATCCTCCTCTTTTTGCTGAGGAAGATTGGCCCTGGGCTAACATCTGTGCCTATCTTCCTCTACTTTATATGGGACTGGCCACAGCGTGGCTTGACAAGTGCACCGGTCCACGGCCGGGATGTGAACCCGCAGCCAAAGGGGATTGTGGAGGAACTTAACCCCTACGCCACCGGGCCGCCCCCTCTTTTTTTTTTTTTTTTTTAGCTATACTGTTGAATCTTTTCTTTTTTTAAATTATTTAATTGAGTTATAACATTGTGATCTTATTTCACAGGATTATTGGGTAAGTAAAACAAAATAATACATACAGCTTTGCTTAGTAAAATTATCAAAACATTAATTCTATGAGAAAGAAGTGACATTCGTGGAATATTAAAATGATGCTATTGAAGCGATGTCCTTAAGATAGAGACATAGGTCATTCCTGACTTCAGTCCCCCTCACAAGACCAGCTAGCAACTACCCGCATACAAGATACCCTTGTGAAAATCCCAGAACCTGGGGCTGAGGCCGAAGCGCGCTCCCACACCCCGCCCCGGACCGCAGAGACCGGGAAGGACCCCATACAAGGGTTTGAGGAGTGGCCACACCGCATCGCCCCTGCCCCAGGCTGGCACAGCGCCGTACCAAGAGGGCCCCCCTGGGCCTACGGTTTCTCCTGTGGGAAAAGAGAGCCCAGGGGGGACATCCAGCTCCCTCAGTGTTGCAGGACACCTCCTGGGAAGCCCACAAGGGTCTTGCCTCGCAGGAATCACTGGAGGAATCTGCGGTGCTCAACTTTTGGGGATCAGAGGGAGAGAGAGAAGAGGGCAGGGCTTACAGCAACCGGCGCTCAGACCTTGGCGGGCCGGTTTCTGTTTGCAGCGGCTCTGCCCATCTGCAGCGCAGAGCAGGTGGTGCTTCCTGGCCTAGGAGCTCGGGGTACAGTTCTGCCTGATTTGAGTCCCCAGTCAACACGTGGAACAGGCCACGGACCGGTTCTGCCTCCCCGCCTGGGCAGGGAAGCAAATTAGCAGTCTTGCTCAACTGCTGAGCATAGCCTCCAGTCCTGCCAGTCCAGGAAGCCTGGCCGAGGAACCTGGGCAGCCTCGGAGCCCCTCCTACAGCCCCACTCAGGCAGGGGGCCAAGCCAGCAGCCCCGTCTAATTGTTGAGCATAGCCTCTGGCCCCACAGAGCCAGGGAGCCTGAACAGTGGCCCTGGGCCGTCTCTGAGCTCAGCCTGTGGTACCGCCAAGCCGCAGAGCCCAGTCCACAGCTCCACCGAGCAGCAGAGCCCCGCCCATGGCCCCGCCCAATCGCTGAACCCAGCCGGCGGCTGCACCCAGGCAGCGACCCCCCCAATTATGGAGCGTAGTGATGAATAAATGAAAAGCAATAAGATATACTGAAGTATAAGGAAGCCATTTGGTTTAAACTAATTTGGCCTGACCTTGTTTTTCCAGAAAGACCTGGCGTGGCCTATTGAGCATGTATTATTCATCTGCTTTAAACATTTACAATGTCCCAAAGCCAAGAATGATGCACTTAAATATAGAGATGTATGTCACCCCCCCATATCAGCATTTCTTTAAAGATGAGCATTTCTTCCCAGAAACTAAGGATTATTTACTGACCTGCTGTGCTCATCTTGTGACCGCTGACCTGCTGTGCTAGCACAGCATCTTGTGACTTTAGTAAAAGAGATATTCTGGTCATATTTGATGTATGTCCCTTGCTCCAAGACAGTATATAACCATGCTGTACATCCTGCTTCTGTGGAGTGCTTCCTTCCTTGGGGAAGGTTGCTTCCAGGCTCTAGTCCTCCAAACTGGCTCATATAATAAACTCACCCCAATTCTGATTTATTGATTGATTGTTGATTATTTGCATTTGCAATAGCCTAAGGCCCCATCCAATGACAGAGCCGGGACAACAACCCAGCTCTACTGTGGAATATAGTCTCTGGCCCCACTCAACTGCGGGACGTAGCTGGAGCCCCCTTGACCAGAGAGCCCAGTGAAAAAATTTGCCAACAGCGGATCACAACCAGCAGCTTACCTGATTGTGAAGCCCAGCCTGTGGCCCTGCCCAACTTTGGGGCATGGCCTGTGACCCCACCTGATCACAGGGAACGGCCTGAAGGCTTGTCCTACCCTGAAACCCTGCCTGTAGCTCCGCCTGAACACGGAGTCCAGCCAGCAGCGCTATCCAGTTGGGAAGCACAGCCTGAGACCGCACTCAATCAGGAGGGATCAAGGAGCCATTTGTTTTGGCTTTTCCGGGTTCTTTGTATTTCCATATAAATTTTCTAGTCAGATTGTCAATTTCTACACACACACACACACACACACACACACATACAATGCCTGTTGGAATTTTGATTGTGATTGCATTTAATTTTCAGGTAAATTTTAGAGAATGTTCGCCTAACTATATTCAGTCTATCCATGAACATGGCATACCTATCCCCTATTTAGATTCTCTTTCATTTCTCTCAGCGTTTTTTGTGCACAGGTCTTGCATACCTGCTATTAAGTTTATCCTCAGGTATTTTGTGTTTTTTAATGTTATTGTAAATGGTACTGTTACTCTAAGTGTCATTTCTCAATTCTCCATTGCTTGTATTGGAAATATAATTTTGAAAAAGAAGAATCAAGCTGGAAGATGGACACTCTCTGATCTTAAGTTTTATAAAGCTAGCTTAAGTGTGTTATATGCATAAGAACAGTCACATAGATTATTGGAATAGAATAGAAATTCCACAAATAGATCCACAGAAGTATGGTCAATTGATTTTTGCAAAGGTACCAAGGCAATTCATTAAGAAAAAGAAATTGATTTCAATAAGTGGTGATTGGAACACCTAGATAACCTTAATCTTTACCTCATACCATAGACAAAAATTAAATCAAATGATCATGATGGGTCTTATAACTTATGTATGAGAAATAAAATTACAAAGGTTTAAGAAGAAAATATAGAAGAATATCCTTTCAACCTGAAGGTAGGCAAAGATTCCTTAATAGGACACAGAAAGCAATATGGGGTAGACAAAAATTCCTGTGACAAGATACAAAAATCATAAGTTAGTCTTCATCAAAATGAAAAACTTCCATTCATTAAAAGGCACTATAAAGAATATGAATAGTGGGCCAGCCCCAGTGGCCTAGTGGTTAAAGTTCAGTGTGCTCTGCTTCAGCAGCCTGGGTTCAGTGCCTGGGCACAGAACTACACCACTCATCTGTCAGTGGCCATGCTATGGCGGCAGCTCACATTAAAAAAAAAAGAGGAAGACTGGGGCCAGCCCCGTGGCATAGCGGTTAAGTGCATGCACTCCGCTGCTTGCGGCCCGGGTTCTGATCCTGGGTGCACACCGAAGCACCGCTTTGTCAGGCCATGCTGTGGCGGCGTCCCATATAAAGTGGAGGAGGATGGGACACAGATGTTAGCCCAGGGCCAGTCTTCCTCAGCAAAAAGAGGAGGATTGGCATGGATGTTAGCTCAGGGCTGATCTTCCTCACAAAAAAAAAAAAAGAGGAAGACTGTCAACAGATGTTAGCTGAGGGTGAATCTTCCCCAGCCAAAAACAAAAAAGAATATGAATCGGGAAAGCTGAGAGGAAATACTTGTATATGTTACATCTAACAATGGACTTGTATCCAGTATGCAATTGTATTGCTACAAGTCAATAGTAAAAAAACAATCAACCCAATTGAAAGATGAGTAAAAATTTTATCAGTTTTTTACTAAGAAAAATATGCAAAAGGCCAATAAGCAGAAGAAAAATTGCTTACAATACAATCAGCAATACAGCTTTCCATAAGATGGACAGAATCCTGTTTATCTAGCTCCTAACTGAATACTCCTTTTACAAAATCTTATCAGTTAATTTAATGGCAAATAAGTGTTATTCCATATTTTAGCATCAGCATTGCCAAGTTTTTAGTGGCTTGGGTGATAAGGCCAGACCACATGTCTGGAGGAAAGGGCTCTATCATTAATTAAGGATGGCTGCCGTGGACACCTGGGCAGAGGCAGGGCTGACAAGGATGCTTAAAGGTGGCATTTGCCATCCTGGACTTACGTAGTTAAAACTTAACGAAATAATTTGAATACAGGTGCAAAAACTAAAAACACGCTCAATGGAATTTAATCTTTCTTTGATGATTGAAAAGAAACTTAAAGATATTCTTAGACAACAGGCTCATCATTATGAACATCCATTGCTGGGTCAACTAAAAATTTTTGTTTATTTGAGTTCTGGGTAAGCAAACATTTACTGTACACCAAATGGCTCTGTGTTTAAATAAAAATACCTTTAATTGAGAAAGTGTATACAGAGGGAAACATCTCCCCTATTTTAGACAGCATCTGGTGCTCTTTTATGAGATTTCAGTAACATGAGGCAAGACTTCTACAAGATGATAGGCATTCTAACAGTCAAATTGAATCCCTGGACATCACTCTAAGCCTTAATGAGCATTACTTTATCTGCCGGCAACAGCAGGAGAATGGCTTTCTTACTCCCCATATTTGCAACAGTTTGAATTCCAGATGTTGGGGGCCACTCAGCAGGGTTTTGGAAGCTCCACACATTTCTTAGCAGATAGTTCTACTCTCACTGCCTTGGGAAAAAAAAATGACTTGGCAAATATGCAATGCCGTCTTTTCAAAGAGAATAAGAAGGAAAAATGACCTGCATATTTACTAAGCTGTTGGTTACAATTTTCATCATCTTTGCTCTGTTTTCAGGACTGTGAGTCACTGGGGAGAGAGGCAAATAAAGGGGCCGAATCCACAAAGCCCCAACAAAAATCTAGCATTTGGTTTCCCGACTCCAAGCCATCAAATGTAAAACTGCACTATTGTATTGCTCCTTGGAGAGAAATCAGAGCCGGGTTGTTTATCTGGAGGAGCCACATGTCTACTGTAATGATGCTTGCTTTATCAGAATGCTATTTCACTTTTTTTTTTCCAGAAATTCATCCCAGTACAGAGCTGGGCTTGACGCGTTAATAAAATCCCACCTCCTCTCCCTCTCTCTTCTCTACCTGGCTCACTATTTGGGACTGAAATTATAGACAGAAAATCTTCTTTTCTTTCAAACACAGACAGCTTTGTGCAGCACTAAGAAGCTGCTGAAAAAATGATCAAATATTCTTATATCTAAAATCCCTGAATGTGAAAGATCATTAAATAAGTCTTCTTAGTAAGGTCATGGGGGAGAAGACACACAAACTCGAAAGACAAGCTAGCTGGTTGTAGACTTGGTTCTGACTCTGATTTAATGAACCAAAGATACATCATAGGTTCAGATTTGAGGCTCTGGAATCAGAGACCCTGGGATAAGAGCCTAGCTCTGTCACATCAGCTGTGTGGGCTAATCTGTAGTTTCTTCCTCTGTAAATTAGGAATATGCAATGCCTAATAATAGGATTTTCACAAAGATTAAAGAAGATCATGCCTGGGAAGTGCTTGCACAGTGCCTGGCCCAGAGTCAACACTGAGTAAATGTTAGCCACTATTTCTAGAAGTTGAGCAAGTTATTTCTCCTTTCAGGGCTTCATTGTGTGTGTGTGTCTGTGTGTGTGTGCGCGCGCGTATGCACACATGCATGTGTGTGCACACAAATGTCAATATTATTTTCCAAATGTGCCTTGAAGACTTCTAGGGACATTGTTGAACTTAATGGCTCGTAAGGTTTTGTTTTGTTGGAACTTGACCAACTTTTCCTCTTTTGCAAAATCCTACCTATACCCGCTAATCATGTGGATCATGGTATTTGAATTGCTGTCCACATACTTGGTTCAGTCTGTGCTGGAAGCTGCCAAATCCATGTTGCTCCCATCTATGGTACGAGCATCAAGAGATTTCACTGTGACGTCTAGTGTAGTTAAGTCTAAGCATTTATATTTTAAAATGCATATTATTTTATCATGATTTACTTTGCTTTTATTTCTCCTTTATTATAGTTGCCTTATTATATCTATCTTATGTGTATAGTTAGGTTAAATTATTTATTAATTTAATTTTGTGATAATTGGGGGTTTTACAAATAATTCTTATAAAAAGGTGGAGTGGGGCTTGGGATACAAATCTGAGAGGCAATGAGAAGGGATCAAAGGATTTTTGACAAATTTTAGAAATTTTGAAAACTATGGAAAAAATATTAGGAATAAAATAAGAATCACCCATGAATTAATTATCCAGAAATAAGCATTGTTAAGTATTTTGTCCCTCTTTTTATATCCACATACATTTTCTTTTTTAAAAAAAATTGGGATTATATTGTTTTTGGAATTCTTTCCTATAAAAGGATCTATGTCATTAATTATTCTTTTAAAACACCTCTTTTAGTGGCTGTGTAATATTTCATCAAAAGTAATTCAGTGTAGGAGCCGGCCTGGTGGTGTAGTGGTTAAGTTCACGTGCTCTGCTTCAGTGGCCCGGGTTTCACAGGTTCAGATCCCAGGCGCAGACCTACACACTGCTCATCAAGCCATGCTGTGGCAGCATCCCACATAGAAAAGAGAGGAAGATTGGCACAGATGTTAGCTCAGGGCAATCGTCCTCAAGCAAGAAGAGGAAGATTGGTAACAGATGTTAGCTCAGGGCCAATCTTCCTCACCAAAAAAAAAAAAAAAAGTAATTCAATCTATTTATTTTAGGAGGCATTCAGAAGAGCTGGTTAATTTCCCAATATGTTTTGTAAATAGTATATAATAACAGAATTTTGGTAATGAAAGGGGCTTTAGAATTTGCCAGATTAATCTCCCTATAATGCAGATGAGAAAATGGAGGAGCAGAGAGAATAAGTCACAGAGTCACTTAGTAGCACAGCAAGAGCTAGAATTCTGGCCTCTTTATTCTCAGACGAATGTTTTCTTTGTATTATTCTAAAGCTGCCTTCCCCAGTGCTCCCTCTTTAATGACTTGACCCATGACTGGCATCTCCGTGCTGTATTTAATCACTTGTTGTAACTATTGATTCGGCTCTCAACACAAACAAAAGCTGGACATTCAATGGGGTGTGCAGCTAAAAGGCAATGCTCTCTGCTTTGGGAGCAGAACATACACAGATAAACAAGAAACATCTCTCATTCTTAGTACCCAGCAGGCCACAGCAGGAGTTCTTCATGGCTGAGACTGAAATATTGTATGATTCCAAGAAAGTTTTATCACCAGAAACATATGGGAGGATCAATTTAATGCCAGATCATTTTAAGCTATAATAAAGATGATAACAGCTTGACTTCAGACGTGGTATGTAAACACATGGCTCTGCAAATTACAGTCAGCTTACGTGTTCCATATAACGTATCCCATTATGCACATGTACAATGCAGATTCACAACAAAGAGTATCTATGGCATTGAATTCAAATGTGGGATGTGTACTTATAGCTTGTTCTGTAGGTACCATAAGACCTGTTCTGGAAATGGTGAAAGGAAGCTCTCAGTAAAGAATAAATACACAGCCCAAGTCACATGTTGGGAGCTAGCTCGGGGGAAGAGACAGGGAATGAGGCCAAAGGAGAGGGCAATTAGTATCATCTCAGGCAGAAGCGAGAATAATGTCCCTGGTAAGGGAAATCAAGCAACTGTGGAAAAGTCTGGGGCATTGATTGCAGATTAAGTCTTCTACCACCATCATGTCTGCCTTAATGATTGCAATAGCTCCCTAGCTTGTCTCCTTGCTTCCATCCTTGTCCCCCACAGCAGTATGCATGATCCCGCTAAAATCTAAGACACAACCCTTGGAGTTAGTTTGGGGCAAAATTAGAAGTGACATGTATAGCTTCTAGGCCGATGCAGTTCGGATCCAGTGTGCCCCCTCCATTTCCCTCTTTCTCTGCCCCAGCAACCTTGGAGACCCCATGATCCAGATTGCATTAGAGTGGCATTAGACTGTGACATGAGTAACACACAAACTTGTATTGTGTTAGGTCACTGAGATTCGGGATGGGAAGTATTTGTTACTGTAGCATTACATAGCTTGACTTGACTAATACAGCTATTATTTTAATAAAGTCGTAGAAAGGCTTGATGAAAAAATACTCACCTTGTGACAGTATCTCATGTTCTAGGAGGAAAGCTGCCTTTATTTTTCAATTTGTATTTTGTTCTGTAAGAAGTTAAATGCATTATGTACAATCTGAGGAGGTAAATCAAATCACCACACCTCTTCAAATACATTATCCGTCTTGGCGATCTTGTAAGTGCTCGTTCAAAGTCCCTTTGAAATTCGGCTTTGAAGGATAAGTGACTTTTATTTGACTGTTTCATTAAATGCCTTCCTCCTCTAGGAATTAAAAAGAGAATTCAAAGATGCAAGTCTGGAGATACTTCACTTAATTATTGATGGGTGCAGTTGAGGCCATGATCAAACAAATTAGCTCAGCTCTGCTGAGGGAGGAAATATCTCACTGAAAAAGGAAACAGAGACTTCTCTACAAATCTCACGTGGGTTGGGTATGAACATCTCTAGGGTGACCTCAACTACAGTGAAAATTTTGTGTGTATATGTGCTAACAGTTAGGGCAGTGTTGGTTCTATTGAGAGACTGGAGACTGAGAAATGGGTATCATGCTGGGCATCTGCCAAGATTGAAAGGTAGAAATAATGATGATGATGATGATGATAGCTTACAGTTTAGGAAGAACACATATAGCAATCATATAATCACATGAATGAAACTTTGACATCAAAGTGAGAGAAATGTCATGAAGAAAAGGACCAGAGTCTGTGGAAATGGAACCCGACCAAGAACAGGAGTGCAGGGTACAGAGGTGTTAGGAAAGATTTCTTTGAGGAGGTGATGCTTGAGGTGAGAACTGAAGGGTCAAGAAAGGGAAGAGTGTGTGTAAATGTCCTGTGGTAGAAGGAAGCATACAGCATTTAAAGAACTAAAAGAAAGGAAGTCATGGGGTTGGTGGGAAGAAGTGTAGTTGGAGAATTAGAATCAGGGGCAGGATATGCAGGGCCTTGAGGCCACGTTAGGAAATTTGGTTCTCGTTCTCAGAGCAACAGGAAACAACATAAGGACTTCAAGGGGGAACAGGGAGGGGAAGGGGCTGGCTGTACTGCTTAACCCTAGATGAGTCCAATCCCAAAACCCATGCTTTCAGTGCAAGCCGCTTCTGGCCTAAGGTCCAGGCAACAGGGGTGGAGGCAGGAGGGTCATGCTTTTTTTTTTTTTTTTTGTGAGGAGGACCAGCCCTGAGCTAACATCCAATGCCAATCCTCCTCTTTTTTGCTGAGGAAGACTGGCCCTGGGCTAACATCCATGCCCATCTTCCTCCACTTTATACGGGACGCCACCACAGCATGGCCTAACAAGCGGTGCATCTGTGCGCACCCAGGATCCGACCCGGCGAACCCCGGGCCGCCGCAGCGGAACGCGCACTTAACCACTTGCGCCACCGGGCTGGCCCCAGGAGGGTCATGCTTTTAAATAGAATGGATCCAAAGACCTTAGTGAGAAGGCAATATCTAAATAAGATCTGAAGCAAACAAAGAGGAAAGCTCATGCAGATATTTGGTGAAAAAAAGCCATTTTGAGGAGGAAATGGTAAAAGAAAAGTCTTCAAACGCTACTTGTAAGGATGAATTCCGGAAATCCTGGATGGATCTTGGAGAGGCTGAGGGGCAGAAAGTATACATTGGTATGTACGTGTGTTGGCAGTGAGATATAGTGGTCAAGTAGCTGACCATTGGTGATGTGGCCTCAGGAGAGGTGGGATAGCCTAGCGCTTACAAGCGGGAGCCTAGGAATCAAATTAAATTTGAGTCATGGCTCTGCCACTCTTGTGCAGATTACATCATATCCCAGTCTCGGTTTGCTTGTCTATAAAATGGAGGCAATACAACCGACTTCATATAGTTACTGGGAAGATTAAGGAAGATGATGGAAAACGCTTGAGTAGATGCTGTCAGTGCCCCACCCATTACTCCACAGGCCACTGAAGGCTGTTGCAATACACACCTACAGCTGATTTCTTCCCTCTGCCTGATGGAGATCTCTGGCCAGGGAATGTGTTTAGCCTGCGCGTGACAGGTCAGAAGGATCAGAAGGACTGAGGAATAATTCCCCAGGAACTTCAAACAATACCCCCCGCTTTCTCACCTCCTGGGAGACAGCCTGGTTGTGTTCAACATAGTCTCCCACAGGGTCCCAGCAGGATGGAGCCTCAGTTGCCCACAGTGGTCACCACCCTTCAGTGTGCACTTTACACTCTCTCCTGCCTTCCGGGTCTCACTTCTCCACTCTTTTGCGATGCTCCCTGGGATTTCTCCCAGAGAAACTGCTTGCGCTCACCTGGTTCCCTCAGGAGTAAATAAGTCTGTGACCATGCAGAGAGCCTGGGACAAGAAAGCATTCAATCCAGGTGGGTTTTTATAACTACTGTTATAGGAGTGAGCAAAATTTCAGGAACTGCTCTCAGGTTTATGAGGCCAGAGAAAGGAGAGCCTAGTTCAGGGCCAATTCAATGAACAGACTGTGGAGAACTTGCAGGTGCTTTTATCAGTAAACTCTGCCTATACCAGGCATGACAAAGCCTCAGAGAGAAGTGATCCTGGCAATGGAGGTTAAAAGCAGTGCTGGGCATAGAAGGAGAATGGGAAAACACTCAAAAGGAAGAATCCTTAAGAATCACTGTGAAGAGAAATTTAATACCAAAGACCTTATCCTCATCATTTAAATCTTCTATAAAGAAAGTACCTACTAACAACCTCTCTCGATATATAGTACATAGATGATACCATCACAATATGTGCATGTGTGTTTAACGTATATTCAGGCATTGATACAACAAGTATTTATTGAGCATCTGCTATGGGCCAGGCACTGGTTTGGTCTTGAGAATTCAGCAGTTTAAAAAAAAAATGGAAAGCATAAAAAAGTCCTGACCTCATAGAACTTGAGTTCTAGAGTATGGAGACAAACAACAAAACAATGAAGTAAAAATTTGAGAATGTCATATCGAGACAAGTTTTGCAGACAAATTAACCACAAAAGGAGAGAGGAATGGGGAAGAGGAGAGTTGTGCTTTTAAATCGGATGATTCAGAAGGCCTTAGTGAGAAGGCAATCTCTGAATAAAGACCTGAAGCAAATGAAAAGGAAAACCATGAAGATATTTGCAGAAAAAAAACCATTTTAAGCCAAAGGAGGAGTAACGCAAAGGCCCTGGGCAGAGAGCACATCGTGTTCCAAGAACAGCAATGAGGAGACTGTGGCTGAAGCTGCATGGTTGATGGGGAGAATAACAGGGTGACAGCTGAGTGGCACCATGGCAGATACAGGGCAGCAGTCGCCATATTTTTTTCTGGAAAGGACGAGGTAGTAAATATTTTTGGCTTTGTGGGATATACAGTCTGTATTACAACTACTCAACTCTACTATTGCAGCACAAAAGCAGCCACAGAAAATATGTAAGTGACTGGGTATGACTGCATTCAAATAAATCTTTATTTATGGACATTGAAATTTGAATTTCATATAATTTTCACATGCCACAAAATATTATTCTTTTTAATTTTTTTCAACCATTTAAAAATGTAAAAACATTGTTTAGCTCATCAGCTGTAAAAAACAGGCAATGGCCTAGATTTGGCCCTTGGGGTCTATCATACGAGTCCTTGTGGATCTCAAGAAACCCGTGGCTTTTACTCTGAGATGGGAAGGAATGGGAAGACTTTGAGCAGAAGAGTGGTGTGATCTGACTCAGATTGGAGCAGAATGGCTCTGCCTTTTGTGTTGAGAGTGGGTGACAAGGGGACAAGAGCTGAAAGAGGAGACTGAAGCACAGAGACATGTTAAGAGGCTTGGCACAAAAATATGAACTATATTTTTAATTAGGGTGGTTGTGATTGGAATTACCATTTGTAATTCACACTAATGGACAATGAGCCGTCATGATTTCAACCCATTATGACAGTGTTTAAAATAAACACTTGCTATCAAGAAACTTATCAATAGACCAAACGAGCCTCAGGGAAAAAATAAATCCCATTTATATTTACATTTCACAGCATCAAGAGGAGTTATCATAGAGAAAGGGAGCTTATCTCTTATTTTGCATGTGCTTTTTATCTCTGACTTCAAAGGCAGTGCTCTTTGGTCACGTTTTTAATATCATCATGTTTGCATTTAACTCAAAATCAAAGCTGACACGAAAGCTCCGGATTCATTGAAAATGCGTCACCCGGCCACCTCCTTTCTCTCGAGCGCCTTGTTGATTCTGGATTTTGTATGGGACACTAGGAGAACTGCTACAAACATGGATGATAAATAATGAAATGATTTCAGTCTGAAAACAGAATTTACCACAGAGCTATAAAAATGGTGCTATTAGGGCAGGTTGTCAAGAAATGATTAATACTTGCAACTGACTATCATTTCTTATAGTCTTCACACTCGATTAGGCCATTAATCTGAAATTGCTGCCACCACCACAAGTGTCACTTGCTTGGTTTGTCCATAGGGACCAAGATGTCTTCTTCAGAGGGGGGAAATATGACCAGATTAAGGTTTGGGCTTATATCTCTGCCTTAGAGTACAAATAATATGTGTGTGTTTGTGTGTGCCAGGAGTGAGCATGGGGCCATTTCTGGGCAGTTTAGTGATGCAACATTTCATTAGTGCACTGATGCAGTAAATGATTTATATTTCTGTACCGTTGGACCATGAATTGAAAAATGCTCATAAAAATTGAGCCTGAGGTCATGAACATTATTTTTAAATCCACTGTGAGTTAAGAAAAAAATCAGTTTATCCAAATATTTATGCTTACTTCCATTAAGAACTTCATTAATAAGGACTTACATTAAAGACTTAATCCAAGTATGAAATTAAGAAAAGCAGGCACTTTTTTCTCACCCTCCTCATGTTTTTAATTTTTGTGTGTGTGTGGTGCTCTTTTAGGAGTTATGAGCCAAGGAACTATCATCATTACACTATTATTGAATGTCTCAGAGGCATAATCCCCATTGCAGTCACTATGACAAAGAATCAATTGGCAAGGACGTATATGCACCAGAGAAATGTCAAACTTACAATATTTCCAATCCAAACGCAAGAAAATTCATAAGGAAGAAATATTCTGAGATAAATCAGTTTCCTTATTGAAATATAATAAAAATAACAACAATAATAAAATTCAGTTACATACTTGTTTCTACCACTGTGAACTTTGACTTTTGAAAATGCTATACATTGGAATAGCTTCTCAATGATGCAGAAATGAGTGATTCTGATCCAGGATATTTACTGAAAAGAATCACATCTCAATCATCTCTGCCAATCGAGCAGTAAGAATAGTCTGATTCAAAAGATAACAGAGGGGCCAGCCTGGTGGAGTGGAGTTAAGTTCGTGCACTCAGCTTTGGCAGCTTGGGGTTCGCAGGTTCAGATCCCAGGCACAGACCTGCACACCGCTTATCGAGCCGTGCTGTGGCAGGTGTCCCGCATATAAAGTAGAGGACGATGGGCATGGATGTTAGCTTAGGGACAATCTTCCTCAACAAAAAGAGGAGGATTGGCAATAGATGGTAATTCAGGGCTAATCTTCCTCACCACCAACAACAACAAAAAGATAATAGAATGTAATGATTTTTGTAAGAGTTGGATTTTAGTCAGGGTTCTTTTAGTAATTATGTTTTAGCTATTTAATACACTTAATAAAGTATTAAAATGAGCATGCTTTTTCTGCTACAATCTGGCTAGTGTCTTGAGAGAGATGCTAAGGAGTAGTTTGGTTAAAAACATCCCAGGAGAAGATACTCAGTGTAGATAGTTCATTAGCTGAAACTTCTGGCTCAAACTGACATCAAACTCTGGTCATAATGGAATAACTGGCACTGGAATTACCCTCCACCCATAAACTAGAAAACTAGACAAAGTATATGAATGAATTGTTTCAGACACTGACAACAGGCAGTGAAGGACTGTGATTCCTAAAGAATACAAACAAAGAAACTGAGCCCTGTGGTTGTCTCTATTCTATGCTCAGAGGCACACTCTAGACTGAAGCTCAAAAAGGGAGAATGCAAAGAGGGCATGGTGATCTCAGTGAGTTGAGAAGATAGAGATTGGAGTTCAGGGAGGCTGAGGCTACTGGAAGATACAGGGTAGTGTTCCAGAAAAGAGACAACTATGGAGAAAAAGAACTCCAGATACCTGCACAGGGGTCCCACTAGTCTTTTCTGAAAAATAAACTGTGCAAGTATAGAGCAAAAGTCTATCAGGCTGAGCAAAGCATGACAAGGAGCTGTAAGATGAACAAAGCTAAAAGTTGACTAAGACTGGGCCTCATCCAAGTACCCACCAACCAGAGTGGACAGTCTTTGCTCATTACTTGGAACAGTGAGTATAGACCTCAGAAGGACCAAGCCTTAGTGGTAAGGCTAAATTTGTCCTACATCCATGGTATTGAATATTTAAAAAAAGACTTGAATATATCAAGCTGATCTGTAGTTTTCTTAACTGCTTGCCATTATAAAGCTTTACACTCCATAAAAGAAGACAACAAAATCCAGATATTCAACAATGGAAAAGTCACAATGTCACAATGTCCTGAATTCAATCAAAGATAACTAGGCCTGCCAAGAAGCAGGAAAATATGACTCATAATCAGGAGAAAAGTAAGTCAATATGAACAGAACCAGAAATGACAGAAAAGACAGGATTAGCTGACAAGATTTACAACTGCTATTGTAAATATACTCAAGTATTTTTAAAGGAAAATATGATGAACATAATGTGGAGAAAAATGAGATATAAGAAAATGGAAGTTTGAAATGAATACTTTACTGGATGAGATTAAGAGAAAACTAGATATAGCAGGTGAAAAAAAATCAGTGAACTTGAATTACAACCAGATTGTATTGCACCATGAATTGGTATTTTAAAATTTCTCCTATAAATATCTTAGAACAAGCACAAATTCATTGCATTGTATTTCTTGGTATAAGTTAATTGTAAACTATAAATATTTAAAATATATCTCACTTTACATAACCTTGCTTTAGCGTATGTTTTTTTTCAACTTATCAGTTTTGCCTGATATATTATCATATATACATGATATTTTAATATATCAAGTATCCCCCCAAAAGATATTAAGATAGTCCAGAGCCTCCATACACCTCTGTGGAGTCCCCTATCTCATCTTTCTATGGTAGCCCTCCCAGGCCTAAGTCGGTACTAAGCACAAAGCAGTATTCTGTAATTGCATATTGCATTGAATTAAGTTAAATCTCGCCCCAACTGGAAGATGGAGTTCTATCTTCCAATAACATATTTTTCATCTGATGTGGTACAACTGTTTCCAGTACAGGAACAGTTTACAGTCATGCATCACATAATGATGAGGACACGTCCTGAGAAATGCGTCATGGTGTGCACATCGTAGAGTGTACTTACACAAATCTAGATGAGATAGCCTACTGTACACCTAGGCTAAATGGTACTAATCTTAGGGAACAACTGTAATATATGCGGTCCATGTTTGACCAAAATGTCGTTATGCGATACATGACTGTATTATTGTTTGTGATGAATATCCATAAATCATTTTCGAATTGTGAAAGAAAAAGAGCATCCTATGAGGTAGGTTAATTTTTTTAAAGTCCCCAATTCTTCAACCCTCTTTATTTCCCCACCGTTTGCAATTAACCTTTCAAGAGATGGACTCTCCTTCTCCATCCTGTGAATGTGGGCTAATCTTTGTGACTTATTTTGGCTAATAGAATGCAGCAGTATTTATGGTGTGTGAGTTCTGAGGTAGGGACTTAAGAGGCCATATATACCTTTGCTCTTTCTAGGAACCCTGCCTCCTTCATGTGAACAAGCCCGGACCAAACTACTGTCAGATGAGAGATCACATGGGAGAGAGCCCAATTGTTCTGCCAAGGCCATTCTGGACCAACATACAGTCAACAAACCCACTACATCTGAGAGAGCCCATCTAATCAGCAGAGCCACCCACTTGGTCTATAGTTGACACACCAATAAGCTCACTGAGATTAGTCAAACTTCCCACGGATCAGCAGAACCACCCAACTGACCATAGACTCATAATCAATAGTAGATGTTGATTGAGTCACTGCATTTGGGGAGGGGAGTTGTTTCACAGCATTAGCTAACTGATATATTTATATCTGATATATATTATATAACTGATAATGAGTAATACATTCTAATGAAATGACTTTTAATGTGACATATTTACTTAAATCTAAAATTTTCTTAGCTATTCAAAAGAAATGAGAGACGATATGACTGTTAGAATGCATCTTTCCAATCATTCTCTTTTCAAAGACATGTATTAACGTTAACAAATGATGCTAGGAAATCATCTTTTGTTTTTTTCCCTACTGGCTATTTGCATAACATTATAAGCAATCTTCCCTGTGTCCGGGAATTAGTGTGACTGACATGGTATAAATGCCTCAAAATCTTCCAAGTTCAGGCCTGAAAAGTTGGCGTCTTCCATCACAAGCAAGGCTTTCTAGACCAAGAAGGTTTTTTCTGAATAGCAACTCTGAGAAATGCTTTCTTACTTGATCCCGTTACTACGACAACAGTCCCACATGGCTCTTTAGCTCAAGTTCATTTAATTAGCAAACTGAAATTCCTCCTCCTTCCCAACCTCATCCCCTAGGAAAATTTTCCAAACATCTCTGGCTCTTCACTTTCCTTTGGGTGTTTGCATGATGCCAGGAGGAATTTGCTAATTAGAATATCTTAGTATTTGGTGATGGCCTTTGTAATTTTGAGAGAACATTTGTAAGGTAGGTTTTTCCTGAGAGGTATTTTTTTCCCCAAAGGGATAATCTCATGGTATATATCTGTACAAGAACTTTCATTTCTGCAAAAAGGGAATTAGGAGTGGGCCTCTGATAAGGAGCCAGGTATTGATGTTGGCAAGATAGGGTTAAGAGCGTGGACTCATACCAAACTGAGAGTCGTTCTTAACACTGTATAACCTTTATTAATTCATCTAACAAATTTTTTGAGTATATTCCAGATGTAATGTTGATGAATTATGATGAACTGTGATGAGATCATGATGAATAAGGCCCTCTCTTCATGGAGTTTAAACTATAAGCTATAGAATGTGATATTTGCTAGGAAGATAGTATACAAGAAAACTAACGTACCTATTTGGATTTTCTTTTTCTAACCTCTAGAATCTTACTATTGCCACCTCTACATTATATGAGGTTTTAGTGAGGAAATGCATGTAAATGTCAGTTGGGATTGCATTCAGCTATGAGTAACAGAAAGCCTAAATTGAAGTTTATGTTCTCAGGTAACAAGAAGCCTGGAAGTGGACGGTTGCTTGTATTATTTCAGTGGCTCCACATGGTTTTTCCCAGACTCAAAATTCAGCTGCTATGTTTCCAGCTAGTACACCGTGTTCGCAGCAAGAAGTGGGGAACAGCCAGACTAAGCTATCACTTTTATTAGTAAACTAACAGCTGTTCCAGAACCCACCCAAAATGCTCCAGATTAGGTCTTAAGGGCCAGACTGACTCACAGGGTCAGCGATGGCTGTAGAGGAGGCCGTAAATGTGGGTACTTGGCTTTCCCAGACTCTGAAGAGGAGTGGGTTGGAATAGGTGCTGGACCCACCAAACTGGAGTGTTGACCACAAACACTTAACTCAAGCACGGCACAGAGTAAGCACTCAGTGCCTGGTAGTTGTCTGTTTCTTCGTGTTCTGAAGATCTAGGCACAAAAGGATTTTCTAGATGAAGTAGGCTGATGCAGCCAGCCAGGAAATTGAATTTGCTTTGACCCAATCAATGTAGGACCAGCCAGCAGTTTTCTGGGACTGAGCATAACTGCTCAGAGCATTTTAAATAAAAAGTCAGCTATATCTAGGTAGTATCAGAAAATGTCATTTACAAGAGAAGGAGCAATACTCTATAGAGATTAATGGTTTACAAACTGCAGAGTGAGGACTCTGTGGAAGCTTTAAGAATATATTGGGATGCTGAGAATGTCCCCAAGCGACCTTTTTAATTTCGTATTTTCATTTAAATAATAACACGCCCTCCAAATTAACACAAGGGTATTCTGGATTATAGGGATGATTTCTACATTAGTCAGGTTAGATTATGTTATGCCGCTATAACAAACAACTTCTAAATCTCAGGGATTAACACAACCAAGGTTTATTTCTCACTGCAGAACCATGGGTTGGCTCTGTGATGGAGGCTGCTTCAGTCATATGGAAATGTTGTCAAAACGTGTTCCCCAGTGACTGCAGCTGGGAAAGAGGACATGGAGTGCTGAGCTCTGGTTCTTACTGCTTCCACTTCTATTTCCCTGGCCAAGCATGTCCATCACGACATCTAGCTTCATGTAAATGGGAACATGCAATCTTCCTGTATGTTTCAGAGAAGGGGCAGGAACTGAACACGTGGTAGTAATGCCTGTAATAGTTATTGTGTATCTGAGTACTGTCACTCCTATTCAGTATCAAAGTATGAATGTATGATTGAGTTGAGGTCACGTTATGCTACTGTAATTTCATCTCTCCTTTACAAAGAGAAGAATAGAAGTGGACCTAATATGTAAAGGATTCATTTTACCAATGGATGGTATGAAATGCCGTAGTGCACTGAAGAAATAAGCAGTTCAAACAGAGAAAAAATGGTGGGAGAATGGAGCCATTGCCTGGCATGAACTTCTAGAACCATGCTAAACTCAAAAAGCCTTGGTTCCAGCTGTGAGCACATTTTCACTTTGTGAGCAGAAATTTGAGTTCAACAATATAACGACATCTATTATGTTGATGTTTTCAACTTTAGCTTTATTGGTTTTAGAGTTTTATTTGAAATTAAGTTGTAAATTTCTTGTGGTTTTATAGTCATAAATGCAAATAACAATAAGAAGATTGTCATACTTTTGCTTGTTTATTAAATAACATTATAATACAAGCAATTTAAGCCAACTCAGGGAGTCTGCAGGAATATTTTTCCTTCAAATGGTACCTGAACTTTATAAAAGTTGGAGACACACTGTGTAAATTGTTAGAAAATCACTGAAAATCACCCAATCAAAATCTCCTGGATACATTGAAATCCCTGTGTGATTATACAATATAAGGTCACAGGCTGTGCAGTGTGTGAAGCCCAAGTTCTGAAGTTAAAATTGGTTTTCAAATACTGGTGCAACCACTTATTAGCTAGGGAAATTTGAGCAAGTTTTATAACTTCTTTGAGCATGAATTTCCTCATTCCAAAAATGGGGGTATCAACACAGTACCTACCTTAGGATGGGGCAAAGATTAAATGAGATAACATATGTATGGTCGTGGCACATTGTGAACACTGTAGAAACAGTAGTGGCCATTATTGTTGTTGTTGTTGCTATTGTTACAAGTCTCAGAGACTCAGGATAAAGTCTCTCAATGACCTTTTCCTCAGATGAATTGGAACAACAGCCTTCCAATGGATGAATCCCACACCCTCAGCCTCAGAAACGCATCACCTAGATTTTGGATCAATTGGCTTAAATTGGATCAATGGATCAATTTGGCTTAAACTGAAGTGGAAATCTGGCAGTTTTCTGAGGTACTTAATTAAAGGAGTGATTCGAGTCAGATAATTAACATGCAACATTCATAAGAAATAATCATTACAGGAGTGGAAATATTAGCCCTAAGAATTACTCAGAAAGCATAACAGTCTTTTTGATGTTTCAAAAGTTAGTTTTCAGATCAGATCTCCATAACACTATACACAGTATATTACTGAGCAAAGCCATGGTAGTTGAAGACTTTTACCACTTTCTTAAAATTTGCTTTGTCCAGTTTTCTCTTCTGTGCTTTTCATGGAGCTGTGAAAGGAAAATGCTACAAAGCAAAAACAGAGTTCAAAGGACTGATTCTTGTACGGGTTTTCTGTTGATGGTGTTTGTGGTTTTTTTTTTTTTTTTGCTGAAAACATTCTTCTTTTCTATATATCTACCTTATGGAGACACTAAGAGACATAATTCCACTTAGATATATAAATATTTATAACCCAATGTGCAGAACACTGCAATAATAAAATGTATGAACATTTTTTAAAACATCGATGACTTTAATTTGGTGTTGGCAATTAGAATTTTCAAAACACAGAGGCTATGAATATGAGTGCCTAAATTGATCTCCAACGAACCATCTTTCATAAACATATGCATCTTTTACGGTTTGTAAATCGTATTTTCAAAGGCCTTGAAAAGCAATTGCTCAACAAATAATTTTTTAATGCCACTTTCTCATTACAACAGCCCAAAGTCAAATGTAATAGTCAACTAATGAATTTCTTCCTCAGGTTAGAATTTTAAATGAAACTTTCCACGTCAAGAATTTTGCTCATGACATTGAAATTCAAATAGTTTTATGTATAAGTACAGCCTTCAAAAAGTAATTGGTAATAAGTGTAGCAAATGCCTTGCATTATTCCCAACCTAATTTTCAAATTTGATTTTCCAAAGTAAAATGAAAGGCAAAACAATAACCAATCATGCAGCTAATTGCTGTGAAATACGAAGGCAGCTTTCCAACGATTTATTTTGTAATATGGTTTGGTTTTACCTCTGATGCACTCAAAACATTACAACTTGTTTATTCTTATGAAAATTAACAGTAAACAGAGTCTTAATTTGGGAACTGGAGAATCAGACTTCTTTTGGTGCATTTACAAAATGATCTGTCTTCTTTTTGTGAGTATTAAATAAAATGCTTGCTCACAGGCTGAAAGAAAGTGGGTAATTTCTAATGTAAGGCGGAGACCTGTCCTACCCAATGGAACCAGGGAGCCAAGGTTCAGTTGTAAGCTGATCTTTAAGAAAAAGGGCAAGATGAATTTGACTCAGTATTTATAGTTCTCCCTCGAAATTGGTGAAACTTAACCAACCAGGTATTCTAACTTTGTTGTGTCTAAAAATCTCTGTTCCTTGGTCACATGTTAAGACTCCAAATTCCTTTTTTTTTTCTATTTGGCTTCAATCAGAGTTTTTTTAAAAAGATTAATTTGGAAAAATCCATTGCTAACAATGAAAGGAGGAGTCTATTTCTGCGGGGCTTCATAAATGCAAACAAAAAAAAATTTCACCTATTTTTCGATCCAAAGTGACTTTAAAACAGCAAATTCTTAATGAGCTCTGTTGAGAAACTGCCAATCAAGTAACTCCTTAGCATTTCCCAGTTACCAAGGCTGTGTTTATGTCCACAGGCACACACAATTTTAAAGGGTGATGAAACCACCAACCCAGAGGTGCTTCTATAAAATCATTCCTTTGTATCCAAATGCTGGAAAACCATACTCTAACCAAAATCTGCTGTGTTGTCAGGTGACAATGGGTTTGTTATGGGGATTATCACATTATATTGGAGACTGTGTGTATTTTGGGGGGTGGTATTCCTCAACAGCTTATGAGCCCTTCAGAGAAAGCACCATGTTTATTAATCATAGTCCCCTTGGCTGCTCACCTAGCACCTGGCATAGAACGAGTATGCAAAATGGTTTGTTGAATGAACGAGTCAACAAATATTTAGAGTGCCCATTAGGTGTTAGGCATGATTCTAGGCACTGTGGATATAGTAATGAACAAAGAAATAGGCTCTTGTAGAGTCTACATTCTAGTGGGGAGGACAAACAATAGACCAATACTTAAATGAACAAGAGAAAAATATCAGATAGTGGTAAGCGTCATGCAGAGAACTAAAACGGGATAACGTGGCAGAGCAGTGGTTCTCAAACAGCCACCTCCAGATCAGCAGCCTGGGCATCACCTAGGAACTCCTTAGAAATGCTAATTCTCATGCCTTACCCCAGACCTGCTGATTCAGAAACCTCGGGCTTGGGGCCCAGCAGTCTCTAACAAAGACCTCCAGGTGGTGACGTGTGCTCAAGTTTGAGGCCCACGGAGATAGATGGCTCCAGGGTAGCTCCCTTAGAGACACCAGTGAAGATCTCTCTGAGGAGGTGATGTTTCAGGCTTGAGCTGGATATAAAAAAAAAAGAAAGTGAAAGATGACGTGAGTGGAGCCGTATTAAAATAGAGCTGGAGCAGCCATTTCAGAGGAATTGCCTTGCACGTCTTGTTTTCTTTATCTTCCAAACTCGACCAAACCGCCAACATTCCAAGAAGTCAGCAAGGCCAAGAATATCCTTTTTGTAAGGACTGATAAAACCGGACTTTGCTGATGACCAGATTGCTAACCAATCAGTGAAGTAGAAGTCTAGCCTTTTGCCTGATGACCAAATCTCAAACCAATCTGTGATGTACAAACCTAGCCTCACCTCTTGTAGCACCAATGAACTCTTCCTTAATACAACTCACCTCATCTTCCCTTTTTCCCACAAAAACCCTGAGCCCTCTCTTATAATTGGAACACATTTGAGATTCTACTTGAATTTGTCTTCCGAATTACAATTCTTGAGACTCCAAATAAACTTTTTGCTTCTCTTGCAGTTTATACCTCTTATTTGTTGACAAGAGCCAGCCATGGAAAGATCAGCAGGGAGAGCATTCCAGGCAGAGGAATCAAATAGTGTAAATCCTAAGACAGGAACAAGCTTGTTGAGTTCAAGGAAAGGAAAAAAGTCTACTGTGGCCGGAGTAGGGCAAATAAAAGCTGGAGGGGAACACTGGATTTGAGAGATAAGGAAGAAAACCTCTTTTCTGGCCTTATAGCCATGATGCGGACTTTGGATTGGATTCTCAAAGGGATAAGATGCGATGAAGGGTTTTGAGTAGGAGTATAACATGGGTCAAAAATATTAGACAAAGAACTTAACGCATATAATACAGATGAAGTGCATACATAATATATATGCATATGTTTATTGCATGCTTATATAAATAAAATTCTTAAGCTCCCTTTGCCTGAACAAGTGTTTTGTTTGGTTTTTCCAAGAAAGCAGACTGATTTGTTAGTTTGAGATAATCAAGTTGGAACATGGTTTGGGGCTACAATTTTCCATGCCGTGAGAAGCGAACCTGCTTTGGAGCAAGAGATTTTCAGTGACAATTATTCCTGGGTCAGGTCCTGATTCTTTAGCAGTTGCAGGTTTTCATCGACACTACCTGCCAAAGTGCTTCTTACTAAACTGACAGCAAAATGTAAGCTGTCGATGGACAAAGAGGGGGTGATGGGGGTGATGCCAAACTGAGGAAGAACAAAGATGAGAAATCTTTTGATTCCATTCTTGCAACTTTATTTAGTTGCCATAATGAATGCTGGATCTCGAGCTTTTGGGGGAAAGAGGACTGGTAGAGTCCCATTTATGAGACAAAAAACATCCCTAATTAACAAATATCAAACCCACTGACTCATTACCACTGCAATAGGGAAACTTTTTAAAATCACAACTAAATAGTCAATAGACCTAGCCCTCTATTAATGCCAAAATAACTAAACATAGTGTTTGCTAAGAACAAATTCATAATAACACTCAATACCCTTATTTTCCCATGCCGTCTGTAATTATATTTCATAAAAGTAGTTGCTATTCTTCCAAAATACAGCATCTCTCACACTACAGAAGACAGAAACATGGACAATTTATGAACCTAGAAATTCTAGTTCTATTCTGATAGTTACGCTAATGAATAATTTACATACTAATGTTAATTAGATGACAATAATTTTTCACATGTGGCAAGATTATTATTAAAATAGTTCATTCTTAAGGACACTGGCCCATTTCTTTGCAGTTCTACCCAGCAGTGGGTTTGAGAGGCCATCAATTTGTACCTCTTGTCTCTTATCTCGATCTGCTATCCATTAAAAATAAATTCTAGCATACATTTTTACCTCCACACATTTGCATGTAAATTAGAGCTCTCTTTTAGTAGCAGAAAATTTCTTTCTTTTTATTCTAATTTACTGGCCTGTTAATAGGTTTCCCCATTATTTGTTTTCTGATTCACAGCTCTGCTCATTAAAAATAAAATCCTTTGGATGTTATTTGGTTAGAGATAACTTGAGAGAAATTTGTAGAAATAGTTTAAATTTTTAAAAGATCATTTACTTTGATTGGAAGAAACGTATGGAAGCATTTCAGGACATCCTGTTATTTTTTTAAATAAAAATTCAAGAACGATAATGAAAACCTACCTATTGGCATGCAAATGGCTCAATTATTGCTGTTACCTACTTTTTCCTTAGGACTCCATTAATTCCATTAGTATTTTACACTGTCTCTTAGAGTCATCCAAGAAAGAGTTCAGTGTGTTAAGACCCATCCATCTATCAATTCTTATTTTATAATAAATAAATGATTTCTTGATTATCTACTATGGTAAAACAACAACAATAATAATCCCTGACTCTTGAGTTCTTTGCAAGCTAATTAGGTAGATGAGATAATTCCTAAAAAGATAATGGATACCACAAAGGGTCATGTGCTAAATATCCAATAAACAAGATCCTTCAGATGTTGATTTCTGATCATGACTGATGGTTGGAATGAACTGGAGAGCTTCTAGAAATACAGATTCCCAAGCAATGCCCAACATCACTCCTTTTCTAACCCAACTAAATCAGACTCTCTGGGGGAAAGCCCAGGAAACCTTTTTTTTCTTTCCTTTTTTTTTTATTGACATAACATTGATTTATAACATTGTATAAATTTCAGGTGTACACATTATATTTCATCCTCTGTATAGACTACATCGTGTTCTCCACCAAAAGTCTAGTTGCCATCCATCACCATACACATGTGACCCTTTACCTCTTTTGCTCTCCTCCCACCCCACTTCCCTTCTGGCAACCACAGATTCTTTGCATCTATGTGTTTGTTTGTTTTCCACATATGAGTGAAATCATACGATATTTTTCTTTCTCCATCTGACTTACTTCGGTTAGCATAATGCCCTCAAGGTCCATCCATGTTGTTGTAAATGGCAAGATTTCATCTTTTTTATGGCTGAATAGTACTCCATTGTATGTATACACCACATCTTCTTTATCCATTCATCCGTTGTTGGATGTTTAGGTTGTTTCCAAGCCTTGGCTATTGTGTACAATGCTGCAATGAACATAGGGGTGTATATATCTTTTTGAATTAGTGTTTTCATAGGAAACTATATTTTTAAAGAGCTACCAGATCACCATGAGGCATACAGACCCGCCCCAGTCCATGAACCACTGCTCTGGAATTCAAGAGAAGGCAGAATCTCACTTCCATCAGGAATGGTCAAGGAGGTCTTTGTAGGTGAGACTGGATCAAGGGAGGGTCTTGAGAAATATAGCAAGGCAGAGAGGAGTGAGGGAGGCAGTCCAAGTGGTGGGACCTGTCTGAGTAAAGGCAATGGTGAACGTGGGCACACCAGAGAAGAGCGAGGCCAGGCAATTTGCACCCCTCTGCTGACCCAGGCTGTGGCATGAGCAAGCCAGTGAGGCACTGAGTATTGTAAATCCTTCAAGGGCAGATACTGTGTGTGAGAGGCTGGAAAAGAAATTATCTCAGCAATATTAATCGCTATCTTCTCTACCCTACAAGAATTTTGGTTTTATACCTTGACTCTTCTTCATATTTAATTATTATGTCACTGGTCACCAAGCCCAATCTCCATTAAAAAAAAATCTATGCACTCCTCTCAGTTAAAACATTTTGAGCACATGTTTCAATACATATGTAATCATTTATTATATATTATATACATGTGACACTATACTACATTACATATGTATGTTGCATGACCTGAGTTAAAAATAGAACTTTTTAAATGATTTGATAAAGACTGAAGTAACAATACCTTAATAGTTGTAAATTTAATTTCATATATTCATGGTAAAACACCATTTTTGCTCCAACTAAAAATTATTATTAATATTTTATGGGGAACAATATGAGTGAATATGCTTTATTATTTTTAAATGCATGTTGAACAGTGATTTAAAGATCCAGTTCTAAGTTAAATGTTGGCTTTTCTTGGCATTCAAGAGTTACAAAGATATCTCGGAAAGATATTTGGATCCAAATGGAGGAAAGACACCAGTGGCCACCTATCCTAAACCTTGATATTCATTTTCAGGCTCAACTGCCAATTTTGTAAAAAAAAAAAAAAAAAAAAGCTGGTAAATTGCCAGCTTCCCTGACATCAATTGATTAGTCTTGAAATTAAATGGCAGATGCCTTTTTATTTTTAAGCCAATGGGTTCATGAACCCAATAAAAATCTCCCTCAGAAATATATTTCACAAGATAGAAATTCTATTTCCATGTTTTTATTTTTACTTATTTTTAGAGTCCCAACCACCTATCCATAGATCCATTCTTAAAAGTCTCTTGCCACAAGTTTCTTTTGAAAAGCATATTGCTTCTCACTGTGAAAACGTCACCATTACCTTGAATGGACAGTTTAAGCTTCCCCCACACCCTAAAAACTTAACACCAGTTAGAGAATCCTCTCAGATTTCTTTTAACTATAAAATATGCATGGGGAAGAGTTGTAGCAGGAAGGGCATTGCTCCGGCATTTTCTTACTATGTGCTTGTGCTTACGTTATTGTTTCCATTTCCACTCTGCATTTTCTTTTCAGGAATCTTATGAAGCCTTTGCAATTTTGTGAGGATAAGTTTACTTAAAACCAGGTAGCATTGTCTGTAAATCCACTTCACGGTGCACACGGAATCTGCAAGGCGTTGCATTCCACCGGCAGTGACTCAAGGAGCCCGGTGCTGCTATGGACCCTTCACACGAGGAATTCCACCCTCCTCTCCCTCTTCCCTCCTTCGCCACGCACAGAGTGCTTGAGGAGTGACTGTCAAGCATAGGAACTGGGCGAAGATGCCAAAGTTGATTTATATAATAATTATTGGCAAAGATCAATTTCCTTCCTGTTTTGTATAAACACGTGTGCGTGTGCAAATAAAAGCTGTACAGTTTTCCTCCTCCACCTGCCTGGCTTACCTGAGGCCCCATTAGGGTGTACATACCCCATTGTGGAGACCGCTGAACCAGGCCGGTTTTCTGTCACTGCTCAGGGAAAGGATGTGGCAGCAGAGAGCAGAGAAAATGGGGATCTCTTCCCAGTTTTGGAATTTCAAAAATGAAGTTCTTGGGGGAACAGAAAAGACTCAGTATGAGCCACAGACTTGGGGAAATAAGTGATGAATAAAAACACTGTTTCTCCTCCCCTCAGAGTAGAAAATACTTCTTTAGGATGGAGGAAGTGAGATATTAAAGTAGAACCATTGAGAGGTTTCAGGAACTTCAGAGGTCCCTGGGAGGAAGCCCCATGCCTGCTCTACAGGTAGATTTGTAAGATCCTAGAGAAGAGAGAATCTGGGCCTCACAAAACATGATTTTCACCTTAGGCACAGACTTCAGAACAAGCTCCCCAACTGAGACGTGAATCCACTGTATTGTGATACCCACACATTTATAAAACTTCCTTTAAAGATGAACTGGAATTTAACCCTTAATCCTTTCATATATGCCACACCATATTCCAGGATTGGGAAAGCATGCACTGAACTCAAATGAGTGAAGACCACTTTAATAGGTGTTCAAACCATACTTGTTGAATTGTTACCAATCACTACGTCTAATTAGCTAGTTAGCGTCTCTAAGACTTCAATATTCAGCAAATATGTAGCATGGAAAACCCACAATAAGAATAATCCATGCAGAGAAGATAAAGCATTGAGCAAAGGACTACTAATTTACATTGACTTGGGCTTTGTTTTTAAATTTACAATAAAAATGGAAGGTAACATGTGTTGGACTGAGGTCTTTACTATGGATTTTTCTTTTTTGCTATAAAAATAAAAATGATTATTCAAGTTTGGCCAATTGAAAGTGTGCACACGTGATGTACCTTCAGTACCCCGGTTTCTTAAGAAACTTTAGAAATGCTATTTGCTTTGTAATGCAATTTTCTTTACTAATCTATCCTAGTTGTGCCATTGACCATGTAGCTAAATTGCCTGTGGACATATGCAAGCACAAGATTCACCTGTGCAAATTGCAGGTTAATCGTGCTCTGTCCCCTGCATGATCAGCTCCTCAAATGCGGAAGGATGTGATTGCAAAATTGAAAGCATCCTACTCAGAAAAATTAAAGGATATAAACACGAACTCCTTTGGACAAATGTATTCTGCGTCACAAAGACAAATTGCAGGATAGTGAGAAATTCTTAAAATATCTTGCATCTTTGCTAGAAGATAATTGGAATGACCTAGCTGCAAAGATGTTTTGTGATTGTTGCTACGGAGCAGCCTCTAAGAAGTCCAATAATACCCTCTTAAAGCACACCAGAGCGGGAAGATGAATGCCATCTGGCCTGTTTTCCAAAACAGTTGGTCATCACAGCTAATGTTAATTCCAATGTTCATTTCTTGTGAACTGAGGTGGGGGCTGTATTCAGAGGTCTCCAAAGATGTCCTTAAACTCCAGTACTTAACTCATGAAAAGGTCTTTTTCTGTTGCTGCTAATGTTTGTTTTGTTTAAACATGGTAATAACTTCAGTGTTTTTCTAATGACAAAGTACTTCATGCTCATAATAGAAACAATCAGATAACAAAGGAAGGTATAAAGAAATGAGTAAAAATTACCCCAAATCCCAACACTCACAAAAAATGACTTAATATTCTGTTTCATATGTTTATCTATAGTATATGTTTATCTTTCTAATTTATGTAAAAATAAAATTATATTTACTGTTTTTTATTTTTATTTAACATGAAATATCATGGATATTTTTCATGTCAATAAAAGAACTATATCAAGAATTGTTATGGTTGTATAATTTGAGTGTATGGATGGACCAGAATGTATTAACCAATTTCATGTTGATGAACATTATGTTATTTTCAATATTTTGCTATATCAGGCATTCTTTTCTCTAAAAAACATCAGCTCTATTGAGGTACAATTTCATGTCATAAAATCCACTCTTTTTAAGTGTAGAATTTAAGGAGTTTTAGAAATATAAGCGAATATTCTTATATATACAAATTTGTGCATGTGGAAAACTATTTCCTTAGCATAAGTTCCTAGAAATAGAATCATTGGTCTAAAATGTGCATGTGCTTAAGATTTTTTTAATACAAATAGCTAAAACACTGTCTAGAAATGCTGTGCTAGGAAATACTTCTGTCTGATTCCTATGTTGCTCAAAAAGAATTTTTCTTAAGAAATATTTGTTAAGGCAACTTTGGCAAGATCTTCAAAATGAGTCTCCAAGTCCCCACATAATCTGGCCCCTACCCACTTCTCCGGCTCAAGCATATGCCCCCTGTACACTCTGCTTCATAAATGTGGTAGCTCTTACCCACTCAAGGTGTTTGCCATACACTTTGCACTGCAGGGCTATACTTTTTCCATTGCTTCACTCCAGCGACCAACATGGTGGATCTTTGCATCATTCAAATCTCAGTTTAAATATCGCCTCCTCAGAGAGCCCATCTGTAACCAACCATCGAAAATTCGACCCACTCATTGTTCACTCTCCATGCACCACATTTGTTTCCTCCAAGGTGCTTACATAAGTTACAAAATTATTTTGTTTGTTTGTTTGTTTCTTTTTTTGTCTCATCCAGTAGAATGTAAGTTCCATGAGGGCAGAGAAATTATGTCGTCTTCACTTCTGTAACCCAAAGCACCTACCATGAAAGCTGTGTAATAGATATCCTATATATATTTGTCGAAAAAATTACAAGATAAATGAACACATGGAAGATATTTACTAGTGTGTTTGCTGTACGTATAAAATCAGCTGAACAAAATTTTAAAATTAATTTAAATAAAATCATATTGCTGATTTGGTTTGTTCTTATTTATTTTTTTGACTATTAGTGTCTCAAATTCATAAGTCTAGGACACTGATTGATGACAAAAGAAGAGTGTTCATTTCTAAGCCAATTTTCCTCACCTCTCATTTTCTCTTCAAGTGATGCCAATCTGGATTTCCGCGCTAAGGCTCGACAGAAATTGTTTCGTCATATTCACTGATAATTTCCATGTTGCTAAAGCCACCGGACCCTTCTCTGTCCTTCAGCAGCAGTTGGGCAGTGGGCTCACTCCATCCTTCCCAAGACGTTCCCCTTTCTTCACTTCTGTTTTCTTGCTACCTGTACTTCTTCCTCAGTTTCTTCCTCTACGTGACCTCCAAACATGGCAGTGTCCCAAGAATTCATCATCAACCCTCTTCTTCAGTTTTCCAGCCAGAAACACCTCATCCGGTCCCTATCCCTAAATATCATTTATATGATATGACTCTCAAATATTGATCTCCTTCCCAAGTCACTATACTCCAGATACATTCATATACTCAATTGCTTATTTGATGTCGAAAGACCATCTTACACTTAGTGCATCTAATCCAGAGTTTCTGTTTCCAGCCCTCACTCCACCCCACATCACAAGTACACTCAGAGTTGTTTCCTCCCCAGATTTTATCATCTTATTAAATGAAATTTCCATTCACATACCAGCTCAAGCCTTATATTTGAGTCATCCTTGATTCCTTTCTTTCTATCATCTACCTCGAAGATCTGTAAATATATATTTGAAATCCTTCTATTTCTCTACATCTCTACTGCTACCCCCTAATTCAAACCATCACCATTTCTCCGCTGGATTATGGCGATAGTCTTTCAATTCTCAGTGCTGTCGTTCTTGCTCACCTACAATGCATTCTTCCAGAGAAATCAGAGGGATCTTTAAAAACAGCAACCTAGATCATGCCATTTCTCTGTGAAGGGGAATAAGGACTTCTTAATTCTTTGGGAAATATCCACACTTTTTACAGGCAGGGACAAGGTAATGCAGTAGATATTTCCATTCAAAAAGTGGAGGAATGAGGAGCACATAACGGTTACCCGTCCGTAATGATTCTGAAATCCAGATGATCACACATTGTGAGGGCTCCTCACTCAGAAGACAGAGGATGACCTTGATTAGGACCCACTTGTGCTCCCCGGATGTGGTTCCCTAATGCATCGTTCTCTTCCACCTTTGGTGAGTCACTCTCTTCTAATAGATCAGTCGTTCCTGCCATGGCACTTGAAATATTCTATTATGAAATATATTCATATATGAACCCGCCTTGTGAGTAGGGACTATAACTCATTCTCGTATTCCCCACCCAGCATGGAATATAGAGACTTTAATAAGCAAATACTCAATGTCTACCTGTTGAATTACTATTTTTACAAACAGTCCACAAATACCAAAAAAGAGCTATATGTGACCTGGAAAATCAGCTGTAAGTTAGCATTTGGGAGAGGAAAGAGACAACATCAGTTTCAAGTTTTTGCAAATAAATCAAGAAAACATCTCTCTATCAACAAAATTCTTAAACTGCTGTCTCAGAGTCCTAACTCCTTTAATTCAGTACCAGAGAGGAGCTCTCCGAGGAATGGGTATTTGTTTTACAATTAAGAGATGGAAACATTGCTTCTGCTATTGGCCAACATATCGACATACATAACTTGATGATGTTCCGATTGTAGAGGTCACGTACAATAAACCCCCGCAATCCTTCTCTATTTATTGTGAAGTGTTCTCCATGTAGTTATCAAATAATAACAATTATGAGACCTACAATAATAATAATCAACATTTGTGTAGATTTCCCACATGTTATGGACTGAATGTCTGTGCCCTCCTCCCCAAATTCATATATTGAAGTTTGTCTCAGTCTGTTCAGGCTGCTACAACAAAATACCACAGACTGAGTAGCTTATAAACAAAAGAAATTTGTTGCTCCCAGTTCTGGAGGCTGAAATCCAAGATCAAGGCACCAGCTTGGTCACATTCTCTGGGGAGGGACCTCTTCCTGGCTCATAGCTGGTGCCTTCTTGCTGTGTCCTCACATGGTGGAAGGGGCTGGGGGTATCTGCGGGATCTCTTTCATAAGAGCAGTAATCCCATTCATGAGGACTCTACCCTCATGACTTCCCAAAGGCCCCACCTACTAATACCATCATCTTTGGGGGGTTAGGATGTTAACATATTAATTTTGGAGGGAACACAATCATTCAGACAATAGTAAAGCCCTAATCCCCAGTGTGATGGTATTTGGAGCTGGGGCCTTTGGGAAATAATTAGAGTTAGGTGAGGTCACAGGGTGGAGGGGGCTCATGAAGGAATTAGTGACCTTATAAGAAAAGACACCAGAGACATTGCTAGCTCTCTCTCTTTCTCTCTCTGAGTGCACACACCTAGGAAAGGCTGTGTGAACACACAATGAGAAGGCAGCCATCTACAAGCCAGGAAGAGAGCTTTCACCAGAATCTGACCATGATGGCACTCTAATCTCAGACTTCCAGCCTCCAGGACTGTGAAAAAACAAATTCCTGTTGTTAAGCCACCCAGTGCATGGTAGTTTGTTATGGCAGCCCAAGCTGACTAATATACCATATATCATCTTATTTGATCTTAAGTTAGCTGTGTGAATAGCTATTACTATTGGCATCTCAGGTATACATGATAAATTAAGGATGAAAAGGATTAAAAAGCTACCCAAGTTCACTCTAAGTTAGAGTTTCTCAACCTCAGCGTCACTGACCCTTGGGGAAGGAGACCTCTTTGTTGTAGTGGGGGCCATCTTGTGCATTGTAGGATGTCTAGCAGCACCCATGGTCTCTAACTATTATATCCCAGTAATACACCCTCCCCAAGTTGTGACAAGCAAAAACGTCTCCAAACATTGCCACACGTTCCCTAGGAAAAAACTGTCCTAGGTTGAGAACCATTGATCTGGACTCTTCCCTGGTACCACTCACTTTGGGGAACACTGGTGTAGTTAATGTCTTCCTGGAGCTAACTCATGCTCTTTGATGTTCCAATCTGTAAAATCTGCAAGAGACGACGGCGACGACGACGACGACAAAGAAGAAGAAGAAGAACGAGAAGGAGAAGGAGAAGGAGAAGAAGGACTGAACACTATGACAAGTTTTGAGCAGCCACCATTTCAATGGAGGATGCAACTTGAGAACAATATTCTTTATTCTTTATAATTCAATTTTTTCCAATCTGATGCAGCAAATCCACGGTGGCCCTATCCTTGCTGGTGGCAGACTTCCAAACTCAAAGAAATCCATATGTTGCTCCATGACTTGTCACTAGCTCCCTTAAGCAAAAGGAAATTTAGACTGGCGGCATTTTGTGACAGTCTCTAGGATGTCTGATTTCACATACTTTAAAAAATGATTCAGTCACAGTGGACTCAAAGTTAGCAAATAATTAAACAGTAACTATTGCTACTCCTGAGAAATATGACAACTACCATTATTTGGATCACCTTTGACTATTTAAGGAATATATATAGTAGGATTGTAGCTATTTTTGTCAATTTCACCTTTAGAAAAAGTCTCATATAAAGCCCAGATTTGCAGTTAGACATAGATTTCCCTGAAATTTTAAAGCTCTCTTTATTATCAACTGCCTATCTTCTTGATATGGGCAAGATTTTACAGGAGATTTCATCAGATTAGGTGAGATTAGGCCTTCAACACAGCCATTTATTCTTAGTCACATTTCATTAATCCATTGATAGTGCTGTCATCGGGACCTCCTTGAATCCTTGGAAGATGCAGTGTGTAAACTGGAAGACTGAAATACACCTGAAACACTGCAGTTTCATTTCATATGGCCTCCGACATATACCAGAAGAACAATTTCGAATTTGAGAGCAGTGCCGAGTCTCTGGAAGAATTTCATCTTCCACCTCAATTCTGACTGCAGTCAGCTGAAGAGCTATTACGGCTTGCTTCCCTTAAGGACTAGATTGTTGGGGATCAACAAGACCCAATTTTGTTCTCAGTGGCCACAGAGAAGGGGAAAATTTTTGATCAATATAGAAATAAAAGATTACATTCCCCCAAACATTTTATAATTGGCAACGGTAAACCAAATTTTGAACCAAACCTTGACAATGACCCTTCAGAAAATACATGCCTGCTTTATGGGGCGTGGGGTTCACTGGGGTCTTTATAAAAATGTCTTCATGAGCTTTAGAAGATGAAAGTTTTCCTCTTCTGAATATTTTCCCTTCTCCTTTTATTAAAAAAATCATGAAAGGCAGTGACTGGAAGGCCCCTTGGGAAAAGAAAAACTGCAAAAACTAACCAAGGTAAAACTTGAAACTTCCCTTTCACACACCAACTGCAATTACCCTTTTCACAGGAAACTACGGTTCAAGTTTGGTGTATTCAGATTTTTTTAAAAAAAGGAAAATTGCATATTTGTGTATATGTATGCATTTTTATAGCCCAGGAATTTTACTCTCCTATTGCTATTCATCTTGATGCTTTCATGCAACTATATAACATAGAAATATTCCTGTAGCTCTATCTCATTATTTTACTGAATGGGTATGCTGTAATTTTTTTTAAAAGATTACCCACCTGATAGACATTTAGGTTCTTTATGATCCCTGTTGTTTCTACCTGCAGGCATATCCAGTGCTGACATTTCTCTCTGCTTCCACCTCTTTTATCTGATCCAAGCTGTGCTATCTCTGCTGGAGGTTTCCAGAGGCTGCCTCACTGGTCTGCCCGTTTTGGCCCTTGCCTCCATACAGTCTAACTCCCACTCCACAGCCAGAGTGATCTGATTAAAACATAAGTCAGCTCATGTCACTTCTCTGCTCAGAACCCTCTCGTTCTTTCTCCTCTCACTCCCAGGAAAAGCCAAGGTCATCCCAATGGCCAACCACGTCTCGCACTCTCTGTTCCCGCTCTCACACCTGTCGCTTCTCTGCCTCGCCTCCTTCCTCGTTTTCCCCTAGGTCACTCTGTTTCAGCCACACAGGCCTCCCTGCTGCTCCTTGAACATGTGAGGCACTGTCCTACCTCAGGGACCTTGCACCTGCTGTTCCCCCTCCCCAGATCCCTCTCCCCGCCGATGTCCATATGAGTCCCTCCCTCACCTCCTTCTCATCTTTACCCAAATATCATCTCTGAGTAAGGCCTTTCCTGTAACCATATTTAAAATCACAAATGTATCCCCTGCAAATTTCCGAGTCCCTTCTCACAATTTAATATTGTCTATTTAAATTATTTATTCTGTTTATTGTTTGTCTTTCCCAACAAGGACATAAGTCCTATGAGGGAAATAAAAACAAATTTAAATATTTGTTTACAGCTGATTCCCTAAAGTCTTGAACATAGAGAATACTCAAAAAATATGTATGGAATGAACAAATGAGTTACAAATCATGGTGAAATGGATGTCCTTATTGTCTGTCCTACTGTACTTGGGCAAAAGAAATTGTAGAAGCGATTCTTAGAAAACGAATTACTAGTTCAAAGGGTAGACAGTTATATGGTTATAGAATATGAAGTTTGCAAGGAAATCAATATCAGAAATATCTAAAATATTTTAAAAACAGGGTTAACACGAGAAACGTTTATGGCATTAAAAACTGTAAAAAATGGTTGTTGGTGAGAGGCCCACGCTGTATTCAGCCCCGGGCAATTGCATCAGATGATGCAGTAGAATTCCTGCCACGGGGAGGACACTGATGAATTTAACAACCGGAGTCATTTCTGGTGTTTATTTCCCTTGATTCACGCATCATCAGATGATTGGGCCAAAAAGTAAACTGGAAAGGAATCAAACAGTAAAAAAGTGTAAGCAATGAAGGAAGCAAAGGTCTGCATAGTCCTAAATCCAACGCTGTCACAGCCCAGTGACACTGGATTTAACCCTGTGGCATTCAGGGAGGTTCCAGCAGAAAGTCTTCACGGCTGTGGGTGAGGCCATGCTCATCAGCTACTGTTTACATCTCAGTCCTGTCAAGCCAGGGAAAAGCATTCAACCCATCACACCATCCATCTCAAACCAGACTCAGTGCCAAATCCAGGGCTGTGCAATTAAATAGAATTAGGAGAAGCTCAACTCCAAGTCATACCTGCGATTCCAATGTCAAACTCGTCAAATGCCACTGCATTTGTCAGTGTAATTACATGATGAAGATTGCCTCAGGTCTGTGGACAAAGCACACACCCACAGGCGTGTACACACACATTCACACAGGGGCACACTTACACACACTGTTACACGCACGGGCACACACACAGACACATAGACACACTCACACTCTTGGAGGACTTATACTCACACACAAGCACACACATGGGCATGCACACATACGCACTCAACATACCCACGGCACATACTCACACAAACCCACGGAGGGCACAAACATAGACACACGTGGATTCACACACACATGGCACATGCACACATACATATACATACACACAGGAGGACACATACACACACAGACACACATAAAATGTGCTTGTCCTAATTCTGCTAGGCAGCCTACAGATTTGTCTCTTTCTTGAGGCCTCTTCCAGTGAATACTCAAAGAAAGGTACAATAATAACATCCAGCAACATGATCAGATCAGAGGAGTTTCTCATGATGACCTGTCTTCTGTGAGAGTTAGTTCTTGGTGAAAACATTGACACCCTTTTCGCTATTTCTCCATGGGCAATATGTGCCATATGTGTCATTTGAATAACCTAATGCAACCACTGATGACCCGAGACCCCAGTCTTGTGATGTCAGCCAGAGTGGAAATGCAATAAACAGCGCAAAATCAGCTTAAAATGTGAGTTACCAAAGATACGGTGTCGGAGGGCTTTCTTCATTCACAGATACAGCAGCATCCTAACATATGCCAGACACTTTTCTAGGCACCCAGGTTACCCAGTGCTTCGGAATTCAACTCAACTTGGCTACTCACTATGTGTGGGAATTTAGACAGCTCGCTAGCTCTTTCTGACGTAGTTTTCTCATTTCTAATTGTTTTCATCTTTAAATCTCTCCCTTCCACACAGTTTTTGTGAGGATTGTTCCAATGATCATTAACTCACATTTCCTGGAAGTATATGCATTGGTCACTGTGTTGAGAGTTTTAGAGGTTTTATCTTTTTGAATTCTCACGACATTCCATGAGGCAGATACTATTACTGTTCCCATTTTACAGAATAAAACATAAGATGCGGAAAAGAAAAACAAATTGCCCAGACTCCCATTCCCAGCCAGTAGGTGATAGGGCTGGGAATGCAACTCCAGACCCTAAGTTCCTCCTCATTTTCCCCCCTGCAGTGCTTAACACAGTGCCCGTGCTGAATAAACAATAGCTATTACTATTATTATTCTCCAGAGTATATTTTCTCTGCCTACCTCACTGGGTTGTTTTACCATCTAATGAAAAAAATTCTGCGTAAATGCAATGGGCTCTTCCTATTTTTAGTGGAATCTGGGTTAATTAGGATCTTTGTCACTAATCAGTGCATTCGAGTTTTTGAAAACGACTCATTAAAATCATTGCAAAACAGGATATTTGCTTGAGGCGTTTTCAGCAGACTGCACTTCTCTGCCCTGATCCTCCACCAGCAAATGCATTCCAGGAACAGTAACAGGTTCGCGGTTCCCCAAAATGATCTTGTTACCCAGTTCTCACAGCCACTTGACCTAACCCTTTTTCAAACTGAAAATAATTTTAGAAATCACTCATCTTCAAGAAGCATTGACTCTAACAGAGTGTAAAAGAAAGCTACATGTTTTTAAAACCAAAAAATCCAGAGCAGGGTTTCTCCGTTTCGGCACTATCGATCATTCTTTGTTGTGGGGCTGTCCTGTGCGTTGCAGGATGGCAGCATCGCTGGCCTCTGCCCACTATAAGGCAGTAGCACAGCTTACCCTCCAGCTCCCAGTGTTGACAACCAAAGATGACTCCAGAGACTGCTGAACATACTCTAGAGGAGGTGGGCAAAATTGTTTCCGGTTGAGAACCATTGATCCAGAGCCACATTTTGAAATAATTATTTATAAGGCGTTCTATGAGATTTGCTATCAACTATTGCCCTGACATACCAACGATGCTGGGTGGGGGTGGGGAAGGGGCACAGTGATTTATTACAATGTGATTGTGTCACATTTGCATTTTGGACACAATGCCTGCATTTATAAATTTTTATGCAAAATTTACATTGCATAGCATCCTGTTATATACTACTCTACCTGGGATTTATCCAGTTTGAACCAATTTGATACAAAGTTTATGGTCATAATATTAATATTTATTGAATACACTGTATGCCAAGGACTATGCAAAGGTATTTACATACGTCATCTTAATTAATCATTGTATTAAACGTTTTGGAGCTGTCATTGTCTCCACTGTTAGGATGAAGAGAGTGAGGCTTAGAGAGACTCAGTAACTTGATCAAGGCCACACAGATGGGACAGGGCTGACCCTGGACTTAACCCTCAAGGCTCTGTGACTCCAAGGCCAGTGTTAACTATTATGTCATACTGCTTAGTCATGGCATAACTTAGCCATGACATGATCTCCAAAGATAGAAGGGACAAGTGTCCACGGCTGAAGCAGCCTCTTTGAAGATAATCATCTATTCCTTAAACAAATAGTTACTGAGCACTTACTCTGTGCTAACTGTTCTCCTAGGCACTGGGAGTACACGCATGGGCAGCACAGAGAGGAGCTCATACCATGGTGCAAAATCTGCTTTTCTATCGTCTGCCTTGACTACATTGTACCCCAACTCTGCCTCAATTTTGCAAGGCTCAAATTATTCCCATAAGTACGAAGACACGACTATATCTCGCCTTAAGACGCATCACCATTAAGATCCTGAAAATGTGCATACCATCATTGAATATAACAGAGTACAAGAGGCTAAAGAAAATCTTGCCCAAGTTAAGCATTGTGCAAACCTTAGAGAACAGTTCTCTTTGACCTTAGGTGCAAGCTTTGAGCAATCAGTTTGACTATAGTCCACAAGATTTTTTTTTCCTGTCCCATCTCCAACTTCAGCTTTGGATGGAAACATCGCTGCACTTTAAATGTTGATGGATGTATGGAACCCTTTTTATTTTTTTATTTTTTTTTTGCCTGAGATTCACTTGGGCACACAAGTCTGGAGCAAACTAGAACATTTCATACATAAAGAACAAGACCTCATTCTTCTGCAGGCAAAACTCCTTTGACGTCAATGGTAGGCTGGAAACAAAGAATTAAACTGTGGATAACAAATGTCAAGTAATTACTTAGCCAATGGCATAGAATGTGACCGACTAAGTTCTGTGCTTGGTGTGCACGTGATCAAATGAGTTTCAATTTGCCCTTCCAGTGGCAAGGAATAAGAAATGAGAAAAGAAAAGAGAGAAAGAAGGAGCCAGGGGAGGAAGGAGGGAGAGTGGAAAGGAGTATGTGTGCAGAGAGAGAGAGAGGGGAGAGAGAGCGAGCTCACCATCCAAGTTCCCTGGGAATATGGTTAACAGATTGCTAGCACACAAAAGAGAAAGCGAGCTAGATGGCTTTAAAAAGATTTGTCAACAGATTCAAACCTGTTTAGGGACTCTGAGGCGGTAAAAAGGGGGAAATGATGCCCTAGCCATATTTGGAGAAAATGTGTATTTTCATATTTATTGCTGCAGGAATTCAAATTTCTTTTTATGGCATTTCTTAACATTTACAGACAGAGCAGAAGTGTGAACAGTGGGGAGGCAATTTGTTTCTCCCTCATAGGCTGCAACTCAATTTGGGGGAAGAAAAAGTCCGGCTTTCAAGAGCGACTAGATTAAATTCACACTGGCTGCTCTGGGCAAGTTGGATTGTTGGCCGTGACCACTTCTTGTGCCACTTGACAGGTGGATGGTAAAACAACCATGCCATCACTTCCTCACAGTATTTTCTGAATAGCCCTACCCAATGATAATGAGTTTATTGGTCAAATAAGCTAGAAAACTCTGCCTGCATTATTTGCCTCTGGAAAGTCACAATGCATACTTGTATGTTAAAGGCTCTGAAGGGTCTTGCAATCAAGACAATAATCTGGCTTTGTTAATCAAGAGTTTCCCGATCCTGTTTGAACACGAAACATTTTTCTGATGACCCATTTTATTACATCTTATGGCAGAGGTGTGCTCTAGAAACATTTTAGGAAGTTGTGGCTTATATGATTTGCTCCAGTTTCAGATTACAACTATTGTATTCATAGGAAGCAAATAGTTAGATCGAGACAGATTACACAAACAAGTAATCATTAAACTGCTTTAAATGTGTTATAAAGTATTTGCTCTCGTGAACAGAAATGAGTCACGTAAATATGTTAGTTGCCCAATCATAATAGTTACAATTTATCAAGTACTCACTGTGTGCAGGAAATAGACACTTCTAGTGTCTCATCTGATCCTAATGATAACAGTAAGAATTAGATATTTTTAGCCCTATTTTATAGATGAAGAAACTAAGGCTGTGAGAATTTAAGTAACTTGCCTTCAATCACATAGCTAGGACAGAGCAGATTTCAGATTTGAATTCAGGTCTGGGTTTAAACTGTATGCTCACAACTATCTTGCTTCTTTCTCTTCTGCCGAGCGTAGCCATTCAAAAAGGGGGCATGGATAAAAAGGAACTCACATTTGTTGAACGCATACCATGCGTTTTCTGCCAGAAAGTTTGCACACACCGGTTCTCATTTGATACGTATTTCCTACCTGAAATGGCAACTGATTTTACATTGAGGATACACAGATCTGCAGGAATCCAGGAGCTCAGAGTCTTTCTACTACATTATAAAATCTCCACCAAAGTCACTTTTGAGGAATACAATTAAAATTCAGATCTAAACTTCAACATTTTAATTTTCTATTTTAATTAGGTAGAAATAAAATTGGAATTTCATAACCATAGCCCAAATAAGTGTAATACTCCATTGGAGTTAATAAAATCAAGTGTTTGGGCTATAACTATATGTACTTTTGGATAACTTAATTCTAAACCTTAAGAATTTGTTCCTAAAACTTGCATTATAAAGATATTAACACAAACCTTCCCTGGATCTGTAATAGATGAAAAGAAGAGACTTTAATAGTCTACACTTTCTTCCACTGATGAGGGTGTTGGATAGGTTTTTCAATTACCTGAGGACAGAAGTAAGATCTGGCCAACATAGTGACAACTGCCTTGAAAAAGGAGACCAAATTTATAGCAAGAAGCAAAATTTAGAGAAGGAACCCATACAACAAGTAAAAAGAAAGCTATCTGGCAAAATGTAATGACATTTATTTTGCATTATAACTCTAGGCATCTATTAATCACTTATCATCTTGGAGGCCATGTAAGAAAACTCTAAATCCAACTCTGCCCTGTGGGAGATTACAATGTATGAAAGATCTTCCTAGAGAACACTGCCACTGGTCAGATAACTTTTACACTGTGGAATAAACAAATCAATTATCATCTAAGAGAAATCTCATGTTATTTTTGCTACTTAGGATCCCCTTCTGGCAAAAGCACATTGAGCCTGCTTTGTAGTGCGCACTTCCCCTGCTGGAGAGAGTGTTGTAGAAATATCAGTGCCCTGCCTTCCCTGATGAACGGATGGGTCTATGACTCAACATAAGCCTACTAGACATTTTTTCCTTTGAGTATGGAAACTTAAAGGAAATGATTCGGAAACAAAAAAAGAGCACGCATAGGCTGATTACCTTCACTGGTGGCATCCTAAAGTAACAGACCATCAGTTCTGGCTATGACTCCCCTCTCCCCATGAACTTTTCTGACTTGTCTTTTTCCAAACCTGATTCTACAGCTTTCCCCCAGAATCTGTTAGGTCCCTTATTTCCTTTCAATGATTTATTTTTCCACTTAAGTTTACAAGATACACTTTCTGTTGCTTGCAACCAAAGAACCATAACTCACATAGTTCCAGATCAGGAACTTCATAAAAGTGTAATAATGAACTCTACAAAAGAAGAGAGAGTGAAATAAAATGAAGATGATTTCATAGTCGTCCTAATAAACATCATAACCTACCCACAATTAAACAAGCAGGAAAGTATATCAACATTCAGATTGAATATGGAAGAATCAGGTCATAAATTCTGTTTTCCTACCTCTGGAGACATCAGAGTCTCTCTTATTCCTATCAGATCACTCCGTGTGTGGCAAAATTCCAGGGAGGGAATGTGTTGAAAGAATGAAGCAGAAGAGGAAATGAAGGTAAGGGAGGACTCCGAGCTCTCTTTTTTAGTATTTTCACTTCTTGATTTTTAAATAGAAGTACATGTGTAAAAATATTAGACAGAAACCTTTAAAATAAGTAAAAGTCTGCCTCTCTTTTCAACTACTTGTAGATGGCTTTCTTCTCTCTGCGTCTGAACATCATATTCTCTCCATATGTGTGTGTCCAAATTTCCTCTTCTTACAAGAACACAAAACATATTGGATTAGGGTCCACTTTAATGTCCTTATTTTAATTTAATTGCCTCTGCAAAGACCCCATCTCCAAACATGGTCACATTCTGGGCTACTGGGGGTTAGGACTTCAACAAATGAATTTAGGGGGGGCTATGAATTTGGAGGGACACAATTCAGCCTATAACGTGCCTGTTGCCTATCGCCTATCCATGGTCTCTAAAGGTCACCATTGTTCAACAAGTTTGTTTCTTTCTGTTTAAAAATTGTATATGTGTGCCCACAAATATGCATACATGTGTCATTTTGAAAAAAACTGAACAAATAGAATCATATTAAACACATTTTATGCAGTTCGTCTTTTCACTCAAAGCTCTATTTTGGAAATTTTTTTCATCTAAACACTAGCAGACCCACGTTGTTCTTTTTGAAGCTCTAGTCTACTTCTTGACTCCACCATTGAGATTAGAACTGTGAGAATATCTTGATCCGGCACACATCCCTCCTTTTTCCATTGGAAAAGGAGTGTAGCAGTGAGGTTTGTTTGAATGCCAGTAACCGGAAATTACTCTCGTAACCTAAGCAAAAGAAACTCTATTAGAAGCTATTGGAGTCTTATCAACTCACTTCTCTCAGGAGGCTGGACACCTTAGACAGAACTTTGCAAGAACTGAGGAAGCTCCAAAGGGCCAGGAAGCACTGACTGCTCTTATGACTCTGTAGAAGGTACTGTTTGATCAGGGAGATGCTTCTGAAATGAAAGAACTCTAACCCTACGCTCTCCAATACAGTAACCCCGCCATCTGTGGCGACTGAGCACTGAAATGTAGCTAGTCTGAAAAGAGATAGCTGTAAGTGTATGACACGCACCAGAGTTCAAAGACTTAGTACAAGAAAAATAATGTAAAATTCTTCTTGAATAATTTTTATAAGGATTACATGTTGAAATGATATTTTGGATTAAACAAAATATATCATTAAAATTAGTTAAGCCTGTTTCTTTTAATTTTTGGTAGTGGCTATTAGAAAATTTAAAATTATATGTGTTGCTTGCATTTATGACTTGAATTATATTCTGTTGGACCACATGCACTAACTGTTTCTTCTTTCTTTGCTGAAAAGCCAAAACTGTGGTATAAAGAATCTGGTTGGCCAAATTTAGGTCATGTACCTTGTCTCCTGGCGGTACCAATGAGGCACTAGCTTCTGGGTTTGCTGTTCCTCCAGGATTGCATACAACTGGAAAGAATTAATGCCTGAAGGGAAACTGAGATGATCAGAAAGAAGAAACTGACGCTGGGTGGCAAAAAATGCTAAATGTCCAATATATGAGATTAGTGTCTGGCACACATTAGGCATTTAACATTTATCTGTTGAAACGAATGAATAAATGAATGAGTGAACAAATGACACAGTTGTGGTTACCTTCCCCTGTCACTGTGCCCTTCTTCATCAGGTCCCCACTTCTGTCCTGGACCTAGAAGAAGCCACATTTCAAATTATAAATAACTCCATATTATTACTTTCATGAATTACATATTTAGTGCTATTATCTGAGTTATCATTTTGTGGAGGAGTGCACTAATTGCTGTTATGACTCATTCATTTTGCTTGTCAATTCAGCTAACTTTTATTGAGCTCATCACAAAGTCATTTCTCAGACCTCTTCTTTTCTGTCTATACTCATGCCTTTAGTGTACTCATCCAGTTTCCTAGCTTTAAATACCATATATCATATGATATTTAGATTTAAATATCATATATATTGATAACTTTCAAATTCATATCTCTAGTCCAGACCTCTCTCTCAAATTCTAGACTCTGCCAAATAGCCAACTGCCTACTTGGCATCTCCACTTAGATGACTAACAGACATCTCAAACTCAATTTTTCCAGAATGGAAATGAAACCACTTCCTCCTGCAGCCTTCCACATTTCCCAGGAAATGGTAGCTTCATCCTTCAGTTGGTCAGGCCAAAAACCTTGGAGCTCTCCCTGACTCCTCCTTCCTGTCACAGTCCACATATAACCTGCAGGAAATCTTGTTGGCTCTACAATCAAACATATCCAGAGTCTGACCACTTCTCACCATCTCCAATGCCCAGCTCTGGTCCAATCACCCTCATCTCTCCAGGATTGCTGCAAACAAACTCCTAACTAGTCTTTCTGCTTCAGCCCTTTCCTGCTAATAACGTATGTTCAACAAACTTCCAGACGGTCCCGTTTTTTTCCCCGTTTTATTGAGATATAATTGACATATAACGTATTTGTTTTAGGTGTACAACATAATGACTTGATATATTTATATATTGCAAAGTGGTTACCACAATAAGTTTAGTTAACATTCATCACCTTACACGGTTACAACTTTTTCTTGTGATGAGAACTTTTAAGACCTACTCTCTCAACAACTTTCAAATATACAATACAGTGTTGTTAGCTATAGTCGTCATGCTGTACATTACATCCCCAGAATTTATTTACCTTATAACTGGAAGTTTGTAACTTTTGACCACATTCACCCATTTCCCCCACCCCCCACCCCCACCTCTGGCAACCACCAATCTGTTCTTTTATCTATGAGTTTGGTTTTTTAGATTCCACATATCAGTGAGATCATACAGTATTTGTCTTTCTGTGACTTATTTCACTTAGCATAATATCTTCAAGGTCTATCTATGTTGTTGCAAATGGCAGGATTTCCTTCTTTATTGCTGAATAATATTCCTTTATATATAATATAATAATATTCTTATATATATATCTCACATTTTCTTTATCCATTCTTCTGTTGATGGACACTTAGGTTGTTTTCCTGTCTTAGCTATTGTGAGTAATGCTGCAATGGACATGAGGGTTCAGATATCCCCCTGAGAAGGTTCCTTTTAAATCACATCATGTCATGTCACTTCTCTACTTAAAACCATCCAAGGCAGCCCATTTCACTCAAAGTAAAGTCCCAAGGCCTGCCAATGGCCTTCAGGGCCCTAAATGACCCCACACCACCTACCCATTCCCTCTCTGCTTCCCTCTCCTTCTCCCTTACTTGCTTAGACTCTACAACGATATTGGTCTCATGCCAGCCACATGCCACCCCCATGTCTTTGCACTGGACTTTCCTTCTTTCTGGAATTCTCTTCATCCATGTATGCATGTCCATTGCTCATCCCCTTCAAGTCATTGCTCAAATATACCCTTCTCCATGAGGACCTCCCTTACTACCATGTTCTTTTAGTTACATTTTAGAAAAATAGTCATTGACGTGAAAAATTTTCATGACATATTGCTGATTGAATAAAACAAAGTAACAATGCTGTGTATTCATCAAGAATCTATTATTGTTCAAAATGTATGTATATATGAATTGTAAAATCAAGATCAGCAGAATACATATTAAAATACTAGGGATTATTTTCTAGGGGAGCTCACATGTCACCTCAGCACTCTTGCTCACATTTAACCTGCTTTACTTCTCTCTTTCTTATCACACTTTTCACTTTTGAACATACTATATTTACAATAACTACTAATTTACTTATCTATTTTATTTATTGTTCTTTGCCTGACTTATCCTACTTCAATGTAAATTCCATAAGTAAAAGGACTTTTTTTTTCTATTTTGTTCATTGATATATCCTAAGTGTGTAGAGAAATGCCTGGCACGTACTAGTTTTTCACTAATTATTTGTTGAAAGAATGAATGACTCTGAAATGAAAGACCAAGAAATCTGCCCTCAAGAAATTTGCAATCTAACAATTTTGTCTTCCTAAACATCAATCCTCATTAAAATCACCCTTTTCTAATAATGAATTTCCATTTTTATCTCAGGTGAACTGTACCTTACACTCACAAGAAAGGAACTGGTCAAGGTCATTTGAATTAGAAATGGGAAATATATATTTATTTTACCAAAAGGAGATCTGTTGGCTGTTCTCAGCCCCTTTTCTGCAGGCAGAAGCCTCAGCCCCATCTCCATTTATCTTGCCATGTTAAAGTACCTGATCTGCGTAGATACTAGGTAATGACCTAGAACATTATCGTGACCACAATCCTACATCTCTAACATGGAGAAAATGCGTTTGCATTTTATGATGCTGAATACTCACCCATTTCATGACCTTACCATCTGTTTCCACCTGTGGAATATTTCAAACGACCAAATAACATTAAAATCACCTAAAAGAGTTTCTTTATTAGTTATAAACTTTTACAATTCAATTTAAAAACTTTATAGTCCTTAACGCCGCGAGAAGTGCCATTTTCCAAAGCACCGTTCTGCTCTTTATCACTGGGGTTTGACAGCAGCTCTGACCTTTTCTAATATCTTTACTGAAAGGAGAAGATTTGAAAAATAGATAACAAATGACCAAGGCTTTATTGATATTACAATGTGTAATAGTTAACGCAGGTCATGGTTATTAGACCATGGGAAATGATGTCTTCTTACATAATTATCTGTTCCCCGTAGGCTGACTTCTTTTACTGACAAAACATCTTTTATGAGTTTTAAAACTTGCAGAGCCAATAAAACGGTGCAGGAACAAGCTGGATTGCATCCTGCTCAACACATCATCACCAGAATTGTCAGCCAAATTCAAATGCTAGACCTGTGCTCAGAGAAGGAGAGCGCAGCTGGGTGCTTCAGCTCCTGGAGTACATCTAGGAGGGAGGCCCCCTCTTAGGGAAAAACATGATGCCAAATAAGCTTAATTTTCTAATGATAGTGATACAACGAGCACTAAGGATTTGTCCAAGGACATTCCTCTTTGTTCAAAGTCAAGAATCATAAGCATTGGAGGAAATAGATGGTCTTTTCCCTACCTCTCCCAACTCACAGCAGTCTACTTGGTATCAACACCCCCCCCAGCGTTGATAAGTTTCAGTTCCTCTCATACATCTGGGAACTAATGCCATGGACAAAGGGAAAGGTAACAAATGCCTCGATGCCCACTGCCTCTAAATATTACCTGCTCTGTCCATGTCCTCAAGTCTTCATGTATGTCTTCCTATTCCTACAGCACCCAAGGCATAAGTCAGATGCAAGAACTGTTCTGGTAAGATTAGCCATTAAGCTATTAGGTTCAATCATTTAATTACCATACTTTGTAATAACTATTGATATCAGATAAGGGAAATTCTCCCCTCCTTCTTATTCTTTGTCAAATAGTTTTGGACCTTTTTTTATTCTTCCAAATGAACTTTATAGCACATATTTTAGGTTCTCTGAAAAAGCCTGTTCAGTGTGATTCCAATTGAAATGTCAATTTATTGATTAATTTAGGAGAATTAACATCCTTACAATAATGTTTTCTCATTTACAAACACAAACTCTTTCCATTAAATTCAGGTGAATATAGCTGTTAAATATTTCACTATGTCTAACAATTGAATCCTGTTATCACAAATTATAGTAAATATTATTCAGAAACATGCATTCCACAATGTAATAATAAAGTCGATACAGGAATCGTCAAAGAACTTTTTGCTACACATAGATCTTACTATCCTGATAAGCTTTGGAGTGAGATGAGGGATCTGAGCTGTAATAATTTAGCTCCCCCTAAACAAAAGGTTATTAGACAAGATGTCTAGACTTCTTCAGCAGTAAACATATGTATAAATATAAATATAGTGCTTAGCAACTGCTATTTTAAAATAAAAGAAAATGTGTGGCTAAGGCATGGTGGTTTTACTGTATTTACTTGAAAATGAATCTAGATTCTACCAATAGCAAGGTTCTGTGGGGTAATGCAAAGTCATTCTGGTTAATTTTCTGAGAAGATAATGTAAACTCATTTGTTAATCTTATTAGCTACTGGGTCATATCTTATTTAACAAAAAAGAACAGCCTGTTTATTTCTTGGAGCAGTAAATGTTTCGAATCTGCAGTGAAAAGAAATTTACACATAGCATCTCCAGAGAAAGTTTATTGGAGCAAATCATCTCCAATAGATCCCCAGTTCCAGAATCTCATAGGAGTGGAGATGTACATCTGTGGTTCAATAAGCAAAATGGCATTTCCACTTTGTTTGCTTATTAGCCTTGTTTCACCATAAAGAAGAAAATACAAAATTTAATATTGGGATGATCCAAAGTTTTTTAATAAACGAAAAAATCTAAAGCCATAAGATCACCAAATATTAAAAAATGCAAGATAAATCAATGTATGAATAAATGTACAGATATGTTAATGTATTTGTATTTTAAAATTTATTATGTAACATTGTAATAATCTGAAACCCAAAACACCCTGGTTTTAAAACAAACATTCCTTATGCTTTTCTGAATTTCACGAAAATGATGCTAGCTATTCTATTCCAAATGGTGAGTGACAAATTATAGCTAGAAAGACGCATAAATACACTGCTAGAGAGAGAGAGAGAAACAATTAATAGGATTTAGGAAATGTCTTACTAAAAACTGATTGGAGTAGAAATATATCCTATAGTTTCTATTTCTTTGATATAAGTACTGAAAAAAACAAGCCTTGCGGGGAACGTTGGTAGAAAAAGGAGTCAAGTACAGATATGAACATGGAACATGAGACCCCTCATTTACAGAAATATTACAGCAAGCATAGACTTTCCCCAGAACACAGAATGGTCATGTGGAGCCAATCTTATCCCTATCTTAAGAAATAGAGTGACTTTCACTGATTTCTGGGCTACACATATTTGCATTTATATTTTTGGAATACATTAATCTTTTGTCTCCTTCCTCCCAGTGCTAAATTATGCACGATGGTGCTGAGAGGATGGCATCTTTAAAGGGTTTTTCTCCACTCAGTTTGCTTACCCCAACTTCCTTGGGGAAGTTATCTCATCAACCTCATCCCAGGAAAGGATTTAAAAATGACCTTTTCACCCCAGGAAACAACATTCATATTTGAAATCTTGACCTTAGTAAATACTTTATTTCCCTCTTCCCAGATCACTCCTTTATTTGCTCACTGGAATTATTTATATGCATTTGTCCCCTCAATTATATTGCCAGCTCCTTTGAATGTGGCTATTATGGATTCATTTTTGTATCTCCTCCCTCCACATAGTTAGTTGTACATTGTAAGGGACCTAAGTGACATTTATTAAATCAACCCATTATACCTGTGAACATATTTTGCTGCAGATATTCTGTTTATGATTGTGAATGAAATATGCCCAAATTATCCAAACTCGTTTCCACTTTAACATCTTCACTCCGGTTCCCTGTGCTTAGAAGAATCTTCCCTCCACAAGATCCACAGAGTCTTTCCATCACAACGTGAGGTCTCTGCTCCAAAGTCACCTCCTTAAAGAGGTCTTCCTTAACCCCCATATCCAGAGGAGCTCACCCCAGCCCTGCCCCAGGCGAACTCTATTCCTTTAAGCTATTTTATTTTCCTCCCTCTCATTCATCACTGCCTGAAATTCTGTTATTTGTTTGTTTGCATACTTGTTTTATTGTCTTCCCCATCATTGTAAGGAAAGCTCGGTAAAGTCAGGGATTTAATCTGCTTATTCAACTGGGGCACAGCAGGCAAGCAATGACCACTTGCTGAATAAAGGCTGGATGCTCCAATACAAATAAAGGTTTTATTTGGCCGACCTCTCTCAACAGATTGTGAATCTGAGAGCAACACCCATGTTTTGAACCCCTACTATGTCAGGCACAGAACTAGAGGCTTTACATGTTTACATGCATATTTTCAATCTTCACAACAACCCCATGAGGTAGACACATTAGTCACCTTTCATAGATGAGGAAATTAGGGCCAAAAGAAGAGAGGCATCTAGTAAATAGCAATGCCAGCGTTTCAAGTCAAATCCCACTGGCTCTAAGATTTACATTCTTTACACTAACAATTCTACTTTTCCTACAGAGCTCATTCTCTCCCCTAAGAGCAATTTCCTGAGAGAAATACCAAAATAATTTTGCACAAACATAACATTGTTAAAATAAGCAAGACTGAACTATATAATTTGTGAGTCACAATGCAAAATGAAAATATGGGGTCATATTGGTTTAAAAATTATTAAAAATCTGAAGACAGTGACAATAGAGCATTAAACCAAGCATTCAATAGTATTCTAGGCCCTTTCAAGCATGGGGCCCTGTGTGATGGCCCAAGTCACACCTCCAGAAAGACAGCCCTGAAAATATGACTATATCCTTTCATGGTGATTAATTTGGAAGGGATGATGCTTTTGGAAATGTTCATCAAAAACTAAGCAAGTGTCTCTCTAATAACTCTTTGCACTGTGTTTCCCCCTTAGCACTACGCCCATGTTGGCAAAATGTAGCAGCAATTTTAGGCACAGCCTTCTCGTGGTAATTAGGCTCCTGAAAATTCCATTTGGTTTCCAGTTTTTAAGAGGAAGCAGGCAAATTTGATTATGGGCTCCTCATGCCTGAACAGGTGTCAAAATAATTTTTCCAAACCAAAAGGTAAAGCTTCCTGACAAACCGACTCCCTTGGTTCCTGTGCTCAAGCTCTTGGCTGCTGAGATGAGCTCTGTCTGAGGACACAGAGGCATGGGCTCTTGGTGTAGAAATAAAGAATGGGAGTGCGTGGATTTGTCTCTGCCCGTTGTCTCTCTTCAGCTCTTTACCCCTATGTGGTTGCTGCTCGCTGGGGTGCCCTCCTCAGCCCCCCTACCTAAAACTTTCTGCAGTTTCCTCATGTAGATGCTCAGATGCCTCCACTGTCATCCATATGCTGTGGGTGCCTGTGATGTAGCTCTAAACTCGATTTCTCAGCTTTGAACGTCTCTACCTGAATGTCCCTCAAGAACCTTAAAACGGAAAGGTACAGCCAGCTTCCTCCTAACCTCAGTACACAATAGGTTCTGAACAGATGTTCATGGAATAGAACTCAACCCCAGAATGCCCACCTCCACTGATTTTCTCATTCGTTCATTTAACATATATTTGTCAAACTCCTATGTGCCACTGTAGTGGGTTGAATAGTGGCCCCCCTCAGTGATACATCTACCCCAAACCTGTAAATGTGACTTTATTTGGAAAAAGGGTCTTTGAAGGTGTAATTAAGTTAAAGATCTCAAGACAAGATTGTCCTGGATGAGGCTGGGCTCTAAATCCAGTGACAAGTATCCTTATAAGAGACAGAAAAGGAAAAAGACACACAGAGGCACAGGGAAGGAGGCATGTGAAGACAGAGGCAGAGATTGGAATGATGCGGCCACAAACCGTGGAATGCCAGGAGCCACCAAAAACTGGAAATGGCCAGGAAGGATTCTCCTCTAGAGTCTTTGGACAGAGCACGGCCCCACTGACATCTTGAGTTCAGACTTCAGGTCTCCAGACTGCGAGAGAATAAATTTCTGTTGTTTTAATCCACCAAGTTCACAGTAATTTGTCATGGCAACCCTATGAAACTAATACAGCCGTGTTCTCTTAGGATGAGGCCAACAGTAAAACAAATAAGCAGATAAATATATGATGTAATGTCTGGTTGTACTAAGTGTTATAAAGAGAATTGCCAGATAAAATTCACGACACCCAGTTAAATTTGAATGTCAGATAAACAACAGATAATTTTTTAGTCAAAATATGTCCCAAATATTACATGAGACATACTTTGACTAAAAAATTATCTGTTCTTTATCTGACACTTGAAATTAACTGGGCACCCTGTATTTTGATTTGATAAATCTATCAACTCTAGTTATGAAGAAAGATAGGGCAGAGGCCAAGTTCAGGGTAGGCCTGAGTGCCTAAGTTCTTTTAATTAGGGTGGTTATGGAAGGCCTCTCTGCTGAGGGATATTTGAACAGAGACCTGAATAAAATAAGAAGGTGAGTCATGCAACCATCAGGGCAAGAGCATTCCAGGCCCAGAAAGCAGGAAGGACAAAGGATGAGGCGGGAATGTGCTGGCTGTATTTAGCTTTCTTCAGTAATACTGACAGCAAGATAGCGAATCTCATTCTCTCTCGAAATCCAAAATGTTCCTAAACTAAAAACAAGAAATCTGTGTTAAAGTATTCACCAAGCTATTGATCTCAGCTTTTAATGAGCTGGACTTAGATTATTTAGATGTCAAGGAGGTCTGGTATCTAAGTTTTATGATCCTCTTAAATAACCATAGGCAATCCAGCAAGTAATAAAACAACGCAAGGCAGCAGAGAGTTGCCATGGTAGGAAATGTTGGCGTATAATTAAAGCAAAGCTCAATATTTATGTGCTTTTCTCTGCAACAGATTCATTAACAATACCTTAAGCTATTTTACGGACTTTTAAATTTCTGGTGCTATTGGCATCCATTCAGAAAGGGAGGTTTTATTTAATTTTAAAAGTTTTCTCCAAATTACAGAAATGCATGCACATCCACACAAACACTTGGATGTAAATGTTCACAGCAGCACTATTCATAATAGCCAAGAAGTAGAAACTCCAAATGTAAAGTTACTAAATTTAGTAAATAAAAACACAAGATGCTTGGTTACATTTGAATTTCAGAGAAACAATGAATCAGTTTTAGCATAAGTATGTCCCACATTATGTGGAACAAATTAAATTGGGCATTCTGTATTTAATCTAACCAAATATCCATGAACTGGTGAATGGATAAACAAAATGTGCTATATCCATACAACGGAATACTCTTTAGCCATAAAAAGGCGTGAATCTGAGATCTGCTGCAACATGGATGAACCTCAAAAACATTACGGTCAGTGATAGAAGGCAGACACAAAAGACCACCTGTTGTATGTTTCCATTTATATGAAACGTCCAGAAAAGGCAAATCTATAGAGACAGAAAGCAGATTAATGGTTGCTTGGGGCTGAGGGCAGGAATGGGATTAATTGTAATCAGGCATGAAGCTTTTTACTGGGATGATGAAATGTCTTAGAAATGGATTCTGGTGATGGTTGCACAACTTCATAAATTTACCAAAAAATTTTTATTGTACACTTCAATGGTTGAGAAATTATATCTCAACAATGTTTAAAAAATTATATGCTCATTGCAATGTCAAATAGTATACACATATGTAAAGACATTAAACGTTTCTGTCTCCTTCCTCCTTGAGGTAATCAATGTTATTACAAGGTTTGGTGTCTCCCCTTCCATATATATAAATTTTTTTAGCTCATACAATAAGAGCAAATACATATGTACATCCTATATGTGCTACTCTGCAACTTGCATTTGTCATTTAATATATCATGGACATACCTTCAGGTAAATCTACAGAGATCTACATCATTCTTTCAAATACTTACATGATATTCTATACAAAGATATCTTACAATTTATTCAAACATCCTTTCACTTATTGATGAAATAAATTTTTCTCTTCCCTTCTTTCCTTCCTTCCTTTCTTCCTTCCTTCTTTGCTTCTTTCCTCTCTTCCTCCCTCTCTCCATCCCATTGTTCTCTCTCTCTCCCTCTTCCTTTCTCTCTTCTTTTTGCCCTTTCAAACTATGCCTCAATAAACACTCTTGAACATATATTAAAGGGAGTCACTTAAAATTAACAAAAGTTTTCGGAATGAATAAAGAATGTCAAGATATTTAAGCATCATCAAAGTTCAGATATTTTACCTTATGTTGATATTGTGTCTTAGATTAATTTAGACTTCATATCAAGTGATGAAAAGGTTAAATTATGCATCCACCATCACAAACATCTGTTCTTTATTTTAAACACACAAATATGCATTTGTGGCCTGGATACCAGATGAGGCATATTTCTCAAATATAACAGGCACGTACTGAGATGAGATTGAAGTTCTAAAATACAATGTCAGTGCACTGTGGGATTCTAATTCCTTCATCAAGAGCTAGATACAGAGACAAATAGATTAAAAAGTGTAGAATTGTTTATCATATCTCTGGGCACACACCTAAACACATGGGGGAAAGCTAATGAATTATGAATAATGACAGACTTTATCATGAACTAGGCAATTTATGTGCATAATTATATTATTTAAATAAATAAGAGGTAAATACTATTGTTGCATCAATCTTCCAGATGAGGGAGCTGAGACTTGTGGTGCCTTGCTCAATATCCCATAAACAATAGAATCAGGAGTGGCACACAGCCTCCAGATATCAAGCTCTTAATGACTATACACTACTGCTCCATGGAAGAAATATTTTGGCTAAACGTTTCTAATAATCTGCTCTGCCCATGGATATAATGGGAATCTTGGGACACGAAGTTAAATAGAACATCATTCCTATCCTTGAGGAGCAGAGCCTAGCAAGAAAAACAGTCACATAAACAGAAAAATCACAGCCAATAGGGTGAGCACTGAGTGCTCAGAGTAGGGGTACCCTCACCTGGGTCATGCAAGGCTCCTAAGGTGACTTCTGAATTCAATTTTTAAAGACCCTAGCAATGGGAGGAAGGAGGATGATAGCATTCCAGGCAGATGGAGTCATATGAGAAAAGGCTCAGAAGCCAGAAATATGCTGAAGAGCGAGAGGAATGACAGGTAGAAAATCTTCTGGAGGGTAAACTATAAGGCAAGAAGAGATAGGAGATTAGTGAATTATTTGGGATGCATTCAGCTGCAAGTAAGAGACAATCTAAATAGGGGACACCTACAGTAAGGAATGTATTATTCTATTGAACAAAATGTCTGGAGGTAGGGCATTTCCATGAATAGTTAATTTAAGGTTCCAAAACTGTCTTCAAAGACTCTATTTCTTGGCGTCTTTCTGTATTGCCATCCTCAGGATATCGGCTTTGGCCCTCAGCCCTTAGGCTTCCAGGTCTCAAGATGGCTGCCACAGTTTCAGGCATTTCTTCCTTTCGTAACTACATCCAGGGGAAAATATGAGAACTTCTCTAAATTGATAAGAACCACCCAAGTCGACTAGCCCTTGTGTCTGTTGGTTAGAATGGGGTTACATGCTGCTGCCTAAACCAGTCATCCAGCCAAAGGAGTGAGACCATCACGTCACGATTGGTTTGGACCAATCAAGCCTCACTCGGCTTCCCCTGATGGGCATGGCCAATTGGTGGAGGGAAAAAATGGAGTTCTGTTACCAAAGAAGAAAGTGGCGAGCGGTTTTGCCACAATGAAGTTAGGGATCCAGTCAAGGGCTAAAAAGAAAGGACCTTGGGTATTACCATATAGCTCAGTTTTCCCGTCAGACATCTGAACACTATCTTTGCAGCTTTGCTATATTCATGCATTATCAAACTTCACAGTTTATCTCCTTTATAACTTTTGCCTTATCTCTAAACTATCTGTAACATTGCTTACTTAATATTTCTTTTTAAATTATCACATTTTATACATAAATAGGTTTGAAAAGAAAATTTTACATTATTCTCCAAATGAAAGCCCATATATAACCATCCATAAATCAAAGACAAATACATATATTTATATTTACACTATGAATAATTTATAGCAATTAGATAATAATTTATAGTTATTTATATTGATAAATACTTATAAACATATTTTAATTTTATTATTACATTAAAATATTAATATAAATATATAAAGTAATAACTATAATATAAATATATTTCAATATATAATAGAAAATGTGATATATATGTGTATGTATATATATAAATTGTGGTAATCTCCAAGAAAACTTAGTAGATCCTGACCGTAAACACACACAGCCCATCTTTTACAGCTTTGGGTGTTTTATGCCTTTTGTGAAAATGCCTATAAAACAATGGTTTCTGCTTTATCCCCAGGCATGAAAAAATATTAATCACTACTAGAGAGGGTAGGGCATAAAATATGTATCATCTTCATTCCCCTTTTATATTGGATCTAAGTCTTAATCAGACAGTAAAGGGGCTCTTTGGTTGTTGATTTGGTCCTTTCGGGCAAAAGGCAAATGTTGTGAATGGTTTAATTCCACAGAAGCTTCTCCCATATATTTCTCTACTACCACAAAGTGGAGAATTAATTTAATATCTCTAGCCTTGAACTTTCTGGAGACTCTGACCAGTAGAGCCACCATCTTCTTGCAATCTATTTCGACGTTGTTATTTTCCGATACCTCAAGTTGAATGGGTTCAAAACCAAATTAATAATTATCCCTGCAAAATAGTCCTTCATTTCCTGCTGATATGACTTTTCATTCAATAACAACAATTATGATACTACCAGATTATATGTAATAATAACATGTAATTACCTATTCTGTGCAAAATTCTGTAATAAATGTTTGACAATCATTGTCTCAGTTAATCATAACAGACTCGATGTGAAACTTATCATCTTATAGAACACTGATGCTTAGAAAAACCTGTAGAAAAGTAACTCATCCCACCAAGACCACATACATTGTAGGTTTAGAATGTCTGATTCCAAGCTTGAATCTAACGGAATTTGCCTTTTTCTTTTAGCTTCCATTTCGGGGAATATTCCCTACCTTATGAGTCAGAGCTTTCCTTTCGTTATAGAAACTGAAACTGCTAAATACTGACTTTCCTAGAGTCTGTTGCAGCTAAAACATACTAGAACACATGTTCTAAGCTCTGCAATTCAGGTACATCCACACAAGATTTTGAATCAAAGTAGTAGTATAAGGAAGGTATTAGTAACACCAAGAAGGCAAGTTAGCTAAAGAGCAGTAGTGACGTCCATTCTCCAGGGAGCAGCAAATAGTGGTTTTAGCAGCAGCGTCCCAGGGCCACCACCGGTAGCATTGGCGGTACAAACTATGGAATCCCTGCCCAAGCAGCTATGACAGCTATGTCTCCAAACGGCTAGACTGGGGCATTGCTTCTGGCTGCATAGTCTCCCAGCCTGTTTCTTTGGCCATTCCAGGAAATCTGTGAGCTACCCTGTATCTCCTAGTAAAACCCTTTCTGTTAAAACAAATAAGTGATGATTTCTGTTGCTTGCAACTAAAACTCCTGAGTGATAAAACTCTTAATACTTATTCCAGATCATTTGACGGGTACCTATATTAACTCTTCTTATCTTCTCACATCTATTTAAAATGTATTTTTATAGAAAGAGAAACAGAAATGGTAAATATTTAGGTAAATATAACAAACTATTCTTTTCTTTTAAGGTTCCTTAAAATACGTTTGAATGATGAGAGCAAAAATTATAACACTGTCTGGTGGAGTTTTCAATGTATGTAAATGTTATATAGTTGTCCTCTTACATAGTTGTCCAAATTTCTACATTCCATGTGAAGTGGTAAAAATTGCTTCTAAGTAAATTGTTCAGATTTATATATGTATATTGCTATTCCTAGAACAACCATTAAAAAATTATACAAAGAATTTTGTCCAGACTTGGGCTCTGCTGATTAGGTTTTACTTTCTTTTATCTGATAATTCAATAAAAAGAAATATAGGCACCACTAAGACTTTCTTATTGTACATGTTATAAGGGTGAACTTAATTTTATGCTCCTTATTGTTCAAATATATTTCTTTTCTCAGCAGCTGGTTGAAGGAATTAAGCCACCTGCTATTTGGGGAAAAAATAAAAATCATTGAAAATAATTTTCAATAGTTGGTGATGAATTCATCTTTATTACTACACATTTTCTTGCCTCTCTTACTAATATTTCTGATAACATACAGAAATACTCACTGACTCATGATCCATAATCATTATTTTTAAAATATCAGTGTGACTCAAATCAAAACAAGTGCCAAGTTGTTGAGTAATTTCTATCTCCTGTGCCTACGTTCTAAATTTGAGTTAATTGAATGGTATGAGGTATGATTTGTGCCAGAGGAGAAGATGCAAAATCAAAAAATTAATGACATCATGGGTAGCCTAAAATAACTAAATCAGGAGGCTTGCATATCAAACTACTTCCAGACTCATTAAGTAATTATTGCATATGAGAGGACTTTGGGACAAAAAAAAAATTTAATTGCTAGAGTTAGATTGCATGAGTGCACATAGGAAAAAAATTATTCCCTTAGTATGACACTTGAAAAATTGTCTGATATATATTTTAGCAATATATTCCCAAAGCTGTAAAAATGTACATACACTTTCAATTTTACTGTACCCAGCATGTCTAAGCAAATGACAATTTTCCTACAATGTGCCTGGCACTATCTGATGCATGGAGAAGGAGTCACGACAGACACGGTCCCTGCATGCTGGTTCTTATGGGACTGTAACACCTAAGACTTTATCCTAAGGAAAACTTTATGAGTATTTAGCTCAAATATTTAGCTATAAGAACACACACCATGGCAATACATGTAATAATGAAAAACTGAGGAGAAGCTACAAGTCTGAAACCATAATAGGAGACTGGTAAATAAAATAATGTATACCCATAAAACAAAGTATTATGAAATTAAAAATTACATTACAGAAGAATATTAAATGACATAGAAAGATGACCTAAACATCTTAACTAAAAGAAATGTTACAAAACACATTCCCTATACAATATAATCTCATTCTCCTTTTTAAAATCTATATGTATGCAAATATATATGTATAGCTATATGTTAAATCTATAATAATTGTATAATTTCCTAGGGCTGCCATAACAAGTTACTACAAACTAGGTGCCTTTAAACAACAGAAATTAATTCTGTCACAATTCTGGAGGCCAGAAGTACAAAATCAAGGTTTTTGATTTTGGAAACAACCCGATAGGGTTGGTTCCTTCTGGAAGTTCTGAGGGAGAATCTGTGCCTTGCCTCTGTCCTAGCTTCTTGTGGTGGCTGGCAATCCTTGGCGTTCCTTGGTTTGTAGATGCACAGGTCCAATCTCTGCCTCCATCTGCACACAGTATTCTTTTCTGTGTGTCTCTCTGTGTGCCTTCTCCTAGTCTTATAAGGACATCAGTCGTCGAACTTAGGGCTGGCCGTAATCAAGTACAACCTTATCTTAGCTAATTAAGTCATCTGCAAAGATTACGTCCAAATAAGATCACATACTGAGGTTCCAGGGGACATGAATTTGGGGGGCACACTATTCAATGCACTAGAGGTAGATATACAGAAGAGATAGAAAAAACAATTTGATGGGCACCCTCTAAAATGTTACCTCTGATTATTTTGTGAAAGCGGAAATATAAGTAATTTTTATTTCCTCTTTTGCTTTTCTACATTTCCTAATTTTTTAAACAATAAACATATTCATTTGCAGTAAGGGCAATGTTTTAGAGATTATTCTCGTGATGACATTGCAGGATGGAAGGTGTTTAAGTCTGGGTTCTCCAGAGAAATAGAACCAACAGGAGATCTATCTAACTATCATAACGAATAATATATATAACATATTTTACAGGGAATTGGCTCACACAATTATGAAGGCTGAGAAGCCCCAAGATCTTCAGTCAGCAAGCTGGAGGCTCAAGAGAGGCAATGGTATAGTTCAAGTCCAAGTCCAAAGGCTTGACAACCAGGAGAGCCAACAGTGTACATTCCAGTCCGAGTTTGAGTCCAAAGGCAGGAGAAGACTGATGTCCCAGGTCGAAGACAGTCAGGCAGAGAGAGATAATCCTTTCTTATTCCGCTTGTTTGTTCTATTCAGGCTTTTAACAGATTGGAGAGGTCCATCCACAATGCCCTCCACAAAGGAGGGCCATCTGCTTTACTCAGTCTACCAATTCAGACGTTAATCTCATCCTGACACATCCTCACAGGCACACCGAGAATAATGTTTGACCAAATATCTGGGCGCCTCATGGCCCAGTCAAGTTGACACATAAAATTAACCATCATAGAAAGTCAGAGTCATTTTACATAACTACTGTTTTATTTATGAGGGAAACTTTGAATCACCACCATAAAGGGAAAATGAGGGTCTCTTGTCATCAATAGAAGTTTTTAAAAAATTAAAATTAGACACTTTACCTAAAAATCATTTTGTAAACTATCCGTGGTGCATTTGCTAACCTATTATGTAGGAACTATTATTATTCTATTTGACAGGTGAGGAAAGGGCATGGAAGGGCATAATAACATCCCCAAAGCCACACATCTAAAATGAAGGTAGTGCTCAAAGTGAGAACAAACTTTAGACCCAAGCCCTGGATCACTTCATCATCAAAGCAGTGTTTTAGGAGAATGAACTGAGCAGCAAAACATAAACTGGATGGAAAGAAAGCGAGAAATAGGAAGCAGAGAGAAAAGGGCTTGAGTTGGGATGGCAGAATGAAAATAGAGAAAAAATCTAAAAATCTAGATGTGAGCTAAATCATGTCCCCTTAAAAATCCATATACTTAAGTGCTAACCCCCAGTACCTCAGAATATGACTGTATCTGGAAATAGGGTCTTTAAAGAAGTGATTAAGTAAAACTAAGGTCATTAGGGTGGGCTCTAATTCAATATGTCCTTAGAAGAAGAAGAGATTAGGACACAGACACACAGAGGGAAGACCATGCAAAGACAGCAAGAACGCAGCCATCTACAAGCCAAGGAGAGAGGCCTCAAAAGAAACTAACTCTAAAAAAAATAAAAATAAAAATAAAAGAAACCAACTCTAATAAATTACTATTGTTTAAGCCACCAAGTCAGTGTTACTTCATCACGGCAGCCCTAGCAAACAATTGCACTAAGAGTACAAGCCATTTTAAGGAAACAATTAAGTCTTGGAAATGCATGTACCAGGCAGAATATTGAAGCAAGGGTGAAAAGAGGGTAGTGTCCAACAGAACTCTGAAATTTAAGGACCTCTACCCCCAGACAGAACCTTCTACCGAAACAGACGAGAGATGAGATATTTTAGAAGCACCAGCTACTTTCCTTTATTATTACTCCTAATTTCTAATACCTGCTGGGCCAGAAATTATTTTTATGGCTGATGTAAAATTCAATAGCTCATAGAATATTCTTTCATGTTATGACTGCAATTATTATAAAGTTTGGGAGTAAATCGTCTACTTTCCAGAAGTTCTGAAATGGTAGTGTGTGTTAGTCTCCCAACATTCACAAAATTCTTTTGCAAATTTCTGTTCTTTTTTTGAGAACAGAAATTTGGTGTTTGCTCTGTGTGTGTCTGTGTTTTAATTATAAAATTATAAAGTTTTAACTATAAATATGTTAAGCATTCAGAAAATAATTTTGCCACCATATACACATCACCAAGATTTAACAGTAGTTAATATATTTTTATATTTTCTTTAGATCTCTTTTCATCTTTTTCTTTTATAGAAAATAAATTATAGAGTTGACTTAAGCCTTACTTCTCATACTTTTCCCTCCTTCCTTCCCCAGAGATAACTACTGTACATATTTTTAGAATTTGAGATATGTCTATACGTTTATATACATGTATATATCTCCTTATATATCTTCTTAAGCAACATATAATATGGTTACCTGTTCTTTATAAATATAAACAAATGGTAAACTTTTTTTTTGCTCAATAATATGTTGTTGAAATTTATCCTTGTTATAAATGTAAAACTCACATAGATCTGCTGAAGCATAATCCACTGCATGAATACACTGCTGTTTATTATCAGTTCCCTCGTTCTTGGAAAATTAGGTTGTTTCGCTTTTCTAGAGATGATAAACGACTGCAGTGAACATCTCTGCATTAGTCTCCTTGTGCACAAGCAACTTTCTCTTTTTAACTCTCCTCAGCTCAATTCACAAACTTCCCCTCCAGCCTTAACTGGGAGTGCCTCAGCCTTTCCTGAGAGACAGTGTTGACTCTATGATGAATTTGCTGATATGGGCTAAACAGAGACAATTAAATCCACTTTTATTTGTAACTTCAGCTAGGATTTGAATCCAAGTCTCCAGACGTAGGACAGCATTCATCATTTAGTGGAAAATCATGTTAAAAGGATGGTAGTGAGTCCTTGGGTAAATGGGTTGATAACATGGGAAGGCGGTTATACATTCCATTAACATTACATTGCTTGAGGGAGAAAATGTTAAACTTTGCTTCCTTACCTATTCTCAAGGGGAGTCGCCAATCCTGACTCCATCAATGAAGGAAAATTTATTCTAAGGAGAATCTGGATTGTGAGCTACAGTGAGATTTCCTCTCAAACTCACCTAAACTCCAATCATCTTTTGTTATAGAAGTTGTTTTATGGGGATAAGAGTTAATGCCTTTAAATTATAGTGTTATTATAACATTTCAAGGTTTTTTTAATCTTTGTGTTAAAATTCAGGGCTTTCGCTTTGAAAGAAGGCAATGCCATGGAAGCTGGTTCTTTCCCACCCCAAGGGAAGGGGCATCAGGACAATTACATGGTTAATTTAATCAGGAATTCATTCAAGCATATACTGAACATTTATTATAATAATAGCTCTCTATCATTTTATTGCGTGCTTATGATATAATAGATACAATGACGCTTATCTTACATATACTAACTTATTGAATATTCAAAACCATCTAACAAGATAGGAATTATTATCCCCATTGCAGAGATGAGGACATTGAAGTAGAGTTCAGCAACTCACCCAAGTTTACACAGTAGAACTGGCCTGGAATCCAGGTCTGCCTGATTCAGGTCCCCATGCTCCTACCTCTTCTCTGGGGCTACACTGTGTGTTTTAGAGATACAAAGATGAACCAGACACCAACCGTATCCTCAACAGGCTCATCATCAAGTGTCATGAAAAAAGATGAGCTTCACGAGGAAAGAGGCCTGGTCTATCTGATTTCCCAGGGTGTCCTCAACACTTTGTTATTATATTCCAGCACATGCTGGAGTGCTCATGAATGAATTAACGAAGGAATGAATCAGTCATGAAGGCAAGCGTGGTGTAGGTTTCACTGAAGAAGTGAAATGTGAGTCATTGTTTGCAAAAAGATGATGTGTCTGGGAAAAGCATTCCGGGCAGGGGAAATGGCTTGTGCGAAGGCATGGGGGCACAAGGTACAGCATAATGGGGAGCGAGGAGAAGGAATTCACACTGACAGGAGCAAACTAAAAGGAGAGGACGATAAGGCTGGAGACAGAATTGGGTTCAGATTGAGAAGGATCTTTTGAGCCCTGCTAAGAAATTTGAAGTTTATCCTGTAGAAGTAAGACGTTTTTAATCTGCAGTGGCAAAATTATAGGGGACATCGTTTTTCTTGCCTTCTTAGCATCTATTTCCTTTTCCAGTTTTGACACTCTGATTCTTCTTGAGGAACCAGCTTTTTCACACTCATCCTAAGTGATTCAGGTGACGTCAGTGCACCATTGTTCACCTCAGAGGTAGACCAAGGACCCAGGCCTGGCCCATCAGCACATTCCATTCCCCTGAACTTGAGGATTGGTTAAGGGATGAGTGCATGACCCAAGCAAGCATCTCAGAGGCAATCCCAGGACTTCTGTTTGAACTACTGAGAAGGGGAAATTCTCTTTTCTCTCCTCCCTCTGGAGTTATTGAGTTCAGATAAAATAAACTTGGAGCTGTCACTTAAAGAAGACCTTCCTGAGAATGAAGCCAAAGAAGATAGAGAAAGAGATGAAGTTCTAATCACATCCTTTGATCCCTGGATCCAGCTATGCCTGAAGGTAGAGGTATCCCTTGACTATCCAAATGTATAATTCAATACATTCTATTTTGAAATACTTGAGTCAATATAGCATAGCAGTTCAAAGTCCAACCTCTGAAGTCAGACCAGCTGATTTCAAGTCTTTCCTCTGCCATTACTAGCTGTAAGACCTGGGGATGAGATGACACATATAAAGTGTCAGAACAGTGTCTTGCCATGTAAGTAACCCTCAGTATACATTAGCCATTATTATGAAGCCAGTTTTCTCAGTTGTCTTGTATCTTACAATGGAAAGATTCTGTGGTGGTTAGTTTTATGTGTCAACTTGGCTATGCTATTGTTCCCAGTTATTCAATGAAACAGTAATCTAAGTGTTGCTGTGAAGGTATTTTTGTAGATGTGGTTAACATCTCCGATCAGTTGACTTCGAGTAGAGGACATTATCTTTGATAATCTGAGTGGACGTCATGCAGTCAGTTGAAAGGTCTTAAGAGCAAAACTGAGGTTTCCCCACAGAAGAAGAAATTCTGCCTCAAGACTCAAGACTCCAGCTCCAGAATTTCCAGCCTGCTGGCCTGCTCTGCAGATTTCAGACTCACTAGCAATCATAATCATGTAAGCCGGTTCCTTGAACTAAGTCTCTATCTATCTATCATCTATCTATCTATCATCTCCTCCTACTGGTTCTGTTTCTCTGGCAAACTCTGACTGATACAGACCCTTACTAATACCATTTTTAAAAGGTAGAAAAGAGAAACTAAGTAATTAATTTTGAGCCCAAATGATCTACACTGACAAGCTAAGGTGCTCCAAATAAAGACTGTCAGCGAACTATCTTAATTAAGACTATCACTTTTTTCTTCCTAAATTTAGCGAGAAATGATGCAGAAGGTGAGAAGCAGGGAAGGCAAATATGATCTGAAATAAAATTGTTGTTAGGGTTTAAGTTGACATATTGTATGTTGGCAGGAGTTGGAAGGCTTGTTGCGTTTTTCTAGACCCTTGATAATTTTCTTGGTGCCAGAAAACTATTCATGTTTTTTAAACCCTATAAAGTGTCTCCCTTTTCCCTTCAGCACATGGGAAATGTCATCACATAAATGATCTAACTACATATAACTACACCAGAGAGATTGGGATTTATATTCATGAGGAACACACAGAAACATAATTCATGAGCAATGCTGACATAAGAGAGTAATCAAAGGGCCTCTGAGGACTATAGATCAATTCTAAATCTTCTATATATTTAGTACAACGTTGAGTTATACAGCTCTTCATCTTGAAAACTGTCATCGAGTAGATTGCACTCTGGGCTTATAACTGCTAAACTATGGGGGCTTCATTTTATGGACATGCATGTGGCCTGTCTTTCATTATATTCAAATGCTATGTTTTACCAATAATTCTGTAGTGACCTCAGTACTTAGGGTCTTGTGTTGATTTATAGGGCATTCCAGATTCCAGGAGGCAACTTCTCAATTCCAGAAGGATTTGACCGAATGGACACATTATTTTGCTGCTAACATGAGTAGGCATAAATCTCTTCCCTCTAGCATGGAAGCTTATTAGGGTACCATTAAACTAGTTTCTGCCCCCATGGACTCAGTGTTGCCAAGTGTTTAGAAAGAAGATAAACAGGTGAGTAATTTCTGTTGATATCACTTAGAAGAGAGGGCCTTCTAGCTCGTCTCTATGTATAGTGCCATTGAATGAGCTAACGACAAAAGCCACATCTCGGCAAACTTCTTCATTAATAAATTATTAAATGGATCCTCCCAAACTTAAAACTTAAATCGAGACTTCAAAGGAATATCACTCACTCACTTCCCATTCATTCTACCACCCCTGCATACTTTATTCTTTGCCCCCGGGTCTTAATAAGATACCCTTAATAATACTTTAATATAGATCTTCAACATTTTTCTTAATTAAAAATCAATCAGTGAAAAATATTATAAACTTCAACAAGTGCACACAGGAGGAGACTACTGCTACCTGTGTCTAATTATCTAACCATTAGGTAATAAATGAGAATTTCTTTCTGATTATTCAATAAAATTAGTAAGAAGTGTTTTTTGCCATTGGAGGAGATAGCTGGTCAGAGAGTCCCAAATTAGTTTTTGAAAAGAGGATGGTTAGACAGTTCTAAATTAATTTTTGAAAATAAGATCGACATTTAATATGTATGCTAATTGATGACGGACATTTCATAAGCGTATACCGTTGTTTCCTGTAGTAATGTCCACATAGGACTTTACACTAAGGACCTTTTCAGTGGGTGTATGGTTGAAGGTAAGTGGGTTAGAGAGCTCTACTTTTAAGTCGCCTTTTGCAATATCTAGATGGCACATGCCACATCTCTCCTCTCTGAGAAGAGCCATCTAACCATAGGAGTGACTCACTGTGGCCATGTTTAATATTAAAAGACCCTGACCTCCTGGCAACAGCTGACTGGTCCAGGAGTAGACCCCTCACTGAAGCTGTGCTAACCAGATCCTCCCTCCTGGGAATCTGGAATGGAGCATTGGAATGTTGGTCAATTTCAGGACAAGAGCTGGGAAATGATTTCATTCCATGGCAAGGGAGGCCATCTTTCTTTGTGTAAAAAGAGACAGAGAAACCTGGAGAGAGAGGAAGGAAAATGAAGCAAAAATGCACGGCTATCAGACATTTAATGAGAAAAATAATAAGAACAAGAGACAGAGTAACAAGAACAAGCATCCTCCCTGCTTCCTGATGGTTTTCTGGTTCTTGATTCTTGTTCCTAAGGAGACAAGGCTTTCCCTTTTCCCTTGAAGTCTGAGACAACTGGGGGTATTTATAACAAATTCACCTTTTCTTTCCTAAGCTAATTTGAAAGGATTTCTGTTACTTTTATTTTATTTTATTTTATTTGAGGAAGATTAGCCCTGAGCTAACATCTGCTGCCAATCTTCTTCCTTTTTTCCTCCCTAAAGCCCCAGTAGATAGTTGTATGTCATAGTTGTACATTCTACTAGTTGCTGTATGCGGGACGCTGCCTCAGCATGGCTTGATGAGAGGTGAGTATGTCCGCACCCAGGATCCGAACATGCGAACCCCAGGCTGCCGAAGCAGAGTGTGCAAACTTAACTGCTATGCCACTGGGCCAGCCCCAGGATTTCTGTTACTTTTAAACAAACAAAACCAAATCAAAAGCAAACAGAGAAGGATGGGGAAGTTTTTTATTCCAATCAGAAAGAAATCACTGGATATACAAAGAAAAAAATTCATACTTTTATTGAAAGCCATCAAAGAGATGTGGACACACAGAAATCTAAAAATAAAAAATCAGAGGGATAAGCTCCTCCCAGATGCACAAGGTGTAGATGATGTTTGCATACTTGGGGCCAGTTGTTGAGGTTGAGGGCAGGGCACGAGGAAAAGCAACCCAGAGTTTTGTTTGAACAAATAGAAAGCAGCCAAACTTTTGATAAACTTGTGGACTGGCCCTTTGGATTTGAATCTGGAGGAGCCACAAATGCAAAGAAGATTCTCTCATGCAAGTAATTCTCTTGAGAATTTTGCTGAGTAAGCGGAGGCAAAGGATGGGGCTAGACTCATGGAACATCTCATGTTCTTGCACTGGGGCCTCTTGCCGTCTTGAAACACGAGTATCTCTAGTGTCATGAGCTTGCAGTCTTCTGGTCTCACAGCCTCAAGCTCCCACAACCTTGTAGTCTGGGAGACTCATAGTGCCATTGTCCTACTGTCTACAGTCTCATATGAGGCCTCCCTGTCTTGCCATCTGCCAGTGTTGCTGAATCCTGATCTTGTCATCAGAATGTCTAGTATTTTTGAGGTCTACCAGATTCAAGGTCTAGAATTCTTGTGATGTTTGGTCTGTGCTCTACTTGAAGGAGGGGCCTAAACTCAGCTTCAAAGTATTTGAACCCTGAGGTAAACTGTGTCTAACTGAACTCAACTTCCGATAAGATCAAAGACATCAGCACTCTGGCTGCCCAGGAAGTTGAGTGCTAGGCTCAAAAGCAAAAGAACCACCTCACATCCATTAGGAATGAATACTATCAAAAAAACCAGAAAACAGCAAATGTTAGCGAGGATGTGGAGAAATTGGAACATTTGTATACTGTTGGTGGGAATGTAAAATGGTGCAGCTGTTATGGAAAACAGTATGGTCGCCCCTCAAAAAATTAAACATAGAACTACCATATGATCCAGCAATTCCCCTTCTGGGTATATCCAAAAGAATTGAAAGCAGGATCTCAAAGAGATATCTGTACACTCATGCTCATAGCAGCATTATTCACAATAGCTTAAAGGTGGAGGCAACTCAAGTGTCCAACAACAAACGAATGGATAGGGGCCGGCCCCGTGGCTTAGCGGTTAAGTGCGCACGCTCCGCTACTGGCGGCCCGGGTTCTGATCCCGGGCGCGCACCGACACACCGCTTCTCTGGCCATGCTGAGGCCACGTCCCACATACAGCCACTAGAAGGATGTGCAACTATGACATACAACTATCTACTGGGACTTTGGGGAGTAAAAAGGAGCAAAGAAAAAAGGAGGAAGATTGGCAATGGATGTTAGCTCAGGGCTGATCTTCCTCACACACAAAAAAAACAAAAAACAAAAAAACAAATGAATGGATAGACAAAATGTGGTATCCATACAATGGAATATTATTGAGTCCTAAAAAGGAAGGAAATTCTGACATGCTACAACACAGATGTACCTTAAGGATATTATGCTTAGTGAAATAAGCCAGGCACAAAAAGACAAATACTGTATGACTCCACTTATATGAGATACCTAGAGTAGCCAAATTCATAGAGACAGAAAGTGGAATGGTGGTTGCCAGGGGGCTGGAGGGAAGGGAGAACGGGGAGTTATTGTTTAGTGGGCATGGAGTTTCAGTTTTGCAAGATGAAAAGAGTTCTGGAGGTGGGTTGCTCAACAATGTGATTGTCCTCAACACTACCAAACTATACACTTAAAAATGGTTAACATGGTAAATTTTATGTTATGTGTATTTTACCACAATTAAAAAAAAATTTTTTTTGTGGGGCTGGCCCGGTGGCGTAGCAGTTAATTGCACACCCGCCGCTTCACAGCCCGGGGATCGCAGGTTCAGATCCCAGGAGTGCACCGATGCACCGCTTGTCAAGCCATCCTGTGGCGGCGTTCCATATAAAGTAGAGGAAGATGGGCACGGATGTTAGCCCAGGGCGAGTCTTCCTCAGCAAAAAGAGGATTGGCAACAGATGCTAGCTCAGGGCTAATTTTCCTCATTAAAAAAAAAAAAAATTTGTGTGTGTGTATTTTACCACAATTTTTTTTACCACTTTTTAAAAAAGTACTTTGATTCCAGGTACTTGAAATCTAAGGTGCTGCCAGATGATTAAAGTCACAAACCTTCCCCAAATCTGCTCAACCCCTGATTTGATCAAACTGATAAATACCTCACAGTAGCTGGCTGAGAAAGCAAAGGGCATTCCCTTTCAGTTTGCACCGTTCTTCCCGGTCTAACATCCTGAAAACAATTTTAAAAATTACAAGACGTTCACAGAAGTGAGAGGTGACCCAGAGCCAAGAGAAAATTCCTTCAATAGGAAGAGACCCACAACTCTAAGGCAGAAGCAGACCTCCTGGAGGCTCCGGGACCCTCCCTTGTTAAGCACAACAGGAGCAATATCTCCCACATCTTTAAGAAACTCTGATCTGACCCGGTTGTATTATTTTGTGGTTTGCTTGTGTTTGGGTTTTTTTTGTCAGAATTACCCAGATTTGCAAAGCACATTGGTGATTATGAGTGTGAAGAAGAGACCATGGATGGTCTGTGGTGGACTGCTCTTCAGTTGAATTAATATTTATGCCAAGTTATTTCTAATCCTTGTCACTCCAGCTTGTTTTACTGGGCACTTATTTACCAGCATGCCGAAAGCTAGGGGTGGGCAGAGTGGACAAGATTTGGAACTTGCTCTTGGGAACCCCGCATGAGTTTCTCATGGGTTTTACAATTATAAGCAGCACCATTTATTCCACTCATTCTGACAATTACTAGTATGATAATAAAGGATATCAATTTTCAGCACTTATTACATGTCAATTTACAGTATCGCATTTCTTCTTCATATCAGCCTAAAGAAGGTAGGTATTGTTATTCCTTTTTCACTGATAAAGAAACTGAGGTTTAAGGTGGATAAACAACTTGACAAAGAGCATTTAAGTAGGAAATGAATGAACTTTGATTCGAATCCTGGTTGACAGGTATACTAAATCATGGTCTTCATTTGCTTTTTGTTCCCTAAGCATCTAAAAATTTTTGAAAATATCTATATAACTTGACATATTAAGTTGACACCTACGTCTTTTCATCATAAGTTGAAAAGGATATAATTTCTGGAATATTGAAAGTACTGACTTTAAAAAAAGTTACATCACTCTTCTATATTTATTTGAAGGAAGATAAATATCACTCCAATTTGACATCTGCAGTCATCCATTTCAAATATACAAGAACAAGAACGCTCCTTCGGCAGTGAGAAATTTTAAATGGCTTGCCTTTTCCCTTGAAATTATGTCATTTCACATCCACCACAGAATCTTACTCTAAAAGAAGATATTTTTATGCTTTAAAATATTCTATGGATCAATCTACTTCTCTGCAACAAAAATATATAAGGCAAACTAAAATGTTAAACTTTTGTTTAAATTTCTTGTGACCATAAGCCCCTTGGCATTAAAATGTTTCACTCAATTGATTTGTAATTATGATTATTATTAGCACATGACTGAGCCAAACAACATACCTATCTGGCAAATGTTAGTAAGAAATTTATTGCAAGTGCATCTCTTCAAGGAGAGGGATGGTTGGGTAGGGGGTGAGGATGATTTGCCCTGACTTGGTCAAAGGCTGCTTCCCTTATAACAATTTTTATCTTTTTCTTTGTTCCTTTTGTTTGTTTGTTTTCTGAGATTTCTGGAATTTTAGTCTTCAGAGCCAACACACAAGAGTAAGCTTCTGGATGAGGTAGGCCTTTCTTTAACAAACTGGGAAGAGGGTAATTTATCAAAGAGAGACAAGAAAGGAAAACAAAGAAGACGCTTTGATCAAGGCATTTCCTCAGTTGTAGGAAAGAGAACAAATGAAAGTTGAGGTTCTTGAAAAAGATTCTCGTAAAACTAATCATGCATACAAATTCCTTGCAGAGCCCTTACTTTGTGACTTTTTCTTTAAATGACCTCATTCTTTTGCAAGGCTTCTCAACATGGTCTGCCCAATTAGAACCACCAGGAGAAATAAAGTACTGCTATCTGACCTCCACTAGCACCAAAGACTATAATTAATGGATCAGGAGTGAGGCCCAGGCTTTGGTATTATAAAAAGTCTCCCTGATGAATCTAATGGGAATCCAGAGAACTACCGCCTAAGCCCTTCCTTCCTCTTAAACTGAAGTTAGATTCTAAAGTCTTGAGATGCACCATCCAAAATGGTAGCCACTAGCCACGTGTCGCTATTGAGCAATTGAACAATAGCTAGTCTAACCTCAGATGTGCTGTAAATGTAAAATACATACAAACTGGATTCTAAACGCTTAGTATGAAAAAAAATGTAAACTAGCTCATTAATTATTTTTATATTGATTACTTGTTGAAATTATACAACTTTGAATATATTAAGTAAAATAGATCATTAAAATTAATTTCCCTTTTTTATTTTTACTTTCTTTTGATGTATCTACTAGACAATTTAAAATTACATAAATAGCTTGCATTATATTTCTTTTAAATAGTACTGATCTGGAGCATAGAAAAAATAACCCTAAATTATCCCCTAAATCACCCATAAGATACAGCATTCTTCGCCAGATAGTAATTCTTATGCTCAAAGAACGAGAAGAAATGTTGCTGATGTCTGGGTATTTCCACCATTCTGTCATTATGGTGACTATAAAATCCCTGGGGTAAATAAAGAAGAGGTGGCTAATTATAAAATGTTTGCTTGTCAACCAGGTTTGCACATTCAGTTTAATATTCAGCTTAATACATATTAATAGTTCGTAAAACTATTTTTGTACAGACTAAATGAGCATTATAAAGGGGTTGAGCAGCAGCCAAATAAATAGACATATGAGACGATTTTTATTAACAGCACAGAGGGGGTATGTTCTTATGTCCTGATTTTATTTAATAGTTTTGAGAAATCTGGGGGACAAGCAAGCACTACCTTCAAAAGATACCCAGACTGCAAGCATTTCTCCCCACCAGCAACCCCCACACATTGTCACCATCGTCTTTCTCCTGGGCTAATGAGAGTATTGTTCCATCTACTGATGGGCTGAATTCACCCCTGCTGGATTCTCTGTTACCCATTTTTCACCCAGCATCCACAGTGATCCTGTTAAAACTAAGTCAGATCATGTCAGTTCTCTGCTCAAAATTCTCCAGTGGCTTCTCTTATTACTCATACTAAAATTCAAAATCCTTACGGTGAAACAAACAGCCCTCATGATCTTGCCCCCAGTTCCCTTTCCAATCTCCCCCCCATTGCTCATTCAATTCAAGTCACACCTCAGTCCTGTCCTCAAACATATCAAGGACACGCCTACCTCAGGATTTTGCCCCCACTGTCCCTTTGCCTTAAATACTATCCCTCCAGTTTTCTGCATGGACCAATGCCATCCTTCCTTCAGATCTCTGCTGTCTACAGGGCAGCTTTCCCTAACTTGTAATCTGAAATTGCAATCCCCATCACCCTTCTAATCTTTCTTCAGAGCACTTATCATCATCGGCTTATAGCATGTCTGTCTTTATTTTATGTGTCCTCCACTAAAATGTAAAGGCCATGAGAGAGGAAACCTTGTCTCTTGGTCATGTCTGCATCCCCAGCTTCTAGAATACTAGGAGGCACACAGGTACCAATAAATATTTATGGAATGTCTATAAATGAAAAAACATCGCATATGAGAAAACCAAGACTTGGAGAGGTTTAAATGATTTGTCCAAGATCATTTAACATGAAACAAAGTCTTATGATTCAAGGTTTAATTAATCTAATATAAGGTAAACTGAAGGATTTATTATAGCAGCAAATGGAAAGATTAATGGTCCGTGAATAACTGCATCTTTTGGTCATATCCACATCAATCGGTTCCATGTACAGATTGCACCAATTACCTGCAGATAATTCAACAAACTTCATATTAAATGCTTCAGAAAATATATTTTCAAGCATTAAATGTAGGAAAATTTTGAGACAGTCCGGTAACAAACAACATAGTTGAGAATTAGACTCTAGCAATAACCTACCATCTCTCTAGAAAATTGAATCTCTTCTTGGATGCTCACCAATTGAGAATGCAGAAAAGTTCACATTTGCCAATGCATTCCAGAGAAAACTAGAGTGATTGTTTTCTGTTTTATTATCCCTGCCAGAATTAGATACTTGTTTTTCAGAGCCAGCACATTAATTATTTAGACTGAGTGATTGTTTCTATTAGGTCTAGGGTTGGTGCATTTCAAGGTCAATTAAAAGCTTATCTGATGGTAACTAGTTTGCTCTTAGATACCTAAATACCATATTTCTTCTAGATTGTATGTATTTATTTATTACCAATTTAAGGATCCTCAAAATGTGATATGTCTCATAATTCATTTCACAAGAAACTTGTGGTAGCTGGCCTCCAAGATGGTCCTCAGTGATCCCTGCCTTCTAGCATGTTATGCCCTCTCACATGGAATAGGGCTGACCAGGACATTGCAGAAAAGACAAGAGTGTGACTTCCAAAGCTAGGTCATAAGAAACATTGTGGCTACCCTTTTGTTTTCTTGGGTCACTCTCTCAGGAGGAAGCCAACTGTAATACCACAAAATATTTAAGCAGCCTGTGAAGAGGTCCTCACGTTGAGGAACTGAGGCCTCCTGCCAACAACCAGCACCAAATGAGTGAACCTTCTTGGAAATGGATCCTCCAGCCTTGGTCAAGCTTTCAGTTGATGCAGCCCCAGCTGACATCTTGAGTGCAACCTCAAGAGAGAACCCAACCAGAACCACCCAGCTAGGCTGCTCCTGAATTCCTGATGCAAGAAACCATGTGAGATAACAAACGTTTGTTGTTGTTTTCAGCCACTGTTTTAAAGTAATTTGTTAGGTGATAATAGATAACTAATACACAGTGAGCATCATAGAAGAAAGGCACATAGAAGAAAGTCACTCTCTATATGACAAGGGCCAAATTCTGGTTGCAAATTACAAAGTAGCTACAATCCCAACAATCTTTAAGAATATTGTTTTGCAAGTATTTCAAGATCGTCAAACCCAAAACTATAAACTCGATTGATACTAAAAAGTTAGGTTTGGCTTGGTTGCTGTGTTGCTTGCCAAGCATGGTTAGAGTGAAATAAATAATTCTTTAGGCTGATTTATTTAATAAGCTATAAAAACCCAGGAGCCAAAGGTCAATATTTCACTAAGCCTAAGTATTAACCCACAGCCCACTTTTCGTTTACCCACATGAATTAGCTCTCTCTTTCCTAGATAATTTTGACCTTCATGGCAAGTTCTATTACTGAATTTTGAACGGAATGATTTGCTTTGGTGTGATTTCTTTTTTAAGTCTTCAAATTGCAAGACATTAAAATTACACTCTATTGGAAGAACAAGTGTGGTTAATACCTGATTACATTTTTCCTTCTGTGAGCTGTGAACAAAGGATAAAAGCTAATTTGTCATAGTAGATTTCTATTGAGTGGATATATGCATTTTCTCTTGGAGGAAAAAATCTCCTACAGAACTAGAAATTAATTGGGTTAATGTGTTCCTATTGATAAAATTCTTTACTTATGTCTGTCTAAACAGATGCTAAGAAAAAGAATCAAAAGATGGCGATTCAATTATGTTATCACTCTCGTAGGAAAATCTAATAAAACTTGTGTCGATAAAATTGACTTAACATAAGTTACAATGAGTATTTGCATCTCATCAGATTCAATTATCATTATGGAGTTAAGAGGGGAGTTAACAGGAAAGAGAATATAATTCAGATATGCTAAGTCTAAAAGTTCACCTTTACCTAAGTATCTTTTTGAAAACATCATATTTGATTTCAGCTTTTAGAGCCAAAACCTGCTTTAATCCAATATATTTCTGCTTTCAGATTCCCTCTTCTATACTTTCTTTTCGAATCCTTTATTTAGGCTTCACCTGAAAATATTATTCCCAAATATTAAATTGCAATCTCTGTCCTATATCCTCTTTGAGTTTTTCAACAAGGTGTAACCCCTCTTAGAAAGCTTTTGATAAGTATTATTGTCCAAAACAACTTATTCTAATAGTCATAAAGGCTGTAATTCTAAGAAAAAAATCATTTGTTCACAGCTGTGTCCCTGCCTCCAGCACAATGTCTGGCATAATTAGTCAAGAAAAAGAAATAAAAGGCATCCACATTGGAAAGGAAGAAATAAAACTGTCTCTGTCTACAGATGATATGATCTTATATATAGAAAATCCTAAAAACTCCACCAAAAAAAACTGTTAGAACAAATTCAGTAAAGTTGCAAGACATAAAATCAACATACAAAAACCTGTTGTGTTTCTATACGCTAACAACAAAATATCTGAAAAAGAAATAAAGAAAACAATTCCATTTGCAGTAGCAGCAAAAACAATAAAATACTTAGCTATAAATTTAACCAAGGAGGCAAAAGATCTGTACGCAAAAAACTATACTAGTTTGAAGGAAGAAATTGAAGAAGATATAAATAAATGGAAAGATAGCACGTGTTCATGGATTGGAAGAATTAATGTTGTTAAAATGTCCACACTACCTAAAGCCATCTAAAAATTCAGTGCAATTCCTGTCAATAACCCAATGGCATTTTTCACAGAAATAAAAAAAACAATCCTAAAATTCTTATGGAACCACAAAAGATCCCAAACAGCCAAAGCAATCCTGAGGAAGAACAAAGCTTGAGACATCATAAGCTATAGTAATCAAGACAGGATGGTACTGGCATAAAAATAGACACATAGACCAATGGAACAGAATCAAGAGCTCAGAAATAAACCCATGAATATACAGTCAACTAATATTTGACAAAGGAGCCAAGAATATTCAACGTGGCAAAGATAGTCTCTTCAATAAATGGTGTCGGAAAAACTGGATAATCACATCAAGGAATGAAATTGGACCCCTATCTTAATGCCAGTCCCAAAAATTAACTTGAAATGAATTAAAGAGTTCAACATAAGCCTTGAAACATAAAACTCCTAGAAGAAACATAGAGAAAAATCTCCTTGACATTAGTCTTGGCAACAGTGTTTTGGATATGACACCAAAAGCACAAGCAACGAAAGCAAAAATAAACAAGTGGGACCACATGACTAAAAAGCCTCTGCACAGCAACAGAAATAATCAACAAAATGAAAAGGCAACTTACGGAATGGGAGAAAATATTTGCAAGCCATCTATGGGCTAAGGGGTTAATATCCAAAATATATAATGAACTCATACAACTGAATAGCAAAAAAACAAACAATCCAATTAAAAAATGAGCAGAGGACCTGAATAGATATTTTTCCAAGGAAGATATACAAACAGCTAACAAGTACATGAAAAGGTGCTTGCCATCACTAACCATCAGGGAAATGCAAATCAAAGCCACAATGAGCTATCACATCACACCTGTTAGAATGGCTGTTATAAAAAAGACAAGTGCTGGTGAGAGTGTAGAGAAAAGGGAACTCTAGTACACTGTTGATGGGAATGTAAATTTGTACAGCCAGAAAACAGTACATATCTGAGTATATGGCCAAAGAAATGCAATCAGGATCTCAAAGAGATATCTGCACGCCCATGTTCACTGCAGCATTATTCACAACAGCCAAGATATGGAAACAACGCAAGCATCCATTGACGGATGAATTGACAAAGAAGATGTGGTATATATACATACGTATACACACACACAATGGAATATTATTCAGCCATGAGGAAGAAGGAAATCCTGCCGTTTGCGATACGGATGGACCTTGAGGGCATTATGCAAAGTGAAATAAGTCAGACAGAGAAGGACAAATACTGTATGATACCACTTATATGTGGAATCTAAAAAAGCCAAACTCATAGAAACAGAGTAGAATGGTGGTTGCCAGGGGCTTGGGGGTGGGAAAAACGGGGAGACGTCGGTCAAAGAGCACAAACTTGCAGTTATAAGATGAATAGGCTCTGGGGATATAAGCCTGGTGACTATAGTTAACAGTACTCTATTATATATTTGAAAGTTGCTAAAAGAGTAGATCTTAACTGCTCTTATCACACACACACAAAGATAGTTATGTGAGGAGATGGAGATGTTAACTAACCCTAATGTGGTAATTATTTAGCAATATATACATGTGTCAATTTATCACATTGTATACCTTAAACTTACACAATGTTATATGTCAACTATATCTCAGTAAAGCTGGGAAAACAAATGCTCTGCTTTGGGAGGTTTCTGACATATTCAAGAAAAAGAAAAAAAAGTGCGTGGGGGGTGGGAGATTAAGAAATGGGGAGAAGGTACGAGAGATAAAATCAGGGAGCTAGGAAGGACGCATATCATAAGGACTTTGTGGCTGTGCTAAGGAGTTGGGATTTTGTTCTGAATATGATAGCTAGCCAAAATTTCCCATAAAAGATGTATCTTATGCTGAGGCATTGTCAAGAAAAGTTGTGAAAGATTTTAAAGTAGGAACAAAAACAGATAGGCAGGTGCCCTGTCTAGCTCACACGTCTGTGCTATCTCTATCTTTTATTGCCTTTGAGCTAAAAACTGAAGGTAATGTAAATAATTCTTGTCCGTAGAAATGTCAATTGTGTCTGGTGGCATGCAATCAATAATTCCTCTGTGGATATTGACAAGTTTTGCATCTGTCAAGCAAATTCATTTCAGCATCTCTGATGGGCTATGTATTTTTCTACTGTTTGGATTCTCCTTTGAACCAGCTGTAACTTCTGATTCATTCCACCATTAATTCATAAGTCAAGTAAAATCTTTGACACATCTTCATGTTCTATTTGTATGAGAATGAAGGTTTTGCCTTTTCAAAAGATCCTTTAACAGCATACACACTCTCCACAGTGGGATCCTATGCTACCAAACAAGCATTCAACCTGTCACCCAATTTCAAGATCCATTTGTTGAAGTTAATTAAACCAATTACCACAACCACACAGCTAATCCTATAACCTAGCACACCAACAACCCAGAAAGAAATCTCTAAACCAATGTTGGTTACAGTATGAACTACAGAACAATGCTGCAACTCCACAGCGTCCCTTTTATGGAAGATGCTTTATGCCTACACATCGCTACTTATCATTTCTCACGATCTAGACCTGAGATTACACACACCCACTCTCTCCTTTTCCTCTCTCTAAGGGACCTTAGTGGGGTACAGGAAGAGCATAACCAGAACAAATGTGTGCAGACTGCCAGAAGGCAGTATATACCGAAGAGGGTCAGGTACAAGGTTGTTTACAAACACTCAAGCTTCCTTTCTCACTTTTCAGAGAGAAGGAGAAGTGATGAGTAAAATATGCTCAGTACATTCTGGTAACTAGATTCCACCTTTCTGTCGCGCTGTCACCTGACCTTGTGTATCCTTGCTCAACGGCCTCTCCCGACCTGCATCTGCAAAATGTAAATTACCCTGCTGAGATAGGCTTATTTCCAAGTCTACCTTTTTAGAGGCGACTTCAGAAGCACCTAGACATGCAGCAGATGTTGGCTTAGCCTCCAGGGACATTAAAATTCCCATGATCACTTTTTAGTGTGTTTTACAACTACAGTGTCTTTGCTAGAATTTCTGAGGATAGGTATCTATATAGAGTAGGTATGTTCAGGGTTCTAAAGAAATGTAGATTACAGTCTGTTACAAACCCATTTCTTAAAAATGTGATGAGAAGAATGATATTCAGCAAAGGTATGCTTGAATCACAGGGGGTTCATCTACTCTTCCAAGTGTTTCCAAGACCTTCTCCTGAATCAAGTCAGGTGACCTCACCACCCTCAATTATTTCCTCCTTTGCCCTCCAGCCCCACCCCAAATTGTTATACTGAGTTGGATTTATGATACCATATTCTCTTTTTTATGAGGACTGCAGGTCTTTAAGTGAAATTTTCTGTGTTCTCCTACTATCAAAAGAGATGTATAAATTCCTGAGCATTTTGGATAATTTTTATATTATTAAGGTAAATAATTTGTTTCAATTTTCTCATTACCTGCTGGAAGCTCAGAGCCAAATTTGGACCTCAGCTACACATTTGTGTAAGTGTATAGATCAATATGTTCTAGGGTTTTTTGCTTTTTTTTCCTGGCTCAGTCTTTACTTTTAGGTTTAGGTTTTAGGCTATCTTTCTTGTATTTTGCTTCACCCTTATACCTTAAATCTTCCCTGTAACCTGATAGTGTCTAAGGAAAACAGGTAGGGAGAAAGGTAGTTAAAATATTAAACTGACAAATTCACCAGCCCTATTAACTAATAACCTTGATTCTGGCTTGTATTACATAACCCTGCAAAGCATGCAATGTTATTTTAAACATTAATGAAAACTATAAGTCTATTGTTTAAATTAACATTTCAGGTGGATTTTTTTTAATGATAGAAGTACACATTCCAGCAGCACGTATGCAACACATTTTTCCTGGACATTCAACTTTTCAGACTGAATTAGATAACTTATATGCTAAAAATAACAAGAGCAGGTTATGTGTTGGAAAAGTATATTAATAAGAACTCTTGATGGCAAGTAACAGAAAACTGGCTCAAAATGATCTAAAGAAAAACTGGAATATATTGGCTCATGCAGTAAGAAATAACCAGCTTCAGGCCTGGTTGTTTCCAAGGGTATAAATTACGTCATCAAGTATGAAAATCAAGGCTCTGCTTTGCTCGTATTGGCTTCCTTCTCAAGAAGGTTCTTTCTGTCTGGAGAAAATAAGTTTGCTAGCAATTCCAGGCTTATATCTCATCGACTAGTTTAACAACCTTACTCTCAAACACCAAATACTAGTGTTAGAATACATTTATAGAATCCTCATAATTAAAATAAGGCTATCAGAGAAAATAATGGGGGTTTTTTGGTGAGGAAGATTGTCCCTGAGTTAACATTTGTGCCAGTTTTCCTCTATTTTGTATACGGGACACCTCCATGGCATGGATTGATGAGCGGTGTATAGGTCTGTGCCCAGAGTCTGCACCCGCGAACCCCGGGCCACTGAAGCGGAGCGTGAAAATCTAACCACTACCGCCACCCAGCTGGCCCCCAAACAATGTTTTAATTGTCATTAAACGTTCTCTAATGATTGCTAAATGAATATTTAGCAGATTAACAGACCCAAAAAGCATCCATAGCATACTTTCCAAAAAAAGTCTCATAGAGAAGAGGCTTCTTCTGGAAAGAAATAATCTCTGCTGAAGTTCTATACAGATTAGATAGGACCTCTTTTTTCTTTAATTCCATTTCGCTTAACCTCCAGGCATTTGGCCACCTCTACACAATCAGCGCTTTTGTTTTTATTATACTTTCAGTTTCAAGCCACTGAGCCAAAGCCCATGATGAATGGCTATTCCCTGACTTCCTGACTTCAATTTTTTGTAGATAAACAATACTAGGATTTATGGTTAATATACCTAAAATATGATAGGCAAGCACAGCGATATAAGGAGGCCCAATGAGTTCTGACAGTAAAAGAGGTGACACAATTTGGCGAGCTCATTGGGTCTTGGCTGGGAGGTGTTTGGCTCTGAGTGGGAATCATAACTGCCAGCCTAAATCAGGGCAGCCGTGGTGATGCATTTAGAACAGCAAGATCGGTTTCAGCTCACAGAACAAAACCTGGGGAAGCACACATGCCCCTGAAAACAACTATTTATAGTTTTCACTCTTACTGCGTACCTAGGGAAGAAAAAAAAGATTTATTTGAATGTATATATACACACATAAATACATATTATATCTATATTGATTCCATTTTCTCTTGGCATTGAGGTAAAATGGCAGGTTGGAGGGAGGGCGGGAAAGGATCTATAACCATTTATTCTCTGGATTTTGACCACATCTCCCAGATCTGTTCAGGCCTGCTTCTTATCGAGATCCCAGTAAAATATATTATTATTTTGGTGAATATGGAGGAAGGGAGAGAGAATACAGAGACAGAAAAGAGTCAACAGAATTATTTGTGTTTCTCAAAAATAGGGGAGTGAAACTGAAGCTGCCCAAAGCAGCATTGAGCAGGTATACATGCTGCTGGCATTTTTCGAGCACTTACTATATACATGGCTTTGTAAGCTGGATCTCATGGCATCCTCATGGCAACCTGTAACAGACATTCCATGTCACATCCCTTGGCTTCTGATTTTATCTGCAGCTGCAGTGGCCAGTTCCATTCAAGCTTGGGTTCACCTTGCACCAACAGAGTTCAACCTCAAGTTTTGCTTCTGCCTCGTGGGAGCACCCTCATCTTAGCACAAAAGAGTTAACGCTACAGGGGACATTCTTCAACCAATGGGAACCCTGCCTCCCATCCTTCCAGTGGACAATTCTGGGAGGCATTCCCTATGCTCCTCAGGAGGTCCTTGATGAAAGACCCTTGTAATGACTTTTCTTACTCCCCTGCTCACTCTTCCTACCACCTCATTCTCAATACCAAGGGTCTACCCCCACATAAACTACCTCCATCCAAGTCCTTGTCTCAGGCTCTGCTTTCAGGGGAATCTAAGATAAGATATAATGTTATCACAACCTCCACTTGACAGCTGGGGAAACAGAGGCTCAGAGAAATTCAACCCAAAGTTACAAGGCTGGTCGGGAACCTAGCCAGGGTTCAAGCCTAGACCCAGGAGGGCTCAAAACCTGTGTGTTCACCCCTGACCAATGCTGCCTCCTGGAACACAGTAACACTATGCTTCACTGTGAAGCATAATGAATTATCATTCCACTTTCTCTAATGGATCATCAAAAAGATGGTAATTTATCAGGTCCCTGTGTTACAACATTTTCTCTCTAGGTCTTTGAAGAGCTTTGAGAGAACCTGATTGCCCTCTTGGAAAAATCCAGCTCAATGTTGAGTTCTACAGAACTAATGATGTTGGGAAATTCAGATCCATTCAGGCAGTTAACCAATACTCATTGAGAGCTCACAATGTGGGGGCCAGCCCGGTGGCACAAGCGGTTGGGTGCTCGCGCTCCCCTGCGGCGGCCTGGGGTTCTCAGGTTCGGAACTCCGGGCGCACACCAACGCACCGTTTGTTAAGCCATGCTGTGGCGGTGTCCCATATAAAGTAGAGGAAGATGGGCACGGATGTTAGCCCAGGGCCGGTCTTCCTCAGCAAAAAAGAGGAGGATTGGCATTGGATGTTAGCTCAGGACTGGTCCTCCTCACAAAAAAAAAAAAAAAAAAAGAGCTCACAATGTGCTATTTGCCACAGTGCTAACTGCCAAGGGTATTAGTGACGAGCAGCTCCACCTCTCAAGGAAATTGCAATGGGGGAAAAGAAATATGTATATCAACAGTGCTGAGTGTGGTTGATGCATAAAACAAGCCACTAATCCAGCTAGAGATAACCGGAGATGAGATGGGGAGAGGTAATTAGGAAAGATTTCTAGAGTAGTGCTTCCCAAACTTTTATGAACATTCACCTCACCTGGGGGTCATGTTAAAATGCAGGTGCTGACTCAATAAGTCTGTGCCAGCACCCGAGCTTCTGCGTTTCTAACGAGCTCCCTGGTGATGCTGACGCTGATGCTCCTGAGCCTGGACCACACTTTGAGTAGCAAGGTTTGGAGTGCCCCCTGGCCTCTGTCAGTAAGAGCTGATTATGTTTTCCCAAGGAAACATAGTTAATCTTGGTTTTCAGGAAGAGCCACCCTATTATCAAAAACATTGTGTAGAATGAGATTAAAATCTATGAGAACTTAATTCAAATAGTTCATGATTGACTATTAACTTGGAAATAAATTTACAGGGAAGATAGTAAAAACCTAAATATAATGCTCATGCTAAGCACTTCTTTATAAGAAAGAAACATGTAAAACAGAGGGGCGTGAATTCCATCTTTCTTTTCTTGTAGTGGTATTTCAAATTGATTTGTAAGTGGAAAATTTTTGAGTAGTCACCAGACTATAAGTTTCATGAATCCAGAGACCATGTATATTTTGTTCACTGCCTGATGTCAAATACAGTGTTGTTGCTCCATAAATACTGATAATTAATTAATAATAATAGCACCTATTTTTTCAGAACTTACTATATACTAGCACTTTACAGTATATCATTTAATCCATACAACAACCCTACAAGTTAGATGCTACAATTATCCCCAATCTACAGATGAAGAAATGGAGGCTCATATTTGGGTAGAATGGAGTTAGGTAATTAAGTCCATCTAAGTAAATGGTAAGGCCAGGTAACTAGCTTTGAATCCAGGCAATTAGACTCGGGAGTTTATGCTAGTGTTCAAGGATAACTTTTAAAAGGGGATATACCACACATCTATGGACAGCTAATCTTTGACAAAGGAGCCAAGAACATACAATGGGGAAAAGAAAGTCTCTTCAACAAATGGTGTTGGGAAAACTGGATAGCCACATGCAAAAAAATGAAAGTAGACCCTTACCTTACACCATCCGCAAAAATTAACTCCAAATGGATTAAAGACTTGAATGTAAGACCTGAAACTATGAAACTTCTAGAAGAAAACATAGGTAGTACGCTCTTCCACATCGGTCTTAGCAACATATTTTCCAACACCACATCTGACCGGGCAAGAGAAACAATAGAAAAAATAAACAAATGGGACTACATCAAACTAAAAAGCTTCTGCACAGCAAAGGAAACCATCAACAAAACGAAAAGACAACCTAACAATTGGGAGAAGATATTTGCAAACCATACATCTGATAAGGGCTTAATCTCCAAAATATATAAAGAACTCATGCATCTCAACAACAAAAAAACTACCAACCCAATTTAAAAATGGGCAAAAGACCTGAACAGACATTTCTCCAAAGAAGATATACAGATGGCCAACAGACACATGAAAAGATGTTCAAAATCACTAACTATCAGGGAAATGCAAATCAAAACTACAATGAGATATCACCTCACGCCCGTCAGAATGGCTATAATTAACAAGACAGGAAACAACATGTGTTGGAGAGGATGTGGAGAGAAGGGAACTCTCATACACTGCTGGTGGGAGTGCAAACTGGTGCAGCCACTATGGAAAACAGTATGGAGATTCCTCAAAAAATCAAGGATAGAACTGCCATATGATCCAGCTATTCCACTGTTGGGTATTTATCCAAAGAACTTGAAAACACCAATTTGCAAAGGTACATGCACCCCTGTGTTCATTGCAGCGTTATTCACAATAGCCAAGACTTGGAAGCAACCTAAGTGCCCATCAAGGGACGAATGGATAAAGAAGCTGTGGTATATATACACAATGGAATACTACTCAGCCATAAGAAACGATGAAATCCAGCCATTTGTGACAACATGGATGGACATTGAGGGTATAATGCAAAATGAAATAAGTCAGAGGGAGAAGGTCAAATACCATATGATTTCCTTCATTAAGTAGTAGATAATAACAACAATAAACAAACACATAGGGACAGAGGTTGGATTGGTGGTTACCAGAGGGGAAGGGGGGAGGGAGGAGGGTGAAAGGGATAATTTGGTACATGTGTGTGGTGATGGGTTGTAATTAGTATTTTGGTGGTGAACATGATGTAGTCCATGCAGAAATAGAAGTACAATGATGTACACCTGAAATTTTTACAATGTTATAAACCAATGTTACTGCAATAAACAAAAAATTTAAAAAACAAAACAAAACAAAACAAAAAAACCCAGAACAATAAATAAATAAATAAATAAAAATAAAAGGGGATATAATCATGACACACAATTAAAAAAGAACTTGTGTCAAAAATTTGATTTAACTTATTAATAAGGGAACCAGTAGTTGTTACAATGATTCAAAAAGAATCAAAGTGCCACACATTTATAGCCAGATAAGGAAAGCAGAAATGAATTTATAAATGGTCACAAAACTAGCAAAACTGGTCAGTATCCACAGAGCAATAATCAATTGCATTCTACTAAACACAGCTGGCTTTTCTACGGACAGGAATTATTTGCATTACCATCAGCTTTCCTACAGAGTTGTGAAATGACTAGACAAAGACAAAGACAGAGAGAACCTGGATGGATGAATTGGTTGGGACATCCACCAAATTTCAAAGTCTTTCACAATTTTCCTTATATGAGTGATCATGTTGCTGTATACTATCTCTCTAAAATGAAAACACAGGATCAAATATTTAGAGTGCAGAGCTCAGAGTTCTGATGGGAACATTCTTGATTTCTAATACTGTCTTTCCAGTGTGTGCTGAAGCAGTACCATGCACCCTGAGGTCTCACTAGATACTAGTTGATGTTGCTTTGGTAGTTCAGAGACTGACTGAGCCACTGCCCTGGGCCATAAGCTCTCTGCCCTGGGCTGGGGCATAAGGAAACAGTAATTGTAGTGATGGAAAAACTGTGTATCTATTGGCAATTTCACATGTATTTTTGGCCCAAATATGAACTAGTGGCAAATTTCTAATTAATTATTCTTGGTGACATGCTTTGCTCGCAGGGAAACTCTCAAGTTAACGTATGCCTTTTGGTACTGTTTACTTTTTACATCTTGTTAGCACACAAACAACTTGGCACAGCACACCACTGAAGGTCAGAGTCGGGTGCTGCCCCAGCAGACACTCACCTGCATTATGGTTGTGGCAAGAGGTCTTCGGAGTTAAGGGGCCACACTACAACAATATCTCTTGGAATGCCTTTGTTTCCTTCACCCTTTTCAAAGATACGAGCAATCTGAGCCATTAGAAGCAGCATCTCCCTTCCCGTAAGGCCCCAGAGAGAAGAGCTTTCTTTCCATGAAGGCACTACTTTCCGAGCACACAGACAAACATGGCTCATAGTAGTCAAGTGTTTTCAGACCACTGATCTTCCAAGACTGGAATAAAAAAATTCTGGAGGCTCTCAACCTTCTCAGACATTGCTGAGTAGGGTTTCCCATTAAGTATCCCATCACTGGACACAGTCGTTAGATTTCGTAATTAGTATTTTAAAACGCCTAACTAGGTGACAAATTACCCAGCTCAAACATTCTTCATTTACTATGTATTCACTACTTAATCACAAACAGATGCAGCAGAACTCGATGGGGCCAGCTATATACTGTCCCCATATGAGATTTTAGACGATATTGGCATGGTCCAACTGTAATGAATTACTTCGTTATTTACGTTGAAAGTAAGAAATATTCACCAACACAAATGCCAGTTTATACTGTTCTCGAATTGACAAATTACAACAAGTTAGTCACTAAAACTAGTACATTAAAAAGTAGAAGCTAAGGGGAAAATATTTCGAAATTTTAGCTCAGGCTAAGGAAACAGAATCATAGGCTAACAGAGATCTTCCAGTCTAGTCATTATTTTGATGCATAAATTCCTTCTACAGCAGTTTCCCAGATCGCTGCTTTAGGAGGTTGGGCGTAGGAAGTGAGTAATTGTGTTATGTGTATGGGTGTGTGTACTGGGAAGTATGAAGGAAACACTCTGTACTTAAGTTGGGAAAGTTTAATACGCTTTGTGATGCATACTGCTCAGCTCCCCAGAGCCTTTAAAATGCTAATAGATTGTGCAAATCTCAAAGAAGGACCAAGGTATCAAGTATTTCCGAGACAAGTTTGGTCAGGGGAACCTTTTGTTGTAGCCATTTATTAACTTTCTACTGGAATTAGTTTTCCTTGGAACACAGTTTGGGAAATGACCCCTCAATATGCCCAATAAGAGGAAACAGGTAAAGATTGTTAAAATAAAATGCATGGTTAGATATCATGGAAATCTCCAAAGTGCCCTCCAAAATGGGGCTGCTATCCTATATTCCCACCAACAGGGTGTAAGAGTACCTGTTTCCCAAACCTTGGCAACATGACAATTGTATATCTTCCAAAAGAGTAAATTGAGCACCATAAGAATTCAACCCACCATTTTCACATCACCTTCATTTCTCTCAGCTCATCAGGCAAATCTATTTTTCACTGGAATAAACATGACAATTAAAAATTAACCTAGCTACCTGGTGAGCTGCTGCTCATGTGTCTTCCTGACAAGAACAGACTAGGAAAACTTAGCTGGGAAGAAAGAGAGTGTAGTTTAGTAGAAATGATACGTTGTGCTTAACTGGCTATAAAGAGAATGGAGAATTTATTCCCTGTTCCACGATGGTGATGCGTAAGTGAGAGAATTCTAATTTGGCTTTCAGACAAATTTAACTACACCAAATTATGATCAAAACATCATAAAATTTAAGTACGATTTTATATTTAGTTTCTACCAATTCGTTAAAAATAACAGAATAAAATAGAATGTGGCAGATTTAAAATGGCTACACATTCTTTACAGCTCCTCTCACAAAGACGAGGTGTCTATTTCTCACCCTCTTGAATGTGGCTGGCCTCGTGACTTGCTTTAACCAATGGGATTTGGCTGACATGTCATTGCCTGACTTCTGAGTCTAGGCTCCAAGAAGCCTTACAGCTTCTGCTCTCTTTTTCTTGGAGTACTGTTGCTATGTGAACAAGTCCAAGATAGCCTGTTGGAGAGAAACAACACAGAGGAGAATGGAGGAGCCCTAGCCAATGCCAGAATGTGAATGAGGCCCATTTGGGAGCAGACAGCCCCCAGATGACCTCCCAACAAAATGCAAATGCTTGTGTGGGGGATCAGAATTGGCCACCCCAAAATGTGTCTCTTTGGCTTGATTATTTTTAAGGACAAAAGACTCTGAAAGTCTTGACCTTCCCCCAAATTTCCTAAAAGAATTTAAGATACAAGGGGCTGTCCCAGGATGGATCTATCACCATAGATAATTCTAGATGTGGTAGACAAGAAGGCATCTAGCAGGGCCATTTTATCAAAAGATCTCTTTTGGGTCCCATGGTCTACAGATGGCCCAGCAAACACGTGTTTATCAAACGTTTGCTTTTCCATTTCCTTGTAAATTGCCTCCCTCCCCTTTGAGGTCCCAAGCCACTACTCCCAACATCCTCCTTTGTCTTTCGCTGAAGATGGTATTCAAGGTGGTGCCTTCGGCCATTCTGGTGAGTTACTCAGTTTTCCTGCATTCCTCCCATGTATTTAGGTTATTAAACTTTGATTTTCTCCTGTTATTCTGTCTCATTTCAATTTAATTTTTATGCCAGCCAGAAGGACCTAGAGGGTAGAGGAATTGTCTTCCTCTCCCACACCTGAATGAGCCAAGCCAGCATCATGTGGAACAGAGAACCATTTCAGCTGAGCCCAGCAACAATTGCTAGCCCACAGAATAGGGAGGGGAAAAAATTGCTGTTTTAAGCCACTAAGTTTTGAGATGGTTTGTTATACAGCAAAAAACAACTGACAAAAAGTAGATTTCAAGTAAATTTCAATATAATCCCACTACAGGTTCTCCTACTTGAAGTGTCAAACACTAGTCTACTACTACAGAAATGTTTCTAAATTTCTAATTGGTCACTCAACTAATAGTTGTGAATTTTGATTTTGCAACTGATTCTTCTCAATTATTTGTAAAACAATATTCATTTCAGTAAAAACGTAAGCCATTTAGACACGTCCAGGTGATTGCCAAACATGAATTTTTTCCCCTGAGTTTCAGCTAGGGCAATCCACATAGAATTTTCATTTAATTCTATGTGACTAGAATGTAATGTCTTTTAGGATAGAGATTTTGTCTGTTCTCTTTACTGCTATAACCAGAACAGTGCCTGGTACAAAGTAAGTACTCAATAAATATTTATTGAATAAATGTGACAGGTACTCTAATATTTGAATAAACAACATGAAACAATCATTTTCACAGCAAATCCAGTCAATTTTTTTTTTTTGTCTCTGAAGTAAATGATAAAATGATATTCAATCTGTAAAAGCAAATTGATTAGTTTCATGAGAGAGTGATTATAAGTTCTTCCACAGGTAGTTATGCAGCTAATAACCTGAGAAGTTAAGTGTAATTAAGGCATATCACTCTGGAGAGAAAAGCTAATATCTTTTTCTATCTCTGCATTTATGTTCTATTCATTAAAACCTTACAGTCCATTAGCCCAATAATAATCACAGAGTGTAAAACCAGTGATGTATAGGTGATTCAGGATTCCATACCACTTTCTTGGCGAAAGCATTTAGTTATCAAATTGACAAAATATTCGGCAACTGCAACAGCAGGATGCTTGTTAAAAAAGAAAGTTAAAAAGTGGACTTAAAGTTAGCAATTATTTGTATGCTGTTGCACTCAGGAAAATATTAACACATAAATTTAAAAATGTGATCAAGAACTAAAATAGAGTCATAGTTTCCCTAATTTATGGTCCTCGTTGTTATAGTAAACACAAAGCTACAATAAATATTCCAGGTTACATACATTTTTGCATTGTTTGGGGCTTATTTACAGGACAATTCCTAGAGATACAAATATTGGACATTTTTAGTTTTAATAGCTAAGGCCAAATACTATCCCTGAAGGATGTATTAACTTACACACCATACTATAGAATACCACGTAGCCATTAAAAAGATTGAACAAGGGGCTGGCCCAGTGGCATAGTGGTTAAGTTTGTGCACTCAGCTTTGGCAGCCCCAGGTTCACAGGTTCGGATCCCAGGCGTGGACCTATGCACCGCTTATCAAGCCATGCTGTGGTGGCATCCCACGTATAAAGTAGAGGAAGATGGGCATGGATGCTAGCCCAGGGCCAATCTTCCTCAGCAAAACAGAGGAGGATTGGCAACAGATGTTAGCTCAGGGCTAATCTTCCTCACCAAAAAAAAAAAAGAGAGAGACATCCACAGTTTGTACAAAGGCATACTATTAAGTGAAAAAGGAAGTTGTAAAGCATGAATAATATGTTACAATTACTGTAAGAAATTTAAAAGTTAATAATAATTATTATTATATATAATATTATATATATATATGTATATAGAGAAGAAGAGAAAAAAAAGAAGGCGGATGTACCAAAAAATTATTGATGATGATTTTCTTTGGAAGTTATTTACAAGGGACTAACACATTCTGCATTATGAATCAATAGCAATATTTGAATTTCATATTACACATAGATATTTTTGTTTCAATAGCTGTATTTTTTTCCAATACTTTTCATCTGTAAGATATCTGCCTCACTTATTTAATAGTCCACTTGTTTCAGTTATGATGCTGTCACCAAACAGCAAATACCCTACCAACGGTTTCTCAAATAAGAAAAGACCCAACCGGCTTTCCGTTCCTCCCCTCCATCCGTCACCTATTTCAATAACAAGTTTGTAGCCAGGTGGTTCTAGGGTTTGCTTGGTGCAGAGCATGGACCGGAAACTGTCCTCAAGCACCGGGCTCTCTCCCTTCTTCCCCTCTGCTCTCCTCAGCATTTTGGATTTTCTGTTTTGGGTTTGTTGCTTTATCCACAGAAGATGGCTGCCACAACGCTGAGCTTCAAACACGCATATGACCAAATTTAAATCAGATTGCGGGGGCCGGCCGGCGGCACAAGCGGTTAAGTGCACGCGCTCCGCTGCGGCGGCCCGGGGTCGCAGGTTCGGATCCCGGGCGCACACTGACGCACGGCTTGTCAGGCCATGCTGTGGTGGCGTCGCATATAAAGTGGAGGACGATGGGCACGGATGTTAGCCCAGGGCCAATCTTCCTCAGTGAAAAAAAGACGAGGATTGGCAGATGTTAGCTCAGGGCTGATCTTCCTCACAAAAAAAAGAAAGCAGAGTTGACCATGATTTTACTCTCCTCACGTTTCTTTTTCCTTGTTTCAGGAAGGAAAATATTTTTTAAAAGCCCCTTACCTTTCATGCCGAGCCTTGTGATATGTGACATCTCAATCAACCACAGACGAAAGAGAATCAGATTTCCAAGCCTTGACCCATTCCCCAATGCCAGGCACAGAATTGAATGGGGGTGCATTAGTGATGAAAAATGTGTCTGCCACTCCTCTTCTCACTTCAAGAAGGTGATTCCCTCCGTTATTTCTATTTCCTCACTTGTGAGTTCTACCATTGTATGGAATGGCTGACTTTTTTTTTTTTTTTTTGAGGAAGCTCAGCCCTGAGCTAACATCCATGCCAATCCTCCTCTTTTTGCTGGGGAAGACCGGCCCTGGGCTAACGTCTGTGCCCATCTTCCTCCACGTTATATGTGACACCGCCACAGCATGGCCTGACAAGCGGTGCCTCAGTGCGCACCCGGGATCCAGCCCAGGCCGCCAGCCGCTGAACGCGCACTTAACCAATATGCCACGGGGCAGGCCCAGACTTGTCTTTCTTTAGTGGTGTATTTTCTCAAGTTCCTTGTAATTTTTGTTTGAGAGGTTATCTCCCTGACCTAATCACTCTCTCTAAAAGCCTAATATCTTTTTAATCCTTTTGATTGTCCTGTTCGCTGTCCCCATCACTGTCTCTAGAGTGAATATTGCTGTTTGTGGCTGCCCAGCAACCATTTCCTTTTCTTAGACTAAGTTAGAAAGTAGAGGAGCCTTTGCTTGACCCCACATGGGTCTGATGCCAAAGCCTAGGTGCTCTCTACTACGTGAGTCTTGTTCCTGTAAGAGCGGTTTCAGGAACGGGGTGAAGGGAAAGGTTAGATTGTACTGGGTTAAGAATGAGTAAAAGGCAAGAATGTGGAAAAGTGAATGTGGTGTCTGTGCTTTGCTCAGTGGCTGAGCGAATATTTACTTATTTAAATCCTAACACCTGAACATTTCTTTTTTTTAAGTGACATTTCTTTGACATAAAAGAAAAGTATGTAAAGTCTTACCAGAGGTAGAGCGGTGCTTTCCAAACATCCTCACCTCCTGGCTCACATGGAGCATGATAATCTTTGTGTTACACATTGGGGTAAACAGGAGGGGATTTAGAGCCCTGGACGAGGCTGCTGAGGCTGAAGTTGACCCGCCCCAGGGCTCCAGCTGTCCCAGATCTTTCCCAGCCACCGCAAGAGCTCTCCCTATTCCGTAGGACACTAGCTGGAAAGATCTGATATGGATTTGAGTTTTGAATCCTGGCTCCTCTGCTTCCTGCTCTGAGCAACTCAACCCCTCCTAGTCTCAGTCTCCTCATCTGTAAAATGGGAATCATAATGAAACTTACTCTGTTGAGCTGTCGAAATGATTAAATAATAAGATATCTAAGATGTGTTAGATAAAGAATCAGCACACTTTACTTTTTTTTTTGTTACATCCTGGAAATTTATGATCCAGGTGACTCTGTATCACAGGAAACAAGGACTCTCTGAAAGCTAAAGGATGCTTTTTGGCATCCTCGCCATCTGAAACCTCGGTCCTAACATTTCCCATTAAAGGTATCTGTAGCATGGTAGCATTTCATTCCTCTTTACAGAGGAAACAACAGCCCTCATCCGCCAGAGGTGATCATTTCGTACGACTTCAGGCCCTTACGGCAATACTAATTAGATCTTCCTGGGGGATTTTAGTAAACACTGAACTGTTTCATCTGCCCAGTGTCATACTTCAGCTCTGGCCTCCATCTGCAAGCTGCCCCTTTGCCTCTTTCCGAAGCAATTTCTTCTTCAAACCATCTGTATGATTGTAATCGGAGCAGCAGTGTTACAGTAACGCACCCTGTGGTTCCCTGGTCCAGGGGTGGGCTCCCCATCTGGACTGCACCAATGAGGGACCTCCTTGGGAAAGAGAACTAGAACTGAGAACGAAAAGGGAGGCACATGTTCTAGACTAGAAGCTGTAAAGCCCAGGGGAGCTCCCTGGAAACCATGTGAAAGAGGCCAGGGGTGCCAGCAAAGAAAAGACCAAGAGAAGACTGAAGAAATGAACTAGATTTACAGAGAGAAGCAGGACAAAAGACCAAGACAATAATGTCTATAGATTATGAGTCTCCGATTCCAGTTTCCCTGAGGCATAAACACATCCCTGTCCCGAAATTGTGTGAGATACCTCAGAATCCTTATAATAAACTCCTTTTTTTGCTCAACCTTTCTGTCATTTACAATCAAAAGAGACACCCAAGCTGTTGGAAATCTCAGTCCTATTATTTCCCATTAAATACATCCGTACATCAGTGGCATTCCATTTCTCTTTATAGAGAAACAGCAGCCACCATCTGCTAGAGGTGATATATTTTAGGCAGGACTTCAGAACTTGATAGCAACGCAGATTAATTCTTCTTGGTAGATATATTCAGTGTGCAAGAGAGAATTAAAGCTATCTTTGTGCTTTCATTAAAATCAACTGCCACATGAGCCCGTGACTTGCTAAAACACATGGTGGTGTTTGGATGCTTGGGTTTAGCAAATGAAAAATTGGAGGACAGATAATATGTTACTTCCTGTGTGTGTGTGTGTGTGTGTGTGTGTGTGTGTGTGTGTGTTGGGGGTGGGAGAAAGATGGTAAGTTCAATGCAAGGTCCAGCTCATTGATTATGTAGATGATGGCACCAAGGTCAGAGATGAAACAACCTTAAGCAAGGTCAAGAGTGAACAGAAGTAGAGAAGACTCTTTTCATTCTCTTACTCAGGAAATATTCATTGAGCATCTTCCCCATCTCAGGCACTGTACTATATCATAGGACATCCATCTCCTCTTTTTCAACAAATATTGTTGACCTCTTCTCATGTGTAAGAGGACCGTGTAAGTTGCTTTGGAAAACAAAAGCTTTGGAAGGTAGAACCTCACGGGTGTGATACAGAGGAGGAAGAGGAGAAGAAGGATTTGTAAGAGTTATAACTAGAGTTACCATATATTGAATACATATCATAATAGCTCTCCCATCTTAAAGAAAAGCTGTAGCAAGTAAACAAAAGCTTCCATATATGGAGTCCCTACCTGAGTTTCTCGGCTGCCCTACTAAAGCATAGCATAACAAGCTGAGAACACAGGCTGTTAGTTACTGATATTTACAGTTTACAGCTATTCGCAGTTATTTACTGGCTATGTGGAATTGGGGTAGTCACTTCACTTCTCTGTGCTTCAGATTCCTCCTCTGCAAAATGGAGATAGAGAGCAAGAGTTGACCTCATAGGGTCATTGTGAGACCTACATAAGTTTTTCCACAGAAAGCAATTAAAACGTTGCCTAGAATATTGCTAGCACTTACATAATATACACTAATTATTTGGTGTTGTTGCTGTTACTATGACAAATACTCAGTGCCAGGCACAGTGCCAGTTACTTAACATATACCGTTACATTTAACCTTCACAATCTGGAGGGGGGAGGGTATTACCCCTACTCAGAGACACTGACTTGCCTGACATCACACAGCTGCTGACAGCAGAGCAGAGATACAAACCCAGATCACTCTAAACCTAAAGAACATACTTCTCCCACGCAAACACACTAACCAGGGAAACAACCAATGCTGCACAACAACACCCAAGAAGCATGAGATTGTTTGTTCTAGAACCTAAGTGGATATCTGAATCATCTAGGATACTTAAGTTACAAATTCCTAATCCTCACCCAAATACCTGATTTGGCAGATATTGAGTGAGCTGCAGAAATGTACACTTTTATAAGCATCCCAGGGCTTTTGTTGAAGGGGGTTTGCAATGTGATTGATCCAGACTCAGATCTGAGATGAGAGGTTGGCCAGGTCCCTCAGGGCTTTATGGAGATAGCTGTGCCAAACTCCAACCTGGAGGGTAGGAATGACCTAGATAATGGATAGGTGGAATACTTCAGTCAGGACCAATAACTGAGCAAAGATGAGGGATAGAAATGCATGTAGTCGCCAGGGAGTATTGAGCGGCCTTCATCAACTAGCAGTAGAAGCAGCAGGAAAGTCAAGCTGGAAAAGGAGCGAGGGGTCCAACTGTGGAGAGGCCTCAGGCCATAAAGAGGTGCGTCCAGTATGATGATCATGGTCAGCTTCCAGGCAGCCCTGTCCATATTTGGGGCCGCAAATTTTACTATCGCGATAACGCATTAGCTTCCTCAATGCTCCTCCCACTCCGCCTCTTGATTCTCTATGTCCATTCCTCAAACAGTAGCACCGAAGTCAACTTAAATAGTACAAATCAAATCATATTACTCCCCTGTAATGGCTTCCCATTGCCCTAAGAACAAAACCCAAACTCTTCACCATAGCCTACATGCCTAGACCTCTGCTGCCTGGCCCCTTCATCTTTCAACATCCGCCCCTGTCCACAGACTCCAGTCTTTGGCCTGACCTTTCTCTTCCTTAAACCTCAATCCTGTCCCCAGCTCAGGGCCTTTTCCCTAACTGTTCCTTCCCCCTGACAAGCTCTTCATTCAGTTCATCATTTGGGTCTCAGCTTAAATGACACCTCCTCAGGCAGTGGGTATTCGACCCAACCTAAAGTTGATTCTCATCCCTCCCACGCCCTCTTTATCACATCACCTGGTTTTTTCCTGCATAGCAGTTATCATCTCCCATCCTTATCTTGTTCATCCGTTTTATAGTCTGCCCCCCACCCCAAGATGAACGTGCTATGTGAAGAGGGTTGAATATTTTATGCCCTGCTCTATCTCCAGCACCTAGAACGATGCCTAAACCCAGCACATGCTTAATAAATATCTGTTGCCTGAATGAGTGATGATAGTGATGGCAACTACACTGGAGAATGACGCAGGCTGTGGATTAACAAATAGGAACTCTCATATCTCCTGGCTGCTATTGAAACTACCACGATTCTCCCTATTAGGATCCTTTTTAAAATTGAAGACTCAAACTGTTTTTGTTATGTTAGTGGAATTTAATTAAACTAATGATGCCTGACTTCTAACTATCTCCAGCCAGTCTACTAACCTTTTCCCGGCAGTTCAAATAGCTCTAAAATATGAGAATGCATTTACAATTATTCTGGCAAAAGAGTTAATTAACAGTGCACTTAATCACACTTTTTGAGCTCTAATATATCAGCGTTGGATGTCACTTTCATTAATATGCTCCAATATTTATATTTCTTAAGACTGAAAGAATGTTGCTAATGGGGTAGAGGAAGAGATCATTTTCTTGCAGAACAATGTCCGTATGATTAAGTACTCAGACTGTGGTGAAAAATGAATGCAGCAACCCTTAAATCCTTTCCATATAGACAAATGAATGTATTTTTCACAATAATGTTGCTGCAACTCAAGGCAGTCTCGTGGATCTCAGAGATTTCGCCTGTGAATATGAGATCTACAATGCAGTGCGCAAAGCAAGAAGAGATGCTATGACACATTGATAAACAAGCTAAAATAATGTCATTTGCGCTGCACCATTTGCACACTGGCAGCCTACAGATCATTCCAAAAACTACCCTGGGTAAATCCATTATAAGCCGGAAAGGAACTGCTATCAGTACACTGAGTTCCGGTTTCATCGGATTCTGCTTAGTAACATGCAACAGAGCGTTTTCCAGACTAGAACTAAAAGAGGAAAAGCCCACTTCTGATTCTGATTAGAGGTGTTGACATTTAAATCTGTCACCAGCATTGCGGCTTCACTCTAATTACAAGATTTCTTGTGCTTTATTTTGTTTAAGTCCTAATTGCATGTTTAGACATAAGAATTGCAAACTACTCTTAGCAAGGCAGACAGAACAACAGGAGAGTAATCAATGTGTCCAAGAGCGACAAACAAAAATTCAGCATCGCTGTGGAAATGCAGAGAAGATGAAAACTTGGAACCAATAAAGAAAAAAAAAGGAAAGCCAAAGCTATTTGGGTCCCCCCCCAGCCCCCGCCCCCTGCATTTTGATTGATCCCATTTCTTCAGCATTGCCTCTTACCGAGAGAATCCTAAAGCAACTTGATACTGAAGCTATGCATGAATGAAATTAAATTCAGGTAAAAGTCATTTAAGCAGAGGCCATTTTTTTCATCCATCTTTCCCCAGCAGGCAAATTTACTAAAGTTTATCACCACCTAGAAGAAGAAACAGATTTTAATGATGTTAAAAAAAAAATCCCCTAAAATGCAGGAATCTTATCTCTCAGCTCTCTGAACCTAATCTAAAATGTCCCAAGTCTAGAGTAGACCTGAGCTGGGACCAAAATAAAACAAAACAAAAAACTTAATATGAAAGCTTCTTTTGAACCACATAAAACAAGACAATTTCATTTCTCTGAGCTCATGCTTATTCATTTATTCTTTCAGCAGACATTTATTGAGTCTCTATTTACCAGGCACTAAAAATACAGTTAACAACACAGATTAAAACCCCTGCCTTTGTAAAACTTACATTTTAGAAGGAGAGAGACAATAAACATAATTAAGAATGAATAAATTTTAGAAGGTGTCAAGTACTGTAAAACAAAAAATAAAGAAAGGGAAAGAGAGACAGACAGAGACAGAGGAAGAAAGAGAAAGGGAGAAATCTTAAGAAAGCAAGAAGTGGAGGGAGCTAGGGATGTCAAGGTCAAAGCCAGGGGTGCAGTTTGTAATGGGTGGTGAGGTATCGATTACTGCGTAACAAATTACCCCAAAACTCAGCAATTTAAAACAACAAGCACATATTACTCCTCACAGTTTCTGAGCGTTAGGAGCCCACAGCAGCTTAGCGGGCTGGTTCTGGCTGAGGATCTCTCAGTAGGCGGTTGTCAGCTGGCAGAGGGACTGCATTCATCTCAAGCCTCAAATGGAGCCAGAAAATCTGCTTCCGAGTTCACTCACATTGCTGTTGGTGGGCTCATTGTTTGTTGGCTCTTCGTGAGAGAATTTGTACCATACGATTATTTTTTTGTCTCTTACATCCTTTTCAGTAATAGATTCATAACATAAAGGTGGACTTTCCCAGTGAACCAGAGGACATGTTTTCAAGATTGGCTGATACTGTGGATGAAGTATATGACCACAGTCCAAACCAGGACCTGCAGTAGCTCTCATCCATCGAGGGCTCTCTAACGGCCAAACACTGTGCCAAGCCGTGTATTAGTGCGAGTCAATTTGATCACAGAAGCCCTCTATGATGAATAATTATTTCATTTTTTAATTGAGCAGACTGAGACTTAAAGATGTGAAGTTTTGCCAAACGTCACATGGCTAATAAATATTAGCCCTGGAACTCCAAAACCATTCTAAAATACCTCCTTAAAAGAAAGGCGTCTAGTTTCCATGGGATGAGACTTCTTCTTCCTTATGTAATTCACCCAACTGGGCCATTTAACCAACCAATGATTATTTAAAAAAAAGAAAAGCAAAGTAAAATTCCAACAATTAATACATACATATATACATATATATACACGCATACATATTACATATACAATCAGCAAAGATTCAAGGAGATGAAGCAAGATATTAGAGTACCCCAGAGATGCTAAAGTCCTGCAAGAAGAATTTCCAATTAAAAAGGCTCGAGCTTAACAGAAATTGAGCTCATAATTCATTGTGAAAGAAGAGATATGAAACCTCATAGCATTTTTAAAGGACACTTTTCGGGTGACGTAAAATTTAAAGGATCTTATCAATGATAAATTATTCTTATTGATGATTAAACCTGCCTTTCTAAACAGTCGGATGAGGCATGGTACCCACATCAAGTAATTGATTTAATGGTGAAATTTATCTGGGGTCAATGTGGCAAAGGGAAGCATAAAATGGACCCAACTACAGAGACATCTTATTTCTATTCTTTATCGATACCTCTCCATGGATCACTCATAGCTCTGCTCAGTTCCACCGTTCCTGACTTATGAGAGAATCAATAACTCGTGGAGATAAATCATTTTCTTAGTATAACTCCCATTGTACATTCTATGTTTATGCAACAAAGGCTGCTGATAAATAACCAGTTTCAAGCTCCTGAAGCAACTTTCCCTTTAAATCATTTTTTAGTAGTTACCAGTTAAAGATACAATTTATGTCAGTGCAAAGAGAGCATGGAAAGCCTTGAATTCACCAGGAAGGCAGTGCCAGGAATCATGTGCCACACTGGTGTCAATCAACGGGCCACTTGGAAGTCTCTGGATCTCAATTACATATCAAGCTCCAGACCTGAGCCTGTGAGAGACATTGAGAAGTGAGAGATTAAATTAAGTTAGCAAAATGAAGAGAGAGCAAGCTTTGTCACCTCAAAGAGCTGGCTTCAATTCTGGTCCAGCCATTTACTAGTTATGTGTAGCTTTGGTAAACGACTACACTTCTCTTTGATTTGGTTTCTTCATCTCTAAAATAGTAATAATATAAACTACTTTACAGGATATCGGTGAGGATTAGAAAAAGAGAAAAAGACAGACAGACACAACCCCGCCCATACAATATGCTCCTTAAAGGCAATCATAGTCATGGTCTTCACCGTGATCATCTGCATCCCACATTTGGATGTCCATAAAATATTTTTGGGGAGCACCAACTCTGTGCCAGGCAACAAGCTAGACAGTGAGGAGACTGAACAAGGCAGATAACATCTTGTGCTCCAGGTGGGATGCAGCTTACATTCCAGTAAGAGAGCCTTGCATTCCACAGACAGAAACATCAAGTGGACTCCCCCGCCCTCAGCAACCTAAAAGAGTAAGACAACTTTTTTTAAATCAAGAAAATAATAAACATGAAATTTAGAATGGTAAATAAATTAGGCAAAGGAAAAGAGACCAAAGAGGAACACACAAGGAGTTGAACAATACAGGTGGTGCAATACTTCTTAAGTTGGATGGTGAGGTCAAAGTTGTTTGTTTTATTATTATGCTTCATAGTTCAAATATATTTTGTATATGTGTTATTTTTGTATATTGTATCAAAAAGACATTTGGCAGACTGCCTGGCACATATAGATAGCTAATAATTTCGCCATAGTTGAGAGGTAAACAGTCTTTACATATATACAGCATTTTACAATTTATGGTGGAGTCAACTCTTTAAAGGGGGTGTAAACAGGAAACTATTTTTTTCCCCACAATCACTCCTTTTCTCTGAGTAGTTGAATCCCTCCTTCTAAATCTCTTAACAGTCCTGTGTAGATTCAAAAATTCTGGGTCACTTTGGCTACTAAAACTCAGTATAGCACAATTTAAAACCTAAATCTCATATTCAATCCCAAGTTCACCTCTCCTAGGGCATGCCAAACTAGGGGATAGAGGCACTCCTTGCCCATCTCCCCAATCTCCTCCTCCTTGGCTGTCACACTTCTGATGTTGGGGGCTGGGACGAGGATGAGGAAGAAGGGAAACGTCTCCTTACTGAACCGGCAGAGTCTTCATTCTCTCCTCAGTGGTTTTTGCTGCCTCCCTGACATACTTTACTGGCTGTCAGTGCCTTCCGTGTGGCAGCATCCAAATGCTGCCTTTCACGGGTCGCAGGTCTGGGTGCTTTGCAGGGGTCTGTGGGGTCTTCCCGCAACATCTAGTCTACCTACCACTTCCCACAGCTTCTTTGTCCAGTCAGCGGCCCACAGGCTCAGATCCCAGTAAGGAAGTGCCAGTTGGGCTTCCTTACCACTGAAAGGACTTACGAGAGACTCCTACATCTTTGCTGCATCAACACTGAAAGTGCAGGGCCAACCCCGGTCTCAGCCCATGAGTTTTTTCCAACCCCTTCCTTACCCTCCTCAGGTAAGTAGAGGCACAAAACCAAAAGTTCACTGCCTAAGCAGCATCCAACCAGGAAATTAAAAAATGGACTCTTCTTATGGATGCAACCATACTATTAATGATACCCTTGAAGAACTCAACTGTTTGGGTTGGGGAAAGAATATGACTGCATGTAGCACCTCTTGTTCTCACTTTAGATCTAAGGCAAAATTGCAGGGAAACAGGAAAAGTCTGCTTCCCTTTCTGTAAAACGGGAGATAATAAAGTCATCTTCCTCATGGAAATGATATATGTAACAAAAGAGACGAGGCAGAGAAAACGCTTAGTAAATTTCTCATGTAGAGTGAAATGGGGCTGATGACGATGATGATAATTTGTCCAAAAGCCTCAATTCAACTCTTTTATCTTCAAATAACTACAGATCACATCTCAACAAGGAGGTGAAGGAAATACTGTTTTTTCATTCCATGCCACTCCAATGACCATAAATCCCACCAGTACTTCCCCTACACTCCTTCCCTCACTAGTGCCATCCCATTTATTACATATCAGTGTTCACTTTGAACTTAGAAATTGGAAGTACTTGAGTTAGATGGATGGAAAAAAGAGAACAACCACCAAAAAAGAAAGTAAATAAAAGTTGAGGGAAAATACTAGAAGAGAAAGGGAAAGAAGTTTGTTGGGGATGATCTTGCCATTTGTTGGCTTGGAGACCTCATCTTTAAGCATGCCCAAATGAATTTAACCACATTATACTAGTAAATACTTTTCAACTGATCGAAAATGAGGATAGAAAACACTCTTTATGAACCTCTATTTAAGATGCCCATGTGCAGGTATCTCAGCAATTGGCTGCTTGTTTTGATTAAATAAATGAAATGAGGTGAAATAAAAACGCGCGTGTGGGGCCGGCCCAGTGGCGCAAGCAGTTAAGTGCGTGCACTCCACTGCGGTGGCACGGGGTTCGCCGGTTCGGATCCCGGGCACGCACCGACGCACTGCTTGTCAGGCCATGCTGTGGCGGCGTCCCATATAAAGTGGAGGAAGATGGGCACGGATGTTAGCCCAGGGCCAGTCTTCCTCAGCAAAAAGAGGAAGATTGGCAGATGTTAGCTCAGGGCTGATCTTCCTCACCAAAAAGCAAAAAAAAAAAAAAAAAAAAAAACGCGCGTGTCACTTTTTATCCTAAAAGCAATCTTTCCCTTTTAGCAAAACAGCATATTCAATTATCTCGTTCAATAGATAAAAATGATTTCCACCTTGAAAATAAATATTTGCTTCTGAAGATCACATTACTGAAAATCAAATTACATGCTTGTTTTTATTATTAACAAGAATAAGATCCAAAGCCCTCTATGCATCGCACCTGTCACTCTCCATATCCTACGATCAAACTTCCCTTTAAATCTCATCAAATAACTCCCAAAGTCATTGAAGAGGCAATAAACGAGGTTATGACACAGTGCTCACAGAGAGCTAAATGTCTTTCATATATCTTTAAGTGGTTATTAATCTCTGAATTAGTTTAGAATACATTAACCTTCAAGGTAAATTAGATCAATCAGGAAAATGACTCACAGGAGCAGGACTGTCTTCTTTGATGCTGTTGTTTTCACATTCAGCTTATGTGCCGAGATGCAGCTGAGGCGCTGGTCGTGTTAGCCGCCATTAACTATGGGGGCTCCAAGTTACGGCGAGGAGGGGTGGGGGTTTGTTGTTTCAGGTCTATTTCTTCCTGTAAGGTTGCCCGCCCAGACCAGGAGACAGGATGAGCAGACACGAGGGTGATATCATCACCTTAGCATAGGCAAGATGGTTTGACTATCGCCATAGAGGGACAGTTTATCCAGTCCCCTATTACCCTTGTTAGTGGCAATTTAGAGTTCTCTGCCAAATAATTGTGAAATGGAAGAAAGCAAGAAGTGACACCTTTAAAAAAAAAATCAAAGTAATTGCTCTTTAAAAGTCCTGAAGCAAATGAATCTGCAATCTTCAACCTTCTCTTTTCATTAAAACAGAGAGAACCGTCTCAAGAAAGTAATTAGAATTGTAGAAAAGTAGTAGAAATACATGCCTATTACTTTTCTTTACAATAGGAGCCTAATGATGGTATAATCATTTTAATAATTATTCAGTCTTAAGTTGGTATGGTTGGTGCTTTGGCTCATCATAACTGAGAATTCTCAATTACATTGCTCAATGTATAAAGAAGATATGGAAAGCAAAATTGGGGCATATGGAGGGGACCCTCCAAGTTCTCAACTACTTGAATGATACATTTTGGAGAGATCAGGAGCCCAGCGTTAGCAATTTTGCCTGATGTCTTATTGGTGGTTTGTTCCTCTTGGGGTCCTGTAGTTACACATTATTGTGATTCAGAGTAGATTTAGCCCAAACAAATAGTAGTGTCTGGTGTCATTTTAGCTGTTGTATTGGCACCAAACATCTCAACTTAAATGCTATTAAAAAGAAAATCACAAGGTACCTTTCCAAAGATTTTTTTTTCTCTCTTTTCTCTAAAATCTCCGTAGAGAGAAATAAAATATCAAGGAGAGAAAAAATGCTGGAGGAATATTTGTGGGTGATTTTCAGGACAGAAAAAAAAACTCTTTGGTCACTGCTTCAAAGCATGTGGAGTTATCCATTAATCCTTCAAAAAGATACAAAATGCCAGTAAAATAAGCTTAAGGTTTGTTAAGTTACATAAATTTTAGAAATTTAAATTTTGGGAAAGGTCACTGTGTCAATACATGTGATGGACCCTCAAATAAGAACTACTACTGAAATTAATTTATAGCCATAAAAAGAAAGAACTTTTAAAAAGAAGAAGAAAGAGAGAACCAAAGTTAAATGAATAAAGTTCAAGAGATATTCAAGAGAACTGGTGCTTCATGCATGCTATGCCGATCAGCCTGAAAGAATCACATAATTACAATATCCAATACAGACAAGGCATGGAGATAAATCTTAAGTGGAAAGATAGTGAAGTGGGGCCTTTTATTAATCTTTTCATGATATGTTTCTTTTTCTTTTGTAAAAATGAAGCAGCAGTTCGCAAAAATGAGAGAGCAATTCAAATAGCCATATCTTAGATGAACCTCCACTTTCTAGAAGATAAAATGTCCCATTATTTTCTTTTCTCCCAGCTCTTCTCAAATTAGAGGAAATTGTGAGTTGGTGCCTTGCCTTACTTAACAATGTATGAGATAAACAATCCGTTAATGATTTTGTTTCTAATATAAATACAGAGACTGACAGAGCATACTGTAATTAGAAAAAAAAAGGACATTTACTTGAAATAGATCATATTTTAATTGGCTCTTCAATTGAAAGGACGTTAAATATAATGACAGGGTCTTATCCCAGATTGTGCTCTTTAGGCAAAACTTCACACTACTGCTTGTTGTTTGTTTGTTTTAACATTTGAGCTGATGAAGATATTTTTACATTTGTTTTTATTCAAAAATAACTGTCAGTATTTCCCATTTGAAATGGAGGTATGCAGGGCCGGCCCCGTGGCTTAGCGGTTAAGTGCGTGCACTCCACTGTTGGCGGCCCGGGGTTCGGATCCCGGGCGCGCACCGACGCACCGCTTCTCCGGCCATGCTGAGGCCACGTCCCACATACAGCAACTAGAAGGATGTGCAACTATGACATACAACTATCTACTTGGGCTTTGGGGGAATAATAAATAAATAAAATTATTAAAAAAAAAAGAAATGGAGCTATGCATTGTAATAATAGTAAACAAGTCTTGCTGAAATCTTTCCTGAAACTGTTAGGTTTCTCTCTTTTCTGCACATCTTGTGGAAGCTTTTGTTCCAGACTATCTTTTCAAGGATGTTTATACAGCAAAAGGGCTTAGAAGAGAGAGATAGTATCTCGGGGTAGAGGGCAAATTTGTTTCCTGATCAGTATAATAAAGATAATTTCTCCCTCCAGGCAAAGATTGGAGAGGTTTGCTAGCAGCCCTCTTATAAAAGATTGGGGCTTCCCAAGCCCTGGGTTCCTCAACTGTGATACAAATGCCCGGATATGCAACCTCTACCTGGTCTGCTCCCATCACTCCCATGAACTGGGAGAAAGAGGGCTCACGTGAACATGAGGCTCATGCTGCCTGCTGTGCTGTGAGTAATGAAAGTGCTTTGTCTCTGACCCAGCAGCCGTGTGTTTTCTGCCAGCATCTAAGAAGCTGCAACAGGCTAAGTTGTTAGCTTGCCAACAGAATAAAATCTGCCTTTTCAGAGTTCTTTACAGAAATGAGAGACTTGTACAGAAAATAAAAGAAAGAAAAAAGAAGACATTGTTGGTTAACCTGAAAATGTTACTATATCAAATATCCAGTCTTAGGAGTGAGCAGCTAGATTTCTTCAAGGCAGGCAAAAGGTATAGGATCGAATATAATTGTATTTCTTTTCTGTTTCTTTCTCTGATATCTGCAGAGCACACACCCTAATTCAGCACTTTCAAGCTGTCAGAGGAGTTGTACGCTATGGCGAAAAGGGCTGTTCCTGAGAGATGAAATTCTTGACACCCTAAATGGATGGACACTACTTCCTATTTAGAAATGTGCTGGCCCAGACTGAGATGCTCATCCATTATATACCAATTCCTTCAACCCTGCTCTGAAAATTAGCTTGGACGACATTAGTAGCTGAGATTGCAAGGCTGAGTGAGGAAGATGGAAAGAAGCGGAGACGTGTAAATGAACTAATGAACCAATAACCTTGTTCCTGCAGCTCTAGAAAATATAAGGGAAGATGCATGGCTTAGCCTCCCACTCAGGGAAGGAAATTCCATGGGTTACAAATCTTGGCTCATGGTCTTGTGTGTATTTATCAGTGCACTGGATGCTCACTGAGGCCATTTTCCAGATGTAGGTGCCTCATGGTCATGGAATCCTAAAGCATGAGAGTGATACCACTAATGAGTTTCCTCCCACTGCAAGACTTTGCCTTTCCTGCAGAATCCATAAATTCCATAGAATTTCGATGGAAATTCATGCAGGGAGAAACAAGGTGTTTCTCTATGCAAACCTTGACCAAGTTACAGAAACAATATTTCACCTCTGGCACTGGATCTTGATTCTAGAAAAAACAAATCATCTCAAGGATTTCTCTTTTTGGTCCTACAAAAACCAGATAGTCTCAGCTGTGGCTCCCCTGTATCACAAGCCAGTAAATGAGCCCCAGGGCTTTAAAGACCTTTGTCCTAAAACAGTGTAAGTAGGGGGTAGTGGGGCAGCATCTGGGCACTTTCCATTTCTGTCCCAAATCCAATTAGAAGCACAGCTCAACATTTAAACACGTCTCTGCAAAAGGATCCAACTCACAATTGTTTAACAAGAGATGTGTATTTTAGTGAAGATATGACAGAGAGATGAGGAAGACACATCACCCAACGCTTATTGGAAGTTTAATAGAATTTCTCTGTTCTCCCCACTCCCAAGTTCCCACAACCGTGCTGCCAGCCACATCACATCTCCTCCCTCTTCTTCTTGCCACAATCTCTCAAAATTGCCCACTCTTGTCCTAAAAATTAGCCTGTCTCTCAGCTTGTATATAAATACACCACCAGTGCAACTAAAGATGGTACAAAGCAATATAGTGACAACAGTCGCCATTAAGCATGAAGGCTCTAGAGCCATTGTTTGGCATTGTCCTGATGTCGTCACTAACAACTAACCAAATCTCTCTGAATTTCAGCTTCCTCACCTAGGAAAGGCAGACTACAGAAGTGCCTACCTCTTAAGATAAAAGCTACCAGTGCATGGCAAGTGCCCAGCATGGACTTGGCTCCTAGAGAACACTTGATAAGTGGTATCATGTCTGGCTCAAACAGATATGGAGGTGGCAGGGAAATGAACTCAATTTTTCCACCAAACAAACCAAAATCTTCCTCTGCTATCACACCTGATTTTAACACTAAATTAAGCCATCATGAGCAGGAGTATATGAAGTCCTTTCTTTTTTTTTCTTCCTAAATAAGAATTAATGGAGTACCATTCAATGAACGTCCTCTTCATCCAAAAGTGTCTGTGCTGCATTCAGAGTGAACCTGCAGTTACAAATTAAGAGAATCTGCTCACCTAGTGTCTTCAACTGCAGCAGCATTTTCACTACCACCCCTCCCCAGCACGAAATACTGCATGCACTCTATAATTAAGAAATCCACTAATAATAGCATGTGTCTGAGATGAAAGGTGCTGCATTTCACTAAGGGAATTTCAACTCCATTGGCATTTGGAACAATTTAGAATGCGTAGATGCTGACAGGTAGCTTGGCTGGTTCTCCCGGATTCTCAATCTCAACACGCAAGCTGTATCAACCCAGCATTCCGGTAGAGACAGTGGATGGCTTACAAAGTAAAAATTCAAAGGGGTAAAAAATAAATCTGTTTTATTTTAGACAGATAAAGACTTGGCAAAGTGACATTACATCGATGTAGCACCAGTGATTTAAATTAGTAGTCTACAAACGTTTTTGATTGTACATACCATCAATAAGAAAATTTGAGTGTACACTCCAATACAAGGCTATTTTTTACTAATAAATTATATACGTGTTTTACAATACTAACATATTATGTACTTTATAAAACACACACAAATTATAAAAAGATGAGGTGAAGGACAAATCTTTTTTGGTAAAAGCCAAGTGTGAATGAATCCGCTTTCCCCTTTTTGAAACTCTTGGTTGCATACTTCATGATAGAGCAATCGCAAAATACCGTTCTAAGTTTGATTTATTTCACTACTTGTTTTAATGTCGGTCATGTGTGAAACAGTTCCAAAGATAAGAAGGGCATTATTGAGTATACTTAATAAATCATGAAACAATTTTTAGTCCCTTCTACCAATTATGCACAAATTTTTGTTGAAATACTCTGTGCTTACATTCATATTCTCAATCTATAGTTTCTTGGCAGGAATATTTTTAAGCCACATGTTCACTTTTTAAGGGTTAAAATAAGAGTTTAACTAGATATTTTAATTCATAAACCCATTTAAATAGGCTCATATAAAGACTTTGGTCCGCTTTGTTCCCTGACAGATCCCCAGGTTCTAAATCAGCCAGGAAAATAGTAGGTACTCAATAAATATTTGTTAAATAAAAGTTTCAAAATAATTACTTCAACTTCTGTACAGAGAATGGATTTCAATGGAGTGGGAATATAAATGTGCAGAAAGGATAGTAGGCTGCTGCAGTTGTTTTGGCAAGAAATAGTGGGATTTGGACTAGGTAGTTAGGATGGATAAAAATGGAAGAATTCAAGCCATGTTTTGGAAGAAGAGCCGACATAATGTAGTGATGGATTAGACAACAGTGCTTAAGAAAGAGGGTGGTGTCAAAGACGGCTCCCAGATTCTGGCTTGAGTAACTGGTTTACGGTGGTGGCATTTGCTGAGATTTGGAAGAGTGGAGAATGGGAGGGAAGTTTATATAATCTATCACAAAGTCCCAATGGCTCTATTTTGAAACTTTACCCAAAATCCAACTATTTTGCACCAAAATTTCTGCTACCAACCTAGTTCAAACCATCATTGTATTTCACCTGAATTTTTACAGCAGCCTCCTAATTAGTCTTTCTACTTTCACTCTGGCCCCTGTATAATCTTCACAGCACTTATCGGGAGCATTTGTGAAGTCAGGCTTTTGGAGATACAATTTGCATACAGTAAAACATACCCTTTTCAGGTGTACATTTCCATGAATTTTGACAAACACATACAGTTATGTAACTACCATGACAATCAAGGTATGGGATACTACCTTCTGGCTTCAAAAAGTGCCAGAAGGAGTATTTTAAAACATAAATCAGATCAAGCCACTAAAAACCCAAAACCCTTTTTTCCCATCCCTCTAGGAATAAAATCCATTAACTGTAAGGCCCTGAGTAATGGTCTTGCTGTGAGATATCTCTCTGCTCTTGACACCTATGGCTTTCCTTCTTGAAAACTCTGCTTCAGTCAAACTGAAGCAAGCAGTATTATATGCTTATTTATCTGTTTGTTCATTATCTCTCTCCATTCCAACCTCCGCTAAAATATAAGCACCATGTGAACAGGACTTTGTTTATTTTAGTCCTTGCTGTATCTCTAGCACCTAGAATAGCACCAGGGACATAGAAGACATTTTAGAAACATTTAGATGAAAACATGGACAAGTGAGTGTACGGACGGATGGCTGGATGGATGGATGGATGGATGGATGGATGGATGAACTGACTGGAAGCAACAGAGCAATCATCTACCTTGGTCATTAACATGGCTGAATAAGCACCTCCACTTTCTTCAATCCAGTGATGAGGTCATATATCCACTTTGAAACTCTTAGGTTGCTGAATAACAAGTCTTCAATATTATTAAGACTCATCAAGGATATTAGATGGGTAACGTGCAATCTAAACACAGTGTCTCCACTGTGAAAAAAGAGATTCAACTTCATGTCTGTCTGCAGTACCAGATATTGGTAGCTGTGAAAAAAAATTATCTTTAACACTAAATGTGCTTACACTTCATTTATCCGCTCTTCACAGTAACCTTTTTTGCTTTTAAATCCATCTTCTTTAATATCATACTATCTGGAATTTGCACCTCCAAAACAAACAGGCTCCCTTTACCTAAACTGCCATAATCAGGCTCATTTTATGGAATATTTTGGAAATAGCCTCCATAGCAGTCCACTTAATTAGGTCATGTGGTACAGTTTACATCCAGCATTTCACAGATTACGCCTTTTTATTTTCCCAGAATTATTTTTGTTGAGCTTTTAAGAAACACATTCTGTTGGCAAAGGGCTGTTTGCTGACTCTAATTACCAAATTTCCTGACCGAGTAGCCCTCTGAGCAAATATGTTCAATTCTACAGTTACTATTATTGGCCAGGTTTATTATTTCTATTCAGAAATTTGTAAAGTTAGGTAGATTCATTATTTACATGAACTGTCCAATGCTCAACTATTTTAAGGAAGGGAAAATAAGTTTTTTCAATAAAACTTAATCAATATGACTAATGACACTTTAGAAAGAAGGAAAAAGAGGAGAAATATTTCCACCCACCACCTACGAGTGAGAGAGAAGCATTTTGTGTATTCTTCATCTACTAAGCACAGAAGTTGTCCTAGAGGAAAACATAAGGAGAAGAGAACAAAGCCGAGCCTCTGAGAGCCTAAGTCTGAGCCAAGACTTATGAACTGCCATTCCAAACATCTAACCTTGAGGCCAAAGCTCTGAGCTCAGTTTCTTTTGGGTTGTATTTCAGATGCTATAGAAATGGAAAGCTGTCACTTTCCTAGGACTCTTAATACCTCTGTAGTCCAGAAGGAAATTGAAAACGTACTTATTCCTCCCATTAGGATTGAACATATCTGGAGCAGCCAGCAGCCAGAATCGGGTTCCCAGTTGACATAATTACTATATCCAGATAATTAAGGCAATGCCTCTCAAAAGAAAAATCTAGTGATTTATTTGGTATTTTTCAACTGGAATAGGATTGTTGGATTTTTCTATTTCATACTGAAATATGAAAGAGAAAAAGTTAGGGAGAAGAAGGAAAACAAGGACCTATCATTTTGAAATAATATGTGAATCATGTCCAGAGCATCCTTTAAAATATCCTTTAAAAATCACTGTCCCACTCTCACATTGTTGTGGAAAGTTTCAATTTATAAATTGACTTCATTTCTATAGGTGAGGGTGGAGGTGGGACCCTGTCAAAATGTACAGCCACACACTCTTGAATGAATAAATTCTACTGCTAAGAATTTATCCTTCAGATACACTTAACATAAATTCCCACATTCCCTAACATGCATATATTCAAAGATGTCCGTTGCAAAATTGTTTGTAATAGCAGACCACTATAAACAACTTAAATGTTCACCAATAGAAGACTAGAGAAATAAATTCTAGTACATCCAAACAATACAGCTGAAAAATAGAATGAGATAATCTCTAAGTGCTAAAATGAAAAGATATCCAAGATATATTATTAAGTAAAATCAAGCAACTTGCAGTTCAGACGACGTGTAAGTGCCACTAGCTTCAAGTTCTGTGGCTAGACTGGCTTCAAAACCCAGCTTCCCTGCTTCCTGGCTATGTGACCTTGGGCAAGTGGTTTAACCTCTTTCTGACTCAGTTTTCCTTCTGTAGAATAGGGATAATAATATTATTTACCTTAAAAAAGTATTGGTTGGGATTAAATGCGTTAATATATGTAAAGCACTTGAGCATGGGTTCAATAAATGCTAAAGACGTTGAAAATATCTTTCAAAAATGAAGATGAGGGGATGGCCCAGTGGCATAGTGGTTAAGTTCGAACAACCTGCTTCAGTGGCCCAGGGTTTGCAGGTTCAAATCCCGGGTGCAGACCTACACACCACTCATCAAGCCATGCTGTGGCAGAGTCCTACATACAAAATGGTAGAGGATGGGCATGGATGTTAGCTCAGGGCCAATCTTCCTTACCAAAAAAAAAAAAATGAAGATGAAATAAAGACATTTTCAGACATACGAAAGTAGAAAGAATTCATCACCAGCAGATCCACACTACAAGGCATGTTGAAAGAAGTCCCTCCAAATAGAAGAAAAATGATGCCAGGTGAAAATTTCAATCTACAAAAAGGAAAAAAGAGCACTGAAATATAACTACATGGTTAAATATATAAGATTTTATTATTGTTTAAATGTCTTTAAAAGATAATTGACTGTTTAAACAGAAACAAAAACCATATAATATTTATTATAAGACAGAATTTACAACATATATGTAACTCAAATATATCACAATTCCACAAAAACAAGGAGTGGGGAGAGGGAAGTAGACTATTGTAAAGTTCTCATACTATATGTAAAGCAGTATTACACCACTTGAAAGTAGACTGTGATAAGTGAAAGCTGTATACTATAAACCCTACAGCAAACACTAAAATAACAAAATAAACTATTGTGGCTAATAAAACAACCAAGGAGATAAAAAGAGGTTATGTAAATACTCAATTTATCCAAAAGAAGGTAAATAATGAGAAAAAGAAGAGCAAAAAAGTGATGAAACAAATAGAAACAAATATCAAGATGATAGATTTCAACCTAACCATACCAATAATCACAGTAAATATAATTGATCTAAATACTCCAATTAGAAGACAGAGATTGACAGATTAGATATAACAGCAATACCCAAGTATATGCTGTCTATAAGAAATGAGCTCTAAATATAATGACATAAATTGGTTAAATATAAAAGAGTGGAAAAAATATACTATGCTAACACTAGTCAAAAGAAAGCTTAAATAACTAAGTTAATGTAAGGAAAAGTGGATTTCATACTAAATAATATTACAGGTATAAAAAAGGCACTTTCAAAATGATAAAGGAACAAATTCATCAACAGAATATAACAATACTAAACATTTTTACACCTAATAATCAAGTTCTAAATACATGAAGCAATGGCTAGTAGAATTTCAAGAAGAAATAGAAATCCACGATTATAGTCAAAGATATCAATACCCCTCTCTTAATAATTGATAGAACAAGTAGGCAGAAAATCAGTAAGGATACAGAAGATTTGAACAACACTATCAATCAACTTTATTTAATTAATGTTTACGAGTTACTCTATCCAACGATAGAGTACACACTGAACATTTACTAAATTAGACCATATTCCAAGCTACAAAACAAATGTCAACAAATTTAAAAGGATTTAATTCATACAAAATATTTTTCTGACCGTAATGAAATTAAGTTAGAAATCAATAAAAGAAAGATTTCTGGAAAATCCACAAATATTTTGAAATTTAATAACACATCCCCAATATAACCCAAGGGTCAAAGAAAATAATCAAAAGGGAAATCAGAAAGTATTTTGAACTGAAGGTAAACGAAACCAAAAATAACACAACAGAAAATATGTGTAAGATGCTGCTAGAGGACAATTTACAGCACTAAGTGCGTATATCTGAAAAGAATAAAGGGCTGAAATCAACAACTACCACATGGATGGATCTCTAAATAATTATGCTAAGTGAAAGAAGCAAGACCAAAAAAGATAATATACTTTATAAAATGCTATAAAATACAAGCTATAGTGAAAGAAAGCAGATCAGTGGTTGCTGGGGGCATGCAAGGGGTGTGAGGAGGGACAGTAGGGATCAGTCACAAAGGAGCATGAGGAAACTTTTGGGAGTGATAGGTAAGTTCATTATCTTAATTGTGGTGAGAGGTTCATAGGTGTATATATGTCAAAATTTATCAAATTTTACACTTTATATATGTGCAAATTTATTGTATGTGAATTATACTTCAACAAAGCTGTTTTTTTAAAAACCACATGGGGGTGACGTCAGCAACATGGCAGAGTGAGCTGTTCCCTTTGTCTCTCCCCCTTCCAACTACAATGCAATGGACATTCATTGATCAGCCAAGGATACCCACACAGCACATCAGGGTGCCTGAGAGACCTGCCCAGCTATACATCTGAAGGTGGATGGACTACCCCCAAGGAGGTGGTGGAGATAGGTGAGCATCCTCTTGCCCCTAGGCAGCCCAGTGCATGCATGTGACTACTTTCCTGGCTAGAGCGCTCATAGCACTGCTGTGGCCCCAAGGGTGGAAGCGTGCCTCAGTGCCACTGTGGAAACAGGTGGAGACAGGCAGCCCTGAGCCCCATGTGATCATTTCCCTGTCCAGCGGGAGAGTCCTCAGAGCCGCGCAGCCCACAGAGAGCGGCTCAGGCTTGGACCCAGTGGAGAATCCCCAACCACCAAGCACAAAGGTTGGTGCAACCTAGGAGCAGAGGGCAGCTGAGCTGCAGCCCGGGAGAATAAGCTCCCAGCTGCCATGAACGCCCATAGCACTCCTGCGGCCCCGAAGTGGGGAAGCATGACTCAGCAGGACTGTGGGAGTAGGCAGCAACAGCCCTGAACCCTTGTGTGAGCACTCTTTCATCTGGTGGGAGAATCCACAGTCCCACCATGGTCCCAGGGAGTGGCTATGACTTGGACCCTGGGGGGAGGTCCTGCCCACCAAGCACAACAGCTGATGTGACCTCGGAGCGGACCTAGGAGCAGACGGTGGTGGATCTGCAGCCCAGGCAAACCAGCTCCCAGCTGCCACAAATGCCCATGGTACCACTGCAGACCCGAAGGGGGGAGCACAACTTGGCAGGACTGTGGGAGCAGGTGGCAGTAGCCCTGAGTCCCCATGTGACCACTCTCATCCGCTGGGAGAGTCCACAATCCCACTGCGGTCCCAGGGAATGGCTCTTGCTTGGTCCCAGAGGGGAGGTCCCGCCCACTGAGCACAATGGCGGGTGCAACTTAGGAGCAGACAGCGGCTGAGCTCCGAGTCCAGGTGAACTGAATGAGCTCTTGGCTGCTATGAATGCCCATAATACTGTTGTGGCCCCAAAGCGAGGAGCACAACTCAGTGGGACGCTGGGAGCAGGTGGCAGCAGCCCTGAGTCCCTGCATGACTGCTTTCCCATTTGGTGGGAGACCCCACAGGGCCACTGTGATCTCAAGGAGTGGCCCAGGCTCAAACAGGCACAGCTGACAGGGATCGTGATAGCAAGCTCAGATTACACAGCTCCTGCCCCTCTCCCAGTGGTGGCAAAGGGAACCTGCAATCAGGTACTATCACAATCTGCTGGCACAAATCCACTCCATCAAATGGTATAAAGAAATATATTAATACTCCAGACCAGAAAGAAAAAGACAAACACTCAGAAATCAATCCTGAAGGCACAGAAATCCACAATCTAAATGACACAGAATTCAAAACAGCCATCATAAAAAAACTCAACAACTTACAAGAGAATTCTGAAAGACGATTCAATGAAATCAGGAACCAAATTACTGAACAGAGGGAATTCTTCACAAAAGAGATCAAAACTATAAAGAAAAAACAATCAGAATTGTTGGAGATGAAAAACACAATGGAGGAGATAAAGAAAAATCTGGAGTCCTTAAATAACAGAGCTGAAAATATGGAGGATAGAATTAGCAGTCTAGAGGATAGGAACACAGAAATGCTTCAGATGGAGGAGAGAGAACTTAGACTAAAAAGAAATGAAGAAATTCTCCAAGAAATATCTCACTCAATTAGGAAATGCAACATAAGGATTATAGGTATTCCAGAGGGAGAAGAGAGGGAAAAAGGAGCGGAGAGTTGTTCAAAGAAACAATAGCTGATAACTTCCCAAGCCTGGGGAAGGAGCTGGAATTACATGTAAAAGAAGCCAACAGAACTCCTAATTATACCAATGTAAAAAGACCTTCTCCGAGGCATATATTAGTAAACCTGACAAAAGCTGGGAAAGTGACAAACAAGAGGAGACTAAACAGCATCCTATTGAACAACCAATGGATCATTGAAGAAATTAAAGGAGAAATCACAGAATATCTGGAGACAAATGAAAATGAAAATATACCATACCAACTCATATGGGATGCAGCAAAAGTGGTCCTAAGAAGGAAGGAAAGTCATAGCAATACAGGCCCACATTAACAAACAAGAAAAATCTCAAATAAGCAATCTTAAACTACACCTAACAGAACTAGAAAAAGAACAAACAAATCCCAAAGTCAGCAGAAGGAGGGAAATAATAAAAATTAGAGCAGAAATAAATGAAATTGACACCAAAAAAACAGTAGAAAGGATCAATTAAACTAAGAGCAGGTTCTTTGAGAAGATAAACAAAACTGACAAACCCTTAGCCAGACTCACTAAGAAAAAAAGAGAGAAGGCTCAAATAAATAAAATCAGAAATGAAAGAGGAGAAATTACAATGGATACCACAGAAATACAAAGGATTATAAGAGAATACTATGAAAAAGTATATGCCAACAAATTGGACAATCTAGAAGAAATGGATAAGTTCTTAGACTCATATAACCTCCCAAAACTGAACAAGAACAAGTAGAGAATCTGAATAGACCAATCACAAGTAAAGAGATTGAAACAGTAATCAAAAACCTCCCGAAAAATAAAAGTCCAGGACCAGATGGATTCTCTGGAGAATTCTACCAAACATTCAAAGAAGATTTAGTACCTATCCTCCTCAAATTATTCCAAAAAGTTGAAGAAGATGGAACACTTCCTAACACATTTTATGAGGCCAACATCACCCTGATCCCAAAGCCAGACAATGACAACACAAAGAAGGAAAACTATAGACCAATATTGCTGATGAACATAGAGGCAAAAATTCTCAACGAAATATTGGCAAATCGAATACATCAATATATCAAAAGGATCATATACCATGATCAAGTGGGATTTATACAAGGGACACAGGGATGGTTCAACATCCACAAATCAGTCAATGTGTTACACCACATTAACAAAATGAGAAATAAAAACCATATGATCATTTCAATAGATGCTGAGAAAGCATTTGACAAGATCCAACATCCGTTTATGATAAAACTCTCAATAAAATGGGTAGAGAAGGAAAGTACCTCAACATAATAAAGGCCATATATGACAAACCCACAACCAACATCATACTCAATGGGGAAAACTGAAAGCCATCCCTCTGAGTTCAGGAACAAGACAAGGGTGCTCACTCTCACCACTCTTATTCAACATAGTACTGGAGGTTTTAGCCAGAGCAATTAGGCAAGAAAAAGAAATAAAGGGTATCCAAATAGGCAAGGAGGAAGTGAAACTCTGGCTGTTTGCAGACAATACCATTTTATATATAGAAAACCCTAAAGAATCCATCAGAAAACTATTAGAAATAGTCAACAGTTACAGCAAAGTTGTGGGGTACAAAATCAACTTACAAAAATCAGTGGCATTTCTATGCTTGAATAACAAACCAACAGAAAGAGAACTCAAGAAGACAATCCCATTTGCAATCACAACAAAAGAATGAAATATCTAGGAATAAATTTAACCAAGGAGGTGAAAGACCTATACAATGAAAACTATAAGACATTATTGAAAGAGATTGATGATGACATAAAGAAATGGAAAGATATTCCATGCACATGGATTGGAAGAATAAACATAGTTAAAATGTCCATACTACCTAAAGCAATCTACAGCTTCAGTGCAATCCCAATCAAACTCCCAATGACATTTTTCATGGAAATAGAACAAAGAATCCTAAAATTCATACGGGGCAACAAAAGACCCCAAATAGCTAAAGCAATCCTGAGAAAAAAGAACAAAGCTGGAGGCATCACCATCCCTGACCTCAAAATATACTACAAAGCTATGGTAATCAAAATATCCTGGTACTGGCACAAAAAACAGACACACAGATCAATGGAACACAATTGAAAGCCCAGAAATAAAACCACATATATACAGACAGCTAATCTTCAACAAAAACTCTAAGATGGAGAAAGTAAAGTCTTTTCAATAAATGGTGTTGGGAAAACAGGACAGCCACATGCAAAAGAATGAAGGTAGACCCTTATCTTTCACCATACACAAAAATTAACTCAAAATAGATTAAAGACTTGAAGGTAAGACATGAAACCATAAAACTCCTAGAAGAAAATATAGGCAGTATACTCTTGGACATCGGTCTTAGAAGGATCTTTTCAAATGCCATATCTACTCGGGCAAGGGAAACAAAAAAAATAAACAAATGGGACTTCATCAGACTAAAGAGCTTCTGCAAGGCAAAGGAAACTATGAACAAAATGAAAAGGCAACCTACCAACTGGGGAGAAAATATTTGCAAATCATATATCTGACAAGGGGTTAATCTCCAAAATATATAAAGAACTCATATAACTCAACAACAAAAAACAAACAATCTGATCAAAAAATGGGCAGAGGATATGAACAGGCACTTTTCCAAAGAAGATATGTGAATGGCCAACAGGCACATGGAAAGATGTTCAACACCAATAATCATCAGGGAAATGCAAATCAAAACTACAATGAGATATCCCCTTACATCTGTTAGAATGGCTATAATTACCAAGACAAAAACAATAAATGTTGGAGAGGATGTGGAGAAAAGGGAACCCTCAAACACTGCTGGTGGGAATGCAAACTGGTGCAACCACTATGGAAAACAGTATGGAGATTTCTCAAAAAACTAAAAATCAAAATACCATATGACCCAGCTATATCACTACTGGGTATATATCCAAAGAACTTGAAATCAACAGTTCAAAGAGACTTATGCACCCCTATGTTCATTGAAGCATTATTTACTATCACCAGGAAGTGAAAGCAACCCAAGTGCCCATCAGCTGAGGAATGGATAAAGAAGAGGTGGTATATATACACAATGGAATACTATTCAGCCATGAAAAGACAAAATCCTCCCATTTGCAACAACATGGATGGACCTTGAGGGTATGATGTTAAGTGAGATAAGCCAGTCAGAGAAAGACAAACACTGTATGATTTCACTCATATGTGAAAGATAAATAAATACATGAACAAAGAGAACAGATTAGTGGTTACCAGAGGGGAAGGGGGTTGGGGGTGGGCATAAGGGATAAAGGAGCACATATATATGGTCACTGACAAATAATAATGTACAACTGAAATTTCACAATGTTATAAACTATTATGACACCAATAAAAAAACAACATACAAATTAGATTATTAACCTGGGTTAACTGGCAGTGGAGGCAGTGCTGATACGTGAGGATGGAGGACCCAAGCAACAAAGGGAAAGAAAAAGACTAAACTAACATAAAAAGGTATATATGGAAGCTTCATGTGTATGAATTTATGCAAAATTATAAATGCATAGCTGTTAATGAAGAAAAACATTCTTTAACCCACTTTGTTCTAAATGTGTCCAACCACGTTTCTAAGCATCCCGTGCCCTCCTGAATGACTGACAACATAATAACAAAAATCGCAAATCTCGAGTGCCTTTTATGAAGCAGGCACTGTGCTATGTTTGCATGCATTTTTCCTCATTTTGTCTTCACAACAATTTTATAAGGTAGGCATTAAGATTATCCCCATTCTTCAGATGAGGGCACCTGCTAATCAGCCCAGATTTTTCACTAACTCCAACTTCATTCTGCCACCTGTTCCATACTTACAGAGAATCATCTACGTTTACAGATGCTAATCCCTGAAGGAGACATATTATGTGCCAGAATATTACAGGACCACCCCCACCTAACCTTACCAAAAGGCAAAACTCCATTCCTAGTAAAAAAGACTTTAAAAGTAAATAATAAAGCATTTGGGCCAACATATAAACTTTAGTATATAGTTGAATGGTTCAATGTCTGTTCATTTATTATGTTAGCTACATATCCATTTTAAATCACATATATAAAATACAGTCAATTTGAAATATTTTCCACTCTTTTATTGCATGAAAAAACTATATTCAAACTCTTCTCACATCAGAGCCAATTTTGAGTGATCTGACACCTTGCTACTCAAAGTGTTATCCAGGACCAATTTTAGAGTTCCCCAGGAGCTTGGTAGAAATGCAGACTCTCAAGCCTCACCTCGGACCTGCTGAATCAGAAACTTCCTTTTTATAAAATCCCCATGTGCTTTCTGTGCACATTCAAGTTTGAGAAGCACTGACCAAACATAATGACCCAGAGCAGAGGATCTGCATTCTTATCTAAGTGAGTGATGCTCCTCCTCGAGGTGGGATCTCCAGCCACAAGTAACCAATCAGACACATCAGTGAAATTACATTTCTCCTCTGTCTTGCAGGTAGATATTCATGACCACCACAGAGTCACTGTTCACTGTTCCGCCTTTTAAAGTGATCTTTAAATGGCTTGTTTACAGCATCCACTAATTATACTGTGAGCTCGTACTGAGAATAATGACTAAGCCTCGTTCAATGTCTTTGCCTCCTTTTATACGGATTATGTCCGGTGCCCTCTATAAGCATGCCCCACCAGCACTGATTTCAAAAGTTTCAGACAGCAGTGAGTCTCAATTCTAGCTGCATGTGGGGAGCATTGAAAGAATACCACTTCTCTGACCCAAAATGGTCAATCAGACTCTCTGAGGCTATGACCTTCACAGCTACAGATAAAAGAAATAAAGTGATTCTGAAGCAACCAGCTTGAAAACCGGTTGTACTTAACTCCGGCTGTACAACAGAATCATGTGGGGGAGACTCCAATGTCCAGGCCACACCCAGGACTGAATCCATCAGATTCTCTGGGGGTGGGGCCTGAACACCCATCATTTAAAAACAGAACAAAACTCCCCAGACAATTCTAATTTGCAGCTAAGGTGAACAACAAAGAGCTATTTGTTATTCAAAATAAAATAAGTGAATGAGCTCTCGAAGTATGAGAGACTTTGGAAGGACTTGAAAGTAAGATGACTCCCTGAGGTGAGAGCAACAACAAAAAACATCTCCTGATCTTTGGACACATATGCTTGTATGTGCCAGATAGATAGCTGTATGTGCCCAGAAAAATCTCTGCAATCAAGCAAAGATCTTGTTAATTCTCCTTGGTCTATCAGAGAAGTTTGTATAATGTTTACTTTTCACTTTCTACCCTCTTTTTCTGTTGATAATTTCAACCACAAGCATGTACTATTGTGCTTCAATCATAAAAAGAAAAGAAAGGTCACCTTGAGCTGACTGAATTTTTTGGGTTTCCCTCCACACACGCCTGTCACCTACAGCTTAATCTTCTTTGCCAACTCCTGAGCCTTGGTTCTTCCCCAAAACAAAATCAACATGATTCTAACAATTCTGCCACCTCCTCCCTCTCCTGCCGTGACATCTTTGAACACTTGGACCATTAACCTCACATCTCCACCCCTTAATTCCCACACAAGACAATGGCAATCGTCACCTCTCTGGTTAAGACCTCCAGTGTGGCCTCTGAGGTTGGGATGTTCTACCAATAGCCTCATACCAGCATATATAAGTTGAGCTATTGAAACCTGGACCATGGTGTGCCAGCAACGGATATTCCCAGGCACAATGTTTTATCCTGTCTCTAAATGAGACAGCCTATGGGTTCAGTTTGACCTAGCTTTCTGACTGGGTGATTGGCAATCTTATACTTGGGGGATGATGCCAGTGGCAGTGGTTCCAAAGAGCGTAATATTCAAAGCACCAATTTGGTGCACACTGTGTGCATTTGCTCATTCATTCACTCATTCATTCATTTATACACCTTCATGGAACATGTTCTCTATGGCTGGCATTTGCTATGTGCTCAGGCCACAAAGCTAAGCAACACAATCTCTATCCTCAAAGAGTTCACCAACTAGTAAGGAATTCAGACAACTAAACCAACAATTATACTAAAGGTTGATTCACCAATGAGAAAAGAAAATGTAAGCTAAGCTCTGTCAATTACTGGCTGTGTGGACTTGGGAAATCTACTTAACCTCTCTGTGCCTCAATTTCCTTGTTCAATGAAATAGAACTATTAAAAGCACCTGTCATTAGGGTTGTAATGAATACTAAAAGAATTATTTTGTATAAAGTGTTTTGAATGGTGTTTGGTACATATAAGTGTTTGCTCAAGAAAACAGATTAATTAAAAAGCTGCTATAAACAGAATAAAGAAAACAGAAATAAATGCACACACATATCGGTCAGTTAATTTTTGACAATGGTGCAAAGGTAATTCAATGAAAAAAAGATTCTTTTCAACAAATGCTGTTGGAAGAGTTGGTTACTATGTAAAAAAAATAGGAGATGACATATACTATCAGTCTATGTACAAAACTTAATTCAGATCTAAATGTAGAATCTAAAATTATAAAACTTCTAGAGGAGAACTTAGAAAAGTCTTTATGACCTTGTAGTAGGCGATCATTTCTTATAAAGGACACAAAAAAATACAAATCATAAAAAATTGATAAATTAGACTTCATCAGAAGTAGAAATTTCTGCCTTTGAAAGACTATTAAGAGAATGAAAGAAGAGCCACAGCACGAAGAAACTCTTTGCAACACACACAGAGGGCAAGGAGAGAGAGAAGAGGCAGACCGCTCCAGACTGGCAGGGGGCAGGTTTAACCAGCAAGTGAATTGACACGCCATGCATGTCTTGGGCAATGCAAGACGAGTGGGTCTCTGCTCCTGCCTGCCAGAATCTTAAAGTTTATAGAGAGGCCTTAACAGGGGTCAGTCACGTGTACCGTCCAGATGGTTGCAGCCACACCTTGCTCTCCGAAGGCTGCCCTTCAAGTGGCTTCTAGTGCGGGAACAGGGGGCGGAGCACACATTCCAAGGACACAGAGCAGGTAAGGAACGTCCAGTTGCTCGGGTCCAGCTCACAGGTCAGTCAGTGGTCACACCCTCTCCAACATGACCTCCTCCAACATGAAGAGATATGGACGGCAAATAAAAATTAAAAATGCTCAACGTGGTTAGTCAGTAGGGAAATTAAGACAATGGTCCAATACCACCGCATACCTGTTAAAATGGCTTTAAAACAGCAGCACTGACAATTGAAGCGTCAAGGAGACGAAGCAGGTGGAACAGTCATGCATTGCTAGTGGGAAGGCAAAATAAAATAGCACAAGATCTTTGGAAACCAGTTTGGAAGTTTCTTATAAAGTTAAACATGCACTTACCATATCACCCAGCAATCCCACTCCTGGGATTCACTCAGGAAAAATGAAAATTTATGTCCACGTTAAACCCTATATGCGAACGTTTAGAGCAGCTTTACTCATAATTTCCAAAAACTGTAAGCAGCCCAAATATCTATCAACTGGTAAATGGATAAAGAAACTGTGGTCCTTCCTTCTGTAGAATGCAATAAAAAGCAATAAAAATAACAAACTACTGATACATTCAAAAACATGGATAAATCTCAAGTATTCTGTTAAATGAAAGAAGCCAGACACAAAATGCCACATAGTGCTGTATGATTCCATTTATGTGACATTCTGGAAAAAGTACAGGGACAAAAATCATGTCAGGAGACGCCGGCGCTGGTGGCGTGGGGAGGGCAGAGGGTTGATTGCAGACGGGCATGGGGGGATTTTTAGAGGTGATAGAAATGCTCTTTATCATGATTGCAGTGTGATTACATGATCATATACATTTGTCAAAACTCTCAGAACTGCCAAGAGTAAATTTTACTGTTTGTCAATTGTACCTCAATGGACCAGACAAAAATACTTATAAAGTAATAGATGCTTCTTATAAAAAATTAAACTACACAGTAAAAAGTAAAATGTTCAGGGCTGGCCTAGTGGTGTAGTGGTGAAGTTCGTGCGCTCCGCTTCAGCAGCCCAGGGTTCTCAGGTTCCGATCCCCGGTGTAGACATATGCACCGCTTATCAAGCCATGCTGTGGCAGGCGTCCCACATAAAGTAGAGGAAGATGGGCACAGATGTTAGTCCAGGGCTAATCTTCCTCACAAAAAAAAAAAGTAAAATTTTCACCGTTAACAGTTTGTGAGTGTGTTGTTTGGTTTTGCAATGGTTACATCACTGTATACATTTGTCAAAATAAACAGAACTATGTCCTTTGACAGGGTGAATTTTGCTGTATGTAAATTATACCTCAATAAACCTGACTTTAAAAAAATAAAAGAATGCCCTACTGAGAACTAAAGAAAACAGAAACTACCTCAAGAGATTTAGCAATTGGATAGAAGGTTTGCATTTCATTAAAAGCTGGATAACTGCTTATGGTCGGAAACTTACAATTTAAATCCCATCCTGCTACCTACGGAGCCATAGAAAATCCACAGATAATTTTTTTTTTTTACTTTGAAATGTATCATATAGCCTTTTAAGAAACATATTTTGGCCTAATTGTGTCATCCTTAGGCTGGCATCAGCATTCACTGAGCAGGGCTGAATAGCCAAGTGGTGAAAGAGAAAGTTAACAAAATCAGCTAACATTTTACTAGGATTTAAAAAGAAAAATGCTGCCTGAGGGTGTCAGAGAGTCTTCCAGGAAGAGATGATGCTCGAGCTAGGTTTTGAAAGGTAAGTGTAAGTTCATCTTTTAGGAATTGTTATTTGGTGGAGGTTCTTGGTATATGATTTGAAATTCACTTAAATATATTGAGCACTCTATGTTAACTATTAAATCAAGGCAGGGAGTCTCAGCCTTGCCACTACTGGCATTTGGGACTGGGTCATTCTCTGTCATGGGGGCTGTCACATGCACTGTGGGATGTTGAGCAGCATCCCTGGCCTCTACCCGCTGGATGCCAGTAGCAACCTATCCCCGAGCTGTGACAACCCAAAATGTCTCCAGACATTGCAAATGCTCCTTGGGGAGCAAAATCAACACCATCATCCCCCGAATCACTGCACTAGGAGACGGGGGACAAAAAGATGAGTGAAATTCCCCTCCTAAAGAAGCTGACAATCTCATTGCAGGGAGAAAAAATAGGACTTATTCTGTGCTGGTTCATGTTACATATTATTTTCAGTGTGTGTGTGGGGGGGGGGTGCGGGTGTGCGGGTGCGCGCGCACACATGCACACGCCCACATTTTAAATGTCTGCATGGCGTGGTGGTTAGGTATGAAGGATCTAGAGATCTGAAGGCAGGCTTCCAGGGTTTAAATCTGAGCTCTACCACTTAGAAAATATGTGGTTTGGGGGGCATGTCTCTTAACCTATGTGTGCTCCGTTTTCCCTGTTTGTAGAATATGGGGCAGAAAATAGAACCCATATCAGAGGATTGTCAAAAGCATTAAATAACTAAAGATTGAAAAAACGCAGTGTCTGAGACGTGGTAAGAACTCAATAAACGAACTCAATAAATGTTAGTTGTTATTGTTGTTAATTTCTCCCCATTGAAGGCGAAAAGCTCCTTGAAAGTCTGTAACAAATTGTACATAATGTGCCTTAGGCGTAGTAGATACTTCATAAATATTTGAGGGAAGGAGAGAGGGAATACATACATAAAAATATTAGCTGGTTATGAGTTACTCTCATCTCTAAATAAGCCTATGAGTATCTAACTGATAAGTGATATAAGAATGAAATCTTTGAAAGGTACTCAGCACCGTGCCTGATGCTAATAATTGTACAATGAATTTTAGTTGTTGTCATTATTAATTATTATTATTATTACTAGTGTTTTACAATCAGTCATCAAGAGATCTTAATTGAGTAAGGTTCTTCTGGAAAAGATTTTTAGATTCTGAAATTTTCTTAGTAGACCTTATCTTTCAAAAATGTACCAGAAAGATTCCCTTGTGGTCACCAGCCAGGGAGCTGGGTAGCTGTGACGTCACTAATTTAAGCTGAGAGGGAGGAAAAAGAGGTGAGACTGATGACAACTGTTTGGCATTAAGCTAAAACACTCACCCACTCAGACCATCTGTCTGCTTTTGTTCTGGTTTCATTGAACACCATGGAGATGAAGAATAAAGAAGATGGAGGGGGGGAAGTCTGGCCACAAATACACAGAACTTTTGACTGTATGGAGGACTGCCGCTCAACCCAAGCATACTCTTGACTTGTCCGAAGGTCCTGGGTTTCCTTATCTGAGGGCTGGTGGGAGGAGAAGGTGGAACAGGGCGGGAGGCTGGCATCTTTGTATGTTGTAATTTCTTTGTATGTTCACATTTCTGCAGATGTGAAGGTAGTTGGTTTCAGGAACAGTTGAAGAAGAGTGACGATGAGGAGGGAGAGAAGCACACTTTCTTCTTGGAAAACTCCTTCAGTCCTCCCCTTCCATTTCATTAACACTTCCTGTTATGGACTCGATATTTGTGTCCTCCCAAAATTCATGTGTTGAAGCTCTAACCTCCAATGTGATGGTATTTGGAGATGGGGCCTTTGGAAGGTAAGTGAGGTTAGACGAGGTCATGACGGTGGGACCTTTATGATGGGATTAATGCCCTTATAGGAAGAGACACCAGAGAACTTGCTCTTTCTCTCTCCCAGCCATGTGAAGACACAGCAAGAAGGGAGCTATCTGTAAGCCAGGAAGGGAGCTCTCATCAGAAACCAACCATGCTGGCACACTGACCTTGGACTGCGAGCCTCCAGAACTGTGAGAAAATACGTTTCTGTTGTTTAAGCCCCCCAGTCTCTGATACCGGCTCAATACAGGGTTGACATAAGGGAAGCCATATTGTGGAGGGGAAACCATATTGTGACTTGGAATGACCTCTGACTAACTCTGGACTATATGGCCCCTCCCAGCTGCTATAAGTTGATAATTTTGTTCTTTTGAGTTCCTTAGGAATGTGATGACCCCTGAACAGAGAGTCGATGCTGATTGCGATCATCAATGACAACTGAAAGATCAGGGTAGACGGCGTTGCTCCGGTCTCTGATGCATATCAAGTAAAACAAAAGGCTGCCAGAAACTAAGATCAGATGGATGTCCCCACCCTGGGACCAGATGCCTCCCCCACTCAGAGACCAGCCCCCTATATAACTGGCCTGTAGTCTTTGTTCTGTAAGATGGTTTTTTTTGGACATTAGTCAGCCATCTTCCCCCTTGCTAGCAAGCTGTAATAAAGAGTCCTTTCTTTCCTACCTCCTTGCCTCTTGGCTATTGGCATGTCTTGCAGCAAGCAGATGAACCCCCTTATTGGGCGATAACATCTCTAGTATTTTATTATGGCAGCCCGAGCCGACTGAGGAACCTCCTCCTCTAGATCTCAGCTCGAAGAGCTAATTCTTATGGATCCTTTTCTTAACCCAACAGATCACAGAAAGGTCTTCAGCTATATGCTCTTGTTGAACTCTGACTTTTCCTTCACAGTTCTATATGATTTGTGGGAATGTTCCGTGAACATCTATTCCCCACTCCCAACCCCACTGACCTGAAATCTCCATGAGGAGAGGACCTCATGTGTTCAGGATCAATCCTTGTACCAGCATAATGGGTTAATATGACATATATTTGCTTGGGGGCCTGCAGGGGCAAAAGAGTAAATACATTACACCACGATGACGTCCAGCCTTGCTTGCCTTCTTTCAAGTACTGTATCAGATGCTATTTCCACATTGAACATCACAGTCTAGGTCATATCTGCAGTCCTCAGTCTTACTTCTGTAGCTCTCGCCTCAACTCATTTCATCCTGCTTTGCACTTTCCATGTCACCAATGACATTAGAATTCAAACTCCCATTTCTTTCCTCTCGTTACTCTTTATATCTGATTCATACAGATACCAGCCCTGATATCAGTTGCCCTACATTAAACCCAGAATATATGGGGTTAAAACCAAAAGCACTCATCCTCTTTCCCTGCTTCTAAGTTACATTCACATGTAAGTATTGGTTTTTTTAAGCCTTTGTATCCCTGAACTTCACAAGGCAGATAGAAGTTACTAATTGTTGAAAGCCCAGGTGGCCTCAAGCTGGGCTCACACTGCTGTTTTGGCTAATTACCAGTTCTTGAGGTTTGTTACAGGGAAACTGCTGTCAAGAAGCTGAAGCTTCTCAGACCTCAACTCCTTGGCTTCCTGGCACCAGAATCCACCATCCACCACAGAGACAGTTGAAGGACGCCCACCTATGATTCCCTTATCTCGCCATCTTCCTCCCTGCCAGCAGCCTCACAAGGCCCAACACAGGCTGGTGGGAAGGCGCTGACCAGCAAGGCCACAGGCTCCCCCTCCCTACAAGCAGCTACACTCCTCACAACCTTTAAAATCCCTTGCCTCCCATCTTTCGGGGAGACAGGACAAATTTGAAAGCTCTCGTCTCCCGGCTGATGTCACCTGAAATAAAAATTCTTTCCTTGACATAAGCCTGGCATTCTAGTTTTATTTGGCCCCTCTTATGTGACAGGTAAAAAACCTGGGTATGTATCCGGTAACAATTTGATTGTCTTTCTGATTACTACCTGGAATTTAGCTCCGTATGGGGAGCTGTCTCAACCTAAGCATTCTAAACGTTTATGCACAAGTAACAGAGCTTCAAAATACATGAAGCAAAACTGATAGAGTTGAAAGGAGAAATAGACAAATCTATAATTATAGTCTGGGATTTCAATACTCCTGTCTCAAAAATTGATAGAATAAGTAGACAGAAAATCGGTAAGGATATAGATGACTTGAGTGAATTATCAACCAACTTGCCCTAATTGACATCACAGAACACTACTCAAGAACAGCAGAATACCCATTCTTTTCAAGGGCACATGGAACATTTCAGGAGCACCTGGAAGTTCTTGCAGATGTCAAGAGGAAAAGGAAAACTTCAAGAGGTCCAACTTTGAGCCACTACCTGCATTTGTGGTCTTTGCAATCCAAATAAGCTCATTTCAAATGCCACTGTGGTTAGTCAAGCAGTGATTAACAAAGCAGTGATTACCTTTAGTAAAATAAATAGCGGATAATGAAGGAGATAATGAAGAAGATTTAAAAAAGAGATAAAGATGCAGACAATGAGGAAGTGAGCCAGCAAGCTCATTATCAATTCCAAAAGGAGGCAGAGAAACCCACTCATTATAATCACAAATAACTTAGTTTTCCCTGAATTAATGTATTCTTCAAGAAGTCGTTGCACTCCTAGATATCCAATTAGACAAAAGATACTATGAAGCATCTTAAAACCCTTTCAAGGTCTTGAGTGCTTAAGAAAACTCAGTATAAACATCCAAAAAGAAAATAGTACATTTGTGCCTATAATTCTCGGCCCATCTTATTTGGTACTAGCTCTATGTTTCTTGTTTATTTTACAGATGGGCTCAGCCAAACGGCACACATACAGATTCTTTGCATGTGTATGTGTATCTGAATTTTAATGAATTCTGTTCCTTGACTGATGATAACCATTTGAGGAAAATAAAACTTGGAGATAATAAATTAAATCTCAGAAATGGATGTTTATGTGCAGATCGCTTTTCATATATTTTTTCCTCTCTCTCCATTTCAATTTCCTCTCTCATCAGCTCACCTTTGCCCTCCAAAGATACAATCGATTACCGCTTTTTGTCTTAAATCAGTATGTCTCACAAAAAAGGAAAGTTGGTCTTTCTTATGGACTCAATCAGTTACATTATGCTTCTAATACAAAGTGTTCACATTCTGTTTAAATGTGTTGTTTAAAAAATTCTGTTATAGTTGAATCTTGAATAACTAGAAAATGTAATAAAATATGATCGCACTTTGTGAGCTTGAGCCAACGATTTCTTGATGTTTAACTAAAAACATTAGATTTTTTCTTCCTCATGATCATCTCTCCTTAGAGAATATTCTTCCTAACATCAGAGACATTGTGAAGAAAGCAAAGGTTTAGATGCTTTGTTTTAAGAGCATGGCGATCACTGTTGCCTTCGTGGCCTTTCTGTCCATCTCGGGGGTTGTTTTTGAATGTACCTTGTGAACATTGATGATATGGAAACCATCAATGCTCACCTACGGCTTCTTTTTTCCTGTCTCCTTCTCTCTACCTCCCTAAATGCCTCACCATATCTCTGTTTCTAAGCACGGTCTGCTTTCTTCTTTTTCTTCGTCTTTTCTTAAGTTCACATTTGAGCTGGAAATGACTTCATTTCCTAAGCTTTTTTGGCATTTTAAGCTCTGTTAAGGGTTTTCCTTAAACTTTAATGCATTTCATTAGGAGAATAAGATAACGCAATCTCACCATCCTGTATGAATAATTAGTGACTTAGAAACAAGCCTTGAAGTTGGTGAAAAATTCACTGTAAGGTAGTGAAATGATAAAAATATGCTGAAGCATATACTTTGATGCACTTTAAAGAAATCATCACAGACTAATAATAGGGTATCTCAAAGGAACAGATCAAACTGACAGAAAAATTACTTTTCAGAAAACAAAGTAGTTATGACATTTATAGCAACCTTTATAAAGGTGCATAGCATAAGAAAAGGAGGAAATTTAATGCCATTGTTTCCATGTGCCTTATAAGTAACCTCAGTCAAAAGGAAAGCACACACTCGCACATCTTTAGAAAGAGGAACACATTTTCCATTACTCCCAAGCAGAAAGAAGAATGAATAACTTACTAGCTGCTGTTACTCCTTCCTTTCCTAGAAAAGTCAGACTTTGAATAGAATCAAAACCACATTAACAAGCCAAAGTGAAAAATAGTAAAGTTGCCATGTATCAGTCCATTTATATAGCATTTTTCTTCTCTGTAACCCCACTTTCTATAAAACTAAACACAACTATGTTTTCTTAAGCGCACAGCTTTGTTAATTCATTCAGACATTTCCAAATTGCTTTCTTTCAATTTTTCTTCAAGATGCTTTATTTGGACAAAGCTGTAAAGTGGATCTTGTAAAATTGAAAGCCATTTCTTCCGTAGGCAAATCCACTGTTCTGTGTTTCTTTTTTCTACTCCCAAAGTCTAGTCAGAAGTCACCAAATATTAAAAAATATTTTCAAATAAAATCAATAATCGAGCTGGTATTTTTTACTCAAACTGGGTCAATGTTGTTAGCTAGACAGAAAAAAAAAGTCAATCCAATTTTGAAAACTAAATGCTCATACAGTCAATGCTGCAATTTTGTAAGAGTAGTCACCTTATAGGCTAGGTTCTTTGGTTGCCTTTGAGATCAAACTGTCCTATGACACAGTCCTCTTAGTAGAGAGGGGAATGGGCAGCATTCTAAGGTATTCTCCAATGATCCTACCTCCTGGTTTCCTGGTATTCCTTCTCACAGGTAATCCCCTCCCCTGGAGTGTGGGCTGGACTTATTGACTTGCTTCTAAGGAACAGACTATGATGTTCCGAACAGAATATGGCAGCAGAGATGGAACGTCATTTCTGAGATTAGGTAACAAAAAACTATGGCTTCTATACTGGGTGCTCTCTCTCACTCTCTCTTGCATTGCTTGTTCTGGGGGAAACCAGGTACCATGTTGTGAGGCAGACCAGCAGTGAGGCCCACAGCATGTGAGTAAGCACCGACGTAGATCTTCCGAGGCCTGACAATGGCCACCTAAGTGAGCTTGGAAGCAGGCTGTCCCCCAGCAGAGCCTTGTAATAACTACATCCCTGGAAGATGTCTTGTACAATCTTGTGAGAGACCCTGAGCCAGAGGCATTCAGTTGAGCTGCTCCCAGATTCCCGACCTCCAGAAACTGTGAGAGGATAAATATCTGTTGTTTCCAGCCTCTAAGTTTTGAAGTGATTTGTTACACAGCCACACATAACTAGTACAAGATGTAACTGAATCCCTTAGGTGATGTCCAAGGTATGTCAACCTTATAAATGATTCAAGTTTATAATTGTACTGTGGAAAGCCAAAGTGTGGTTGTTCATTGAATTGGTTTCCAAAGTGATGCAATTTTCTTAGGTATTCACTTCCTTCTGATGCCAAGAATTCATCTCATTTTTCTCTTGTTTCAAAGGAGATATAAATACGGAAGGAGAGAAAGCCGTAAGGCACTTTAAAAGGTTAAACAAGAAAACTAAGAGATAATAATAAAGTCTACATTTCTACAGCAGGCACATTCCCAGAAAAAGTAGTCAATTCTTATTTTGCAGGTATATAGAAAAGGACTTGCTAGAATAGCTTATCATAAATGTAGAGTCATACAAGCAAGAAGACTGTTGAAAATGATGATCAAAAGAGAATATATAGGACAAAAGCAAGGATCAAAATGATGTGAGACTCATATATTTACTCTCTGTTGAAAATGGATTGGTTGTAGAATATGGAGATATTCCAAGGCTTCATCACTTGGTAGTGAGCATTCACTATCTGCCTCCCTAACACCAATTCCCACTTTTTTGGTTAGTGGCCCCCTCCCTACTGCCAGTGTGTGGGTCTAGGTGTGGTTCTACCTAAAGCTTGAGGAGTAGAGCACATGATTCAGGCCAGCCAATCAAACCACCGTATCCTCTTGACATGGGTCAGAGATGGACACGTGACCTAAGCTGATCCAATCAGAATGAACCTCTGTTTTCTGTGAGCACTACCACAAAGGCTTTTCTTCTTTCATGCAGCTTAGACCAGGAAAGATTCGAAGATGGAGCCACTGAAGTCATCTCTCCGTGATGATAGAAAAGCATGGATTGGCGATGCTGGGCACTACCCCTGTCGAGCTAGAATAAAGCCAGAACTGAAGATGGCATCAGGAGTAAATCCAAATGACACTGTGTGAGCCCTGAATCCAGCCTGCCTGAAGCCAATCCTGCCTCTGAATGTTCAGTTATATGAACCAATAAATCTCCTTCTTAGCTTAAACCAGTTAGAGGAGAAACTTTTGGCTGGTTATGTGTTTGGGGTTTTGTTAGGTCACATTCAATAGAAAGTATCTTAATACCTTCAGGTCTAAACATTTAAAAAACATTAGCCTTTTTCACTTGATGAATATCCTACAGGGTTTGAATGCTTTGGGTCAGTTTTCATCAAAACTTCATGAAATTTTTGTTATATACAGGATCTGCTGCTGCCAGCCGATGCAACAATTGAAGCCTCTCTTTTATGATCATCATCGTCATCAGAGCAACCACATCTGGAGCACTTAATCTGCATCAGGTACTGTGCTAAGCACTTTACATATGTTATCCCATGATTCTTCATAGAAATAGGAGAATAAAATAAAGTACAGACTCTAGAACACAAACACCTCAGATTTGAATCTTTTTTTATGCCAGTTTCTACCAGGGTGAACTTGTTTAAAATCTCTGTGCTTCAGTCCTTGTCTATAAAAATGAAGGTAATACTACTGTTTTCCTCACGAAGTTGTGAGGGTTAAATGAGTTGATATCCACAAAGTGCTTGGTGGGGTGCCTGGCACACACAAAGCACTACTTCTGCTGACTTTTCTTGTTTCTTACAGTAGTCCAATAATGTATTGTTATGATCATTTTCCCAATAAAGTGATCTTGTACAGAATTCTTTTTGTATCCCACTAAGATTGCCATTTTAAAATTTAGTTCTATTACTGAAGTAAAATTATGTGAGAATAAAGACTCTGTCACTCTCGTCTTTGTATCCTGGACATTACCTAGTACATTGTCCTGACAGTGATTAGTAGCAAGGTGAGGACAACGTAATTGAAAAAATATCTACAAAGAATATAAAGGCAGCCAACTGGCCAAAGAACAGTGGCCTAAGAGTCAAGAGTCCTGGGATGTTGTATTAATCATCTATTGCTATGTAACAAATTTCCCCAAAACTTAGCAGCTGAAAATAGCACACAGAGATTATCTCCCAGTTTCTATGGGTCAGGGATTGCCTCTGGCTCAGGATCTCTCGCAAGGCTGCAACCAAGGTGTCAGCTGGGGATATGGTCTCATCTGAAGGAGCCAATTCTAGGCCCGCCCATGTTGGCAGGATTCAGTCTCTCCAGTGCTATTAGACTGAGGGCCTCAGTTTCTCAGTTGCTGGTGGTGGGTAGCCTTCCTCAGTTTCTTGTCACAGGGACCTCTCCAGCTGGCTTTATCAGAGCAAGCATGAAAGAACAGCCAGAGAAAAAGAGAGAGAGAGAGAACCAATAAGACAGAGGGCAAGCAAGATGGTAGCCATAGTCTTTTGTAACCTACACGGAAGAGACATCTCATCACTTCTGCCATACTCTATTCATTTGAAGCATGTCACTGGGTCCCACCCACACTCAAAGGGAGAGAATTACACAAGGGCATGAATACCCAGAGTCAGGGGTCACTGGGAGTCAATTAGAAGGCTGCCTACCACAGACATGGAGTTGACGTTGATTTGCTCTTTGACCCTGATGGAGTCAGCCATTCTGGGCCTCAATTCTCCTATCCATAAAATCTGTATTATAATTCCCCAAGATCCCTTTCAGTTCCAATCTATGATTTTAGGAGGTTCTGAAAAGGAACAGAAAGCACACTTCAAGGTCACATTTAATTTCAAAATGGTTCTACCAGCTCACCTGCAAAAAAAAAAAAAGAGTTTTAACCTTTCCCCCTTTTGTTAACATCACATCTCGTAGACCTCTGTGTCAAGGACTATAGTGAGGAAAATGCTAGAATGTGCCACTGTCTCCACTTCCTAAGTCAAGAGGAGATTTGAGAAAAAAAGGGGGCTGCTGTGTTATATGCCCATTAGCAGCATTTGGGAAAGAGGGAACATGAGTTTCCAAAATTTAATTGAAATGGAGAGTTTTATTAGTTTACCCTGAAGTGTCAATAAAAAATTGTGCATGGCAGATGGTTTTCCTCTGATCCCAACAGCAACTCTGTCTTGAGGTTAATAACCTTTTGCTTTATTGACTTATTGATGAACTCTCTCTGGTGGTATTTGAGTTTGTTTAGATGTTTTCTTGACCATTATTAAACAAAAAACTCTGTCCACTACTGTTTTTTCATCTACTAAAGACTTTATATTCTTTTCCTTTTGAGCAATATATTAAAATCTCTTTTAACTCCTCATAGCAACTAAGATGTAAACTAAAAACACAATTAGGGGGCCAGCCTGGTGGCGTAGTGGTTAAGTTCGCACGCTCCGCTTCAGCAGCCCAGGGTTGGTGGTTTCAGATCCCGGGCACTGACCTATGCACTGCTCATCAAGCAGTGCTGTGGCAGCATACAAAATAGAGGAAGATGGGCACGGATGTTAGCTCAGGGCCGCTCTTCCTCAGCAAACAGAGGAGGATTGCAATGGCTGTTAGCTCAGGGCTAATCTTCTTCACCAAAAAAAAAAAAAACCACAATTAGACCATTGATTGATGTTATAAAAAATATCCCTTCCATATATTTATTAACTTTTCCTTTGGGCTGAAGAAAGGGAACATGTTGTTGAAAAGTGTCATTTGGATAAAACTGCAAAGGAAGGATGAGATTTTCTTTTTTACTATTGATTAAAAGGCTTGGTCTGCCCTCACTGATTCCTGCTAATGTTTATATGCCCCTGTGAATTGGCTATGAGTTGATGGTCTGTGAACTTGGCTTTGCAGATGTTTGTTGTTTTTGCCTTATTGTTCCTTTCTTAATGGTCTTTTAAATCTTTGAATGATTTGGCAATATTTAAAACTTGGGAGATTTCACACTGAAAGAAATTTGGATTTCTGGCTTTCCTTGAACAATCAGAAGCTTCGGCAACTCTTGCCTACATTTTGACAGAACAACAGCTGGGCAAAGCCAAAGGGTTGTTTCTTCCTTTTGATGGGGCACGTCCGTGCCTGTTACTGCCATCTCCCCAACTCCCAAGGGTTCTAACAACTGTAATATTAGCCCAAAATAAAAGACAGCTAGAAATCCCTCTTCTATAAAAGGCACGGCGACTTGCTCATTGAGGAGACCATAAGGGCGGGTATAAACTGTGGTGAACTAGAGAGTTCTGCTTTCTCGAACGAGGGCAGCTGCTGCTCACCCAGCCTGCTTCATCCCTTTGTGTGAGCTCCATGGTCATGGGAGGTGGGCATCTGGGTTAGATCCAGGCATAACATTTCTGGTCTGAACACAGCTCAGTTCAGGGGTAAGATAATCTCATTCATCATGATGAGGGCCAAAAGCATCAGATAATTGTGTGGTGGCTTAACCTATTTTCTTTGCACTGACTATGGCTTTCCTATTGGTTTCACATTCATCTGTTCTCATATTACTTGGTCCTTAGAACAATTACTCCCACCACTGTGGACAGAATAGGAAGGTATGTTATTGTCTTTGTGCTGTCTTGTTTTTGTGCTAATAGCAGCTATAACGCTGAAATTAACCCATATTTTACACTTACCCACTGCCCTGCGTGGCACACAGCTGTCGTTTGGTGCACAGAATGAAGATGTGTAAGCACCCTGTTGTGTCCCGGGTAAAATTTAGAACTTGTTCAGCGCATTGCATCAGTTCCCTTGTTCCTGTGTGTTTGTTTGGTTTAAAGACCTCCATAAAAGGTTACAAACACCAGTTACCAGCTAAGAGCTATTCAAACTCCGTGGACAAATACTATCTAAGTTGCTTGAGGGACTTTTTTTTCTCCCTCAGTGCTTTTTCAAAGGTCTTCTAGAGTGCTTCAGACTCAAGGCAAACGGGTAATTTACAACTTTCAGCAAAACACGTATTCTACGTGATAGTTGATGCTATCAGTCTCTGCATATTTAGGTTGGCTCCAGTAGGCTACTATTTAACCTGAGACCAGAATGGTGTGTTTTGAAAGCCTGAAAGCATGATTCATTATTTATATCAAGGCCTATTTAAACGCTAGCATTTTGTAGCATTTCATCCATTCCTTCTTCCCGCCCCATTCCCAGTCAGATAAAATGATGCAAAACACCATTTCCATGAATTTTAGTCTCTTTTTCTGGATTGTTTTCTGCTTTTTCATTAAATCAAAAAGCCTTCACTATCGTTTGAACTCAAATGTCATTTCATGATGCTGATGGCTGAATCTTTTATGGTAATGATGGCGATTTAAAAAAGAACAGGGGAAGTAGAATCTCTTCCCAGCAAAAAAGAATTCTGTCTTCAGGTGTGTTTTTCACCCACAGGTTCTCCCCAACTCCCCCAAAGAAACCCACCATCTTCACCACTGGCACCTGACAAGCCCACTGCATTCAGCAGGGCACACTTCTCCATTAGGCACAGTGGACACAGTGCCTAGGGCCCACGGTACCTTAGGGGCCCATGAAAATGTCTTTGTTTCTTTTAAAATCAGAAACAATAATGAATATCATTCAGCCTGGGTTACATTTGTCTTTACGCCAAGGCAGTCGTAAAATATACTTTTTAATATTTGTCTTATGGAGGGAGGGGCTCAGGAAGGCTCAACGCCCGTGAAAATCATAATACGGCGTTGCATTCAGGGTACCTATGAGAGTCGCCTAGAATCAGTCCCCAAGACAGAATTCATAGTCAAAACTGCACAGATGCAATGTTACTTAGTTTCATGGCCTTGAGCAACCTCTTTGAGCCTCCGTATATTCAGAGGACTAATCCTAATAGACAATATTTTTTGAGTTCTTGCCGTGTCCCAGGCCTCGGGGGGGACTGCTTAGTGTGTGTCATCACGTGTGGTCTTTTGACATAGCAGCCCAGGGGACGGTTCTTGTGCCGAGGTGTGATATAACTGTCAGGACACAATGAGAGCACGTGGAGCAGGAATGGACCCAGCTCTGCACTTACCAGCAGTGTAGGCTTGGGCAAGTATTTCCCCTCTCAGAGCCTCAGTTTCCTCATCTGACAAATGGGGATCATAAAAGAATCAACTGTCATAGTCTTTGGGGAGTTAAGGCATGTCAAGTGCTCTAAATAGTGCCTGTGGTTTAGTAAATGCTCCATAAATGGTAGTTATTACTACCCATCCCTCAAAGGTGACCTTCACCTACCCTCCAACGTTTCTAAACTTCATATAAGTGGAATCATACAGAATAAACTCTTTGGTGTTTGGCTTCTTTTACCTAACATTAGGTCTCTGAGATTCATCCATTTCTTCTTTTTTATTGCTATGTAGTATTCCATTATATGAATAGAATACTTACCACAATTAATTTATCCATTCTCCTGTTGATGGAAATTGAGTTGTTTCCAGGGGTCTTTTAAGATGGCTTATAGACCAAGGCTATCACTACTCTGCTCTTTAATTCCTACCCATTTCTAAGGGAAATTCTGCATTTGAAGTTGCCCAAGGGTTGTCCTTGGATCTAGGGGGATTGCTAGAAGATCCTACACTTAATAACAGTTTGCAATGGAGTGGTTGGGTACATAGGTTTGAAGACCCACTGCTCAGATTTGAGTCTTGGCTTCTCTACTTAAGGACTGTGGAACCTTGAGCAGGGCACTTAATTTCTCTGCACCTCCATCTCCTCATCTATCAAATGGAGACAGTGATAATAATAGCATGTACCTTAAAGCACTGTAAGGACTAAGTAAATATATATAAAGTGCTCAGACCATGCCTGGCTACATGGATGTTGGCTGGTTATTATCAGCCTTTCTCTGATTTACTTCCACTGGATTGAAGTTCACAGTCAAACGGCTACAAGAATTGGCCATGTGAATTCTGCTCCTGCATTTGCTCTGAAGCAGGAGTTGAAGTTAATATCTATTACGCTGGTCAACGTCAATGCCCAGTGGGGGAAAATTTTTTTCAGGGTTTAATTCTCTGAGCAATATTTTTTTCTCCTGGGATACTGGTATATACCACTCCTTTTAATGTGGTGTTACTCCTCATTTTTCTTTCTTTGCCTTGGCTACCGAGAAGCTCAGAGCATGTTAATCTAACATGTGGACTCTGTGGCCAATTTATTTACTTTTCCCTTTTTTACTCAACTCATTTCCATTCTTTTTATTTTACCTATTCTGTTAATGCTATATTTTATTATTATTATTAAAATATTTTATTTATTATTATTATACATTAACATATAATAAAATATAACATGAACAGAGTAGGGAAAATAAAATATATATATATATGTGCACACACATATACATTTATATGTACATTTGAGAAGCTATCTGAAATTCCTTTTGGTAAGTAAAAGGACACAAAATCACCAAACAAAATAAATTTCAGAAGTACAGTTTGTGCCTTCATTAACTGCCCATTTGTAAGTAAGCTGTAAGAGTCGGGACAAGTCGTTTCACCTCTGAACCTTTCTCTACATCTGTAGAATGAGGGGTGATAACAGAATCTACTTCAAAGGGCTCTTGTAAGAAAGGAATTCATCCATAAAACACACTCACAACAGTGCCAAGACATGGTAAGCACTCAGTGCTCGTTCTTGGTGTCACAGTCATTAGAATTATTCCTAGACACGGGAATGGAGGCTTTCAGAGAACTAGGTACTGGGAAATACCTACACACAAACAAGCCCTAGTTACTCTTCTCCAAATTTTTTATACCAAATCTTTAAGCCAACTTTTAAATTCTTCCCAGTACATATATATACTTACATATATACATTTTATATATGTACATATATGTATGTATGTGTGTATGTATATATGTAATCTTAATAGAGAATTGTGGTTTGGGTTGTTGCTGCTTTTCTACCTTTAAAAATGAAGAATCGGGCCGGCCCCGTGGCATAGCGGTTAAGTGCGTGCGCTCCGCTGCTGGCGGCCTGGATTCGGATCCCCGGCGCGCACCAATGCACCGCTTCTCCGGCCATGCTGAGGCCACGTCCCACATACAGCAACTAGAAGGATGTGCAACTATGACATACAACTATCTACTGGGGCTTTGGGGGAAAAAAAAAGGAGGAGGATTGGCAATAGATGTTAGCTCAGAGCCAGTCTTCCTCAACAAAAAGAGGAGGATTAGCATGGATGTTAGCTCATCTTCTCACAGAGGCTGATCTTCCTCACAAAAAAAAAAAAAAGAATCATTTTTAAAATGCTCCATTGTATGTCAAATGACATAAAAAATGTTGAAAGTGATGCAGTTAAACATCAGTAACAATCTCACAATATGCATTTTTTTTCCAGTTTATATTTGTGCCATAACTAAAAAAATTTTATAAAAACTTGTTATTGTGAATGATCTCATGCACATAAAAGGATCCATAATAAACACACTAAATGTAAACAGCTGTGTGCCCATGACCCAGCTCAAGAACAGAATATAACAAAGATTACTGAGGCCTCCTGTCTTTGCCTCCCCAATCGTATCTTCTCCCTCCAGAGTTAGCCACTCTTCTGGATTTTTTTCCATCACTTATTCCTCAGGAAAGAGTTTTTCTTTTCTTTTATTTATTTATTTATTTTTGTGAGGAAGATCAGCCCTGAGCTAACATCCTTTGCCAAGCCTCCTCTTTTTGCTGAGGAAGACCGGCCCGGGCTAACATCCATGCCCATCTTCCTCCACTTTATACGGGACGCCGCCACAGCACGGCTTGACAAGCGGTGCGTCGGTGCGCGCCCGGGATCCGAACCGGCGCACCCTGGGCCGCCGCAGTGGAGCACACGAACTTAACTGCTGTGCCACCCGGGGACGAGTTTTTATCAAGTGTGCATCTAACTCTGTTCTCCCAGGTACTGTTTGGATAGGCCCCACACCATCCTCTTCCTTTGCCCCGACTCTTCCCTTGCTGAGCTCCACTATCTCTCGTCCTTTGATTTTTTCATCAGCTTCTCTCCTGGGTTCCTTCCCATCTACTCTTCCATGTACTCATGTATTCCCTGATCTTAAAAACAAAACAGGGGCCGGCCGGTGGTGCAAGTGGTTAAGTGCGTGCGCTCTGCTGCGGCGGCCCTGGGTTCGCAGGTTCGGATCCCAGGCGTGTACTGTCGCACTGCTTGTCAGGCCATGCTGTGGCGGCGTCCCATATAAAGTGGAGGAGGATGGGCATGGATGTTAGCCCAGGGCCAGTCTTCCTCAGCAAAAAGAGGAGGATTGGCAAAAGATGTTAGCTCAGGGCCGATCTTCCTCATAAAACAAAAACCAAAACAAAGGCCTTTCCATCTACACTGCAATGGCATTAAAGGACAATCTATCTCCTTCCTTCCGCTGTTAACTTCCTTGTAAAAATACTTTTCACTTCTACCTCCAAATCCCATGTCGCCCACTGCTTAATCTTTTATAATCTGTTTACTACCAGCTACCAGGACACCTCCAGCGACCCTCCACCCCTAGGCTGGATGAGTCAATCTTCTTCGATGCTCCCGTTTCTTGTTACTCTTTTCATCACTATAATCGCATGACAAGAATTCTCAGCTGGCATTCAGCACCCGCCCCCCCACCACCGCCCCTGCCTGAATTATTTGAGCCAGGCTAGTTTTTAGCTGAGTCACAATCACCTGGAAGGCTTGTTAAAACACTGGGTTCCACCCCCAGTTTCTATGAAATAGTTGTTGAAGGCAATGTCCCTTATATCCCTCAACATCATGCCCAATGGGGGAAATTCTTTGCATTTCTAACAAGTTTTCAGGTGATGTGATGCTGCTGGCCCCATGTTCACACTTTGAGAACCACTCAACTGGGGAATATTTTGATTTGTCTTTCATCCTAAGCACTTGAAACCTTTTGCAAACCACACAAGTAGCCCCTTTGAGAACCACTGCCGTGTGTGCCACTGTGATGGGAGTGAGCCGCATACCTCAGGTGTGTGCGGGGCTCAGGTGTCTGTGTACGTGGGTGGGCCCGAGGTAACCTTTTTTTTGAAGGAAATCAAGAACTCTTAGTCATCAAATAGTGCTCCATTTTCTCAGCTCTTTTTGGCTCTGATATTCCCCACTGTCTCCTGCTTTTAGCCTCTCATTTTGTCTTCTAGGATTCTGCACTCCCATGGATCTCGCATCACTATTGCAGCTTCTGTCTCCTTTGCTGATTCTTTTTCCTCCCAACTGCATTCTTTCCTAAGTCCTCTTCTCTTTCATGACAAGCTGCCTCAGCTGCCCAGTGCATGGCCCGTGGGCCCAGCACTATCAGCATCACCTGCACTCTTGTTAGAAATGCAGAATCTCAGGCCCAGCCCAAACTCACTGAACCACAATCTGCATTTTAACAAAGCCCCCAGGTGATATGTATGTACCTTAGATGTTAAGAAGCACGTCTCTAGTCCAGCCCCACATACTCCTTTCAACCCACCTTTCCAATAGCCCAGTGCACATCTCCACATGGTTGACGGCCTACCAGCTCCAAGTGTCCAAGCCAAACTCATGCTCTCTTCATCGTCCCCTTCCCCACCCTGGCCTATGCAAACCAGACGCTTCTGACTTCCCTGCCTTTGTTAACAACACCAGCAGGCTTCCGGGGCGGGGGGGTGGGGGGGGTCACAAAGCCAAATATGGACAGGTGCCAGGCAGGTGATGAAAACGAGGGGAGTGGGCTGGGTGGGGACCGGGTGAACTGGAGAGACCCTGCTTTACCTAATGGGTGAGCAGCTGAAGATTGGCAACACTGGGACCCTATTTCCAAATGGCAACTGTGAATTTTTATGTGAGATCTCCTGATTTTATTCTGGCAAGAAATTAAAAGAATTTTTTTAAATTTTGAAAGCCAAAGAAAACCTGTTGCAGACTGTATACGGCCTGTGCTCAGAACCAAGTTATCTTTGGCTTCCTCCTCCTGCCTTCACCTTCCTCTTTCCAATCTGTCAAGACCTATATATTCCACCTTCTCTGAGTCCTAGCTTCTTTTTCTTTCCTCCGCCAACTGACTTGCACCAGGGAAAGTGCAATAACCTCTGGTGTCCCTACCTCCATCTCTTTGTAGTAAAACCCTCATAACAACTGCCAAATTATTTTAAAATACCACTCCAATCATGTAGATCTATTCAAGCCCTTTAGACTCACCCTGGCCTCCAGCTGACAAAACTCGATCTCAAAAGGCATTTTCTTCCTCTCCCACCCCCAGTTAGTCATGCTTTCAACTAGAACTTCTTAAGGCTTGGACCAGCGTAGTGGTGGTTGCGGAGAGAGAAAGAAATGGACAGATTTGAGAGGTATTCAAAATAAAAGTCAGCAGCACAGCATAGCAGCTGTGCTATGTACAGGGCAAGTCATTTACTATGTATTTCCTATCAAAAGCCTGGAAAAGACGTAGCATATTGTGCAGACAAGTTTGCAAACTGGCAGCCTGATGGTCAAATTTGTTCTACAAATATCTTTTGTTTAGCCTGCTTTGCTTTAAAAAAAAAAAAAAGCCGCACTGTCTAAAAATAGTGATTGTACATAAAAAATCAAGATTCTTATCTAAAAAAAAGTTAGTGGTGACAAAGAACAAAACCTCTACGTGGCAACTACTGGCTGGGGCTGTGTATTAGCTGCCTCTTCAGGCACAGTACATGCTCAAGGAATTTACTGTTAACAAAAATAAGAAAAAGCTTTTGGACACCTCCGAAATTATTTTAAAATAGGAATCAAATATTTCTGACATCCTAGAATGTCATAGGTAAATTAAGAAAAACAATGTATAATGTAACTTCCCCTCATGTTAGATGTTTGTTTTCTTGTTATTAGGCTTACTTGATAATGTGCTGATAAAATTTTAAGTCCCAACCAGTTATATAATTCACTTTCTGGCACATAAGTCGACGAGTCTTCATCGTTAAAATTTCTAAACAGTTCAACTTTAGCCACCCTCCCATGTCAGATCTCCCATTAGCCCCTCCAGATCCATCCATTCACCACCCCTCTGGCCTTCAACAGACTGATGTTATGGACGACCTCTGGATTCCAGCTGGGTTTGGCCAATGGTGGGCACCAGCCGGATTCTGGAGAGAGACAGAATGAGCTCGGGGTGTCCAGTCCCCCAGCTCTATCACTGCAGGGATGTCACAGGCTGGCTCTGTCCCTCATCAAGTGAACACAGCCCTTGCCTGGGTTCCAGGATGAAGGGGGTGGCTGCTCCCTCCCCTGGCCTCAAGGGTACAAAACCCTCCACACCTTTGTAATCTTGGCTAAAGTTTTCTCAAATTACTCTAACTTGAATGTGTTATCTAGTTCCTGCTACAACCTGACTGATACATGCCCCCAGTCTCACTCCTCTAACTGAACACTAACCAAATGCAAGCAAGAAAAAATATCCTTGTAAAAGTCATTGTCTAGAATTTGAATATCACTATTCGGGAAAATTTTACAGCAATTTATAAGTTTGCTTTTATGTCATGAAGAATTTTAATATTATATATTCTATCTTTAAGCCTGAATTGTTTCTAAACATTTAAAAAAAAATCCATATGCAATGTTTAGCCTCGAAGGTTAAAATATAACATTTCCTCTAAAATTATGTATACTTAATCCTAGAAATATGCTCATGTTTGTATTATGATTCTTCCATTGGTATTTTGGCATACCAGTGCCATCTGCTGGAAAGTTCATAAAATTAGGCCTTCCAAATCCCAAAATGTATCTTTTGGGCAGGGGCAAATGCACTCTTTATTTAAGAAAAAAGCCTTATTTTTAAATACACAGCTGCTCAACTTCCACATCCTTACCAATATAAACCCCAATTAATTACAAAGCACTAACATAAAGTCTAAAACTTATAATTAAAAAAAAAGACACTAAACACTTCTTTCTATTGATACATAGCTTGGTTTCTAAAATATTCTTCTATTCTCCTCTGCTGCTATGAAGCTCAACATGCCTCAACACGTGTGAGCATTATCTGGTTCTTCTTCCAAGATCCATGATATTGATATATATGTAAGAGATATGTGAAATACATATGTTTAGACATAATATATATTACATATATGTAAATAAAATATATACAGACTTTTTAGTATGTGACCAAGTTCTACTTGTGACATGAGTAGACAGATGTAGGACTGGATCTTTCTGTAGTGCTTCCACCATCTCTAAAGAGCAACTCAAACAGACACATATAAACAACATGACACATCTGTTAAATTTTCTTATAAAGAAAAACTGCAACAAATATTCTAAATGATAATATAGAAACATAAAAGATTGCGTAACTGATTTTAATAACATGACATAAAGTCCCTACACTTGATATAATTGTTATGCAAAATACATAGATGAATACTGTTTTCTTTTAAAAATATAAAATAAATAAGCAAGACGTGAAAATAGGCAAGTTTCCATTAAATAAATGAAAATATTAAAAAAAGAAAGTTTTGCTTTCCATATCATTTGAAGAAGGGAAATTATCATTTTAAACAATATTCAAGTTTATTAAACAAATTAAAAAAAGTATTATAAAATGTTTAACTTTCATCAGCTTCAAGGTTTATGTTGCTCCCAAATTTTGCATATAACTGAACTTTCAGATCTGCTAACACCCGCTGAATTGATTCCACTCTGGATTCTAAGGCGTCAATTTCTTCTTGCAAATTTTTCTGGAAAAAAAATAATTTAAATTAATTCTATGCAACTGAATAACTTCTGAGCATCTGTGGATGAAGTTATATTTGGGAAGGATTTTAAGTCAAAAACGTTCTAAACTTGGACAGGCAGCTAAGTAACAAAAGTCTGAATGTGGGCATTTTTAATTCATGGTCTATATTTGCTTACTATAGAATAAATCAAGCTTTTTTTTTTTTCAGTTTTTGCTGACTTAAAACCCACAATAGATAAAAGAAAATTAATTCCTAAATTATCGTACCCTAATAAAGGAAGAATCATATACATACACTTCTGGTAAACAGTTTATCATAGGCCTGGCTTCTGACACAACCTCCTCCAACTTTCAACAAAAATAACTATGAAACTAGAAGAAATGATAAAAATTCACACTACCACCCATAATTAAGAATAACAACTTACAGTCAAAATCTGGCAGAAATTGTCACTAATTACGAAGCCCCTGGAGCTAGACTTTGAGAGACAGCAGTAATGAGTGCCTTATTTATAAGAGAGAGCAGCTTTGCCCACATGAAACGCATGAAATTTCAGAAATTCCTTCCTGGCTAAGATCAAAAAAAGGATTCTTCCCAAACATGACAAAGAAAATACGAAACCATACAAATGGTATATCCATTAATATCGGGAACAAAAGAGGAATGCCTAGTATTGACAATGTTATTCTGTTAGAGATCTGACCAATTGTTCTCACAGTGTGGCCCCCAGATCACGTGGAAACTTGTTAGAAATACAAATTCTAGGGCTCCACCCCAATCCTCCTGAATTAGAAATTCCTGGGGTTGGGACCAACAATCTGAATTTTAACAAGCCCTCCTGTGGGTGATTCTGATGCATGCTAAAAGTCTGAGAACCACTGCTCTAAGACAAGAAATAGAAACAAAATATACGGCTATTAGAAAGAAGATAATTTCTACACATAGAAAACCTAATTAATAAGTAAAATTACAACATACAAGAAAATTATCTTAAAACCACAAGTCTTAGCATATCACTGTTTTCTTAAAATCCCTGAAAGGCTCCTCTTGCCCTAGGACAAGGGTGAGCAAACTACAGCCCATGAGCCAAATCTAGCCTGAAGCTGGTTTGGGAAGTTTTACTGGCACACAGCCATGGCATTCATTTACACATCTTGCTTTCATGGTAATTATGACAGAGACCAGGTAGCCCACAAGCCTAATATATTTACTATCTGGCCCTTCACAGTAAGTTTGCTGACCTCTGCTAAAATAAAGTCAATTTATTCAACTCAACTGACAGAGTTCTTCAAGATCTGGCCACATGTTCAGATGCTCCCAAATCTCCTGACAATTAAACATCTTTCAGTTCTATCTTTGTACCAGGATCTTTTTATGACCACTCACTCACACACGCTGTCTCTTCCATCTGAACAGCCCCTCCCCGTTTCTGGCTAAGACTTGCTGATTTTTCAGTTGTCATCTCATCGCTTTCCCAGGGAGCCCCTCGCTGAACCCTGATGTCTAGATCAGTATAGACCCCCTGCTCTGTGCTCTTAAAGGCAGCTCTACACTCATAGCACTTTCTACTCATTATTAGTTTTACTTGCTTAATTTTCTCTCTTTCCATCTAGACTATATACTCCACGTGAGCAGGGACCTGGCATGTTTTATTGTCCCCTGTGTCCCTAGTATATGGTAGAACCCGACAAAAGTAAGCACTGAATAAATATTTCTGGAATGAATAAATAAATAAATAACAAAATAAAGGTTCAGTATGGGGGGAAGATGATGTTCACAATAATGACAAAAACCACAAACCATCTTGAAATACTTCCAATAAGAATATTTTAGGATGGTTAAAATAAAAGAGGAATAAAATTACAAAATTTTACTATGAAAGAAAAGATTTAAACATAAGGGCAGACACAATGAATGTTTCTGCATGGAAAGATCCAGGGGCAAAAGTATTACTTCTTCCCAAGGTTTACTAAATGTAGGTTTAATTCATGGAAAGTTTTGCTTTCTACGACATTTGAAGAAAGGAGACTATCATTTTAAATAACATTCAAGTTAATTAAGCACTTTTTTAAAAGATTTAGAAAATGTTTAACTGCCATCAGCTTCTCACACACAATGTGATTGCCCTTCTCATACACAGCTGGAGGGCGTGTGAATTGAAACTAATTTCATACGATGTCTCAAATGCCTCAAATGTTGTCAATGAATCCATACTCTGATGGGGTAATTAATTACGCTTCTCTCATTATTTCCTTAAAAGAATTTCCTAAATGTGAACAAAGATTTAGGTATTAGAATGCTCGCTACAATATTACTATGGGGAAATAGCGGAAACAAGTTGATGTTAACCACAGGAGGACAGCGAGCTGAATCCACGTCCTCCAACATGCCATTAAACAGTCATCAAAAATGATGCTTTTAAAGCACGTGTGCCTGGCCCAGAGCAGGCTCCCAGTGAATATCCGCTGGACAAATGAATGTACACTCAATGGAATGAGAAAATACACCTACTAGATGTTAACTGACCAAAATGTGAAGCAAAACTACACAGAGAAAGAGAAGAGAACATAAGAGAAATACATGAAAGTGTTCATTATGGACGATCATCTTTGGGTAGTGGGATTACAGGTGATTTGTCTTTCCCACTTTACAATATTCTGTACTTTCTAAATACTTTTAGTGTAGAGCACAGACTCTGGAGTCAGAAGATCACTCCCTCTGTGTCACTCTGAGTAAGACCTACAACCTCTCTAAGCCTCTTCAACTCTACATTGGATTAACGGCACCTATCTCATAGAGTCATTGTTAGGATTAACTAGACTCATGCTTGCAAAGCATCCAGAGCATGCCTGGGACATTGTGAGAACCCACAAAATATTAGCTAGAATCCATTCTCTTCCCTACACCTATATTAAATGTTCTTTATAATGATATAAACCCTAATTTATGAGTTAGACTTCATCACTCAGGGAAAGACTTCAACATACCTTTGCTTCTTCTAACATTTCTTGTGTTTCTTCTTGAGAATGGCTAATGAAAACATCCCCAATTTGATAAGGTATCATTAAGCAGTCATCATCTGCAAGCATGATGTCCTCACAAGCATCTTCTAAATTTTGGAGTTGTTTCTATAAACACAAAAGTAAACAGCAATGAAAAATATATTCAAAATACCCTGATAAGAGGCTAAAGCCAATATTAATTTGAGGACACTGACCCTCTGAGGGACCCTTTCACAAGGCATTATCACACTAAAATAAGACGTTCTTAGATTTTTAGATGACATTTCATAAGGAAGCACTTAAGAGCTAACTAACACACTGTCCTCTAGATATTTCCAGATTGCTGGAAGCACCTGTGGTGGACAGCGGGCATCTTTGGCCACTCAAAATGTCTCCTACTTTGTGAGTTCTGCCTTCCTAGGGAAGAGCAAACACAGAAACACAAACGGACATTTCTCAGCCTCGCTTGATGACAGGATGAAAGCAAATAATAACTTCAATCCCAGCAAGCAAATGCCCTTGAACTGGACTTCAACTCAGGAGCCGCCTGAGGAGAGAGGCTGGGCACAAGGCCCCTGGTTTACAGGGGCGGGCAGCGGCGGCGGCCCCGCGCTCCTAGGTCTGAGGGGCAGCTTCCTCACTGTGGAGGAGGAGCCGGCTCTGGGATCAGTGGAGACAACAGCAGTCCCGTCACCAGCCAAGTTCTGAGATGTGGTCCTGGAACCTCAGCCTAGAGTCACACCCCTCAACAATCTCTCCATTACCTCACACCCCTTGAACAACGTCCTTCCTCTTAAACTAACTGGCGTGGATTATGTCATCCACAACAAAGAGCCCAGAGACACAATCACATATTATTGAATTCAGTGTTCAAAAGCTATAGTATAAAGAACTTTTATTTTTCTTCAATAAGATACATATTTTCAATACCTTTTTTACTTCTATTTCTTCCTTCAGCTCTGTGATTCTACTTGTATTCCGTGCAAATTTGTTTATCTTTTGTTGATCTTCAAAAGTAACATTGACATCTTCTGCAGCCTGAAAAAACATTTTTTGTAGCATTAATTATAATGGAGAAGTTACAGGTTAGCTTTTTATATAACTCTGAAATAACTCAATAAACTGTTTGCCCTCACATAGTCAAGAACCACAAGACGTAAAGAATACCACAAACATAGGCCTTATTAATTTTCTGCTCCACGAGCTTAAGATTTGTTCCTAAATCTATAACCTCTTCTGATATTCTATGGAATAATGCCTAAGCTACAAAAACATTTCAAATATAAACAACAATTAAGAATAAGTCCTCAATCAAGTCAGCCAACTTTTGGCCTAGAGCAGAAATCCTGAAGTTGGAACATTCTTTCATCAAGATAACCCAGGGAGCAAAAAGTGACGTGGTAATTAATTTTGGTAAATGCCTCATACTAGTTTATTCTCTCAGAGTTAAAACTTGCTTAAGCTTGTTGACGCTATCAGAAATTGGACAGTTTCTATAATTTTTAATCTAACTGATACACTGGCTAGAGGGTCACTATGCATTCCAGTGGCTATATTCCACAAATAGTAAAAATTATATTTATTTTAATGTAGAATCTGTTTACATCGTAATTATGAGTAATGTGTAATTTACCGTAAAATGATGAATACTGAATGTTTAAAAATATTTAATGTGATTAAGTTTGTAAATAAAATTGGAGTGCTTAGATGACAAAATATCTATGAAACCATAAAAATAATAGCTAACATTTACTGAGCTCTTACTACATGTGAAGAACTTTCTAAGTGCTTTATCATCTCTGCTAATCCTCCAATCAATCTTAACAAGCAGGATCATTAGTACCACTATTTTACAGAGGGAAAAAGTGTGGCATAGAAAGGTTAAATAATCTGCTCAAAGCCACACAAAGGGTAAGCGGTGAAGCTCGATTTCAACCCAGGTAGTTGCAACTCCAGAGTCCAGACAGGTCCACGAGCTCTTAGAAGTTAAGGCGAAAGTGTGTGTGTGCATGAAGGGCAGCAGGAAGCCCTTGGTTTTCATCAGACTCTCAAAGGGGGACCACATATTTAGAAAAAAAAACAAATTAATACCAGACTCTCTTTCTTTTTTTTTTTTTTTTTTTTTTTTTTAAAGATTTTATTTATTTATTTTCCCCCAAAGCCCCAGTAGATAGTTGTATGTCATAGCTGCACATCCTTCTAGTTGCTGTATGTGGGACGCGGCCTCAGCATGGCCGGAGAAGCAGCGTGCCGGTGGGAGCCCGGGATCCGAACTCGGGTCGCCAGCAGTGGAGCGCGCTCACTTAACCACCAAGCCACAGGGCCGGCCCCCCAGACTCTCTTTCGAGTTTCCCTTCATTTATAAAATAGGAACAAGAGCACTTGATTGTAATTTAAAGGAGGAAAAGATAGATATAGTTTCCACAAGGACTATTTTGGGCTCTTTTGCCAATAACAGCAATAGGTTCACGATACCCACACCCCACCCATCCTTTCACCTGGTCTGTTGCCACTCTGACTTCTCCAGAGCTTCAAGGGCTATCTGCTGTCTCGGGCACTAAGGGACTCAGCGGTGAGAACATAAAGGCAGACCCCTAGAACTCAGCCCTCCCCTGGCCCAGGCTCTCTTCATCCAACTAACAGTTTCACATGCGTCAGGCCCATCATCAGAGACCCAGAGGACATCCTGAAAAATTCCTTTACATCACGATATATATAGCTTTGAATGTTCAACCTTGTGCCTAGTTTTTATGAATACGGAAGACGGGAAGCACTGAGCTACACGACAGAAACCAAAGAAAGTCCACGTGCAGATAACTTGGTATTCAAGTCGTTTTGCCTACATAAGAGCTATCAATTCCCTAAGCAAAGAGGGAACAGAATTCTAAACAGCTCCTGCTTGCCTACAGTTTAAATACTGAGCCCCTGAAAACCTGAATATGTATTTACAGATGCATTTGTCACCGTGAGGTTCAACGGAGCAATTCCCGTGAAAGCACCTAGCACAGGGCTTGCCTGACATATCTGAGGCTTAACGCACTGTCTCTGGATTTGGATCTAAACCATGCTCGATCAGACTCACACACGCCCGGTTTCTGAAAAGCTGTTCAGGGAATGTGGCACCTGCTTTCTATCTTTCCCAAGCAGGCGTTTCCTGTCGCAGCCTCACCAGACAGCAGCCCCAGCACACTTGGCCCTGGAGTTCATTTCCTTAACGGTGGTTTTCTCCCCGGGTTGCAGGGCTAACATCGGCGTGTGAGGCAAATACGCACGGGTTAAACTACGTGCCACCCAGTGGAGTGCTGTTTACATCGAAAAGTGAGATGTCAGCACTTTCCATGACTAACAGCAGTGGCTTCCGTTTTAATCTCACTGATCTACGTTGCCTGAAGCATCATTTTGGCACGGAGAAGGTAATTCTTAACTGAGGGTCCACGGACATTGAGAGGTCCATTTACCCCCTGAAATTGTATGCAAGATGGTGTGTATTGTATGTGCATTCTTCTGGAATAGTCTTCATAGCTTTCATCAGATTCTTAAAGGGATCCACACCCCTAAAAGTTAGGAACTCCTGATTTAAGAGAAGCCACATGTAGTTACTTCCATTCACAAGTCTTAAGAATTCAAGAGGAAGGAGTTATTCTGTAGTATTTGAGGCAGCACAGGTGGTAGAAATAGTAAAGTGGATTCAAATCCAAGTGAGCAGGAGCCTTCGGCAAATTACAGAAGCCCCCCTTATTCACGGGAAAATACGTTCCAAGACCCCCCAGTGGATACCTGAAACTGCGGATAGAACTGAACCCTATATATACCATGTCTTTTCCTATACATACATACATAGCAAGATAAAGTTTAATTTATAAATTAGGCACAGTAAGAGATCAACCACAATAACTAACAATAAAATAGAACTGTAACAATATAATGTAATAAAAGTTATGTGAATGTGCTCTCTCTCACTCATTTAATATTTTCAGACCGCAGTTGACCGCAGGAAAGTAAACCCCAGAAAGTGAGGCCATGGATAAGGGGTGACTACTGTACAGTACTCAGTTCTTCAGAGCCACCTCAGGTTTGTCATCTGTAAAATGGGGAAGCTGGTTCCTACCTTGCCAGGATGATAAAATGAGCACCTAGCATAGGACCTGGGGATGGAGTCACCTTTCAATAAATGATAGCTCGTGCCGGCCCCTGGCTTAGCGGTTGGGTATGCGCGCTCTGCTACTGGCGGCCTGGGTTCGGATCCCGGGCGCACACCGACGCACTGCTTCTCCGGCCATGCTGAGGCCGCGTCCCACATACAGCAACTAGAAGGATGTGCAACTATGACGTATAACTATCTACTGGGGCTTTGGGGAAAAAAAGGAGGAGGATTGGCCATAGATGTTAGCTCAGAGCCAGTCTTCCTCAGCAAAAAGAGGAGGATTAGCACGGATGTTAGCTCAGGGCTGATCTTCCTCACAATAAATAAATAAATAAATAAATGATAGCTAAGTGCTTTATTTCCTGAATAATGTTTACCAAAACTCATTACAAAGGAAGAACAGACCCAGATCTACAGGAAAATCCTGCTAGGCCTAAGCGAAATACAACTGCTCAAGGTTCAAGATGAAAATCAAAATTCCCTGAACCCTGACTGTACCCTTTTCTTGAGAATCATTATCTCATGGGATTCTGGGAGGAATGGGAACCATACTCCATCACGCCCCACACTGAGTTTGGGGATTACCAGCAGAATCTGGACTGACAGCTGGGTCCCTCATTACCCTAAAAGCCTAGAGGAGGAAACTCTGGGCCATTTCAGTCTGCTCTTATTTTTGTTTTTTAAAGGTATCTACCAAGTCTCTGTGATATAAAATTTTGCTTTGTATTCTTATTCACCTTTCATGCCTACAGTGATTCATTTAATAATTAGTGTTTCCTATATGCCAGGCACGGTGAAAAGAGAGCCACAGTCCTACCCTCATGAACAAAGGCAAGCGTACATTCTGGTGCAGCAGGTGAGCAAAAAATAAGGGGAACCAGATCGTGCTCCATGGTGATACGTGTGACGGGGAAAGAAAAATAGTTTAGGGGCTGAAAGCACTGGGGCTGGGGAGTGAAGGGGGCATCTTTAGAAAGGAAGGTCAAAGATGGCCTCTCTGGGGAGGGGACAGCTGTACTCAGGACAACGAACAGAAATCACACTACAGTCCCTCTCATGCCAAGAACCCGTTCTTAGAAAGCAGAACTTTGGAGATGCAAGGACTGGATCATCTCATCTAAACATTCTCACCAGGAAAGTCATGACCTGTCAGGAGGTAGAATGTGTTACAAATGTAAAATACCGCATATTGCAAACAATTTCTGTTACAGGGCTGTCCCTATGGTATCTCACTCTCACTCACTGGCCTGCCTAAATGTTTCCTCCTAGAGTGGGTGGAGGTGAAGCATCCAGTACACAGAGCTAACCTATCAGAAATTGTCCACAGCACTGCAAACGTCCACAAGAGGACGCTGCACCTGTCGTGCCAGTCTTACCAAGATACAGAAGAAAATCCTTGCTGTTTTGGCCACAACCTGCCCCTCTGTAAGTCTACCCCTTAGGAGAGGAGGTTCATCCTCTCCTCCCCCAATTCCCTGCCACTCTGACCTCCCTTTTATTAAATGCACGCAGGGTCTTTGCAGGAGATACTCTTTCTCTAGAACGCCTCACTCTCTTGCCAACTTTCCTTCCCTCTCCTTCCGTAATCTGAGAGATCCCACCTTCTCAGATCACAAAACAGACCTTATTCCAGCCTTCATTTCACAAGCACTTTTTTTTTCATAGTTCTTATTGATGTTGGAAACTTGACAGATTTCCATGTGACTATTTGAGTAACGCCTGCCTCTCCCCCAGAGCACCAGTTCTACCGTGCTGACGAGGCAGTAAGAACTTCATTACCGCTCACCATGGTTACCTCCCTCACCTAAACCCGAGACTGCGCGATACTAGACGCTCAAAAGTTTGTTCAATGAATGAAAGGAAAAAATGTTGGTAATCAAAAGTTTTGCAAAGTCTAGTATTCAAATCATTCTTTTACCGTTTCCTCAACATTTGTCATCTCTCTGCACTTCAGTTGCCACACCTGTCAAAGCGGATGAACCACAACTAGTATCTTCTGTGGAATTAACGGCATACCTAACAACAGAAGGCCCAATTTAAATACAAAATAGAGGCCGAGTGAATCTCACAGTTCCATAGCAGTGTGAATCACCATGGCCCTGAACCCTACTCCGGTACTCAATCAGAATTTGTGGATGACAGACCAACAGAGTGAGCAACTCATCCCGGTTTGCCTGCGGCTTTCCCAGTTTTAGCTCTCCCTTAATCTCGGGCAAACCGGGATGGCTGGCTGCCTTACACCAGAAGCAGGTGGCTCAGACAATGTCAGTGCTGCAGAGTAAAACAGCCAAAAAAGCAAGTTCTCATGGGGGGTTTGAAATGCAATGAAAGCGAATATACAAAACCTGGAAAACAAACCCCTTCAGCTCGGGGACTCTCATCAGACATCATGGAAGTTAAAAACACGGGCTCTGGAGTCAGAACGCCTGTGTCGATTTAAATCCTAGCTTTGCCTCTGTGTTTGTTTCCTCATCTGTGAAATAATGATAAAAACAGTATCTCCCTAAAAGCAATTTAAGATCAAAATAATGCATGCAACCTGCTTACAACTGTGCCTAGCACACAGTAAACCTGCAATAATTATCACGTTGTTATTTCCTTGGCCTTCCCTATTTTATTTTTCTTCTACCTGTATATCTTTAAGCATCTGGGTAGACCTACTGGATTATAAACCCTAAATAGAAGTTTCGCTTGCTTAGTGGGATAAAAGCAGCGCTTTGGAAAAACAAAATAAAACCTGAGTTTGAATTCCAGCTCCGCTTCTTATTAGCTAAGTCACTCTGAGGCCACTAACCGCTCTGTGTCTAAGTTTCTCCGCCTGCAAAGTGGGGGGCGACCCGTGTCCTCGCTAAATTGCTGGAGGATCCGAGATAATAAACGGACCGCTTCTGGGCCGCGGCCCACCGTCTACCACCAATATACACGGTTTCGGCCCGGAGGGCGCGCGGGCCCCTGGGCGTGTCGGGGCTGGGCACAGGGGGTACAGGTCCTGCTCTGCCCCTCCCGCTGCGTGACCTTGGGGAGGCGGCTCCCCCTCTCTGGGCCTCAGCTTCCCTACTCGCACAGCACGGGACAGTCGCACCCATCCTTGCGAACACGTGAGGGTTACATGTGGCAACCCAGCTACACGCCAGCGCAATGGCCCACCGCAGTCAATGGACCTTCGGCTTCCCACACCCCAAGGACAAGGCCAGGGCCATCCTCAGCCCCGCGAGGGGCGGCCGCGAGCCCTCCCAGGGTCCCGGCCCGGGCGCTCCACCTCGGCCGGCCGGGGGCCTACGAAGCCGCCCAGGGCGCCGACAGGCCTCGCCCGGGGCCGCCCTCAGGGTCCGGAGCCGCGGCCCCGGGCTCCCGCCGCGCTCCGGGGCTGCGCAGCCCCAGCCCCGCGGCCGGCCCCGCGCGGCCGCGCATCCCGCACCCCGAGCGCCCCGCTCACCGCCTTCTTCATGGTGGCCGCCATCTTGGGACTGCACTACGGCGCGGGGCGGGGAGGGCCGCGGCGGCGCGCTGCTGCCCCGCGCTCGCCCTCACTCCCTGGCGGCCCGGGACTCCCGCGAAACACACACCCTCGCCACAGAACCCCCGATGGAATCTTCGACCAATCATCCCTCACTTCTGGGACTCAGGGGGAAATGTACCCTGGAAGGACTTGGTACATGCCAATTAAAGGGACAGGCGACTCCCTGTGGGCCGACAGAAACTCGGGGGTGTGGCGAACGGCCGCAGGCTGCAGCGGCGGGCAGCAGGGGGCGCCCAGCACCGCGGGGCAGGGCCGGGGGCGAGGCCACGAGGGGCGGGAAGGGAAGCAGTCCTGCAAACCACGTAAGAAATCGACCTACCTAAAAAGAGCTGAGGATGAATGACCTTGGCGATAAGATGTGAGATGTATGTGCCCTGATAATTCAGATGGTGTAAAGGAGGGAGTACTCCTATTAATTTATTCAACATATTATTGAGCAGTTACGGTATACTCTGACACTTGTGCCTCTCGATTCTTTTTTTTTGTCTCAGGATCCCTTTAAACTCTTAAAAATTATTGAAGAGCCCAAAGAACGTCTACTTATGTGGGTTATATTCATCGATAGTTACCATATTAGAAATTGAAACTAAGAATTTTAAAAATGTATTTATTAATTCAGTTAAGATAAAAAAAATTCCATATTAATATAAATAACATTTTAAATTAAAAATAACTATCTTTTCCAAGACAAAAAATAGAGAAGGGCATAGTTTTACATTTTTGCAAATCTGATGTCTGGCTTGATGGAAGGTTAGCTTTTCGTATCTGCTTCTGCATTCAATCTCTTGCGATATGTTGTTTAGTTGATGTATATGAAGAAAATGTGGTCTCACACAGATATGTAGTTGGAAAAGGGAGGCCCTCTTGGATTCCCTGAAAAGATCTCAGCGACCCCAGGGTCCACGGACCACAGTTTGAGAACTGCTTTAGACAAGCGTCCTTTCTCAAAGTCTCAATTTCCTCCTTGGTTAAGCGGGGGAATGGAACTCTGTAGCACCCTCTGCTTTCCCTACCAAAGCACTTAGCCTTGCGTGAGCATTGCCTGTTCTGTCAGGGTCAGAGCTCCAGACTCCAAGCCCTTTGCATTAGGTCTTCACAGTGTTCAGCTCCTATACGCTCAGTATGTATTCGTTGGATAAAGGAGTTTTTTCGGGGTTAAATCTTTGCACCGTCTGGCACATTGTAGATGCTCCTCAGTGACACTCATTTAAGAGCTCACAAACGACAGCAAAATTTAAAGGCACTGCAGAAACAGACAGCGGAGGAGAAGTGCAAAATCATCCCAAATGGTGCCGAGCGCATGAAGGAAACATGTGAGGTGCTGAGATAGAGAAGAACAGAAGGGAGTGGTGGGGGGGGCTCTCTGGAGGTGGCTATTAGGCTAACCAGAGTGGGAGGAGCCAGTGTGGGAAGAGGAGAGGAAAGGAGGAGTCATTGTCTCTTAGGGAGGACGGGGATGGCTGGGCTGGATCAGCAGCGCAAAGAAGTCGTCTTCATCTGTTTAGGCTGCTGTAACAAAATATCACAGACTGGGCGGCTTAGAAACAATAGACATTTATTTCTGACAGTTCTGCAGGCTAGTAGTCCGAGTTAGGGTACCAGCGTGGTCAGGGGAGGGCTCTCTTCCTGGCTTGTAACTGGCACCTTCTCTGTGACTCACGTGGAGAAAGGGGTGAGGGAGCTCTTTGGTGTCTCTTTTACAAGGCCCTACTCCCCTTCACGAGGGCTGCACCTTCATGACCTGATCACCTCCCAGGGGCCCCCCTCCTGATACCGTTAACATCGGACACTAGGTTTCAACGCAGGAGTTTTGGGGGGACACAAACATTCAGACCATAGCAGACGTTATGGCTTTCAGTCAGATATTCTGTGAGTCCTTGGCCTTCTGTTTAGCATCATAAGATGGCTGCTGCTTCCCCGAGCATCAGGTCCTCATCCAAGCGCGTGCAAAGGCAGAGGGGAAAGGGGCCGGTGCCCCTCTGTGGCCTCTGCTCCTCTGGCTTGATCTCACTGTCCTCTCCACTGTGCTCTCGCGCACTCTTGCTTTCTCTCGCTCTCGAGGAGGAAAGCATTTCTCAGAATCTCCCAGCCCTCTTGCCTTTATGTCTGTCTTACGCCCACTTCAGTCACTGGCAAAAGCAGCTGGATTAATGATTACCATAAACAATTAGGACTGATTCCTCGAGGCTGGAAACATGGCTGCCTAAATAGGAAACTGGGCTGGGCTTCTGAAAATCAGGAGGAGGAGAAAGGACTCAAGGGCTCTTGGGTGTCTTCTATGAGGGAGCTCTGGGTCATCAGATGGGGCTGTCCACGAGGCCTGGGTCCCATAGGGGCTGAGCAGAGTCTCCTGGCATGGGAGAGTGTCGTTTAATCTGGACAGAAGGACGGCGGGGTGACCCCTGGCGACCCTGGTGCTGAATTGGCTCCCTCCGGTTCAGAAGTCCTCCTTCTCATTCTATTTCCCGCCATCCCTATCCCCCCTCCCCGCCCCAGCCCAGGGTGTCCTTTGAGCTCATCTCTTTCCTAGCAGGAAAACCAGTTCTGCATGTACAAATGGGGATTTTCAGGTCGTCTTCTATGCATCCTCTCACTCCTTAATATTGAGCATTTCCAACCTCTGTTTCTGGTTCTTCTCTAGCTGGGGATTGTCCCTACCTTTTTGGACCAGCAAAAGAAAGAAGCTTGGGGGAACACCTGGAGACCGCAGGTCAGTAAGGAAAGTCGCCAATAACTGCTGGAAAATGCCATCCCCACTGAGGGTGAATGAACACACCAGGTTGAAAACTGGCCACCCACTGACTGGACCCAAGATATGGGCATTTTTGACCCACACAGTGTTTTTCTTAAATTGAACCAACATATGAAAATTAGGAGATTTCACTTGACAATACCAGATTTTTTGTTTTGCTTGAGCTTGTAAAATCAGAGTCCTGGCGACCTTAAGCCTGCATTCCTGCAGGGCAGCAGCTGCTGGTGCTGATCAGGCGTGGCCCATGCAGCCAGCAGGCCCTCCCCAGGGCCCCCCCAGATCCCCACCTGCCCCGTCCGTGTGCTTACCTGTCACGCCCTTCAGGGATGTGAACTTGTCACCCCCCAGGCTTCTGTTCTCGTAGATCTAAATGAGGAGGTTTGTGTGTGCATTGCCTGAAATCTGTAGATGCTGGTGCGAAAGAGAAGAAAGGTGAATTAGACAAGGTGCTGCCCCTCGAGGAGCTTACGGTTGACACACGTATGTCACCACTAATCATAGCACCTGGGCTGCAGCCCTGGGACCAGTGCTGAGGGGTCCTGGGGAGGAAGAGCTCCTGTCTCGCTGGAATAGCCAATGAAGCCTCTGGCATTTGTGGCATGTTGACTGGGAGGTTGGAATTGGCCGTCTCAAAATATGTCTCTTTACCTTGATTATTTTCTAAAAGACACTTTGACCTCTCCCCCCACTAACTGATCCATAGACTGGGAGGGTCCTTGCTAAGCTCGTTCTTATCAAAGTTCTGTTTACCAAACATTTACATTTGTAAGGGAGATCTCCATTTGTAAATGTAGCTCCCTCTCTGTACTGGGAAGAGGAGGGAATGACCTCATCTCTAGAAACTTATCAATGTAGAAGGCAAGGCTGCATGATAACCTTACTGTGCTTTACTGGTAATCTCCCATAACTGACTCCCCCACCCCCAACATCCTCCTTTGTCTTTACCTAAATCTATTTAAGAGGAGAACCTCCCCATTTTGTCGAGATACTCAGTTACCCAGTGCGTCTCTCCTGTGTATACATGTTATAAAGCTTTGTTTGATTTTCTCCTGCTATTCCGTCTCATGTCAATTTAATTTGTAGCCCAGCCAGATAGGACCCAGAGTGGGTAGAGGATAGTCTTCCTTCCCTTCAACTGGATCACGAAAGGAGGTGCAGGCAGTGGGGCTACAGCAGTGACAAAAAGAGACGAACTTCCTCATCCTCATGCACCTTACATTCTGGTGGTGGGACACAGACCATACTTAAAATATAGAAGCAAGTTATACAGTATGTCAGAAGATGAGTGTTAATAGAAGTGTATTATTAATAGCTATAACAAGAACACATAAAATAACAATAAAAGACTATGTAAGTACCAGTATGAAAACTCTGTGAAGAAGATACAAAGAAAGAAATAGTAAGTATGTTGACTGGAAAATTAAGGGGAAAAATAGCTTCTATTTGAATTGACACCTAAGCTACAAAATTGTCCAGACATGTCTCATCTTAATTTAGATTCTGTCACAAGACGATAATGAGCTCATTTCATAGCAGTACGTGCTGAGAGGCCTCCAAAATCTGCCACGTCTGCCCAGGTTCCCGATTCTAAGACATAAAAGGGCAATCTGGATGGGATTACCCTTCTACACCGGCCTTGAGGAGTGAGGGGCAGAGGAGCCAACCCCTTATCAGGTGGTAATTTGTTCAGTGCCTGCAGGGGGCGCCCAAGGATCATGGTAGTGTTCCCCAGACCCAAGCCAACCAAGTCCACCTTGGTAATATTTTGCTAGAATACCAACAGAACTAATATTTTCTCAATTAAAAAAAAAAAATTTGTTTTTAAAAAGTAGAATAAATACATTTTAAAAGGGCATTTAAAATCTCTGACTTAAAGCAGAAACCAGTTTCACTTGCTACAGGAGCAGATTTCAAGGGGATGTAACTAAATCTCCCCTCTGGGACGGCCTCTGAAGGAAGCGTGTTTCAGCCGAGATGTGATCAGGGGGTGGCAGGTAACAGGCCACGGAAGGGGAGCAGGGCCAGCCTGCCCCGGAGAGCGAGTGACTCCTCACGTTTTCCAAGCTCTAGGCATCTCGTTTGCTTGTCCCTGGTCCCAGCCCCGAGGGAGGGAAAGTGGAGAGAGCCTTCAGTATCACATAACAGTAGGCGATCACAGCGTGTCTAAAGAAACGGAAGAGAAAGGCTGGAGAGGAGAGAGCAGAGGAGGAGAAGGAGCCGATGCCTCTCCTCCCCTGCCCCCCACCGTGGGGGAGGGGGTAGCCTATTCCAAGGCCCCAGGGGCCTGCAGGGATGCACTGGAGGGACTGTGCACCATCCCACTGGACGTATCCAGGTTAGGCAGCTCCTCGCTTCCAGCCACTTGTTGCCGTGAGAGATCCGGTGCCGCTAGAAGTTCACTTTTTTCCCCACAAGAAAAAAATTTTTTAATGTCAAGTCTCCTGATGTTGAAACGTTCACTCAAATGTATTTTCAAGTTAATTCTAAACCTACCATGTATACCAGCCAGATGGACAGCGCAGGCCACCCACCCATTTGTGACCTCTGGTTAACCTCTCCATGTGCGCATCTTCTGGAATGTTCTTAGGACAATTTCCCATTCCCCCATGAATTGGGAAAAAATCCCTTAGGTTTTCTGAAGTAAAAAGCAGATACAAATCAGGGACTCCATCTCTTACAGAAAAATTTCCTCCGTAGGCTGTCTGATCACTCTCTCTCATATTCACCTCCTTCCTGCTTTGTTCCGTGATTGTCAGAATTTTTTCTGTGTCTCTTCATGACTATTGACACCCAATGGTGCCTTTAAACCTAACTCAAGTTTTAATCCGTCCTCTAAAGACTCCCGTGGTTCTGGCTGACCTCTTCCATCTTTAAATTCTGCACTGGTTGCACAGTGCAGTAAGCTACCATAGTATACTTGGGGTATAATTTAGATTCCTTACCAAGGTCTAGCCTCCCTCTCTGACCTTATTTCATACCATCTTTCCCCTCACTCACGGTGCGCCATCCTCTTGGGCTCCATTCGGTGAATGCTACCCGCTCCCTTCTGCCTCAGGGCCTTTGCACTTGCTTATCCTGCTGTTCATGATGCCCTTTCTCCTGTTATTCACCTGGCTAAATTCTACTCATCCTCAACACTCAGCCTCTGTCACTCCATCAAGGAAGCTTTCCTTAAACACATCCGCCACCCAGAAAGAGCAGCATCCCTCCTTTAAGCACCCTCAGCCTTCCCTTAGCACATTTCCTTTTGAACTCTGTCTCCCCTATTGTACTGGGAGCACCTAGGGAAACAGACCATGCCTGTTTCCTCACCTCTGTAATCGCAGAACCAACAGGGAAGTAGGTGCTTGACAAATATTAGCTAATGAGTAAATAAATGCACGTATGAATGAGTGACTGTGTATTTAGGGATTAGTACGGTAATACAGAACACAATACAGCTGTTGATGAATTCATTCAGTAACCGCCACCGAGAGTCGGTAGAGTATTTCCATTCACAGTTTGTGCTAGATCTAGTACTGCACTTGTGACCCTGCGGACTCCTCGCCTGAGCAGCTCTTCCCTTCTTCACCAGGTGGCACTGTAACCCCAGAATCTGACATTTTATTTCTCTCCTTGCAAACCCTCAGGAACTGTTGGCATTCTTGTCTACACTCCACCGAGCAAGATTGCACAAAATCAAGGAAACCTCTCTGTCTTTTGGCCAAAATATAATCATCTCTCTCTAGTTTGAATTCTCACCTTAATTTTTACCTGGAAAAAGGTATGTAGCATTTTCCATAAGCCCTCCAGTGTAAGCATTGTGTTTAGCCCTTTATAAAATAGACCAGTAACTAACCTGTTTATTTCAAGGGTACATGCTTATAGTAATTTTGATATTGAGAAAGTAGTCAGAACTTTCAGCAGTCACAGCATATCTTCAAATTAAAATATCAATTCCCTCGTGTGATTCATTCAGCAAGGATCTGCTCGGAACCTCGGATGCACCTAGCAACAAGCCAGGCAGCCTCTTCACACAGATGCGGCTCATAAAAGGACCCGTTCTGCAGTGGGGTGGGTGTCTTACAGATTTGTAACCACCTAATATCTCTTGGATACTTTCCCTATGTTTGGGGAAATTTCCAGATCATGAATGTTACATCTCCATTCTGCAAGTCAGAACTCAATTTTCTAGCACCCTTTAAGCCAGGATGCAGGTCTGTGGTCCAGCCAGTCAGATTCACCAGTGGGATCTAAGAGAACAAGGAAGGGAGGTGTTAGGTGCTAGGTGGAGTCCATTCCTGGTGATGAGGGCAGCCCCACAGAGAAAGCTCGAGTTTTCTGAAGCAGAAGGAAGAGGCGTCCTAGGGGGAGGCCCTGGCCTCAGTGACTCAGGCCCAGAGGGGCTGAGATGGTAGCAGTGAGCAGTCCTGCAAGGTCATTTCAATGTCCCTAGATGTTTGCCTCCACTGCGGATACCCTGGCCCTCACAAAAGGTCTCTGTGTGTTCCAACCCCTTTTCCCAAATTCTTCGTCTGCTGAATCTAGCTATGGGGAGTTAATGATGTTTGACACAAAGAACTCTAAAGAGATGTTTCTTTTAGAGAAAAGTTATTCCACTGTCACTGTAAATTCAGCCAAGACAATCAGGAAGGGATGGAAAGACAAAATGCTGTAATATTCTTGAGGCTGTTGTGAGGTGCTGCTGAGCACAGACAGCTGCAGAGGTGAAATTCTATCTAAGAAAAAAGATCACCCTTACTACGTTGGCAGGGCACACACCAATTATAGCTGTGGACATTGAGCTCCTTTTCAATGCTTTTTATTTTATAAACCACATACTCAAGTAGCCTGTAGGTTGCATTTGTGTCAAATTGACACAGACCTTAATGAAGAGACGTAGGCTGAAGGTACACAAAACCACAACGAAGCCAACAACACCCCCGAAACCAGCACAACCAACGACCACCAGATGGTAATCAGCTAGTAGGGATGACACATGTAAATGGAAAAACAATCAAGAGAAAGGGAGAGCAGCACTGATGTCTCAGCCACTGCTTGATGCTTGTGAAGTCTCGAAAGGCATCGTGATTAATCTCTTTGGAGAAACCTCGTTCGTTTTTGGGAATAAGCAAAGGATGAGATTGAAGACATCGTGGGAACCATTGTTGCCAGTCATTAATGTTTCTGTAGTCTTTCTCTGAGCACAATACTTTGCAGGCAGTGAGGATGAAGAGGGGATAGAAAAGCGGTCTAGGCCCTCACGCTCGCACACTGCCACCTGGAAAAAGAGATGATGCTTAGAAATGCTTAGAGAGCAGTTTAATAGAATAAATAAAAATTTTACTGTTTTAAGAATAATTCTATTTCTGCCCATCTATTCTGAGAAAATAGTCTAAAACCAGAAATAGACTATTTATACAAGAGTGCTTATCAAAGCCATGTTTATGAAAATGTGGAGTTTGAACTACTCTAGGGTTTGACAAAAGAGACCAGGTTAAGTGGCCCAGAAGATACTCACAGTAATATGCATTTATCACAAAGCCAGTGTTGAAAAGTAGTGACATGGGAAAACATGCTGAAAACAGGTAGAATGCAAAGTTATGATTCCAATTTTTTCAATAGCTCTATAGATATAGATAGATATACTTGGAAAAATATAGAAATAAAATATATAAAAATGTTAATATATGAGTGATTTTATATCTAGGTGTCAGAAATTAAAGATGACTTTTTACTTCTATCTTTACAATCTTTCTCTATTTTCTAAACTTTTGAAGGTGAATATGGATTAATTTTTTATTCAGGTAGAAATCAATGTTAATGTTACCTGTTATGTAATAATTCGAGATGTAGTGATAAGTGATAAAAGCAAGCTGTAAACTAGACACATTGTAATTCTAACTAGAATTTTAAAATCTCCCCATAGATAGAATGTATAGAAAGAAATGTATAAAACTATTCTCATTAGTTGTCACTGGGTGGTGACATGAATCCAATTATTTTTTCTATTTGTGCTTTCTCAAGTTTTCTTTAATGATTATACGTTACTTTAATAATATTTGGGAAACTTCTTTTTCAAGACATGACTATGCTATCACCCTTCTGAACAAACATAAAGAAAGTCAGATAATTCTCACATTCCACCAATCACGGGAGCTCAACCATCAGAAGCAAAGGATTTAAATCTAAATAGGTTCTCGACATTATTGTCCTAAGTTTCTGAAAAGGAGCAAGAAGCTCCCTGAGATATTAAACAGTTAACTACAATTTTTAAAATTCCACTAATTTAATCTTTAATGTGATAAGAACAAATCCCACAAAACATGATTGCTATAAGAAATTACATTTATTTGTTTAATCTGTAAAAATGTTTATCAGAAATTATTTTGCTCACTTAAATTGTAACTAAATATATGTCCTTTTGATAATTAACTCAATATTACGTAGAGAGATGTAGAGATATAGATAGATATTCTCTTGTTTGTAAGAAGGCTTCAGACTCACTGAGTCTTTGTTTCTCAAATGCATCGCTCAGAATGAAGCGTATCTCTAGCAGATTCAAATCCAAACTCAGAACAAAGCCTTCTTCTTCCACAATACCAAAGTTAAGAGTGAGTTGCTTTTGTGCGTGTGCATGTAAATTAAAGCAGATTCATTCAAGTGTTTTTCTTTTATACTTTCTTAAGTTAAAAAAGAAGATCAGAGAAAGTAACAGTAGTAAACTTTGAAACTGGATATAGCTAGAGTAAGTTCTGTCTTGATGAGGATTTGAAGGAAAAAAGTTGAGACTCTCATATTAGCATCAGGTAAGGAATTTTGACTAAGGAAATGATGAAATCATGTAGGTGAAGCCAGATTGTAGAGAGCTTAAATGCCACAGGAACCAATTTGTACTTTATTATCCAGACAAAAGGGATAAATTGAAGGTTTGGAGGAAGGCAGTCACCTTGGGAAAGCAACCCTTGGAACATTTGGAAAGACAGTCTAATGAATGGTACTTACAAGCAGTGGTCCAATGAACCATCCAATGAACCAGCTGGGAACTTGGGTTTGGGATCTGGGATCCAGTGGGAATTATCAAGAAAAAAAGACAGCCAGAGAGTTCATCTTGCTTACTCCACAATCAGATGAGGGCGAAAGTATTATCACTGCTATACATGGATGGTGTAACGGGGGCAAAGTTAGATGATGTAATTGCCTCAGGGCACGGAGCTCGAAACAGTGGAGCTAGAATTTGAACCAGCATCTCTCACATTCTGTGCTCTTAACCCTCCATCACACTGCAGTAGAAATGGAAGAAGAGGGAAGGGTGGGAGAGAGGAAGAACAAATATAACTTGGGGGAATTTCTTGAACTTGTGGTAGAGAGTAATTAAAGAATAACCCAAGGATTTTACCTCTTGTTAAAAGAATAAATTATAAAAGTCATTTTAGTCACCAGTGGGATGTTTTTTCAGCCTATGTTTAAAGTAAACAAAAGTTTAGAGTTAATAATATATGTATATCATTATTTTTTAATTTGTTCCTACATCCTATGGTGACCTCAACACAGTTTGGCTCCAACAACAGAGTGAAATTTAATTTCCAGGTAAAGATGTTACCATGAGCCAAACAAAATGCTCAAATCTTCCTACAGGTAAAATCCTGTTTCAATAACAGGTATTTTAATATCTGTGTTTATGTAATGAGCCTTGTTCCGTATTTGGTCAGGTGTGGCGTGATCACACTAGAGGGGTGAGGTCCTGGCCACAGTGAATTCCATTAACCTAAAAAATGTTGAATAGCCAATGTATTCACTGGTTCTTGTAGCTCTCGTAGGACATGGATCTCCATGAGAAGACTGTTTATTATTTTTGAGTCGCCATTTGCAGAGCTGAGGGAGAGCTGGTTTGCAAAGACCTGGCGAAACAAGATAGTCCCTAAGTTGTCCCTGGCATTGAGAAGAGGCTCTATTTTTATTAAGCACTTAATATGTATTGGGTTCTTAACTTTTGCACAGTCATTTGGTCCAAATTGCAAATATGATTTCCATTTCATGGATGGAGACATATGAACAATTGGATAATTTCTTCAAGTTCCCATAGCTGATATAGCTATTATATGATAAAATAAGGATACAAATTCTGGTTATTCTCAACTATACCATATTTTCCCACTCATCTAAGAAAATAAACCTGCCCCATTTCCTTCAGGACTAACTCTGTTCAAACAAATTTTAAGCCAAGTTATTATGATAGCTCATTATGTTTATAAAACTGGAATCTACCTATATTTTTTGTGTAATTAGGCAAGTGGTATCGGACAATAGGACAATGAAAACTTCCTTCCTTTATATTTTAAGATCCCACTCCAACAAAAAGGAATTGTATTAAAAAGCACTTGTATGAGGCATAAATAAGAAATTAATTTATAATTAATACATAATGTCTTGATTGTGTTTATTAGATTTAATATTTAATTGTAACTCTTTGTTACAGACTTAATTTTATAATAGTTTCTCTGCTCATTGTCGGGGGAGGGGTGGGAATAGCAAAATTGTGTGCATCAGACTACATTAGATTGTCTGCCCAAGAAGAATTACTCCCCTTGAATATGCAGCATTTGCTTCCTCACCTCCATTTCTCTTTCTTCTGGCAATAGCCCTGGCTTTAATTTAAGGTTTTCCTCTTACTCCCTGTGATGGGCAGTTTTGTGTATCAACTTGATGAAACTTTTAGCCAAACATTATTCTGGGTGTGTGTACGAGGGTGTTTCTGGATGAGATTAACATTTGCGTCAGTAGACTGAGTAAAGCAAATGGCCCTCCCTAATGTGGAGCTCATCCAGTCAGTTGAAGACCTGACTAGAACAAAAAGGCAGAGTAAGAGGGAGCTATTCTTGCCTGACTGTGAGCTGGGACACCAGTCTTTTCCAGCTTTCACAAGAGAACTGAAACATTGGCTGCTCTGGGTCTCTAGCTTGCCAACTGCAGATCTTGGGACCTCTCAGCCTCCATAATCAAATAAGGCCATTCCTTATAATAAATCTATCTATCTATCTATCCATCCATCCACATTCTATTGGCTCTGTTTCTCTGGAGAACTCTGGCTAATATATTCCCATTCAGGCCGTGTGGTCTGGCTGGGCCCTAACACTGCCCTACGGGTGAGCATAAGAACAGGCTTCAGCCAATCAGCAAATTGTGGCCACTTGATTGTTCAGGAGTCAGCACAGGACCAAACTTAGGCCAATCAGGGCCAGGGCTTCTGACTAGCATGGGGGCCAAAGAGCTCTCTTCCTGCAGGCTGTGCAGCTGTCGGAATGAAAGTTCTGAAGCGGTGGCCAACATCTTGCCATAGAAGGAGTGAGCTCATTTGAAAACTCAGCCAACACGGAAGTGAAGCTGAGTGGAGAGGGATGAACCAGGCCTGATTTTTACAAGGGTTCCCCTGGCCAGACTGCGCTAAGCTAGCTCTCCTGAGCTTTGCAATGATATGGGTCCAAGAATTCTCTATTTGTCTATGGAACTTTGGTTTAGTTTTCTGTGGCTTATAATCAAAAGAGTGTTGACTGATAAATTCCAGCTACACCAATGTCTTAACAGAGCCCGAGACCAGAGCTTGCTGCAGGAAGTCAATTTTGGGAAGTGATTCTGGGGAACCAGAGGGGGGATGCTGGGAAAAGTGAAAAAGGCAAGGACGGGAAGCTGCCTGAGGGCTGGTTGTGAGCTGGTTACCCTGTGGGCAACTGAAGCTTATTCCCCCTGAGAACCTGTTGGGGCGCTGGGCACCACGGATCTCAGAATTGTTCTCACCACAGAGGCAGCATTTATCCACCCATCCTCCTTTGGTCAAGGGTTGCCCTGGGGTGTTGACTCCCTTACACTTTCAGGTTTGTTCTTCCACCAGAATGGTTGCAGGAGCGACTGGTAGCCAGCAGAAAAACCCAGGAGGTGAGGCAGAACTGAGGTAAGGGGCACCTGTGCATGGCTGTTTGTCAGCTCAATGGCTGAGCAAAAAGATAGGTCCAGGAGGACATAAGAGAAGGCGTTAAAGATATCCAACACCATTAATATCAGTTATCGGCAGAACAAATTAGTCCTCTAAGATTAGACTCTATAATATTTTATGAGCCTGAAAAAGAACAGGGCTGAATCCAGTAGAGCCCAACCAGGACTTAAATATTGGTGTCTCCCACCACTATCACTTAAGACTACAATCCACTTTGGGGAATTTCCTGGAGTAAAGTTTTAGGGAATCGTTCTGCTGCAGAACTGAGTAGACCAGTTGTGTGGGGGTAGAGGAGGGCTTTCCTCTGAAATGAATGGATGGCCTCACTGTCATTCATCACTGGAAGAGATTGTTTTGGACCTGGTAAATGAGAGCTAAAGAAGTGAACTTTAGACCAGATGAAGATAAAACTTATTTTTCTCACCTTAACCCAGAGTTTTAGGAGGTGGGGGGAAAGGGAGTAATGTTGGTCTTATTCACTCACTCCTTCATGAAGCACGTATTTATTGAATGTCATCAGGACCAGGCATATAATCTGCAGAGCCCAGTGCAAAATGAAAATGCAGGACCCCTTGTTCAAACATTATTGAGAATTTCAAGATGGCGGCAGTAGAGCATTAAACCAAGTATGGGGATCTTCTAAGAGAGGGTCCCTGTGTGACTGATGCTGCACAGGTCACACGCCTGTGAAGCTAGCCCTGAATGTCATCTATGTGTCAGTCGTTGTGCTAAGTTTCTGGCATACATTGGCAAACAAAACACATGTGGCACCTGTCCTGGGGGAGCTTTGAGTCCAGGCTGCAATTCATGCTGTTCCCTCCATCAGTCTCCTTTCCCTGGTATCTTTCACAGCATGAGCGCTCGCTGTGGTGAGTCTGATTCCAGTATTAAATATTTTTTCATGCAACTTCTTCCCTAAATCTCTGGAGTTCAACTGAAGAATAAATGATACAGTCCAGCGCAAGGGGGGCAGTCAGGCTATGTTGAGGGATGTGAGGTGTGTCTCCAAGAAGCACGTTGGTCTCTGAGGGGCAGCTTCCTAAGGGATTGTCAAGTATAATTTTAACTATTAACAGTAGTTGACTATAATCTGACTTAGAACCTAACTGCTGAGTAATCTGTGACTCCGTGGAGTTCCCAGTTCACACCACTTCCCATGACATTTATACCTGGGTGTCTAACATAGCGACCCTGTCTGCATAGTCCCTGAAAATTCTGAGTCCAGGACTGCTGAAATCAATGATACTCATCAGCTAATATTTCAGTATTCCTCACACACATTTTCAGAGAACATCTCTCTGCAGCCTCTCAAGCTTACCAAACACCAACACCTACATAAGGGAAAAGAGCAGCCGGATGAAGCACCAGCCCCAACTAGTTCTCCTGAATTGGGGAATGAAGGGCGGGCACCACCCTGGGTGGTGTGAGGGGGCTCAGGTGCAGTCACGATGTACCATTCATGACTCAGGTGTTCTTAGTCGGGGACTTCCTGGACCTACCCTGCCGTAGATAACACTGTCTACGTTATAAGAATTTGAATTTCCCGTCACTGGGCTATATGGATTACCCTTATCATGTTCTTATCTGTAGACACTTTCACTTTAGCTTATGTTGGGATGGGTTCAGTAAGTTAATGGTTAAAATTGTAGGAATCCTTCTCTGAAGATATTAATTCTGAAGGATGCATCTTCATCTGCTGGAAATGCTACCAAGCAATTCTGTTTAAAATGTAAGAAAAGAAAAAAATTGAATCCTAAGATACATTTCATTTTAAAAAAAACCTCTAATTCATACCCAAAAGTACAATGCTTTATGTCCAAGTTTACAACACTGAAAACAATCCATGATTGAGTAATAGATATTTTTTTTAATTTCAAAAGTGATTCCCTTTTGTATGTGTATTATACTTAAATAAAAGTTTTCTTTTTAAAACAATTCCACTATTTTTTTCTGAGTGGTATGACTGCAGGTGATTTTTGTTGGCTTATTTTAAATTTTGTTGAATTTCCTAACTGCCTGGATGAGCTGCTAAAGATTTAATTCTTTCTGTGAATCCCACGTAAATCTTTCTCCAGAATCAATGATCACATAATGAGCATTTGACAATACAGATGTTATCTACCTGGTGCTGTAGGACAGACGCTCTTCAGACCCACAAGGAGATGCCCAACTCAACCCACACACTGAGATAACATTGTTCTCCTGAGCAAAATAAATCAGTTTCAAAAGCTTCCAAGTTACCTAGAACAAAACAAGGAAGTTTAGCTGAGATCATTGTAAAGAAAAAATGCTTACTTATTATAAACCCACATGCATTTAGTTATGTCTCTGTCTTGGCTTCCTAAGAAGTTAGGAGTGGACTCATGGGAGCTAAAATCTGTGGGGTCGTTGGGATCCATCTGCAGAACACCATTTATTCTGAGTGAGAACCAGGATGACTTTTGTAAACACTCTTGGGTCTCAAATTCAGATGCCCCAAAAGAGACACCAAAACATTAAATTCCCCCAGCTGTCTGAGAAATAAAAATGCCTAAGCAATTTGAGTCTTAAGAATTCCAAGGCAAGAATGCTGTTCAGATATCCTGCTGGTATTCCAATGATACCGGCTGAATATCACTCTCTCCAGGTCCAGTATCCTGCAGCACTGGTGCCGACGAAGCTTTGGTGGTGGGTTTCTGTTTTGGAATCCTTGCACATCCCAAGCTTGGCCATCCAGCCACATTTTTGCAGCCTCTGTCAAATGCCCATAAGATCCCTTATTGATTAGGATAGCCAGGGCCAGTTTCCATTGCTTACGACCAAAAGACTCTAAACTGCTCCAAATCCAAAAGTTCCATCTCCACCAGGCCTCAAAAAGGGAGGGAAATGGGAACTGTTGGGTCATCAGGACCCTCGCCTCATTCCTCCTCTCTGCTCTCTGCTCAGCTGCTTCAACCTTCTCTATCTCTGAAAACCTCCCTCTACTCTTTCAGTTATGTGGAGGGCAAAGATGGTCTCCCCACAACTTCTGATCAAGAGACCAGTTCACAGTGATGAGCTGGCTATTTCCCAAATCCCAAATCCATGCTTAGGAGTAAGAATCCGAGTGGCCCAGTTTGGGTCAATTGTCCACCCATCTTGGTTAATCTATGGCCAGACCCCATTGCCGTGCCATGCCATCATGCTTACCAAGGGCCCAGGCCTGTGGGGTGAGGGGGAGAAACCATTGCCAGACAATGGGGCAGAGATGTACCCTTCACAGGCAGGGCAAACCCTGCCAAAGAAGTCTGCTTCATCCAAGAGGCCATTGTTACCTTTATAACAATTGTTTTCTGTGATCTTCCTGCTCTCCAAAATGTGACACCAGATAACTTCTCTGCCTTTTCGCCTCTACCTCCAGTTTTTTCCCATGTTCCTTTAACATCTTTAACTCTTTAACATCTTAATCAATGCATATTTAATCCCTTCCTGCTCTTCTAGAGCTTCCATGAGTGACATGTTTCCCTTGAAGCATTTCTACTGACTTGAACATCTGGTTTTTAACACTCACTCACTTTTTTGTCCTTCCACATGGGCTTTCTTGAGCCATGATTCTGGGAAGCTCTGCACTGGGATCTGTGATCACTGCCTGGGACCTGGCATGTACCTCTCTGTGTTTCATAAAATCATCAATCAGCAAAGACCATAATTATGTAAGTGTCATGGAAGATAGTTTCTTGAAAGTTGATTGGTGTATATATATAGTATATATAATATTGCTATATTATATATATATAACTATAATATATATATAACTATATTATATAAATATAGTAGGGGATAGTCACTTTAGAAACTGGGCTTGGTCTTTTGTACCTTCATTCACTGTCCTAAGTAAAATGTCCTGGTTCATTTTACCTGATCTGAAAAAAAGAATTGGTCTATTTATTATCTCCTGGGCCATAGGCATTATGGTGGCAGAGGGACGTACAAGAATATTATAGTTGAGGATCAAAGGAAGAATGTTTGATACTAATATGAGTAGTTCTCAAACATTTAAATTTCACATCCCAGTAAATTTTTAAAAACATGGGCCGGGGAGCAGTATCATGGGAGAGGTGCCAACTCATTTTGCTAAGGACAGGCATGAAACCAAAGAAGCCGAAATCTAAAATCAACAACATAAAAGCAAAGTCTTGACTATAAAACAAGGGCAGAAACGGAATAAACAAACAATCCTGGGGCCGGCCCCGTGGCTTAGCGGTTAAGTGCGCGCTCCGCTGCTGGCGGCCTGGGTTCGGATCCCTGGGCGCGCACCGACGCACCGCTTTTCCGACCATGCTGAGGCCGTGTCCCACATACAGCAACTAGAAAAATGTGAAACTATAACATACAACTATCTACTGGGGCTTTGGGGGGAAAGAAAAAAGGAGGAGGATTGGCAATAGATGTTAGCTCAGGGCCAGTCTTCCTCAGCAAAAAGAGGAGGATTAGCATGAATGTTAGCTCAGGGCTGATCTTCCTCACAAGAAAAAAAAAAAACAATCCTTTTCAATAAAGTAGTGTTGATAAGCTTGTTCCAACTTTTTAAAATCCCAGGCTGCTGAAGAAGTAGACCTCGCAGCAACCTTTCCAGAAAACCTGCATTTGGAATCCACTCCAGGACATGGTCTACCTTTCCAGAGCGTGGAGTTTAAAATGGGGCCAAAGACAACAACACTTCCATTAGAAGTCTTCCCTCCTGCAACTTTGGTTTTCTAGAGAAGGGAGGGCACGTTTCCCCTTCTGAGTGTGGTGTCCGCCTGTGCCGTGAAGTTCTAGCTGGAAGCCCAACAGAGCCTTCTACTACCAGGCAGGTGCCAGGCACTCTGCTAAGTGGTACCCCTGCAACCTCTCATGAGCTTGGTAAGATTCTCCTCTTCACTGATGTGGAAGCCAAGGCTGGGAGAGGTAATGTCACTTGCCCACAGACATAGAGACTGATGAATTCTGGAGCTGGGATTTGAACCCAACTATATCTGATGCCCAAGTGTACTTTCCAAACCATTACTTTTCTCCTTTAAGATTCAAACAAGGATTTTGACAGCCAAGCAACACACACATTTTCACTTTAGAGAAGAGTTATTTTATAAAACTACTCGTTTTATTTTAGACTCTAGACTTGAGACTTCAGAACATGTTAATGGCCCTTTTGCCTGAGCCACGGTGGTCGTCTTGTTGAATAACCAAATATCTGAGTCACTTAGACTTCATGTAGAGAAAACACATGAGGAGCTTTATTTTTGATTGAATGGTTTTGAAATCAAGTCACAAGCTCAGGCATGAGGATAATATATTTATTTATGTTGGCGAGATGAGTTGATTGTGAGTGTTATATAAGTAAAAGTGAACAGGTTGACACCCCCGGGGACATTGTTAGTGATCAAACACTGTGGACTCATTGAGCACAAGTCTTCAGAACAGGGCAAGGGAGCCTGCCTACTGCATTCCATAAAATGGCTATTTATCTCAAGCATAAAAAATAATTTTCCTCCAGTCCCATCTCTTCAGGTACCTTTCAAAGTCTGAATTTAATTCCTCTACATCCACCTGCAGCCTTGGCCTTGTGTAGTGGAATTCTCATTGAATTCAATGAGTAGAGACTCCTCTGCCCTTGAAAATACCTCCTGACCGTCTACAAATGCCTCAAATTCCCTTACCGGGAATTTCACAATTGGAGCAAGGGCTTCATTTGAGGATACTCTGGTGAGAGAAACAAATTTGGAATGAGATCAATAAGCAATATCAGATTCTTTTCTGAGAGCTGGTTTTTTTTTTTATTGATGTTTTAATGGTTTCTAACATTGTGAAATTTTGGGTTGTACATTTTTGTTTGTCCATCACCACATATATGACTCCCTTCACCCCTTGTGCCCACCCCCCACCCCCACTGCCCTGGTAACCACAGTCCAGTTTTCTCTGTCCATGTGTTGGTTTATATTCCACATATGAGTGAGATCATGCAGTGTTTGTCTTTCTCTTTCTGGCTTATTTCACTTAACATAATACGCTCCAGGCCCATCCATGTTGTTGCAAATGGGACGATTTTGTCTTTTTTTATGGCTGAGTAGTATTCCATTGTATATATATACCACATTTTCTTAATCCAATCGTCAGTCGAGGGACACTTAGGTTGCTTCCACTTCTTGGCTATAGTGAATAATGCTGCAATGAACATAGGGGTGCATAAGCCTCTTTGGATTGTTGATTTCAGGTGCGTTGGATAGATTCCCAGTAGTGGGATGGCTGGATCATAGGGCATCTCTATTTTTAATTCTTTGAGGAATCTCCATACCGTTTTCCATAGAGGCTGCACCAATTTGCATTCCCACCAGCTGTGTATGAGGGTTCCTGTTTCTCCACATCCCTGAGAGCTGGTTTTGATAAAAGAAAGGGTAAGAGAGTAAAGTGTGCATTCGATGTGACAAAAGTACGTGAAGAGCCAACATTTACTTTGCATTTACTAGTGGCCAGGCACTGTTCTAAGTGCTTTACATGAATTAACTCACTTAGTCACTTTAACAGCCTTAGGAGGTAGGTATTATCATAATCCATATTTTATAGATGAAGCAATTGAGTCTCAGAGATACTGAGCAATTAGCCCAAGGTTGTATAGCCAGGATGCAGGAGAACTGGATTTAAACTCAGCAGCTTGGCTTAAATCAGTCCCTCTCAACCATTCTACTAACTAGATCATTGAGATGGGACCGGAGAGGTGCTGGATGGAGGCAAGACCACTGTACAGAGAATGTGGAGCACAAAACGACTCCAGATTCTGAACTACACTGAAGATATCCTGCTAGCTCTGTTCGTATTTAAGATCTGAAAAGAAAACTGACCATTCTCTTATTAAGTCAAAAAGAAAAATTTAAACATTCAGAGAGTTTTTATTAAAAGTCTGTTTACTGTCGTGGTTTGGCACGTCTCAGAAATAGGCAGCTGCTCAGAATCCTGGGAAGGTTTGATCATAGATGCCCCGAAACCTTTGAAAAGAATACGGCCTCTTTTCTTTATCATGTGGTTGCAGTTGGTCAGACTGCTTGCTTGTGAATAACAGCCATCCATCGTGGTTAACCAAAGCAGGTAAGGAATTTGTTGATGGATATTGGGGAGTCCACAGAATTTACAGGAAGGCCAGACAACCAGACCTGAAAAAATAAGCAGGCCTGAAGGGAGGTTAAGCCAAACTGTGGGCAAAATTACACCAAAGGAAAAGTCTAGTTAGATTCGTATCCATTGAGACTATCACAAGCAACAACAGCACTGCTGGCAGTGGACACTGAATTCTGTTGCTGCCACCACCCAAGTAAATCTCAAACCTGCTGGGCCGGCCCCGTGGCTTAGCAGTTAAGTGCGTGCGCTCCACTACTGGAGGCCCGGGTTCTGATCCCAGCCGCGCACCGACGCACCGCTTCTCTGGCCATGCTGGGGCTGCGTCCCACATGCAGCAACTAGAAGGATGTGCAGCTATGACATACAACTATCTACTGGGGCTTTGGGGAAAAAAAGAGGAGGAGGATTGGCAATAGATGTTAGCTCAGAGCCAGTCTTCCTCAGCAAAAAGAGGAGTATTGGCATGGATGTTAGCTCAGGGCTGATCTTCCTCAAAAAAAAAAAAAAATCTCAAACCTGCAAGGTTCTTTTCACAGGGTCCTTGCTGAAAACTCCCAGCTAGAGCACTTGATTGGCTGAGGTTAGTCACATGCCCTCTAGGCCTCAGAGAGCAGGGAGGGAGTTTTTTTTGAGCCTCTTCAGCGCCCATAGTTCATGCAAATTGGCCCCTGTTTTAGGATTTGTCAACATATTCTAGGTTCAAATGCTGGGCAGGAAAGAGCTAAAGATAAATGCAGATTTCAGTGGTGTATCTGCCATCTAGGTTTAAGGAAAAAGTAATCATCAAAAGTATGGAAAGATATTATACTCAAGATGGAAAATAGGCAAGCGTGGAAAAAGCAGAGTCAAGATAGGATTTTGATTCTCAGCAATTTTACAAATTCGCTGTGTGACCTTGGGAAGGTCAGTTCAAGTTTCTGAGCCTGAATTTCTTCGTTTCTAAAATAGTCAGTGTGGTATTCACCTCATGGATTTGTCATGTCCTACAGAAATGGTGAGACTCAGAAATTCACAAGCTTTAAAAATTAAACCTAAACGTTTAAAATACTATTATATATTCATTCTCCATTTCCACCGGAGGCAGAATTAACATAGCTACTCTCACCTTTTCCCCACAAACTTGGGAGTGTGCCAGAAATGGAAAGTTTCTGAATGCTCCCTCCAGTGGTTTGCAAGAAATTCCCTCTCAGGAATTAGTTAGATGCTGCTTGTGTGGTGTCTACCTTTCTTCAGGTTGTGCAAGGGAGGGGGACATGGCAGGGAGGGGCCTTTGGTCATTAGCCCCCCTGGTTGTTATGGAGCTTCCCCTGGCTTAAACCTGCACAGTGCAGGGAAGCTGCCTCTCTCCACACCACCATGGGCACAGGGAAATCCCCTCTGAGGTTCCACCACACTACACGGCCCCTCTGCTCAAGGGAGGTGCCACCCCATCCCCATCTCTTCCACCGTTGACGGCCTGGGGAGCTGGGCCAGAGCTCTTAAGGCCAGATGGAGTGCTCCTGGAGACCACACGTAGAGTCCTCCTCTGTGTGTGGACCCACATCTCGAGGCACAATAGGTGAAATGTGTGGCAGTCGCCATCGTTGGATTCTGGACTCCAGTCTCTAGACAGGCATCACCTTATTGGCCAGCGGACAGTCCCCTCTAATTGCCCAGAGGATTTTAACTAAATACTGATTTGTAAGCCCTATCTCCAGAGTTACATTGTGTGGGTCTGAGGTAGGAGCTAGAAATCAGTATTAACAAAACAAAATGCTTCCCAGCTACTTCTGGGGCACAGCTTTAGTTTGGAACCACTGACATACAGTATTTAATTTAAAGGATGCTGGAAAGGCAGCCTCACCCTGAACTGCCCTCCTACCCATGCCTACACTGCCACTGTAGAGTTGCTGTTTATTCTTTGGGTTGAGCATTGTCTTCTTTCAAAATACCAGTTCCCTGTAGGTTTCCACTTGTGACTGGGCTGCTCAAGGATTAGGTCCAAGATTGATCAACTCCATCCCTTCCAGCCTGTGGAGGTTTTCCTCTTAAAGGGTGGCAGCAACAAAGGTAACAAGATCAACAATCTGTCACTTAAGATATTCCCCAGGGGTGGATCCTAGGTCTGGAGGACACCCCCTTCTTGCTGTATGATGCTGAGGCCTCCCTGGGTTGTATCTGACCTTGAGAATGGAGTCCAGTCAGGCTCAAAGAATTGGTTTGGGCAGGGATTGGGGGTGGCTATTAGGAGAATGCAAAATTCCTGTTTCGTGTTTTTTCTGGAAATACAAACCCTTATCTTTCGGACTGAGAATCACATGTGATTACAGAAACAGGTTGGAAAATGACATCTTAGACATTCAGAATAGCGAGCGCTTTTCTGTAGGAGTGTGTGTGTGTGTGTGTGAGAGAGAGAGAGAAAAAGGGTGTGAGGGGGTATAGGCAGAGACACGTTGGGGATGTGTGCATGTGTGTGGGTGTGCACTGAGGGTGTGTGCCTGTGGGATGTGTTGTGTGGAAAGGTGTGCTTCTGGTGGGGCATGAGTGAGAGGGGTACATATGGGGTGTGTGTTGTGGGTGTGTGTTCACGTGGTGGAGGAAATATTGCTGGGAGGTGTGCCTGGAGGGGTTCTGGGGGGGATGTGCGTGTATGGGAGGGTGTGAATTTGGCGGCATGTGTGGGACCACGGGTACCTGTGTGGGAGGGATGTGGGCATATGTGTAGGGGTTGTGCCCTGGGGTGTGTGTGCATGTGTGAGGGGAGGTTGTGTATGCTCCATGGTTGAGACAGAACTCCTACATAAAGGGAACACATTGGGTTTCTAACATCGTAGTGGAAATTTGAGTATCTGAGATTTTGAGATGCGAGTTAGAATTTAATCTTGCTATATGGGACTTTTGGAGATCCTCATAATTTTCACCTTCCACCGAGAAGGGGGAGCACAATTCTGGCCGTTCTATCTCCTTTCACACAGTCATTGTGTGAAATGATTCCTGTTGAAATATGCATTTTATCTCAAGTTTCTAGCTAGTAGGGAAGAGCTTTCCTGGTGATAACTTCTTTTCTTAGGTTAGGGAACTCAGGTCCCAGAGAACTCTTGAGTGGTGAACTGGAATTTTCCTGGGGTAGCCAGCTTAGTGGCCATAAATTAAGGATAGTTGTCATTTTTCATTTTGGACTTCACTTCTGAGGGAGCATCTGACTCAGTCCAAGCTCCTTCACTTGGATGCATCCATCTGGTTTTCCTGGTGGCTGGGCAAAAACATTATCGCTGGAATAAGAATTGTGGGCTTCTCTTCTTTTCCCTTATTACCTTTGGGTAAGAAATCTTCCCGTATCTACCACTGATGTCTCAAGAAAGATGTCTTGAGAATACAAGGACTCACTCGTTAACAATAATAGAAGAGTAGAAAGAAAGGAAAAAAGAGAAGAGAAAGAAAAGATGCCAGCGCAGAAACATTGCATCTAAGAGGAAGCACTTATTTTTTAGGGCCAGTAAACTTGTTTTTGGTCAATAAAGCAGAGTAGCTTTGGAGTTGAGCAGACTTGGACCTGAATCTACTGCTTTCTAATTTGGACAAAATACTTAACCTTTCTGAGCTTCATTTCTGTTTCCTGTAAAATGGGAATAACAATATGCATACTTCTCAGACTTTAATGTGCATATAATCACCCGGCAGTCTTGGTAAAATACAGACCCTGATTCAGTAGGTCTAGGGTGGGGTTTGAGACTCTATATTTCTTTTTTCTCTTTGGTGAGGAAGATTGGCCCTGAGCTAACATCTGTTGCCAGTCTTCCTCTATTTTGTACTGGGACGCCGCCACAGCATGGCTTGATGAGTGGTGTGCAGGTCCATGCCTGGGATCCGAACCTGCAAACCCCTGGCCGCCAAAGCGGAGCGTGCGAACTTAACCATTATGCCACCGGGCCGGCCCCTTGAGACTATATGTGTAAGAAACTTCCATGTGGTGCTGATGATGCTGGTCCATGGAGCACTTTTTGAGTATTGGGGAATAGAAGAACAATAAATAAATAATGGATGGCAGTTGTCATGCTCATTATTAAATGATACATTGAACAACCTAATTCAACTCCTTTAAACTCATTCTGCAGACCCAAACTCCTTTGGGTTTTTGCACTGACTATCCCAAACTCTGAAATCCAATTCCCGACGTGACTTCTGGATAATATTCCGCAGTTAGAACCCCAGGGCTCTCTTTGAGGGTAGAACTGGCTGTGTCAGCTATTGGTTTGAAAGACAGCCTGGGTAAATGGGGAAAATTTCGAATACTTTTTTCCAATTCTCTTGCTGCACGGTGACTTTAAGTTTTTAAAGGAGCGCCAAGCACTCCTTAAACTTAGCTTTTGTTCACTTTCACGATATTGGATAAGGCACACTTAGGGCATGACATCAAGAAAACAGAACAGGAAACAAAACAAGGAGACTGATGCTTTTTCTCAAGTGGCTGGATTAAGTGAAAAGGCAGGAGCAGAGCGCCGCCACAAGAAATGCTAAAGGATATTCCTCAGGCTGAAAAAAGTGACACCAGATGGAAACCTGTGGACCTTCAGAGGAGGGAAGGGCACCAGCAGTGTTCAATGAATGGGTAAATATGAAAGACTATGCTTATTTTAATTCTTGTTATTTCCTTAAAAGACAGATGACTATTTAAAGTAAAATTCATCCCAGTAAGCTGGAATTTATAACGTATATAGAAGTAATTGAGATGACATTAATAGCACAAAAAATGGGGTGTGTAAATAGAATTACATTGTTGAAGGCCATTACACCTTCTGACTCTAAATGGACTTTGATACATTAAGGATGCAAATTATTTGCCCTAGAGAGACAAAAACATTAAAAGATGTAGCGAAGGAGCCAAAAAAGAAATAAAATGGAATATTAAAAAATTTGATTCACCTTCTCAAAAAAAGGCAAGAAAGAAAAAGAAAAGGCAAGAAAAAAAAGGAGCCATAGTGAAACAGTAGTTGTACCAATACCAATACCAACAACAAAAGCAATGAATGGAAAACAAATATTTTAATGTAATGTTTAAATTTATTAATTTTATATTACTAAAATATTTAAATTTTAATATTTATAGAACACTACACTCAACAACTGCAAAATACATCTTCATTTCAAGTGGTCTTGGTATGTTCACTCAGATAAACTAAATGCTGGGTCAAAAAATGTCTTGATATATTTTAAAAGATTGAAATCTTAAAGAGTATGTTCTCTGACTACATTGGAATTAATTAGAAATCAATAAAAATAAGATATAAGATCATCAAAACAATCTCCTAATATTGGGAAATTAAGAGCAAATTAAAACCAAAGTAGAAGGAATGAAATAATAAATGTCCAACAGAAATTAACGATATAACAAACAAATACTAGAGAAAATTAACAAAGACAACAGTTAGATATTTTTTAAAAAAGTAATATAATTGATAAACCCCAGGCAAGACTAATCAAGGAAAAAAAAGAGAGAAATACACAAAAAACCAATACCAAGAATAAGAGAACAGGTATAAGTACAGCTTTGAAAGACATTAAACAGATAATAAAGGGATATCATGAACAATTATATATCAAACATCAATATCTTAGACAAAATGGACAAATGCCTTGAAAATCACAATATAGAAACTGACTCAATAAATAGAACTGCATATTGTATTGTAGGGGACGTAGAGGAACGGGAACTCTCACAGGCTACAGGTATGAATGTGAAATAGTGCAATCAGTTTGGAAAATAGTTTGGCAGTTTCTTAAAAAGTTAAACACCCACCTACCATACAGTCCAGCCATTCCACTCCTAGGTATTTGTCCAAGAGTGACACAACAAGAATGGGTTTACAGGGCCATGTGAAGCTGGTTATGGAAAAGAGAGTTATTCCTTTTTCACATCCAAGTTAAGGCGTGTGCATTTAAGCCCTACAAGTTACTGCTATTCTTCCTGGAAAGGCAGAAGCCTAGGCACTCTCAAAAGGAACAGGAAGTGACGACTCAGGTGTCAGGAAGCCGTGGGTGTTCAAATCACAACTTAGTGCTATGTAGCTTAGCGTCGTCCGAAGTTTCTTGACCTCAGCTGCATCATTCTTATAAGGTTGGAGTAAGAATTTGGTGAGATGAGATGTGACTGGTACATAATCAACTCTCAATCCACATTAAGTAGTCATGTCACTTTCAAGTCCATCAGAGTGGACAGTCACTTTACAAACAGGCTGTGTCCATTGAACTTGCATACATCTCAAGAGAGGGTATCCAAAAGGAAAGGCTGAGTGACAAATGGAAGTGACCTGTGGTTGATTTGGAAAGAAAATATATGTGGTGAACATAAATGATACCATATTGAAGCATGTCAAATCAGATAATGTCATATATTGTCAATCGAATAATAAGAGTTAATATAATTAAGTGCCTACCCTCTGCCAAGAACTGTGCTAAGTGATTGACTTATATTATCTGTGGCCAGATAATAATTTTTATAACACTCTAAGAGGTAAATATTATTTTCCCAATTTTAAAGAAGATCTTAAGAAAGCCTCACACAGCTGAAAAGCCATAGAATAAAGATGACGGCCTAATACAGAGGCCATGTTTGTAGCTACCACATAATACCTACAAATCAACAATTAAATATATTTTTGAAACACATACTATATGGAACATTTATGTAAAATGAATAAAAATAAAGGAATAAAATACTATTTATTTCAGGACTGAGATCACTAGGTCCGTGCATAATTGTGTTTCATTAAACTGCCTGAGGCCAGAAAATTTATACCCTTTACTAGTTCTGGATGATTTTTCTTGTTATTGAAAGTGAAGAAGGTCTGATAGCAACAAGATGTTTAGGATGACTGTGTTAGTCAGTCTCCTTTAAGAAGCAAGAGGAGAAACCCAGATTAAAATGTAATTAGCAAAAGTGAGGAATTTCTTGGCCCATGAACAGAAAATCAGGGATGGATGGCTGGTCCCAAATGATGCCGTCAGACTTGACATTCCCTTCTCTTTCCCTCACCTCTGCCTCTTAGCTCTGCCTTCCTCTCTGCTGGCTTTGCCATTAGGCCAGCCTCCTCTACATGGTGGCTCCAGCGAATCCAGGCTATCAGCCAACCCTCCCAGTGGAAAGATTCTCCTCCTTCCTAGTTGCCCCAGCAAAAGTCCCAGGATTCACTATTTGACTGACTTGGGTCATGGACTCAGCCCAGACGGATGCACCCAATCTTAGCTGAGGGGTGGAATATGCTGATTGGCCCTAAGCCATGGGCCCTCCTTGGAGGACAAGATGAGCCCATATAATCACCCAGACTGCTGGCGGAGAAGCAGCAACTCAGACAGAAGTCAGAAGAGAGCCTGGATGCTGGGCAGGCAAAAGCCACAAGAGTTCATCACACTGATCCCAGCTCTGTTTTGTTTGATTTTAAACAAACGCCTTGAGAACAATTATATTTCTCAGGGACTAGACGAGAGGCTGATCACATACCTCTGACCTTGTCAGTGCTCTAGAGTATTTTGTGCAGCGTTTGATTGATCAAATGGCCCACAAATAACTTCTAAATGCAACATTTGGGGACCTGAGAAACTGACCAAAGTTTATTTCTCCCAGTGCATACCTTATGGAAGCTTCTTCCAGCTATGAACTGATGAAAGCATGGAAGATAGTCCTAACAACATTATTCAGTTTATTTCTTATTTTAAGCAACTCCTGCATATTTAAATAATCTTAACTTTTACACCTGTGCCACTGAGCAAAACAACCTTGAAATAACAAAACACCTCTGCAATACTAAAGCATGGCAACCAGGAGCCATTTGATAATTAGGTTTAGAGGTGACAGTAGGAAATACTGTCCCTCTGTCTTCAGGATGAATAAAATATATTCGTGCTTCTGAACAGGATTCTTTGTGTGACTCTCTGTGTGGGTCTCTTTAAGCTGTTAGCTGTCACTCTAAGGGGCCCTGCTCCTGTTCCTTTAGGTCTTGATGAAGCCAACTACTTCTCCTAATTTAAGTCTGAGCTCAGATGTTAGCTCCTTAGAAAGGCCTGTGCAGACAACCGAAGGACAATGACACACCCCCTTTCCTCTCCATTCCCTCTCCCTATTTTATGCTTATCTGAAATTATGCTGCTTCTTGAGTTGCATGTGTGTTGCCCGTCATCTGCAGTAGAATGTGAGCTCCAAGAAGTCAGAGGCCTTGTCTGTCTTATTGTCATCGTATTTCCAATGCCAAGAATGGTGCCTGGCAAATAGTAGGTGCTCGATAACCATTTGTTGAATGACTCCACTTCCAAAGAATTACATACTAACTGGATAGAGTGAAAAAAACAAATCACTGGTGTCTGGCCACACGCCCAGTTGGGTGAGCGGTGCAGGATAGGTTGCAGAGAGACCAAAAGGACCCTTCTAGAGTTTTCTTGTTTTAGAAGTGTTCATTGGCCCACTCCATGAATGTTGACAAACAACCGGATATCCATTTCCATTCCTCCTGGAGTTCACTCACCCTGACTATGGAGGTGCTTTCCACCAGTTCCCTTTAGGGCCAATCCCCCATGAAGTATGCACTTGGTGGTTCAGATTAAAACTCTGGCAAAACACAGAGCTCAGTAAAGCTTCGTCCAAGACAGCGGCCATAATCAGATATGTCAAGGCACGCTCTTCCATTCAGGAGCAAAACAAAATGTACTTTGGGTCCAAAATAATTAGCATAATAATTCTGTCATGGAATTTCCCCGCTTTTCACCCTGCTGGAATTTAGCCAAGTTATATTATGCAAGAAAGCATAGAATAGGTATCTACATGATGATGTAATTTTAAAAGTCAATTGTGAAACATATATAGTACCAATGGAATTTTTCAAAATCAATGGATTTTTTTCACTAGCCAGCTTAACTTGACTCTAGATTAAATAGTACATCTATATCTTCCAAAACTATTATTATTAATAATAACAGGTAATACTATTTACCATGTACCAAATAATGTTCAAAATATTAACTCATTTAATTGATTCTATCCATTTTCATGTGGAGATACTTTATTACTTTAAAGAGGGCACATCTTCATACAGATCTCTATTTCCTAAGACATTTCGAAAAAAGAAAAAACAAAATAAAATGTTCCTTTATATATAAGATTTGTGATTAAACACATCTTTTACCAGGAACTGTGTTTCGCTAGAACCATAGAATCAATCAAATTGAACAAGTACAGTTATAGCAAGTAAGACATTTAATCTCTGTTATTTTGCAATATATTATTTGACAAATATTTATTGAGCACCTAAACTGATCAAGCATTGTTATAAGTACTAAGAATATAGCAGAGAACAAGACAGACAATCTTCCTGCCCTCAGGGAGCTGACATCCTGAAGCAAGCTAGCATTCAAGTTATAAGATGGTAACTATATAATATTATTATACCTATAATATTATAATAATATATGGGTCACTATTATTATTTCCATTTTTTAGATGAGAACAAGGTGAACTAACTAGCAGGGTAGATTCAAACTCAGGTCTGGCTTAAACTCTGTAAGAAACAGGTTTTCTCACATAAAATGGAAAATAATACTTACCTTATGGTATTATTGTGTGGGTAGAGATAGTTAGAATATCTGGCACACACATAGTAGCTCCTCAATAAATTATAATTTTAGTAAGAGGAAAATGATTCATAAACTTGAATGTACACACTATATTTTTCATCTCCTTCAAAATGGAGCAGTTCTTTTCATGATAAATCTTTTCAAAAGTTCTCCCCGTGCAACTGCGTTTTGGAGGATTTAAGACACATTTTTTCTGTAATATAACTTTAGGGTACCAATAGTAGGACTGAATTCTACTCAGAAACCATGGAGCATACATGGGGCCAAATGTATGTTTGTGAAAACAATGATTAATTGTGCTTCACCTATTTCAAGTATTCATCTTAACCTTCCTAGACATAGGTATAGAAACCCCTAATTTTATGAGTGAGGAAACTAGGCTCAGAGAGGTTAACCAACTTGCCCAAAGCCACACAGCTTGTGAGTGTTGGAGCCATGGATTCAACCCAAGTTGTGGGGACCAAAACTAGTTTTGTTATACAGAATTGCTTTCTATGTGACACACAAATAAAGCCCTTCAGGATTTATCAAAAACTTCTCCCTCAGAAAACAAAGAAGAGGGCCGGCTCCGTGGCTTGGCGGTTGAGTGCGCGCGCTCTGATGCTGGCGGCCTGGGTTCGGATCCCGGGGGCGCCCCGAGGCACCACTTCTCCGTGCAACGCGAGGCCGAGTCCCGCGTACAGCAACTGGAAGGATGTGAACCTATGACATACAGCTATCTACTGGGGCTTTGGGGGGAAAAAACTGAATAAATAAAATCTTTAAAAAAAAAAAAAGAAAAAAAAGAAAACAAAGAAGATATTGACACTGATCTGTCTCTTTTCACTTGGGAATAAGGAAATAATCAATAATCAATTGCCTATTATTTACTTCTTGGGTGCCGGCCAAGGTAAACAGCGCTGTGTCATATGCTCTAAGAGAGACAAAAACAAGGAGACGATGTCTGTAATTTCAAGGAAGTTTTTGTCTAATTAGGCAGAGAACCCCAAGACAAATGTAATAAAGATTATGACCGTAATTATCTGAGATCCCAATCTTTGTAGTTCTTAATAACTTTAACAATAAACATTTTAGAGCCTTTACTGTATGCCAGGGACTTTCACTGCTTTGTTATCCTCAGAAAAACCCTACTGGGTGGGTACTACCCTTATCACCTCTTTGAGATAAGGTACCTGAGGCTTACAGGGATAAGTCAATTATCCCTGCTTTATCTGGCTACTAAGTGGCTGAGCTGGGATTTGAACTCACCAGCATTTCTTTGCTAATTTTCCTTTGGCTTTATTCAATTAGACTGTTTCCTGAGTTGAAATTATAATATTCAGTTGAACACAAGGTATAATAATTGAGACACTTAAGTTGCCTCTCTTTTATGTGGTTTGCAAAAACCAAGGCATGCAATACAGTAATGCTCTGAGGTAATGTTTGCTGAGCACTTTCCTGTGCTAAGAACTGTGTATGTATTATTCTCACAGCAACCCCAATGAGATGAGCTGTTATTATTACTGCTATTTCCATGAGGCTTGAGCTTGACTGTGAGGTTGGTTCCAACTGTGGGGGATCAGAATTGGCCACCCCAAAATGCGTCTCTTTCGCTTGATTTTTTTTTTGCTGAGGCAGATTGGCCCTGAGCTAACATCTAATCCCAATCTTCCTCTTTTTGCTTGAGGAAGATTCTCCCTGAGCCAACATCTGTGACAGTCTTGCTCTATTTTGTATGTGGGTCGCCGCCACAGTATGGCCACCAACAAGTAGTGTAGGCAACCGAACCCGGGCCGCCGAAGCGGAGCCCACCAAACTTAACCACTAGGCCATGGGGCTGGCCCCTGGCTTGATTATTTTTAAGGACAAAAGATTCTGAAGGAAACTTTGACCTTCCCCCTAATTGCCTAAAAGAATTCAAGGTAGAAGGCCTGTCTCAGGATAGGCCATCACCAGAGGTAACTCTGGGTATTGGTGGACTGGGAGGGTCCTTGCTAAGCCCATTTGTATCAGAGTTCTGTCTCTTGGGTCACATTGTCTATAGATGGCCCAGCAAATACTTGTTTATCAAACATTTGCTTTCCATCTCCATGTAAATTGCCTTCCTCCCCTTTGAAATCCAAAACCACTACCCCAACATCCGCCTCTGTCTTTAGCTGAAGATGGTATCTAAGGTGGTGGATTCTACCATTTTGGCAAGTCACTCAGTTTTCCTGGGTCTCACCCATGTGTACATGTTATTAAACTTTGATTTTCTCCTGTTGTTCTGTCTCATGTCAACTTAATTCTTAGACCGGCCAGAAGGACCAAGAGGGTAGAGGAATAGTTCTTCCTCCCCTATACAACATTGTCCATTCTACAGATGTGGAGGGTAAGTCCTCCAAATTTCCACGATCAGAAAGTGGATTAGGACTCACACCTAAATTGAGCCAAAGCTTTTAAGCACAAAACTATATTATCATTTGATATGTTTGACAGAGTTTTGTGTTTTTCAGTGCAGAGAAACCAGCCATTACCCTCCTAAGGACTCCTCCAGCGCACCCTCCTCACACACGCTCACACATGTGCGTACACACACACTTTGTAATCTGTGGTCATTGGTGTGAGGGCTGGAGTGTAGTTATCCATCCAGGTCTTAGTAAGATTTCCCAGAACAAAACAGAGTGCCCTGGGCCTGCCTCAGTAATGATGGTGGGCATTTGTGAGGCACTTCAAGATCTCTCATTAGTAATTCCCAACAGGATCCCTGTCAGGATGACTCACAGAGGCTAAGGAACGAGCTAGGGATGAGGCCAAGAGAGGAAGAGTGAGTTTCCAGGACCAAGCTCAAGGAGTCATTTTGAATTTAGCTGCACCTCATCAAGGATGATGGGTATGTGTTGATATCAGTGAAGTTTCAAAGAACCAGTCTTGCTTTCCTGGGCAATCTGGTATAAAAATTATTGGGGACTTTCTCCAATGGACATGAGAACCAGCTTCCCTGAAATAGGAATTTTCTTGCTGGGTGTTATGAGACTGATGATTGCCTGCACTGTCAAGGATCTACTTAGAGTTTATAAAGCAACAGAGAGCTAAACTCATGTGAAAACCTAGCAAACTGGGAATTCTTTCCCTTTCTTCTTGAGCACACGTGCAGAGAGAGAAAGACAAGAAAGAACAAGGGGGCGAAAATTACTCAATCCCTGACATAACAATAGGAGTTATCATTTACCAAGCATTCATGATGTGCCAAGCGCGTGGCAGAAGCAAGGCACACAGTGGTGACCTAAATGGAGCTTCTCTTTGGGGCTCTTCTTTTTGTACCCTCATTGGCACACAAAACAACATTTGCATCACACAGTCCCACACATACTGACCCCACCCACCCCCCTGTTGGAAATATTCCCATTTAAGGAATATTTCCAATACTCTGAGATAGTCTCGATTTAAGAAAAGGTGATATAATACAGCATGATGCATATGGATGTTTATAGTAAGGGCCCAGGCTAGAATCAGAAAATCCGGGTCTGAATCCCACAGGAGCCAATAGGAAGTCCTGTGACATTGGGAAAATTAAGTCTCTAAACTTCAGTTTTATTTATTTATTTGTTTGTTTTTTTGTTATTGGGCTGAACTAAATGGGAAATTTATGTAACATGTCTAGCTCAGTGTCTGGCTTATCATAATGATATACATTATGATATACATTATGATATACATATACAATGTATATACATGATATACATATACATATACAAATGAAAGAAAGCTTTCATTTGTCTATTACGTAACATATGGTATATGAGATATAATGTATGTTACATATAGTATATCATCTATAGCATATGCTACATAATATGTACTATAAGAGTGTATATATAAATAGATATAATAAATTGCATTATGTGTCAACAGCTATTATTTTTATTAATATTGTCATTAACCTCGCAGGACAATGAAAAAATCTGAACTGACAGTGTTCAAGCTCAAGTTGGACTACAGAAGGTTTTCCAGAAACAAACTAAAGCTTACAATAAACTGACCAGGGAAGGATTTGCCAACAGGGTCCAAAAAGATGCAGTCACGTGTCTGTCGGCAAAGCGGAGAGAGGAAACAGAACGTGCCTCAGCTCTTGCCTGGCTGGCGGTAATGCTAGTGTTGGATCAGAGTGAAAGAATACTTTAAAATAATCAATAAAAGTCTCCAACTTCTCTTCCTGGATGAGTAAAGCGAATTCTACTCTTGCCAGCTACGATGACTCTAGAAATCGTGTGTGTCTGTGCGCGCCGCCCCCCCCCGCGCTTCCTTAGGATGGACTTGGTGGGGGCACTGTGGGTTGAAGCTGCATGTGCGTATCCTTTGCGCAAGGTAGTCGGTGTTCAAAACGAGGGAGGGGGCCGTGGATGTGGGGGAGACAGCCCAGCCTCCACTGCCGGCCGTGCTTTCCCAGCGCATTTCTCGTGCTCGTGGCGCGTGCTGACTACGGACAAGCCTCTGTTGTAGGCAATTTACCTGCATTAATTCATTAAATTTCATAACAACCGAAAATGTGGAGCAGCCGGGGAGGAAATTCTACAAACAACTGGCCCTCCTTGCCCAAGACCCGAAAGTGAAATCCTCTCCGTGGTTGCATTTCAATGTCTCAACCCCTCCCCACCTTGGGAGTCGCAGAAAGCCAACTTTCCTCCAAAAAGAGTTCCGTCCAGGCTGGCAAAAACTGGCTCCCAGGAGGCACCCGGGCTCTTGGGGCCCCCGGCAGGCGCCGGCCGCCTTCCCGGGGCCGCACTCGGAGACCTCGCCCGCCCAGCAGCGCGATCGTGCCAGCGCAGAGCTGCAGCCGCGGCCGCCGCAGCCGGCTCCTGCCCGCCGGGCGAGGGCGGGGCGGCGCGCTGGGCGCAAACCCGGTGACCTCCCTGCTCAGCGTGCCTTCCGGGGGGTTATCTCCGGGGTGGAGTCCGCAGCGCTCCCGCCCGGGAAACAGCGCATCGGTCACACGAGGCCCGGGCGCCCTCGCTCACCTCGCTGACTCCATCCTATTTCCACGCCCCCCGCCCGCCCCACCGCCGGGTCCCGCGTCCCTCTGGGCCAGGCCATCTGGGGCCCATTCCGCCCCATTCAGCGCTCTCATTGGCCACCCACGGCCTGCCCTGTCTCCATAAATACCTGGTCCTCGGAGCATGAAGCATGGAGAGGAACAGGAGGACGCCACAGTCCCAGCAGCATCTCTTCTGCTCCTTGACACCTCCACTTCGTGGCTCCATATCTGGAAGTCAGACTTGCACACCAACAGGCCGACGCACATCCCTTCTTTTCTCTTCCAAGAAACACCCAACTCTCGGCTGCACTCCTCCAGCCCCTGCGGCCAGCGCTCGGCGGACACCTGCGTCCTGAGGCTGCCGCACGGTGCGGCGTTGAGCATCCTCGCCGAGGTCCTTTCTGCTCTCTGTCCCTCCTCCGCCCCCTCCATCACACCTGCTGGTCTTCTTTGCCTCTTTTTCCCACAATCGTCAAGCCCCCAAATCCAGCCGGCGCCTCTTTAGCAACCTCGCCCTTCCCGGTCCCCGCGCATTCCCAAGTGCCTGGTCTCCCCCGCTGTCATGAGCTCCCCCATCAGCAAGAGCCGCTCCCTCGCCGCCTTCCTACAGCAGCTGCGCAGCCTCGGGCAGCCCCCCAGAGCCGTGACCTCCAGGGCGTGCGCGCCCGCTCAGCCGCGGGAGGTGCCCCTCTGCCCGCTGATGGAGCGCGACGAGGCGCAGAACGCCGCCGACCTGCCCGGCCCCATCAAGTGGCCACTGCTGGGCAGCCTGCTGGAGATTCTCTGGAAAGGCGGGCTCAAGAAACAGCACTACACGCTGGTAAATGCCTCGTCGCGCCCCAATTCCTTCACCCCTCCTTTCCCCGCGCTTCAAAGCCTCCCCGAGGCGCACAGCCAGGGCGCACGGTGCGCTCGGGTATCCCTGCAGCGGCGGTCCCCGTCCCCCGGGAGGAGGGAGGAGGGAGAAAGGCTCTTGGGACTGCAGGAGATGCGCCCTGACTTCGCAACGTGCCCGGCCCGCTGCAGGCGGAGTACCACAAGAAGTATGGCAAGATTTTCCGCATGAAGTTGGGTTCCTTCGACTCGGTGCACCTGGGCTCGCCGCGCCTGCTGGAAGCGCTGTACCGCACTGAGAGCGCGTACCCCCAGCGGCTGGAGATCAAACCCTGGAAGGCCTATCGCGACTATCGCAAGGAGGGCTACGGGCTGATGATCCTGTGAGTCCAGGCGGCAGGATGGGGCCGGTGGCTGATGCGCTTGAAAATTGGGAAGGAGTTCCCTGGGCGTGGACCGTTCTTATGCAGGGCGAATAGGAAAGCCCCTACCCGGCGCAGTCGCGGGCTCCTGCATAGACTAGAGTGGGCTGAGCGAGAGCTGTGCTGCGCACCCAACACGTGCGTTCTCTCTGGCGACCGAGCAGGGCCGTGCCTTCCCTCAAAGAAATGGCAAAGAGCGTTATACAAACTGTGGTGTTCAGACTCTTGGGCGGGAAGTCAGTGTGCCGGGCAAACGTGTTACACAAACAAAATTATCCCTTAAAATTCTCTGTAACCCCCTCTTGTGATCTCAAACGCCAGAAATTACCTTCTTTTGCTTTTGACAGTGACCTTCCTTTCTGCAGGGGACTGGGGGCTTATGACTCAGGTCTACTTGGAAAGGTGGGATGAGGAGGTGTGTCAAGGTTGCATTTTAGATAGATAATTGCCATCACGTGATGTGAGTCCTCTGCTTTTTGTTAGCATTTAACAAGTTAGCACTTTTTTTACTCTCAAATTGTAATGCCTAATAGTTGTGTTTTTCAGGACATAATTACTGAAATTAAAAGTCATATTAATGTATGGTGCATCGCCGGCTGTGTGGTCAGCTACAGCGCAAGTGCAAAGGGTGCATGATGAGAACAGGCTTTTCAATGCTAGCGAGTCTCTGTATGTTATTTGGAGGCAACGGCAAAATTCTACCTTTGAGGTGTTTTTTGAATGTGACTTTCAACCCAAGTCAATGGATTAAAAAAAGACAAGATTTTTCCTCAAACACATGTGTGTTGCTGGTGAGGGGGGTGTTCACGTGCCCAGTGTTACTGCTGGGAAACGAGGCTGCTGGCCTCCCAGCTCAGGCCCGGCAAGGACACCTCAAATGCCCTGAACCCAAATTATCTGGCCTTCACCTTTCTGGTGCAATCTTTGGCTGGGAGGAAAGGTGCTTTTTCATCCTATTGTCAAACTAGCCTCAAATGTTCCCATGCTAATATCTCTGGATATTCCTTGGCATGATTCTCAGGGTTCATTTAATTGTATAGTTCACATAGTTACAGAGCTGGAGGTATCTTTGCTTCGCCCTTCTTTTCTTTTCACTTTTGTCTAAATATAATTCTGCTTCTCTCCCAGGGAAGGAGAAGACTGGCAGAGGGTCCGGAGTGCCTTTCAAAAGAAACTAATGAAACCAGTGGAAATTATGAAGCTGGACAACAAAATCAATGAGGTTTGCAGGCTGGGGCCGGCTTCCCTGGGTCTCTTGGGGAGGGAGGGATGTTTATGGCGCTCAAGTTGCAGCTACAAAATACAGAGGGATGAGCAGGCAAGTTGGATGATTGAGGGGGCTTCCCTTTCTCCTCATTCCTCTCCTCATCCTCCTCCCCCAAAACCCTTATTCCTCCTCCCTCACTCTCTTTTAAAGTAATATCACACTGAGGGAGCAGTTATGAGCATAGACTTTGGTATTCCACATTCTTGGAATTGAACTTCAGCTCTCCACCCCTTAGCTATGTAACCTGACTTTACCATTTAACTTCCCCAAGCCTCAATTTCCCAATCTATAAACTGGGAGTAACAATTCCTACCCCACAGGTTTGCTGTGAGGATTAAATGAGACAATGCTTATAAAATTCCTAGGTAGTGATGTGGGAGTGGGGTTTTGCAGGACGAGTAGGAGTCTATAAGCCAGAGAAGGTGGAGAAAGGCATTCAGGCAGAGAGAATAGCCTGCGGAAAATCTGGAGGCATGAGATGGCATGGAGTGTTCAGAGAGGAGTCCATTCAGTGCAGCTGAGGTAGAGCTGTCTCTGAAATGATGCTGGACAGAGGGCAGGTCTTAACAATGTTTTTGTGCCATGCTAAGGTATTTAGACATTCTCTTTTAGCAAAGAGGGCCAAAGGAGGAGAGATTTAAACATGGAGTAACCTCTTTTCACTCCTGTTCACTCTGGGTGTTTATTTTGAACTGGACCCACACAGGATTGTAGAGGTGAAAGATTGCAAACTCGAGCTTCCAGGGGCCAGGTAGTTAATATAAATGTATAAGGCAGGCCCAGAAGGGATTTTAGCAAGCAGGATAGTGCATGCCCTTTCTAGAGGGGACAGCTGCCCCAGCTCCAGCAATGACTGCCGTGTGGGAATGTAGACTCTGTGTCACCAGATCTTGTAATTATTATTATTTTCTGATGAGTAGTGGAAAACTCATATATTCATGTGAAATATTTGGATTTTTTATGGTAACAAATTCAAAGTACTTTTTAATGCACTATGTGGGCAAACTGAACATGCCCATTGGTTACATCTGTGGACTTTGTAGTCACGTTTACCTTATTTTGGGCCCCAGTATGGCCTCTTACCAGCTGTGTGTCCATGGAGGCATTCCTTAGCCTCCCTCTAAGCCTCAGTCTTCCCATCTGTTACCTGGGAAATGGGTAAAAACAGTGCTTCCTACCTGCGAGGTTGTTGTGAGCAGCGGCTCAGATAACACATTATGTACAGTGCTCGGTTATACACAAGCCTCGTTAAATGCAAAGCATTAGTCATCTAAAACCCTGATTTTGGACACTGGCATCTAGAGGCCTTACGTCACTTGCCCAAGGTCACAGAGCTATTTAGTGAAGGAGCTATGTCCAGAATTTGCAGATTTCCTGGCTCCACGTTCAACATGCTTCACACAATACCAACCAGTGAGGGGATGTCTGCTGGCCCAGACGTGGCAGTGACAAACCTCAGGATAATTACAGCGTCTTGTCCTTGAGATGTGCTATCAGGAACACTTGGCTGATGCCTCCTTCGTGGCTTATTCCCCATTCTGTTTAGAAGAAATGTTTTCTTTTTCTTAAATTTAGATCAAAAGCTGAAACTTAAGCTTTGGGGTGGCTGCTGGAAGCTCAGGAAATAACGCAGGACAAGGTTGTTAGGACAGAAGGTGAGCTCCCGGGGAGAATGTATAATTAGTGTGGCTCCAGCATGAAGAACATTAGGGGCAGTGAATACACAAGGCAGCAAAGCCTGAAGTTAGCTGACTAGCTTCGAACTTTTGTTTTTCTTCAATGACTGAGACGTGTCTCTTGTGATTTCTTCTTCTAAGGTCTTAGCTGATTTTATGGGTAGAATAGACGAGCTCTGTGATGAAAGAGGCCACATTGAAGACTTATACGGCGAACTGAACAAATGGTCATTTGAAAGTAAGCTGTCTTCACAGTCTTGTTCATTTGATTCTGCAAGTGATTTTGAGGATAAAATGTGGCTGTGTGGGCAACTCTTCAGTAATCATACACTACTGTTGACTAGGAAAGGCCATAGCAGCCTTTCAGGCATTTAAGTTATGCTTTGCACTATGGGTTGTTTATTTAGTCATTCAACAAACATTTATTAAACACCTGCTATGTGCCAGGCACCGTGCTAGGTACTAGGGACACATCAGAGAACAAGACAGGCAACATCCTTGCTCACCTGAAGCTTAGATTCTAGTAGAGGTGACAATCAACAAGTAAACACATTTTAATATATACTCTGCCAAGGGGTAAGGGAGTCAAGAAAGAACATAGGTGCCTAGATGAGGCAAGTCTGCTTTGGTCAGGAGACATTTGAGATGAGACCTAAAGGAAGGGAAGGGGCAAGCCACAAGGGTATGTATGCATAGATTGCTCCAGACAGAGGAGATAGGAAGTGCAAATGCCCTGAGGTGGAAGCATGAACAATGCCTGTGAGGAACTTTGAGGATGTTGGTATGAAAGGATTGTAGGGGGAAGGAAAGAGGAGCTGAGAAAGTCAAGTCAGGGCCTGTAGGTCCCAGCAAGAACTTTTAGTTTGAGTCAGATGGGGCACCACGGAGGGTTCCTGACAGGAGGGGGCATGATCACTTTCCTTGAGGATCACTCTGGGAATAAAAAGCAGAGCCCGGCCTTGATGAGCTTGCTGCCCAGTGGGGATGCAGGCAAGGGAGCGGACAATTTCAATAGAGGGAGTGAGCGCCTGACCGAGGAGGTTCAAGGTTGCGGCAGAATCTGAGAGGGCTGTCTCAGCTGGGCTTGGTCGAGGATGCTTCTTGGAGGTGGTGCCATCTCTAAGCCCTGGTGGATGGGTAGGAGTTGGCCAGGTAAAAGTGAGGGAAGGAGGAATGTTCCAGGCAGAAGGAACAGAGAGGAGCTCAGAATAACCGGAGCATATTCTGCAAGGCAGGGGCGTGGCGATGGCAGAGGATGGGGGAAGGCAGCAGCCCAGCCCAGGTAAATCCATGTAAACCATACTTTGAGCCTGGGAGTACCTGGGAGCGACTGTAGAGTGCTTTTAGCAGGAGGGTGGCGTGGTCCGATTTGCTGGAAGGACCACTCTGGCTGCTGATGTGAGGAATTGGAGAGGGCACCCCGGGGTGGAGGCTTTCCTCGTGACTGTCTTCCTCATCAGATCAGCCTCACTTTAAAGTTATGGACAGTCATCTTACCACATTAGAAAGCTCCATGTGAGTAAGAAATCCACCGAGGGCATTAAGGGAAAGAGGAATAAAGAGAGGGAATGATTATAGAGAAGAAAAGAAGTATATGATTTGGAAATTGTCCACTGGAAATACCCAAATGACAGAGTATCAAAGGCGTTGAGTTGCAAGTCAAAGAAGAGCTGACTACAGTAGTTGAACAGTTATTGTCTAGCATCACGAGAAGTCTTGAGGAAGGCAATCCACAGCTGGCACTCCATGTTGTCATTGGGGACCCAAGCTCGTCCTATTTTTTGCTCGTCCATCGTTAGCTTGTAGGCTTGTGCAAAACGGCTATGCCCCGCGTGGCCTCACCTCTGCATTCCGGGCAAAAACAAGGAGGAAAAGGCAAGAGTTAAGCCAACCATACTTGTCGCTCTTTATTAAGAAAGCCAATGAGTATTTCCCTTAAGTCTCATTGGCCAGCCCGTGGTCATGTGGCTGCTCTGGCTGCTACAGGAAGCCTGGGAATTCAGGGAACAGAATTGTCATGGGAGTCTTAGATCATTCCTGATTTATTGCCTGAGGACTGATACATTGATACCCTAAACAAAGTCGGGGCTCTCTTAGGGAAGAAATGAGAGAGAATGAGCATCGGGTAGGCATTAACAACGTCTGCCACCCGTGATATCAATGACAAACTCTGGCAAAAGCAAGATATTACAGGAGAGATTCATTCACGTATAAAAATGGCTACATTGGTACAGTGGCATTTCTGACCTGGAGGTTCTGCAGAGGATGGGTCATTGGACCGGGACATAATTTCTAGAAAGAGAGGAAAGTGATCATGCCCCTTTCTCGCAGTCTCTGCCTTTCCTCTGTGTTCTTAGAAAAGACCTCACTTTTACGAGATACAGTCGAGCCTTTGGTAGCCAGCTAATCATAGACTCCAGCGTGGCTGCGATTGTGTAACAGTGTTGATTGTTGTGAATAACAGGCATCTGCCTTGTGCTGTATGAGAAGAGGTTTGGGCTCCTTCAGAAGAACGCAGGAGACGAAGCTTTGAACTTCATCATGGCCATCAAAACAGTAAGCGTCCCCTTGGGAAGGGCACTTTTCCTGACTGATCTCTTACAGAACTGAACAAATGTGCCTCACAGTGTTTCCCAGGAGTGGCGCACACACATATTCTGTTACAGTAGTTAGGGTTCACTTTAATGTGTATTCTGTATTTTCATGTATCTATGTGTATGTACGCACACATAATAAAGAAGCACATTAAACCACTGTTTGGGCAAAGTTAAAGTAAGTATTTCAGTTAAAGTTCAGCTGATTACAAGTACTGTTTAGAAAAGAGTCTGAAAATTTTCAGATTTTAAATTTTTTTAACAGTTTAGGTCATATGTGGATGTGGTAGATGCTGTGAAAATGGTTTAGGAATGGCTGAAGCTTGGAGATTATTGGAAATTGAAGTAAATATGAAAATTATAGTTTTCCTTCTTTTTCTTGTTACATTTACGTCATAAGATTACATTTTTTATTAAACACATCTAGTGGATAATCATCCCAAAGATGAATTTCCGTCAGTCTCTGGGATGGGGGTGGTACTGCTTCCAGGACTGGGGTAGAGAGGCCTGGGGAGTCCTTTGGGGGAGCACAGGGGGCGGTTGTTTCGAATGCTCCTCTCCCAGAGTGAGAGTTGTCTTGGGGAGGAGAAGCCGAGGTGAAAAGGCATTTGCATTCCTCACAGATGATGAGCATGTTCGGGAAGATGATGGTGACCCCGGTCGAGCTACACAGGAGCCTCAACACCAGGGTCTGGCAGGCCCACACGCAGGCCTGGGACACCATTTTCAAGTCAGGTAATCCGGCCACACACGCCCGGCAACCCTGTCTCTGAAGCTGCTGCCAGAAGGTCTGGAATGATCTTCTTGGCCTGACCACCTTGATCCTTTGGTGGAGTTGGGCCTACTGATTGTTTAGGCTTTGCAAGTACATGAGTTTGGGGATGGCCTGGTATAGATGAATTCTAAGGAAAAGGCAGGAGACAGCTTTCTGTCATCTTTGGGAACTAGGAGTGGTTAAAAGCAAGAGTTTTGGAATCAGAGATACTTGGGTTCAAGCTCTGCCACTGGTGTGGAGGGTTAGCAAAATGTGCTATCTCCTTTACATCCTCGGTCCTCTTGTCTCTAAAATGGGGGCAGGCCCAGTGGCTTAGCGGTTAAGTGCGCACGCTCCGCTGCTGGCGGCCCGGGTTCGGATCCCGGGCGCGCACCGACGCACCGCTTCTCTGGCCATGCTGAGGCCGTGTCCCACATACAGCAACTAGACATACAACTATCTACTGGGGCTTTGGGGGAAAAAAATAAATTAATTAAAAAAAAATTAAAATGGGCTAATAATAATAATACCTACCTTGATGCAACTATTTCTAGGTCTAATATAGATAATGTAAAAACCTGGTATATCACAATATCTCAATGGATCAGAGCTATTTCTGCTACATTATGGAGGGAGTAGTTGGTGCTAGGTATTGTTCTATGAGTACACACATACACACACTAATTGAATTCTCACAAAAACCTGTAAGTTAGGTCCTTCTGTTAGCCCCGAGTAACAGAACTGAGGCATAAAGAAGTTAAGTGACTTTCTCAAGATTACATGCTGGGTGATGGCACAGCCAGGGCTTGAAGCTGGGCAGAAGGGCTCCTGAAGCTCAGACTCCAAGAGCTGTACCATTTATTGTCGTCATTATTGTTGCCATCGTCACCGTTAATTTTACTGGTGGTGGCTTGTATAATGGATTGAAGTGAGGGCGACACATGCTTAGAATGTACTTTACAAACATTAGAAATTTTTACCATTATTGTCAACATGCATGGGCACTGCACTTGTGTGTGTGTGTGTGTGTGTGTGTTGGATAACACTGGAGGAGGGGGTTCTGCCCTCCTCTACTACCCAGATTTGGGAGCCAAACCCCACTTTGCCTGTATTAGTGACCATATCAGCTAGACACCTGGATCTGGGTCTAAGTTCTGATTCTGAGAGCAGACCCAAATCCCTCCTCTGTCTCACGATGATCTCTTCCAAGCTCTGAGCTCTTGCTACTCAACGTGTGGCCGGCAGACCAGCAGCGTCAGCATGCCCTGGGAGCTTATTAGAAATGCAGTCTTCCAGGCCCGCCCCAGACCCCTGATTCCAAATCTGCATTTTGAGAAGATGCCTGGGTGATTCTTGTGCACGTGAAAGTTTGAGAAGCCTTGCTCATGTGGGCATTGATCAATCCTCATCAACATAACAACAAGGCAATATGTGCTCATCTAACAAATTGTCAACATCCCTGAAAAGACCCTTGAGATGTTGCAAGGAGGATTTGATTTTAGGTTCCTTTTTGTTCTTTTCCTTATCCTAATTTTCAACTAACTTCCTCTCCGTTTTCTCTTTTCCAATAGTGAAATCATGTATCAACAACCAATTAGAGAAATATTCAGAGCAGCCCAGCATGGGTTTCCTTTGTGATATTTATCACCACAATCAGCTTTCAAAGAAAGAGTTGTACGCTGCGGTCACGGAGCTCCAGCTGGGTGCGATAGAGACGGTAAGAGTGGGCCTGATTTAAATAGTCATTCAGCTCACTCATTCCCTGAGGATTAACTGAGCACTAACTTGGCAAAAATAAAAAGTCTCATCCTGGATGTGGTGGGAGGCCCAAAGCACAACCTTTGTGCTTAAACATACGGGGGAAGAACTCATGTGCTCTAGTGATGAAAATCCAGAGCAGGACCCCAGTGTCGTGGCGACGTGCGCACTGCTGTGGGAATTCAGAAGCAGTAAAATTCCACCCCATAGCAAGATAATCTAGGTTGTTAAAAATTGAGTATATTTTAGGAGGTTGCACATGTTACCCCTAAACCGTGTCTATTGTTTGTTATAAAAATACTGGGGCAGGGGCAGGCCAGGTGCATCGTGGTTAAGTTCGCACGCTCTGCTTCAGCGGCCTGGGGTTTGCGGGTTCAGATCCCAGGCACGGACCTATGCACCGCTCATCAAGCCATGCTGTGGCGGCATCCCACATACAAAACAGAGGAAGATCGGCACAGATGTTAGCTCAGGGCCAGTCTTCCTCAGCAAAGAAAAAAAAATTGTGGGATACTCTCTGCCAGTCCAATAATATTTTTTTTCTGCTTAAAATTGTAAATATAGTGAGTTTGTGAAAACTCAATTTAAGTTAAACAGTTAATTTTATTTTATTTATTTTTTTTTTTTAAAGATTTTATTTATTCATTTTTTTCCCCCCACAGCCCCAGTAGATAGTTGTATGTCATAGGTTCACATCCTTCTAGTTGCTGTACGTGGGACTCGGCCTCGGGTTGGACGGAGAAGTGGTGCCTTGGGGCGTGCCCGGGATCCGAACCCCGGCCGCCAGCATCAGAGCACGCGCACTTAACCGCTAAGCCACGGAGCCGGCCAGAAACAGTTAATTTTAAATACAAAATTCTGTCCCTGGTGTGGTTGATACTCCTGGTAAATGCTCACATAGCCAAACTCCAAACACTGGTTCTGACAGGCATTAGGTGGGTCTGCTTGTTTTGATTCATCGTTTGAGCTGTCCTTGGACTGATGCATGTTAATTTCGCTCACAGGCCCAACATCTCGTCCACCTGTAGTCTCTAGGAAGAATGTCAATGTCGCTAGTTCATTTCTTTTCCATGTTTCTCCCGTTCTGTAGTGTTTCTGTAGTCTGAAGAAAAAGTAGGGTCTTCTCTATCAGGGGGAATAGCAAGGTTGTAATTTCTCCTCATGCCCCAGGAGGCTGTCGAGAGAGGGAGTTCATTTCAGCTCACTCTCCTATTGACTCACTTATCCCGAGAGGCTCTTTGGATGATCAAAGTAAAGCTTCACCCATCCTTCTTTTTTTCCCCACTGGAACGTGAGCTCCAGGAGGGTGATGACTTGGTTCCTCCCCTGCTGTATTCCCAGGACATAGAACAGCACTTGGCCTCTAATAGCTGCTCAATGAACACTTGTTCAAGAAATGAAAACATTCAGGAACTCTTGAGTGGCTACTGTGTGCCAGGCACCGTTCCAGGTGCTTGAGAGACCACCGTGAACCAGAGACAAAAGTCCTCGCCTTCATGGCACTTCAGTGCTAGCCGGGAAGATAGACAACAGACATGTAAACAAACAAGTAAATGTGATCATTTCGGATAGTGGTACAGAATGCGGAGGAAACCATCAGGGTGATGTGATAGAAGGAGATGGAGATGGGGGATGAGATTCCCTCTCTGAGGAAGTGATACTGGAGCTGACTCTGGAATGAGAAGGAGCCAGGGAAGATCTGCTGGAAGAGCACTCCATGGAGAAGAAATAGCAGGTGCAAAGGCCCTGGGGCAGAAAGAGGGATGGAGCTGGAGACCTAGCAAATGTGGTCAAGTTGACATTGGAGAAGTCAGCAGGCCATGTTAACCAGGAGCCTTAGTGAGGCATTGGGATATCATTACACCTGTGATGGAAAGCTCTTGGAGGGTTTTAAGCAAAGGAGTAGCCTGATCAAATTTATGTTTTGTAAAGTGGGCTCTGACTGGTGGATCCGGAATGCACCTATCGGAGGGAGAGTGGAAGCAGGAAGACCAGCTATGAGACGGTCTCCTCCACAGAGGTCAAGCCAGGATAGTTTGCGTCCACGAGGTTTTCCAGGCCGCTTCCCCTGGATTCAGCCCCTGCAGCTATCCTCACAGGCCCGGGCTGTCTCACAGGGTTTGGCGAAAGCTACAGTTATCTGCCTTTCGGAAACTCTGTTTGGTATTTGCGGGAATGGACCTGCTGATATGGTTAAATGTTTCTTTTTTAGTCCTGGCAAGTTGCATTTGGAAAATCAGAGAAATTTGAAAGTCGATCTAGTTTGGCAGCTACGCCCTCTTCCTGTTTTGTAAATTGGACTCTTGTAATAATGCCGTCTACAGTGTATTTGCAGCAGAGGCTGCCACTCTCTGACATGAAGGAGCCTGCCTTGGAGGCATCTTCTTCCAAAAATAATAGATACCATTGGCTCCAAATCGTCGTGCACTTTGCTCGTTTATGGAAGTGGACATAGCACTTAGCAAAAGCGCCTTCACGTCTGCGGCGGGAGGACGCAATGACCATTTTTACAGGAATATTTGGCTTAAATTAGCTAAAAAAAGGCCTAAAAAACAAATACGTGTGACTACCCGTGGTGAATATTGTGAAGCTAAAAGCTACACTAGCTGTTTCTGCCAATATTTTTTTTTCTCTTGTCATCGCCTTTGGAAAGGAAATAGAAGATGCCACTTAAAAGACCGTGAGATTTTGTCAGAAACTGTGGCTGTTTCCTTGAAATATTCAACTCAATGCTAGAATTTCTTATTTTGGTGTTAGCACCCTCCTATGAGGGCGCTTTGCATGTGTCTGAAACCCTGAGTACAGATAATGCTTTTACATTTTTGTGGTAACTTTTTAGGGTGTGGCAAAAAAGCTTTCTTTTAAATTCCAGACGTGCAGTTTCTTATGCATTTGCACTGTAAAATTAAAAAAAAAAACTCTTATTAGCAACACTCCTAGGATCTCCATGCCTCTCTCCCCGCTCAATTTTTACATCAATTTTTTTCCATTAAAGAATTCTTTAATTAAATGTTTTTTATTTTGAGATAATTATAGATTTGCATGCAGGTCTAAGAAAAAATAGAGAGGGGTCCCTGTGTTCTTCACCCACTTTCCCCCAATGGTAGCATCTTGCATAACAATAAATCGTTGTCACAACCGGGAAATTGACATTGATACAATCCAGGCAACTTGTTTTCATTTCACCAGTTTTACATGGACTCATTTGTGCTCAAACAATTTTTATATCAAACTATATTTTAAGTGTCCTATTGCAGCTGATTATTTCAAGGATTCTATTTTGATTCCTTCAGTAAGTAAGCTATCCTTAATTGATATGTTTTGTAAAACAAATCTGACTTTTCATATATTGTATTTGTCTCAGTCACAGTGGATAAGGGCACGTGAAAAAGCATCACAACATATTTGCCGAGCAAGGTGGTGGGCATCATCTTTTGTTCCGCTCATACTGGTTTTAAGACAGTTTATTGCAGAAACTTAAGTTTGTGTCCATTTGGCTTTCAGACAGCGAACAGCTTAATGTGGATTCTCTACAATTTATCCCGTAATCCCCACGTGCAACAAAAACTTCTTAAGGAAATTCAAAGTATATTGCCTGAAAATCAGATGCCGCGGGCAGAGGATTTGAGGAATATGCCATATTTAAAAGCCTGTCTGAAAGAATCTATGAGGTAAGAACGCAGGCCTAAGCCACTCTGAATGTGTTAGAAAGCTGTTCTCTTAAGTACATAATAAGGGGTCCGGCTCCCATAGACAGCTCCCACAGTTGATTCATAGACATTTATCAAACTGCAAAAAAGAGCCTTTGGAGCATGTTCCTTTTCTATTACTCATTTCCTAAATCATTTGGGCAAATTCTATTAAATCTTGGAAAGTCAGTGTCCTCCCCTTTAAATCAGTAATAATAATACTCTAACGAGTGCTATGGGCACTAATTAAGATTGGAGGCATGATTGAAGGCTCTGAGGTGAAAGCCTAGCTAGGGAACCATATTATTATATGATAAGACATACAGACATCTCTGTTTTTGAGCCTCTAGTATAAAAGGTTCTTTGAAAATTCTTTCTACAGCCTTCCTGGAAATCAAAACTCACAGCACCTTAGGATTAGAAGGAAGCAGCTTTAATTTCATGCAGGGTAGCTAGGAGAAACCTAGAACAAACATCCAGCTTAAGGTGAAGCATGAAAATCATACACAGTTGAAGCCTGGAGTGAAACAGGGAAAACCACCATTAATAGCTGCTAAGCAGGCTTGTACTGGGGGTCTAACCAACACAAGAAGACAGGAATCAAAACAAGAGGTGTAAGGATCGGGAAGAAAGAGACACCACTTCTTTATGAGGAGTTGGGATCGTGTTCACTTTTTGAGGATGCAGTCATGCAGCAATTATTTATTTAACCAGAATCTGCATTCCCATCAACACTGGAGCTAAGACTTGGTCTGTGGCCACCTTTACATCCTTGATTTTGTTTTTTTCAGGCTCACCCCGAGTGTGCCATTTACAACGCGGACTCTTGACAAGCCGACGGTCCTGGGTGAATATGCTTTACCCAAAGGAGTGAGTAGAATTTGTACAGTCTGGACCTTACAGAGCTTTGAAAGATATACTTTCCAAATATTCGTCAGATCTCCCTAAAATTTCTTACCAGGAGAGCATTCACTTCGTATATATGTAGATTGTAGTACATAGTTGACATGTTGCATAGTATTCTATTAGGAGTAATGGCTATAGAGACAGAGAGACCTGGGTTCAAGTAGGCCTTGAGTGAGTTCCGTGACCTCCGTGAGCCTCAGCTTTCTCATCTGTAGAATGGGGATAATAAAAGAATCTACCACGTGGGGTTGTTGTGAGAATGTGATACAAAATTTTAAAGTTCTTTACCTATTTATTACGTGCACACTTCAAGCACTTAATACATTTGGCAATCATCATTATTACAAATTTGTGGGTTACTTTTACATTTATAAGGTGATTGCTTTTGTAAATTTTGCTATTCTAACATTTTCTTCCGGTTAATTTCAGCGCTATGTGTTTCTGTGTGTTTTTAGACAGTGTTGACGCTAAATACCCAGGTGTTGGGATCCGATGAAGAAAATTTTGAAGACTCAAGTCAGTTTAGGCCTGAACGATGGCTTCAAGAGAAGAACAAGATCAATCCCTTTGCGCACCTTCCATTTGGCATCGGGAAAAGAATGTGCATTGGCCGCCGGTTAGCCGAGCTCCAGCTCCACTTGGCTGTCTGCTGGGTAAAACCCTGACTGGGTTTCTGTGCTTGGGCTCTGTGCTGTCCACAAGGCGGGGCAAGAGGGGTAATTCTGCTTTTTTGTGCACGTGTGTTCCAGATCGTCCGCAAATACGACATCGTGGCCACGGACAACGAGCCAGTGGAGATGCTGCACTCGGGCATCCTGGTGCCCAGCCGGGAGCTCCCCATCGCTTTCCGCCAGCGATAAGAGGCCTCAGGTGAGCATCTGGGATGCTGTGGATGACCGAGGGGTGAGCCAGACTCGGGTTTGAATCCCTGCTCGCCACTGATTCACGGGGTGACTAAATACTTACAGCCCAGAGCCTGTCCTCAACCAAGTGCTCCGTACTACAAGCTGCTCTTAGAGTTTCTGCGTGTGAATATCGGTGGAGGACAAGCTTTTTCTGTCAAGGGCCGGTTGGCAAGTATTTTAGGCTTTGCTGGCCATTAGGTCTCTCTCACATCCACTTAACTCTGCCTTGTAGCTTGAAAGCAGCCTCAGACAATTTGTCAACGAATAGGTGCAGCTGTTGTATTAGTTTTCTATTGCTGCTGTAACAAATTACTAAGACTTGTGTTAAATAACACAAATTTATTATCTTACAGTTCTGTAGGTCAGAAATCCGACACAGCTCTTACAGGCTAAAATCAGGCGTCGCCAGGGCTGCATTCCTTTCTGGAGCTCTAGAGGAAAATCTATTCCCTGGCCACCTTGGGTTGCTGGCAGAATTTAGTTTCTTATCGTTGTAGGACTGAGGTCCCTATCTTCTTGCCGTCAGCTCAGAGCTATTCTCAGCTTCTAGAGGCCACCACATTCCTTAGTTCATGACCTCTTCCTCCATCTTCAAAGCCAGCCAGAGCCAGTTGAGTCCCTCTCCATGCTTTGACTCTCTCCTTCCTCTGTCCAATCTCTCTGACAGGATATTATTCAGGATAATCACCCCATCTCAAGGTCCACAACCTTAATCACATCTGCAAAGTTCCTTTTGCCATGCAAACTAACATCACAGGTTCTGGGGATTAGGGCATTGACATTTTTTGAGGGCCATTATTCCGTCTACCAAGATGATGTTCCAATAAAACTTTATTTATAAAAACAGGTGGTAGGCCCTATTTGACCACAGGGCCTCTGTTCACATACCCCTGGCAGATAAGTGTATATATTTACCAGCCTGTATTAAATATAACATAATACTTTTTTCTGCAGTATACCATTCGCTACCTTTTCTGACAAGATAGGTGTTCTCATACCATCTTCACAACTTTTGTCCTATCCATATGCCGACTACTATTTAATTACTGCTTAATTATTTTCTTTAAATGAACACAGGCCTAATGGTATATTTAGCCTTATTCCCAAGTAGCAATTTCCTGGATGAAATGCTAAACTTTTCAATGTAGTTTTTTTCCCCTACTACACAATATAATGAATTTTTAACTATTAAAGTGATAAAAAGTTAACCTAGGAAACCTCGAATGTCATCCTTATGGAACTATGACATTTCCAACATATGGCTTTGTAGAATCACCTGTCAATATTCAAACGCAGACTCAATCATTCTGCCCTTTCAACAGCAGCTCCTAGAGTTTGCCTAGAACTAGTTACTATTTGCTAACTGCAAGTTAAGGTGGATTATTTGAGGAAACAAGCAGTTATAGATGAAATTTCTGAATGAGGCCCAAATGAACTCCTCCCCAAGCATCTAGTACCACTAGGCATCTGTCAGAAGCATCCCAACAGAGTTGAATCAAGTAGGATAATGGCGGAATTCTAGCTTAAATTTGAAATTGCCAGGCTTCAGCAAGAACAGCACACACATTTAGCGTGGTGGACCACACCTTTGGCAAGAGCCTGTGGCACTTTCGATTTTAGCATTTATTTTTTACTAATAACTCCTCTTGTTTAATTATACTTCTTTGATATACAATTGGGGTATACTTTATTTTCCAGATTTTTTTTTTTATTTTTTTTTACCAAGACCAAGAACAGCAATTTTTACACTCCTGCAAGAATGGTGCTCATGGCTTCCACATTACTGGAAAGCAGACTTCAAAACAGAGCAAGAAGCAGCACACAGAGAACATTTAGACACACGTGTTGATACTCCGTCTTCTGTACAATTTTTCCAGAAGCTGTACTGTCTACGTAGATGATGGGATTTATGAAGATTGTATCTGACTCAGGGAAGTAGATTACATGCTGGAATACAAGGCACTCTCAGAGTTTCCCACTGGCTTACACTTAACTGATGTCAGCACCATCCTGACTCATATAGAATTGTCTGTGATCCTGTTTTCTCTTGCGTCTTGCACGACATGAAAGGAAGGCTGAGCACTTGTCAGTTAGTCCAGTAAAAGTCACTAAATGTTTCTATCCCTGCCCTACCAAATTCACTACTTGAATCTTCACTTCCCAAGAGTAAGTTTACATTTCACAATGAAAGAGCTACTCCAGCTAAATTTTCTGGAGCTCTGGGTAATACGGACAATCCATTTACTGTAACTCCAGCTATGGTACTATTTGGGAAAATACTTGCTTAATAACGTAAGCAAAGCTAAATGTTGGTTAGTTATCAGGCCCCCATGAAACTGTGTTTTCCTGTGTTGAAATGAAAACGCTGGGAAATTAGAAAATATCTCTATTTTAAGAAGTACTTTAATGAAATCAAAACCTCTTATCTAAGAATATCTTAATGATTTACTGTGACATCATTTTGTTAAAGGACCCTGAAATTCTTTATTTAGTTAATGTATTTCCTCTGTGGCATTAAGGAGTGGATCAACAGTTTTTAAATTGTGTGTGTGTGTTCTAATGGCAATTTGCTTACGTTCTATTTAAAAATATATATGGTATTTGATTTAGGTTTAGGGCAATGTTCTAAAGTTCAGTCACAGCTTAAAAATATTCAGTGTGACATTAAGAAAGTGACTTCCCCTGCCTCAATTTTCCCATGTATAGAATGGGACAGTGGTAAAATGTGCATACGTTATAGATTAACTATATAACATTTGTTTTACGATTTGAACTCCTTGGGAAAATATGATCTTATGAATGGAAAATGCATACAGATTTATGCAATACTTATAAAACTTTCTAAACAAGTGTGTTTACGTATGGTTTATTTGCACATATTTTTACTACTACTTTTCCTAAAAGCAGACTGTATATTTCTGTATATTTGATAAAGATTTCCCTTTTTAGATTATATTTTTAGAATATTTCAGGATAGATTCATATCTTTATATTTTAATAAATATGTACATATAACTAGAATAAGTATGTGCTTTCTCCCTGCTGTGAAATTATTTTTAGAATTATAAATCCACATGTTGTCAGATTTCATCGGTATATCTTCTTTGAATTCTCTGCAAGTAAGAATAAAACTTTTAAAACATTTGAGAGATGTTTTCTCTTTATTGCATTTGCTACAATAAAATTTAAAAATTTAAACTTGTCTCACTAGAAAATTTTCTCATGTGGCCATTTTACAAGCCCTATATCTCGAAATCTACCCTTACAAAAATCTGGACTTCGATAGCAGTTTCACAGAAAGGTATAATCATTTGAATAGCAAAATAATTTTCCTTTTTTTGGTGCTTAAATATTTTTCAAGTCCATTTACTTCTATCTCCACCTCCTTCACACTGGTTGTGGCCACTAATATCTCTTGCCTGGACCACTGCAGAAACTTCCAGTGGATCTCCATCTCGCTTCCCTCCAGTCTGTTCTTTGTACACTTGCCATATTGGTCTTTTCAAACCTTACCATGTCTCTTCCCTGTTTCTGTGGCTTCCCATTGCTCTTACAAAAAGACCCAATTCCTTAAGCTGGACTTCAGTGGCCTGTAAAGTATGGCCCCACTGACTCACAGGCCTCAGCCCACAGCACCCACCCCTGATACCTCTGGGCTCCGGACACACAGGCTTCTGCGTTTCTTCCATTCCTTGAACACTATCTGCCTGCAAGTTTTTGCACCTGCAGCCCTTCCCTCCACCCTCCTTCCCCCTGGCACTCTCTTTCTTTACCTGTTCTTCTCCTATACATCATCCAGAACCCAGCTCAAGCTTCCTGGAGGAAGTCTTCTTTGATCACGGAGATCCCCCAGAAGCTGACCCTCGGACCAGAATTTATTAAGGAAGTGATTCCAGGGGAGACCTGTGAGGGAGTGAGGGCAGCAGGATAGGGAAGGGAAAGGAGCCAAAGAAGGGGCCCTTCAGGTAGTCCCAGCCTCAGCCGGATCCCGCAGGGGGCTCTGGAGTGGACCTTAGCATGGTTTGTTCTCCACGTGACGGGGTACTTCAGGCTGCCCCATGGTTTGTGCTCCTCGTGATGGGGTACTTCAGGCTGCTCTGGGGGAATGTCAGCTCCCAGGTCCCTCTAGCTCTTAGTGTGTCCAGACAAAATGGCTGTACGGGCCCCAGGGCAGTCTTTGAGGAAGGCTACAGGTGCCAGCCAGTAGAAGGGAAGCATGCAAAAGTGGAGAAAGGGCACCCCAACAGGTGAAGAGTGCGAGGGGATCTGGATGGAGCTATGACAGTGTCTGCTACCCCTCGCTGCCCTGAGCAGGTGCCTAGAGTGGACGTTGACTAACAGTGGTAACCGTGGTGATGATAACCGATATTTATTGACCACTCTGCACCAGACGTTCTAGTGAGCACTTGATACAATTAAATTTGATACCTTCTATTTTGTCCAAACGTGATTGCCTGCCAAATAGTGATTATTCTAATTCCATCAATCCTTCTACTTTTATTAGTTGACATTCTGTCGGGAAGAATTTCTTCTTAATTTATTTATATCAGTGTGAGCTTGTGGAGTCTTATGTTTTTTGAATGAGTTATAATCCTTCCCTATCATTATTTATTTTGATGTCCAAATTGTCTCAGACTTGGCTAATGGGAGCCTCTTCAGACAGGTTCCTGTGTGTTTGTTTTGTTTTGTTGACAATTCATCATCATTTTTGAGTCCTTCCTTACTTTCTGGAACAATAAGATATTCCAGGCTCATCTTATACTTTACCTGTCCCGGCCCTGGAATCATCCATTTCTTCAAGAATCCCTAGTTTCTTTCAGTGGAGAACGGCAATTAGAAACCAAGATTTTGGCTCTAGCTGTGCTCATTGCTACTGGAATTTTATTGCTTCTAGATCTTCTTAGCGGACAGAGCTAGGAAATATGTATGAGTGTGTGTGTGTGTGTGTGTGTGTGTGTGTGTGTGTGTGGAGAGAGAAAGAAAGTCAGAGGAGATAGAGAAAGAGAGACAGGGACAGAGAAAAGAACAAAGCAAAAATAGTAAAATGCTAACACTTGGGAAATCTGAGCTAAGGGTATATGAGAATGCTTTGTTCTGCTCTTGTAGCTTTTCTGAAATTATGTCAAAATAAAAAGTTAAAAGAAAAACATCGAGTGGCAGTTTAGCACAGTGGTTAAGAACTGAGTGCTGGAAGCAGATAAAATGAATCTGAGTTTAAATCCCAGCTCCCCCACCTCCTAGCTAGGTGACATTGGCAAGTTATTCTGACCTCTCTGTGCTTTAATTTTCTCATCTGTGAACTGGGATAATGACCACAGTGCACCTTATAAAGTTGTTGAGAGAATCTTCTAGATGTCTGGCACTTTCTGTGTCCTCCATAAGTACGAGGCATTTAAAAATGCACCAACGGTGAACAGTTGTGAGATTGGACATACGATTTCAGATTTCTGGCTTCCATGGAAAAACAGGTGGTCTGGTGTGCGTGGCCACGATCCCCCAAGGTGCTCAGCTGGAACGGGGTCCTTGCTGAGAGGCGGGGCGTGTGCCTCAGGCCCCACCACCCCTGACCCAGTCTTCCCTCGGTTTTATTACCTGCCACGCCTCATTTTCAAACTCCACTTTGCACCTCCTAGAAATCGACTACATTTGCCCCTTAGTCTTTAAGGAATCTCATTGGCTTTCCAAACTAAAATGCACAAATCTCCGATTAGGGCAGCTAACATTTATTGAGCATGTTGTAGGCCCTTTCCTGTACCTTGTCCCATTGATTCCTTCCATGGCCTTGCCAGGGATGTGTGACTCTTCCCTTTGTTGATAGGCTTGGAGAAGTCGGGGAAGCCCGGTAAGCAGAAAGCCCTGATCTCTGACTCCACAGCCCTTGCTCATTTCCCTGCACTTAGTGGCGCTCAAAGAACCTATAAATGGGTCAGTCAATTAATCTATCAGCAAGAATTGAGTATAAGCCTATGGAGCAACTTTAGTGGAAAGCCAAGTCTCCGTTTATGATTCAGCCTATTTGTTGAGCTTTCTCTAATCTCCCAGATTGAACGTTGACCCAAATGACATAATCACTTATTGTTATGTCCATGATTGTTTGGTCCTGCAGAACCTCCCTTTATCAGCAAAAAAATATTTGCAGAACTCTGAATCATCAGGATGCCTCACACCTGGGCCTTCCAAGTAGCATAACTCCCAAGTACTGATGCTTTAGAATTAATTAAGACATTTGCACAGTGGATGCTTTTTCCTCCCAAATTTGTTTTGCTTTAGGGAAAATGAGTGTGAGATACTCTCTGCACATGTTGAGCAGAAAGGTGAGGTGATGGGAGGAAAAGAGATCTGGAAGTCAAAATTAATATTAAGTCAAGAGTTGACTGCATTTACTTGAATGATAAATGCTTTGTCATTGTTTTTTCATTCGCATTTTTCTTTTTAATAAGGCGATTTCTTCCTTTAATTCATTTATTGTTGATGCTTCTTCAGTTATAATTTGCCCAAGTCTCTTCATAGCAAGTGACATCTACTGGAAGCCAGTAGATGTCCTCTGGTGTGTGCCAACACCAGTTGATTGGTGATGGCGGCCTGAAACACAGTACTGAGAAGGACACGAAAGTTGAATCCAGACACAGCAGGAAGAGAATAACGATCAGCTGGCGTTGTCTGCCAACAGCGCCCGAAGAGAGATTCACAGCCTGTGTTATGTATTTGCTTATCCTCTACGCAATATATTCTGGATACCAAACTTATAGGTATGTAAGGAGAATAGCTTACATTTATTAAACATTAACTGTGTGCTTGGCACTGTATTACATTGATTTTTTTCCAGTTTTTTTATTAAGGGTGCGTATGTACCCCCTTACAAGTTATGAGCAGGATGAGTTTTAGATATAACATGCACAAATAATTTCATTATATAGTGCTAATGTGTATGTTTACAATTATCTTCTGGTAATACTAGTTCTTTTAAAATTTCTATTAGTATTATCAAATTTGCTTTTTAAATAAGTTGATTTAAATTTTAAAGGGGAGATGATGGTAAGTGAACAATATTTCATGAGGCATACAAATTAAGCAACAATCATGAAAACGGCACAAGAATAGCTAGAAATTTGGAATTGCTGGAATCTAATCACCCTATGATGAAGCTGTGAGTAGACTCTCCATTTTACAGATGAGGAAACTGAGGCTTGGAGATTAATAATATGCTTAAGGTTCATGAAACTAGTATGGAATGGGGCCAGGATTTGAACCCAGGAAGTCTGATTTTGAACCAGGAAGTCAGACACTCAGATGGCCCCCCTGATCGTGTTATAGAAGACTGTCACATCTATCCTCCCAGGAGATTCTCTCCTTTGCTGGTTTTGATGAGTAAGCAGCTATGCTGGGAGGCCCACATGACAAAGAACTGAGGGCAGCCTCCTATTAAAAAGGAAAGCCCAAAAAGGAACCTCATAAGTCCTGAATTAACCATCTGAACCAGCATCATTCACTGATTTATCCAATATCTATTAAATCTTTATCTATTCAATTGCATACTTTTTAAGCATAAAGTAATTCTGCTCTCATGTTACAAGAGGTGTTCCTTATTCCCACCTAGAAATTCTCTGTTCTCCAAGCGTAATTCACTAGGGGAACAAGCTCATCCCACCTTTCAAGCTTGGATTTATTCGTTCTTTTTTAATACCTAAATTGTAGGAAATTATCTGAGATCACTGTTCTCAAACAGTTTTAAGATTTTTAATTCCAGGTACATTTTGATTGTAGGAAAATCCCACATATGAGTTATCTCACCTCTCTTTGAAAATGGATAAATGAAAGCAAGCAATAAAACAAGAAAGTGAGTAAGAAGAGAGGCACCAATGTTTTTGAGACATCAATGAAGTGGATTCCAGTTTTCATTAAGTAACAGAGGCAGATTATTAATTAAAAAGAACAACTAAAATCATTAAGCCACACAGATTAGCTCATGATTGCCTTCTAGAGGTATAGAGTTAGCTAGATCAGAGCTATAGAAACAGCAGAATAAAACAAATATTTTGCCATTGAGTTCTCAATGAGATTCCTGAAACTAATTCCATCTTTTTTTTCTTCTTCGAGTTTCCGGAGAAAGGTGCTGAGTCTGACTTTGGACAAGCATTAAGTCAACTTGCCAAATCTTTCCGAGGTTCACTAGCAAGTGACCTGGAAAAAAATTCATATTAAGGCTTTGAAAGTCTACAAGTTCCGGAAGAACTTAAAATAGGTAACTCATCAACTAGCCCAGAATGAACTTAGGATAAGCTTGTCTAGCACGTTCCTTATCGGGACCAGAAAAAAAATCAGAAAACAACTCCATTTGCGGAAAGGACCGTTCAATTGTATAGGTCAATATCAAACTTCTTAGGTAATGAGGGACTGTGGTGATTATTCACGTTCTGGCCGATCTGATGAAATCACATTTTATCCCTAAATTTCTAAATGACTTTGAACAAGAGATCTTGGAAGCTCACAAAGCTACACTAGTCTTCCAAAATGAAATGGATAACTTGCCTTCTTTTCCTATTTTCAGAAAAGCTTTGTATTGTTGGTATCTTAAAAGTTATTTCTAAAACTCACCTATAAAACTATACAGGTATGGATAGGACTAGCTACATAGTTTGCAGGGTCCAGTATAAAATGAAAATGGGGAGCTCCTCGTTAAAAAAAAAAAAATTAAGAATTTCAACATATTGGCACAATGCATTAAACCAAGCGCAGGGCATGGGACCCCATGTGATTGCCCAGTAAGTGTGGCATGGAAATGTTTGACCACCGCATCAATTCCTTTAATGGTTACTGCTTTATGCAGATTTTCCTCTTCTTCTTGGGTCAGTCTAAGTAATTTACATTTTTTTCTAGAAAATTTTCAATTTCATTTAAATTTATAAACTTATTGGCACATAGTTGTTCAGTGTATTCTCTTATACTTTTTACAATTCTACTATATGTAGAATTTTAAAAATTCTTATCATTATTTATTTGTGTGCTTTCTGTATCTCGACCAAAACCTATGTCTTTTGTCTTTTGAAAGAACAAAACTTTGGCTTTTCCTTCCCCACTTCATGAATTTATGCTTTCATTTCTATTATTTCTTTATTTCTGTTTTCTTTTTATTTATTTTTCTTTTCCCTCTGACTTCCATAGCCTTAGAAATTAAAAATAGGGCTTGGAATCTTTTCCTTCAAAAAAACCACTAGTTTTAAAAATGTATTTTTAGTTCCAAAATTTTAGGTACAAATTTTCTGAATTAGGAAAGGAGCAAGAGCCTGGTGAATGAGAGATGTCTTAGAAACCAGGATGTCACAGCTCACATCCAACTGTCCTCATGCCAGGTGACACAGGTTTCAAACTGGTGCTGCTTTCTTGCAGGGAATAAATGCCACAAACTTCACAATTACTCACACTTGTGAATATCGCTTTAGCGCCACATTTTCCCTATAAATAAAAACAAAAAATAAGTTAAAAAAATAACCCATTTAAAATGCTTAATGAGAGCTATTGAATTCACAGCTATGAGTGATGAGGTTCCAATAAAACTCTATTTACAAAAACAGGTGTCCAGCCCGTAGGCTGTTGTTTGCCAGTCTGGTTTTTTAAATATTGCCTTAAAATGTTTATCTTAACTACTGAGTTTTTTGGAACCTCCTTAAATTTTGTACCCAGAACGAGAGACTCACTCACCTGTCCTGGCCCTGGTGAGTGACAAAACCTGCATAGAAAGCACCAGAAGGAGTAAGCTGGGAGATCACTAAGTGACGTCATCCCAACCCGCCTGGTAAGTGACGTGATTCTAACACCAACCTCTGCAAAATGCCACAAGACCATACATCATGGGCTTTGGGTTTCATTCCCAATCTTTGAATGGCAAAGGTGTGGACTAGAGAAATAGAATTATGGGATCTGAAAAAACACCTCATCTATATAATATAACATTTATTTATCCAATAGACATTTATAGGGCACTTACCGCCAGCCACTCGTTGTGACAAGTATTTGACATGTTTAGCTCTTATAATTCCCATAGCAACCTTATCACACAGGTGCTATTGTTACCCTAGGTTTGAAAGCTTGATGCTTAGAAATGTTACTTGACTAGAAAGTGGCAACTCCAGGCTTCAAATCCAAGCCCACCTAGGGCTGAAGCTCCCAGCTCCTACCCAGTCAGATGGCTTGCACTGTATTAACTGGGCAAGATGTGTCATTCCCCATCTTCATTTCTTCACGAAACAGGAGTATCTTTCACCATTCCTCATTTCGTCCTTGGAATACAGAAAGACAAAATGAAACCAGTTGGTATAGAAACAATGTAAGGTACTTAACGTTAGTTGTCTATTGCTGCATATGGTTTAAAAGACTTTCTCTTATACAGTTTCTGTGGGGCAGGAATTTATGTGCTGCTTACCTGGGCAGCTCTGGCTTGGAATCTCCCATGAGGTTGGGGTCCAGGTGTAGGCAGGAGCTACAGTCATCTGAGAGCTTGACTGGGGCTGGAGAACTCCCTCCCAAGATGGTGCCCTCATGGAGCAGGCAAGTTGAGGGCCTTTGGTGGGGAGCCTTAGTGTTCCTCACTACATGGACGTCTCCATACGGCTTCTTGAGTGTACTCACAACACAGCTGAACTCCCCCGGCAAGAGCAGTCCAAGAAGGAGCAAGGCAGAAGCCCCATTTTCTTTTGGACATAAGCTTGAAAGTCACACACGTCATTTTTGCGATATCCTATTGGTTACACAGGTCTGCCCTGCTCAATATAGGAGGGGACTACACAAGGGCTTCAATACCAGACTATGAGAATCACTGGGGGCCATCTTGGAGACTGCTACCACTGTGCTCTACCTAGAGAAGCTAATAATAATAATATCATTTACTAAAGTGCTTACTATGTGCCAAGAATGTACTCAGCACTCTACGTACATTATTTCATTTTAAATGCACAGCAACAGCAACAAGTCATTACTACTACCAACCCCAGGGTACAAATGAATAAACAGGTTTGAATAAATTAAGAAATTTGTTTGAAGTTATCTGCCTGGTAAATGAGAGCCTAGACATGGATCTAGGATTAGATTGTAAAATACAAGGTCTTAAAAACTATATTTTATCACTTTATTTTATATGAATTTTTTTAACAGAATTATCCAGACCAACCCAATGGATCAGGGTTTCTCAGCCTCAGCGTTAGCGACATTTAGGGCTAAATAATTCTTTGTCGTGGGGGTGCTATCCTGTGCATTGTGGAATATTGAGTAGCATCCCTGGTCTCTACCTACTAGATGTCAATAGCAGCACCCTCTCTCAGTTGTGCCAACCAAAGATGTTACCAGACATTGCCAAACAGCCCCTGGGGTGCAGGGACGGGGGGGGGGGTGAGGGGGGGGCATCACCCTGGTTGAGAACTACTGCTCTATATCTTTCTCTCACTAGAATGTTTCTCTGTTGAGATACCATTTAAGTACAGTGCAAAATTTCAAGCATTAGATGCAAATTCCATTCATTGAAATAAGAATTTAAAAAGGAGCATGCATTCATTCCACAAACATTTATTGTCTCCCTAGATACCTGTACACACACCTTTAAAAATACCTACACTGGCAGTCGTGAGCTTTCCAAGCTATGTAGGAATGAGTTATTAATTGTTGGCCATCAAAATCTGCACTATGGATTAGCAATGAAACAAAGAATTGGCTTGTCAAAGAATTAGGCTGACTGAATGATGAACCACAGGAGCAATTGAGTTAACTGTAACAAAAGGCGTAGTTTACAGAATGCATTCCATTTACCCAGTTCAGAAGGAATTTCACCTGTCTTTGAAGCAAAGTTTAGGGAATGTATAAATTTCCATGCCCGTGTTGAAATTGCTTTGGAAATCTGTTCACTATTAATGTAGTTTCCTTGCATTCCAGACAGTTCCCGTGGATCTTGTATCAGCCCTCAGAAAGTCATTTGAGAAAAATGACTTGTGATCATGGTATTATTGCTGAAACCATGTTATCGGTAACTCAGTTCAGGATAATGTCTTTGGGAAACATGTTTGTCTCAACAAATTACTGCATTTTTATCTATTATTGAATAATTAGGTGGTTGATGAACTGGGTACAAATGTTATGCCTAACATCAATGCTATTCATTTGAATATATGGATGGAAATCCCTCAAATTTCTAGCAATTTCTGGCAACTTGTAGAAAGTTAAGCCATCAAACAGAATAATAAGGGCTACTTGCTCAGTGTAGCTGGTGACTTAAATTTTGAATACCATGAGAGTTGGGGTTCAGGCAGTCTTGTTCTCAGTTGCTGTGCTAGAACGTAGCCTGATATCTGGTACTTAGTAAGTGCTCAAAAACCTTTGAATAAATGAGTGATCTTTAAAAGTTCATTAGCTTTGTCTCCTAGAAGACTCAGAAGAAATGTAATTCTGGAATGGATTTGAAATCCTGTTTCTTATCCTCCACCATGTTCCAAATAATCTTTTAACACCTTTTGATATAAATACCTGAATCATCAACTCATCCTTTGACTTTGAGAGTTGATTAGATTTTGCACTGCGGTTGAATTTAGGTGCTCTTATCAAGCTGGCCCAATGCTTGACTCACAGCTCACCTGAGGATGAATGGTGAGCCTGCCGAACTTTACCAGACCAAAGAGGAATTTTTTATTACAGGTCTGAGCCTCTGGTATCCTGAATATGCATTACAGGGTTCATCAAGAACCCCAAATTCACTATCCTCCAATCTAAATTGATTTCATGATTGGCTTCCCAGAAGTGTTAGCATCTCACCAAACTTCATGAAACACTTTATTACTATTCTGTAGTAATAAAAACAAAAAAACAAGAACAAGGGAAGTGGTTGATAACATATACTGAGAATTTATGTGCCCATCATTATGGCTAAATTTGTTATAAGCATTATCTCACTTTAATCTTCACATCCCTTGTGAGCTGTGAGGTAGGATTATCTCCATTATTCAGATGAGGAGACAGAAGCTTAGAAAGGTTAAGAAATGGGCCACAAGTTACAGAGCTAATAAGTAGTAGACCTGGACTTTGAACCCAATATTCTTTTTGATCCCAGAGCATGCTTATAACCACTATTATTTATGTCCTCAAATGAGTATCTAAAAAAAAAAAAAATCAAAATAATAGACACCACATAAATTTGAGTTCATATCTAAAAGGAATGGGGAGCAAGCTGCCCTTATGTGGTCTCCTCCTTTCCCACACTGAGCAGGGATAACCTGTGGGACGAACAGATATTATGAAACAATGCTGTGTGATTTCCAAGGATTTCACCTTGCACTCTCTTGGATCACTCTTTCTGGGGGATGCGGGCCACCATGTCGTGAGGACCCTCAAGAAATCCTATGGAGAGGCCCATGTGACAAGGAACTTAGGCCTTTTGCAACAACCGGGACTAACTTACCAGGCATGTGAGTGAGTCAACGTGGAAGTGAATCTCCCAGCCCCAGGCAAGCCTTCAGATAACCCTAGTGCTGGCTAACACCTTCACTGCCACCTCATGAGAGACCCTCAGCCAGAACTGCCCAAAAGCCATCCTGGACCCTTGATCTACAAATACTGTGTGAAATAAAGAATTCTTCCTGTCTTAAGCCACAAAATTTTGGGCAATTTGTTACACAGCAATAGATAACTAATACAAAGAAAAAGGTGTTTTCAAGGCAGTGATTATAATGATGAACCATGGAAACTAAGATGAATAAGGATGAAAGTGAGGAAACACAGAGTGTGTAAACACAGTTGGGTGGATATAACTGAATAGAATCACAAATCCTCACCGTGGTCTACATAACCGGGGCCCTGGTGCTCTCAGACATAGCCTCCTACCCGTCCCCGCGTTCTCACTAAGCATTCTCGCTGATTCCGTTGGTGCTATTGCTATTGTCCCTTTGATAAACCAAGGTCATTCCTGCCTGAGGACTTTTTGCAATTGCAATTCCTTTACCCAGGACACTGTTCCTCCAGATGATTACATGGCTGGCTCCTTCTCATTCTTTAGGTCAGCACAAAAATCACTTCTTCAGAGAGAACGGCCTCACCTGGTGTTGCCATCCTCTTTCCCCCACTAAGCTGCTCTACAACGTGAGCCTGTTTTATCTCCTTCATATTCCTTAGCACTATCTACAATTATTTTGTGTATTTGTTTGTTTATTTATTTATATCCTCAACAAGAATATAAGAGAACAGGGACCTTATCTATCCTGCTCGCTGCTGCATTCTCCAGCGTCTTAGATAATGCCTCGGCTATAGTGGGGTCATAATAAATAGCTACTGAATGAATGGACAAGTAAAAAGAAGCAAATAGAGATAAGAGCTTGAATCTTGACTTACACGAGCAGCACAAAGTACTGACAACAAGGAAATGGCAGTTACACAGTAACTGAGAACATGGAGAGAGCAGCCGTTGAGACGGAACAAGAACAACACCTTTACCCCTGGAGGACTCCAAACCTCCATTCATGACTCAACTCTGGGAGGACAGCCAAGCACAGAGAAACCAGATCCCAGCTTCTGAGTGGAAATGGCACTGCAGCCACATTGACAAGGGTTCAGATGTGTCAGAAAAGAGGTGGGAAGGAATCTCGTACTTGATGAACCCTCCATCCCTACACTGTACCTAATCCTATATCAGGAAGCTTCAGAAGCACCTACCTTTACTTCCTCATGATTTCTTTGGCCCTCTGAATACGGCCACATGGTGAAGTCAGTGTTATCTGGGGAGCCCTTCCTCCAGTTTCATAGAACATCGCAGCTTCAAAGAAAATTTCACCAAAACGTGAGTGATCTTGTATTCATTTGCTATCATGCACTGTCTTACGTTCCACCCTAACTGGAGTAGCTGAATCTGATATTAACATGTTATTGGCAACCAAAGCACAGCAGCCTAGCCCCAGTTATGAATTTACAAGATTTTGATACATCACACACAGGCATTTTTAATCATTAAAGACAAATCAGGAATAGTTTGGATTTGATGCCCAACTGCATGTTGCTTAATGTCTGCAACTGGGCAACTTTAGACTTTAAAGGAAGTGAAACCCAATTCCATGTTGGTTTGAATCACTATCCCCTCAAAGGAGATCTCAGCACATTGTAGGATGGTTAAATACCTGTTTGATGTCTTACCCTGGGAAACGAAGTCCTGTTTTGAAAGGGAAACAATAACATCCTCTTTCTGAGGAAAGGCATTAAGTTCGTGTTTCGTAAACTGTTGTCGGAGCAATAATGAATTCATCTTCATAATCGGGAACTTGGGTGATTAATAATTCTTAATAAAGGTTGATTTGTGTGGCACCTTTACCTCCCCACGGGCATTGAGTGTGGCCATTGGAATGGCTTCATTTCATCTAACCTGAAACACAACTCCTGGGATGGGTCCCAACCGTCACTTGAGTGGTCTAACCAATGGTTAGCATTAGAAACTGAAAATAGCAAACACAAAAATGATGGTTAAAGGAAATGAGGAAATATATCAATGATCATATTCTAAAAAAAGATTTGCAATGTTTATGGTGTTTTTTAATTTTGGTTATTTTTTTCTCTTACTATATGGTGTAAGTAGTGCTCATTTACCTAAAAGAACTTTACCAAAAATCTTGTTTCTTTTTGATAATCAAGACCAATGCTCACATCCTGAGCAATTTTTCCAGTTTCAAAACTGGAACTGTCCTACTGAGTCCTCCTGCTTTTCGCTGAAAAAAAAAAATTCATAAAAGAGCTCTTTGTGGTTTTCAGTGGAAGCTTAGGACCCTTTGTTAGGCAGAGACAGGCTCCAAGAATAAGAGAGATGCTGAGCAGGAGAAGAGGAAGAATAGAAAATAGGAGAGGAGAAAACGAATAGGAGAGATGCTGAGCAGGAGAGGAGACTCGCTGGGCAGAAGCAAACAAAGCCAAAACTTGTTCCTGTGCTCAATGGGGGTGGAGCCATTGACTGTGAGAGGCCATGTAGCCGCGGCTGGGGTAAAGACTCTTGAGGATGGATGCCCTAGGGGGAGCGCTTCTCTGGGGTCACATCACCCTTATCCATCTGTTTGCCTCCCTGACCAGATCCATCTCTGCCCTCCTCTATTTCTGAGAGGCTGACCTCCATGGTCCTCCAAATCCTTTACCAGTGGCTGCCTTTGGGTTCAGCCAGTGGGAGGCAGGTATCAGCAGGTTATCAGAAGATGGGAAGTGAGAGAGGTCAGAGTATGGTTTCTATCCCCGCTCTGGCCACGTGTCCACCACTGGCTTCATCCCACAAGACTACAGTTGCTTCCGGGCAGCCCCTCCTCCACCACCTCAGCTCTCACTGGGCACCCGCAAGAAATATTTCCTCTTCTTGCCCCTTCAGGCTATAACCCTAGTCCTTTGCACAGTTGATGTTTCAAAAAGATTTCTCAAATAAATGAAACAAATATTTCTGATAACCATGGGGAGTACATCCTATCATGTATTCCCAACATGAACTCATTTCCTCCTGGAAAAAAAAATTAGTGCCCTTTTCCTACAGCAGCAGATAAATGATATCATCATTACACACTAGTGCCAAGCAAGCTAATTCTCCTTTTTTTTTAAGTAAAGACAAAGCATTCTACCAGACAAAAGAATCTTAAGTCCTAATACCATTTCTAGAAATGGCCTCTAAGAAGAAATGATTTTTTTATGAGAGAAAAAAAACACTTAGAAATAAAGCAAAGGAGTGAACTAGAACCGCAAATCTAAAGGTGTCAATAAGATGCATTACCCCACGAAGCTTAAGTGGAATTCTATGCCCCTGCTCTGAACCACATACACAGACCAACATACTAACTCATTGCTCAAGCCAAGAAAAGAAGCAACCTGGAAAGAGAAACCAGAAGACTGTTGAATTCTTCCACTGAGCATTTTATTGCCAAACTACATAAACCAAGGGTCTTCAGGTGTACTGGTGAGATATTTTCTCCCACACATTTTGGCCCATATCCCAGTTATAAACCCCCTGAGTTCAATTTTGGCCCAGAATCACCATCCTCAACAAGGGTTGTGATAAAATTACTGGATGAATTCACCAGGAACTTTGTGTACAGCAAAAAAAATCAAAATGAGGGACCAGCCTGGTGGTGTACTGGTGAAATTCGCACACTCTGCTTCTGTGGCCCAGGGTTTGCAGGTTGGTATCCCGGGCGTGGAGCCTATGTACTGCTCGTCAAGCCATGCTGTGGTGGCATCCTACATACAAAATAGAGGAAGATGGCCACAGATGTTAGCTCAGGGCTAATCTTCCTCAGCAAAAAGAGGGAGATTGGCAACAGATGTTAGCTCAGGGCCAATCTTCCTCACCACACACACAAAAAAGTCAAAATGAGGAGAACAATGTCCTGTTGTGGCTGGGGCCAAAATTCCTTCTTATGAGCACTTTACTGTGAGATATATTACCTGCTTTTCCATCAGCCACACCCTCCACTAACACTGTATTTGAACTCTGGAGTTCACAGCATCACAGGTTTAGGAAAATTTTGAGGAAGACTAATAAAAATAATCAAAATGGCCAATCGGCCAACAACAAGTGGTAGAGAAAATGGAGGAGAAATTTGAAGGTAAATAAGTTAACTACTTGGGAAACAATTTTGGAAAGACCAACTATGGCTCTCTGGGTTGAAGACTTTTATGTGTCAGGCGGAATAAGCATCTAAAGGCTTGAAAAGATTCTGATTTGACGGTAATACTATTTCTCTTGAAGAAAAAGCTAATGAGATACTGCTACACACAGGAATCCTTGAGGCCGACTTCCCAAAGCCAGTTATCATCTGTAGTAGGCTGAGATTGTGGGGTAACGTTGTGGTGTCTTGTGCTAGTTCTTAAACACAGATTGGGATAATCACAGAATATTAGCTGAGTGTCCTGAAACACCTCAAGTAAGGAATGCACTGCATGTAAAATCAGCTCCTCCAAGGAAATCCATATAAGTACATCATGTCTGGTCTCCAGAATGTACGTCAAGATTCCTTCGCCGTTTCCTTCTCTCTCTCCTTCAGGACGCCTGGGCCAACTCTGTAATATTCATGTGGCGACAGGAATTCATTCCTGACGTAAAGATGATGGGTTCACAAGATGAAAAATGCGAGATGAACATCCCTTAGTTGTCTCATTTTTCTTAGCTACCAGCTTCGTAAAGAACCACAGATAATGTAGCCCTTTCCAAAATGCGCCCCAGAGCACTTTCCTCCATGACCTTCTGCTAAACTGCTTTCGGTTAGGTACCGTTTTGAAGACATTTTTCCATCCCCTTCTCCTCGGAGTATTTTTTGACTTTCAGACAGATATTGGCAATAATGAAGACCCACATATCCACGCTTCCTGTGGCATAGACATTAGAAGGCACTAGTTTGAATTCTCATTTCTCTTTCTCCTCCCTTCTTCAAATGTCATAATCTTTCCAAAGTCCCACGCTGCTAAAAGACATTATTACCAATTTCTCACATTCTTAAAATCAAATGTGACCCTGGTGCCTCAAACTAAAGACGTGCAGGTCACAAATAGTTAAAGTGTGGCTTGACACATCTTACCAGCAATTTAAAAAAAAATTACACACACAAACACACACATACGTATATGTGTGTGTGTATATACATTCTCCTTTTCCTTGATCCAAACTCCTGAAGTACTTATTTATTAAGAAGAAAATAACCCAAATCATTAATAATATATTTTAACGCTAAAAATACAAAGAGTACAGTACCTTAAAAATAATTAAAAGTATGAAGTCAACATGAATCGAGACAGTATGATATATCAGAAAACAGACACATAAAAAGGAAGCACAACCTCCCTGTGAGGCAGGTACTTTCATTATCCCCATTTTACAGATGAGGAAGTCAAGGCACAGTCAGAGGTAACCTACCCAAAGATAAGTGAGAGAGCTGGGGCTCAAACCCCGCAGGTAATGACTACAAACCCCGGCCACACACGTGATGACTCCACTATAATGCCTCCCTCCAGAAAAGCGGTAAATGAGAGGATTTAGTGAGAACTTTCTATGTGCTTGGTGCAGGGGGTGTAACATGAGAAACAGAAGCAGACCCAGTCTTGGCCCCCTCGAAGCTCCCAGTCTGGTGGGAGAGAAGAATATTAATCAGGCATCACCCAATCAGGAGCGGTGAGTGGAGCCATGAGTGCCTTGAACGGTGACTTGGTTCCAAGTAGGGGTGAGGGTCCTCGGTCATTATGAGCTCCTCCTACAGAGACCCTCCAATATGTTGCCCTCCTTTGAGGAGGACATTTCTAAGAGCATCTGATTTGCCCAAATTCACATATTATTTAAAGCACACACTCCTCTCAGTTCAAAATCTCCCACTCAGGACCTCAGTGCACACACTGGACCTCTTTCCATTTCTCCTGTGGTATGTGGAGCAGGAGAGATTGCTTCCCTCCCTTCCCAAGTCAAGAACAGCATAGTACCCAACCAGCCAGTTACAGAATGGAACCACTTAAATTTATCCAGTATATAAAACCAAGTATATAACCTCAAGTATATAAACTCTGAAAACCCTAGGAATGGTTTAGCCTTAGAAGAACCTCAAGAATGTGTTCATTTATTGATGAGGCCATAAAACATATGTTCCCGTAAAGATTATTCATCTCAGCTACCTTAGGACTCTTTGAATTAGGATCAGATTTTCACAGGACCTAAGAAAATGGTTGAGTCCTGGAAAAAATTGTTTCCAAAGCATGAAAAAGAAACATCAAAATCACATGTAATAGATATTTAATTAAATATCTACAAAACATAAAACTATGTTGATAATCAACTGTTACTCAAATTAGTGTATGCATGTGTACATATGTATATATATCTGTCTACATATATGTGACTGTACGTATATATAAAAATATGATTTAGTGTAGGATGTGGTTGAAATTAGTATATGGTAGAACATTGCAGATGTGAGAGGAACCTGACTTTGAGGAAAAGGAATTTGTGAAAAATAGTCGGGGTGGTTGAAGATTAAACTGCATTTTGGATGAGGCTTCCGAAGAGTAACCCAAAGCAATTATTCACCCTTTGCTTTTGTTAGATTTTTAAAATATTTCTTTTAATTAATTGTCTGAATGGAGTGGCTCATTTTTCATGGCAGTCGGTCACTTGAATTCATGTCCCAGGTATTTATTGAGCGCCTACACTGTTGAAAGATGGTCACATTCCTCTCCAAGTCTTAAGCCTAATCAACATCTTCAAAGCCCTCTTGGGTTCTGCTCTGGCACCAAGAGACAGAGACAAAATCAACAGTGTCTTCTTGCCTGACTCTTTGGCAAGAGACAACATGACTTCCCGTCCCGGTGAGGGCGAGGAATGCTGCCCGATGAACCTGTTAACCTCAACTCCCTCCATCTGGTCTGAGTCATTCAGAGGGAGACCTGCCCTGGTAGGTCTCCTAACTGGGTTTGGCAAGCCTGATAAACAGGCAGTTTGCCTTTTGATGTGTCTAGACACAGAAATGATTCAGAAGGTCTCTCTCATGAGCTCCTATAAGTAGAGCTCAAAACTCAGCAGAAAGAAGGCTGCCTTCGTAACGTCCCCGCTGCACAAGGCAGGCTCCAGCGGGGTGAATGCTTTTCAGTTACTCACTCCCTTTGTTTCCCTGAAGGAACCAGATGATGAATCACCAGCTTGAAAGATCCTGTTCTTGCCTTCCTACTGAACAAAAATAAAACTTTCAAGCCTCATTAAAAAGTTCCTTCTAACAATATCTGTTTGCCTGTTTATCTTGCCATGGTTCAGAAAAGATTTTTGGTATCCTGTCTACGACTAAACACACATTTCCATGTCCCTTTTAGGTGTTTTCCAGAACAGAAGTTCTTAACCTGGGGGTTAGGAAGTGGGTCCAGGGGAGATCTGTGAACCCCTGAAAGACCATCATAATTTGGAATAGGGTCCATAGCTGGGGGCTCAAAAGTTAAGAATCTGCTAGTTCTCTGAACTGACTGAGCTGGTATAGCTCACATTTCTTGAATTTGTACTTAGGGCCAGGCATTGTTCTTAAGTATTCATTTAACTTTCCCTAGCAAGTTATGAGTTGGCACCATTATTTTCATTATCCCCTTCTTACCAACCCCAAATTAACCAACCAATAGAAGTGGCGCACCAGGAATCAGGCCTGGCACTGTCTTCCAGCATTTACGCTCCTAACCACTGCACCATACTGCCTCACTGAAATGAAACAGAGGTAAAGTAACTAATTATTCCCATTTTAGCTCTACCTAGTTTGAGTGGGAGACTATGAAGAAAAAGTGGACCCAACAAAGAAGAAATGCTGAACTATCTGGGCTGTTTTTGGCTAAACTACCGGGACATTTAGTAAACTTTCCAATGATTTATAGGCATGGATTATGTAAAAACTCATGAGCAACAGGTGCCTCTAAAATTCTTCTAACACCTCTGGAACTGTGTTTCTTCCCTTGGGTCTTCAATGTCCCCAAACAGAGATATTGTACCTCCCCACCAAGTCACTTCATAGAGGATATATGCTGTATGGGGACACACACAATTGGTGATATGGGTCTTTATCGGCACAAATGCATTCACATTTAATGAGATAAACATTGTCCACAGTTCCCCCTTTCTCTCTCCCAATGTGATGCAGTAAGTAGACTCAGGTTATGAGTTCATCCTGGTCATGGGCTTTGATGGAAGGAGTATGAGCTCTGGAATTAGATAGTTCTGTCGGCATCATTTCGTGGTTGGAAACAAGATACCCATAAGAACATCAGCAGTGGAGGTATAGGTGGCACTAGGAACACTTCCCCATTTATGGACTTTTTGTTTATGTGCCACATACTGTGCTATGAGCACTACACGTTTTGTATCGTTTTACCTTCACACCTTTCTGAGAGAGATACTATCATTACCTACGTTTTGCAGATGAGGAACAGAGGCAAATAGAAGTTGAGTAAGGTGACTAGAGCCACACAGACAGGAGGGCTAGAGCCATGAAATGAACTGACGTGACTGGTCAGGCTAAACATTTCCTCACTAGCTTATATCTTGGAAGTGTGTGTGTGTGTGTGTGTGTGTGTGTGCGTGCATGTGTGTATAATTTGTAACCCGAATTTTAATAGGTGAAAACTCAGATTTCTATCCCCCATTATTTTATTATACGCTATTTCCCTATCCTCAATTGTCTGAAGCATAGAAACTATTTTAGCGTTCCTTTGAAAGATGATATTTGTTTAATAACTTTATTGATAAATAAACACATTTGTTCACTAAATAGGAAACTTATAATCTGGGGAAATTGCCTTCTCTTAAGTGAAGAGCTTCACCTGAAACTGAAGTCTGTGGCTTCACGACTCATCTCTGACTCATTTTCCGGGTTTGCATGGGAATCCGGGAGAAAGACTTATAATCAAGCTGGGTGTTTTGCCGCTGTTTTTCTTGTTGTTGCCTTAAAGACGCTCCAATGGAATCGAGAAATAGAATCAACAGAGCGTAAAAAATGGAATTAGCCTCCTGGTCGGTGTCTTGTTCCAAGCGCAGAGGTGGAAGAGGTTCCAGTGGCTGCTTTAGTTAGGGGAAGGAGTAGTGTTTGGGCATTAAAGATTTACCAAATTGTATTTTTGCAGCTCTATTCTGGGCGTCTGCTGAGCAAAAAGCCTGCACTTTACGAACCCGGACTCTGGACATCCTCTCTCTAGTTTACTATAAAAGGAATATTCTTTAATAAAAAATAGGGCTGGGATGAGTTTTAAAAGTTCTTTAGTTCTTAACAGCCTTCCTTGTGGTTCCTGAATTTCTGGCTGAACAAGCGCAGACGAGTGAATGGTAGGGAGTAAACAAAAGTAAAATATTGTCTTTATGTGAGGTCGTTATTCAGAATGCAGAGTTAAGGAAATCATTACACCAAGGGTTCCGGACTGGAGTAAACAGTGCTGCCTTGGAAGAAAAAAACACCCGACAGGAAGTGAGATGAGAACTACATTGTCAGGAAACGTGTGGGGTGCTGGAAGATTCTTTAACACAAGTCACAATCTCGCAGGTTTTGAGCCAAATGTGGGCCTCAGAAATGCTTTGTTTGACTTGCACGGTTGTTTTACACTTTTGAATTAGTCAACAACTTTTAAAAATCGGGTGATTTTATCCCCAAAATTGGGATTTTCACTTCTTTTCAAAAGTTAGATCTGTCTACCAGGGGCCTGCTTCCCACCTGGCACAGTGGGCTACAGCTGGGTAACAAAAGCCCATTAGGGTAGGCCAGGCCTTCTGTGGTTTGCCCCAGTCTCCACCACCCCCTGTTACTTCCCACCTGGTCTATTTCATTCATTTAAATCCCTAGCTTTACTCTCTAGACATTTAGGTTTCTATCATGTGCTATGGGCCATGGGTAAGTCCTTTATTTAACTCCAGTCCTCATTTTATTTACCTCTAAAATGAATGAAAGTTGAAAAAGTAAAGATCTCTTTGCTTCAGCTGTAAAATTCCATAAGAGAAGTATCTCCCTGCACTCATGAAACATGTCACTGGGAGAGGTAGGAAGAGAAGCTCAACAGTATTTTCCTAGTGATTTCTGGGTTCCAGAATTTCTCTAGAGTGCAATGATTTGCATGTCTGAATTCCTTGGTCTCTTATTTCACTCTCTTTTATTCTTTCCCCTGAAAAAACAAAAATCAAAAATCTGTTCCCTGGACCCTACTTGATCCCTCACACACCTTTGCCCTTTCTTCCTGGAGACACGCTCAGGTCCCCGGACTGGCATTTCCAGCAAGCATGTCGGACACAATTGACTGAAAAATCCTTTTTTGCTTACATGAGCTATATCCCAAAATGAGTCTTTCAGCCTCATCCCCAAAGCACAGGGACCCTTGGACTGCAGATACTTCTACAGACGCTACCAGGGCACCCCCGAGACAGACACTGTCTAGATCTTTCTTTTCCATTTAGAGCAGATCCTAAACCGGTCACCACCCAGGGCTTTGCCCAGCTTGCAGATGTTTCATTTGGCCCATTTTGTATGTTTAAAAATTATAACCCAGTGCTAACATAAAACAATAAATGAGACATTTTACATAAGATCCTAATTTCTGGCCACTCTTTAAATCAGAGGGTGCGTCTAAGGTGGGCCCACAGCCCCAGATGGCAACCATCAGCAGGCTGAACAGCAGCTGCCCCTGGAGACGGGTCTGAGCTCTCCAGTCTGCCACAGGCCCCTCCGGGCTCCTTTGCCCACTTATACCACTTTTCTAGCTCCAGAAAGCAATGGAATCCGATCTGCAAGTTTCTTTTCGGATCTGAAGAGCTGCTGTACTTTAAGAGTAGGGTGTAAACCCAATTCGCATCAAACACCTACATCACTTAAATGAAAGAGCATTCTAGCAAGATTCCCATTTTGCAGGTGGTAAAATGAAGTTTAGAGAAATGAAGTCCATTGCCCCAGCTACGTGCCTAGTAAGTGGACCAGCCAAGGCACATCTGACTCCAAAGTCCATTTACTTAACCAAATTACAATGCTTTGTTCTTGTCCTTTCTCTTTCTTCTTTTTTTCTTTTTCCTTCTTTTCCCTTTTTCTTTAGCATAGTGTTTGTAGCAACAGTGACTTTATTGAAAAGAACATATGGATTCCTGGTGTCTTTTCTAAACTTAGAAAATTCTCCAATTTGTCAGCATTGAGCGCTCATTCTCTGCCCTCCCCCACTTCCCAACAGTGGTCTGGAGCTGAACAATATCTGTCCCCTGGAGAAGGGACAGGGCTTCTCAGGCTGCTGTAATTCCTGCCGCATCATTTTTACACCTGTCTTGCTCAATCCCTCATGTTACTGCCAAAACCCTCTGCCAGCAGAGCTGACTTCTCCACTAGGCACAGTGCCTGGCGTCCATGATACTTTTAAGGGCCCACAAAAATGTCTTAATTTTAATTCATTTTAAAATCAGAAGGAAAAAATAAATATAATAATAATGACTATGTAATAATAAATCTAACCTGGATTGCATTTGTCTTTATGCCAATGCATCATAAAATATAATTTCTTACATTTTTTTAATTGGAGGAAGTGGCCCATGAAGGCAAAAGTACCTAAGGCTGGCAAAATCATGATTGCATCAGGCAAATAAGTTTGTAGCCACTGGTTTAGTAGAGTTGCAACTGTTTTCAGAGCTTCTACTGATGAAGTAGATTGATTACTTTTCATACGGAGATTAAGAACACAAAGTTTGGAACCAGACCTTGTGGATTTGAAGTCAGACTCTGCAGCCTACAAGCCGTGTGACCTGGAACAAGCTACTTCACCTCCTCTTGGCAAAATGCAGATACAATCATTGCCTCCTTTTAGACTTGCTTGAGGAGAAAATGTGCTCATACATGTAAAGCACTTAGAAGAGTAAATGCTATGTAATCTTACTCCTCACATTGTTATTGACTGAACGTTTGTGTCTCCCCCCACCAAATTCATATGTTAAAGCCCTATCCCCTATTGTGATAGTATTTGGAGGTGGAGCCTTTGGGAGACAATTAGGTTTATTGACGAAATAAACATTATTGACAATTAGGTTTATTTTTATGAGGTCATGGGGGGGGCCCCGTGTTGGGATTAGTGCCCTTATAAGAAGAGACTAGAGAGCACGTTCTCATCCTCTCTCCCTGCCACGTGAGGACACAGAGAGAAGGCGGCCATCTGCAAGCCAGGAAGAAGGCCCTCACCAGAACCCAACCATGCTAGCACCTGATCTCAGACTTCCAGCCTCCAGAACTGGGAGAAATAAATGTCTGTGGTTTAAGCCACCAGCCTATGGTATTTTGTTATGGCAGCCCAACCAGACTAGGGCATATGTCCAAACACAAAAGAGTTTTCTTTAGCTGTTAGTATTTGGTGGCAACTGCCTGACCCTTACTTAACTCAGACTTCTCAGCCTTGACCCTACTGAGGTTTGCATCAGATACATGTAGGGTCTGTCCTGTGCCATGTAGGATGTTCAGCCAGCCTCCCTGCCTCTCCCCGCTAGATGCCAGAAGCACCCCTCACATCCCCAGTCCTGACAACCAAAAACGTCTCCAGACATTGGCACATATTCCCTGGAGGGGACAACTCATCTAACACATCTCGTGTCCTGGAATATCGGCCTCAGCGATCAGCATAGCTCAAGCCCCCTAGAATCTATTTGTTTTTCACTTACCTAGAGGCCAAAGAGAAGAAAAATTACTCCACTCATTAGATTTTGTTTTATTTTCCCAGCTGTTAGCAACAAGCATCCTCACTGATGTATATTTTAATTGAAACCTCCATGAAGAAGTTTCCCTATCCTTTATAGCGTGATTCTCCATTATTAAAAAGCAGGATTCATTAAGGTCTTGCTTCAGGAATACAAAAGCATCTGGTTTTATAGTCTCCCCGTGAGAAGCCCCTCAGTGGTCCTGCTGTCAATGCAGAGTAACGGAACCTGAGGGAACCAGATCAGCCAGAGGCCCCCACGTGCCCCCACCCCCCACACAAACAGAACTCCCTGTCTTTTAAGCTTTCAAATGTCCTAGGAGATGACACCCAATCTGTGCACTGCAGGCGCTCAAATCCTAGGCTGCCCAGCATTTATCAAACACTCAGTGAGAGAAGCAGTGGTCCCAAGGGAGTGGGCTGCTCAGCTCATTTATTCCTCCTGATGTATCCTTAAAAAAAAACTGGAGGCAGTAGAGTAGAATGGTTAGGGGCTCAGCCCCCCAGTCGGAAAGATGAATAAACAGATAGATAGCCTTGACCCCTGCCCTCAGCCTTCCAGTGGCTTCTCCATCAAATGGGAACAGAGTAACACCCTACCCAGCAGGACGGTCGTACGAGTTAAGAACAATTAGGCATGCAACACACTTAGCTCAGATCTTTGAATAGGGCTTATTATCACGACAAGGGTAGCAATAATAATAACCTATATTTATTGAGCACTTACTCCATGGTAGGCTCTGTTAACTGCTTTACATGCATGATGACATTTAACCTTCACAACAGCCCTATGCAATAGGTACTGTTATTATCATGCTCATTTTACGAGAACCAGAAACAGACCCAAAGATGTTACGTAATTTTCTTAAGGTCACACAGCAATTAAGTGTTGGAGTGAGAATCTGAATCTAGTGTTTGCCATTCCATGCTGCTCTTTACTCATTTAATGTTCATGAAAACTTTATCAAGTGGATGCTACTAACAGCCCCATTTTACAGATTAGGAAACTGAGGCAGGGAAAAGTTCATTAACTTGTCCCAGGTCAACTAGGTCAGGCAGTCTCTTATCTGCTGCACTGGGTGCCGGACACTATACAGAGTCTGCCATATATGGTCCCATTTGACCTTTGCACACACTATGAGAAAGGGATTATCACCCTATGAGAATCTGAGACTCGAAGACACACCATAAATTGCTTCTGGTTATACAGCAATTGCACAGCGTCATTGAGATTTAGATCTGGCTCTGGCTGACCACAGAGCTTGGACCCGCAACTGTCACAAAACCCAGTGACCTTCTTCCCTGTCCCAGAGGCCCCGATCTCAAGTGGCCACTTCCTCTTCCATGTCTCTTCTTCCCATCAATCCAAAAGGTTAGGATCTTTTAGATCAGGCCTCAAACTGGGACTAAACTTTAATCTCAGGAACTCATTTAAAGGTCACAGCTCCCAAACAGGAAAGCTGGGGGTCTGCCAGTGACTGCCAGTGACCTTCATCACCTCCATGACTCACTGCGAAGTCATTCGGTTCACGTATTGCAAAACTGAATCAGAGGTATTTTCTTAAATTCCTCTTAGGCAAACAAACAATTAAAAAACTGCCCTCCCACCAAATGTCCATAAAAGTCATTCATTTGGAATGTTCATTCATTTGGAAACTCTTCTGCGTGTTTAGATAAGCGTTATTGGTACCAGAATAGGTAAGAGGTTGATCAGTTATATTTGTAAATTTAAAAAAAAATTTAATAAATTTTCCCTAAAACTTAGAAAAGTTCAAGAAGCTCCAAGGTTAAGACATACTCAAATTCAGTCTGTATCATTTAGAGTTTGTTCAGGGAAGCAGAACCATGATGAGTGATACAGGAGCGGGATTTATTATGGGATTAGACCTTATGTAGTGGTGGGCGCTGAGCAAGGAGTCTCAAGTTCTGTTGCTCCTGGTTCTGGCGCTGGGTCTGAAGTCACCAGAACTGGCAGCTGGGAAGATGGGCATGAAACAGGGTACACGAAGGACAACTTAAAATCGCTAAGATATACTAGAACTTTGTCTTTTCCCGGTATTTCTGGTCTCGATGTGTGTGACCCATAGAAGCAACGGACCCTCCTCACCTGGAGTCACACATCTGCCTGGACCAGGATGCAAAGACCAGAAGGAGTTGATCAGTGGAGGCCAAAGACGCTGCCCCGCGACAATGAGTTGAGCCGGCAGATCAGCAACAGCTTGCAGGAGCTGCAAATGTGCGGGCTCTGTACTTACCTTCAGAGAACTTAAACAACTGGCTGCTCCTTCACTTCCCTCCTCTAAATCATGTGCCAACTTCTCTTGCAGGGAACCCCAGTCTGGAAATCTACAGGAAAGCAAATCCAGGGAAATGTCCTACCTTAGCTAAGCTGACAAAGTGCAAATCCACCATCCATCAGATGGATTTCTATACTTGAAAATTAATAACAGAAGCTAATGTGTTGTTTCATCCATCCATCCACCCATCCATTCGTTCATCATTTAACAAATATTGAGCATCCCTAATTAGGCACAGGGGAGACACAGTTGGACAAAATGAGGTCACGGGTCTCACGAAGTCCATTTGTCCTTTCATCTGGATTCCCGTCCCTCTGCTTCCCTTGGGTATAACACCTCCCACCTCTTCGATTTCTCTACAAAGTTGGAAAAATACTTTTAAAACATGGATCATGTCACTCCTTGCTCTCAACCTCCCAATGGCTTCCCATTCTACTCAGGATAAAATCCAGTGTCATTACCATGGCCTAGAAACCCTCCATGGTCGGGCCCTGGCCATCTGTCTATTGTCGTTTCCTCCTATTCCCGCTGGCGTCCTCCACTCAGCTCGCACTCCACGCTGGCCAGCCGTCATGCTTTTCCTCAGTCGCACCCCACAGGTCCCTGCCTCCAGGTCAGTGAGCTCACTGTCCCCTCTGCCTGGACCACTGTCCCCCTGAGCCTCACAGCACTCGTCCTCTCTTCATTTCAATCTCCACTCAGATGGCACCTCCTGAACAAGGTCCTCTCTGTCCCCGTGTGTAGAACCTTCCAGGACACTCTCTCTCCACTTGCCAACTTCATGTTTCCTCATGACATTGATCACTACCTGCCTCACCATGGATTTGTTCATTGCTTATCCTCGGTCTCCCCCACTGCAAAGGACACTCCAGGAGAGCAGGGACCCTGTCTTATCCGGGGTGACTTTGTCCCTGCCTAATTCCCTGTCCCATTTCCCTGTTCTATTTTCTTCACAGCACTTACCGCAATCTGAATCCAAGTATTTATTCATAGCATTCACTTGTTTGCTGCCCACTTCTCCCAACCTGAAGGCAAGCTCTGGGGGGGACCAGGAGGCAGCCTGCTAGGTTCCACGGCAGGGGCTGGGAGATACTCGGCTCTCTTCTGTAGGAGTGGAGAAGGGCCCTCTCCAAGACAGACTTACTCTAAAGCAACCTTTATGCTCAAGGAAGCAATCGTGATGATAAACTTATTCTAGTGAGTTGCGTATCACAAATTTCAAAGCCCCACCTAACCAAGTGATCAAAATTCACATCGCCAGTCAAGGGACAGACTGACATGGGGTTCTTCCAGATAGGATTCACTGATACCAACACAACACCACTCATGGAGCTTTCCCGTCAAAATGTTTAACCTAAATCTAATCAGGAGGAAGCAATCAGAAAAACAAACCTAGACTGAGACTTGTTCTAAAGAACAGCTGGCCTGTACTCTTCAAATCTGTCAATGTTGGGGAAGACGGAAGGACCAAGGAACTGTTCTAGAATAAAGGGAACTAAAGAGACAAGACAATATACGACCCTGGATCTTGGATCAGAAAATTAATTGCTTTAAGTAGCATTTGGGGATGGGGGCAATTGGGGAGATTTGAATATAGACTGTACTGACAATAGTATTGGACCAATGTTAAATTTTCAGGATTTGATCATTGCATGTGCTTGTACAAGAGAATGCCCTTATTCTTAGGTGATACTTGCTGAGGTTTTTAGGAGTAAAAGGGCTTGATGTCTGCAATTTACTCTAAAATGATTTAGCAGAAAAATAATGTACGTATGTGTTGTATTATCATAGATTGTACCTGTTACGTAATATCTAGTGCATGTGACAAAAAGCGAGAAAGCAAATGTGGCAAAATGTTAACAATTTGAAGAATTTGGGTGAAAGGTAAAAAAGGTATTTATGGTGCTGTTCTCCCAATATTTCTGTAGTTTGAGATTTTCAAAATAAAAAGTTGAAAAATTTTTTCAAAGCACCAAGATGGATGAATGGATATAGAAAATATAGTCTATACAATTTACACACTTACAATGGAATATTATCCCACTTTAAAAAAGAGGAAATCTTGCAATACATAACAAAATAGATGAACCTTGAGAACATTATGCTAAGTGAAAGAAGCCAGACACACAAGGGCAAATACTGCATGGTCCACTCCTATGAGGAATCCAGAATAGTCAAACTTATAGAAGCAAAGAATAGAATAGTGGTGGCCAGGCACTGAGGAAAGGAGGAAATGGGGAATTGCTAATCAATGGGTATAGAATTTCAGTTACACAAGATGAATAAGTTCTAAAGATCTGCTGTACAACATTGTGCCCACAGATAACAATACTGTATTATCTACTTAGAAATCTGTTAAGAAGGTAGACTCATCTTAAGTGTTCTTACCACAATAAAATTAAAAAAAATTTTTTTAAACCCAACCCACCACAAACTCACCACAGAGAACTGTTTTGTGTTTCCACCTGGCTTCCTTGGACTATAAGCTCTTTAAGGGATAGGAAAGCCTTCCCTGTCTTTGATGAGTCATTTCACTGTTTGTGTCAGTTCACGGTTAGACGTTTCACATTTCACAATGTGCTGAGTTGGGAACTTATAAGATATTATATACAGAGTTATTTACTTTAGACTTACTGAGTATATTTTAATGACAGCCCTCACTTATCCACTGGCACGCATGCACAGAGTCACCCCGTTGGATTTGCCCCCGTTGACACTGCTCTCATTCATGAACTCAGTGCCTCGCCTGCCCCCGTTGTCCACCTCCCTTCCCTTGGTGAAGTCACACTTTAACCGAAAGGTCACAAACCTCCTTGGCCTCTGTGAACCTTCCCTCAGGAGGTCAGTAGTAACTCCACGAGCACCTGATTCCCTCACTGTCTTATCTACACTGTTGGCTAGTTGAGGCACACAGCAGAGACACTGATAGGGAGGGACGCTGTTGACCGAGCCTTTCCTTCTCGCCGACCAGCTCACCTCCCTGGCCCCTCTTTCTCTGCGGGCCGTGGTATGTGAAGGAATCGGCTGCATGGAGTTTACACGGACCAAGTGGGAGCCGTATGAAATAATTAACTCAACCCGCACTCCAGCTTGCAATTTACGACCTCTCCTCAGAACCCAGCCGAAAACAAGTCCTAACACCCGGAACTGAAACCTACAAACCCAGAACCTTCCGCAGAAGGTTCGCAGCAGGAAGAAAATGCTGTTCCAAAATCGCACATCTAAGCACAAGGTGCTAAACTATAAAACTGAGAGAGAGAAAAAGAAGAGAGAGCAGCCAAAACAACTAATAAAACATGATTTTTAAAACTCAGAAACACTTCGAGCACACAGAAAAGCATCCACCATCCAGCTTTGTTAAATCTTATCATTGGTCATTCATGCCCCCATCCTTCCATACGAAATAAAATATCACAGATGCAGTGGGATTGCCCTGATTTCTTTTTAGCAAATCTAGTCCCATTTCTCCTTTCCCGGAAATAACAGCTATCCTGAATTCCTGAATTTGGTATTCATTATCTCCAAGCATGCTTTATACGATTGCTATACAGGAACATATTCATAATAAATAGACGGTATTGTTTGTAGGTTTCATTTGTCATGTATCTTTCTGCAATTTGCTGTTCTTCTTTTTGTTTGTTTTTTTTTTTTTGGTGAAGAAGATTGGCCCTGAGCTAACATCTGTTGCCAATCTTCCTCTTTTTGCTTGAGGAGGATTGGCCCTGAGCTAACATCTGTGCCCATCTTCCTCTATTTTGTATGTGGATCGCCACCACAGCAGGGCTAATGAGTGGTATAGGTCCATGCCCAGGATCCGAACCTGTGAACCTGGGCCTCCGAAGCGGAGGGTGTGAATTTAACGACTATGCAATCCCGGGCCAGCCCCTGCAATTTGCTTTTATCAACATCATGCTTTTGAGATCTTACCTTGCTGATACTGAAAGCTACATTTTAACTTCAGTATAATATCCCACAGAATGCCTTTATCCCAATTTCTTTACCCAACATCTTGTTGCTGGCACCTCCATTTGTTTCCACGCTTTACTGTTTCACAGCCTGCTGCAGTCAACATTCCCGTCCACGTCTCCCTGTGCGCACGTGTGAGAGCACCTCCAGGGTATCACGGAATTGCTAGGTCACAGGGACGCGCAGTCTCTTCTTTACTAGATCTTGCCAAATTGCTCCCCAAAGTGGTTGCAACACTTTGTGGCTCCCACCAGTATTCTATGAGAGTTCCCACTGCTGTACATTTCAATATGATTTTATTCCAAATGTTTAGTCCACTTCAAACTCTTAATGAACAGTTTCAATTCATTGGAAAAAAAATAAGCTTATGACTTAAAATAGCATAACTTTTATCCCTTATCCCACATACAAATAATTATATTTACACTTTATATAAAAGGCACCTACCTCTGAGATAAAATAATAGCCTTCTAACGCATACGTCAACATAGTGTTCATAACAATGATTTAAAAATAACAGCTAATATATATTGAGTATTGACATATATAACATATATTGAGGATTTGGATCGTCTTCCTATAAGCTGCATAACTTTGAAAAATTTACTTAGTTTCTCTGCCTCCATTTCCTCACCTGTAAGAAGGGGGAAAATAATAGGACCCGTCTCATAAGGATGGAACTGATGATATAAAGCAAGTAAAACAGAACAGTAACGAACACATGGTAGCACTTTAATAATTATTAGCTATCACTATTTTTCTCTTTAGTAGTTCTTACATATTCATTTAAGAATATTATGAATAAAGACAATATTAAAATGAAATGCTAAAATTGCTGGCACACCGTCCTGTTCTCATGGCTTCAAATAATTCTGAATGTTTGTCGTCTCAGTGCTGCCTAATCACTGCAAGATTGTGCTCACTTCAAGTGTGGCTTATAGCCATCTTCACCAGTTATTCAGAACACCATCACCACTAAAATCCACAGGAACAAGTGGTGCAATTGAATGTCTATACCGACTCAAAAGAGGGAGAACTAACTGAATAATTGCATACGCCTCCAGACACTAAAGGTAAGGAGGCTTTGCCTCTGCCTTATCAACAACCTTATGTCACAATGAGAAAAATTTTGTTGCTGTCCTCTAAAGACAGCCATTCTACGCGACCCAAATATCAGAATTATAGAATTTCAGGTCTAGAAGAGCTTCAGAGATGATAGAGTGCAAGGATTCCAAAGTGTCTTTCAAATGTGTTTGGGAAATACTGTCTGCCACAGCCCATCTTGGAGATCTACCACATACATTGGCTACATTACCACCTCATTTCCCTAACTAATTGGATCACAGCATGCTTTAATTTTTAAGATCCCTATCCTTAGGAACCAATACCCAACAGACCTGATTCACCTTAGGGGTCACTGATCTAAAGAAACTTTATTTTACACATGAGAAGACTGAGACCCGGAGGCAAGTGGGCACATGGTGGACAGAGTTCTCCAATGCAGAGTTAGTGCTTTCTCCAACATCCCACATATTACTCTTTCCGGTAGACAAGAGCTACCTACCTAACCCTCCCCCATCCCACTGCCCAGAAAAAACAAGTCACATTTCTTACAGAACTCAGTGTCCATGGTTAGAGACAATTGCTTTTTCCCTCCTCTTCTACACTAATGATGACATTGTGGTCACCATCTACTGAGTACTTACTAAACATTGAAGTAAATGACTTAAATCCTTAATTTAATTCTTACAACCTAGAGGTTATTATCCCCATTTTACAGATGAGCTAACTGAGATCTAAGGAAAAAATGAGCAGAGTTGGCATCTGCCTCTTTGAAAGGCCTGCTCTCTCTATGTATGGCAGTAAACTGACTTAGACTGTTTATTAGTGATGTTTAGAAAGGCTTACAATAGTACTCTAGAAGAGGCAAAGAACTTTACAATTGTTTATTAGTTATTCTGTACAGAAAAGAGAATATCACCTTAATTTACAGGTGAGATAAAGGTTCAGAGAGAGTAAGTCAATTCCAAGGTTTTACAAAGGGGAAAGGTACAGCCTGGCTCTTCCTCAGAAGTTCCACTCTTCCAGCATGACAAGAAATATGTAAGCTATATTACTGGCATCTTCCGCGCCAGTCCTTAGCATCATACAGTGGAAGCAACTTGAGTTCCGTGGTGGGTCTAGGCCTGTATCACGGTGCCACCATGTCCTGGCTGTGTGCCCTTGGGTAAGTATGGAACCTCTTTAAGACTCAGTTTCCCCATCTGCCAAATGAGCCAACAATGCTTGGCTCATAATTGACCTTCAATAAATGGTAGTTGTTGCTCCTTTTACGCACCTCGTGATCCTTGCCTCATTGTATTGTCCACTTGGCTCTGCTTGCAGTGCCCCTGCCAGCTGGCATTTCCACCCCAGCATGTGTGCACTGACATGGGAATGCTTTTCCATCACTATCCATCTAGACCAGCTACAGGCTGGGGCACTCCACCACCCATGCCCTCGGTGACCACAGTGACCTGGAAAAAATGATTACTCAAAAACCCTCAGTGACCCTGCCCGGCGGTGTGCACATTCCCAGCTGGAGCACACCCGTTATTGGGAAATCTTAGCTGGCCTCGCAGCTCTGCACCTGCAGAGGGAAAACAGACCGTCCACTACCATCCAAAGGTCGAAGGAAAACTCAGCAGTTGTCAGGTGCTGATCCTGTTTCTCTGGGAGCCTCCCGCCCGGAGTTTTCAAAAAATCTGCTCACTGTCCTCTTTTAAGCTTATCCAAGTGATTCATGCCACAATGGATGACAGGTCTCCTTTGCTCTCAATTCACTCAGCCTGAAGCTTGGTACCAATCTGGTCACATTCATCACTTCTACGTCTTCCGGTGAGGCTCCACTCAACTTTGAGTCTTTTCATTTTATTAGATGTATAAACCCAAGGTTTGTGTTGGGGCTTTGTTGTAACTCTGATGAGAAGGAAAATGGGGGGGGGGGAAGGGGGGCCCTCGAGGGGCACCAACGGGTCTTTGTCTAGGATGTATTACACACAGTTAATCTTCACATTAGTTCTTGGGGTAGGTATTAGTATGCTAATTTTGCTCAGAGAAGTCAATTAAGGTACTTAAGGGCAGAGCTAGTAAGCAAGTCTCTAGGGACTTGGCCCCAGGTCCACATGACACTGAGCCCACCTCCTTCACCACGCAGCACATTCAGTATCACAGGAAGTCAATTACGGATTGGGTTCTTGCAATCTATGATGATGATGATGATGATCAAAACAATACAATGTAACCCTATCAAATCATGACCCATGTGGTTCAATGCCAAAAAGGAGTCACAATACAAGAAATACAACCTGCCATCAAAAAATAATTTCATTATAACTCAAGATGTTTTATGTAGATTTCTCCACAACAATGAGGGAATTCACAGTCAAGGGGGAAGACAGATGTAAAATTTGATTCAGTGTCATAAATGCTACAACGTGGAGCAGCGAGGATAGAGAGATTAATCCCATGTAGATGAAAGCAGAAGACATTCAAGCCAGACTCTACCTCATCTACCCCACCCCTTCTCCATCTTGCTGACCTCACCTATTGCATTCTTTGCAGTTCTCTTCACATTCCACTCTTGGTCACAAGGTGGCTGCAGAAGTCCAAGAAGTACATCCTCTCAACAGCATCCCAAGCAACAAGGAAGGAAGGGGAAGAGCCTTCTTCTTATAATAGTCAGGAAAGAAAATCTTTCCTAGAAGCACCCAGCAGACTTTCCAATATATCACATTGGCCAGCCTGGGTCACCTGCCCACCCCTAGACCAGTGAGCTGGACGTCTTCTATTTGCCCCCCAGACCTACATTCCGCTCTTCCACATCCTACATAGACCAGTAAGGACTACTTGTAAGGACTTCAGGGTTCCCATATTCCCTGACTGGTCTTAGCCAACGTGGCATCCCAGCAGAAGGTCAGAGGGAGAGAAGACAGTGATGGAGGAAGGGGACAATTCCCCTGACGTCCCCCCTGGGCTTGACCTTAGGCTGGCTGTGGCCTTTAACCAAAGCTCATTGCTCCTCTCAAGGGGGTCCCCCCATCTGACTCGCCTGAATTCTGACTCTCCTGATCCCTGCCGCCCAGGGAAGGTAACAGCTCTGTTGCCACTAGTCTGTGATTACTTCTCTAGCCCTTGGATTGCCCCCTCTATGAATCACCTATTTAAATAAACCACCCTAAATCACTTTATTTTGACGCTGCCATCAGTTGCCTCTTGGGGGCCCTGATTTGCTACAACTAGTCATTGCCAAAGAAGAATCATGATGCAGACCAATCATATTTCATTCCCTGGGGCCAGGAGAAGGTTCCACTCTTTCTGAGGAGCTAAACATACAAGAAGGACATCATGGGCCATGAGCTGCAGGCCCAGAGGAGGGAAGGACCCTCTGGGGCAGAAGTAGCCGCGTCCGAAAGCTTCACGGAGAGGGCAGCAGTTGAGCAACATCTAGAAACCCAAGTGGGGGTCTTCCTTCACGTGTCTCTTCTTCCCTCTCTCTGCGTCTGTTGCTCTTTTCCACGTCACCAGTTTTCACCTGCGGGCAGTTTATTCTCACAACTCAGTGTTACCAGGATGCTTTAGAATCTAAAGTCTGTATCAGTGGTTCTCAAAGTGTAGTCCCCGGACCAGCAGCCTCCAGCATCTGGGAACTTGTTAGAAATAGAAATTCTGATGCGCTCCAGACCTCCTGAATCAGAAACTGTTTTAACAAGTCCCCCAGAAGATTCTGATGCACATTACAGCTAGAGAACCACAGCTTCAGATGGTGGCAGAAACTGCTGGTAGCCTGCTCAAGCCGTTAGTGCAGAATCAGAGGGTGTTTAAGTTTCGGGTGAGGAACACGGTTCTCAAGCAAGTTCTTTCAGGCAGGAAGTGGAAAGCTCCTTTTTCTCCGTTCCTTGGTCGTTTTCCTCCTTAGCAGCCAGCACTGCGGGGCTGCGCAGTCAAAACTGTTGCTGAAAAAGAAGAAATGGGGATGACCGAGGGAAGAGAAGGCGGAGGAGGAGGAGAGAGAGAAAGGAAGAGAAGGAGATCGTGCAGAATCTCCGGGACCTGGTTAAACGCAGATTCTGGTCCAGCGTGTCTGGGGGTTTCTGGGTCTGCGTTTCTAACAACCCCCCCTTTGCTGTCGAAACTGCCAGTCCCTGGACTCAGGATACGCCCCCTCTTTACCTGCTCACATTTGGGGTGGAACTGAGACCCAGCTGCTGCTCGGCACTGCTCTAGCCTCGTGGGTCTTCACTTTAAGAGCATCAGAACCATTCGGAGGGCTTGTGAGAACACAGACCGCTGGGCCCACCCGTCAGAATCAGTCTCCGATTCAGCCCAGCTGAGGGGGGGCTGGAGCATTTGCATTCCCCAAGAGTCCCCCAGACGGCGCAAATGATGCTGACGTTTTAACAATCAGCGCGCTAACTAGCAGAACGTTTTCTTTGATATTTCATAGCATTAAGTGACAAAGATAGCCTTTATTTATTCCAGATGCTAATGATTCCAGGTGTTGATAAGGAAAAAAAAAAAAAAGACAATTATTTATTGTTGCACAAAATCCCCGGCTGAAGGAGCCAAGCCCTGCCCGTCTAAAATATAATCCCACCCCTCCACCTGCTGGTCATCTCGGGAAGCGCAACGGGTGTCTGGCCGTCCTGTTTGAAAACGGCTGGCTGCAAATTAATCTTGGCAAACACGATGTGACGCTAGACACCAACCACCATCCTCCTCTCCTTTATTTCTTTGAGGAGTAGATATGATTTGTGTAGTTAAGAAATCAGTTGCCTGATTCTCACCTAAACAGCGCCTGGCACATAGAAATAAAAGTGAAAACTAACATTTGCCAACATTTGCAATGTGCCGGGCATCTGCACTTTGGCAATTTATGTGTGTGAACTCGACCGTTCCCATGCTTCCTATGGGAAACTGAGGTGCAGGGAATTTAAGTAACTTGCTTAAAGTCACACAGCAAAAAGTAGTGGAGACAAAATTCAAACCAGGTAATCTGCCTCCAGAGTTCCCTGCTCTAAATCTCCATGCTATGCTACCTCACAAAAGTGGCTGGAGGAAGTGCCCAGTAAACACATTTTGGATAGATTAACTTACCCCTCTCAGAAAGTTAGCGTTAGAATATGCTTCAGATCCAAACTTTTCCATCCTTTTGTTTTATAAGAAGAAAACAACCTGGGGCACAGAGAGGTGAGGTGACTTGCCTAAGGTCACACAGCAACTTGGTGACAGCTCAGCAGGGTCTCTTGGGTTCCTTCCGCCACATCACACTTTCAGCAGCATTTACTGAAGGTGAGTTGCCAGACCTCCAGCACTGGGTGGCACCCCCTGGGAAAAGCAGAATTGGGAATACACCCCCACTCCTGGACAATTAGGGGCTCTGATTATATTTGGGGATATGATTCTAGACATAATGACTTACCTCCTTAAAAAATATATAATCAAGGGCCCACCACGTTTTTTATTCCACTGCTTAAAAAATTATTTTCTAGTCATTCAAGTAAGCTATTAAAATTTTTGACATGTACTACCTAGATTATTATTTACTCAATATATTTGCTATAATCCATTCATTTTGTTTTTATTCTTGTTCTAAGTAAAAATATCTGTCAAATCATATGTATGACATTACTTGATAAGTTTGTTGTTTGATTTATTCATGTATACACAGAATTCGAGCCAGCCCCGATGGCCTAATGGTTAAAATTTGGCGTTCACCGCTTTGGCAGCCCAGGTTCACTTCCTGGTCACAGAACCACAACACCTGTCTGTCAGTTGCTATGCTGTGGCAGCAGCTCATATAGAAGAACCAGATGAACTTACAGCTAGGATATATAGCCATGTACTGGGGCTTTGGAGAGGGGAAAAAAAAAAAAAGAGGAGGAAGATTGGTAACAGATGTTAGCTCGGGGCGAATCTTTCCCTGCAAATAAATAAATAATAAAAATACACAGAATTCATGTGTGTAGTGCCTAAAAGCCTCTTGATCTCCACCAGTGACCTCCCATCATGTTCTGGGGAGAAGTGACTGAGCCCTGGCACCTGCATTCCTCTCTTGGCAATGATCTCTGTAGGTCGTGTGATGTGGGGCAGGTTATTGACCTCACTGAACCCCAGTTTTGTCATCTGAAAAGTGGGGTTAATATCATTTCCTATCCAATATGGTTATTACTGGGATTAAATGAGATAATCCACATCAGAATTTGATGAGTTGCCCCACACATAGCAAGTACCCCATCAGTGCCGGCTATTGTAATGAGCCATAATAATTGCTCTTATGAGGCATTACGGTGTATCTTTTTTACACGAAGAGTTGTGAATCTCAAGGCTAGTCATAAATTTGGCACTTTATCATTTTCTTTGATAACACAGACTTTTCTTTGGAAGAATAAACTGTGTTACCCATTTAACAGCTGGACACACAGAGGCTTATGAAAAAGTCATTATAATGAATTCCTAAAGCCTTTGTACAATTCAACAGGAATATGGGCATTTTCAAGTCTTGAAATCAGTAGGAGGTCTTCATTCTTCTTTATTTTCTAAATATGTGGGTTGGGAGTTTACGCTGTTAAAAAGGCGCATTCTTTTTCCATATCAGGAAACAAACTATGAATTCTTAATGCTGCTTCCCGAGAGGGAAATGGACTCCACCTAGCTGAGGATGGTCTCCTCCACGATGCATGAAGGCCAATTCTCTCGCTCCAAGAATAAATTGTTCATATGGAGAAACCACTTAGAATTCATAAATCCTTCAATCTATTCAGGAGAAGGAAATTCAATTTGACTGTATTCTTTGGGCTTTTTATGCCAGAGATATGAAAATAAGGCAGGCTTCCAATTTAGAGGAGGACCTTCTGACCCAGGGCGTTTAAATAATTAGACACAAACAGAAAAGCCAGAATTATTAAAGCAGATTCAGATTCAAGCTACAAAGCCCGTTCAATGGGGGTATTGTTCCTCTCTCCTCGAGGGAAGGTTGAGTGAAAGTGGATGGTTCCAGACAAAACCAGGAGAGCGCACTCCATTTTTTTCTCCCCACAGCCGGTTATGCAGTGGAATTACACACTTGCGAGCCAGCTGGGGGAAGAGGGAAACAATACTGCAATTGAAAGAACACTGTGTTTTGCACACATGCCTGCGTTGATAATATGCTTTGTGTTTCTGCTTGTACATATTATTTGATCTTCGCTGGTTATAAATGCCCCAGCAAATTAGCAAAGCTGCAATCTCAGCCCCCGCCAAAATAGGAAGTGGGAGCCTGGCACAGCTCCCCCCTACAAGGATTCTCACTCTGGATGCACATTGAAATTACCTAAGTAGCCTTAAAATAATACAAATACCTCAGCCCAGGCCCACCCAGGACCTATGGGAACTTAATCCCCGGGAGGGCAGCTCAGACGACTCCAGTGCCCAGCCAGGGCTGAGAACCGCTGAGCTAGCGGACAGGTGGGCAAACTGGACAGCTCTCCATCACCAAGCAAGCTGGGATCTCTCCGTCCTCAAGAAGATGCTCTGCGGGAGGCAGCCGGGCATCGTGTGACTGCTCAGACATCAGAGCAGTCCTTGGTCCAGTTCTAGTCTGACTCTGATTGGCTGGGTTTCTTCAGGCCTCATCTGTAACCTGCCTGAACCTCTCTGAACTTCTATTCTGTGAACTGAGGATGAGAACTCCACCTATCAATGATTCATAAAATCAATATTGCGGCTCTTAAGAAATATTTTCTAAATGGACCAGGATGGAATACACTAGAAAATTGAAATAGAATGTATCACATAAAGTACAAGCATTTTTTTTTCAGATGTGTGTATATCTGTGCGTGTGTGCATATGCATTTCTATGAACAGGGTCCTAATGAAAACTGTGTGTCTTAATTGTAAGGGACCATCAGAAAAGTTTGAAAGCCTCTGTTCTTGCCTACAGAGTTTTGTGAGGTTTAAAATGAGATAACGCTGTGGTGCACGTCACATGTGAAGCACTAAATAGATTAGGTAGATTGATAGACTGATAAACTGATACAGACAGGCAATCTAAAGCACAATGTCTAATTCAACGTTCAGACGACAGAAACAGCTGGATGAAAGTGTGACCTCTTCAGCTGAGGCACCGTTAGCGGCAGAATCAGAAGGTCTGCGCTCCTAAGAGAGCATGATTTCAAAAGGGACTTGAACCCTCAATTAATTCCCTAATGTAGTAGGTGGGAATTTGCTCCATCACATTCAGATTCAAGAAATGTCACAGGTCTTCTTTCTTTCTTTATCAAACGACCAACTGCAAACCTTCACCAACTTGATTGCTGAGAAATTCAATCTCAGTCTTGGTTATGGGGACTCTGCTCTTCTTATAATTGTACAGCATTAGAAAATAATAATAATATTATTATAATAACTATTATCTATGAACTTTATTATGTGCCAGGCACTGTGCTAAGCACTTAAATATATTATATTGTTTAATCCTGCCTATGAGGTAGATACTATTACAATCCCTACTTTCCAGGTGGGAAACTGGGGCTTCAGCATGCTGTTTCTGCCTTCACCTCTGTTCCTGACCTGCTCTTCTTCCGTCTGCAGAACCCAGATGCTTCAAGTGGCTCCGAGATGCTCCTCTTGGCAGATCTTTCCTCTACCACAGGCTCAGGGTCTAGACCCTCACTGCTACTCTTAGAACCTCCGCTCTCAGAAGCTGGGTTCCAGTGGCATCCCGCAGCCGCCCTACAACTGGAACATGAGAGCAAGGATGGCGCTGGTCTCTGGTGCTCACGGAAACAGGGACTGAACCCCCCGCCCCCCAAAAGAAGGGTTGTCCCTTTCTTGGTCTTGGGCGTCGCCCTCTGTCTACCAGAATCACTTCCCTTTTCTCAACCACCAGCCCTAGCTTCCCTCCTCTGACCCTCTGTGCACCTCCATCTCCCAAGAAAAACCTAAATGTTGTCCTTTGAATGTTTAGAAACCTCTCTCTTTGACCTTGAGACACAGAAGCTTTGTCTCTGGAAAGCACAAATAGTGAACTCATATGGTTTGGCTGATTTCTTGAGGGACCTCTCACAATTTCAAAACTCCTACATTAAAAGTAAATATCTCAATATTTGAGACACGTCTTGATAACAAATAACTTGCAGCAGACCCTGTTGGTTAACCACATCTTTGCAAACAGAACCCTGTTTATTTTTCCAGACAGTCCTGCATCCAGCCCCAAGGGGTGAGCCACACTTGCTTCAAGCCAATCGCAGCACAGGGCAACGCATTACAATTTGCCAGTGATTTGTCTGCAAGTGGGTGATTAACTCAATTGGCTCAGGTCTGACCAATGAGGGAAGGGAAACTCTGTTAGGAATTCTTGGAAATATCTTCCTCCCTACATCAGAGAGAGCCACACAAAGAAGATGCTCCTTCCTTTTTGGGTGCTGCCATGCCAGGATATGATGCTTAGAACAGTTCAACCACTAGATAATAAGCCCAAGGACTAAAGCCAATATTCCAGGGATAGTTCAATGGAAAGATGGAAAGTCGTACTTTCTTTGATGACATTATCAAGCCATGGTGTCATCCCTAGGGCTGTAAATCTGTGGACCTCTTAAGTAATAAATAAGTGTATTTATGGTTTAAACCATCGTTTGTTGGGCATTCTGCTTTTTGTGGCTAAGAATATTCCCTACAGATACATAAATCTTTGAAAGAGGAGAAATAAGTCATTAGAAAGAAAAATCTGGACAAACTTTAGGGTATCAACTTCTCTGACCCGACAGTGTCTCCATCTTTTCTACCTTTGCTTATTCACTTATTCAGACCTGATCTTCAACAAGCTTAGCCCCCAACACTCCTTCAAGTTTAAAGAATTTGGGTAATATGTTATTACCTATAAATGCAAAGTCTTTGGGTCCCTCTGTGTCTCTGATAATACTCTTCAAAAACTTTTTAGATAATTCCATAAGCATTTATTGACCACTTAGAATGTTCCAGAAGATGCTGGGCCATAAGGGAACCAAGATATCTGAGACATATTCCCAATCCTCATGGAGCTCGCTGTCTAGTGGGGAGATAGGCACGGAAAGAAAAAGTCTCAAATATAACACAGCAGGGGCCAGCCCTGTGGCTTAGCAGTTAAGTGCATGCGCTCCGATACTGGCGGCTCAGGTTCAGATCCGGGCACGCACAGAGGCACCGCTTGTCTGCCCATGCCGAGGCAGCGTCCCACATACAGCAACTAGAAGGATGTGCAACTGTGACACACAACTATCTACTGGGGCTTTGGGGAGATAAAGGGAAAAAAAAAAGGAGGAGGATTGGCAATAGATGTTAGCGCAGGGCCGGTCTTCCTCAGCAAAAAGAGGAGGATTAGCATGGATGTTAGCTCAGGGCTGATCTTCCTCACAAAAAATATATATATAACACAGCAAGTGAAGAAGATTACAAGCAAGCAGGAAGAGATGCTCTCACTCAAAACGTTCTCATTTCCCTCAGGGAATTTTGGTGTGAAGCAGAAATGGGAAGAAGTGAAGGGCGTGTCCCATCCTTGGTAATGTTAAAAAAAACAGTAAAGAAATTTTTCCAGGTGTCCCTGAGGTACAAGAGGGAAAGGGGAATGAAAAAGTCTTCGGATGAAAGGAAAGGATATTGGAGATTGCAGATCACCAAATCTTTAGCAAGTGACTCAGAGCAGAAGCTTCCGCCTTTCTTGCAAAATCCCCCAAGGCAAGAACATTAAAAGCCTGCCTATTGGCTTGAATTGGGGACAAGGGGAAAGTACGGGACTAACAGCTATAAATTATAAATAGTCCTTCTAGAGTCTTATGTTTTCCCCCTCTCATTCACTGTTGTTTTGTTCACAATGAACTTGACAGCAATTGCTTTTGTGTGTGTGTGTGTGTGTGTGTGAGGAAGATCAGCCCTGAGCTAACATCCGTGCTAATCCTCCTCTTTTTGCTGAGGAAGACTGGCTCTGAGCTAACATCTATTGCCAATCCTCCTCCTTTTTTTCCCCCAAAGCCCCAGTAGATAGTTGTCTGTCATAGCTGCACATCCTTCTAGTTGCTGTATGTGGGACACGGCCTCAGCGTGGCCAGAGAAGCGGTGGGTCGGTGCACGCCCGGGATCACAACTCGGGCCGCCAGTAGTGGAGCGCGCGCACTTAACCGCTAAGCCATGGGGCCGGCCCCACAATTGCTTTTTAAAAGTTGGCCTATGCTGAGTATTTTCCCCCCGAGGAATTTAACTGAATTTTCACCAAAGGAGCAACTCTCTTTATTTTGCTTCTGACAGTTTACCAGATTATTCATGCTTTATTCCAGTTATCACTAACAGGTATCACTGGCATAATTGGGTATGAGAACAAACACAACTGAGTCCTGGGAAGGATAAAATTCAACGGCAGGGACAAAACGTGCCCAGACCATGGCATAACCAACTCCCACATGCCGGCAGCTGCTGGGCACATCCTCAGCATGTTTTACACGCTGTGTGTGTGCAAATAAAAGAATCAATGTTTACAGAGGGCATGGAGTAAAAGTTAATCCAGAGGTGAATAATAAGATTTGTTTTACTTCAGACAATCCTTCTGTTGCCTGAGCTGGGCAATGTACTTCGCTGAGAAAGACATGGTAGTTCTTGCATTGGAATGCAGCATGAATTCTTGTTGTTTTAGTAGATCTGCTCAGCATTAATTGGTACCTTGAGTTGCTAGCTCAACAGTCGATCATTACGGTTGGTCTCGTAGAACCAGCTTCTCCACTGCCTTCCAATCCAGGCAGTTCATCAGCCTCACCTCTCCTGGGGCATTTCTTCTGTTGCCCCTCCCGGTCCACGTTCCACCGCTTTCCATCTGCTCTCTGCCTCCCAACACCAGCCTGTATCTATAGCAACACACCAGTGCTGTAGAGCTGTGCTCTTGGGCTTCCAGTTGGGTTTGTCCAATGGGGATATCAGGCAGGAAATTAGAGGAAGGGAGGAGAGTGAGGTGACTTCAGGCTGGCTGTGTCCTTCAACAGAAAGTCACTGTTCTTCTTAAAGCAGCTAGCTCTATCCCACTCTCTTTCTCTCTGGGTGCATCGCTGCCCCTCCTTGGGTTTCCATGCTGTCCTTGTCCCTCTGCTAAGCCCCACCCACACATTGGTAATGAAGAGGTAAATCTTCCTTGAATTGTCCTCGTTTGAGTGTGCCATCTACTTCTTCTTGATACACCAGTGGATAGTTCTGTTGGATTCTAGCCACTAACTTCTGATTTCACAGTCCTAGGAGGAGCAAACCGATGGGGGAAGATCCAGTTACTGAAATGCCTTCCTTTCAGTCATAGATATTGTCAAGAGTCCATAGCTGCTCTTCAGAAAACAAACCTGGTGGGTAGGGTGTGGGATTGTTTGAGAAGCTCCTTATAGCACATGCTTTCCGAACAGCTGTTCTTGGTTTTCAAACAAGGCAGTGTCCTTTTATGAAAGTTTACACATCGTAACCTAGACGAGAAAAATATGATTCCCAGGAAATCGGCAGCCATAAGTGTGTCATCAAGGATGGCGGGATAAGGTGAGGAAGCTGTAGGTCCTGGTTTTCAAAAATCCTCTTCTCTCTCTTTTGGGAACTTAGAGCAGCACTGAGCATGTGCTGAATCATAAGAGTAGTAAAAAATACAGTAAATTGATCATTGCGAACGTCCATTAAGCGCTTACTGCGTGCCAGGCACGATGTTGCCTGCTTTGCGTGCCCTGTCTCACTTGATCTTCACCAGAGCCCCTAGATTATCTCCCATTGTCCTTCCTATTTTGCAGATGAGGGATTTGAGCTGAATGGAGTGAAATGACGCATGCTCGGTCACACAGCCGGTAAATGGCAAAGACAAGATTCAAACCCAGGTCTGTCTGATGCCAGTGCTGCCTGGGGCGTGCTGAGGGTTGCGTGGGAGGCAGACGTGGACTCAAATGCTGTCTTTGCCGCTTAGGGGTTGGGTCAACGTGGGCAGGTCACCAGGACTCAGAATCCACGTTTATAAAATGAGGCTAATATTGCCTGTGTCCCAGGACTGCTGTCAAGATGAAAGGAAAGTACGAGACTAACTTCTTTATTTTGGCCAACCCAGGGCTTAAGTTGAGGAGTAGTAATAACGCTGAACAGAATAACCATCATTTATGTATGCCAGCACTGCGCCAAGAGCACTGCATGCACTCTCTCATTTCAACCCCACACAATCCTAAGAGGTAGGAACTATTATTATCCCCATTGTATCAGTGAATAAACTGAGTACCAGAGAGGTTAAGTAACTTACCCAAGGCTACCCAGCTGGGAGGTGGCAGAGCTCACATTAGAACCCAAATCTGCCTGGCTCCTGCACCTTTGTTCTTAACAACTACCCTGTACTGTGTACCTATATTTTATTGTATTTAACAAACATTTCTCTGCTTACTTTATGCCAGGAACTGTTCTGAACACTTCAAATATTAACTTGTTTAATCCTCATAAAAACTTCACGAGGTAGGTATTATAATCATCTCATTTTTACAGGTGGAGAAAACTGAAGCCCGGAGAAGTTAAGTAACTTGCCCAAGAGCACACAGCCTTTCAATTCCAAACCCACTTTTTCTTAAGTTTACGATGAAACTAGTGTCAGGCACTACAGTATTTTGGGATTAGCAAGTTTGAGTTGCCCACAGACTTATTGATGCGTACCGCCCGCTATAAAGTTGTATCCTTTGTAGAAAGGTGAAGGAAACAGGTATTGGTTTTCAACCCTCAGCCTCACCATAAATCAGCTGGGAGTGGATCATGGCCTCTGCGGGGATGCCAGGAAGATGCAAAAAGCAAGCCATGTGCTAGTTTAACCTCGGACATCCCAGAGAACCTCCACACCGTTTGCCTCCAGGCAAAATAATTCTGCATTAAATGTCTACCAACAGGCAGCCCTGGGCCAGGAGAAAAGAGCTGGAGAGAAGCCCAGTCTCCTGCTCGACAGGGATATGGTGGATATGGTGGATACGCTGGGCTGCATACTAAAGGTTAATTGCTCTGAGTAATACTGTGGCATTTAATCCTGGTGCCAAAGGAACTGAGACAATATTGACCAAGATTCAGCCAACATCAGAATGCAAACACAAATGGAAATCCTTGTCCTTAGGCAGAGAGAGTCCAGGCAAGAATCTGAACATCCAGGACGATCAACTGAGGATGACGCAGCTCCTTTAGAACCTAAAATGTGGGGCCTTATATGCCAGCGTTACTCTACTACAAGTGTTGTGTGTGCCGGCCCTTTGCACGTGCGGCTCTCTGTGCTAGAAACAACTTTCTCCACCCTGCCAGACCCTGGGTTTCACCTGAGCAATGCCATTCATATATTCAACTCTCATGTATAAAGCGCTTCCTTCCGGAAGGCTGTCTCCCCACCGAGGCTGAGACAGGGCCTCTCCTCCTCAGGCACATATCCCCTCTGCTGACTGCTATTTGAACACTTTTTTCAGTTTATACACATCTTTCTCCCTGTTAGTCTGTGGCCCAGACAGAAACTATACTCTTTATCTTTGTACCCTTTTGTAATCTTAGCACTTAGTACAGGGCCTGGCACGTGATAAGTGTTAATAAATGTTGGAAGGAAAGAAGGGTGGTTGGGTGGGTGATGGCCGGCTGGATGGGTGGAGGGTTGAGTGAATGGATGGTTGGGTATTTGGATGGACGGCTGGGTAGGTGGGTGAATGGATGATTGGTTGAATGATGGATGAATGGAAGGGTGGATAGATGCTTCTAGGGAGCAGCTGTTGACGGAGTGACAGGAGCTTCCATTCTCTGGAATTCAAAGAAATCAGGTCTTCTCCAACTCTAATTGGTCCATAAAATTCTACAAATCCATTCCTGGAGAAGGCTCAAGCCACACTTCCTCTTTCTCAGGATGTAAGTTGTCTTATTTTTGGACTCTTGTTTTCCTTCAAGATGGTCTAGTTGCTAATTTTAACCAGATTTCACCTGGATAAAAATGTAGTTCAGTGTGGATCACATCCATGACTGATCCTAAGTTAAAATCACAGCTGCCCTTGTTTCGAAGGAAAAATAACACTTCTGGGGAGTTTTCTATCCTAGTTCTCTGGCTGGGGGAATCTACTGGAACACCACTTGTTTCTTAAATTGTGGGAGATTGGGGGCTTGAGGGGCAAAACCACAGTGAAGTTGGTGGTTGGTCTGAAGGGTAAATAATCTCAAGCCTTTACAAGTAATATGGGATCTGGGTTTGAATTTCAACTCTATTACTTCTAGTTATGAAAACTTGGCTAAATTTCTTAACTTCTCTAAGCCTTGCTTTCTTCATCTGTAAAATGGGGAATAGGAATGATTATGAAAAACATTATGAGAGAATAGTTGAAAGAGTGGTGTCAAGATTCAAAAAAACTATCACAGTGTAGTAATTGTTCAGTCAGCAATAGGTTGACATAGTAGCTGACAGGTGGAGTAACCCAAGGAGTAATCCAAATATTTCCAATTCAATTCATAAATGATTAGTAGTACACTGGGATACTGTTCCACAAATTACGGAATACTTACCAGTGGTGACAGAGAAGAAAATTTTACATTGTAAATAAAGTGAGCATGAATAACATTACATCACCAACTAAGAAAGTGAGAAAGTTATTCCCTGTGCAACTTTCTTTCAATTATGAATTAACGCTTCTAATTGTGTCAAGGAGAACATCTTGGTTTGGTGCCAGAATTTCTTTAACATCTTTTAACAGAGTCAGCAGGACTCAGGGGTGGACCTTAGGCAACAGAATCTAGCTAGACTGTAAGACCTCTCTTTACATTTGCCCCGGGTTTATCTTTTAATGTTACCGTTTAATTGTGAGAAATAATACTGGTTTTCCTTTGATGGTAGTCATATCCAATTTCCTTTTTAAACATTAAATAAAATTTGAGTCAATTTAAAGAAAAGATGTAATTAATAAAATATGTAAGTAATAGTTTAGGTGGCATGAGGGGTAGGGTGGTATGGCAAAAACCATAAGTTAATAACTTAAGTTTGGAAACCCTGCACTAGGAGAGAGAAAATACAAATATGGCCATACTGATCGTGTTTAAATCCACCTAAGAAAAATTTGCCATTTTTTTCGTAAATTTCTGTTTTAACCCGTCAGAGCAGTGCACCTTCTTGCTCCTCCCAGGTGGCTTCTCATTTTCTCAGCTCCAGTCTCTAGAGACACTAAGATAACCCAGATGTCCAAACACTATGTGGGATAAACTGGGAAATCTCCTTCTCCCGAGAGAAGGAAAGATGCTCACAAAGCTCGGCTTAAAGCTTCTGCCCAAGTACAACAGGAAGATGGATGCACACCACTTGGCAGCCTTGTTAGGACTCACAAACCCAAGTGTCTACAGGGGTCAGAAAGACCAGGGCTCACAATACACACCTTGGTATAAACTGTCCATCAAAAAAGAGCTTGAGGGGTCGGCCTGTGGCATAGTTGTCAAGTTCTCATGCTTTGCTTTGGAGGCCTGGGGTTTGCGGGTTCAGATCCCAGGTGCAGACCTACGCACCGCTCATCAAGCCATGCTGTGGCAGCATCCCACATACAGATTGAGGAAGATGGGCACGTATCTTAGCTCAGGGCCAGTCTTCCTCACCAAAAAAAAGGCTTAACGCCTAGGCATTTTTTTCAGAATTTATGACTTTTTTTTTTTAAATAATAGTTATGTGGGGCCAGCCCGATGGCATAGTGGTTAAGTGTGCGCACTCCACTTAGGGGGCCTGAGGTTTGCAGGTTCGGATCCTGGGCGCGCACCAATGCACCGCTTGTCAAGCCATGCTATGGTGGCGTCCCATATACAAAGTAGAGGAAGATGGGCACAGATGTTAGCCCAGGGCCAATCTTCCTCAGTAAAAAGAGGAGGATTGGCATTGGAAGTTAGCTCAGGGCCAATTTTCCTCACAAAAAAAATAAGTAAATAAAATAATAGTTATGTATTGGATGAAAAAATCATACTTGCTGTTCTAAACACAGACACACTTTGCATATGAAGTATATCCAACTATATTTATATACATATAATATATGATATATCACATTAAATACGTTGCATCAAATATGTTGCATATTAAATTATGTTAAATATGTAACATATATGAAATGTATGTCATTTCACTTTCACAAGGATACTTTCATAGTTTCGTGGAGACATGGAGTCTCCTAGTCTTCTTTTTCAAAGTTTTGAAAGAAACTTGAGCATAAGAAACAGTTTACAGTTCTTTTAAGTTTACCCTAAGAAAAGTGGCAGCAGAGGGTGAGGATAAATGGTGAATGATGCTGGGACTCTAGGCAAGAGAGAGAGATGGTGAGCACTGGGGACCAAGGTGAACTGGAACATGAACAAGGAACATGTCCCTTTAAAATATGCACCACTATCTGATGGCATAGTGATTGAGTTCGTGTGCTCCACTTCTGTGGCCCGGGGTTTGCCTGTTCGGATGCCAGGCACGGATCTACGAACCACTCATCAAGCCATGCTATGGCAGGCATCCCACATATAAAGTAGAGGAAGATGGGCATGGATGTTAGCTGAGAGCCAATCTTCTCCAGCAAAAAGAGGAGAATTGGCAACAGATATTAGCTCAGGGCTAATCTTCCTCACACACACAAAAAATGATGCACCACTGTCTTGTCCCGGTCAACTGTGATGAAAGAATATCACCAAACGCTTTTATTTTTTAATGAGAAGTTAGAACTGTGAATTTTTATATGAGGTTCCCTGATTATTAAATGTTGGCAATTAACTCCTGCTTTTAAGAAACCCTCTTCCCTCTAACAACATCATGGAAGATTAATGACCAAGATAATGCCCCTCACCCCATTTATTGTTACCTCTGCCTGGGGTGAGTAATGAGAACTGACGGGTAGGGAGCCCGAGTGCTGGAAGCCGAAAGGGGCTAGGTGTCAAGCATCAATTGTTTTGGCAGTTGACAAAGAATAAAGACAAATTTCCAATAGACATGTGACAACATGTTCAACCTCGTGTCACCAAGGGAAAAAATATACAAGAGATCGTCTTTTTTTACTAAGCAAGTACAGAATAATTTTTTTAACTGCTAATGCCCCATTTTAACCTGGACACAAAGAAACTGCCCCTCTCACACATTGATGCGTTCATTCATCAATGCATCCGCCTGTGGAAATACAGAATATAATCTTGAGTGATGGAGACCCAGCCCCTGGCCTCACAAGAGGCCATTTAGTTGAGAGCGGAATTTAGCCGTACATATCAAATGCCTTTAAAACATGATTACCCTCTGATCTAATACTTTAACATCTGGGAAACACTTCTAAGAGAAAAATCTAGGCAGTGATTGCAATAATATTGCTGCAAGGATGTTCATCTCTGTCTTGTTCATAATAGCAGAATATGTCAAACACTTAAATGTACAACATGGCCAGGTTGTTAATTCGTCTGGGGCACAGCCACTCAAAGGAACTCCCAGCCCTGTTTTAAATGACATATTTGGCATTGTATATAATAGTAAAAAAAAAAAAAACAAAGATGTCCTGGCTTCAAAACGGCATTTCAGAATCAGTAATATATGTGTGATATTGATACAGAAGGAGAGAAATACCAAAACAGAGTATTTCTCAGTGATGGGATTATAGCTTATTATTCCTTTTTTATGTTTGTCTTGAATGTTTTATAATGACATCTATTCCTTCTGTAATATAAAAAATAAAGAGAGTAGTTTTCAAGTTTTGTTCTCTAGAAGGCTTTACACTGTTAAAAATTATTGGGAACTCCAAAATGCTTTTATTTATGTGGGCTAGAGCTATCAAAATTTACCATATTAGAAATTAAAACTAAGAATTTTTAAAATATTTATTTATAAATTTAATTTAAAATAATAAATATAATAATAAACCCATTCTATGTTAACAAAAATAACATTTTTATGAAAAATAACTTTTTTTCCAATAGTTTCCAACAGAACTATTTAGTTTGTTCCAAAATAGAAAAAAAGGCAAAAATATGGTATGGTTTTACATTTTTGCAAATCTCTTTAATTTCTGTTTTAATGGAAGACAGCTGGATTCTCATATCTGCTTCTGCATTCACTGTTTCCATATGTTGTTTTGGTTAAAGTGTACGAAGAAAGTCCAGCCCCACACAGTTATGTAGTTGGAAAAGGAAGAAGTATGTTACCAGCCTTTTCAAATAATTGTGGGTGGTGTGCTATGACACTACACCCAAACTTGACAAGTGATAGTTTCTTCAAGTTAGTTTTAGTGTGAAATCTGAAACCATATAATGAATTTTTTATTCTCTGTATACCTGTGAGCGAATGGGATAGAAAAAAGGCAAATAGCATCTCAGTATTACTATGAATGTTACCGCCTGAGGGGGGTTGTGTGCCCCCCCTCAAGGCATGCCAACAGCCAAGAGGCAAGGGGGTAGAAAAGAAAGGGTTTTATTTATTTTATTCTTTTTTTTTTTTGAGGAAGATTGGCCCTGCACTAACATCCGTTGCCAATCTTCCTCTTTTTTTTTTTTCTTTTTTCTCCCCAAAACCCCAGTACATAGTTGTGTATCATAGTTGTAGGGTTGTAGCTCTTGTATGTAGGATGCTGCCTCAGCATGGCTTGATGAGCGGTGAGTAGGTCCGCGCCTGGGATCCAAACCTGTAGACCCCAGGCCGCCCAAGCTGAACATGCGAACTTAACTGCTACACCATCAGGCCGGCCTCGAGAAATGGTTTTATTACAGCTTGCTAGCAAGGGGGAAGATGGCTGATTAATTTCCAAAAGGACCATCTTACAGAACAAAGACTACAGGCCAATTATATAGGGGGCTGGTCTCCGGGTCGGGGAGGCATCTGGTCTCCGGCTGGGGGCATCCATCTGATCTCCAGGTGGGGGCAGACATCTGGTCTTAGTTCCTGACAGTCTTTTGTTTTACTGGATATGCATCAGAGACTGGAGCAACACCCTCTACCCTGATCTTTCAGTTGTCATTGATGATGGCTATCAGCATAGACTCTCTGCCCGTGGGTCATCACATTCCCAAGGAACTCGAAAGAACAAAGTTATCGACTTATCGCAGGTAGGAGGGGCCATAAAATCTACAGAGCATGTATTGTCTCCTGGAGGGTGCATATCCAGCTGGGTTAATCAGGTCATTCAAGGTTACAATATGGTTTTTTTCCTACAATATGGCTTCCCTTATGTCAACCTTGTGTTGAGCTGGTATTATGAAAACTGTATGACCTCATGGACTCCCTGAAAGGGTTGGGGACATCCATGGATTCCTGGGCCACACTTTAAGAATCACTGTCTTAAACTATGCACGAGAAAGCATGTAGCTCTGGGGCAGTGACCTAGGACAGCTGGAATTATCATTCCCTACGCTTTTTGTTTGCAATCCTTTGGATAACCCTTTGAATTGTTGATTTTACTTTTTCCCATATGCATTTCAATTTAAAAGATCAACTTTCGTAAAGCCATTGTCATAGATAGGCTCCATGGGAAGCAGCCTCTGAGATGGGGATTTGCCTGTGAGGAGTTTGTGGGGTGTGCTCCTGTAAAGAGCCCCTGTGAGGAGGGAAGGAAGCAGGATCCGGCAGAGGGAGAAGGCAGACACTGCAGTATAGTCTCACCAAGACCTCAGTCAATCCGACGGGGAGCTCTGGAGCTAAATCCACCCTTCAGAGCTATCCCCACTGAAGCAAGGTGACCAGGTCTTTGCATCTCTAAATCAATAAGTCACTGGATGCTGACTGCCCAGGGGTGGGGCAAGATCTGAGGAGAGGGCACGTTCCAGAGAGAAAGCCATCCACAGCCAACTCTTCCAGAAGCTGGGGAGTGAGTCAGTCCTGGAGGGGGGTCTGGACCAGGCACAGAAGCATACACTGCAGCCACATGGTTAGTCAATGCCAGGGCTGGGAGTAGAAACCCTGTCCCTCTGTTTGACTCCAGGGCCTGTGTGAAGGGACACTCTAAACACTTGCTTCATCTAATGGAGGCTCTATTCATTGATACATTGTGGATGACAACCACACCAGGCCATCCTAAATTAATGGCAACAAGAAGAAAGAACGGGGTCTGCACACCACACAGTCCTGCGTGAATACGGCTGGCACTCTGCTCTCTGCTCCTCTCGCTGTGAGAGTCTAATCTTGTCGTTTGCCAATATGATGATCAGGCTCATGTGCAATTCGCTGTGGGCTCTCATGGGATGTATTCTGGGAAAGTGGAAGACTTTTCCTGAAGATTCACACACTTTCCCCACTGTGATGGTAATAAGTTAACTGACCAGCAGAATAACCAATAACCATCTTATAGCTAAGAGAGATCAAGTGAGTTTTACTTGAGCCAAACTAAGGATTATAACCCAGGGAGGCCTTTTCCAGAAAGGAAGAAAGCATTCCGGAGAAACATAGTTTTCAGTGCAGTCTTAAATCTTTTTAGAACAAAGAATGTACATTAAACACACCCAGGATAAATACTCATCAAAGTTTCAAACAGGTATTCAGTTGCAAAATAGCAAGTCAACAGGAGCCTGATGCTGGGAAAGGGACTAACACAGGCGTTACCAATAGGGTGCAGGAGGGGAAGTGTGCCTTCTTATCTTAAGAGGGCGTTCTTTACTTCAATGGTTAAAGCAGATGTACAATGTATGTTTAATAGGCCATAAGTCAGACTTCTTAGTTGAAGCCAAATCAGTTTTGAACCCAAATAGCTACCCCATACATCTCAATATGTGAAAATCTCTTGTCACCACGAAGGGGAAAGGAAACTGTAGAAACTATGCCTTGAAAAAGTCATCTTGAATCTGAAATGCTAATATTAACAGGGTGAAATATTTGACAGAGAAATATCCATGCCCATCACATAAGACTGGAGATGGGGGAGTATCCAGCTACTAGGCCACAAATGCCTCTTGCACCCACAAAGCCACAGTGAACACAGTGACTGTCTGTGTCTCTCTGTGCAACCTTTTCTCTATTCTGGAAGCTCCCACATCGAGTTGGCTTCTGTCTTGTAGCTCACGTTTGCTCGAATCCAGAGAGGAGAACTGAGGCTGTCTTCTGACGCTACTGCTCAGGAAACCCCATCCGCCTGCCTGAAAGCAGAAAAAGAAAACAAGACAAACCCCCGCCTGCCCTCGAGTCTATATTTTCTGCATCTCATTTCATTCACTATGAGAAGAAAAACCCCATGAGAATTCACATGATGAGGGAAAGTTATTAGCACCTCATAATACTATATTTCCAACTCTACCTGCAGAAATATTTACAGATGCTTCTAATTTAAAACAGCTTTCTGACTGAAGTCTCCCTGTAGCAGAGTACATTGACAACATGGCAACATTTATAGGTTTATTTTACCCTATGTTCACCATAGTGAAATCTGGGGAGAGCTAGAAAAATGGCAGAAAATAGATTCCTCTCCTCTTGTCACCCCCAAGAACAGAGTTTAGCAGGGAAGCCCTTAATTCTAGTGATTAGAAGAAAGAATCAAATGACTAAAACTGTGGGAGTCTAACGTGGTGTTTTGATTCCACGCTGGTCCGTATAGATTCATTCACTTTATCGATGCCTCTCCTGGCTGTGCTGCCCCTCTTCTGGCCTTCACTTCCTTGTAGCTTCTCTTTAAGCGTGGAGGTAGGGAAACCACCATGAGGCTGGTGTTGGAGCCTGGTCTCGCAGAATCAGCTGGGTTAGATTGGGTGAGCTCCCTTACCCTGTCCACTCTCTAAAAGTGTGCTGTGTCCCCAAATCTAGACTCGGATCTACGAGGTCAAGATCTCCTTTCTCATCAGTGCTGTCACATAGAAGCTAATGTGGTCCCTCTCTTTCCAAACCTAGAACTGAAAGTGGCAGGAATTCTATCTCCCAAGAATGTTGGACCACACAGAAGTGAGGCACATCTAATAAAAATATCTAACATTTATCGAGACTCTTTTCTAAGAGTCGGAAGACACCATCTTGAAGACATTGTTGAGCTGCTGTGCCACAGCCAAGTAAGCACCTTCCTGTGGATTTCCCTTTAATTAAACAAGAAACATCCTTACATCTAAGCCACTGTCAGGTTTCTTGCTCCTTGCAGCTAATGCATCCTCGCTAATTTGCCTGCCACTCTTCCCTTCACCTCCAGTCTATCCTTGGGAATGACCCCAAATCACAGTTGCCGGATTTAGCAAATAAAAGTACAGGACCCCCAGTTAAATTTGAACTTTAGATAAACAACAAATAACTCTTTAGTATAAGTATGTCTGAAATACTGCATGGGACACACTCCTGCTATGCCTATGCAATATTTGGAATATACTTATACTAAAAAAACTATTCATTACTTTAATTGAAATTCAAATTTAACAGGCATCCTGTATTTTCTTGTTGTGATAAAATATACAGAACATAAAATTTACCATTTTTAAGTGTACAGTTCACTGGTATTAAGCACATTCATATTGCTGTGCAACCATCACCACCATCCATATCCAGAACTGTTTTATCTTCCCGAACTTAACTCTGTCCCCATTAAACGATAACTCTGCATCCACCACCACTCCCCTCCCCCGCCACCGAGCCCCTAGTAACCACCTTTCTACTCTCTGTCTCCGTGAATGTGACTACTCTGGGTATAAGGGGAATAATAGCATATTTGTCCTTTTGTGTCTGATTTATTTCACTTAGCATAATGTCTTCCGGGTTCCTCTGTGTAGCAGCACCTGTCAGAATTTCATTATTGCATCTGGCACCACTACCCCAAACTCCTCCCCAGTGTAAACACCTTTGGTGGCCCTTCAGGGTAATGCCCAGGCTGCTAACGTGACAGTCAAGGTCACAATTTGATCCTGGCCGTGTTCACAGCCTTATTCTCTGGTACAAATAGCGATAATAATAACTATGGGAATAATGTCCTATGGTCCAGCCACTGGACAACCTGAAAATCCCGGAGCCCGCTATGTTCTTCCCTGCCTCTTGCCCCCTCTCTGGAATTTCCATCCTCCATCCTCCAAGCCTCTTATCCTTCTCAGTTTTCAGCTTTCAAGTACAAAGGGGCTGCCAAACTCTCACCCGTTCTCCTACCCCAGTGGTTCTCCACTGTGGTGATTTTGCTCCCTAGGGGTCATTTGGCAAGGTCCAGGGACATTTTGGGTTGTCATAACTGGGGAAGTGCTACTGGCATCTCGTGAGTGGAGGCCAGAGATGCTGCTAAATGTTCTACAGTACACGGGGCAGCCCCACAGCAAAGAATGACCCGGCCCCAAATGTCAATAGTGCCAAGGTGGAGAAACGCTGCTCTGTGTCAACCAGCACAGGTGGCTTCTCTCTTTCCATGTTGTTTGTTTCATACCTCAATAATATTGATGATAATAAACAGGAGCCACCGTCTACTGGTACAATCACCAGTCATGTACCAGGCAGTGTGTGATTTTGTGATTTTTATATACATTAGGCATTCCATCCCCATTTGACAGTGAGGAAACTAAGTCCCAGCGAGTTTAAAGAACTCGCCCACATTCACGTGGCAAGTCTGAGGCAGAACCAGGATCCAACCTAAGTACAGCCTGTACCCTACCGTATTCAACACGCCACGAGTCACTTAACAATGAGGCAAGCACCAACTTCACGTGGGCATTCAGCTAAGCACTTGGGTTACAAATGCAAATAAGATACTATTTTTGCAATAAAAGAAGGTGCATGATAGCAGGGAAAACAAATTTAGTCTCTGAATATGTGGCTGTGTCAAGGTCTTCCTCATCCCCCTGGTGTCAGTGATAGACAGTAACCACAGGTAGCTCTGACTGAACTCTCACTGGAGGCCAGCATCTAGGCATGGGGTTTCTTTCTTCACCTCATTTGATCCTCAAAACAACCCTCAGGGTAGACATTACTGCTCCTATTTTAGGTGAGGAGATGCACGTGGTCGATTTCGCATAGCCTGGAAGCGTGAACCAGAACCCATACTGGGGTCTGATGCCAGGCCTCGCTCTGAACCACTCTGCTAATTGTCAGTCCCTCCTGGAGGCCCACAAATAGCACTAAATGATGGAAAGCATGGTTTGGGATTAAGGGAAATGGCAGATGTGGCCATTGCGGGTGACAGCCATGTAAACCCCACTCCTTCTCTGGGGCAGGGACTGAAGTGAATAAGAAACTGTGCTCTAACTGAAGTCAGGGCTCCCCGGCCTGTTCTTTGCCAAGTCTTCTCACATCCCAATGAGAGTCAGAGGATTAGGCTGTCTCCCTGGGGCATGAGAAGGCATCAGTGTAGTTCCCAAAATATTGCTTACATTGAAAATATGACTCAAAGAATCAGAGATGTCAAACAGATAAGCATAGTCAAGTGATCAATACTCAGTGCAGTCTGCGTGTGGTTTCTAGGTTACATGTGGGTTTGTCACTGTTTTTTCTTTCTCTTTTAACTATATGTATTTGGGGTTTTTGTTTATTTATGTGTGTGTATATATATATTATATACATGCAGATTGAAAATTTAGCTGTTGAGAGTGCAGGTCCTGAAGTCAGATGGTATGTGTTTAAATCCCAACCCTATACCTTAGGAGCTTTGTCATTTTACTAAGCATACTACGTGCCAAGTACCGTGCTAAGTGATTTCTGTGAATTATCTCATTTAATTCCCACAGCAACTCTGTGACTTGGGTGCTGCTAATATCCCCATTTTACAGATGATAAAACTGAAGCACAGAAAGGGCAAGGCACTTGCCCAAGGGCACCTAGCTAATCAGCTGCTGAAGCCAGGATTCTTTTTCAGATTGCGTGACTCCAGAGCCTGGTTCCTAACCAAGCCTGGGCCCTGAGTTTAGCCTTGAGAGACTGAATCCAACATCTGCCCACGATTTGATTTGGGGAAAGACATCTGTCTTCTCTGAGCCTCTGTTTCCTCCTTACCCAAACAGATATTTGTTATGTCACAGCATTATCATAAGGAGTACATGGGATAATGTACAAGCAAGTGATCTGAAAAACGCCAAGACATGAGTGGACACAAAAAGACAAAGGTGCATACTAGATTTACTGTCTCAGCCGAAGCAGGTGGACGTGCATGACCACACTGTAACGTCTGAGTCATGCCCCCCTCTGGCTCAATGATCAAAAACACGGCCGACATTGGCTCAGAGTGAGTCGCCTGCATGCAGGAGGACGGAGGGCATGCAAGGATGGGTGGGGGAGGCCCGGAAAGGGCTGCGGGAGAGACCAGATTTCAGGTTTCCAAGGACTCTTCTCGGCACAGCGACCAGCTCCAGCCCAGGCTCCAGGAACACAGCTGATAACAGGAGCTGAGGACTTCACAAGTTCGTCAATATTTGAAGAGGGGTGGAGATCGTAAAGCCAGAAGATTAAGAGGCCATCCAAGTCAGGAGATGTGACGATGAACACAACCTAAAATACATATGGCCGAGAGAAACTCTGTTCTTAGTGAACTCCTGCCCTGTGGGCACTAGGAAGAAAACCCTTCTACCAAGAAGCTCACACGCCTGAGAACGCACTGCCGCCACAGCCAGGGCCCTGGCTTAACGCTCTGCGGTCACTGTCTTGAACTTCATAATAATTTTATCTTTGAATTTGTGTTGTGGAAGTAAAATCTGAGGGGACAACCTATTAGAATGGCCAAACCCAGAACACTAACACCACCAAATGCTGGTGAGGATGTGGAGCGACAAGAACTCTCATTCCCTGCTGGGGGAATGCAAAATGGTGCAGCCACTTTGGAAGACAGTTTGGCTGTTTCTTATAAAACTAAACATACTCTCACCGTACGACACAGCAGTCATGCTTCTTGCTATTTACCCAAAGGAGTTGAAACTTTTGTCCACACAAACACCTACACACGGATGTTTATAGCAGCTTTATTCACAATTGCCAAAACTTGGAAGCAACCAAGATGTCCTTCAGTAGGTGAATGGATTAAGAAACTGGTCCATCCAGACAATGAAATATTATTCAGTGCTAAAAAGAAATGATCTATCAAGCCACAAAAAGACATGGAGGAACCTTAAATGCATATTACTAAGTGAAAGAATCCCATCTGAAAAGGCTACATACTGTATGATCCCAACTAGATGACATTTTGGACAAGGCAAAACTATGGAGACAGTGAAAAGATCAGTGGTTGCCAGAGGTTAGTAGGGAGGGAGGGATGAACAGGGGGAGCACAGAGCACCTTTAGGGCAGTGAGACTATTCTCTATGATGCTGTAATGATGGATATGTGTCACTATACACTGGTCTAAACCCATAAAAGGTACAACACCAAGAGTGAGCACTAATGTAAACTAGGGACTTTGAGTGATTGTGATGTGTCGATGTAGGTTCACTGATGTAACAAATGTACCATCTGCTGGGGGATGATGCTCATGAGGGAGGCTGTGCATGTGTGGGAGCAGGTAGTATTGGGGAATCTCCATACGTTCCTCTCAATTTTGCTATGAACCTAAGATGACTCTAAAAAGAGAAAATCTTTGAAAGAAAAAAATCTGATGGGACAATGAGGCATGTGCGTGAGCAGAGGACATATGTGCAATACACGTGTCCACTGCTCATCACCGTCCCGTTCACAGAAGGCATTCATGACACCCCACGGGCAGACACTTCCAGGCGATTCACGATGGGTGGATGGTCAGCAGGCCTCCAGGTGAGTATAAAGTAAGGTGTTACACCTGCAACTGAGTTTGTAGGGGCCCTGACAGCCCTGAAGGGCCGCGCTTTCCATTCAAATCAGAAATCATCTCAAACGCGGAAAGAAGGCAACACATTGTAGAAACATGGACAACAGAAGAACCGCATCGTGTTCTCTTCCTCACGTTACCTCCCTGTGATAACCAATGTGCTGAGAATGATGACAGAGAAAGGGAAACATAGGGCAGTTTCTTTTCCTTTCAACCCCTCCTGACTCACCAATAAACTGGAGGTAGAGAGTGTGGTAGAATATCGGTGAGGATCTAGAAGTGAGAGGAAAACAGGTGAGTCCGTTCCGTGCAGCGTTTCCTCTGTTTTAGTAGAACAAAATACACAGAGTTGTGTGATTTGGGGGATTCTGCACATGAGTCCGTTGCATTTAAAACCGGTATCACACAATATAAGGATGAATGGTAAAATTCACGTTAATAATTTAAAATTTCAATTTTTATTTACTTAGAATGACTTTGAATAGCAAATAAAATACAAGACAGGTAGAGAGAGAGAGACCATGGGTGAAAGGAAAAGCATCATATTTTAGTCTCTTTGCCAGTCCTTGTCCCCACTTTTAGAACAAGGGCTGCGCACTTTCCTTTTGCCGTGGGTCCTGAAATCACGTGGCCGACCCTGCTTCCTCTACTACTGCTGACTCAGGCCACACTTGATGGGAGTCTGCAATATGCCCCACACGCTGCTAAGCGCCCTACCTGGGTGATGCTCCTTTATGCACTAAGTCACAGATCTCCCTAAACCTCATATTCTTCTTCTGTAAAATGGGTGCAAAAATCCTAATTACAGTGTGGTCGTCACTGAGATGGATAGAGGCAAAGAGTTAAATGCCATCCACATGGCAGTCATTGTCACAAATAATTAAGAGGGAGCCAGTCCAATCAGGAAGTGTTTGTCAACCGCCTTCTCTACGGCAGGGACACAGCCGTCTCATATTGCAGGCTGCTAGCAGTCAGGGATATAAAAACAAGCACAAAATAAACACAAGGGCACTCAGCCAAGGAAGGCCGGCAGAGACAGGGAGGAAAGCGGCCGGCTCACAGACACACAGCTGGTCTGTGAGAATTGAGATCTGAACGCAGGGCCACAGCCCCAGCTCCTGAGCCTCCAGGCTGGCCTGCCTCTGTGCTTACGTTGGCACAGTGTGTGTGCAAGACAGCTGCTTAATAATTGAGTTTCATTACAGTCCAGATTTAAATGTACAGTGCTGAGCAGGAATCGAGTTTATAGCCCTAATTATGATGCATCTGATTGTGAATTCAGTATTTAAATAGTATTTTTGTCCCTTAAATGTTGCTTTCTGAAAGGGGCCTTCCCTGGCTCTCCCTGTTTCTCTCTCTTAGCTGCCTTGGCTTTTGTTTCATAATGAGGCTCACGCTCTGTGATTCTGTGTTTATTTGTAGGACTCTGTGTTCAATTACAATGAGCCCAGGGAGGGGAGGAACAGAGTCTTTTCCTCACCTCTCTAAACCCAGGCCTATATATAGCCTGGTGCTCAACAAGTAGTCATGGTGGGTGCTTGGGTGAACATATTAATGAATAAAGCCACAGTAATTACTACTTTGCATTTCTCCTGAATGTTTTCTCAAGAACACTGAATAGTATAACTTAGCATGTTTCCCTTTTTGCATTGGTTATTGGGAAGCTCAAAGCCACATCTGTGAAGCCTTCCTACAAGTCTGTAAATCAACATGCACATTTATGGATGATCCTGGTCCCATGGACGTACCCACTCTTGTTTTGCTATCTTCTTTTGTAATTTTTAATTTATGCTCTCCTACTGTATTGCATATGTCCTTGTGAGACACTTTAATAAATATCCTTGCTGAAATTAAATAAACAGCCTGTCTCGAATTTCTAGCCTGGAGAGAAAAAGAATGCCCTTTCCAATGTCATGCTCAGTCTCCACAGCAATAGGCCGCCCTTAGGTTACCTGCTTTCGGGTGGCCAAAGCCCTTGGGGAGTGATGTTTACGCGACTGGGGGTGGTGCAGTGGGCGAGACGCTATTTCTTTCCAATTAGGTGGCTAGGGGGTGGTGGAGGTGGTGTTCTGGACAGAATGACGGTGAAAGGCAGACAGAGCTGCAGAATCCTACAGAACGTGTTTTCCCTGCTCTGACCATCACCCACGGTTACTGGGGAAGGTAATTAGCTCCCCAGGTCCACCGGGGCGGCCGCAGTGGGTGAGGGGCACCTGACGGGATGCTTGGAGTGCCAGGGAGGCAATAGCGCGAGAGAAACCAGGTGTTGGGTTTTTATTGGAGAGGTGAGGACAGCCCCTGAATCCAGGAAGAGAACCTGCTTCTGGAGGCCGGGCAGGGGAGAGGAGGGCCCCACCCCAGCTGTGTTTGCCCTGCTCTGTGTATTCAGCCAGCTGGCTCCGGACGAGGAAGCGAAGGGCAGGGAGCCGGGCACAGTTGACAGCCTGGTACTGGCAGCGCCAGCTGGAGACACGGCACCCTGAGCAGGAGCAGCTCAGGGGACACCAGGGGACTGAAGACACTCCCACCAGGGGCTCAACAGGTAACCGCTTCCAGATCCTTTAGGCCTGGCGTGAGGGTTTGTTGTTTGCAGCAGGCAGTGAAATGCAGCAACTAGGGGTCAGAGAGGGTTGAGTTTGACCCCAGCTCTGATACTGATTCACTGTATGGCCTTGGGTGTGTGTGAGCCTCAGTTTCACCATCTGTGAAATGGACCCAAAGATAGCCTTGTTTAAAAGGGTTGTACAAGGATTAAATGACAACGTGCAGTGTCAGGTACAAAGTAACAGAAATAATCCCTATTTGCATGGAACCTTTGGGGATCATTTCAAGTGCAAAACTTGGGGAAAAGGTAGCGGATGGATGGGTATGCTATGCGATTTGGGTACCCCTCTCAGGACAAGAATCCCCCACAGTAAAGCCGATTTTGAATCTGCACCGAGGGGCATCGTCTAAGGGAGTGGAGGAGACAGGGAGCAGGACTCCGTGAGTGCCCTTGGGAATCTGACTCTTTACATCAATTGTCTTATTTACATTCAAAACTATTCTTTGAGATAGGTGCTGGGTTCAGATCCTAGCTCCACAACTCCAGAAATTTGCATTGCCCTCTGCAACTCCACTTCCTGCCCTGAATTGTCACAGTGATTAGAGGCTGGGTGCCTGGAGCCAGTCTCAGCCCCACCACGGGCAGGCGGGGTGCCCTGGGCCAGGTTACCTCACTCCTCTGGGCTTCAAGTTCCTCATCTGTAAAATGGGTGTAATAATAGCACTGAGACTGAAGTGATGTCCATGTGGGCTGAGGGGACAAATACATGTGCACACCTGTGCCCTTAATAAATATTAGCTGTTATTTTTGTTGTTGTCACTAACTACATTTTACAAGCAGGAAGATGAGGCTGGGAGGAGGGGGCAGGACTCTGAGCAGGCTTCACTGAAAGGAAGCTGTGGTCCTGGATCCAGTCACAGCCGGGACTTGAATGAGATGAGTGAGGTACTCGACTTGGGCACAGAATTTGAGACACCAAAAACTCAGTCATCGAGATAAATTATATCTTGAGGCAATATTTTAAAAATTTTAAAGCAATGCCAATACATCCACGATGAACCAAATAACATGTTAAGCAAAGACAGGATTCGTAACAGCATTCATTTTGGTTTTATAAATGTTGTGTTAAAATATATTATTCACCTTGACGGCTGACTTTTCTGGATCCTCCTTAAATTTTGCCCCGGAGTCCCCGCCCCCTCATCTGGGCCAGGCTCTGCTATGATTGCGTGTTCGAGTCCTGGGGTGTATATATTGTGCTTTCTCCCTAAACAAATGCCCAGAGAGGGGGCACCTAAAGCAGTTTCCAATTTAAGGGAGGTGGGGGGAACAAGCCAATGCTTCGAATCACAGAGGATACTTTCTTCCAAAGAGTTCTGAAACTCTGGAAGGGTTGTCTTTTTAGAAAAAAGGCACATGTTTCAGGAGAGCAATGGGCCTGTAAGAGCCCACCCTGGCTGGTTTCGATGACAAGAGATGCACAGGGAGAGGGACGGAAAAGAACTAGGGAGGGTCAACACAGCACTCCATGCAGCCTCGGTGTTCAACATTTGTTGATTGTCTCAGTGTCGGCAGGTTCTCTTGCTGCCCAGAGCTGGGCCAGGGAGCGGGGAAGGATTTGAGCCCCTCAGTCCTGTGGACCCAGGTTCAAACCCTAGCTCTGCCTCTTCATAGCCTTCTGAGCCGGGGACGGTTACTCTGCTTTATCCATTTCATCAACAGATGTGAACTGAGAACTCACTGTGTGCACGCAGCACCAGAAAGTGCCTGTCCTCAGGGAATTACATTCTAGGGGTGAGGGGATTGCATCACCAAGCCTCAGTTTCTTTATCTGTGTAATGGCCTGCTGAAAGGGAAAAACGAAAGCAACGCAAGTCGAGTGCCTGCCCAGGCCAGGCCTAGGGTGAAGCAAGCGAGGCACCTGGGGGCAAAATGCAGGGAGGCGCTCACTCTCAGTTCCTGAGTCTGCACCTGCAACCCTGAGCAGGATGGCTCCTTGCATTTGGCACCTGGTGCCTCTCGGGCTTTACCCTAGTCCTGGCCCTGCCTGGCTCACAGTAAGTCTTGAGTTAATGTTGCTGCTATCGTTATCATCTTAAGGGTGTTTGGTGTAACGCTAAGAATACGAGAGTGAGCTCCAAGCCTTCTAGGAACATCGACCATTTATACAAACACAACTGAGTGTTCCAACAGCAAGACATCAATTACCAACCATTCTTAAAACACCCAGCGTGATTTGGATAAAGGCACCCCTTCCGCTGGACCCACACAGTCCACACAGGGGGCAGGGCTTGGGGAGCACAGTGAAGGACAGATTTCAGTCCTCATGTGCCCCCTCGTGCAGGAGGCAACCTGCACCACTGCCCATGGCGGCCCTCATAGTATCTGCCATGTTCCCAGCCCTGTGCCGGCGAACTCCGGGAGATGCAGGACCGTGGGACACGGCAGAGCAGGTCTGTTCTCTTTATAGGTATTGACCTTGGCTTTGGAGCTGGGGGGCAGAGGGCATGTTCTGCTGGGTGTGCCAGCCTGGCCATGTTGGCATTGTCCTCAACTGGGTGGTGAGCAGGGCCCGCAGTTTGCGTACATTCCATTGCATTGATCAAAGGTGTTTCTGTTTACTCAGTGACTAATTCCGTCACCATTCCACCCTTCGAGACCTCCCCTTTCCATCTGACAGTCATTTAGTTGCCTGCTGGCCAGGCAGCCGCAGAAATGCTTTCTCCAGGCAGCTTGCATCGTGAGTGGTGTTTGATCAGGAGGAGGGCTTACTGTTAACCTGTAACTAAAATGAGGCAACATGAACACCAGTCATTGATGTAAAAGAGGAAGAATTCGAGGAGAACTTCTAGAGCAGCCAACTCACTCGGGGACCGGCACACAGAGCCACTGGGATCATAACAGTGACAAGAAAAATAAATAGTTTAGTAAGAACGCACATTTTCTCACCTGACTACTGCCAAGCCCTTGTGCTAAATCTCTACAAAAATTATCAATTACTCTTCAATTTTGCCTTCCTCACTTTAGTTCAGACCACGTTCCTTGACTAGCTATAATTTTAATTTCTTATTGCAAAGGCAGATACGCAATAAATATTTTACATTCTATGTTGCATTACATGACATACAAATATTTAACAAAATATAGGATAACTTCTATGGCAGAGGAGACAGTAGAAGGTAAGGAAGGAGAAACTTAAGAGTTGAACTCTGGCACCAGGCTGCCAAGAGTTAAGTCGTGATTCTCCCACTCACTAGCAGATGATCTGCACTAATCAGCTCGAGCTGCCATACCAAAAATACCATCGACTGGGGTGGCTTAAACAACAGATATTTATTTTCTCAGAGTTCTGGAGGCTGGGAAGTTCAAGATCTAGGTCCTGGCCGATTCTGTTTCTGGTTAGAGCTCTCTTCCTGGCTCACAGTCTGCTTCCATCCGCATATGGTGGAGAGAGAGAGAGAGCATGTTCTCACGTGTCTCCTTATAAGGGCACTAATCCTATGGGATCAGGGCCCCACCCTTATAACTTCTCTAAACTTTAGTTACTTCCTTCGAGGCCTTGTCACCAAATACAGGGGTTAGGGCTTCAACACGTGAATTTGGAGGGGGAAGCAATTCAATTCATAGCATGAGCTTAAGCTTCCCAGGCTCGGGTTCTGCATCTGCAAAAAGGGGACAATAAAAGTACCTGCCTCATGACGTCCTTATGAGGATGTGATGAGTTAATACAGGAAAGCCATTAGGGCAATGCCTGGCATAGAGTAGGCTCTGCAGAAATACTAGGTATAATTATTAACAAAGTACAACACATTTTATTTACCACTTACAATAATAGCTAATCTTTATTCTTCAACTGCTATGCACCAGCCAGTGGGCTAAACATGGCAGGGACCACACCCTTTACATCTTCGCTGATGAGGATGGATCTATTATGGTCCTTTGTCTACCCCTCACCTGTGCAGATGGGGAGTTGAAGCTTATGCACACAGCCGTTCTGAGCCAGCATATGAACCCAGGCGGGAAGGATTGCTCTGTTGCACCACCATGGACTAGTTCTCTAACCCGCTCTTCAGAAATGTAGGTCCCTAGGGGACACTGGACTGTAAACGTGAGGAGATAATCAAGAAGTCCCACCCCTAGAGCAGGGTCCCTGAACCCCCACACTAGTGACATTTGGGGCCAGCTCACTCTCAGTGGTGGGGCTGTCCTGTGCACTGTAGGATGTTGAGCAGTGTCTCTGGCCTCTACCCGCTCGCTGGATGCCAGTAGCAGCCCCCTACCCTGAGTCGTGACCATCAACAATGTCTCCAGACATTTCCAAATGTCCCTTGGGGGGCAAAATCACCCTCAGTTTGAGAAACACTGCTCTCAAGTTATGGTGAGTCAGAAAAACAGAGTGGAACATATTTCTAAAGAGAACATTTCAACATAATAATGTAACTCATCAACGAATATGACAAAAACTAAAATATGAAATATAAATATATAGTCCTGAATAACTGGGACCAAACACCCTAGACATTATATATACAGACATAGATCTTACTACCACTTGTGGGCACCCGCTCGGTGCCAGCACGTGTCTACCCCATCCCCTCCCCCATGACACTGGGATGGATGAGGACTGTGGGTAAGGGCCACAACCTCTCCGTGCCACAGTTTCTCATCAGAAAATTGAGAAAATAATAGTGTCTAACCCAAAGCATTGTCGCAAAGGACCACGTGAAGTCGACACACACAAATCAGTAGTGCACAGCACATAGAAAACACTCCAGACATGTTATTATTGTCATCATCGTGAATACTGCCACTTTCCACAAGAAAAATGCGTTCAGAGGGCCCAGCGCCGTGCCCAGAGCCTCACCGTCGTGGGATTTGTGGGGGCCCGTCTCCCTCCAGAGCTCTTTTTCTCGGGGAGAGAGAGGGGGTGCCCAGACAAGAGGAGAGACTGATTGCTCCTCACTCTGGTAGCCCCTCCGCCCTCCTCCCGTGGGGCAGACCTGCTGACTTAACAGCCAAGGGGAAAGGGAGGCTGTGCAGGAGCGAGCGTGCCCTGCACGCCCATTCTCGGGGAAGGAAAGCTGGAGACCCAGGAGGTTTCTCTTGATTTGCAGGCTGACAGAACAGAGGGCCCACAAGGGCACGCCCTGGAAGGGTTGTGAACATTTTCAGATGCCCGGGCTGCCGGTAATTTGTCTGCCCTGAAGGCTGAGTCCTTTCCCCCATCTGAGAATTCTGAGCCTGGTTCTCTGAGTCAGGGGAGGCAGCATTTGAGAAAGATCACTGTCCCAGGGGACGCTCGCTCACCCCGAAATATCCCACACAGCGGCTCTCGGCCTCGGCTGGCATGGAAATCACCTAGAGATCTTGAAAACATACCGATGCCAGGCCCCACCCCGGAGAGTCTGATGGAATGGGTCTGGCTGGGGCCTGGGCTCAGGGATTTAAATCTGCACGGATGATTCTAACGTGCAGCCCAGGTTGAGGACCGGTCTCCGGAGCACAGCCGGGACGTGGAGAAGTAGAGGGACTTTCTCATCTGAGCAACCCCCAGCAAAAGGCTCACCCCACCTTCTCAAAATGCTAAGGCCTCACACACGAGTCTAATTTTGAAAACAAAACCCCCTGCCAGATGGCAGCTTGTGCTTAATGTCAAAGAAGGTCATAAAAACAAAACAACTAACACCATCAGTTCACGAAAGAAAGGGCATTTTGACATCACCTTCAAACTTCGGTTTTTTTCAAAATAAAAGCTAGCTATCTCAAATGAAGATGTTTTTCTGGATGAAAAACTCCTTATCTGATTTAGTTTTCTCATTTGTCAGAGACTGGAGAAAATATCGCCGACAGGAATTATTGTCTGAACCTCCTTGAGCCTCAGTTTTGCTGTCTGTTAAATGGGGATAAAGAGTCCTTGCCTCACAGAGTCCTTGAGCCGGCTTCTAGGGTGATCCACTCATCCTGGTTTGCCCAGGAGTTTGCTGGTTTTAACAGAAAAGTCCCGCATTCCGGAACACCCTTACTCCCATCTGTGCAACCTGGACAGGTGGTCCCCATCATGGTATTTCCCATATGTGCCTGATGATGAGGATTACCTGTGCACTTGCTAAAAATACAGATCCAGGGCCCCTACCTGACTTTTTGGTGACAGGATCCTATGAATCAAAAGTGCTGCCAGGTTCCTCAGTTGATTCTCCCTATCAGGCAACTTTGGGGGAAAATGAATGAAAATATCAATGATGATAATAATGATGATAATCCTAATCACGGCTGACACTCGCATGGTAGTTATCGTGGGCCAGGCCCTCTTCAGGGCACCTTGTGTATCTTAATTTATCTAATGCTCACAACAACCTCTTAAGGTGAGTGCTGTTATTATGCCCATTTTACAGAAGAGGAAACTGAGGCCCGAGGCTCAGTAGCTTGCCTAGGTCACTCCTTCAGTACATGGCCGAGCAGGGACTCCAAACTCGAGAACCCACCTTCTTATTCCCTGTGCTGCACCGCTCTCTATCTGGAGTGCTCGGCCGCGGGCTGGCACGTGGCGAGCGCTCCACACACAGCAGATGTGATTATCACGATTGTTTTCTTAGTTGCACTATCTTTCGGGCATTAAAAGACTTGCCCTTCTGTTGCCAACTTTTAACAGAAGGCCTCATAGCTAAATGTAAAAGCCTTCCCCTTGCCCTCCCCAGACGTTTTGCCCCAGCCCAGTAGGCTGACTCTATCCCTTTCTGCTGATACTCATGTCAGCCAATAGGTGGCAGTCACCTTTTGTTTTTGTCCCGTAGAAATCCCGCTCTTCCCAAAATTTGAAGAGCGGGAGCAATTTCACGACACACACGTTCTAACAGCTGGTGGAAAACAATACGATCTGAATCCAGGTCGTCGCTGCTAAAGACGTGCGAATGGATTTTCCTTCTTTCAGTCCACTTGGCCCTGAATTTGCCAAAAGGCTCCTTAAAATGTGTGACGATCAGGATAACGTAACCCCAATTCTGTGGGATGAAAAAGTTTCTCTCCTACCGGCACACGTCACGGTTCTCCCAGCCCAAAGATTTTTCATAACCTCAAACATTTTTATTGCAAGGAGCCCCCAAATTGGACTGAATTTAAATTGAACAGTAGGAGCTTTAAAAATTTGTAAACCCATTGGTAAATAATTTTTAATTTTGTAAAAAACTGGATTTAGATGGAGACCTAGTCCAGTGTATATATATACTTTTGTGTGTGGCCTTGATGAAGGCATTTAACCTATGAACCTCAGTTTTCCCATCTGTAAAATTGGAATGATGATACTACTGCCTTGTGGGTTTGCTGCAAGGAGTAAATTAGTTTCCTACAAGCTCTTAGAACAGTTTCTCAACACATGGTAAGCACTCACCAAATTTGTATTATTATTATTACTATTTTATCGTTACTATGGTTGTTAGAGTTGTTGTTTTTATACACAAGAGGTTCAAATCCTGGTCAGCCTTACTACGGGCAACACAATCTATCAGCTCCCTCAATCCCCTTATTTGCAAAATGAGTAAAACTTACCCAGGGTGATCTTGAACGGCGGTAGTAAACTTTCTGGGAAGAGCCAGATAGTATTTGTCTTAGGCTTTGTGGGCCATATGGCCTCTGGTGCAATTACTCAACTCTGCCTTTGTAGCATAAAAGCAACCACATGTAGAAAATATGTAAACAAATGGGTGTGGCTGCCATGAATACAATTTTATTTATGGATACCAAAATTTGAATTTCACTGGGGCCAGCCTGGTGGAGTAGTGGTTAAGTTCACGTGCTCTCCTTCGGCGGCCTGGGGTTCACATGTTCGTATCCCAGGCACAGACATACACACTGTTCGTCAAGCCATGCTGTGGTGGCGTCCCACGTACAAAATAGAGGAAGACGGGCACAGATGTTAGCTCAAGGCTAATCTTCCTCAAGCAAAAAGAGGAAGATTGGCAATAGGCGTTGGCTCAGGGCCATTCTTCCTCACCGCCCCCCTCAAAAAAAATTTGAATTTCATATTATTTTCATGTGTCAAAATCCATTCTTCTGATTATTTTTCCCGACCACTTACAAATGTAAACCCCATTCTTAGCTCCCTGGCTTTACTAAAACAGGCAGCATGCTGGATTTCGCCCACAGCTGCTGTTTGCCCATCCTGGTCTTGAGGATTCAATACTATATTCATAATGTCCCATTTATAGATGGAAGTGATGGTCTATTGTAGGTATGCATATCATGGATTTCATAAATAGAAAATGTTGCAAAATGACAAGTGTCCTGTATGTTTTAGCACTGCTCAATTTTATTACATGGTGTGATTAGAAAAGATGGAAAATCCCCAGATCCTGTTATCTATCAAATTCCCCCAAGAGAGCAGGTGGTGAGATCTGTGACCCATTTTTGGCCTCTGTAATTTCTGATTACTCATTGAGTCTATTAGCAGGGCATAAAAACTCATAGCGTGAGCCAGAGGCCCAGGGAATCCTTGGAGATGCATCAGCTGCCTCTCGCCAGAAATCAGAAGTCCTGGCTTTTCTTCTGAAAGCCACAGGAGTAGAGGAGCCAGCAGCCAGGTCTCTGGGGACAGGCTACATTGGAATCCTTTGTGTGAAAAAGAAACTTCAGTAGCGAGGCAGTAGGTCTTGGGAGTGGCTGAAAGAGCCCCACTTCTGAAACCAGACGGACTCTGGGTCAAATCCTCACTTGGCCATTTTTGGGATGTGTGTCCTGGGTGAGCTAGGGAGACTCAGGTCCCCCCTTTCCAAGGGGAGGGAACAATATAGGGAACATTCCAGTGGATAGGAGCACAGGCAGCCTCGGTTTGGATCTTGCCTCTCTGTCATTTACTGGGTGACCTTTGGAAAGTAGTTTAACCTCCTTGTGACTCGGCGTCCTCATGTCTAGAATGAGGTGATGATAACACCTATTCACAAGGGTGCTGCGGGGATAAAGGAGACCACACAGGAAACGCACTTGGAGAACAGCACTTGGGACTGAGAACGTGTGAAATCACTGTCAAGTATTGTCACTATGATGATAACAAGGCTCTTGAGAGTTTTCCTGACGATGTGGGCGCATACCTTGCTCAGTGCCAGCCAGGTGAGGGGTCGTTATCAATGATCACTCCCTCTATCCAACCAATAAGCAATAATTTCACACCTGATGAATGCAGATGCAGTGCTGAGAACGGGAGATACCATGATGGGTAAAGACAGACAGTACCTGCCCTTGTGGTGCTTACAATTTATCGAGTCCTAGTAGTAGTCCTGTGAGGCACAGAGAGGCTAATTAACTCATCCAAAGACACACAGCAATGAGGGGTAGAGAAAGGATTCACGCCCAGGTTGTCTTACTCCGGGCTCTGTGCTCATAACCACTGCACTATGCTGCCTTGAACTATCAGAAATGGCCTAGTTTATGGATTTACTGCCTATTTGTTTATTGTCTGTCCACCCACCAGATTTTAGCTCCATGAGTTCAAGGGGCTTCATCTGTTTAATTCACAGCTGTAACCCTAGTGTCTGGCACAGTGTAAAGTGCAGAGTTGGCGCTCAATATATATTTGTTGGATCGATCAATGAATGAAAATATAGCCAAATAATATATAATTACAAATAGTGCTAAGTGCTATGAAAAAAAAATGCCAGTCCAATGAGAGGTTTAACAGGGGACCTAATTTAGTTTGAGGATCAGAGAATACTAAAAATTGTAAGTATTGTTTTAATTATCCTCATTCTAGAATCTTCTTGATATAATAGCTGTGACTGGCTAAGAGGGAAGAAAATATTATCTATGCTGAATACACTTTTCATGATGGCAAATATTCCCCCAACAAGGAAATGCAGTTGCAAATTGGGGCTGCATTGACTTTAATTCTGTTGAATATGAGTCCAAAATCTCCTCTCATTCCCCAAAATAAATATAAGCAGTTAATTTGGGTTTTTAATTTTTCTCTCTCTTTTTTTCTCTATCGCAGGGACAATGGGTAACCAAATGAGTGTTCCACAAAGAACTGAAGACCAAGAGAATGAAATGGAAACAGACACTTACAAGGTAGTATAGTGACGGTCACTGGGTCATCAGCTACTAGTAGGAAGAGCCGGGGATGAGAGCAGAATACACGGCCTGCTCGGTGCTCACCACACAGACGTGATTGATGACGCGTTGCTGTTCCCATGGGTTGTTCAGTTGTATTCAAACCTCTAGGATCCACCAAGGAGACTGTTAAAAATGCAGGTTCTAAGGCCCCACCTGAGACTTACTGAATCAGAAATTGCAGGGCTGGGAGCCTATGAAACCTGTGTCTTTAAGGACCTCCAAGGGGACTGATTCCCATAGGGCCAATTTGGTACCCACTCCCAGGTGGATTCGGACCCCCATCAGGGGACACTTGGCAATGTCCCGAGATGTTTTTGGTTGTCACAACTCAGGTAGTGCTACTGGTCTAGCGGGTAGAGCCAGGGATGCTGCTAAACATCCTACTATGCACAGAACAGCCCCCACAACAATGAGCTGGCCCAAAATGGCAGTAGTGCCAAGGATGAGAAACCCAGGTTTAGATCAGTAATTCACAGCCTTGGCTGCACATTAGACGCATCTGGGAAACTTTCAAAAAACTACAATGCAGGAGTCGTACCATAGACCAATTAAATAAGAATCTGTGTGTGGGAGTGAGGGCGGGCATCCACATTTTCCAAGCTCCTCAGCTGTTGCCTGTGCAGCCGAGGCAGAGAACTACTAGTTTAGACATCCCTCTTTTAGAAGACTGCCTGGAAGGCTGAGGCCAGGGACGCCCAAATGCTTCTCTTAGGATCTTCTAGGACCAGGCAGCAGAGAGCGTAAACATCCCCCACCGTCAGTGCCTCTGAAATCCGTTCCGCTTAAACTGCGGAGCTCAGTTAAACAAGGAAATCCCTGTAGGAGGATGATAATACCTATGAACTAAGATTGAGCATATCATAGAGGGAATTCCTGCTCAGAAGAGAAGGCTGGATTTGAAGAAATGGGCTGAAAACTCATAGTGGGTGTCAAACCTCACTCCATCTGAGAATTACCTGGGAAGTTTTTCAAACTCCTGAGGCCCAGCCCCACCTGAGACCAACTCAAATGCAACCTCTGGGTGTGGGCCCAGGGAGCAGTAGTTTCTCAAACTCCCAAATGATTCCAAATCTGGGAGCCTCTGGCCTCCAGGGGCCAGGCAGTCACAACAAAGAGCTAAGTAGGAGGGCGGGGCCGGGTCAGAGGCTGCAGGCCCTGGACGACACACACCCCCCCAGATGTTCCCAGAGCCTTATTTTTCATTAGAAGTTGGTGAACAGTTTTAGTAAAATCTCCTGATTTTTAAATATTGCCAACTAATTCCAAAATACTTAAACTCTGTGAGCCAAATAAATCAAATCTGCACACCTGGTATTGCCCAGCGGTGCCAATTGCGACCTCAGGGCCAAATGCTTACGCGGGTTTGATGTTTAGATTTGCGATTTCTTGGTAGGGTTAATGATAAAAATTCAGAACACAGGCTTATTTTAAACAATTAAAACCATTACAACAATATAAAGAAAGGAAAAGTCTTCCATATCCCCCTGGAGAGGATCCCCTCTTTAGGAGGGTGCTATTTAGTCTTTTAGTGTTTTTCTCTCTGCACTTATTAACATATATTGCACTACTGATAGTGTTAGCAGAGTAAGACATGATGTGCAACGTACTTAGCATATAATCAGTTTTCCGTCAATGTCAACTATTAGTGGTCAATTTAGATTATTTCATTACAAAAATGATATAACGTACATTCTCTTTTGCAACTTTTTTCTTTCCATCTGAGTGTATGTGTATGTGTGTATAGTTCCATGTGCATATATGTGTACATATATATACATACATATATATAATCTTATTTAATATCTGTAATAAACAACAGAAGAGAAAAAAAAAATCAGAGCAGTGGCCTAAAACTGGAAAGAGGTTGCAACAATGAAGATGAGCGAGTGGGCGTGGAGCAGAGAAAAGCAACCACGAACTTCCTGGATTTGACGCGTTTGTTGACTGACAGCCCGGCTGAGGACGGGGCTCGCGTGTGCAGGACAGTGAGTGAGGTTAACCTCACAGGTTTCGGAATCAGCGTGTTGAATTCCTGTTCCCCACTGTTAGACAAGCACCCCCGTTCAGCCTGGGAGCCCCGTCTGTAGGATGGGGTCCTAACTGACTGTGCTTGTGAGGCTCATCCAGACGAGGCACAGATCCAGCCCTGGAAGTGGGTGATTTAATTTCTCTGAGGCAGGATAGAAAGCGTGGTAGTTTCCAGAAGTGCATCCTTGAAATTAAGTTTAATTTATGAGGCACCCTTGTGGCCTTGAGTTCTTCTGATTTTCCCAGAAGCCTCGACTCCTAATGTCACCTGTTCTGTTCCAGGTGGCTTCTGGGAGGGAGTGTGGTCAAAACGGGGTGCCAGTGATCCTTTCCACCCACACCGTTCAACTCTACGACGAAGGTCAGTGCCGTGGGGGGAGCAGGCTGCTCCTCTTGGGGTGGGGAAGGGGCCGCTGACCCTGTTGATGGTGAAACCAAATAAGAGGGTTGAAGCCACAGGCTCACTTGGGAAACACTTGTATTAGTTTCCTGGGGCCGCCAGTGTCACAAACTGGGTCACAAACTCTGCAACTTCCTGGCTGTGTCATGTGGAGCAAGTCATTTGACTTTCTAAGCCTCAGGTTTCTCATCTCTAAAGTGGGTATAAGAATACCTCCCTCAGAGGATTCTGTGCTGAGAGGATTCAAGGAGATCACTCATGAAGCATTTTACATGTTACTCAACACTTAGGAATTCCTCAGAAACTGGTCAAGTATACAAGACTATAGAATTTTCCATACATGAGGGCAGTTTTAAAACTGAACAATATACTTATCTATTTGATTTATCCCAGAATATAAACTGTAAATTCAATGCATCAAAAGTGGCCAGCTTCTACTATGTGAAGAATACATATAAATTATATAAGAGGCAGGATAGCCCAGTGGTTGAGGGGAAGCACTGTACAATCAGACCCTTGGCTTTGCCACCTCCCAGCTGTGTGACCTTGAGCAAGTTACTTAACCTCTCTGAACCTTGGCCTCCTTGTCTGTAAAGTGGGATAATTACAGTACCTATAACATAGGTATCAGGTATAATAAATCATATTTTAGTATCTGGTACAAAGTAAATACTAGCTATCATTATTATATTATGGTTATGGTTGCTGTCATTTACATGTAAGTTTCTGGACCTCATTTTATCTCTTGAACAACATAGGTTTTAGAATTTCCTGGTGTAAGGAAAAAGCTCCCCTCCGTTTCCCCTCTTGACACTACTACTCACACCACTTCTGACACCAGATGTGTGGGTTTTTTCCCCACATCAAGCAATTCTGGAAGACCAGCTGAGTGTCCTACAATTCAATTCCACTCTGATACTGTCTTCCTTGAGTCAGCATCAGGTCTCACAGTTTAAGAGTTCAGGCCCACAAGTCTGGCCCCCACATCAGATGCCGGTCGCTAGTGGTGGGTCCCCAGGTTACCCACGACTTCTGTCCTACTTGGCTACAAATCAGAGGTTCCCATGACCCCCACCTCAGGTTCAATCCTTTGCTAGAATGGCTCACAGAACTCAGGAAACAGTTTACTTATTAGATAACCAGTTTATTATAAAAGGATACAACTCAGCAACAGCCAAATGGAAGAGATGCACAGGGCAAGGTGTGGGGCAGGGTGGGCACCCTGGAATGGTAGAGCTTCCATCCCCTCTCTGGGCATGCCACCCTCCCAGCACCTCCACGTGGTCATCAACCCTAAATCTGAACCCTGTACTTTAGGGAGTTTTATGGAGGCTTCATTACACAGGCATAATTGATTAAATCAGTGGCCATTGGTGATTGAACTCAATCTCCAACCCCTGTCGCCTCCCCAGAGGTTCGGGAGTGGGGCTGACAGGGCCAACACTCTAATCACATGGCTGGTTCCCCTGACAACCAGCCCCCATTCTTAAGGGCGTTCCAAAAGTCACTTATTAACATAAATTCAGATGTGGTTGAAAGGGGCTTGTGAATAACAAAAGACATCTTCGTAGCTCTTATCACGTATAAGTTTTAGGAGCTCTGTGCAGGAACAGCAATGAAGACCAAATATATATGTCTTATAAATCACAGTATCATACCTGGGTTGCTGTTAAAAACTTAGATGCCCAGATCCATCCCACAGGCGTTATCCAGAACACCCTAAGGTTGAGGCCTAAGGATCCGAACTGTGGAGGATTCTAATGCACAGCCAGGATTGGCAGCCACAGGACAAGATAATGTCACAAGTCTCTTCCAGCCTTTAAACCCTGTGAGTCAAACGTCTATTTTGATGTACACAAAATGGATTGCATTCGCAGCAGCGGCCTTTGATGAGAACAGGGTAAAAGCTGCCCGTTTAGATGCACAGGCTTTGAAATGAGAATCATACTGCTTTCATCATTTGCAAACTGTGTGTTTGTTCTCAAAAAATTGCAAGGCATTGAGAATATAATATGCTTTACAGAAATAGTTTTCTTTATCATCATTTTATTATTATTATTATTGTTATTATCATCCTCATATTTTTATATGGAAGAATTACGTAGGAACAAAGCTTTGGGAACTAAGAAAGCCTCCCTCCCTCCTTTCCTCTCTCTCCCTCTCTCTTTCTCTCTTCCTCTCTTCCTCCCTCTTTCCCTCCTTTCTTCCCCCACCTCTAACATTTATATATATAGTCTTCCTGGAAGGAGGAAAAGAGGTAAAAGAAATACATGACGACAATCTGGAATAGTGCATTGCTGTGTAGATGCCTGCATGTGACAAGGGCAAAGAGAGAGATTTGAGTTGATGAGCACCTAGCTCTACTACCCTGCAGCCTTGCTTTCAACTTACTCAGCGCCCACTGGAGAATCGGTGAAGAGTTTAGGTTAATCCTCTGAGGTCAATATTCGGCCTATCATTCACTGACAACTTTAGCCCCCTGCAACTCACTTTGCAGTGATTATCCCATCCTCATGCTGTTTTCCCCAGGTTATTCACTAAGTTATCGTTTTCAATGCAGTCTTAAGGGGGTATAAAAGTGGGATTCCGGGTGACTTTTTTTTTTTTGTCCTTTGGACAGAATTCTCTGACCATGTCGTTTGATACACATCTGTATTCATCTCTGTTGGTGTATGCATACATGCATACACACAGAGAAAAGTCACCGGAAAAATAGATAAATGGGATTCTGGGTGACCGTTTTCCTTCTTTTTATCGTACTCCTGCCCGCCCCCCCTTTTTTCCATTACAATTAAAGCAGCTCGTTGCCATGCAGGAACAATTCCTATAAAGGCTTACTGAGAAGCAGTGATGGCACAGAGGCTGTGCGCACAGCCTAGGAAGCCAGGAGGCTAAATTTGAATCGTGGCTCTGCTGTGTGAGCTTGGGCAAGTTTCTGAGCCTCTCTGTTCTCTCGTCTGTAAATGGGAATAATAATAATTATTAAGCTTATAAAGTTTCTAAGATCATTGTGAAGCTTAGATGAGTTGATACACCTAAAATACTTACAGTCGTGCCTGGCGGGTGGCGAACACATAAGGAAAGTTACCTTTTCTGTGTTGCGTTTAATGTTGATCGTCATAAAGACTGTCATTACAGTTTGAAGTTAACTGTATTATGTCTGCCTTGCATAACTTTTGCCAATTTAAAATCAGATGTTAAAACTTTTCTCTTCTACATCCCTTATACTTTTTGAATCTTTTATTTATGAGTCTTCCAGACACAGTGTGGGAGATATCAATCAGGCAAAACACTTCTTTTAAACTGATCCATTAAATTACATTCTGTTTCATCTTAGAAATAAATATATCTCATACAGTGTTTTTTCTTAGTAAGAACAAGAGACCAGGGGATTTGGGATTAGGGATCTCTCCCAAAATCTTGGCGTTATAATTCATCTTAAATAACAATATCTTAGAAAATCAGAATGTCTCATTTTTATTACCATATTATATTTCTAGCTTAATTTGCCAATTTCAGATGCCATTTGAAAGTCTTATTTTGGAGTAAGCTGCTAATGACGTCAAAGCCACATACAATTTGATTTACCTGTAATGCCACCGAGGGCAACACATTTGCTTGCAACTTTGGGTTAGAGGCTAATGTGTTTGCTCTGCCAAAACATGATTATTTACACTAATATCTTCAATTTCTCCCTTTCTTGTTCAAATAGATGTTTGACTTGTATTCCAAAATAGCTGGGGAAATATCTTTAATAGAGCGGAACGTCCACCAGTAGAATGTTAAACCAGTTAGGCATACCCCCACAGTGGTGCGCTCCTCTGCAATAAAGAAAAATGAACTACTGCCAAATGCAGCACCGTGGAGGGGTCTCAAAACCACTATGCTAAGAAAAGAAAGCCAGACACAAAATTCAACAGACTGTATGATTCTATTTATATGAAATTCTAGAAAAGGCAAAAATATAGTGACAGAAAGCAGATCAGTGGTCGCCAGTGCTGGGGGTAGGTGGAGAGGGGTCCCTGCAAAGGGTCACAAGAGAACTTTGCGGGATGATGGAGGGCTTTTATATCTTGACTCTGGTGGTGGTTATATGAGTGTATATATTTGTCTAAACTCACTGAGGGCCAGCCCCGATGGCCTAGTGATTAAGTTCCGCACATTCCGCTTAGGCTGCCCGGGGTTCAGTTCCCAGGTGTGGACCCACACCACTCGTCTGTCAGTGCCCATGCTGTGGTGGAGTGCTCACACACACAAAAAGAGGAAGATTGGCTGTGGATGTTAGTTCAGGGTGAATCTTCCTCAGCAAAAAAAAAAAAAAAAAAAAACCCACCCATCAAATTGTACTATTAAAGTTAGCGAATTTTATTGTATGTAAACCATACCTCAATCAGATAAATCTGATTTTAAAACACTATCAAGGTGCAATGAAGTCTTAAAAAATCAGCATGGTTGGGGGCCAGCCCCATGGCCTACTGGTTAAGTTCAGTGTGCTCCACTTCAGCAGCCTGGGTTCATTTTCTGGGCATGGACCTACACCACTTGTTGGCGGCCACGCTGTGGCGGTGACACACATACAAAACATAGAGGAAGATTGGCACAGATGTTAGTGCAGGGAGAATCTTCCTCAGCAAAAAAAAAGAGAAAAGAAAAAATCTGCATTGTCAAAGCAACTCACATCAACTAAAGACAGAACAAAATTAAACCTAATAACGGATATTTTCTATTAAAAAAAGATAATTTGCTATTTTAGAAGGGCGTACTTTACTCAGCCAGTTCCATTGTTCCATTTGAACTCAAGGGGGAGGAAAGCGAGGTGCTGGGAAGGTGTTTTGCGGAGAGGTGGCGTCTCTTAGCTCCTTGTCATACTGTGCACAGCCCAGGAGAGGGAGCCCTCGGGAGACGGTCACCTGACCCTCCACTTCCCCTCCACACACGGGATGTGTGAATTGATTGCCTCTCCTTGAATCAGACAATCTTTGCGGTAGACCGGCCTCACAGCTTAGCACATCGGCCCTCCTGTTGAATGCAGGCATCTCCTGAGTGTTTTGCACACACAGACTTGGGCGAATGGTGAAGGAGAAACCAAATCGCCTATGGCTCTGAGACCAGGCAGCTACAAGGAACAGAACATTCAGCCCCCCACGCCCACCTCCAGGCCGGAACGAACTCATCATCCTAGAAAGAGACTGGCTCTTCCCTGTAGTGGGACGTTAGCCATGAGATGGCACACCTCTGTTAATGTTCAACCATCACTCTTCCGACCTCTAAGATACGATAATGACGGCCGCTGCTCACCTTTTTCACCCAAAACCTAAAGGAGAAGGTCAAAGCTAACCCCGGAGATTCTGGGAAGGAAATACCCCAAAAGGCTTTTAAACACCTCCGCAATATAATTGTTTTCTAGTTTATTTTTTTAAAAGAGCCCTACGGAGATATAGGGCAAGTATTAGCAAAACCAAACTCTGTGACAGCGTAGATAATGCTGCGATGATTTAATTAACATTTTCCTCTTCGATAACAAAAACACGATTAAAAAGGCACATTTGCTGTTGAGGAAGATGGGAGCCACCTTCTCACTAAGATCTAGGCGAGGGGCGGGGCCGGAGGGGAGGGCGGGGCCAGTGGGGCGGGGCCAGTGGGGCGGGGCCAGCGGGGAGGGCGGGGTGTGGATACCTGGAGCAAAGAAAGGGAGGTGAGCCATGGAGATGACAGCTGACCTCACAGGTGGCTTCCAGAACGAAGAGCTAAGATTAAGAACCAAGCCCAATGCCAGGTACACAGGAAGCACTCAGGAGCTGTATCTACTGTGTTACTAGAAGGGAAAGATGTTTCACAAGAGGCTGCTTCCTGCTCAGCATGGGTGTGGTGTAGAAGTTGCCTAAAAAAGGAGGCGGCGGTGGGGGAGGGAGAGGGGAAGGAAGCAGACCAAGAGGAGCCATGAGCCCCTCACTGAGAGGATTTATCTCCGGGAGGTGGAAAACCAACAGGGTTCCCTCCCCCGCCCCCGTGGCTTCCTCTTTTCAGGAGAAATGTGCAACAATTGTTTTCCCTGTGTGCGTTCTGAATGTTCCCTAAACCTCCACTTTCCCATCTGTGCAGTGGAACCGTGGGAGCTCTCTCTTACCCATTTTAATCCAAAGCTGGGAGTGAGGGTGAAAGTTGACTCTACAGATTCGGGAAAGGAACTGTCTGGAAAAACTTTTAAATGCCCTGGAACAGTGTTCCTCAACCTATTTTTTAAATCATCACTCCCTCCAAGAGCCACAGTTTTTCTAATAAATCCTCGTGAGATTGTAATATCACAGATATGCTGCATATCTGTTTATGTACTATATGTATATCTATGCTCTCTATATAAAAAGAATAAGTTTTTTTCATCCTCTCCCCAGAACCATCTTTTGCCCGCCTTTGGGGCAAAATTGCCCTTGTTGAGAATGCATGCACTAAGAAATGTAGTTTATTGGGGGCAGCCCGGAGGCATAGCAGTTAAGTGCGTGCTCCGCTTCAGCGGCCCGGGGTTCGCAGGTTCGGATCCCGGGTGCACACCAACACACCGCTTGTCAAGTCCTGCTGTGGCAGCGTCCCATATAAAGTGGAGGAAGATGGGCACGGATGTTGGCCCAGGGCCAGTCTTCCTCAGCAAAAAGAGGAGGATTGGCAGCAGATGTTAGGTCAGGGCTAATCTTCCTCACAAAAAGAAAGAAAGAGAGAAAGAAATGTAGTTTATTTATTTATTAGGCCACAGAGTATAGTATCTAAGAGTCTGTGGTACACAGAATAATGCCCCCCTCCCAGATGTCCACATCCTAATCTCCAGAACCTTTGAATATGTTCCCTTACATGCAAAAGCAGATGTGATTGAATTAAGAATCTTGAGATGGGGAGATGATCCTGGATTATCCAGGTGGGCCCAATGGAATCACAAGGGCCCTTATAAGAGGGAGGCCAGAGGGTCAGAATTAGAGAAGGAGATATGATGATGGGAGAAGATGTCACAGAGAGACTTAAAGATGCTACACTGCTGGCCTTGAAGATGGAGGAAGGGGCCACGAGCCAAGGAAGGCAGGTGGCTTCTAGAAGCTGTAAAGAGCAAGGAAGCAGATTCTCCCCTAACGCTTCTAGGATTTGATCCATTTTTGGCTTCTGACTTACAGAACTGTAAGATTATATCTTTGTGTTGTTTTAAGGCACGAAAATTGTGATTTGGTACAGCAGCAATAGGAAACTCATATGAGCGCATTCAAGCTTCAGAGGCTAACACACCTGGGCTTAGGTCCCCACTCTGCCACTCACTAGCTATGTAACCTTGGCAAGGAATTGTACACTCAGAGACTCATCTGTAAAGTAGGAACAATAATAATATTCATTTTATAGAGGAGCTCTAAGAACAGTGGCTGGCACAGGGTAAGTGTGACGAAATAAAGGAGGCAGGAAAACTACAAGCAGAGTCTACTGTCCTGTGTGTCACTTACCACTGGCTTTCCCTGTCACATTTCCTGACCAGATTTTCCCACCTGTGTATTTATGCCTAAAACCTCACAGATCTTGGGGGAAATAAAAATGCCTCATTTTTCTCCTTCTTTGATTCCTTTGTATCAAATTTATCACATTAGTTTCCTCTTGAAAAAAAAATTGTTCAGTCCTCGCTGCTAATGGATGGCAGAGACTAAGGCATGATTCATCTGCCAGAACAAATCATTTTTCAGAAACAGAAGACTGTCTCTGTTTCACCTGGATAAGATGTTTCTAAAAAATTGATATCTTCCGTTTTTGTTCCTAGTCAGTTGTTCCTAAAAAGAAGAATTGCCTAATTTTGTTTTTTTTAACAAGAAATAAGTGGAATCCTTTTATTGGATTGAAAATTCTTACTTGAGCAAAGTGCGCCTGCTGATGCTGTAAAACAGTGAATGAGAATAGAAGCATTTTCCAGTAGCGAAGCTTGGGCAAAGTGTAATAGGAGACCCAATGCCAAAAATCATGGCTCCCTGACATGGTGAAAATGTGGGGCCAACATCACTGTTCGGGAAAGGAGCAAATATATGTGTCCTTGTAGCATCCACTCTTCCCCCCACTCGGCCTGCTTTTTCAATCTGTTCCCCCGACTCAAATAAAAGTCCTCAGAACAGAGCATGTGCCTTCCTTTGTTGTTGCAATAATCCCAGAGTTTAGCACACGCTCTGAGATACAAGGGCTTGGAAATGGTTGATGAATAAATGAATGGTGGCACATCAGACCCGTGGCAGCAGAGGAGCAAGAAAATGAGGCTGAAGAGAAAGTTCTAGATCCTGATGTGTCAGCTGCAAGTAATACAACCCTAAGTAAATATCACTTTTAATTACAGTCACGCACGGCATAATGACGTTTAGGTCAACAACAGACAGCATATACGATGGTGGTCCCATAAGGTTAGTACCATCTAGCTTAGGTGTGTAGTAGGCTGTACCATCTGGGTTTGTGTAAGTACGCTCTGTGATGTTCCCATAACGACAAAATTGCCTAACAACGCATTTCTCAGAGTGTGTCCCCGTAGTTAAGCAACACCTGACTGTATAACCAGACACCTGGGGGTGGGCAATTCCAAGTTTGGAGCAGCAGCTCAAGAGCATCATCAAGACACCAACTAAGTGTGCCAGTGATGTCACTGCTGCTCACAAGATGGCTGCCACAGACCCAACATCACATCCTCATAGGGTGGGATCCAAAAGCAGGAAGGGAAAGGCCAAGATTTGCCACCATTTTTTTCTCCTTTTATTAGGAAAGAAAGGAAGATCTTTCCCGGAAGCCCCTGCCCCAAGTAGGCATCCTCTTCCATGTCGTTGGCCAGAACTCGGTCACGTGGCCACCACTAGCTGCATGGGATGCTGGGAAGTCAAGCATCAGTCTAGGCAGCAAGCAAAGAACATGGGATGGGAGTGGATTGGCTGCTGGACAGGCAATCAGCAGTGTCTGCCAGCGTTGATTTCAAAAAGTTATGATTGAGCAACCAACAGGAGCACATATCTTTACTCAGGCCTTTCAACAGACATTACAGGGATCTAGCTCATCTCCTAAACACTCTTCTCTCTCCTCCCATCATCTTGCGGTATATATCTCACTCAATAAGCTCCTTCTCTTCAACTGTGCACCTTGAAACTCTGCTAGACACACTATCCACGCAGGCACTCCCCTTCCCCTTCCCTACAGTGCACTGCATGGCCTCTCTGCGTAAGGCAGTGATGCAGAATTCTGAGAACTGGCTCTTCCGGATGGCCCAACAGCTCCTTGCTCCTCTGCCCTCCTTGGAAGCATGCAAGAGTCCCTAAGAAATCTAATCCTTCTCGACCTCTTAGTGCTTTTTCTCACCAAAAATTCTAGTGGGGAATTCTGTTGGATACATTATCTTGCCTGTTACACTGTTGTGGTAGACGGTCTCCAGACATGCATCCCTGCCCCCCAATCATCCATGCCTCCCGGTATTCACTGACACCCCTGTGTAGTCCTCTCCTTGGATTCTGGGCTGGCCCCGTATAACCAATAATATGTAGTGGAAGGAATGACACATGGCTTCCAAGTCTAAGCCTTCAGAAGCCTTGCAGCCTCTGCCTTCGTCTCTTGCAACACTAGCGCTGGGGGAAGCTAGCTACCATGTCAGAAGCCCAACCACTCTGAGCCTGCCATGCTGGGAGGGAGCCCGAACTCCCTCATGTCATGTGAAGAAGCCATGGGGCAAGAAAGAGAGAAATGGCCAGCGAGTCCCCACATGTGCCAGCCATCCCAGCCCAGGACAAATCCCTGGGCGGCACTAACAGGCAAATCCCTCCAGTTCAACTGGTATATTTTTAATTCACTGTTGTGTAACAGCTATGACGTATTTTAAGGTGTGGATGGATGTACCATGACTCACTCAGCCACTACCCTGATGTTGGGCATTCTTTTTTTTCCCCCCTCTGTTTTTCTCCAATCTAAACAATGTTGCAATAAACATTCTTATACATATTTTATATCCTTTGCATTTGAGATAGTGTCTTCAGGAGGGAAGCTGTATAATATAGCAGCTAGAGCAAGTGCTTTTGGACAAACCACTTGAGTTTGAGGCCTTGCCCCACCTCTTAGCAGCTGAGTGAGCTTAGACAAGGGACTTGACTCCTTGACTTCATGGTGTTATGAAGAGAAAATAAGATAATGCTTGCAAATCCCTTCACTTGGTACCTGAAACAATAAACGATGGCCATTATAACTATGTCGACTCCTGAAAGTAGGGGTTCCCAGTCTTGAATACAAGTTAGAATCACCCAGGGAATTTTTAAAATCTGGACACCCAGGCCCCCACCCCAGAATAATTAAATCAGAGGCTCTGGGGGCTAGGGCCCAGACATAAGCCTTTTGCAAGCCTTTTATGTCCCTGAACATAAGTGTTTTTAACACGCCTAATGTTCAGCCAACGTTGAAAACCATTTGGAATGCACTCAAATAGGAAATTCTTTATTTACATTTTTCAAAAATAAAACATTGGTATTTCTGTTTTAAATTCTTTGAGGACTTTTTTGTCCCTACCACGGCTGATACTCTGGGCACAACTCTTTGTTCCAGGCTTCCTACAGTCTTGTTTCGTTCACTTTCACACAGCTGCTGCTGAGTAACACACGAGCTGCTCTTCGCCTCTCTGGCCTGAGAAGAAAAGCAGACAGCACACTCAGCTCTAAAGACAGAAACAGAGACACGGTTTCGGGAGCATGAGCGATACTAACCTGTCCCCCTGTTGAAGCGGAGACCAAGAGAGCCAGGGAGAGACCAAGAGAAAACATGAAAAACAGGGAAAAGAGAAAGAGTATTGACCTGTGACAACTGCGTGTTACCTCGTTTCTCTTTCCCAGGGGGCATTTTAACGGGATCTTCAAACGAAATAAACACTTACCTCCACAGTTCTCGTCCTAGAGTAGACATTTTTTTAATGCCTACTTTCCACATTCTTTTACAAAACCAGGAAGAATTTGCCAACACTTGTCAGCTAACAAAAACAAAAATAATAAATCAGTGAGACCAAAGAAATGGTAAGGGGCTACCTAAATTTCTGGAAGTTTAATAATGAAGGCAACATATTAGTGGGTGAGATCTGATATGGGCAAAGCATAACCCAAAGACCAAGTATTTCTGGGAATGAGAGCAGGAAAACATAAGCAGAGTCCGGCTCCATTAGTAGGTACAAAGCTGTGATGTGTCACAGTGATTCTCAGGGTGGTCCCCAGACCAGCAGCATCCCGTCACGGGATCCCGTTAGACCTGCAGATTCTGGGGTCCCAGCTCAGACCTGAATCAGAAATGCCAGTGGTGGGGCCCTGCCATCTGTTCTCACAAGCCCTCCAGGAGATTCTGACGCTCCCTCAGTTGTGAGGACCACTGCATCTGAGAACTGGCAGGAGGTTCTGGGAGATGTGGAGGTTGCAGAGAACTGGAACTCTCCCTGTCTAGAAGCCTCAGCTCAGCTCAGCTCCAGGCATGGCTGCCCTACGGGAATCCCTAAGCCAACAATAAGATATTTCAATGAAAGCCCAATTTTAGGATTTTCAAGTGAAATTTCCCAATTCGAAAACGTCTAAACACTCCACTGGCCAAACACCTTGCAGGCCACATCAGCTGATCTCACAGTTGCCAATCTCTGATATTATAAATTTTTCCCCTGACTTCGCATCTCTCAACAACGATACCTGTTTTTTATCATCATCATTGCCATCAAGTTATCACAGCTTGAAACAATTAAACATTTAAACCCTATAGCCAACTCTAAGTGTGCTTGCTTGGCGTCTGGGCTCACCAGGCATCCTGCCCTTGATAAGGTGCTCCCATGTATGTTTCCCACAGGGATGGACCACGTGAGTGGGAGGTCACCAGTGGCTAGTCCCCTTTGAAGCCCTATTGCCTCATCTTAAACCAATAAGTTGCCCGTGTGGTTAATTCAGGAGTCCCCTTTAAAATGACCTCTGAGGGGTTCATCAACTCTAGGTGACTTAAAAAGTTCGAGTTTCTGAGTTTGCTGTGCAGAGGGTCAGACTCTGGAATATGGAGATACTCCCAAGGTCATGCCACTCACTGTAGGATGCAGGGCCCACCTGGCCTGGCAAACCCCTCCGATCAGAGCTGCACACTCATTAGTTACACAGCCTGCCACTGCTACTGGGCCAGCCCCAGGCAACATGGGAAACAGGCCCAATGTCCCTTCAGTAGCCTTAAATCTCACCACTCGTTTCTAGACTTCTCCTTTCCCTTTATTTTTTCTTTTCATTATTTGTGCATTTTAAGTGACATGGGGTGGGGTGAGGCTTAGTACATATCCATAGTAAATGCTCACTACAGTATGTATAACGAGGTTGGGCAGGGAAAACGTCCCCTCTCTGACTCTGACTGCTCCCCACCTCCTTCCCCAAATTTCCTTCCTCAGAGGCAAGAACTCCACAGTTTCTTGTAGCCAGAGGTATCCCAAGAGGTAAAGAGCTAAATCCTCCGCTCTACCTCTCAACATTTTCAAAAAACAAATGGGAATGTACTATACATACAGTTAGACATGGCTTTTTTTCACGTACTATATGTCTTGGGGACTGTTAATGCCCACTGTTAATTGTGTGGACATCCAATAATTGATTTAACCAGGCCCCTATTGGTTAGCGGTTAGGTCATTTCTAGTCTTTTGCCACAATAACAGTAGTCCAGCAAATAGTGTATCTGTTATACGTATCTTTGTGTCTCTGTGCAATTATATTTATAGGGCAACATTCTAGAAGTAGAAATTAGAGCTCTCAGAGTTTGTGAATTTTTAAATATTGATATATATTACCAAATTATCCTCCAAAGAGACTGCCAAATTGCACTCCCAGCGACTATATATGCAGCTGTTCTTTTTCACACTCTTCCCACTGCAGGTTACTGAATGTCGACCTTTTTGCTAATTTGGAAGATGGAAAGCTGAGTCTCATTGTAATTTTAGTTTGCTTGTGTTTTACCATTCATGAGGTTGAACATCTTTTCGTATGTTTACAAGCCAGCTGTACAGTAGTTTCCCCTTACTGACAGTTTCGCTTTCCGCGGTTCAGTTAAATGGAAAATTCCAGAAATAAACAGTTCATAAGTTTTAAATTGCGTGCCATTCTGAGTAGCGTGATGAAATCTCCCGTGGTCCCACTCAGTCCCTCTGGGGCCGTGAATCGTTCCTTTGTCCAGTGGATCCACGCTGTAGACGAGTGGATCCCAGCTGCCCGTTAGTCACTTAGTAACCGTCCTGGGTATCAGATCGACTGTCATGGTACCACAGTGCTTGTGTTCAGGGAACCGTTATTTTACTTCATAATAGCCCCAAAGTGCAAGAGTAGTGATGCTGACAATTCAGATATGCCAAAGAGAAGCCGTAAAGTACTTCCTTTAAATGTAAAGGTGAAAGTTCTCGACTTAATAAGGAAAGAAAAAAATCATATGCTGAGGTTGCTAAGATCTACGGTAACTTTTAGTATATGTCGTTATAATTGTTCTATTTTATTATTAGTTATTGTTGTTAATCTCTTACTGTGCCTAATTTCTTAATTAAACTTTATTCTTTTTATGTACATATAGGAAAGAACACAGTGTATATAGGATTGGTACTGTCGTGGTTTCAGGCATCCCCTGGGGGTCTTAGAGCGTATCCCCACAGATAAGGGGGGATGACTGAACTTCTTTTCTATAAATTGTTTGCTCATGTGTGGTCTTCATCCCCCCCCCGCACTGTGTTGATTTTTTTTTATAGAATGTCTTCATTTCCAAAATTGAGATATAATTCACATTCCATAAAATTCCTCCTATTAAAGTGTGGATTTTCCCCTGAGCCCCTTGTCTCATACCACTTCCTGGCTAGCTACTCTCAGTGCCCCAGGGTCCCGAGCTAATAATTGTCACTCTTTAGCAGTGTTTTATGTGGCATGAATTCTACCTACTCCCACTCGCCACCTCTGAAGCTTACTCCTGGTCCCTAACAGCTGGGGGCACTAATAGCATAACATATGACCTCCCCCGGTAATTTTTTTTTTTTTATGAGGAAGATCAGCCCTGAGCTAACATCCATGCCAATCCTCCTCTTTTTGCTGAGGAAGACTGGCCCTGGGCTAATATCCGTGCCCATCTTCCTATACTTGATGTGGGACGCCACCACAGCATGGCTTGACAAGCGGTGCATCAGTGCGTGCCTTGGATCCGAACCAGGCCACCAGCAGCAGAGCACGCGCACTTAACCGCTATGCCACCGGGCCAGCCCCTCCCCTGGTAAGTTTTTACCATTTAAAAGGTGTTTAAGGGCCCGGCCCGGTGGCATAGTGGTTAAGTTCGAACGCTCCGCTTCAGCGGCCCGGGGTTCGCAGGTTCAGATCCCAGGCACGGACCTACGCACTGCTTGTCAAGCCATGCTGTGGCAGGTGTCCCACATATAAATTAGAGGAAGATGGGCACGGATGTCAGCCCAGAGCCAATCTTCCTCAGCAAAAAGAGGAGGATTGGCAACAAATGTTAGCTCAGGGCTAATCTTCCTCACCAAAAAAAAAAGAGTGCTTAATATTGCATATCTGATCAGTGTTCTTGCTGCTTCACATCCCCGCCCTTGGGGGTGGGAGAGAGACAGGGTGGGAGAGACACTCTGTCACATTGCTGCCGGAAATATGAATCTCTAGAGCCTTTTTTGGGAAAGTAATCTGGCAGTGTCCATCTTTAAAAATTAAATGCACATTGATTTGGGTGCAGCAATTCTACATCTGTGCCTCTGGTCTATAGAAATAAAGCACTAGTTTAGGATTCAGCATTGTTTGTAATGGAAATGGCAAAAAACAATTTGGAGACTATCAGAATGTTCACTGATGAGGCAATGGCTTAAATATCTTTTGGTATATCCACACTAAGGAATATTATGCAGCTATTAAGAAAGATAAGATAGATTTGGATATATTGACCAGAAAGGAAAACTGTGGTTGCCTTAGTCCATTCAGGCTTCTCTAAAAAAATACCATAGATTGGGGGCTTAAACAACAACCATTTATTTCTCAGTTCTGGAGGCTGAGAAGTCCAAGATCAAGGTGCGGACAGATGCGTTGTCTGATAAGGGCCCTCTTCCCGGTTCATAGATGGCCGTCTTTTCACTTGTCCTCGTGTGGTAGAAGGGGCAAGAGAGCTCTCTGGGGCCTCCTGTATAGGGGCACAATCCCATTCATGGGACTCCACTCTCATGACCTAATCACCTCCCAGAGGCCCCACCTCCGAACACCATCACAGTGGGGGTTAGGATTTTAATGTACAAATCTGGGGGGACACAAACATTCAACCCATAACAATGATATATAAAAACAATCAAAAGCTATATCGAATATGATCCAATTTTTATAAAAACCAACAAGGACAAATACAAGCTCCGTACGTGCATCCAGAATACTTATGTGTGTTTGTGTGAACGTGGACCGAGTTTGATGAGTCATGCTGGGTTGCAGATATTAGTTATATTGCAATGAGGATGGAGAGTAGAGTCAGGGAAAGATAAGTGTTTAGAGATTAATTGTTTTGGGTAGTAAACATATGTTAAATGTGTATTATTATCAAATTGAGAAAAAAACACAAAATCAAACATCTAACGTGCCTTTGAGTGACAATATTTGCTCGTGTTGGAGCCAAGGCTGGTTTTGCATTTGAATTATCTTTGTATGTTCCAGATTTTTGTAGGCATATGAATGATAGGAAGTATGTGGGTAAAGAGGAGAGTGGAAATCGTGATTATCACCAGCACAGTGTTGCCCCCCAGGGGCTGACAATTGCTGCTGACTTCACAGGATGCCTTCCAGAGAGCACGGGGTGAGCAGTCGCCTTTTGCCCACATAACATTCGAACCCTGCATTTTCATCACTAAATGTTCAGACATGTTGTATCAAGCTGATCGTCGAGAATTCTTCTCGCATGCACCCAAACCCATTCCTTTCTTTTATTTGTGCTAGAATTTCTTAGCGGAGACATCCTGACTTTTTACTATTGAGATGGAAAGCGTGAAATCTGATCGTTCCGTGAAATTTTCAAATCTAACGTCTTCCTTCAAGCCCTAAGTATCTGCCATGTGAATCCTTATTTCAAGACCTTTAAAACAACAAATGCATTTGCACAACACAGACAGCCACAGTTGTTTGAAGTGTCATTTGACTCCTGCAGCATGACCACAAAAGGGTCACTTCTGCAAAACATTTTGAGGTCTTCCTCAGTTTTCCCAAGGGCCTATCGTAATCCTTTGATATTCGAATACAATTCTCTTTTGAAGAACTTACTTTGTCATCATCCACTTTCTCTTCTATTTTCCCTTCTTTTTTGGTAAACTGTTTTGACTGCCAGATCCTCATCCAACAATAGCCATTTTTGTGATCTCAGCAATTACTTTACTTGACTCTACAAACTCCCGCATCTTTTGCAAGATTTGCGGTTTCCCTTCGCAATTAGTGCACATTGTATTTCCACTTTGTTTATGCTTTATCCTGACTGATCAGGATATGGACACATAGGACAGCGTTGCATAGCAAGGGATGTTTGAGTGGGGAATAACTTTCCTATGTGGACACTTCGTTTATGAATAAAATTATGATGACAGTTTCTGTTTCCCTCTTTAACCTTAAGAACTAGGAGGATTTGGTTAAGGAATTCCTAGAAGAAAAGAACTCGGTCTCTGCCACCACCGTTATCACAAGGGCAGCTACTCTTGCTGCTGTTGCGATCGTGGTCGCTGAGAGCTTGCCGTGCCCCAGGCTCAGTGCCCGCTGAGTTACCCTCACTTCATCCTACCATAGGCCAAGCACGGCTGGAGGCACTGGGGACGCAGCGGTAATCAAAACAGACGAGTCTCTGTCTACTTGGGGCTTACATTCTAGTGGGGAAAAAGCAAGTAAATGATGAATGAATGAGATCATGTCAGAGACCAAGGAATGCTCTGCAGAACCCAAATGGGGGTGAGTGGGAGAGGTTACTTCAGAGAGAGTGGTCAAGGATGGCCTGACCTGAGGCCTGAATAACGAGGTAGCCACGGGGAGATCTCAGGGCATGCCTTCCCAGGTGGAAAGAACCACTGGTGCCAAGGACTTCAGGTGGGAACAAGGCTGGCCTGTCGAGAGGTGAGCAGAAGAACACGGGGAAGAGCCGAGGTTCTAGTGGGCGTGGCCCGGGGTAAAGTTTGAACTTGATTTTAATTGTGGTGAGGCCCTCTTTGGATAGTTTTATGCAGATGAATGACATGATCTGATCTTTATTTCTTTAAAAAAAATCACATACCAATGTTTCCCAGATGTGAGAAAACACAGGATTTTTTTCTCTTGTGCATAGTTTTTTTTTTTGAAAATCCACTAATTCTATCAACCCAACTTTGTCTGCTTCGTTCATCGTTCCTCTCTCGCTCTCTTCTGTTCTTGCTTCTACTACAACGTGTTGTTAAGAGTTTGAGCTTTGGAATCAGGCAAACGTGGGTTCAAATCCTGACTCCACCACTAGTGAGCAGGATGACGTTAGAAAAGTGACCTTCCTTTTCAGAGCCTCAGTTTCCCCACCTGTAAAATGGGAGTGACGATAGTACCTAGCTTACAGATTTGTAATACGTAAATAAAATGCTTCTTGTTACCTACAGCATTTACCATAATGCCCAGCGTATGGGAAACGTTCAGTGAATGTTAGCTGTTACCAAGTGAAAATATTAGCTTTGGCACATGAAAAAAAACAAAACAAAAGATAATCCTTCCTCAGAAGTTCTGGATATTGTAATACAATCTGCATGTGTGTATGTGTATGTTTTTAAAATATATATTAGAACTCTGACAAAGCAGCTTGTTTCGACTAAGAATATTTGGTGCTTGGAAAATGATAAGCATTCCTGAAACTTCTCTGGCCCAGTTTCTTAGGTTTCTGAAGATAAATTAATTTATATCATTACTATTTTACAAAGTCTTTTCAGAGAACTCAAGTTTATAGGTTAAAGCATTGGAATAATTACTTTCCTTATGATTTATACTTAGGAATATAAAATAGTAATTGTGGTAATAATGCATAAATATAAGAAAAACAACTAACATTTATTGAATATCCACCACATACCAGCCTGCGTCAAGCATCTTGTAGGAAATATTTCATTTGACCCTCACAATCACCCTTTGAAGAAGGCACTGTTATCGTCTTGCCCATTTTATAAGAAAATTGAGCCATAGAGATATAAAGTAACTTGCCCAGGTCACATATTTAATATTTTAGGGTTAAACCCAGGTCCCTCTGATCCACAATCTAAGTTGTTCACAATTACACTAAGACGCCACTGGAAATAATTCTCAATCACATGTCTAGATAAAAGGACTTTCTTTAAAAAAAAAACCACACACAATACAAAATATCTTTTCTGCGCTAAGGAGATCAAAATTTTCAACTCTTCTAAATATTTGGGAGCTGCCATTTGCATTCTTACTTGATTTCTTTTTATCTTCTTTAAACTCTTACTTTTTTTCTTGGAAAGTAAACTCTCTTTGGTTTGTCATCTGTTTGTCTGCTTTGTGAGAAAACTTTTTATTGAAACCAGATTCAAGATGGGCTACTAAGATTTTTCATAGGAACTGAAAGCTTAGTTCCAGTCATCTAGAAGGAACTTTTGATTTTTTCCATAATAATGTGAGGAAGGCACGTAAACGATCTCCATCCTTGTAAGAATGTGAAACCTATAACTCCAATGGGTTTTCTTGCTACTCATCCATACAGATTGGATTTGTGTGTGTGTGTTTAAGTTAATGTTTTAGAACATATTTTATTTGTTTTTAATGTTTATCTATGGTCTCAAATGACTGTAATCTCTTTCCCCAAGTGGATTTTTTTTCCTTCACTTTTACTGAGAAGATAAAGTGTCGGTGGATGTTTTTTATTTCTATCCAGCTCCTTATAACTCACTTCCTCTCATTTCATTCTCTGTACCCTCCTTCCTCCCATACTAAATGCCTCCTAGACAGACTTGAAGAGCCTGAAGACAACTTCTCAAGGAGAGGATTGATTGCTACTAATTGACAAGTGAAATAGGTACTGACCAATTCCCTGAAATTCTCTTCAAGTCACTGAGTATGCACTTAATTTAAACTAGTATAAGTGAAAAGAAAATTTGTTGGCCATGTAATGGAAAGTCCAACTTCAGGCACAGCTGGATCCAGGTGTCCAAATGCTATCATTGGGCATCTGCTCCCTGGATCTCTTGGCTCTGCTTTCCTCTCTGTTGGTTCTCAGGCAAGTACCCCTTAGTGAGATGGCCAAGGCCACCAGCTTCAGATGTACCCCCTACTGGTTTGTCAACCCAAGCACAAAGTGTACAACTCTATTCTAATAGGTTCAGCAAAAGTCACATGATTTATTTTTATTAGTCTAGCTTAGGTCATGTGCCCACTTAGGAGGTGAGTATTTTAGCAAGGGAAATATAAGCTTCATGTGATGGATTTGGGTATTCACTCGCCCAAGTTTGGGGAGCAGAGCTTCATTGTCATGGAACATCCCATCTAAAATTCCTAGTTCTTACAAGTTATCAAAAACACTTCACGCATTCTGACATCGAGACTATGGTTTGCATCTGCTGTAATCTTTAAAAGCGTTAAAGTCTGGTCTTATAGATACTTGGATATAAGTAAATTATCCTTTATCAAAGCAATATGTTGGCACTTTTTAAAAAGTCTGTCCATGAGAAGATTCTTTTCAGAGACTTTTTCTCTGGCTGTGACACTCTTACTCACCACTAGCTCCTTTGGTCCCCAGCCAGAGAGTAAGGAAGAGAGGAAAAGACTGAAAGAGATCAGCTGATGCTCTTGGCGTTTTGAAAAGCCCTTCCTTGTTTTGAATCAGAGTCTCTCCCTTTCTGTCGTCTGTTTCCTCTTCTCCTGGCTTGGACCATCCCCACAATTCATTTACATTCACTCTGACGCTTTAGCTGCCTCACTGGCTTGCTTGGCACCCTGGCAAATCAGCCATCACTCCCTTCTTCCCACTCTTTCCCCCCACTGCCCTCCCCGAGTGTGATATTTACCGCAATAAGGAACTCCTGGGCCACAGAAAAAAGGTGAGTAAGACCTAGAAGATATAGCCACTGTTCACATAGGGGGAGTTCCTTGAGTCTGAGTTTATGAGGAACCCTACTGCTTGTCACTGGCCTCCTGAACCATCTCCTCTCTGCTCCTCAATGCTTAATGAGACCACCATTCTGCACAGGAATCCAGCTCTCTCGCTCTCCTTTTCTGTTTGTTCCTGACTCTAGACACTGGGAGATACTAGAGCTTGGCAAAAATGATTGCTAATGGCTGTATGTGTGTGTGTATTTGTCACTACATATTAATGAGCAATACAAGCAGACCAAAAGAAACCTCTGTTCTCCCCTTTCTCTTTCTCTCTGTCTCCCCGCAAACAGATATTAAGAAGTGGCCGGCTGCAAAAGTATAAAGCAAAAGGCGATGTTGGCAAAAGCATGGGAGAAATCTTAAAAATAATCACACAGGGGCCAGCTCAGTGGTGTAGTGGTTAATTTCGCGTGCTCCGCTTTGGCGGCCAGGATTGGCTGGTTCGGATCCTGGGCATGGACCTACACACCACTCATCAAGCCGTGCTGTGGCGGCGTCCCACATACAAAATAGAGGAAGATGGGCACAGATGTTAGCTCGGGGCCAATCTGCCTCACCAAAGAGAGGAAGATTGGCAATGGATGTTAGCTTAGGACCACTCTTCCTCACCACAAAAATAAATAAATAAAATAATCACAGTATCTGTCAATGATGTAGCACCTACTATGGAAAAGGCAGTGTGCCAGATCCTTGGTGTGAGTTTTCTCCTTTAAACACAACAACCCTGCAAGGGAGCTACTATTATTCCCATTTTACATCTGAGGAAATTCAAAGGTTTTTATTGACTGCCCAGGGTCACACAGCATATCGTGGAGAATCTTGATCTTTAACTGTGATTCCAAAATTTGTGGTGTATCTTTTTTCCTGAATATTGCACTGCTTTATCAAAGGGACCTAGACAAGAAGGCAGTTCAATTAGGTGAATGCAGAGGTCAAAATAGAAACATGTGGATGCTGGAAGCCGTGCCCCTCCCTGCAGGAGGCAGAACCAGCATCCACACGCACAGCCTTGGACAGCTAACCCCACACCTCTGACTCCGTGCGGGCCTGAGGTCTAATCTGCCTTCTTGTGGGCACATCTGCTCCTCCAGCCTTCAAAAGGGAAACTCTCTGAGGATTACATTTTTAAATCTTTCAGGATTCTCAACAGCCTATGCTAACATAGGTCTTATGGTAAGACAGAGAGAACACAAACTTAGGAGTCAGATTTCTGCCCAGAACCAGGCTCTGCGACTTACCAGCTTCCTGGGCTGCCAGGAAGGTGGCTCAGCCTCTCTGGCTGTCAGTTTTCTCACTCATGAATGATTATAATAGCTAACGTTCATGACTTTTATCAAGCACTTCTATATACCAGGCAGTATCTGTGTGCTTTAAGAATATTAACTCATGTTATCTCATCACAAAATTATGAGGTAGGGGCTGGCCCCGTGGCTTAGCGGTTAAGTGCGTGTGCTCCACTGCTGGCAGCCCAGGTTCGGATCCCGGGCGTGCACCGACGCACCGCTTCTCCGGCCATGCTGAGGCCATGTCCCACATACAGCAACTAGAAGGATGTGCAGCTATGACATACAACTATCTACTGGGGCATTGGGGGAAAAATAAATAAACAAATTTTAAAAAAATTTAAAAAAAAAATATGAGGTAGGTCCTGCTATTTGCCTGATTTTACCAGAAAATTGAGGCACGGAAAAATTAAGTAACTCAGATTCAAATAAGCACTTTAGCCCAGTGTTTCTAAACCTGAGTGATTTTGCCCCCTGGGGGACATGTGGCAATGTCTAGAGACGTTTTTGGTTGTCACAACTTGGGGATATTATTGGCATCCAGTGGGTAGAGGCCAGGGATGCTGCTAAGCACCCTACAGTGCACAGGCTGGACCTGCATGACAAAGACTGATCAGGCCTCAGATGTCAGGAGAGATGAGGTTAAGAAACTTGGTTCTAGCTCCAGAGCCCAAGGTGTTAGCCGCTCTACTGCCTCCCAGCTGAAATCATGACACTTTGCTTCTCACAGGAGTCCTGCAAAAATAAAAAAAGGTAATTAACGTGAGTATCCCTCCTACAGCATCTGTGTGTGCTTCCCAGTAACCGGCTTTCCTCCTCACTAGCCTTCCATTCCTGTCTCCCAGGAAGAGCGGGGTCAGAAGACAGCTAGATAAATAACCTCTGCCTTGCAGAGCGGCCGGAGAACAACAGAGCCCAGTTTGCATTATGGCCTTTGTATATTAAAACGTTCAGAGTCCATTATCAATCCTCGAATTTCCTCACTGGGTAGAATAACTGCTGTTTATGTTTGTGTTTACAGTCGATTTGGGAATAAGTGTCAAGGAGGAGAATGCGGCCACTTCTTCCCCCGAGACAATGGAGATAAGCGCTGTTGCGGATGCCAGCGGGAAGAATCTTGGGAAAGAAGCCAAACCCGAGGCCCCAGCTGCTAAATCTCGTTTTTTCTTGACACTCTCTCGGCCGGTACCAGGACGTACCGCAGACCAAGCCACAGATTCATCCACCGGATCAGTGAAGCTCGATGTCAGCTCCAATAAAGCTCTAGGGAACAAAGGGCCGAGTGAGAGCATGGCACTTCCCGTAGCAGCTGCATCGGGGCACGACCCAGATAAAGCCCCGGGGCAGACCCCGGCCGCACACCAAGGCCTCTCTGCAGAGTGGGGACCAGCGCCTCTCCCTCCTGAGTCAGGGGGACCAGCCCCCTCCAAGCCCAAGGACGCCAGCTTTTTTGACAAGCTCTTCAAACTGGACAAGGGACGGGAAAAGGCACCAGTTGACAGCCAACAGGAAGCCAAGAGCGCAGAGCATCAGGACCCGGCCGACGAAACTCCTGGATTATCGAGGCAGTCCGATGATGTGCCTCCGGAGAGCGTAAGTCCTGAAAAGGACAGTGCATTTTGTTCTTAACGCAAGCTCAGGGGGGCACAGATGGGCTAAGAGGATGGCACATGTGTTCTCTACAATCACCGAGGGGCCCTGACAAGGTATCAAGCCGTCGACCCCTCTAGAACAAATAGCACATTGTAGCGTAGTGCCTCTCCATGTTTCTGTGGGCAGAAACATCTGTTTGAAGAACAATAACACTGTGGCATCTGTTTTATGTAAAAGAAAAGAAGAGGTGAGTTACATACAGATGAATTCGTCCTTCCATTTATCAAAGGCACACGCAGACAGGTTGCATTTATGATCAATGGAGTCTGGAGGGAAAGGAATTCGCAGAATAAAAATGGTTCCTAAAAGACTTAAATACCCTGCCTGGTCTCAGTAGCATTTTTCACATGCAGTGTGTTTATAGGCTTTTGTTGGAACACATTTCATTTCTTATTTTTAATAGTCCAGATTGATCTTTAATTATCTTTTGCACCAAAGTGCGGGTTTAAATAAAGAGCTTTTACAGCTCTGGGTAGACTCTTGTATGTACTAATTATTTTCCAACAAGCTGGAGTAATAACTTTGTAAAACCTAGATTTTTTTTTTTAAGGAGGGATCCTTAAAAAGGAGGGATCCTTTGCTCTTTCCTGAGCAAAGAAAGGCAGTGCTCTTTGATCTTAAAAAGAACATTTGCCTTTAACCTTGAGAGAGTCTGTTTGTATTTGGAGAGAGAAAAGAACTCTTTTAATGAAGAAGGAAATAAAACTTGATACATTGTATTTTAAAGCACTTGTTTCCTTAGTTAATGGGCTTTTAAATAACAGTATTTTTCAAAAGTTGGGAATAAAGTAAAGTATCTCTCCTTGAGGTTAGAACCGGGAGAAAATTAGATGGGCCCAGTTTTTTATTACATTGTTGTGTATCATGGCTGTCAATATACTTGTGTTAATAACAGCTAACTGCACTGCCAAGTTGCTATAATAACCCTGGCTGTCATTTATTGAGCACTTACGATATACCAGGCTGTGTTCTAGGCACTGTACATATATTATTTTCCTTAAGGAAAATGAGTATCACAGTAATCTGTGGTTTTAGTGCATCCAGGGTGGTGTAAAGAATTATATTGTAAATATTAGACACGAGCTGAAAATTCTGGACAGTTAAAATTGGGAAAAGATGATAAGGTTCATGTGTTTAGGCTCTTACTATCACCGTTCTTACTGTTTCTATAAATTTTTACTCCAAGAACTGATTTTCAAATTTTCTTTCAAAAGTTTAGAAAATTGCCCTTCAAATGCCCCCTTCCCCAAGTGCACCAGTTCAGGAGTCAATCAAATAGCTTTCTGTATAATTCAAAGTAGGTCTTCAAATGCATCCAGGCATCAGATCTTTACTGAGTGTGACACTGTCAGGCAGAGGTGGGGCACGGCCACAGTGGTGGACAGGACAGAGTCCCTGTCCTCAGGGAGGTTGTGGTCCAGCGAGAGAAGAGGTACAAAAAACCCACAGTTGTTATGCAGGGTGCCAAGTGTTCTGCTGGGGGAGGCCGAGTGTTGGAGAGGATGCCCAGATACGAAGAGAAGTAGCCTAGGTGGCCCAGGGAACATTCCATCAAATATATGAATCTGGAGCAAGAAAGTTACTTGTCTTGGGGCTATAAACTGGTCATCAATATTCATGAATATTTGAGAAACTATTTACTACTTTACTCTGAATGGGGAAACCCTTGTTGAGTTCTCATTATTGGTCTTGGGCTCCTAAAGCCGTGGTGAGGTTGTGAGCTTTTGAATAGTCACATGTTTCGTTTACATGGCCATCCAAAGCCAACCCATTGCCTGAGTTAGAAAAAGATTGTTATTTATGGGAAGAGAATGAAGGACTGTGCCTTACCCATCTTTGGGCGGATGTTCAGTGACTCCTCCAAACCCCCATCTTAATTAAGGAAACCCGTTCAGCATCTGATAACCGACTCTTGAACTTATTTAACCATAAAACCCCAAGGCAGTCAATCAATTCCTAGTCTAAGAAAAGTTTTAGAGTTGTGCTTTGTCAACTCAGCTCCCTTTATTGAAGACTCGTAGAGACAACTCAATTTGAGTGGAATGAGTTCTGAAATGGAATTTGATTCAGAAGATGAGGGCTCGTGTTGGGAACATGGCAGATATCTAATATAGTCAAGCCCATGGGTGATGTGTTGAAGTTGTAGTAACCTCTCAGAAGACCCAAAAACTGTGAGTTATCTTCCTTTCAGAGTAAGTTAGCTCCCTTAGATTCACCAATGAAATTTGCGTCTGTTTTTGTTACACTACAAATTTCCGTTTTTTTGTTGGTAGTATCATTGGAATTTAAAATATTGAGTTCCCACTCTGCACTATATGCACGTAAAACATGGAAAAATTATGAAATAGCTATTCATTTCTCTTTCAATCTGTGAACTTGTGGATATTCAAATACACATATCTGCAAAGATTTTTAGCAAAAACAGCCTTCTGGTTGTTAAGGTTTCTCATCTGATCCCTAGCTGCATAGTCCGTACTTGGAGGGGAAAAATCGATCGTTCTCTAAGTGTAGTGAGAGAATCCAGCCCTCAGAAAGTAACACGAATTAAACTTCTCAATCAATGGCTTTCTTGGTGGGAGTACCACATTGTTCGTAAATGGCTGTCAATGTATTGATTCAGAATTCATAGGGTAAATTATGCCTGGGCTCAGCTGTGTCAGCTGTCCCTCCCATCCACCCACACAAACCTTTCCCCCCAGTTTCTCTGCATGCTTCTTACTGGATTGGAATTCCAACCACAAACCCACAGAGCTGTGAATTGGGAGAAAGATGCCACCATTTCATTCTGGGGGAAACACACAAATCTTCTGTGTTTTCAGAATGACAATCTTATTTTTGTGCCTTATAAAACTACATTCAGAGCATAGCATAATTAAAACAAGGCCAGAATTCATGAACAAATGAAGCATTTACTACATAGGCCAAAGAAAAGATAAATTATATGCCTGAAAGGTTTCACTGAGCTGTGATTCACACAAACCAACGTGTTGGCAGGGTTGAGATTTTTTTTTTTAATTTTTCTCTCCCCCCAACAACTGAACCAGAGCTATAACATACGCATTTAAGAGAGTCACTGAAAAAAAATGTCATACAATGAAAAGTTGACCTTTATCGGTTAAAAAAAACAATTTCTGTTGTCAACTGGTACTTCCAGAAGTGTCTTTGTGTTGGGGCTACAGGGAGATGCTTAAAGGGTTGCCAAGCAGATTCATAAGATTTAAACAGGAATGTTCCTTATCTTGTAAAAGTTTAAGTAAATTCTGCCATTGTTATTTAAATGCCAACCTTGTACAAGGCATTTGGAAGATAAATCATGGACCTAGTCCTTCATAGATCATAAACTAGAAGAGACAGTTTTTTTAAGGGAAAGTGTGATAAATGCATTGATCCTAAAATTCATTCAGGCTACTGATAGGAAGAAAAATATTCAGTGTTTTTGCTTCTTCCTCTCCGCTTCTCTCTTGAGCAAACTCCATTCAGGGTTTTGTCCTCCAGAAAAACTGCTCTTGTCCAAGTTGCTGTGATGGCGCACCTCCCCCACCCCTCACCGCAGCTGCCAAGTCGGATGCAGCTCAGCCCTTATCCTGCGGGACTTGCCGGTCGCGTCTGAGACAGCGGCCGCCCCTTACTTCTGGAAACATCATCCACACTTGGTTTCCAGGTCCTCCCACCATCCTGGATGCTATTCATTAATCTCCTTTGCTGGATGTCACCCTCTGAATGCTGGAGTTCTCCAGAGTTCAGTTCTTAGACATCTTCTCTAACTACACTTACTTCCTTGGAAATCTTCCCCAGTCCCAAGAGTTTAAATATAGCCATCTGCTGACAACTCCCAAATTTATGTCTCTAGCCTAGATCTACCCCTGAAGTCCAGACTTAAATAACCAGCTGCCTCTTCCTCATGTCTACTTGAATTTCTGCATCTCCTTTGGAATGTTCCCTGAGCACCTCAGCCTCAAAATGACCAAAACGGAACTCTTTATTCACACATAACAACAACAACAACAACAACAACAACAAAATGCCTATGTTGAATCCACAGGCTTGCCCATCTCAGTTAATGGCAACTCCATCCTGCCACTGCTATTTAGTGGTGGATTGGAATTAAAGAACTGAGACCTCCAGCATCCTTTTCCAGCATTGCAGTCAAATAGCCTAAGTTTCAACTCTGCTCCTGTCACCTACTGGCTGTGTGACCTTTGGCAAGTTACTTAACCTCTCTGAGCCTCAGTTTCTTCACCTGTAAAATGAGGATGCTAACAGTATGGAGCACATTTTCACATTATTCATATTTGTGAAAATTAAATGAGATAATCCATGTAAAGTACTTACCACAGAAATATTGCATTTTGAGAAAAAGAGAATTTAGCTATTTTTAGTGTCATGGTTTTTCTCCCTATTACTCCACATTTTATAGTCTTTGTACCCTTCCCTTCCGTAGTCCTCAACCAACACCCACAGAATAACACAATTGAATCCAATTTGAAAGCTGCATAACCAAAGGCATAAGTCCTAATTTGGGTTAAAAAAAAAAGAAAAGGTGGAGGAGATGTAAAATTATTCTGGAAACAATAGAATTTAGATGCCCGTGCCCACAAGCCCCAGTTTCTTAGCCTGACACTCAAGGGTCTCTACAGCCTTTCCTCTGCCTATTTTTCCAACTGCATTTTCGGCTCTTCCCTTAGTTAATCTGGTCAGCATATGACCTGTGCAGACTCCATCCACTTCCCAGTGTCCTCTCTGCCTGTATCTCTTTCTCTCTGTTTATCAAAAATTTACTTCACCTTCAAGTGCCAAGTTCTCCGTGAAGCTGACCAGATGTCCCCGCTCCTGCGGGTTTCTGATGACATGAATCACTCTCAGATTGTTTTTTTGTACACTGTATGTTAAGTCAAATTCTGTGATAAAATCGCTTTGAAGGAATCATCTCACTGAAACATCAAAACTTACAAGAGAATTCCTTTGTCTTTACCATTTACAGGTGAAGAAATCAAAGCTTGAGAGAAACCAAGTCACTTACTCCAAGTTACGCAGCTAAAAACGAATTTCCCATCTCTAAAGCTCATACTTCTCATGCTCAATGTTATGTTTTTATCAATTATTTGAAACTTGTGCAGTCGGGTTGCAACTATGCAAAATGGAGTATTAATTTGAGGAAGTCCTATTCAAAAGTGTTAATCTGTGCAAAAATAGAAATACCAAGTTAATCTCAAATTAAAAATAAAAAAAGCGTCACCTAATTCCAACATTAGAAGGCCAAGTGAATTATAAACTGTGTTTTTTGTTTTGTTCTGTTTCCCTTATGGCCAGAAGGCCATGCCATTTCAACTGGTGAAGAGAACCATCCACCCAAAAGGCTTTGTGGGTATGGAGGGGAAATCCATCTTAAATTATGCAGGTTTAGGAGTAAGCAAGGTTTTCGGCTATAACACTATAATTTTAATGAATTGTATGCATTTAGCACTAAGAAACATTTGTATGAAATGTCTCTGCTCTCACAGCAGCAGAGGTGATGTGCAAGTGTTAGGAGCCTGAGTGACGTGGGTATGAATTCAGATTCTACCACTTACTAGGTATGGGGTAGAGTGAAATAACAATAATTGCCTCGCTTTTCCATAATTCGTTATTCCTAGGCTGTGTAGTAAGCATTTTGCATACCTTATCTGCTTTGATTCTTTGTAGCAACACAAGCTAGATATTTTTATTGCCATTTAGCCGATGAGGAAACTGAGGCTCAGAGAGTTAAGTTACTTGCCCAAGGCCACACAGCTAAATTAGTGGCAGGGCCAGAATCAAGACCTGTCAGTCACCAAAGCCTGTTACACTCAGGCATTTCAAAACCTTGTGTTTTCATCCACAAAAGGAAGACACTGCCTGCCCTGGGGGCAACTGTGAGGATAGAAGATGATATAAGTAATCAGTAGTAATGATAAAACCATATATTTTCTAAATTGTCAGATACTTAGAAATTGAAAATTATGAAATAGATCAAATGGCCTTCCAGCATAGTGGAGTTTGAGTAGTATATCATTTAGGGTGCCTTTGGCTGCAAGTAAAATAAAAAAGCCACCTGATCAACAGTGGCTTAGTTAATGAGGAGAAACATATTGTTTCTTGTATATAATAAGAATTCTAGCAATAGGGAGGTTTAGGTTGGTTCAGCATCTTCACAGCCCCAGGATGCATCAGTCTTTCTTCTCCAGCATCCTCTGTGTATTGGCCTGGTTCACAGGTGTGGCCTCTTGTGGGTTTAAGCTGGCTATCAAGGTTCCAGGTACCGTATATTGTCATAATGTCCTATCGAATGAAAGAGGAGTTTCCTAAGATTTACCCATTGGCAAAACTGAGTCACACATTTGTGTTGAGGAACAAGGGAGGCTTGGAAAGTTTCTTCAGGAGAAGGCAGGCTCTGCCAGCAAAGATGATGCCACAAATAGAAACCAGATACAGTCGTGTGTCGCTTAACGACGGGGACACGCTCTGAGAAACGCGTTGTTACATGATTTCGTCGTTGTGCAAACAGCATAGAGTGTACTTACACAAACCTAGACGGTACAGCCTTCTACGCACCTAGGCTCTGTGGTACTGATCTATGGGACACTGTCCTATATGTGGTCTGTCATTGATTGAAACCTCATTATGCAGTGGGAGACTACATTTTTTCTTTCCAAATTTCTATCAGGATATCCTTAAGTGAATGGAGCTAAAGTATCCCCCTATGGTAACTTATTTGACTGTTCTCATTGCACTAGCTTTCTAACTTGACTAAGACCCACAGTAAGAAATAGATTTTATATCTTGACCTACTATACATGCATATACATGAAGCAAAGAATTCACAAAATAGTAGTATTCTTACATCATGGAACACATGCTGGTATTTTCTATTCTATTTTGTTTGATGTTTTTTAATGCTGATTTTGACCCACTAAATTATTTTCCAATCCACCAGTACTGAAGTCTGAAAAACTATATTCTACATAATCACCCTTTTCATATATGGAGACAATGATCTTGAGGGATGTGACTGTTTCTTATGCAATAGGTTATTCCCAATGCCTAGCACGTGTTGGCATGCAGTAATGTTTGTTAGATGAACCTGACAAGAATGAAGATGGTACACATCGTGTTACGACTTTTCAAAGAATGTTAGAGTATATTATTGCAATCTTATTATCAGCTCTGCCTAACACAACTTTAAATAGAAAATGATTTCAGAATATATTCCCATATAGATGTAGAATCATATGTCTATACCATTTATTTGATATTTTTAATTCAGTGTTTTACATGTTATCGTGTTAATCATGGTTGACATATCAAGTGAACTGTGTTTTGCAATGAATTTGCAAAGAAAAGTTTGAGTTAACTTTCCCCTTGGTGTTCTCCAGTCTGATTCCCTCCCTCCAAGGTTATAATTACAGCCCTCATTTACGGAGCGTTTGCTCCCTGACAGAGAGGTGGAGTAACTTGCATGAGATCACATGGCTAGAAAGCAGCAGAGCTGGAGTTTGTCACCAGTGTCCACACGCTGAGCCACTGTGCCTGTAAGTTTAAAAAGAGGGAACACTTTGAACATTTTGAAACATCTTATATCTTTTTAAAATTTCTAAAGATAGTACTTCCCAAACTGACATTCTGTGGACCCATCAGTCCAGCAAGATTGGCCTAGAAATAGGGCTTTACCACCATATAGTTTGGAAAATACTCCTTGCTTTATAGTCTCTCCTGAAGATTCACGGTGGACCTCAGCCTGCTAAAGGTTCTGAGAAATCCTGCAGCAAGCATGCTGGCTTCACTTTGTTTAACTGTTTCTCACGCTTAACTGTCCATGTAACTATTAGCTGTCTAACCAGTGAGCATCTCTTCCAGTGGTTCTTCTAGAAAATTCTGGGCTACGCATGTAGACCAAGGTTGAAAAATAGCCTCTTGTAGGATGCATCAAACCGCAGATAGGTTTTCTTTGACCTACACGGTATTTTAAATAATACTGACAATATTTTTAAATTGACAAAGTTCAACGATATTTTAAAATTATGAGATTTCAATACAATTCCATATTTCTGGAAAATGGGAAGTTTTGTCTTATATTCCCAGATGAGATGTGACTTGTGACCGCCTCTTGAGATGGGCATTCGCTCTCCAGTTCACCCAAGTCCCCACCCATCCCTACAGCATGTCGCTTGTCCTTCATTATAACATGTGCATGGTTATCTTCTTGTGGTAGAGTTGAGAGTAAAGGAAAATATTTCCATCACAACACCTTACTTCCTTTATAGTACTTACGACAATTGGAAGCTATTTAGGTGACCATCTGCTTAATAAACTGTAAATCCAGCCTGACAGTCAATCTGTTGGCAGGTGTTGAACAATAAATAGGAGGCAGGAATAATTTCACTTATTCATTTAACAAACATCCAAGTGCTTTCTTCTCGCCGGGAATGATTTTAGGGTGGATAGAACGACGTACCTCATGGGAGCTTTCATACTACTGGAGAGACCAACAATAAACAAGAAAATAAACAAACAATAGTTCTAGTGTATAAAAAGGACTATGAATGAAATAAACAGAGTTTTGAGATAGAAAGTAGCATGGGGAGGAGGCTGATAATTAGCATTGGATAGGGGTTAGGGTAGGAAAGGAATCTGGTCTAATCTAAAAATTCAGGGTAAAGGATGTGACTTTTTTTTTCTTTTTCTGCACAAGGCCAAACCATTCTTCGAAAGTCTGCAGCCTAATTTTGGCAGCATTCAAAACAGTTTTCTCACTGTTGGGAAGTGTTTGTTAAGCATTTGACAAACACGAGCTAGGCTATGAGTTATTAGCGTTTGTATTTTGAAGTAGTTTTTTTTTTTTAATGTGAGATATTTTTACTCTAATAAACGTGAAATGCCATTCTCGGTCTGGAGGTTGTACATATTGGAACTAATCATGGAACAGAAGAATCTTCACAAATCCTTTTGCCCAATGTGACCTGGGAATCACTCTCTACCCACAGCAAATGTGTTTTTCCATTTTATATCGTACATAGTGGACTTTATTTAAGAGTGTGCCCATTCATGTGTCCCTAGGAATACCCCCAAAGAAATGACTGCTGCCAAAAAAAAAAAAAAAAAAAAAGAAGCAAGAAAAGAACATTTTGTTGCTTAATTCTCTACCCACACTTCACTTGCCATTGGAATTCAAGTTGACAAATTCACTTACCCCTCAAGTGGAGGAGTTGCTGGGAGACAAAATGGAAAATCCTTATTTATAGGAAGCAAGTGTGAATTGCTTTCTTTGATAGATTTCTTTCCACCCTCTACCTATGACTGCAACGAGCACCTGGTTTATTTAATCTTTTAAATATAACGTCTCTGCATCAGTCAATACCATGGATTAATGAGGTTCTACCTTTTAAAGGTGCTCTGTGAGACTTCTGCTGCCAAGATATGAGATGAGCGTTTAATATCCTGAGGTTATGTCTACAGGGTATTAAAACAGGTGGTGATCTAATGATTTATAATAAAGAGAATCATACTGGATAATTGGGCCAACTTAGCTCGATTCAGTTAGTATAAGCAGCTAAAATTAACAATATTGCCTCTCTTCTTTCAAAAAGAGGAGGAAAAATGGATAAGTGGAGCATTTTTAGATCTGTGTCAGGCAACTTAAATTCCCCTCTTAGAAAACATGCCAAAAGACAATGGAAATCTAGATTTTACGTTTCAATATTTTTATGTTATTTTATTGGCCTCTGAAGTCTGATAATTTCTTAATCAACTACTTGGATCACTAGGAAGCTTCTTTCGATCAGGGTACTTTGGCAGTACACAATTTTAAAGTCTTAAAACACTCATGCTTTTTGAATGAGCAATTCAACATCTAGGAATTTATTGAGAAAATGAGCAAAATTTTATCCACAAGCCTTTTTTTTTTTTTTTTTTTACATTCCGGCATTGTCTATAAGAGAAAAGTTGGAAAGATCTAAAAGACCAGTTGGAGGGTTTTTGTACTGATTATGGTATACCCTTATGCTGGACATTATAAACTAGGATGACATCAAAATGGAATCATTGACATGTGGAGACAGTCATAATGTAATGTTAATTAAGAAGAGTGGATTTCAAAATAGTATATACAGAATGATCCCTTTTGGGTAAAAATGGTGTCTGGCCGCGTGTCCACACGTATTCATCCTTTCACCCAAAGAGAGGTGTGAAATGAAAAACTGCACGTTGTTAGTAGTAGTTTCTTTCAGTAATGAGATAATGGGTGCATTTTATATTTTTACTCTTTGCTCATCTATATTTTCTCTTTTTTTAATAAAAGGAGCAAGTATAGCAAATGCCTAGCTAAGTAAACAAAAGAAAATACTACAATCTAGGTCATTTCCTGCTTCCTCCACTAGACTGTGCTATGAGGCTCCAGGCACCCTGAGTTGTAGGAGAAATTGCAATAGGCTGCCAGTAACAGCTTCCACAAGAGGTGATTTTTCACTTACAACAATTCCCGAACTGTGCAATCCAGAGCCAGCGTGGCAATTCCTTGTTCAGAAATAACACTGGCTTTTAAAATATACTTAAAGCTAGTGTGTACTCATCTCCAGTAGGAGATCGGAAAGAGAAATTTTGTTGTGGATGGACAGTTTTTGAAGCCCTCTCATAATTGGCATTTCTTATGGTTATGCTATTTGTGTTCATTCCCTATTTTTGCCATAGGGTTAAAACGTATAAATTCATTTTTATCAGCTAATGTAAATTGGGAAGGAATAGTAGGAAAAATGAAAATACAAATTAGCTACAGTGATAGACCCTCGTTAGGTGGCTATGAGCTTTGTAGTGAAACAAAGGAAAAAAAATCCCTATCTGTTTAGGAAATTTCGAAGTTCCACAAAACATTTTTCGTAGACTTTGGTTTGGAATTCCTTTCTGTTTGTTATTAATTTGCTTTCCCTTCTGGGCAAATTGGAAGATAAATTCTATCTTCAAGAATTATCCAAATCCTATTTTTCTCCCTAAATCTGACAATGGCTCTATACAGGTGATGACGCTCTCCGAAGAAGAAAAGTAAAGACTAAATGATTGTCTGGAGACCATTGTTGCTAAGCAAATGATGACCTTCGTGCTGTGGGGCATCCAAGGGGATGAAACAGAACTTTTGCTTTTATCCCAGGCAGCATGTGGCTCAAATTTCTAACACATGGAAAGGAGTGGAGTAATGGGTTTCTGTACCGTTCAACGTTTTTCAGACAAATTTTCCCATGTTAAACTGTACGTTAGGCACTGATACTTGGTAAAAAGATTCAAAATGAAACCAGCACCATCAATGGGGAAATCTAGATGAGCTAGACATTCTTCACAAATTGTTCCACAGGAGACTTTTTTAGCCTTGATCGTTCTGCCCTAACTTATATTTTCACGTTGACAAGGTAGACCTTGCTTAAAGGAGGCTGAAACCCAGTTGACACTGGACGGTTGAAGGAAGGTGTCAGAAGCTCCGCGGGGGTTTATTATGGACAATCAAATTATGATGAGGCAGCATTATTTTTCAACACGACAAATTGTGGTCACTTAACCAGTGTTCCTGTCTGTTTACCCTTTGAAGCCAACGGAAAGGAAAAAAATATAGGCTTCTTCTGGACAGATGAAAAACAAGCTGACACCATGAACACCTGTTTGCTTAAAAGAAGTTTCCAGATATTTCCTGGAGAACGTTTGTGCTTCTGCCTAAAATTTCTGTTTTCTGAGAATGATCTGGAGGCCTGATGAGAACAGCAAAAATATATTTGTAGTTAAGGACAAAGATCCTACAAATAACCCGATATTTAAAGCATAGGTCACAAACTGGTCGCTTTGGGCTGGATCATCTTCCCAACTGTGTTTAGTTTGGGCCTCTGGATGTTTTTTAAAATTTGAAATTAGTCACCCACATTTTGCTTTAATTTTAATTTTTAATAGATAATACATTCACGTGGCTTAAAAAAAGAAATTATAAAATGGTATACTTGTCTATCAATGCCACCCCCAATAGATAATTACTGTTTGTATTTTTATTTTTTTTTTTTATTTTTTTTTATTTTTGGCTGTTTTAACAAAGAGTTATATATATATATATATATATATTTTTTATCCCTAAATAAGTCAGAGGGAGAAGGCCAAATACTGTTTGTATTTTTAAATGTATCCCTCAAGGGTTCCTTTGGGTGTACACAAGCAAATACAAGCGTAAATTCTTATTCCTTCTTTTTTACCCAGAGGTAATATACATTCTGTCTGTTTCATGCTTTTTTTTCAGTTGGGAGCACTACTTTCCACATCTGTACATTTTCCTCATTTGTAACACTTGCATGGTGTTCCCTTGAATAGATGTACCAAGATTTATTTAACCAGGACCCTATTAATAACATTTGGCCCATCTCCAAACATTTGCTATTCTCTCACTACAACAAATAACTTTGTGGATTTGTTATTTCACACATATGTGAATTGAGGTTAAGAATCAACTCTTAGGGGCTGGCCCGTTGGGGGAAGTGGCTAAGTACACGCACTCCACTGCGGCGGCCCGGGGTTCACCGGTTCAGATCCCGGGCACACACCGACGTACCGCTTGGCAGGCCATGCTGTGGTGGCGTCCCATATAAAGTGCAGGAAGATGGGTATGGATGTTAGCCCAGGGCCAGTCTTCCTCAGGAAAAAAAGAAAAGAGGAGGATTGGCAGATGTTAGCACAGGGCTGATCTTCCTCACAAGAAAAAAAAGAATCAACTCTTAGAAGTGGAATTGCTGGGTAAAAGAACATGTTCTTTTTTTAAAATTTTGGGGGCCAGCCCCAGTCGCCTAGTGGTTAAGTTCAGCACTCTCCACTTTGGCGACCCACTGGTTGCATCCCAGGTGCAGACCTATACCACTTGTCGGCAACCATGCTGTGGCGATGACCCACATGCAAAATAGAGGAAGACGGGCACAGATATTAACTCAGGGACAATCTTCCTCAGCAAAAAAAGAAAAAGTTGGTCGATAGTGCCAAAATTTCAGCCCTCCATCAGGACGGAATTAATTTACACTCTAATCAGCAATGTATGAGCGTGCCTGCTTCTCACCCCAGCTTCCCAACTGAGTGTTTTCAAGCATTTGGATTTTTTTACATGAAAGGAAAGACTGACTTCCGGATTTCAAGTCAAAATCACAAAAGCCTTCTCAATCCAAAACTATAAAAGATTTTTCCATGTCGTCTAGTATTTTTATCCATTTGGATTTTATCCTGGTAGAGGGTTGAGTTATGGCAGCAAGTTAATTGTTTTTTCAGATGGCCACGCTGTTTTCCCTACAGCTTTTACTAAATAATCCTTCTTCACTTTGATAGATTTGAGGGGTCATCTTTATCATACACTAAATTCCCATATGTCTTTGGGAAAAATGTGTTGCATGTGAATGGTGACCAAAACGGAAAAAAATAAATATAGCAGGGAAGAGGAATAGAGATGAGGGAAATCAAAATAGGAAAACTCCTGGTGAGAAGATGATGTTTGAGGGAGCACCTGAAGGAAGAGCGATGACTGAGGCCACGCAGTGTGCTGCTGAAAAGCTTTTTCCTCTGAAATCATTTGGGTCCTGGGATCAAATCCCAGCCCCGCTCTATGACAATAGGCAAGTTATCTGTTATCTTGATGCATCAATTTATTCATCAGTGAAAATTACAAATAGTACATACTTCATGGGATCATTATAAGAATTAAATGAGATCTTTTTAACTAGCTTAGCATTGGGCCTGGCACATAAAGGTTGGTCATTTTTATTATTATAATGGACATTTTTCCTTCTATTACACGTTCCTCAAAGAATTCATGGCTGCAAAATATTCCATCCTATGGTCATAGGTAAATTTCACAAGTTAATGCCACGTGCTGCTTTATTTATCTATTCCATAATTGTTAAACTTTTTAATGGTTCTTCATTCTTACTTGTCCAACATTATCCTATAATGCTGTCTTTTAACGTTTTAATCTTGAAATTATTGTAGATTCACATGCAGATGTAAGAAATAATATAAGGAAATCCCTTTATCCAGGGTCCCCCAATGGTAACATCTTGCAAAACTGTAGGACAATATCACAACCAGGATATTGACAGTGATACAATCCAATAGAGAACATTTCTATCATGACAAGGACGCCTCATGTTACCCTTTTGTAGGGACATCCACTTCCCTCCCACCTCCACTCTTTTTTTAACTTCTGACAACCACTCATCTGTTCTCTGTTTCTATAGTTCGGTCATTTCAAGAATGTTATATAAATAGAGTCATGCAGTATGTACCCTTTTGGGCTAGGATTTTTTCCTTCTACATAATCCTCTGGAGACTTATCCAGGTCATTGACCATATCTTTCCTTCATAGATATCATTCCTTTCCTTCTTTTTTTACTGCTGACTAGTATTCTGTGTTATGGATGTACTACAATTTGTTTAATCATTGATCCATGAAAAACATTTCGTTGTTTCCAGTTTGGGGCTATTACAAATAAAGTTTCTATAAACATTAATATATAGGTTTTTGTGTGAATATAAGTCTTCATTTTTCTGAGGAAAAAAATTCCAAGAGTACAATGGCTGGGTTGTATTGAAGTTGCATATTTAGTTCTTTTAGAAACTGTTAAATTTTTCCAGAGTGGCTGTACCATTTTACATTCCCACTAGCAATGTATGAGTGACCTAGTTTCTTGGCATCCTTGGCAGCATTTGATACTCGCACTGTTTTCTGCTTTAGCCATTCGGATAGGTGTTTGGTGCTATTGTGGACTTAATTTGTGTTTCCCTAATGGCTAAGGAAATTGAACATCTTTCATGTGCTTATTTGCCATCTATATATTCTCTTCAGTGAAAAGTCTCTTCATGTCTTTTGCCCATTCTCTAATTAGATTGTTGGAGTTTTTTTACTGTTGAGCTTCGAGAATTCTTTATATATTCTAGATACTAGTCCTTTATCAGATAAGTTATTTGCAAACACTTTCTCCCACTTTCTAGGTTGTTTTTCATCTTTTTAACACAATCTTTCACAAAGCAAAATCTTTTAATTTGGATGAAGACCAATTTATCATTTTTTCCTTTTTTTTTTTTTTTTTTGAGGAAGGATTGGCCCTGAGCTAACATCTGTTGCCAGTTTTCCTCTTTTTGCTTGAGGAAGAGTGGCTGAGCTAACATCGGTGCCCATCTTCCTCTATTTTTCATATGGGGCAGGTCGCCACCACAGCATGGCCTGATCAGTGGTGTGTAGGTCCATGCCCAGGATCCGAACCTGCGAACCCCGGGCCACCAAAGCAGAGTGCATGAACTTAACCAGTATGCCACCAAGCCAGCCCTTCATTTTTTCCTTTTATGGGGTGTGCTTTTGATATCAAGTCTAAGAATTCTTTGCTGTAGATCCCAGAAATTTTCTGTATTTTTTCTAAAACTTTTATATGTTACATTTTGAATTTAAGTCCGTGATTTATTTTGAGTTAATTTTTGGATAAGGTGTAAGACGTAGGTTAAGGTTCTTTTTTTTTCTCTCCCTTGGATGTCAAATTGTTCCTGAGCTTTTTGTTGAAAAGATGATCTTTCCTCCATTGAATTGCTTTTGCATCTTTGTCAAAAGTCAGTTGGCATATTTGTGTGGGTCTCTTGCTGGGTTCTCTATTCCGTCCCATTCACCTATGTGAATGCCTCCACCAATACCATATAGCCTTGCTTACTATAGCTATATAACAAGGCTTGAAATCAGGTAGACTGATTCCTTCTACTCTAGAATAATCTTGTCTATCTCTACAAAACATCTTGCTGGAATTTTGATAGGAGCTGCACTAAATCTGTATATCAACTTGGGAAGGATTGACATCTTTATTATGTTGAGTCTTCCAATCCATGAACATTGTATGTCTCTCCATTTATTTATATCTTCTTTAATTCCTTTCATCAGCATTGTATAGTTTTCAGCATATAAGTTGTGTACATGTTTTGTATTTCATTTTTTGTGCAATTATAAATGGTATTATATTTTTTCCAGTTTTATTGAGATATAGTTGACAATTATACAATTGGTAATTGACATTGTGTAAGTTTAAGATGTACAACGTGATGATTTGGTACATGTATATATTGTGAAATGATTACGACAGTAGGGTTAGTTAACACCTCCATCACCTCACATGATTACCATTTCTTTTTTGTGGTGAGAACACTTAAGATATACTCCCTTAGAAACTTCCAAATATACAATACAGTATTGTTAGCTATAGTCACCATGCCGTGCATTAGATCCCCAGAACTTACTCATCTACTAACTGATGTTTGTACCCTTTGACTGATATCTCCCCATTTCCTCTACCCCCTAGTCCCTGGCAACCACTTTTCTACTCTCTATTTCTATGAGTTCAGCTTTTTTTTTTTTTTTGAGGAAGATTGGCCCTGAGCTAACATCTGTTGCCAATCTTTCTCTTTTTCCTTTTTCTCCTGAAAGCCCCAGCACATAGTTGTATATCCTAGTTGTAAGTCCTTCTAGTTCTTCTATGTGGGATGCCACCTCAGCATGGTTTGATGAGCAGTGAGTAGGTCCATGCCCAGGATCTGAACCGGTGAGCCCCGGGCCACTGAAGCAGAACATGCAAACTTAACCACTATGCCACCAGGCCAGCCCTGAGCTTTTTAAAATTCCATATATAAGGGATATCATATAGAATTTGTCTTTCTCTGTCTAACTTATTTCACTTAGCATAATGCTCTCAAGGTCCATCCATGTTGTCACAAATGGCAAAATTACCTTCTTTCCCATGGCTGAATAATATTCCATTATATATCTATATTTAGATACAGATAAAGATATAGATATATATCACATCTTATTTACCCATTCATCTGTAGATAGACTCTTAGCTATCTTGCCTATAGGGAATAATCCTGCAATGAACATGGGAGTATAGATACCTCTTTGAAATTCTTATTTCGTTTCCTTTGGATATATACCCAGGAATGGGATTGCTTGATCATATGGTAGTTCTATGTTTAATTTTTTGAGGAGCCTTCTTACTGTTTTCCATAATGGCTGCACCAATTTACATTCCCTCCCTTTTCTCCACATCCTCACCAGCACTTGTTATCTCTTGCCTTTTTGACAATAGCCGTTCTAACAGGTGTGAGGTGATATCTCCTTGTGGGTTTGACTTGCATTTCTGTGGTGTTTGGCTGGTACAGAGCAGTTAATGTCTAAAAGTGTTCTATCTTGCTAGTCTGCCCCCTTCCTGGCCCTTTCGTTAGAAAGAGCAGGCTTTTTGAGAGACTTTGTTTCTGTCAGTTCCCATTGGTGTTTCCAGGTTGCTGGCTTCTTCAAATCCAAGTGTAGGATATATGAGGCCGAAAGAAAACCCAGGGAATTCACCACCTTGTTGTTCCTCAGGTCCCTCGCTGATCTGCCTTCTCCTCTCCACCTTTCACAGTCCTTTTGTGTTTGTGTTCTATATAATGTCGGGTATTTTCCATTGTGCTTAGTGGAAGGATAAGGAAAAGTACGCATTCTCCATCTTCCTGGAAAAAGAAGTCCTATGTTCTTTTTTAAAGCCAGTCTAAGTCTAAGAAAAATGTATTTCAAGAAAAGGGCTCAAGTTCAGGCTGAGAATTTCAATTTGAAAGGCTGTAAAACTCTCACTCAGGAAGAGCCCCAGGCAAACGAACACGTCCCTGCACTGAGCCAGCAGGTCTTGTCATCCCTTAACTGCCATCCACGTCTTGAGACAGTGCTGCACCCAGGAAATCAGGGAAGAGAGGACAGCGTCTTCAGATGGCTGCAGAGGACGCCACGGGGCAGAGGAGAACATTGGAGGGCTCCTCTACTCCTGGAGTTCTGTCGACTGTGTCTCCTCCAGTCAGAGTTCTTTCTCCTGGGTGAAGAAGCACTCATAGTTCCCTCCCTTGCTCGGAGGATATCCATCATGGCAGGTTTTCCCTGAAGGCAACCTAGACCCATGGGGTCTGCCTGACATTCTCCCAATTCATTTCCCTTTCAGTTGACTTCACTGTATCCCATTTTATTTCCAGGAAGTTTAGTAAACTTTCCCCGTGTGGTTAGCCCTGGGATCACAGAGAAGAATCATTGCCTCTTGCTCTCCTTAGGAAACACCTAGTCTGGGAGGAGGGGGTGACCCAGACGCAGACCCTTCCCTTCACTGTACTGAGCACTGGGAGCCCAGGGGCTGTGAGACCAGAGTCGCTCAGAGCAGCTGACCCAGCCTGGAGTTCTGGGGGTGCTGTTCAGGGGGGCTTCCCCACCCCCACACAACTTCTTAGAGGACTTCACTCACTGTCTAAAGTAGCAGCACCCTGGTGGCCCTCTGTTTCCTCATTGTCATTTTCTCTCTTGCTGTGTTCACCGCCTCAGTCACATGTTACATTTATTGGTTTATCTGTATTTGGGGGGGGTGGGGGTTGTTTTTCTGCTCTGCTAGAATTTCACCTCCTTGAGAACAAGAACTGTGTCTGTCTCATTCACTGCTATTTTCCCAGTGCCTAGATCGGTGTGAGGCACCTGGCAGATCTTTGATAAATAGCTTGTTTCCTAACCCTTCATGATGTCATAGGCAGATCCCAAACCTTGCAGTGGTTCAATAGTCCAGCTCCGCCCAATTTTAAAGCTTCAATTTCATATGCATTTTAACACTCCTCCCAGTTCCTTCTGGAACCAAGCTCTGACGTGGCCATGGCCTGAGGTACTTGCATTCTGGAAGGAGCAGGATTTGCTCTTTTACGTCTTCTCCTGCCCTCAGGTGTGTGAGCTCAGGGAGGAGGGATTGAGGGAAAAGAGCTCTGGTCTACTTACCTTCCTGGAGCTGTTGTCCTCTCTTGACTGTCCATATTTTTTCCACCGTGGGCATCCACGTGATGTCTCTCTCCTCCCAGTGGGGTCTGGGCATGAGCTTTGCTTTAAAAAACCTCCCAGGTGATTCTAATCCAGCAGAGCTGAGAGTCAGAGGGCTGGTGGAATGCACTTACCTTTTTATCAGAGCTCTTGTCTCTCTCCACCGGCCTTTATCCAGCACGAGACTGTAAGCACCTAGAAGAGAGGAACACATCTGATTCATCTTGTTAAATCTCGCGGGGCTCACTGTAGTGCTCAGTAGTTTAAATAACAATAATAGCTAACATTTATCGAATGCTCACTGTGTGCTACACACGGTTCTAAATTCTGTATATGGGTTATCCCCTTTACTCCCCCAAAACCTCTGAAAGGCAGATGCTATTTGTTACCCTCCTTTTCCAAATGAGCACACCAAGGCACAGACGGTAGGGAACACGCACGGGGTTGCACTAGTAGGAATGGGGGAGCAGGGAGTGCAGTCAGGGCCGGCTGGCTCCAGGGCCCGTGCTAATACTCTGTGGCCTCTGCACAGTGGTGCAAAGTCAGAATTCCCCCACGTCATTATTGAAGGAAGATGAGTCGATGAATAGATGCAAATAAATAACTTTTTCTTAGGCAACACCTTAATCAGACCAAGTGGGGTATTTCTCAATTAGATTTATATCTTGTCCCACTTTCAAAATGGCTCATCTTTAAAACACTTGTTCAATTATTTTTATTTTAAATTTTATTTTTACACAGCTTCCCCTAAGCAAAAATATCCATAGTGCCAAAGGTTTGATACTAGAAATATGTTTCTAATGTACATTAAAAGAATAACCTCGTGTGTACACGTGAGTGTGTGTGTGTGTGTACCACCTAAAATAAAAAAACAAAATCACCTTGCCTGCAGGTATGCCAGCACTCACCTGTTATAGACAGAATTTCCCACCATCCTTCTTGTCAACCAACCTAACAACCTGCATCTGAATTATACCTTGGAATTATAAAAAGTTCAACTCACATTAGAAATAGTTCATATTAGAACCTGTTTTTTAGATTTTATTTATTTATTTTTTCCCTCCAAAGCCCCAGTAGATTGTTGTATGTCATAGCTGCACATCCTTCTGGTTGCTGAATGTGGGACGCGGCCTCAGCATGGCCGGAGAAGCGGTGCGTCCGTGCGCGCCCGGGATCCGAGCCCAGGCCGCCAGCAGCGGAGTGCGTGCACTTAACCGCTAAGCCACGGGGCCGGCCCAAGAACCTGTTTTTTAAAAGTGCATCTCTTCCAAAGCAAAACACTTTGTGCCTGGAATTAACTAGAAAACCTAACAAGCTTGTTAAGGCCCCAGCTTTATCTGCTTTTGGTTTTATGAAGTTCCAGCTCTTTATGAGGCATTTCACAAGAAGCACCTCTCCATTTACAAAGAGTCCTCGGGCTTAATGAAACTCTTGTGGAATACATGTATGATTATTGCCTTTTAAAATATTACCCAAATGTGTTTACGTATTTTCATAGCTGTTCCACAGAAGCCCCATTTGTAATGCAGACTCTTCCAGCCTGGGCTTTGGCATTAGACTGGTCTATGCATATAACCTCTGTGTCAAGTGAGCATGGAGAACAGGGGTATAGACACTCAGCAAAGGGAATACGTTACCACGGATGGTGTGACCTAGACAGACTTCAGTGGCAGAACGTAGACTCACGCCCAAGCCTGAAGAATGGATGGGTTTGAAGTGACCTGGCTTCTGAAGAGAGAAGATAGAAGGCAGAGAAGAGAGCATGATGTATACAAAGGTTCATGGAGAAGAATTTACACATTATCCACTCATCCCTTCAACAAGTGTTTCTCACAAATCTACTTGTTAGAACTCCCTATGAGGAAACAAAGGGTTTCCCTCCCATGTCCTCTAAGTAGAGGGGAGGGGAGATGATATGGAGATGAAGGCAGAACCCCAAGGCCTTGGGATGAAGGAAAGGACTACAGAGGAGTGGCAGACTCACTGAAGAGGGAAGAGGATGCTCAGAGCAGGAGGTAAGAGTTGGAGGGTCAGCTCTCCCTCACTCTACCCACCTCCGGACCAAGCTCCCCCGCCATAAATCCACAGCCGCCATGTACAGAGCTGCCTGCTCTGGATGTGTTTTATGTATCATCCGCCACCTCTACCAATGAACCAAACAGCTTTTCAGATCCAAAGACATACCTAGAGGACCTTCCTAGTGAAATCTTCCGTTTTTTTTTTTTTCAAGAATATTTATAAAGTTATAAAATTTGCATACCTCTTTACCCAGAAATTTCACTTCTGAGAATTTACCCAAAGGAAATATAAATGCACTTGATTGATTAAAAATATGTGTAGGATGTCCATTTTAATATCGCTTATAACATGCTAGGTATAAAATCATAAACACCATAAATGCCCATCAATAAGTATATCAGACAACAAAAAATGTTACAACTGGATAGTGGAATACCACGTGAGATATAAAGAGGGATGCAGATCTAGCTGTACTGCAACAGGAAGATGTCTGTGCTCCTTTGTTATGTGAAAAAAGCGAGTCGATACAGATAGCACCATCCCATTTATATAAAATTTATTTACATCCATTCATCTATTAAGTAGTCAAATGATACATATTTATTGAATGCCTGCTGTGGGCATCCCTGTTCTAGATAATAGAGAAATAGCAGTGAGCAAAGTAGATGTACTCCTGTCTTTGTCGAGCCCACAGTCTAGCGGGGGTATGAGGAAAGGAGCAGATGTTGAGCAAGTAAGGAAAAAGGTTGGAATAGCTAAGATGGAAAAGGGCAAAGTACAATGATAGAGATGATAGCGAGGGGAGGAGAGATGACACTTAAGACTTGAAGAATGAATGGAAATTACCCACAGGCAGACAGAGGGGAAGAGTGTTCCCGACAGAAAGCCTTGAGCTTGGAAATAGCTTGTGGTATGTTTGAGAAACTCAGAGAAAGGTGGCCAGAGAGGATGGAGTGAAGGAGAGAGTGTTCCACAGAGGTTGGAAATGTAGACATGGGCCAGACCGTGTAAGACATTGAAGAACCCGTATCGGAGTTTGGACCTGATTCCAAGGGCCGTAGGAAGCCATGGAAAGGTGGTAAGGAGTGGGGGGATGGGCTTTGCTGAATAAATAATGGGTTGAAGTGGCCAAGAGCCCAAGCAGGGAGGGCAGGGGGCTATTGTAGTCATGAGGTGGAGAGATGACCCTGGCTCAGCTCAGGGTCATGGGAGTGGGAGAAGGGGAATGGAGGACAAGTTCAGAATGCATCCTACCCTCCAGGGTGAGTTAGAGGAGAAAATCAGTCCCTATGTCACGTTCTCTGCACCCATAAACTCCGGGGTCCTGACAATGGAATTATTATTTTTAAATATAAGTACTTTTTTTTAGTTGATATGATTCACCATTGTGGAGATTGTGGGAAATCTAATAGATACGTCTCTGGGGATCACGTACAAATCATTAGACTAGGAGACCACAAAGACGGAAAGTATTGGCATCATCCACAACGTCTTCGCAGAATTGGGAGAAAAGGGTTTTTGTTTGGAATGTAACTTGCACTGCTGTGTTTGTTACCCTCTGGCTCCAAACAATGTCTCTCCAGCTAACGGCAAACGCTGAATATGTTAGAGAGAGGGGGAGGGGAGGGAAGAGGAACTCGCATAAGCTCCTGATTGTTCTACACACCCGTGGGCAGAAGAAGTATGGCTGGAATTAGAGGGCAAGGGAGAAAGGGGTGCGAAGCAAAAATATTACTTTGAGTCCACATTCAACAAGTTGCAACTGTGAAAACTGTTTTGCTCCTAGGACGTAGTTGACGGCAAGGGAAAGGAAGGACAGGAAATCACAACAGTGAGTTACTCGGTCCCGGGGGACCCAGAAGAACTGGAGACTGCAAAGGAGGACCCCCAGACAACAAATATAACAGAGAATAATAATTCCATCATGAGCTTCTTTAAAACACTGGTAAGTAGTGTCCTTTCTTTTCTCCTCAACTCTATTGCTCAAAAGTTTTGTTAGTTCTACGAATAACGCCTATGTGAATGTTATTGTACTGAATGGGGTACCATCATGATGCAGCTTGAACATTGGAGAATGGGGACAAGATGCGTTTTATCAAGGCGTTGTGTTACCCCAGGCTTTCAATGAGGGAGCCTTCAGAGTTGGGAACCATGATACGAACAGTAGGTGCCCAAACTGTGGAATGAGCTGTTGTAACGGAACTCTATTGCAATTGGATGGTCATCAACCATAAAAATAATTGGAAAATACCTCCTCAAGTTGTTGACTGATCAAAGCAGTTTTGTCACTCAAATGGCAAATAAAACTGGAGAAATCACTTTCTATCTTGTTGCATCTAAATCTACCGTTTTAATTGGATGGAGGCAGAAACCCATGTCTTGAATTGCATGCTCATCTCTGATTCCTGAGGGCAGAGCCCACGGCCTGACACATGCTGGACACTCAACTAAGGGCTGACTGAATGAATGCATAATTAAGCAGACAGCTCCAAGTGTGTCTGGGCTATTTCCAAAGACCAAGACTAACTTCAAAAGATAAAACCAAAAAGTCAATAGAATGTACCACAAACACCAAAGGGTTGTGCATTTGTTTGGATTAGTGGCAGAACTGATGGAAAGTCTGTGGCCTTCCAGGTGACAATTCTGAATGTGGTCAAACTCTTGGTGACTGCATAAGATCTGATGCATTTTATTACAAAATTTTAATTTTTGTTAACTTTTTTATACTGAGGTATTACCCAGAAGTCCATGGGTTTCTACTGTACTAAAAAGACTTCTGATGACATTCTTAATCTGTATAGTGAACTGGACCACCCTAAAAAACTATGTATCTATGAAATAAAATCACGCTAAAGAGCTATGATTTTTAACATTTTGTTTCCTCAAACTTTTAAGGTTTCACCTAACAAAGCTGAAACAAAGAAGGATCTGGAAGACACGGTAGGTAGTTTGAAGTGTTTTTACATTTGGGTTCGTGTATAGAATTGGATTTGGATTTGTGTCGGCTTCTTTGTTTCTTGAATTTTGTATGTGTATGTGTTTATACACATACACACATATACATATTTAGCAATTTAATAGTGCCATTAGATGGTCTTTAAAATGTTTCATTTACGTTAATGCTATTTCGATGAAAATTTTAGTGGGAGGCTTGAAATCTATGCCAATTCTGGCTAAATAATGTTGCCATAAGCAATTTCTTATATAGAATAAGAACAGAATGCTAATAATTTTATGTCATCTTAGTCTTTTTAGTTGTGTGTAGAGAGACCCAGGGAATATAGTAAAAAGTAGCCACTGGAAATGAGGAAGAAGTGAGACTCAATTTAAAGTAGAAGTGAGCTGCTATATTTTTGGCTTTTAGAAAATGTGTTCTTTGTTTTTCACGTAATTTGAAAAAAATAAATCTCCATGGCAAAGGCAATTGTTTGGTGACGTGAAAGCATCCCCAGGGGACATTTGCCAGATGAAGGAACGTGTGTAAGAGTGAGGGTGTCCTAGAAAGCCTAAATTTTTTCACTGTCAGCCTAGAAATTCAGCCAACTCCCCTCAAAATAAATTTTGTGTGGAACGACTACTTTCTAGAGATGTTTTCCCTTTACACTTGACAGAATTGATTCTCTCTAGAGGAACACATGGTTTAAATTTCACAGGAATCGCAAGGAAGTTTAACTTGGTGACAGATAAGTGTCTTGCGTCCTTCTTTTAAGAAGTGAAAGTGCTTTGAAAAGACACTGGGACCAAATGAATGGCTGGGCCAGCCCGATACATCTGCTTCCCATATTTGAAGGGGCTAAGTTGTGACAAGGATCCTAGAATTTGTCTCAGAAGACCTGTGTGTGAGCTCCGGTCCTGCTGCTTGATAGCTGTGTGATCCTTACCTGTCTGAACCCAAATCTTCACAACTGTAAAATTGGGACGATACAAATTCTATCTCCCCAACCCCAGGATTGAATGAAGGTGTGTCAATGCCTGGGAAACCATGGAGCTCTATTCAAATGTAGGTGATTTCTATTTTCATAATCACTGCAAGACAGATTGAACGCCATGATTACATTCGTATTGTATTGATTGGTTCCTCTGGAATTTTCTTCTTCCATTGAAAAAAATATACATCTAAGGCATCTACAAGTGTTTTCCTATAAAATTATTCATTTGCTACAAGGCAGCTAGGGTCAAGTTCAATGAATTGTTGGATCCAAATGTTTCTCTTTGGGTTCTGTGTCTGGCATTGTTTCAAGTCACGTAGTCAGCACAAAAGGTTATCAACAGTGGGGTACGTTGGTGTGTTGTGTGGCTTCCCAAGTGACCTGATGCACTCATTCTCTTTAGCTGCTCATGCACCAAGCCTCTTCCCCCACCTAGAATGTGGTCCCAACTGACTATCTCCAGCTGGTAAAATCTCATTGCCCTGCCCAGAGACCAGTGGGGTCACTGCTAGTGGAGCTGGCTCTCAAAGGAGGGTTTTGTGAATGTAGGCTGTCCATGACACCCACAAACAGACCTCTTTCTACAAACCTGGTTCTCACACCTTGCCTTTTAAACATCTTTTCTACTGAAGTTCTTAGATTCACACTTTTGAAATGTCTATAGGATTTGTCTGTCTTCACATTTGGCCCTGGGCGATTTTTAGCATGCTACACGCCCCACACAAAATCCCCTGCTATTTGTAACTCGAGTCAACAATTCTGAATGGTTGTAGCTGGGCTATTTCAGTTCCAATCTCCCCCCACTTTGTCTCAGTAGACTGGCTCATACTAGAAACTTCTTTTTCCTGGGAGATCTGCCTATCTAGAAGTCAGTTGAAATTTTTGTGGTTGGTGCTCCTTCCCTAAGGTTTCTAATATGAATAAAAGGAGATTGGCTTGAGAATGAGAGCCACTCAGCGGCAGTATTTGCCTTGACTCAGGATCCAAAAATAAATCGTTTGTCAGGTATTTTTTTCTTTCCTATGTGACAATAGCATTTATGTATTTAAAATTATCAAGTAGGGACTGTATTATCTTTTTGATTTTTAAAATTTTTCGTCTGGATACTTTGTCATATAGACAGAGTTTAAATATCCTGTCATTGTCTTTAGCAAATGGAGTTGTGTTAATCTGGTCATTTAAATAGGTCGCCCTGTTGAAAATCAATGTGTACCTGAAATGAACTGTGAACATGCTCTTTAGCAAATCATCTTGGGGAGTTTAAAAAAGATAAACATTCATATGATGTCTTGTGGTTGGGGGATGGGGGTTATACACCAGCAGTTAATTGTCAAAGTGTTTTAATGCACCTAAAAACAACAGAAAAAATGGATTTTGTTTAAAAACAAAGTTCTAAGCTGTGACTGCTGTTGCCCAAAAGGCATCCAAAACGGAAAATGTCTGTGACAGACAAGCTGGGCCGAAGACAGCCGAGGCCCAGGCTAAAGGCACCAAGAAAAAGCATCTGCATAGCCCCAGGCTAGGACTCACCTTCAGAAAATTCTTTAGGCATAAGGTCTGTATCTTGTTAAACTAGGAGGGAAAAAAAGAACCCTGGTCTTCACCATATCATACCAGTGCCATTCCATATCCACCCAGCTCCACTTCAGTGAAGACAGAGCCTTGAGTGGCTGGGATCATTAAAAGGAAATTAAAGATTATATGAATCAAATTTCAGTGATTTTTAAAAAGTCTCCATAGTGGGGCTGGCCTGGTGGCATAGTGGTTAAGTTCCCATGCTCTGCTTCGGCAGCCCGGGGTTCACAGGTTCAGATCCCGGGTGTGGACCTACACACCACTCATCAAGATATGCAGTGGCAGTCATCCCACATGTAAAGTAGAGGAAGATGGGCACAGATGTTGGCCCAGAGACAATCTTCTGCAGCAAAAAAAAAAAAAAAAGAAATTCTCCATAGTTGTAAACATCTTAGACTAGTTTCTTCCTCGTGTGGACCAGGGTTCTGAAATTATTCTTCTAACCCAGTGTTTCCCAAATGTTGAAAGTATGCATGCCAACTTTCATCATTTTTGTCAGATATATGATTATTTACATGATATTTTTATATTGAAATTGACTCGTTTCCTACTTAAAGATATCTTTAAAAGAAACTTTATAATTACATCATACATGGAAAACCGGGATAATTTTTCATAAGAGGAAGGTAACTATTACTATGGCTAATAAAAAAAGGTATTCCATTCTAGCTAGCTCGTTTTTGTTACGCTCTGAATCTGCTGCCCTTTCTAGCTTTATTAAAAGGCAATTAACCAGCAGTAGGGAAATGTTCAAGACGCACCAGCACCACCCTGAGATTTTCTCCTGAATGTTCTTAGAAAGATTAAATGAGAATTGAAAAAGGAAAAGCACCTTCACTATTTTAATGTTATTTAATATCCAATCTCTGCACAACCTAAATTTACCTCTGCTACCACCAATGGTACACTTTCTATATTTTGGGAAATACTTTTCTAACCTCCAGATAACAATTTTATCTTTCTGTGGTCTGTTGCATCCATCCCCAGGATTAACTAAACTCATACTGAACCCAAATAAAAGCCCAGGCAGAACCAAACAATGAATGAAGGCAGAGCAAATTCTATCTCCGTAGGGACAGTGAGGACATACAGATGTCAGTTTTGCAGATTTCACTCTTCCAGCGTCTAAAAAGATGCAGTGTTTGTCTGAAACCATCAATTAAAAGGATCCCTGAATTGGGCCAGCATGCTTGGAAATTTGTTTAAAATATCAACCATTCTCCACTAAGTTGAACGAACTTATTAAAAAACTTCCCCAACTGGATGTTATAGTCCCAGAATTGTGTATGCAAATAAAAGCTCCAAAGAAAGTTCTCATGGCAGAATCTATATTTGCATAAGCAAACTATGTTATGAAGCCAGCCTTCAATTTCCATACAGGCTCGTTTTTTGGTAAAGAGAGAAGAGGTTGGAGTGATAGATATTGCAATGGGGGAGGGGAAGTTAAAAAGTGGTACTACTGTATGTTGGAGACAATTTGGTAAGTGCTAGAGAAACATGTCCTAGATCTCCTACAAAGCAATCTAGCTGAAGTCCCAAATGGAGCTTCTGTGAACAGGGGGCCTTGAAAGTTTAAGTGTATGACCACCCCGCAACCAGATCTGCATTTCATTATGACTTCATTTCATGCACTGCAAAGTTTGATGTTTCCAGAATCTCTTCTCTCCCATAAGTGGACCACCCAAGTTCAATATTCCTAGGGCTTCCCCAAATCATTGGGCTCACGTCCTGCCAGTGAGTTGCATTTTGGGGTAGAATAGGATTCTGGAAATACTGGGAAGATGGAGAGGAAGTGTCCCTTTCTGGGATTCTGTAATACAGACACAGGACTTTAGGGTCTTGCCTTGAGTTACATTCAGTCTATTTTTTACGTAAAAGTAAAGTAAGTGGACAATTCCCAAACAGTCTTAATTCTCATTTATGCAGCAGTTTGGTAGATCTCGTTGGCGTTTACCTCCATGCCTGGGATAATTTATTTCTTTTCCCCATTTGATTTTTCTGTCATCCAAAAAGATAGGAAAATAGGGCCATTAACAGTGACCAGCCAGATTGTGTCAGTGAACCTCGTTGTGTGAGTATAGAAGGTGTGATACTCATCCTCCTTGATTTCATTGTCACCCAGGACAGAAAAGGAGAAATTCAAGCCAATTCAAGTATAAAACAGCATCTTCTAGTTTTTCTTTAAAAAAAAATACAATGGTTACCAATTCTGGTTAATTCCTAGGTTCATTTCTCTATATCTCAATTTTTCTTCCTATAAAATGAATTTTCTTAGTTTAAAAAAGTAGAGAAGCTTGGAATTAATAAATGAAATAAATTTACTGTTATAAATAATAAGGGTGTCGGCTTTCCTTTGCTGAATTTGAATCTTTTTTTCTTGGCTTAATTACATGCAATGCCTCAGCATCAAGCTTTTTCACACGTCCTTCAGACATTGGACATGACAACATGCACACAAGACAAGGCATTGTTTTAGAATGTTTTTGCCATGCCCAGAAATGCCCCTCTCCCCACTCAGATTTTCCTGATGCCTACCCTCTCTGTAAGGCAGCTACAATGTTAGCAGCTGGCTCGTGTGATTCATAAGCTCTGCCACACATTCACTGTTTTTTGGTTCTTGGTGTAATGTTTACATCTTACTAACACTTCCCTTCACCCACACCCAACTGTGAAAACCAGATGAAAACTTACATGGAAGAAGGTAAGGAATGTCATTTGATATGTGATCTCCAAATCTAATACATTAGAATACATTTCATAGGTACAGTTGCCCGACAAAATACAGGCACCCAGTTAAATTCAAATTTCAGATAAACAGCAAATAATTTTTAGTATAAATATAAGTATGTCCCAGGTAATATTTAGGTCCTACTTAGGCTAAAGAATTATTCTTTGTTGATCTGAACTTCCAATTGAACAGGGCATCCTGTATTCTCATCGTTGTTTGCTAAATCTGGCAACCCTATCCATGAGATTGACTCCAAAAGACACGGATAGAATTTTTGTAGTCTCCTGCATAATGCAGACAAGAGTATAAATTCAATTGATGCTGGCAGAACACCATTTGGGGCACTTCTTTGGGAAATGAGGAGATGGGTGGGCAGGGAGAGAAGAGACTAATGGTGGCCTATGACTCCATGGCCCAGTAAGGATGGGTAGATGGAAATATGACATGGCAGGATCCTGTGTGGGTCTGCCTCTCCGGTCCCTTTGATACAATTATTTAGTTAGTTAGTTAATGCCTATTTAGTACCAGACTAATTGGAGCTAGTGCCACACTGATGGGAGCTAGGGCTATAATGATGACCAAGACATAATAGCTCCTACCCTCAAGGATCCCATAGTCTGGCCAGGGAGATGCATAGTCAACAAACAATTATGCAAATATATTAGAGTTATATTACTATACATATAATAGAGTTACGTCCTTGTAATGTTTTTCAAGAGTCTCTGGGTATTTTCCTAGGGCAAAGAGAAGAGAATTGTTGAGTGTAGAAACTGCTGAGTGTAGATGTGTTTCTCAACCTTTTTCTCATTATCGCCTCCCCATCATGAAGCTTTTTTAGATATTTTCTCCCTAATTGCCCTTTCCATCATGACATTTTAATACAACAGATATATTGTATATCTGTTTATGTGCTGTGGCCCTTTGGAGGGCCATAGATGATGTTAATATCTAATTATTTTTCATAACATCCCCCCCCAAGAACGAGGGCAATGTCACCTCCCAACTCTCCTCCCATTGGAGATAATCTTGCTCTTGTTGCGAATGTGTAGTGTAGATGGTTCCATCCCTTGATGGGTAGACTAGCACAGGGAGTGGGGAGACCTTGGTTCGTTGGAGGCCGTGTGGTATAGAGTAGCTATTAAGAGTTTGGGTTTGGGTATCGGACTCCCTGGATTTTGATATCAACTCTGTCCCCTTATTAATGTGATCATGGGGAAGTTTTTTAACCACCTGGGACCAAAATTTCCCTAACTGTAAAATGAACGTGACAATTAGTTCCTTCCTCATAGGACTGTTAGAATATTCAGTCGCCTAGAACAGTGCCTGGCACTGTACCTTTTATTGTTATTATTAAATCAAAGCGAAAAGTTGGAAATTGTGTCTTGAAGAGGTGACTATGGTCCAGGAGAGGGGAGGCTGAGGGGGACAAAATGAAGTGGTAAAACCACCCAAGCCAGAGGCCTGTGATGATTAAGTAAACTGGACCTGGACCTGGCCCAGAGAAATTCTAGAACTCCAGAACCTGGGGGGCTTTTTTTGCAACCCCCCACGTGGCTTTGGCTGAGTAGTCTGAGCACATATGAAGGGGCAGCCGTGAGCTGGACAGAAACTCAGCATCTAGACTGTAAAAAGCTGAGCAACAGACTTTAAATCAAAACAGCATGTGGTCGTCAAGCATTTGAGCATCTGCTGTAATGACATTAACAGGATTAATGACTGACTTAAACCAGCCCCTTTCTTAGAAATGGAAAGGAGTCCAGCCCCAATCCCCCAGATTCTTGGTCCAAAACGGACCCCTGAGCAAATGGGGATTCTCCCAGGAAATCAGCAGGGGAGGTTGATGTTGGGAAGTGACCAAGCTTGGCCACTCCTTGCTCTTTCTGCCTCCCTCCCACTCCTCAGATCCTTGTCAACAGTGTCAGAGCATGCTGTTCCCTGTGCATGGAGCACCCTTCCTCCCTTCTCTAGTTAATTTCCAGTCACCCTTAGGTCATTTCCAATCACCCATCATCCCTTCCCTGGTTATCGTGACTGGATCTACTTCTCTGGTTTAGCTTTTTCTTTTTAGGCACCAAATCCTGCCCGGCCCCATGCCATAGCACTTATCACAGTTGAAGTTTTACATTTTTTTGTGAAATTATTTGCTTAGCATCTTTCTTTGCGTGAGGACATGTAACCCCAGCACTTAATACTCATCATAGCTCATAGAAGGTACTCAGTGCCTTTTTTGTGAATAAATGAATAAATAATGCTTTCTCATATTTTCTGAAAAAGAAAGCAAGCCACTTGGTGGAGGGCACTTCCTCTTTAATTTAATTACTACTTAGAGCTAAAACAGCACAAGGTGCCCAAGACCATTTGGACACATATAAATACAGGATCTTATAAGCTCAGCCATTTTGATTTCACTGTCTATAAAATAAATAGTTTATTTTAAATCCTGGTGTTATGCAGTTTTGAACACTTTTAGATGGAACTGGGGTTATTTCAGGATCAATTATCATAAAAGTAATTTCTATACTTTGGCCCTTTGTCTCCTGATTCAAACTTAGAATCTGCTCAATAAATGACTCCCTCTTAGTATCAGAAAAGTCAGCACAGAAGATGTTCTGTCTTGCGTCAAAGAGTAAAATTCACGTTATTTGCAAACGCCCTTTGGAGAGGCAACGTGCTGCGTGGAAAGAGCACGAGGTCAGAGCCAGAAGTCCAGATCTGAGGCCAGGTTATGCCCCTTTTTTAATGTTGGGCAGATCATGGGCCTCAGTTTCCCCTTCTGTGAAAATTCGTGCATTGGACTAGATGGTCTCTAAGCCTCTTTCCAACATCAAAAATACTATCAAACTTCTTGAATTTTTCCACACCCCATTTTTACTGCTAGATTTTTTTTTTTCCTTTTAGTCAGAGAATGTGGTCAAAGATGGGACATTCCTGGAATTTAAGGGTTTGTGTCACAAGTCCCTGGTACAAAAATCATAAAACAGTGATGCTTAAGATGATGAGGTTAGGTCAGCTGAACCTAGTGTTAAAATTTTTAATGCAATAGTCACTCATGTCGAGAAAGATTGAGACTATAATTCTTCTAACTCTTCCTTTATCCCAAGATTCAGGAGGTGGCACAGCATGGGAAGTAACAGCCTAGTCACTGAGGACTGGATCTCAGTATAGCCACTCAGAGAGGGGAGAGAGAGAGAAGATGGAAGAGAGGGAAAGGGAGGGGAGAGGAAAAGAGAGCGAAAAAGAGAGGGAGAGAGAAGGGGGACGGAGGAGGGAGAGAAAAGGAGGGAAAGAGAGGAGAATAAGGACCAAATGAATAACATTTGAAATTTTAAATCAATTACAATCTATTCAATTACATCTAATTTAGATGTGGAGCCTACATCTAAAAGGGAAGAAATGGGTTTTCTAGATGCCCTTCCAACCCAAGACCCATTTGCTGAATTTCAGTCTAGGTGCCTTACACGTACTTTATAGCCTAGACCAGTGATCCCCAGAGTGGAGTATGGGAGGAAAATTTCAGAACTTCTATTTTCAATTATAGCTATTTTAATTTCTAATTTGGATTAGTAAAATAATTCATGTTTATAATACACACAAATATGCATGTATTGGAGGTGCATATTCAAAATGCTTTTACTGATGGGAACATGATCAAAACCATTTGAAGACCAATGGCCTCGATATGAACTAACATTCTAACAGCAAAGTGCCTCTTATGATCACCTTGACTCCTAATAAGTTACTTGCATGAACATGATAAATAACGGTTTCTATATATGTTTTTTCCAAAAGGAAAGTATCTTGATTTTTTCTAAGATTTACATGAATTCACATCCACATAGAATATTTGGAAAATACAGAAAATTATGAAGAAAATTAACATGCATAACCCCAGCCTGTGTTTGTGAAAACTGGATCTTTCACTTTTGAGATCTTGAGATCATTTTGAATTTTTTTAACGCTCTAGGGTGTGGAAAAGTCACCCACTACTTCAGCCGACCTCAAGTCAGACAAAGCCAACTTTGTACCCCAGGAGACCCAAGGGGCAGCCAAGAATTCTCCCTCCACTGAAACAGCAAAGGAAGGTGCCAAGGAAAAGGGGGGACCCACCTCTCTGCCTCTGGGCAAACTGTTCTGGAAAAAGGTAAGTCCTATTTTCCAGATTTGAAGAGTATTTGAAGCAAGGATGTCTTGAGAAATTATTTCTATTGGGCCGATCGACATACTCAACAACGTATGGAGTTTCTTTTTCTTCTCCAAAATGACACAAATAGCTATTGAGTTGAAGACTTCTAATTTCCTCCTGGGAAGAATGAAATGCCTATCATGTTATAAACATGTGTTTCATGGAAAAGAAAAGGAAATGAACAAGTAGAATTTTTCATTCTTGAAATGACTCTGGTTCATGACAGAGAATTGTGGTATTTCATGATTTCATTTTCTTTCCAAAATGGTTTATTACTCTGGCTTCCTCCTGGTTTCCTCTGAGGGTGCTGACCCTGGTGAGATGGACCACCACTGGGCTGGCTCTCTCTCTTTCCCCAGTCAGTTATAATCAGTCGTTATGAGCCATTAGGTCTTACTCTCCTTTTGGAAAACGTGCCCACCAGTTTACCACCAGGGCAGGCACACAATGTGCTCTCTGATAGGAAAATGCAAACCACAGTCTGATTTTTTTCCCTTCTAGAATCAAGGAGCCGTGCGAAAAATGGAGTGGGTGGGGCTGAGTAATTCTGAGAGCTATTCCTTGATCATCATTGCTGAGCAAACCCCAGCTGCCACACATGTTCAGAACTCTTGCCTGTTTTAAATGTGGCCGAAAGATGAGCAAGAAGTCAGGGGTGAGAGGGTGGGGTGTAATTCACTGAGCTGGAAAAATCTAATTTAGTAACTTCATCAAAACATCCATGCCACTTGGCATACATTGAGCAAGCAGGTGATAAATACAGACGCCACTGTGGTGTTAATTCTATTCTCTGGTCTAGAATCCAGCTGGATTTCTGAAACTCTTTCCTGTCTATTTCCTGTTGTACAGAAATCTTCCTTCTAGCTTCTGCCCGGAACACAAACTCTAGTAGTTAATGAAAACTGTGGATGATGTCATTTGGCGTTCTGTTCTAATCCTCCTTCCTCAACAACCATCAATTACTCATTTCTAAAAATCTTTTATCAGCAATATAATGTAGAGAACAGTTTTCAAATGAGTTACATGTGTATATTGGTGGCAAGAGAGATGAGTTAAGTGACTCATAGTCAAACATTTTTATTTAAATAATCATATATATACACATATATATAAATTGAGTGTATTAGGAAAAATAGAACTAGCACATTAAACTCAATTTAACATATATTTTGCTCAAGGTGAGACTATATGTATTTAGTTTAAAAAGTAACCCAATTAGGGGCTGGCCCGGTGGCATAGCGGTTAAGTTCACATGCTCCACTTCCGTGGCCCGGGGTTCGCAGGTTTGGTTCCCAGGCTCGGACCAACGCACTGCTTGTCAAGCCATGCTGTGGCAGCATCCCATATAAAGTAGAGGAAGATGGGCATGGATGTTAGCCCAGGGCCAGTCTTCCTCAGCAAAAAGAGGAGGATTGGCAATGGATGTTAGCTCAGGGCTGATATTCCTTACAGGAAAAAAAAAAAAAAAAATAACCCAATTAAAAGAAAAGTGTTACGTGAATAATGGTACTGATATTAAGTAAATAATAGTAAATCTGGGTCCTCCGAGAAGCAGACACCGAGGCAGAATTGATGAGTAAGAGATTAATTGAAGGAAAACAACTGTGAAGGACAAAAAGGAGAGGGCAGGGGAAGGTAGAGAGAGCCTGCAGACCACACTGAGGGTCTGACACCTGTGACAGGAGAGAGGGAAGGAAGGAGGAGAAGGTGGGAAGAGCCTCAGATTGAGGTTGGTGCTGAACCAGTGGGGAATCCCAGAGCAGAGATTGCCACACGGGGAGTCCTGCATCGGGCAGGAGAGGCCCAGTACCCTGCTGTGCTCAGTCATTGCCTGGGAGCAGCCAGGGAGAGCATAGCCTCAGCATTAACACTGTAAAGGATGCTGACAGCATGACGGTCAGAGGCTGTCCCTCATGCAGGGAATCTGAGCAGCACACTTCCGTGGCTGCCACAGATGGTGCATACGATGTGGCAAAAACCAGATAGGAGGCCGGCAAATGACAGAAGTTGGAGGAACACATCCGTAAGGGTTGGCGTCAGGCAGATCTGACTTTGAGTCCCAGTCCACCTCGATGAGCCTCGGTTGCCTAATTTATAAAATACAAATAATAACAGCACCTATGTCATGGAAATGAAGTGAAGATTAACTGAAAAGATGCTGGTAAAACCCTGACACCATGTCTAGCATAGAAGTGGCCAATGAACAGTCGCTGTCACCTATGTCATTTATTTCCTGTGCACTCAAGAAGGCTGAGGCACTAACCATGCCCACCTCTTTATCTTTCTGTAGCGTCCAGTTTGGGAACACTTCTAAGCTACTAAGCCTTGAGTACTTTATCTTTCCTTCTTTGGGATCTGTAAGGGGTATGTTAGTTCCTCTTGAAAATCAAGCTATTCCCATTGAAAATAAAAGGCAGGACCACTTGACATTCACCTCTCTGTGACAGAATTTCAGTTAGTTCAGTCTCACTGTTTTTTCGTGATTATCTGGCTTTATTCCTTTAATTGATTATAAAAACAATAAAGTTAAGAGAAACTAAAAACCAAATCACTTGTAAATCTTGTCTTTCCTTCTTTCACCCAATCAGAAAGAATAGCTCTATATGGAAGTAAAATAGGGAAGATCCACTCAGTCAACAGTATTTTTAATCACTTTCTTTGTGCTGAGTTTTTTTGTGCTAAGTACTTCGTGTTAAGTACCAGGCAGTGAACAGATGGCTGTCCTCTTGTAGCTTACATTCTCACGGGGGACGTACGTTCTAGTACGAAACAAAATGAAGACCTTTGTTTTCGTTTCTTTAAATTAGAATAAGCTTTGTGTATAAAATCATCCTTATAAAAATTTTGAAAAACAAACAAGAAGAAACAGTAGAAAATTATATTTCCACTAACTAACTCCAAGTTCTCCTTCCCATCTTTTGATTGAGAAGCTTTTCAGCAAACTAATTTTGAAGTTTATAAGTCTGCAATTATGAACATCAGAAATGAATTTTTCCCCAACAGACAATGGATATAAAATTATAAGTTATTTTGATTTATAATCTTGATTGCTGAAGTAGTTCTTATTATAAAATAAAAATAACCTTTGAGAAACTTAATTTCGAATTATATTACTTGCCAAAAAATGTTTAAAATCCAGTTACCTGGACTAAATATGCTCTTTCTTGTTCTGGGTTAATTGGGATACCATTTGTTCTGGAACCTTAGAAAGTTACCTACCCTGTTTGGGTTTCTTTTTCCTCATCTGTTGAATGAAAGACTTGGAACAGATGATCTTGAAAAATCTTGTCTATAGCCAGTCTTGCATAACAACCAGAGTCGGGAAGATTGGGCTGTGTGACCTTGGACAATTTACTGGACCACTCAGAGCCCCTATTTTCTTTCCTGTAAAATGGGGACAGTGTTTATCACACAGCGTTGTTATAAGAGTCCAATAATTGTACATAGAGAGCACCTGAGACATAGTAAGTGCTCAGTGAACAGTGTTATCATCATTTCTTCAAGTATGAACAATCAGAGGTCATGACCTGAATATCTATGTGTGGTTTCTGGTGCCAACAGTAAGCATCCTGCGTACAAAACAAGTGTATGACTCATTTGCTACCATCGAAAGACTTGAAATCCATGTGGAGGAACGAGATACACATGCATGCACATGCATGTGTGTATGAGTGTGTGCACGCACAAAATTAGCAAATGATACATTTGGACTATCTTCGGACTAGCTCTTTTCCTGCTCTCCTTTGGGGGAGACAGATGATGGAGTGGAAAAATAATGTGAGCTCTGAAGCCAAAGAGACACATAATCAAATCTCAGCTCTGACAGTTACTGGCTGTTTGAATTTGAGCGGATGACTTCAACCCTCCAAGCCTCACGTTCCTCTGCTCTGAAAGTAGGCAGTGATGCCTACCTTCCGTGATTATTGGGAGGACTGAGTCAGAAAATGAATGCAAAGTAACTGGCTTTCAGTGAGTGATAGCCCCATTCCAAACAATGAAGTTGGGAACCCGGTGTTAATCTGTGGAGTACGAGTTACAAACTATGGGTGTTTAGAAAAGGCAGCAGTCCGTGTAGGTCAAAATAGACTAAGAGAACTTAAAAATGCCTCTGAATCATCTGGGTTTTTTGTTTCAAATACAAAATCCTGTATTCAATCCCAGAATCCACAGGGATCCTGGTTAAGAGAGCCTGGCATATGGTGAACAATTACAGAAACACTGGAAAGATGGACTGAAATATCTAGACTCGATAGAAGAGGTCTTGGGGCTACTGTGAAATAAATGAAGTCAGAACAGCTGTCACATGATCAAATGATGCTTCCAGAAGACCTGCTAAGAACAGGAGGGGTGTCTGTTGACTTAAGTGCTACCATGTGACAGTTTTTTAAAGAAATATTCTTTTAAGAATTGAATGTGCTCTTCAAAGGAGAGGAACCCTTGTTATTCAAGTTTAAACTGATAGATTTATGTGCTGTTTAGATCCTTATTCTCAGCAATATTAATCTCCAAACAGGATTCTTTAGATTTCGAACTGGATTTTTGTTATTGTTGTTGTTGTTAATGAGGCTGGACAATTTTTAGACTCACCAGATAATAGCCAGATGTCCAGTTCATTGAAGAAGATTGGAAGTGTTTCTGGTTTTGAGATTTGAATGAAAATCCCATGCTTTGTGTGTTTCCTGATTTGCCCCCAAGCTAATTTTGTTCCTCTGACCGGAGAGTTTGAGACCCTAATAAACGCCTTTTGGTCTGCAGAAACCGAACTTGCACTTTTAAATCGTTCTCTTTCATTGACTTTGAAGTGAGTCACTTCGTCAGCAGCACCGTCCAATTTTCTTCTTGTCTCTGAGATTCCCTTCCGGAACACATTCCTGGTGTGGAAGAGTGATCTTTCCTCCACTTCAGAGGTTATCCATCACAACATAGTCCTTGGCAGTGGAAAATAATGAATTGGAATCTGATACTGCTGGTTCCTCAGCTCATAGGCTTTCTGCTGTGTGGAAAACATAAGGAGAAAAGGAAGAAGTTGCCTGAGGCCTTCATTTGTCATTGTGTGCTGCACATGGAAACCACGCTGGGGACAAACACACATTAAATGTGAGGTCCAGGCTTGGCTCAAAGAACTGGTTCGATAGGGATACTGTAGTATATCAGTCAGCTCTGGAGGAGAATCTCAAACCTTTTCAAAGGGAGCTATGGTTTTGGGGTAGGAGCAAAGTTTAACAGCTGTTGGAGCAGAGGCCTAGAAATTAAGGGAGATCTGCTTCCGTTTTGAAGACCAACATGGAATACTAATGTAAAACACGTAACCCACTGCCTCACATATAGCCCAATAATGTGGGTTGTTAACATTGTGATTATCTTTGTTAGTATTACTATTTTTTTTTCATTTCTTTAGAGTTGCATCTGATGCATGTTCACGAGATGGAGAGACGCAAGCCAACAAAGAATATTTATTAACAGATCAAAACCACATGCAAGAAGCTTTCTTTGGGAAGGCTTCTGGAATCTGCCCTCAGCCCTGTTTATTCAGTTTCTGTCTGTAACTTGGTCCATGACCTGTGAAGCACACTTACCAAGTTTACAAGCTGGGTGGGCTCATTAATGCAGTCCAAAATATGAACAATAAAGATCTCAAAATATCAGCACAGTGGGTTGAAGTTAGCATGAGCTAGAATTTTTGTTTTACAAATGTCAGTGTGCCACTGTGCTATAGGGAACATATCATCGAGATTTTAACTGAGACCCTTGTCATCCCCTATCCCATTCCAATTCTGGAACCTAACATAACCAAAGAGCAGTGTTAAAAATGTCTGCTCATAAGGCATTCAGGAGCAAACATGTATCTGCCCCGAGCAGACTTAAGGAAATTTCAAAAACACCACGGAATTAGTCAAGAAAAGTCTCAAATAGGTCTAATAGGCCTAGCTTATGCCACTTCTCCTCAGTGTTCATAAAAATTGCTACCATTACTTGAACACACACTATATGCAGTGCCTTTGCTAAGTGATTTACATATGTAAAATAAATACCAGCGATTCTCGTAGACTGATGGACATAAATAAATCTACACCCCTGCTCATCCCACCCAAATAGTTCTAGGAATCCAAGAAAGGTGATCATGAATCAGTCGGGGCTGCCATGTGTCTCTACTGGCTGACCACTCCCGAGCCACACTACTGCCACCAGAGCCACCAATGAGAAGATCCATGCCAATTCGCCTGACCTGTCCCTGCTGTTGCTCCTCACAAGCCTGCCACAGTTCACCTGCCACTTGCAAAGCAGTGGGGAGAAAACTGTCTCTCTGTGTTATGCTCAGCTCCGGGAAGAGAAGCCCACTGCAGCTGCTTGGGCCACAGAGTGACACTATTTAACAAGATCCGTCCGCAGCATCCACACAGCCCTCTTCTCCCCAGCACACACTCAGCTCAAGGGGAGCTGAGCTGAGCCAAATTGCTGTACCAGCCACCAGCACGCTGCCCAGAACCTGGCCCTGCGGGTAGCTGGTTCCCCTGGAGTCCTTATTTCCACGGGCGAAGTCTCTTTCTGGTGTCCATTGCTTGAAATCTTTATTTCTGCTCCACCACATACACTCTGATTTCTGGAAGAGACTATAGGGGACTGAACCCTAATTATAGACATGGTTCAAGTTGTTCCTCCCCACCATAAACACACCTTCCAGTGTCTCCAACTCCCATGTACACAAAGGTCTTCATATACGTACCAAGAGGAGCTGTGTGGCTTGACCCCAGCCACCCAACATAGGTGAGTCTCGGCTCTGCTTCAGCCGTGACTTTCCCTTCACGTGCTTTATTTTGTCTAGTCCTTAGAACAACCCTATGATTGACAGTCTAATAGCCAACCTTTGGGTAAGGGAACTGAGGCTCAGAGAGGTGTGATTAACTTGCCCAAGGTTGTACAACTAAAACAGTAAGTTTGAACCTGACTCCACAGTCCAAGATGCTCTAGACTTGGGTTCTGAGCAGGTTTTCTTTTACGTGTGCCAAATACCAAAGAGGAACAGGAACCTCGCCTCTCATTACCCATTTTTGGGTCCTTATACTAACAGGATATTTCAGCCACTGCTGACGTCAAGGCTACACTCATAGGCCAGTGTGCAAATGTACAAAAATGTGCAAAATGATTTCCAATGGTCCTTGGGCACAGCCCTAAAAATGTGATCAGTCACCTAGTATGCAGTTATCTCCTTTTCCACTCTACTCCAATTCCTCTGGTAACATTAAGAAGAAAGTCTCTTCTTGATATTAACAGGCATTTCTCACTGTACTAACACTTGCTGATCTCCCTTCTTAACAAAGACTTAAAAATAATTAGAATTTAATAAGCGTTTTTGTTTTATGCATTGCAGTTGTTTGAATACATACTTCTATTTACAGCAAGGACATTGATATTGCATTCACTATAATGATAAGATGTTTTCTTTTAAAATATATTTATTTAAGTAAAAACGTAAGTCAACTTAAAGAATAATATCAGGTAAATTCAGGTGGTACATGGGCAGGTTAAGAATTGTGCAAATGGTATGCAAACAGTTGAAGTTTAAGAAGTGCTCAACTGGACAAATTCCCAAAATAAGGAATGTTGTGCTGGATAGTGTAACTTTAAAATATGAAATAGCAATTTGTCTTGGAACAGACAATATTTATAATGCCAATTTTTGAAACCTCAGAAAGATCTGGAAGTCTGAAATCATAATGAAGATGATGGAAACATCAGTGTCCAGAAGTAGGTCTTTCTGCTCCTAATCAGCACCTGCATCAAGTTCCCAGCTTCCTCTGAAATACAGTGAGCGATCAATGGCTGAGAACTTTCTAGACACAGGAAACCAAAGACACAAACTCATCTCATTACAACCAACTGGGACAGGAAAGAGGGTTTGAAAAACTAAAACCAGTGTTCTTAAATAGTGGGAGGGTTCTCTCAGCCTAACATAGACAGTATATTGACTCTTGAAACTCTTGCGCGTCAGCTTTGAAAAGGTCTGGCTTTTAAAATATCTTTTAATTCTTTACCTGTTCATAATATTAAATAGCATCCAACTGGTCTCAGGGAGAAGGGGTGTAATTCCAAGAAAGCTACACTACCTGCAATTCCTTCTAAATGTTCTATAATTTCCTGACAATCAGAAGCTTCCAGAGAAGCCACAATCCTTTTTAAAGACATGTTTGTGCCCAGGTAAGCTTCAATATGAGAAGTAGATAAGTAGAAATAAATGTCCTAGCTGAAGATCTCATCTAGAAAGAAAGCAAGTCTGGTATTGGAGAAAGGAGCTCACACAGTCACCAAAAAAGTGCGTTTCTCATCCTTGAAGTCATCATGGCAGGGGGAAAACTTAGCTCTTAGAACCATTTCCATCATTTTCTAGCTGTACCACCTTGAACAAGTGACTTCACCTCTCTTTACTGCATTTCTGGCTGTGTAAATGAAGATCGCCATCCTCACCACTTGGGGCTACTTTAAGTGAAATAATGTATACAAAGCACCAAGTGCAGAAGATGTATTTGTAAATGTCAGTTCCCTTCTTCCCCTCCCACTGGATGTTTTAAAGGCAAAAACAAAGGCAAGACTGGGAACAAAATAGATATAGGGATGAGTTCTTAACCTGGAATCCAAGAGAAGAGATGCAAGGGTCTATGAAACACCCTGAAATCATTTGCAAAATACGTTGTTCATGTTTATTTTTCTGGGAAGAGAGTCCAGATCTGTCAAGTGAATCTCAAAGTGGTCTGTAAACACTACCACCACTCCAAAAAAGTTTAATAAGGACTGCAGGAAAAATGCAAAGATGACCTCTGAAGTGGAGCTTGGCAAATTGACGTGATGGTTGTGGCATTGACCTGTGATAGAATCGGGATAACTGCTTTCCTGTTTGGGGCAGGACTGTGTATGCCAGAATTACTGCTGGGACTAACAGTGTCTGAGGTTGGATGTGTTGGACTCCAGCTCTCTGGCCCTCCATAGAAGTGTTTTAACTGAATTGATGAAATTGGCCCATATTGAGGGCTGACGTAAGAAGCAGCTTCTGATGCTGGGTACTGTGCTATGTCAGAATAAGGCTGAGAACCCTGCTTATTACATAGTGCCTGCTTACATTGTGGGGACCATGGGATGAGTTTCTCTGGACTTACTTTCCTGAGCAGCTCTCTTGTTTCTACCTAACAGTGACTGGGTGTTGCATGATTGATCATAGTTCCTTCTTCATCAGCTGTGAGAAAATGTCAAGGCAAATGTGTTCTTTACCCACAGCCAAGACTGTGGTTTGTGTTTTCTGTAGCAACCCCTGTCCTCACTCCATTTGTGTCCTGACTGCATCTGTGTGTTTATTTTCCCTTTGTTGCGTTTGAAAATACATAATTTATATTATCTTGCTGTACTGTTTACATCTGCGTAAGCCTCCTTCAAGTTCTTTTAGGAACCAGGTATAAATAAGCAATTTGATGACCAAGAATTGCACCAGAGGGCTGTTAGCCCAACTAACCCCTCATTTTTTGGTAACATCCTGACTCTTACCTTTGTTTTTATCTTCCCTTTAGTCAGTTAAAGAGGATTCAGTCCCCACAGGTGCAGAGGAGAATGTAAGTTACGCATGAAATGACAGAATCATTCCATTCTCAACATCCGCATGTTGGGCCACTGGGCGTTTCGGCTCTGCAGTCCTGTGTTCTTGCATGCTCCAAGTGTTGTGCATCTGCTGGAGACTCTTTCACCCTTTTCTGTGATTAGGGACCACTGGGGAATAACTTTGGATAAATATTTGGAATGCCCATTGAATCAGTGCAAACCAAATGCAAAATCAGAGCACCTGTTTGTATAATTTGTTATCATTTAGGGGCTGAAAGAGTCTACTAAACATAAGAACATCTTTACACTTCCTCAAGGGACAATGATGCTGCACCCTCTGCTTCATTCTACTTTGATTGCTCTTTCACCTTTATTTCCATGGCAACCCAGATTCTTGACTAACCGTGGGTGGTACCCGGGACAGAGGGTGGCAGTGGCCGTGAGAGCATCTTGCTGCAACAGATGCCGGGACTGTTAGTCTTGGGCTGGAGAGCCCACCCCGTGGGTCTACACCTGAGAGAGATAGGTTGAGCCTCAGTGCAGTTTGGGCCTTTAATCTTCTAGAGCAAAGGTCAAAACTTTCAAGGCAGTGCATTCATGTCTGAAGGAGATGGTTCCATATGAGACACCACAAAAATGTATCTTGCCAAAACATCTTCCAGGGAAATGAATAAATTGGCCTCATGAGTTTCAGACCCAAAACAGCAGCTTTCTGCTCTGAAAGAAGTGCAGTCTTTGGAAAGCTTTATAATGGGGATAAGTGAGTTCACAGCTTCAGCTAGGAACTGATCATCATCATTTTGCCAAAGCAAAATATGTTTGGCTTTTTCTAGATGTCTCTTGTTTGCTTGCCATGAATAAGGTTTGGGTTTTCGTTTTTATTTAGTTTCTGGAACTGAACAGATGTTGAAAATCCCAATATGTTCCGGAAATGTTGTCTGTGACATAGAGCGAAAATTAGAATGGCCGTGTGATGATTCTTGTTAAGAGAAAGAGCTTTGAAATCTGCTTTTTTGTTGTTTTTCTTTACCTCCCTCTATCTCTCTTTCATTTTTGAACCAGACTTAGTAGCTCAGCAAAGCTCAGGTCTCTCATAATTCCAGAAAATTCTCATGAGTTTACTAGCTATTTGCTACAGAGTCAAAGTCTCTATTTCAGCAACCTGCGACAAGGAACTCCACGAGTTCTTCTTCCCATGAACTTCACATTCAAAAGCTGCAGGTTAAATCTGGAGCATCAGTTAGCTTTGAGGTTCCCAGTTTTTTGAAGAGAAACTTCTTTTTGGATGTTTGTGTGTCATTGCCTGTTTGAGGAACCGGTGTCTCTTGCAGCTCACATGCTAAAATGCAGAGTTGATCTCTAACAGGCAAACAGGAAGTATTTCATTTTCTAGTGTGAAATTTAAAACAGAAATATAAACATGAGTTAGTTAAGTTATTGATACCAAAAGATAACACAAAAGCTGATAGAGAAACGTAAGAAAGTAACATTTTTTCTCAAGAAAATAAAGAAACGTTATAAAAATTGCTTTAAATTGCTTAGCCCTATAAATAACATTTCTATTTTTAAGCTTCAACATTTCATCTTCTAACAGCCTATTAATTGGAGACAATGAGGCTAAAAAGCTGTGATCTTGGCCCCATCATCCCCAGGCTGTGCCACCTCTTGGACCTTAGTTTACTCATCTCTTAAATGGCCATAATAACATTCCCTACCCCTTGGGATTCTTGTGAGAATTAAACGAATCGTGCGTGCAATGTGCGTACCTCAGTGCCTGAAGGTATGAAGAACTCAGTAATCAGGGGTCTGCAAACTACGGCCCACGGGCCAAATCCAGCCCATCGCCTGTGTTTGTATGGCCTGTGAGCTAAGAATGGCTTTTATAGTTTTGAATAATTGAAAAAATTAAATTAATTAAATTAATTAATTAAATTAAAAAACTGAAAGAAGAATAGTATTTCGAGACGTGTGAAAATTATCCAAAATTCAGATGTCAGTGTTTATGAACAAAGTTTTATTAGAACACAGCCATTCTCATTCCTTCACATACCACCTATGGCCGTTTTTGTGCTTCAATGGCAGAGTTGAGTGTAGTTGCAACAGGGCCCTTTACAGGAAAGATTTGGCGCCCCCTGCAGTAGTTGTTAGTGCATAGGAGTTGTAACCTTATGAGTGAGTGCCTCCCAGAATCAGTGATTTTATTTCCTTGTGAATTACACATCTCACAGCTGACTCAGTGCCCACGTGGAGTGAAGGCGTATGTAAAACAATTAGTTTAATTTCCTCCTTCTCCCAAGTAAGAGAGATGGCCTTAATCAAAACAACGCATAGTATTTTAAACCTTCAGAACAGGAAAGTTAAGTGGATTAACCACATTACAAATGTCCTTTAACTAGCGACTTCTTCTGGTTAAAATGTGGTTGAGTTTAGTTTTTTAAGTTCCTCTACCACAAGTTTCCAAAACCAGTTTATCAACCAACGCAGAGCAAAGGACAGAGTGATTTCAACATTTTTCAAAGTTTTTCATGAAAAGAAAACTAAGGCTTTTGAAGCCCATGGAAGTTTGGTGCTTTCCTAGAATGAGCTTCTGGTCCCATCAGAAATAAAATCTATCTATATTGACTACAGAAGTTACCGAATCCTTTGGTTGTAATCTGAAAATATTTTGGCCATTGGTTAATTGAGTTAATGTTCTAACTAATGGGAAAAAAATCTTTCCTTGCCAATGACCTATAAGATCAAGGAAGCAAGTACTTCTGTTGTGTATCTCTCTTAGAAAGTAAACTCTCACTTGCAAGTGAAAGAAAACCCAACTCAACCTAGATTGAAAAGAAAATGAAATTTATTTGTGCTCATTGCTAGGAAGTAGAATTGGTTTTAAATAAATCTCAATTCAGGGCTCTTTTCGGCTCAGCCTTCCTGGCCTGCTACATTCTCAGCTTCCCAGCATCACATCACCCGGTCCAGAGTAAAGGAGAGATTGCTCCAGCAGCAACCTCACATGTTCTAGAATTTGTTCTCTTTCATTGTCTCAAATGGGTTCAAACACTCCTTTAGTCTGCTTTCGCCAGTTTGTGTTGCAGTAACAACCAAGCCCCAAATTTCAGTGTCTTTCAACAGCAAAGAAAGATTCTTTTTTTCTCACTCATGCTGCATGTCAGTTGTAAGCTGGCTGTGGGTGGTCCTCATGGCCCCTTCCTGCTGAGATCTAGACTGAAGAAGCAGCCCCTTCGACAGGGATGTGCAGTTATAGGGGCCGAGAGAAAATAGTGCCATGGGTGAACCACGCAATGGCTCAGTCATGCTTTCCATCATGTCTACTCGTGTTCTATTTGCAAAAGCAAGTCACACAGCACTGAGCATAGATGTATAATTCTTTTACAGGAAGGCAGAGTGAGTAATTGGGAAAACAATACATGCCACACACTGCCATCCCTGAACCCATATGGTCAAGGAGCTAAACCATGTTGATTGGCTTAGACCTGCTCAACTGGCTTCATGCAAATTACATAGTCTTAAAGTTAGGGAGGAGTGTTCCCCTAAAGCTAAACTAGGGTGCTGTGAAGAGCATGAGGGAGAAGAGTTACTAGGTAGAAACATAAAATCTCTACAAGTTCTTTGTAATCAAATAATCATGTTATAAATCAGAAAGATTCTAAAATAAAAACTTTTTAATAGCAATATTATGATGTTGTGGGTGAAGTTTAAGTGAAGGACATCTATTTTGCTATAAATTCAGTGTCCAAAACTCACAGCTCTAGTAAAAACTATATAAACCAAATTTCAAGAGTAAGTATGGTGTAATATTTGAGGCAAAAAGTAAAACCTTTTGCTGAAATGTGTATTACCTGTGTTAAACGTACTAGCCATCTTCATGCAACCTATAATATCCCCTACTGAAATCAAGCCAGGGGCATTTAATTCTAAAATATAGCACAAATCTGATTTTCATTATGCCCATCATATCCAAAATTAAAACGTGCAGATGCAGTCATATATTCTAAATAAGGAATGCCTTTTCCAAAGCCCTGCTCTGGAAGGAAATCTGAAAACTATTCAAATACAAATGCAAATCGGATCCTTACTTAGCTCAAATCCTTCTGGATTTCCACACTGGATGTCAGTGGATTTTCCTTGGCTGCTGAAAGCCAACTTCTTGGCCTGACTTCAAAGCTAATGGGAGCCTCTAGAAGTCTCTTTTTTTTTTGTTTTGCCCACCAAAATAGTTGTGTTTTGAAGAATGGACTCTGGCCTAGGATTTATGAGTTGACACCTCTCGACATTTGGAAAGGCCCGGAAAGAAAACCACTGGCACTCAGATAAAGTTGATTTACAAAGTTATTGCCATATCATCTGATCGTCTTATTATATGAGTAATTTTCCCTCCGGGCCCTTGCACACAAAAAAAGAATTTGCTGCTTCAAAGAGGGAATAGTTCTGAACCCAGAGTCAGTGAGTCAGACTCTGTTCGTTACCTACCTAAGGGCCACTTGCCATTCCTCCGCCCTTCTTCCCTGGATCTTAGGCAAGGTTGGCAACTACCACAGCGCCAAAGTATTTGATCATGCTTAGCCTAAACCAATAATCCCATTTTCTTCACCAATAATTAGTCTAGGGGTAAGGATATGACCTACCTTTGGACAATTAAATGTACCCTGAGGTAGGGGATCAAAATACAGAAGTTCATTTGGAGCAAATCTTTTGCTGTGACCTTCCTCCCTTTTTAGGATCTTGGGTTGAGGATATGATGCTTGGGACTGTGGCAGCTACTTTATTTCCATGAGGTAGCAAATAAAAAGATAAAAATCCAGCATGACAAGGATGGCAAAGCCAAAGGAGGATAGAAAGAGCCTAGGTTCTTAGAAACATTGTGGAGCCACTGAATCAACCCCAGAACCTCCTACTTTCAAACTTCTTGTTCCATATTGTTACTGGTGAAGTCAGTATTAGATATTCAGTTACTGGTAAACAACTCCATCCTCAGTGAAAGGGCTGCTTACCTGTAGTGTGGCTTTGACCAAGTCGTTCAATCATTCAGATTCTTCGTCTGTAAAACAGGAATAATGTTATCTACTCTGAGATCTCTTTAATAACTCAGTGACCATTTACTGAGGTAATATGTTAAAAACACTTTGCACAATGTCTGACATAGTAAGAGATAGTTATTAATACCGTCTCTAAATAGTGGACACGTGCATGGTGAGTGCCTCCAGATAATTCATGCCCATGGAGTCAATAGCTCTCATCATAGCACAAGTGACAACCACTAGGATTAATTGATGCTTATTATGTGTCAGGTACTGTTCTAAGAACTTTACAAACATTGCCTAATTTATTTCTCAAAACAACTTCCTGACGTGTGTACTGTCCCCATCGAGAAATGAGAAAATGAAGGTGCAGAGATGTTGAGTAGTGGCCTTGGATTAGAGGCTCTGTGAGGGGCAGGGTCAAGATTTAGACCCAGGCAGGCCGGCACTAGGAGCTGCTCACAGTCACCATGTCAGACAGCCTATGTTTCAGGCTTACCCCAGGCGCTGGTGCTGAAGCTTACTTTTGAGAAATGCAATTGAATTAAATTAGACCTAGATGTGGAAATCCACATCTGCATTTGACCACCAATCCCAGTCTCATTGGCTCCAGCCTCTGCCTGGTTTCCTAAAGACAGGCCTGGGTCACAGACCGGCAGCCGAGCAACAGAAGCCTCCTCACAGACATGTTTGCTTGGCTGGTCCAGTGCTTTTCTTCTTTCAATGTCTTTAGATGGGGCAAGTTGACCCTTGTTCACCGTAGTCACCACCACTCCTTTTTGTCTTACATCTGGTAAATCCATGCTGATATCCTGCCTTGCTTCCCGGGGACTGTTGAGTTTGTCACTCCCCAAACTGGATCTTTGTTTACAAAGGGAAAATTCTAGAAGTTGGGTCAATATTTTAAGAAATAGGGCCGGCCCTGTGGCTTGGTGGTTAAGTGCGCGTGCTGCAATGCTGGTGGCCCGGGTTCGGATCCCGGGTGTGCATCGAGGCACCACTTCTCCGTCCATCCTGAGGCCGAGTCCCACATGCAGCAACTAGAAGGATGTGCAGCTATGACATACAACTATCTACTGGGGCTTTGGGGGGAAAAAATAAAATAAAATAAAAATCTTTAAAAAAAAAAAAAGTCTTAAAAAAAAATATTTTAAGAAATAGAATGTGGGAGAGACAGCTGTGATTTAATTGCCTTATTTCGGGCTGTTTCTGCATGCTCATTTGTTGATGGGCACCTTCCTGCTTCAGTTGACAATACAGAGATGAAGTGTTCTCCTCAATTCAGATCATTTGGGTCATTTGCAAACCAATGGTATATTCTGTACGAAGGAAAGGAAAATGGTTTCTCCACAAGCGTACTGTGTTTTTGGAAATAACTAAGTTCCCTCCCCTGCTCCCTGACAGCAAGAGCAAGATTCCGAGGAAGTTGGGGATCTGGCTCCAGCAAAGACAGAGGCAGAGATGCTTTTGGCTCTAGACTGTTTTCTTCTGAGGCAAGGGATAGCAAACTGTAAAGAGCCAGAGAGTAAATATTTTAAACTTTGCAGGCCACCTACAGTCTCTGATGCATGTTTTTCAGCTTTTAAAAAAATTTTCAAACCCTTTCAAAATGTAAAATCTATTCTTAGCTCAAGGGCCACCCCAAAACAGGCTCCGGCATGAATTTGGTAGTAGTTTGTCAACCGCTGGCTGAGAAAACAAAAGGAAATTACAAAACCCTCTCCAGGCGGGTAGACTCTGTTGTTTTCTAGGGACCAAGGCAGATGCAGAAACTGTCCCTGCATCAGAGGGCAGGTGAATCAGACCTTCCATCTAAGCCCCTCACTGCTGGCCATCCCTTCTCCCCCACAGATATTCGAGAAGCACTGAGCTCACTAGGTACCTTGCTGGGGGCCATAAAGAGCTTAGCCATCGTTTCCTTGGCAAGTTCATTTTTCTTCTAAAAGCATGAACTTCAGTTAAGTGACAATGGCAAATGACCAGTCTGGGGCGGATGGGAAATGAGTTAACAAGGGAGTGGGGTGTATTAAATCCAGTGGCTTTCGCACTATCCTCTCTGCAAAGACAACGGTTTCTCCACAGTTGCAGCGGAACTAGGATGTGGAAAGGAATACGTCGTGGTCACCGTCTCTAAGGTTGCATTCTTAAGGGAATGATTCCTCCTGATTTTTACACAGGCCAGGTGTAGTTCACCTTTAGGGCAGACCAAAGACGTGGGCCTACTAGAATGGAAGGGGTATTGAGCGTGCTCTGAAGGGCAGCCCCCAAAAGGAACTTCCTATCTAAGCCCTGTACCTTCATGGGGCAGGAATTTTGCCACTTCCAAGTCAATTTGGCAGTTGGCCACATATTGGCTGTTTGAGAGCACATTATATGACATGAGTGTTAATTCTTGAAGACGTGCCTGTGTAGAAATGGTCGCAGATGCAAACCTGTAGCCACTATGTGGACAAGGGGGCAACCAGGACCCTACTTTATAAAACACGTTTGGGGGGAATGTTTTTTTTTGACTGTTTTATTACCTGGCAAAATAATCTAGGCAGTGTGTGAATCACCGGTAGAGGTTATAAAGTCCGAGGAAGTAGAATCAGCCTTACAGACAGTGGATCTCAACGAAGAAGGAGATGCCACCCCTGAACCCGCAGAAGTAAAACTCAGAAGAGAAGAACGCAGACCACCGAGAACCTCCTTGATGGCCTTTCTCAAACAAATGGTAAGCCACTTGCTTCCGGGGCAGGAAGACTGACTTAGATTAGCATCCGAGAATAAGGGACCCGTGTCACAGGCGGCATGAGACGTAAATTGTAGGTGTTATAGATGGAATATGAATTGTGCGTTGAGAAAATTCCCTTTCGTCCTTCTGATTCAACACAGAGAAAGCCTGTTTATTGCTAATATTTCTTAACCTTTCTTTAACTCTGCTAACTCCCTTTTTAACAAAGAAAGAGCTGGCCTTGGGTCCTGAGTTTTGGCAAACAGCAGTATCCACCTAGAAGTTAATATTATCGTTTACTTTTAATTTTACTTATTTTAAATTTTCCTTCTGTTTATGGCAAATGATACTGCTTTTCTCATTATGGTAATGATATGCAGTTTCCTTTGAAAACACAGTTATTTACATAAAGAACATAAGGCATTTTTTAAAGGATTAAGTAATGAATAGTCAAGTTGTATACTGATGTTGGAAAAATCCTGAAAGTGACATGTGAGGGCCACAAACGTGGGCAGAGGTGACTTGTAGATAATTCCAATAAGGAAATGGCAACATAATTTTCTAATAATGAATATGTATAACTTAGTTGGTGAATTGCCATGCTTTTAGTTTGTATAGGATGGAAAGAATGTGGGCAGACATCTTTTGGTGTCTATGAAGAGTCATGTACATTAAACACCTAAACATGCAGGAGCTTCAATAATATAATGCAACAAAACCAAATCAGTTGGAAGACAAAAAACAAAAACCCACGTAAAAGGTCATTGGTTTAATTCTCTTTTAATGAAAAACAAGAATTTCATTATCGTGCGCCTTCATTTTCAGGAGTATTTGGGAATTTAATCCTTTGAGAAAGCAACTCTCTAATTTCACAGGCTCAACATGTTCAGGAATTCTTTCTCGTCTACAAAACAAAACAAAACAAAACTCTTGCCAGTGGGAGTCGAGGCATTTTAGAAATACCTCTGTTAGAAATTGTTGACAGGAATCATTTTCTTCTATTGTTGGATTCTCAGGGAGTGAGAAGTTAGAGTGAGTCGTGGAGAGCCTCTGTGGCTGGAACCCCATCTATATTTCTGGCCCTTTACTCTGCAATTGGGTGCTGAAAATGGGGATCAAGATTTGAAATTTTTAAACCAGTTTTTACACGATGTCAGGAAGGAAAAGAACATTTGGCCTGTTTCTGGCAACACATCTAAATTACAAATGGGATCCCCAAATAGCTCATCATAACATTGAGGGTGATCCAGCTTTCTCATTTCTGAATGGAGTTGAGAGGTACAAAAAAAAAAAAAAATAGCAAACAGAATGGTTTTCTCTTCCAAATAATCAAAATGAGACTTCTTCATGTAAAAGAGAGGAATATACCAGAAACCCCAAATAAAGCATGAAAGACCTCTAAACCACCATTACATCCATTCAAAACAAATTCTTAAATTCTAGGAGATCCTATATTACTTAAATTCATCCTCTGGAGATATTCATTAGGTATTGTTTGGGGATATTTTCTAGCAGTAGAAAGTGAGTAAGTCTGAATTGGTAGGGGAATAAATTGGAAACAAAAGAGTCCTTTGGAATTGATTCTTCATAGGAGAGAGATAGAGGTAGAAGAGGACACATTTTTCCCAAGCAATCCTCAGTCAATCCACAGTATCAAGTCTTATAATGTCCATCGTTCTTATTTCCTATTGCCCATTAAAAGCTTTATGCCTGGGAGCTTGAACATTATTCCTTCCTTTTAATGTTTACACTCCAAAGTTTCCATGATTGTTGGGATTTCACCTAAAATATCCTAATTATTTTTGTCTTACATTCTGTTTTGTTTTCATTAAAACATTATTTTACTATTGTGATTAATTCAAATACACAAAAAACATGGGTTTTCCAGTTCACCACAATCCCCACCACTCCCTATCATCACACCCTGCCTAGCTCCCTCATTCATGTTCCTAGCCCTATCCCTGTGGGTATTTGAGTTTGCAACCCCTGATACAGAGCCGCCTCATTCTTTATAATAACTTCACTGAATCATATTGTCTGGATTTATCATACTTTGATTCACCATTGCTCTATTGATGGACATTTGGTTTGTTTCCAACTTTTTGCATTTCATTCATTCACTTATTCAACAAATAATTATTGAGTGCCCACTAGATCCCAGGCACTAGGGATACAACAGTGAGCATAAGTAGACATGGTCCCTGTTCTCATGGAGAATAAAACTTACTGAGGAAAACAGACACTTATTTTTAACTCTATCCCATATTCAGTGAGCGTGCACCATGTGTTTTACACACATGATCTCAGTTGCTTCACTAACCTGCATGAACATCCTTGTACACCTACCTTTACGCACATGTGTTAATATCCCCATAGCGTAGATTCCTGGAAGTCAGCTTCAGCAATTATTTTCAGGAAATACTTTTGGGTAACATTTTATGGCTTCCAAACTGACTTAAAGTCTTTGGATTTATACAGGAAAAAAAAAGTTGCTCTAAGGGTTTGAAAATAGAGACAGTATCTGGCCCATCACTAGGGGATTTTTACTTTTTATTTTTTGAGCCGATTAAGTGAATGTTTCAAACTGATTTTAGATATTGTTAGCAAAATACAGTTTTTTAAAAATAATTGATTTACTAGAAGAGAAAACTCAATTGCAAATGTGTCACTCTTGTTTTGTAATCAATGTCTCCATTCATCAAATCATTGATTTTCTACCATCTAGCCATTGCCTCCCTTAAGTTTCTTTCAGAGAACATATTTTACTATTCCATGGCAAAGGAACTCTTGGTTGAGTTTTTTTTTTTTTAAATAAATGCATTGCCCAGTTCATTTCTAAAGAGATCTCTTTCTTTCCAGAAATTAACATCTCATAAAAATAAAAATAGAACTAATATCATTTTTCAAATAATTATATTTCAGAGGAAAGAAAATAGAGTCACACGAGTCCTTACATTGCATTTGAGATATGTAGATATACTTCACGAAAATCCTGTGGGCTCCCACAGATTTTTCAAAATAATTGCAAGGAATCGCTGAGACATCTGTCATGCCCTAAATAGAAAAAGATTCTTATATGTATTAATTCAACTGTATGTCAAGAAATTGGATATTTGAAGTGGTAGTATATTTTTGTAAAGTGAGTGGGTAGAGAACTGTATTCACGTACCCACAAACCAGGTAGGCAGATGCAACCCTAAAGGTGGTAGATAGAAATATAGCATGTAGATTTATAATTTGTCAATATTAATAACACCTTGCACTTGGAAAGTACTTTCCTCCTCCAAACTATTGCCACGTACATTGTTTCATTTAATCCTCCTCCTGTCTCTTTCTTTAAACCGTTAGTTTTGTGAGGAACTCTTTCTTGAAATAATGTTCCTAGTCTTAGATAAGAAATACTGCGAGCTTTAATACTTGGCAAATTAAAGACCCAAATAAAGCAACAGCCAAGAAACTGGAGATTTTGTTGACTACATTCAATCTAACAAATCTAAAAGAATCTGTTAAAATTTACTATCTGGAGGAAAAAAGATGGTGGTTTGTAATGGTAATTATAAAGCAAAAAACAGGAGTCTTCTAGCCAGAGTTTTTAATCTCAAATTCTTCCCTGAGTACTAAAATATAAATACTGAGTTGCTCTTTAAGGAAAGGTTTCCTAAAGTCGCATTTGTTTGGGCCATTCCTGTCTCCACCAGAGACTCGTATGCCTTCCTACCCTAAGGGGGATTCTGTAGTCATTCGGTTCTTCTCAGTTATTAATAGTAATAATAATAATAATAGCTACCATTTATTTATTGTGTGCAAATGGCATGGCCAGCACTGTGCTAATAACAATAAGCCCGTTTATGCATGAACTCATTTATTCATACAACAACTGCGTGAAACAAGCACTGTTACTGCCCCACTCTTACTGCAGTTGAGGGCACACTCAGAGGGTGTGAGCCATCTGCCCAGAGTCACAGAGCTGGCAAATGGCAGAGCCCGAGTTGAGACTCAGGTTTTTGTTGATTCTAAAGCTCACTCTTGTGAGCTCACGCATGTTACTGCTGCTCCCTCTGCCTCCGGCAGCGGGTTTTCTTTGAGAGTAAGTGGAGGTGGAACAACCTGAAGCTCCATTTCTGTGATTCTCTTAGTAATGTTTTCTGTGGAAAGAAATATCATTTTTATGTGTTGCGCTGACCCAAAATTACACTTACCTGAAGTTACAACAAGGCAAAAGAAAGGAGAATTAGTACATGACTTATGTAAAGATCGACCTTAAGTTTTCTGAATATACTTGTAACTAAAGTGAGATTTACCTCAGCTGTGTAATTGTGTCTGAACTGTCCAATTCCATTTCAAGCGAGCATCTAGGTAAAACAGGAAGCTGGGACTCATAGCCTTTGTTGATCCTGGAAATTTCTAGCAGGTCCAGTTCCTTGGATTTGTTGTAATGAGGCTAATGTAGTCAACAACCTTGCTGATGGACTCTCACTAAATTAAAATGTCATCCCAATTCTTCTTCTTTTAAATCTCAACTTTGGTTGGATTGGAGCATCATCAAAATACATTTGCATTCCTTTCAAAGAAGTGTGAACTGACCACCAAACATTTCCACTAGAATTTTGAGTATCTAAGTAATAGACATTGGAGATGGTTCAAACATTCCCCAGAGTATCAAGCTCTAGGAATGCATGACGATGAAAGAAATTAAAAATGCAGGGTTTGGATGCCACAACTAGGTGCTATCTCCACGCTGCAGACTGGCCGCCTGAGATGCCTCACCTTTGGTTCTCATGAATGAGAATCAACTCCGTGAAGAAAGTTGCTCAGTATCAGACTGGGAAATCTCTGAAGTTACTCAGTAGTCCTCAAGCTGTTCTTTAAAGTATTTAAAAAGTCTCTGAAAGAATTTTGGTCTCTTTAAACAGTAACTCTGCTATTTTTGACAGCTGGAAAAAATAAGCTTCTGTGGTTATGGTCCTTTGAATGCAAAGCCCAACATGGGCTATTCTAATTTGTTTCTGAAAGAGGGCTCTGCATAGAGGAAAGAAGAGGGATAGAGAGAAAACAAAGGAAGGAGGGAGGGAGGGAGAGAGGCAGGAAGGAATTATTAATAACTGCATTACTGCAGAGACCTCAGATGGACTTAATAAGACCCTTAGTTTAAACTCAGCATACAGTCACCTTTGGGTAAACACAGCTGTATATGCCTCAAAATGAACAACAGAGAAACATCATAGAAAAGCTTGAGATAGTCTCCTTTCTTTTTAAGAGGTTGAACTTCTTTGCAGTGATCTCCCTGACAGCCTGAGGGTCTGTTTTCAGTATGCTGATGTAGATCCACTGCTGCCAAGAGAACCTTTGGGTTCAATCCAAATTCTCCTCCAAGGGCTAGCAAAGAAAGGGAGGAGGAAGAAAGCAAAAGTAAACCTTAAATTGGTAGGGTACCTAACAGATACTACATTGAAACAAATAAAGGGAAGTTGAAAATCTCTCTCTCTCTTAGGGGACAAAGGTGGCCAAAGGGCCAGCACGACTCTTGATGTCCATTCATGTTTTGCTTAAAAAGCCATCTTGTTTGCTTGGTTGGTTGGTTTTGCTTTAACATTCCCCAAAGGCCCACTAATGAGGACATGATGCTATAGTCTTAAGGACACTGGAGAATGTGTTTGAGTAGGAAGGGCTCTTATGACACAGCCTGAATTCTGGAGGCCAAATGAAATCCCAAAGTGGCAAAACCTTTGGGTGAGATGGGGAGGCTGACAAAGCTGGCTGTAGGGAAAGAAATAATAACCAAGAGTGTCATTCTCTTTTTCTAAATGTTCTCAAGCAAGACTGGCCCTTGTAGAACAATCCAGAAGACCCAGAGGAAGAAAAAACCACTTTGCATCTAAATGGATCTAAAGTTTATGTAGAGGACAGGCAGATCCTTATTTGTCTTTGGGTTGAACACCTTGGTGAAACTCATGACAATGATATCCCTAAGAAAAGCACATGGCCCTTCCAGACACCAGGAGTTCAGGCTGAAGGAAGACTTCTTCCATTCCCAACCAATCGAGAAGCATGTATTCTACCTTAGGCCAAGCTCTGTGAAGGTTGCTTTTGGAGTAGAAAAAGGACATAGGAATTCCCATCCTGTATTAAACCGTTGACAGTCCTAGTCAAGTCTTCTGAATCGGAGAGCAGCACCAAGCATGTTTAAAGGTGAGCATGGTTGACCCCTGAGGATGGGCATGTCCCACAAACATCCCTATGTGAGATATATCAACCTCAATCTTATCCAAGTCCTTATCATTTTTCCTAATTTGATAGCTTCATAGTAGATGCTCAATAAATATTTATTCATTGAATGGTACTCCTACATTCTAGGGCAGCATGGGGAGGTGGTGAAGAGTATAGAGCACAGAATCATCACCTGGTGTCAAATCCTGGTTCCATAACCTGCTTGTTCCATGACTCATGCTAGTTTCTCTGAGCTTCCATTTTCTTACCTGTAAAATGAGGAAAATAAAATTATTGCTCTATCTTAAGGTTCCAAGGTGATGAATAAATGAACTAACATGTGTTATTATTTCATTGAGCACAGTGCCTGGCACTTAGTAAGCACTTCAAGTTAGCCTTCCTAAATAGCGATTTTATTATCTCTACTAATAAGAGTACCATATGTCAGATTACAGAGGCATATAATATTGATCAGTCAAAAAAGTATTTGAGTGCCTGTAAGGTTTTTAACTCCTCTTAGTGCGGGTGTTATAGCTTCTTGCTGTCTGCTAACAGAACAGCCACAATTAACAGTGGAATTGGAAGTCTTTCTCTTTGCCCCACATGGCCTGACCTCCACTTCCTATACTCCCTCCATAGAAGGGAGGAAAAGATGATAAGCAAGGGCCAAATACGTGGGGATTAGATCTGAGTCAACAATGTTGGGAAGGACTGAACAATTTGGGCCGGCCCAGTGGCATAGCCACATGTTCCACTTCAGGGATCCGGGGTTCGCTGCTTCGGATCCTGGGTGCAGACCTACTCACCGCTCCTCAAGCCGTGCTGAGGCAGCATCCCACATAGAAGGACCTACAACTAGGATATACAACTATGTACTGGGACTTTGGGGAGAAAAAAGAAAAAGAGGAAGATTGGCAATAGATGTTAGCTCAGGGCCAATCTTCCTCAAAGAAAAAGAAAAACTGAACAATTCATTACCAGATTTCTTAGTTATTTTATCAAGCACAGAGCATTACTAAGGCACAGTTGAAACCACAGACCCCAGTATTGGTCTGCATTCATCTATGGCCAGTTAGCTTAAAGCAGTGATGCTCAAATTCAAGTGTGCCTCAGAATCACTTGGAGGGTTTGTTAAAACACAGATTGCTGGGCCCCACCCCTAGAGTTTCTGATTCAGTAGATCTGGAGTAGAGCTCAATAATTTGCACTTCATGGGGCAGGCCTGGTAGCATAGTGGTTACGTTCACACACTCCACTTTGTCAGCCTGGGGTGCACGGGTTTGGATTCTGGGTGCAGACCTATGCAGCACGCATCAAGCCATGCTGTGGCAGCATCCCATATACAAAAAAATAGAGGAAGATGGGCACAGATGTTAGCTCACAGCTAATCTTCCTCATCAAAAAGAGGAAGATTGGCAACACGGGTTAGCTCAGGGCCAGTCTTCCTCAAAAAAAAAAAAAATTGCGTTTCTAACAAGCTCGTGTGTGGTGTTCAAGCAGCTGTTCCTAGGATCACACTTTTAGAACCGTTAGCTTCAAGCGTGGGTTTAAGGGGCCAAGCTGTGAATTCAACCCCATCTAGCCTTGTCGCTGACGTCAGTGGCCACAGGGGGCGCTAAAAGATGGAAAATGAAATGTTCAACATAGCCCATCTCTCTACTAGGGGAAATACAACAACACGCGCACCACCTAAATGTTACTACTGGAAGGCTCCCAATGGTTTCATTGTTCGTTCATTTACTTATTCTTCAATATGTTCAACCACCTCCAGGTTCCAACATGAGTATTTTCATCATCATTTCTTTATCTCAGAATTACCTAATCCTAGGGTTTAGGACTTCTGTGTTGTTATTTTGAGTTTAATCAGACTCTGGGTACAGACCACATGGACATTGCATAGCTCATGAGTAAAATGTTTCCAATTGGTCCTCCATTTGTCTTGACTCCGAATGTCAATAATGAGTGACTAAGGTCATCCATTTCAGAACTTCTCGTGCGTTCTCCATTTTGTTGTGCTTGTGGTAGCTGAAAGGCCATTGTCTGTTTGTTATTTTAGTCAGTGAAAGGGGATGGAGGGATCACCCCATCAGAAGAAGTAAATGGGAAAGACTCCAGCTACCAAGTAAGTGACATGTAAACTCGGTTCGGTGGTGGGTTTAGCTGGCGTGTTTTCAGTTCTTTCCAGCCTCATTCCCAATGCAATTCTCAACCACAGCTAACTCATTTAACATCTCTAGGTTGAGCACCTGCTGTATACCAGGCGCTATCTTGAGCTCTGCAGATACGAGCATGAACAAGCTAGAGTCTCTCCACTATTTCTTATCACAAGGCTTTCACACATGTTCTTCCCTCTTCTCCACACGGAAAATTCCTTCCTGTCCTTCAAGTCTTGGCTGAAATGTCACCTCCTCAAAGAGATCTTCCATTTCCACCCGTCATCACTGCATCTTGTCCTTTTACTTCATGGCACTTATCACATGTGGTACTAAGTCATTTGTCTGTTAGCCCTCTGTGTCCCCTATCCCTTCCCTCCCCTATCTGGAGCATCTGTGGAGCAAGGAAGGAGCCTCTTCTATTTTCTATCACATTGCATGGTGCCGGGCACGTAGTAGGAGCTATTTCTTGAGTAGATGAGTGAAAGACATGGAATCACATGGTTCATTTCCATTATTTTCTCTATTCTAAAGAAACATAGCTATGACATTTTTATTTTTTTATTTTTTTATAATTTTATTTATTTATTTATCTATTTATTTATTTATTCCCCCAAAGCCCCAGTAGATAGTTGTATGTCATAGCTGCACATCCTTCTAGTTGCTGTATGTGGGACGCGGCCTCAGCATGGCTGGAGAAGCTGCGCGTCGGTGCGCGCCCGGGATCCGAACCCGGGCCGCCAGCAGTGGAGTGCGCGCACTTAACCGATAAGCCACGGGGGCCAGCCCTATGACATTTTTATAACCATATGTATTCTTTTTTTTCCAATGGGATCATCTCATGCTCAACACCCTATTTTATAACCTGTACTCTTTCAACTAAAAATTTACCTCCACAAAAATATGATCAAATATTCTTCCACTAATTTTGGCAATACAGAGAAGTGGTTCAGTGAGAGTTGCAGACTCAAAATACCTGGCTTCAAATCCTGGCTCAGCCATTTTTTTAGCTGTGTGACTAAAGGCAAATTACCAATCTCTTCGTGCCTCAGTCTCCTCATCTATGTCATGGAGCTAGGAAAAGTACGGCCTTACAGGATTGTATACTTAGATGAATCAATACATGTAAAGCACTTAGAACATTCCTGATACAGAGGGCTCAGTAAATGTTAGTTGCTGTGTTTGCACAGCTGCCATAACAAAGTACCATAGACTGAGCAGCTTAAACAACAGAAATTTATTTTCTCACAGTCATAGAGGCTGGAAAATCCAAGATCAAGATGGCGGCAGGGTTTGGTTCTTGGTGAGGAGGGCTCTCTTCCTGGCTTTCAGATGGCTGCCTTTTCACTGTGTCCTCACATGGCAGAGGAGAGAAAGCGAGCTCTCTGGTGTCTCTTCTTATGAGGACACTAATCCTGTTGGATCAGGGCCCATCCCTGTAACCTCAGTTAACCTTAATTACTTCCTTACTCCAAATACTTTCACTTGGGGGGTTAGGGTTTCAACAAACGAAACCATAGCTGTTGCTATTGTTTTGTTACTATTACTATAACACTGCTGGTAGGAAATTACCATCCTATAATGTTGTTCATCTCACACACACACAAATAGGCAGCAATGGCTGTAAATAATTTATGATATTTCTATTTCCACAGTAATTGGATTATCCTGTATATTTCAACATGAAATATATTGCTTTTTACTGCATTCAAATTCTTTTCTTTTCTTTTCTTTTAACTTACTACTATGCTTGCCTCCCAAACCCATATTCTAGACCAATTTGGGACCAAAAATCCCAAAAGTTACTACCTTGAAAACATAATAAACTTACTTTATTTAGTATGAAAAACTTAAATATGATTGCGCCTTTTGTCTAGAATCTGACAATGAAACAATTATGCCAATAATTTTGGTGATTCTAAAATCTGAATAAAGTCAGTGAAAATCTGAATGAGCTGGAAACCTCATTCTATTTACAGTTATCTAGCAGTGTTTTGAGAATTCTATTTTCCAGGGCCTTGGATCTAGACTTGAGAAGATTGGTGTTTACTCATTGAGAGATTAGAAATGCTTTGTTTAAACGGGGGGGATGGGAGCAAACATTCTCTGCTCCTTTTAGATTTGCCCTCTCCGAGTTATGAAAGTCTTAGTTGATATTTCTAGGAAAAGAAGCCCAAGGCACTCCCAGCCTAGGTTGGCTTCCAGTGTCTGAATCAAATGGGACATTCCCAAGACCTTGTCCTCCAACTTCCTGTCAGCATCTCTGGGCTCTAGGAAAGGATGCACTCGGATGATTCAGATGTGAATAATTTTTGTTATAAATTTTGAAACAGAGTCAAACACCAAGCAAATGTTTTAAATTGTCTGCATTTAATGGGAAAGCAGTCATTGCAAAGTTTAGATTCTTAGCTTACTCTGAAAATAAGGAACCAGCCAATTATTGCCTTCAGAAGTTAAAAAAGACATTAAAAAGAAAATTGAGGGGCCGGCCCCGTGGCCTAACGGTTAAGTGTGCGCGCTCCGCTGCTGGCGGCCCGGGTTCGGATCCCGGGCGCGCACCGACGCACCGCTTCTCTGGCCATGCTGAGGCTGCGTCCCACGTACAGCAACTAGAAGGATGTGCAGCTATGATGTACAACCATCTACTGGGGCTTTGGGGGGATAAAATAAATAAATAAATAATTTAAAAAAAAAAAGAAAAGAAAAGAAAATTGAAGCCTAATACAGATGGAATAACCGTGTTGCAAATGGACATGATCCATTGAAAGCTCCCCTCTTGAAAAAAATCAACATCCAATGAGAACTATTGGACTATGTATACCTTCCACTTCCCACTCCATAATGATTTGCCAAGAGAAATATCTTGGAAACATTTGGAAGGCGAGTTGCTGGTCATTCATTCAACCCATTTTGATGGAGACCTACTGTGTGTTAGAATAGGTGCTGAGGATAAAGCAGTGGAAGAAACAAAGAGGGGTTTTTTTGTCTGGAGCTCCCCTTCCATTAGAAGGAGACAAAACATCTTCAAGTGAGCAGAGAAATCCCCCAGATGGCTGCAAATATAAAGAAAATGCAGCAGTGCTCCGGAGGAGAGGGGGTCAAGCTTCTTTAGACCATTTCCAAGGTCTAAAGATGCAGGGACTGCATCTCCAAGGAGGTGACACTTGAGCTGAGACTTGATAGGAAGGAAGCAGCCGTCATTTGAAGCCCTGGAGACACACCAAGCAGAAGCTACAGCAAATGTGAAGCCATGTTTTGAGAATAAGCTTGTTTCAGGGATGCAAGGAGGCCGTGTGGCTGGAGCAGAACAAGCGGAGGGGAAAGGGATAGGAGACACAGCTGGAGAGGCACAGGGGGACTCTATTCAACGAGAATTTCCTGACTGCCTCGTCTGTACCCAGCACTCAGATCCCCACAGGCTCTCAGAAGGAGTCACCACTGGCCTTGTTAAGCCAGATGAACAACTCGTCCCAGTTAGCCCTGGATTTTCCTGGTTTTAAAACTGTGAATTCTGTGTCCTGGACCCCCTCACTCTCAGACAAACCAAGACAATTGGTCCCCTGATGTTTGGCATTTCCCATGAGCCAGGCACCATGCCAACAGGCTTTCCATTACTAGCTAATTTAATCCTCAAACGCCATGAGGTATGATTTTTTTGTTGTTGTTACTCCCATACAGAGAGGAAGTTGAGAGATCAAACAATTTATTCCAGATCACACAGCAAGGATGCAATGAAACTAGGACCACACCATGTTCCTTTGAGTGCAGACACTGCTCTTAGCCACTCACTGTATCTTAAAATCTTCTACACAACAAAAAGAGTTAATGAGGTGTTTGAACCGGGGTCCCTGTTTCTGGCCTTCCTGAAGAGCCTCATGATGGCAGTTTCTGTCTCATCCTAAGGGCAGCATCTGCTCTGGGCTGTCTGCTGTATGTGGACATCTGTGTCTTAGCATTTGCTGCAACTTTGGCAGCGGGGATCTGACAGAAATATCCAGGACGTGTGGTTGCAGAACAGCTTCTCGGCGTGCACTGGATGTCTGATGCTTCTTTCTCCAAGGACTTCTGCCCTGCGAGGCAACTGTGGAAGCCTCTGGGACTGGGGAATCTTCTCTGTCTTCTCGCTTATTTCTAAGGGTTGTCTTTGATCCACTGGTGTGAAATGACAGTTCTCCTGATCGCTGCCTCCTCAATCAAAACTGCCACTTTGAGGCCGGCCCGGTGGCGTAGTGGTTAAGTTCACATGCTCTGCTTTGGTGGCCTGGGGTTCGTGGGTTTGGATCCCGGGTGCAGACCTACACACCGCTCATTGAGCCATGCTGTGGTGGCATCCCACATACAAAATAGAAGAAGAAGGGCACTTGTTAGCTCAGGGACAATCTTCCTCAGCAAAAAAAAAAACCTGCCACTTTGTCATAGAATTTTCAGACCCAGGGACAGTACATAACTTTATGACTCAGCAATTGTAAGCATATATCCAGTAGGTCAAATGCGGCCCCTAGGGGTACTTGTGTTGTGGTTATTGGCCATGAACAAAGCTTTAAAACTTTTGAAGTCAAGATTCAAAAATGGACATATTTTACATTAAAAAAGATTCAATTTCAAGTTTCCATTGAAAAAAATAGAAGATTCGACAGCACTGGGGCTGTAATCCTACATGGTATTTTTCAGCTGGGTCTGAGCAGCAGTTGCCCCTTGAGACAGGCCATGTGACATTCAGTTCACCACAGTCCCCCCTACTCCAAATTGTCTCCCCAACATCAAATCCAGCATTGCTTGAACTGGTGTTTTCTTATGCTGAAGAAATATTTCTGTGGCCCTATGTTGCTTTTACAACCGGGAAAATAAGGTCTCCATGTGATTACTCTTTTTTTCTTTTTTTTTTTTTTTTTAATGAGGAAGATCAGCCCTGAGCTAACATCCGTGCTAATCCTCCTCTTTTTGCTGAGGAAGACCAGCTCTGAGCTAACATCTATTGTCAATCCTCCTCCTTTGTTTTCCCCAAAGCCCCAGTAGATAGTTGTATGTCATAGCTGCACGTCCTCTAGTTGCTGTATGTGGGATGCAGCCTCAGCATGGCCGGAGAAGCGGTGCGTCTGTGCGCGCCAGGGATCCGAACCCGGGCCGCCAGTATCGGAGCTCGCACACTTAGCCGCTAAGCCACGGGGCCGGCCCATGTGATTATTCTTATCTCTAGCCTCTTTCATGTTTTTATTTTATCTATCTGGCCCCCATAGGCATTTCAGTTTGAGTAAATTATGGGAAAAAGGCTTTTGCATCCTAACAGATTTTTTCTTATCTGTAATTTACCTAGCATTTTCTAGAATTTTGGATTTTATAGCTTCATCCTTCTAAATTGTAGGAACCAAGTAGGATTACAAACATTTCACTTTAGCATGAAAGGATGTGCATTCAAAATTAAAAATAAAACAATCATCTTCTTTTACCATTGTTTTGTGAAGGGAAGGGACAGTTGCACACCGGGAATTAAGATAGACATAATCATGCAGAATAGGCATCCCCAAGAAAAGAGTCACACATGGTTGCAAGTGGGAGAAACCCTCTCAAAGCTTGCATAAGCACAAAAGGGCTTCAGGAACAGCTAGATCTAGGGGCACACACAATGCCATCAGCACATGGGCTCTTTCTCCTGCTCTCTCATCTCTCAGCTCTGCTTTCCTCTACATTGGCTTCCTTTTCAAGTTGGTTTCTCCTGGAAATGGTGGTGGCTCTGGAATCTCCAGGCTTTTATCTTCAAATCCAGCAGAAAGGGAGCAGGATTCTCTCTCAGTTATTTTAGCAAAGCTCTGAGATTAGCTCAGTTTCTATCTGTGTTTGGGGCATCTAGAACCAATCACCGTAGCCCAATTGCATGCAATGCTCTGATTGGCCAAATCTGAGTCACATGCCCTTGTCCAGGGGTGGAATTAGTTTGCCTAAACCACAAAAAAATAGACAAGAGAGAAGAGTGGTTCCCCAAGGAAAACTCAGATTCTAGTACCAGAAGGAGGAAAGAATCCTTGCTGGGAAAGCATAAAATTAATTAACGAATTGTTAGCTAAATAAATAAACGTCCCCTGCTGTAACCTTGTACCCTAAGTATTTGCACATTTTTCATATTTTTTTTTCCATTTCACCCAGCACTCGTGAAAATGTAGATACCATCCAACATTTGAACACCTCTGTTTTAACATATTTTTTTTACTTGCTATTGAGAGTTGTCTTGCAGCCACTAAAAATGCATTTTGTTTGACCTTGCTGTAGACACCGGACTCAACGGAGAAGGCCCTCTCGCCACCGGAGCCAGAACCGGCAGGAGTAGGCCAGAAGGGCAAAGAAGGCTCCTCAAAAGACAAGAAGGCAGCAGCCGAAATGAACAAGCAGAAGAGCAACAAGCAGGAAGCCAGAGAACCGGCCCCGTGCGCGGAGCCCGCCGTGGGGGAGGTGAACTTGCAGGACGGGGACAAGGCCCCAAAGCGACCCGAGAAGCGGCGGCAGTCCCTCGGGGGCTTCTTTAAGGGCCTGGTAGGTGGATTTTTTCCCTCTTCTTTCCAGGCTCTCAGGCCAGGGGTGTGGTTCCCACCTCCAAAGGGGACCAGTTGGCTAGGGGTTGGCTGGACACTTGTCAACTATTTATTGAGCACCTGCTGTGTGCCAGGCGCTGTGCTGGGCACAGAGAGCAAGGTGGATGTAGGCTTTGCTCTCCTGGATCCCTCAGTCAGGCGCGGGATTGACGGGGGCTGGGTGCTGAGTGTGGGAAGAGCTAGGAGGCAGAAGCAGGCATGTGAAGGCGACCTGGGTGTGTGGACGTGGCCTGGCCTCGGGTTTGAGAGGAGTGTCAGAGAAGGCTTCTCAGAGGAAATGTGGGATCCCAAGTCAGCCTGTGGAGGGAGGAGGCAAGGGGAGGTCTGACGGCAGAGTGCGCTCCAGGCAGTGGGACCACCGGTGCAGAGGTGTGCCGGAGACACAGCACGGAACTGAAGTGCAGTCTGGCTGGAAGAGGGAATCCAAGGATGGGGGAGGGGTTGGCAGGAACAGGTGCATCTCTGCTCGTCTGTGGCCAAAGGGAGCCTTGAGGAGTTGAAACCAGAGAAATTGCTCTAAGCCTGCCCCTGGGGGCTGGGTATTCAGAAGTGACTAAAATAGCTTCTTCCCTCCAGGGAAGCCCAGTCGGGGGTGAGTGGAGGCCAGACGTTAAATAATTAATTAACCTTTGCATTCTTTATTTGTGTCTATTTGGTTCTTCTCTGTCTCCTCCCTAGACTGTTAGCTGTGGGAGGACAGTGAGCGTACCTGTCATGGGCAGAGGTGCTGTCCTGCCCGCACAGTGGCTAGAACGTAGTAGACACTCAATAAGTCTTTGTTGAATGAATGGATGGATGGATGGAGTGAAATAGGACACTAGTAAATGTGTCATTACATTTGGGATACTGTAAATCCTGGCAAACAAGGAGCATCTGAAGGGTCATTACTCAAATGATAAGCAAGGTAGTCAAGCATTAACCAGGAGGAGAAACAAATGAAGTCATGCCCGGGAGCCCTGAGAATGCGGGTTGAGCCAGGAGGGCAAGGCAAGGAAAGAAGGCTGACACCGGCCGGGGCGCCAGTGAACTGGGGCTCACCTTCACGTTGCAATAAAGATGGGGTAGTTACGTGAAGCACACTGCCCTAAACCTACCTGATCATTCATAATTATTCCATTCCATGAATGTCTGTAGATATGGGTGACCTCTAATAGGGAGAGGTAGGTGAGTGAGATGGTTCCCTGGCCCAAGCTTGGTCTCCAGAACAGCATCTCTGGGGAGCCTGTTAGAAAGGCAGACTCTGAGGCCCCAAGTTTAAAGTTTTGTGATAAACGTCATCATATTTCTATCTAGTCTCTGTGTCCTTGAGTACGTGTGTAGAACCTCAGTCTGAGATGGTGTTAACGTCACGAAATTGAGGCTGTTTGGCAATGTGAAGCCCTGGCGCAGAGTCCCCCTCACTCTCCCCAGCGCCTCAGGTGAAGGCCTTTCTCCAGTTTTAAAGAGGTGATGAAGAAAGGAGACTAACCACTGAAAGGGGAGGGTGTATAAAGACCGATCACGCGTGGGTGGTCTTGTTGGAGTATTTGTCTCAGTTCTCAGCTCCAGTTGCTTGGAGAAGAGTGTGAACCCTAACCACACTTTTCTCAGACATTTCCAAACCGACTATGCATTTTTTTCTGCCCAAAGTTCTGGTCGAACCTGCCAAACCACAGTGCACTGAGTGGCGTGTAGAGTGGGGAGGGTGCTGTTCTGGAAAGTTCTGAGCTCATATGCCCAGTTCCCCTCTTTCTTGGCGGTTCTTGGTTTTTTTTGTTAGAGGGCCCTCGGGTGTCCTCTGCATATCTCCTTACCCATGAAATCCTGGATCTAATGGGATGCATCTAATCCAGTGGTTCTGAAGCAGGGGTGAGTTTGTACACAGCGGACATTTGGTAATGTCCAGACACCATTTTGATTGTCACCACTGGGAGTAGGTGCTATTGGGACATTGTGAGTAGAAACCAGGGATGTTGCTAAATGTCCTATACTGCACAGGACAGTCCCCCACAATGAAGAGGTTCCAGCCCAAAGCGTCAACGGTGATGAGGCTGAAAACCATGATACAACCAGCCAGCACATAGGACAGTGAAAGGAGAACAGAACAGTGCCTAAGAGCCTGTGCTGTGAAGTCAGGTGGCTTCACTGGAGTCCTGAACCTACCACTTCCCGGTTACCTGACTTGGGATTAATCACTTAACTCCTCAGAACCTCAGATTTCCACCTGTAAATTGAAATAATAACAACAGCTACCATTCTAAGGTCCCTCTGAGAATCGAATGAATACATAAATTACTTGGTCCAGCGCTTGGCACAAAGCAGAAGTTCAATAGTAGACATTATCATTTCCGTGGCAAATTATCTGGGTCTTTGTGTGTGGACTTGAGTCTCACCCCTGGCAAAGTTGAGACGTTGGTCCACCTTGCTTTCTCCTTAAATCCACCTTGGGGATGCCTTTCCCTGAAATTCATGCTCTCTTTAGCCCACATTTCATCTCTCTCTCCCTCCCCAAAAGAATCTGCCCCAGTCAGTTTCCCAGATTCACCGCCAACCAATCCTGCTTGACCTCCGCCCTCCTGGTGACATCCTCTTCTCTCAGTTTCTTTTTCCCTCCTCCCTCTTCGGCTGCTTGGATTGTAACAGAGCAACCTACTTGGTATTGCGGGCAGAGTCTGAAAAGAACTGGAAGGAAGCCCTTAGAACTCATCAAGTGCAACTGTTCACAAACATATTGGTTTTGAACAGAGGGACTTCTTTCACAAAAGAAAATGTCACAGAACCTGTGTGTGTGTATGTGTGCATATGTGTGTACACACACGTATATGTATATACAGTCATGCATCGCTTAACGACGGGGATAGGTTCTGAGAAATGCGTTGTTAGGAGTTTTCTTCGTTGTGAGACTATCACAGAGTGCACTTACACAAACTTAGATGGTGTAGCCTACTACACACCTAGGCTCTATGGTATTAATCTTATGGAACCGCTGTCATATATGCGGTCCGTCCTAGATCGAAACATCATGTGATACATGACTGTACATACATATATACACATAGAGACACACGTATCTGACCAACAGGAAGCCCCAGTTGGAGGAGGAGTAGGTTCCCCACCCCAACCCACCAAGCATGGCAGACTTGATGTCCCCCCTCATCTTTCTCACTTGCACGGGTCCCTAAGACCCTTTACGAAGTTCTAGGATTCGGTGCAGTCCAATCTGTAGGTTTGACAGAAGAACAAATGGAGATTTGAAAGAAGATAGGGCCTGTTCTTTACTCGAGGTGAACTCCCAGCATCCCCTACCTGTCATCTTTGCCTCTCCCCACTGGATACGGGCCGAACTGATGCTTGTGACAATCAGCTCAGGTCCTCCACCCAGGGGTTGGAAAGCATGGACAGGGCAGAGGAGGGAGCCTGGGAGAGCAGGTGAGCTGAGGTCCAGATTCCAAGTCAAGGCGGCCAGTCCATCACCACATACGCTAGTCCTGGGTTATCTCAGAGCCTCAGTTTCCACATCTGTAAAATTGGGCTAATAAGCACCGCCCACCTCACTGGTGAGAGGACCAGAGGAGAGAGAGGATTAGGTTTGGCGTTGTAAACTGTGAAGTGCAGTCCTGATATACAAGACAGGACAAAAGTTGCATTTCTGTCCCTGATCTCCAAAGTCCATGCCTCATGGGGCCAGAGGGGGATGGATATGAGTGGAGGGGGCTGGGTGGGGTCTGTGGCAACCTGAAGAACATGGGCCCCCTCTAAAGAGGGCATGACCACTCAGCACCAGCCATTGTTGCTTTGCAGAATTAAGGACCCAAGATGGCAGGATCTTCCCATTTTTCAAGAGAAAGGAACAAAAGTACAGATTTTTATGTGACAGTACCTAATTTTTAAGTGTTAGCATTTAATTTGAAAATTTAAAAAGTAAATAAAACCCATCTACAAACCAAATTCAGCTCACGGCAGCCACTTGGCAACCTGAGTGTGATGAGCTTAGCCCATGAGGCCCCAGGTCATGGTACCGAAGGGAATGTGACCTCGGGAGGGTCGGCTTCAGGAGGTGAGTAATGGGAGGGGGGCACTGTGTAAACCAGGACAGGCACACGAAGGCATCCCGGGTCAAGTAGGGGCAGAAAGGCTAACTGTTCCCGGGGGCCAGCCTGAGTCAAGGGCCTAGAAACCTGAGAAGCTGGTTCCTGGATGTGAACCCGGCTCTTGTGCTTAGTGGCTATGTGAAGTTGCACAAGGCACTCTTCTGAGTTTCAGGTGCCATGTCCATGGGGCTAATAGTACTGACATCACAGGGTTTGCAGGAAGATGATTTGAGATCACGCAGTGTCAGAACAATGCCCGGCACGTTTAATTTGTCAGGAAGGAATAACTATTTTGCGGGTGTTTTGTCATCCGCCTCTACCCTAGGTTGTAAAGGTGCAGAGAAGAATAGACACGGCCAGTCTTGAGGAGTTTGTGGTGTAATCACAGCATCAAGTATTTACAAGGTGGTGACTGGGAATTGCCAGTCTTAGGAGACTAGCTCAGGATTCGGGCAAATCGGAGACAGAGTTCTGATCCACCACTTACTAGTGAAGAACTTGATTTCAGTGACTTACGGTCACTGGGCTTCCTCCTTTGTGGTGTGATGATAATGGGGTCAACTTCACAGGGTGCTGTGAGGACCAGGTGTGATCACAGCCATAAGACCCGTCACATGGATGAGGCTCACAGGGCAGGGAACTGATCAGAGGGACAGAGCAGTCCTCCAATCCAGTTCTGGCTGATCCTGAGCCCAAGCTTTCAATATGCCACAGTGTCCTGGCCATCATTGTATTCCCAAAGACTAACGCAACCTACTAATACTCAATATATGTTGTTGAGTGAATGACTGAATGCAACTACCACCACTCAAAATAGTAACAATAACTCTTTTCTAGCACTTACTATGTGACGAATACCATTCTAAGCATTTTACATATACTAACATTTAATCTTCAGAACCACCCTGTGAATCTCCATTTCACCAATGGTAATATTAGGGTGCAGAGGGTTAAGCAACTTGACCAAAGTCACACAGCTAGGAAGTGGCAGATCTGGGATTCAAAATCCAGCAGTCTGATTCCAGTGATAAACTACACTACATTACACTACACTATATACTATCTACTATATACTGTACTATCCTATATTATACCATGCTCTATATGCTATAGTACATTATAGTTTGTATGTGCTGTATATACAATATATACACACCCTATATACAATATTATTATAATACACTACACTATACTTACTATACATACTACACTATATATACTATATTATATATTATGCTACCCTATCCTATACTATATATACTCTACTATACTATATTATACTACACAATACCATGTATATATATACTATACTACATATACTTTTCAATAGTATATTACACTACCCTACCCTATACAATACTATTGTACTATATATACTATATTTACTGTACTATACTACCCTATATATGTGTGCTATATATACACATATAATGTATACTATGCTGTACGTACTTTGCCATATTATAATATACTGTGCTGGGCCGGCCCCGTGGCTTGGAGGTTGGGTGCGCGCGCTCTGCTACTGGCAGCCGGGTTCAGGTCCTGGGCGCGCACCGACGCACCGCTTCTCCGGCCATGCTGAGGCCGCATCTCACATACAGCAACTAGAAGGATGTGCAGCTATGACATACAGCTATCTACTGGGGCTTTGGGGGGGAAAAAATAATAATAAATAAATAAATATACTGTGCTATATTTACCATACTAGACTTCACTATACAAATATATATATTATATATACTATACAATATAGTCTATATTATATTATTCTATATTATACTATCCTATGCTACATTATACTACCCTATACTATGTATATATACTATACTATATATATTCTACTATACTATATATTTTACTACTCTATACCATATATATAGTACTGTACTATACTATATAAACCATCTATACTCTATATATACTTTACTGTACCATATATACTATCCAGTATTCTACTATACTACCCTACACTATATATACTACACTATAAAATAAGGCCAACAATAATTGTACACCTGGTACATGCAGCAACATGGATGAATCTCAGATCCATTACGCTGCATGAAAGAAGCCAGACTCAAAGGCTGCGTACTCTGTGGTTCCATTGAGATGATGTTTTGGAAAAGGCAAAACTCCCAGGATGGAGAACAGATCAGTGGTTGCCAGGGTCTGGAGGTGGGGGCGGGGTTGGCTACAAAGAGGCACAGGGGGATTTGGGAGATAATTGAACTGCTCTATATCTTGATTTTGGTGGTGGTTACATGACTATTTGTGTTGGCCAAAGCTCATAGAACCGTACATAAAAAGGGTTAATATTACTGTATATAAATTATACTTGACAGAAAAGGTAAAATAATAATCATAACAATAGTAATCACAGTCCTCGACTCATCGGTTTGTTCACCCACATTCAGTCCACGTGAAGGACTCCTGCTCTGTGCTGGGCACTTGTTGGGCACCCGGGATATGGCAGACAGAATCCACGGAGCTTTCGTTCTGGTGGAAACAGATGTTAGACAAGCAACGTAGATCATAAGATCATCTCCGATGGTGATGTGTTTGATAAGAAAGTTAAACAGGGCAATGTGGTCTGCAAGTGACTCGAGAGGGAGACTAAAGTGAGCTGTAATTATGGAAGGTCTCCACACCCCGGGCGCTGTTCTCAGGGCATTACAAGTATGAACTCACTTAATCTTATATGAACAACCCTCTGAGATGAATTTTAAAGATGAAGACAGTGCAACACAAAGAGTTAAATAACTTGTCCGAGATTTCCCAAAGCTAGAAAGTAAATATAACTGGGCGTTGAACTCGGGCATCTGCTTGGAGATCATTCTCTTATCCACCACCCACGAATAAGGTCTATTTACTTTGCACAGCACTTGGCACAGAGTAAGTGCTAAATAAATGACAGTTGTCGCTGTTGCTGTAACAGATCTTCATCAGGATGCAACGTCTTTGTGTTTTTTTCCAGGGACCAAAGCGGATGTTGGATGCTCAAGTGCAGACAGACCCCGTATCCATCGGACCTGTTGGCAAATCCAAGTAAACAAATCACTACAGTCCCCACCAAGTCCTCCTGCCACCAGGATGTCTCCTCCCCACTCCATCTCCTCCCCAAACCCACTCCATGTATATATTTTTTCTTCTGATGGCCATCAAATGAAATTCTGCCTACAAAATAAGCCTGAGCTGTTGTATATTGAGGTGTATTATTTACGTCTCTGGTCAAGTCTTTCCCGGTAAATAGCTGTAAAGATGGTTTAGCAAGTTAATTAGTAAGGTCAGAAGAGTTGGTTGCCAAGCAGGGGAGGGAGGGGACGGAGGAAGGCATTCTGGTTAAGTTATGAAAAATGGCAGTGACGAGTAAGTTGCAGAAGAAAAATGCCTGGTGGAAGGAATTACGTTTTGTAGTAAATACGTGCTCATCCTCTAACCTTTTAGAGGAGAGACGAAAATCTGTTTGTTTAAGTTCACATTTCAAGGAGGGAGAACATGGGCTCGGCGCTGGGAGGTTGCCAATTTCCTGGAATGGAATGTGCGGGGAATGAAAAGGGAATGAATAAGAGTCGTTTTTCAAATAGGGTCCTTGAAAGTGGTTGACGAGAGGGAAAAGATTGACTGGAGAGGGCTTGAGATGATTTGGGAAAACAATTGCTTTTTTAGGCTCAGCGACAAGGGCGAAGATTACAACTTCCTAAAAAACAATGCAAAACAAAACAAATGAAGTTGCAAGCTTATTACGCAACACAAGGGGGCGCTGAGGGCTCCATGTTAATCCTTCAACTGGTATCCCTAACAAAGATTTGGTCTCTGCAATCTTACATTATTAATGTTTCTCAGATGGCCGAGGGGCTTGCTTCATCTGTTCTGTCTGACACTTATCTCGAGTCTGTCTGTAATTTCCTAATGTTCTCAGGATGTGCTCTGATAAAACCCTTCCCGTAACCCCAGTTAATAAAAATTTACAGAAGATTATTCAAATACCTGAGTTGTTTTTAATACTTGTACAGAGGAGTAAATAGGTCCATGAGCCTATTAAAATGTAATTCAAAGTAGCAAAGATTGACTGATATCATGTATACTGTATCTTCCTTTTTCTGATTTAATAAAAAAATACATTTACATCTAAAGCATCTTTTAATTGTCAACTTGTAAAGCAGGTCTCTCCTACTCTGTGTCTGAGATGCTTTATCTCCCACAGTATGAAATCAGTGCTCTTCCTCTAGCTTCTCTTCTCCCCCAGATCTTCCTAGATTTCCTTGTTTATGAGCACACACATCTACAAAGTGTGTGCGTGTGTATGTGCATATACACACAGGCACATTATAAAAGTACTGTCTTAGCCCAGGCTCCCTAGAGCAGAGCCTGAGACAGGGATTTGGATGCACATGATATGCTGAGGGAGGGCTCCTAGAGAAAGGGAAGAAGAGAACAGGACAGGGAAGGAGCTGAGCAAGGGCTGGTCTCAGCTGGAGGGGAATTTTGTCCTGATCCCCCCGGGAGGCTCTAGAGCATGAACTGCACCACACAGTTGGTTCTACCTTGAGGCAAGGGCGCCAGCCTTTGCATCCTTGGTGGTGAGTCATAGGCCACCCTGGGAGGTGGGGAACAGGCAAGCTGCTCCCATCAAGCTGAGAAGCTGGATCCCTTAGCAGCTGGAGGACGAGTGCATCTGCAGTGTTTACTGCAGATACACACACGTATATTCAGATATGTATTTATACCACGTAGACACACTTTCATACATGTAAACATACACTGCATGCAGGAATAGACAGATACGGGGACACATTCGTATTTATATACTACATACCGGAATAGGTAAATGCATATACACACTCATATTCACACACACACAAATAGATACATGTAACTAACACAGATCCACGCATACACACTGGCTCACACAAATCCATCCCATGTGCAAACCATCACATACTGATCGGAAATAAACATTGAATATACTCTCCTGACAAGTCTGCACCTTAGGCAAATAAAACCATGGCTTTGGCAACAAGGTGTTTGGGGAAAAACTAATATCTCTAAAAAACCAAATTTGGGGGGCCCTTTGCTGCTGGGGCCTGCTAGCTCCCAGTGTGAACTGGCTGAATGCTGGGTTTCAAATAAAGACCAGAGGTCTTTTCCTTGCAGCTGGGTCAGTTTCTTCAGACCTCCTGCCCAAACTTGGAGATTACTCAGTGTCCGTGACTCACCCACTTGAGACAACCTCATGTCACTTCATGTCCGAATGCTTAACTTGGCACAAATCGGGAAAAAACCCTTTGGGGGAAGCCCTTGGTGGGGGGGGACTCTCCCTGCTCGCACGCCATCATAGAACGTGGGATGATTCAGGAAACCAGGCAGCTGGTTATTCCTTTGTCTCCAAACACCAGGGGGTTGCCTGGTCCAAACACCAGGGGGTTGCCTGGTGCGACCTTTGGTGAGCTCGGGCCACGCTAGACCATTGAGAAAGGCGACAGTATCATTTCCAGGTTTCACCTCACTGGGCTCAGGGGCTTTTTGCCCTGATGAGAAACGCCCCCAGGCCAGACTGAGTCACTAACGCAGAAGGACCTCTCCCACCCCCCGCCTCCCCAGAAAAAAATATAAAAATTTTTAAAAAGAGGTTGTTTGCTGAGAATCTCACTGCAAAGTATGCCAACAGTTTCTGTAACTGGTTTCCCATCTTCCTAGCCAAAAAAGAGAGCAATCTTTTAATGAAATTGCCTGTTTGTTTTTTAAAGGCAAGAAAATCTAAGCCAGAGCAGACTCAAAAAATGACTTATTTGGAGGATTCTTAATTCAGTCGTAGCCTAAGAAGCAAGTTAAAACTGCATTTTGGAGTTTTGTGGGTTTTTTTTTTTTTTTTGAGTTGAAAGCCCATTTCTGATGCATTTACAGTAAATACTAACTTCCATGCCTCATGCTGAACTCGTGTGGACACAGAGCAGACACTCTCCAGGTGAGCTCAGGAAAACTTCTGGGACATGGATTTACAGAGGGACTGAAGTTCCTCAAAATACGGAGCCCAGAAATGCCATTCAGACAGCAACACTTGCACACAGCAAAACATTAACACCCTGAAACGGAAAGAGAAATCAAGTTGTGGGGGAGGGGCAACGGTGACCTTTTTTCAATTTACAAACTCATTTACTTATTGACTTATTTATTTTTAGGTGCACAGAGAAGTGCGTCTTCTTCAAGGTCAAGAAGAAGTGGCCTTTTCCAAGAATTGAGCTATTGAACTGAAATGGCCGCCATTGGGAAAAAAAAAACTGCTTTCCAGTTACAGCTGACGGTGACTTTTTGACTGATACCCATAAAAGAATTCATTCAAAAGCGTAGTTGTTCTCAGGAGCCCAGGAGGTCCCTCATGAATCCATCATCTTGGGGCAGGGGATATATACCCAAAGAAATGCCAAAAAGGGAAGAAAAAGAGAAAGAAAGTGAAATTCTTGTGTTTTTGTTGTACCCCCTCGGCTCTCTAAACAAATTATCAGGGATTTAAACACACACACAAACACACACACACACACTCTGGATTGTCCTTGTTTGTTTGCAAACAGTCCAGATTTAAATTAGATTCCAAGAGACTAGAATCTGTGTCCTGCTGGCTCCTTCTATAAGTGCCTGGAAGGGAGCAGATTTCTACCCACTGGACCTGACAAATGTTTATTTCTCATGTCAAAGAGCTCCAAGTTGATCTTAAGGTTTAAAAAATAAAATCAGCTCGCCTACCTCCCTGAAAGAGAAGGAAAGGAAAATGATTTCAATGATTAACTCACCCAAGTTGCAAACGCAGGAAATGCGCTTTGCAGAAATGTCAGATGATAAGGGTTGATTTTAACCATCCTCCCAATGTCCCTTTTTAAGCCTTTTAAAAAAGGCAATTCGCACGGTGAGTAGAATCAGGCTCCTCTGTGGTCTAGATCTTGTTCACTCTATCAGGGAAAATAAAGTGGCACGGGCCCACTGGAAATTACAGGCTCCATTAGGAAGAAAAGAAATTACTTACTGAGCAGCAAATTGTGTAAATTTGTAATTCAGATCTTTAGTGCTGGCCTGAATGCCGTCAGGATCCAGCCCTTTGCATAAATTGGTTTTCTGGGGAGTTTAACTCTTTCGGCTCTGTTTGCCTTCCCCAGAAAGTTGCTCCTTCTAGCCTCTCCATCTCCTGGCCCTTTAACTTGCTTAGCAGACATAGCAACCCATGCAATTTCACAGAAGTAAGGACAATAATAATAATGCCTTACATTATCACACTTTACAGTTTATAGAATGCTTTCTGAATACATTATCTAATTTAAAGCTATATGCTTCTAACTGAACTTAATTGCCTCTTTTGTGACATCTTATTCAGAGGGGACTGGCATGCACCTGTATGGCTTTTTTTTTTTTCCCCAAAGGAGCGCTTCGTGACAAAATGGCCCCCAGCTGCTTTTCTGGTAGTTGTCGCTGCTTACATGTTTACTCTCACTGAAAGATGTTTTTGTTTAAATCCGGCCACATGGGGGAGTTCCAGGACCTAGGGTCCTACAATCTCTAGCCAGGCCCTTTTCCCTGACTGCCTAGCAAGGAGGTTGGGCCAAAGAAGCTCTTAGGAATGTGTTTGTTGATTAACTTCTAGAAAGCGGTCAAGTTTAACGAAGAGAACTAGAACAAGAGGGCCAAACTGGGCAAGTCAATTGCCTTCTGTGATTCCCTGCCCCGCTAGTCAAAGATAAAGTGGGTTGGTTTGTTTTTCCATTCTTATCAGCTCAGTCTTGGAAGAAGCTTAAGGAAGCATAGCGCGATGGCAAACCACTTAAGTCGGTGTCATTGCAAAGTATTTCAGTTATCCTTGCCAACCCATCACGCTCCACCGAGCAGCCTTACCTCTCAAGTCTCCACACCCAACCAGAGGACAAGTGACTTAACCTCTCAGTTTCCTCCCTAAACAATGGGATAATAATAGTGCCTACTTCATGGAGGTGCTGTGAGCATGGAGTGAGATGAGCATGCCAAACAGTTGGTGCAGTGGCTGGCACATAATAAGCACTTAGTAAAGGAGAACTATTATATCATAGGGGACTTTCAGCACCAAGTAACAGAAAACTCCTACTCAAATTGGCTAATAATAACAATAATAACAATAGGGATAGTCATCATTTCATATAACAGGTATTATGTCACAGCGTGGCTCTGAATCTCTGGGACTCTGCTCTGCCGTGTTCCATGAGTTGACTTTATCCTAAGACCAGGATGACAAATGATGGCTGCAGTTCCAGACAAGGGGATTAACTTTACCATAATCAGTTTCGATTTATCCTTTTGGTCATATCAATATTGAAAAGGAAATTATAATGAGGCAATCAACAATAAAGCAATTATTAATATTAATATTTTTAAGGTTGGCCATTCCCCAAACCAACCATGCCCTTTCAGTTCAGACTGAGGGGATTTGTGTAATCTGAAGCTGGGCCATTAGACTGTGAGCTCAACATCAGGGGCCTTCTTGTCTGTCTCATTCACTGCTCTATCATCAATGTCTAGTACTATGCCTGGACATAGTAAATACTCAATAAATATGGGCTAAATGGACAAATTGATAGATAAATATTCTATGGTCACATCCATTGGTGAGTCAGTTGCTTTACGCTCTAGTATGAGTTTATTTTAGCACCGAGTGTTTGATCACTTGTAACCAGATAGCTACCCTCCCCAGGTGCCTACCCCAGTGGTTCTCAAAGTTGGTCCCATAATGACCAGCATCACCTGAGAACTAATGACAAATGCAAATTCTCAAGCCCCGCTCCAGACCCACTGGATCAAAAACCCTGGGGGTGGGGCCTAGCAGTCCGTTTTAGCAAGCCCTCCAGGTGGTTCTGATGCAGAGAAAATTTGAAAACCACTGGTCCAGGTAGAGCTACCACTTCACCAAGCACCACCTGAAAAAGACCAGCCCTGAAGATGCAAAGATAGTAACAGCTAATATTGGACCTTACAATATGCCAGGTATTGTGTGTCACATGAATTACCTTGTTTACTGCCCATCTTACAGATGAGGAAACTAAGGCTCAGAGAGCAGAAGGATCTTTGCCCAAGGACACATGTCTGAGCCAAGGTTGAAGCCAAGGTTGAAGCCCAGCCTAAGCTCATAAAGGCATGTTTTCATGTCTGTGGAAGAGATAGACAGGCGAAAAGACGATAATGATACAAGATAAGTAAACGCAGGGTGTTGTGGAACTCGGAGGAAGGCACCGCCACAAGACTACGGGGGATGGAGGTTGGCCATTTGAGGAGTTGACAGTTGAGCTAACTCACAAAGAATGAATAAGAGTTGGCCAAAGGGGTTTCCAGCAGAACAGGAAATGCGAAAGCCCAGAGTCCACAGAGAGAATGGCAAGTAGTTCAGCGTAGCTGGAGTGAGGCTGCGGGAGGACAGGTAAGACGGTGGAGGCTGGAGAGGAGGCACAGACTGGATCATCACAGACATGTAGTAAGGAGCCCATAGTAAGAAGTGTAAACTTTTTCCTGAAGGCAGCTGGGAGCCATGGAAGAGATCAGAGCTGGAGGGTGACACAGTCAGATTTGCATTTTGGTTACAGGTAGGATTTAATACAAACTCAATTTAATGAATATCCATTGGATTCATTGGGTGACCTGAACTGTCTACTAGATACAGATCTTCCTCGACTTAGGATCGGGGTACATCCCAATAAACCCACTGTAAGTCAAAAATATCATAAGTAAAGATGCATTTAATACACCTAACCTACTAAACATCATAGCTTAGCCTCGCCTACCTTAAACGTGCTCAGAACACTTACATTAGCCTACAGTTGGGCAAAATGAACAAAAAGCCTATTTTATAATAAAGTGTTGAATATCTCATGTAATTTATTAAATACTGTACTGAAAGTGAAAAACAGAATGGTTGTCTGGGTACAGAATGGTTGTAAGCGTATCGGTTGTTTACCCTCGTAATTGTGTAGCTGACGGGGAGCTGCACATATCACTAGCCGGGTGGGGGAGATCAAAATTCAAAACTCGAAGTACAGTTTCTACTGACTGCATATCACTTTTGCACCATCATAAAGTCAAAAAATTGTAAGTCGAACCATCATAAGTGGGGGACCATCTATATTATAAAGTATAATCATTTTCTTTTTAAGTACCTTTAAAGAGTATAAGAAATATCCACATAGATAAAACCCCCAAATGGCTTTGGTCCTTAACAGGATGCTTAAATGCTTATTTCCAAGTGTCATATATGTGGATTTGGAATTTGGCTGCACGATCCACCCAGATGATCCATACCTATGACCCAAGGCTGTGAGATCTTGAGCAAGTTACTTCACCTCTCAGAGCCTTAGTTTGGTCTCTGTAGAGCGGGAGTCATAATGGTTAACTCTCTCAGGGAGTTGCTGAGAAGAGTAAATGGGACAATGCATTTATGGCTTGTGAGTACCGTGCCCAGCAAGCAGTAAGCACTCAGTCAGCATCATGATGAGGATGCAAATGACATCTGCTCAAGGTAGAACATACGTCTTCTCTTTCATGCGCTCAAAGGCCATCCAATCTTTGGGACATCCTTAAACTGTGTCCCAGTCTTTCTCCATCTTGGTAACCAGGTGGCTGGCTGGCTCATCCAAGAAAAGAGAAAGGAGGGAAGAGAGAGGAAAAAGAAAGATGTTGATTTTCCCTTGGGTCCATCCCATTCTAAAGTAAAGTAGAATTTCTGGGGAGGGGCCTCTGTCTGCCTTTGACTGTCCTTGGTTGTATCTACTTATAATATGAGCCAGGTTGCCATAGTAGCAGATGCTGTGGATGCCCCGCCTCATTCCCCTTCAGCCCACCTCTGAGTTACCTGCAGTACGAATAGCCTCCCACCTCAGTGATCTCTCCGTTATGTGCTTTTCTTCTTGATGGCTTTCTCCAGAGGCTGTGAGAACTTATCAGCCCACGTATAGGGCATTCTGGAAATGCCTGAAATTTTATGCCCCGAAGGACCACCCTCATCCAATAAGGGATGGAAATTGACAGATCAATATCTCAGTTTCCCCATCTCTCAGAGGGATGATTTTGAGGTGCCTTCTACATGTTCCCACTAGGGTCCCCAGCAAGCCTGAACCCTAGCTGCCCACAGTGGTAACGTACCAGTGGACACACTCTCCCTTGTTTGTGCTTTCTGAGATCACTTCCCAAATAAACGATTTTCATCTAACTTCTTCTCCCAGGGTCTGTGTCTAAGACACACATGTCTGGGTCTCACTTAGGGTTCTGTCAGGAAAACCTAGCTTGTGCCAAGAAGTTCAAAAGGGGGACATTAGATGAGCACTAGTTTTAAAAATGCTGGAAGAGGGGCCGGCCTGGTGGAGTAGTGGTTAAGTTCACGTGTTCCACTTCAGCAGCCGGGGGTTCGCCGGTTCGGATCCTGGGCGCGGACCTACTCACTGCTCATCAAGCCATGCTGAGGCGGTGTCCCACTTAGAAGAGCTACAACTCTACGACTATGATACACAACTACGTACTGGGGCTTTGGGGAGAAAAAAGAAAAAAAAAAGAGGAAGATTGGCAAGAGATGTTAGCACGGGGCCAATCTTCCTCAAAAATAAATAAATAAATAATAAATGCTGGAAGAGCTGAAAAGACAAGCACGTGACAAGGAGGCCTCCCAGAGACTAGACACAGAGGCAAGCTGCAACTACCATGGAGGTCAGACAGACAGAAGAGGTGACGTTACCAGAGCAGGGAGCCCGGAATCCTGTGGGAAATGGAGCGCCACGGGGCAGTGGGGGAAGCTGGCTGAGAGTAGCCGGGACCAGAGTGGGGCTATCCCGAAGCTTCCTGTCTGCTGACAGGAGGGCACTGGACAAATATCTCCACGCCAGCGCCTCCCACTGGCTGCACCCAACCAGAAGACAGTTGGCAATGGCCCCTGGGAAATGCAGTTTGAAGGGAACCATGGAAAGTGGAACTAAGAGTCAAGAGGCGAATGCCTAGCACAATCTGAGGCCCTAACGTGAGAGGAAAAAAAATCAGAAAGCCACTTTGGTTAGGGCCCCACCCCCCACCCTGGATCTAAATAAAAGAACATGTATATTATGGTCCCAGCGACAACCCTGTCACCTTCTTTATCTTCAGAAAAGAGTCGTGGTTAAGAACACAGGCTCAGGGTCCAAAGGCCTTGGTTGGAATTCCAAGTCACTTAACTTCTTCAAGCTTCACTTTCACGTCCATAAAATGGAGATGATAGTGGCATCCACCTCATGGAGTTGCTGTGGGATTTAATGATATATTCCGTGCGAAGCAGTTAGCACTGTGCCTGGCACATAATAAGTGCCTAATAATGTTCATGCTTATCGGAACATTTTGAGATTCAACTGCTCTTTGAGTATCTGGCAGCCCATTAAAATTCCTGCTCAAACTTGTTTCTTCTCCTCTCTACCAGTCACCCCCCGCCCCCCACTTCAACGTCTAGAATCTGCCTCTGGTCTCTATTTCACTGTCTATAAAAAAAAAAATCTTTCCACTTTCACAGAAGTTCTGCCAGAACTGAAGAAAGAACAGCCTTCTCCTCCCCTCTTGGCTCACAACCCTCTCTCCGCACCCCCACCCCCTCCCTATCTTTGCCGGCCAGTTGTTCACAAGTAGCTTAGCAGTGTTGAGGATACAAAAACAGGAAATTATGCACCAGTCCTGACTAAGGCTAAAAACTCATGCACAAACCCTTCATCATACAGATTTCTTCAGCTCTCAAAAACGAGGGCCTTGAAAAATCAGGTCCCTTAGCCAAAATCTCTGGATTTGCTTAATCATTTCCTTTGCAAATTTATAACGTCTTTAACCATGAAGAAGAGACGGTGAGAAAGAGGGAGGCGGGAGTTGAAATGTTTTAAGTCAACCACAAGATAGGACAGGAAATTCTGGAATGGGGGGGTGGTGATTTTTCTTTAGTCCCTCAGTGCCACAGCAGCCTAAGATAGCAACTCTGGAAAAAATGACCATTCTAGGAGATTCTTTTGCTGTTGACTCTGACTCAGAGAGAAATGTTGTAGCCTTCTTCATTCAGGGGCTACATAGAGGATATTAGAGCAGAGAAGACTCCGAGACGCCCCCCTCGACCTGTGATTTGACTCAGGTAGCAAACATTTATTGATGCCTACTCTGCTGCTATACTGTATAGAGAGGGCTAAGATGCACTCCCAAACAGGCAACATAACGTCCCCACTTACTCAATGCCAGCCCAAAGTTCAAGTACCTACTGGAGGCTGCCAACTACGAGAATCTAAAGTGGGTGAGCCAAAGCTGTTATGTTGTTAAATCTCTGAAAGACAATGATAAGTGGCTTCTTTTGCCCTTCCTTCTCAATTTCTGAGCTTTCCCTGGCAAATCAGAGCTATGTACTTTATTAATCCTTAAGGTAAATCATTGTCTTTACCACTGATTTTTATCTGAAACTAGGGCCCAATCCATTAATGTTGATCCAACATATAGAATGGAGTGGGATGGGATGGGAAGGGAAGGAATGGAACGGAACAGGATAGGATAGAATAGAATGGAATGGAATGGAATATCTCATGATGTGTTACAGGTAGTATTGATTAGTGAAAGGTTAGTTTTGATTCTGAGTATGTATATACAGATTCAAGATGTATTTCTTACTATGGTTTATAATCAGAAAAGCTTAAAAGTCTCTGGTCTTTAGTATAGTTTAGTGGTTAAAAGTGTGTGCTCTGGAGTCTACTGTCATGGGTTCAAATCTCAGTAAGTGTACTAGCTGTGTGAGATTGGACAAGTTGATTAACTTCTCTGGATCTCAGTTACCTCAAGGAAGTACAACATGACAAAGAGAAATATAAAATGTAATATTGGATATCAGTCTTTGAGGCTCTGGGGCCATTTATTTTCAGAAAATGACATTCTGTCCCCTGTATCTTTCCTTTGGCCCCAAACTGCTGCTAATCTTCTGGGGTCCACTCCTCTCAAGTAAAACTACTCCTTCTATCTTAATCTCTCTCCCTCTGATCGTCCCTCATTCCCTTAACCTCCAGTTGCTATCTCCAACATCGTCTGGGGAAAACCAAAGCCATTTAATACGTAAAACTTCTTTCTAGAAACATATCCAAATAGCTAGTTGCAGACCATCTCACGTACTGAAGACAACTACAAAAGTTAGACCAAAGAATTGGTCAGAAGGCATCCTGGAGCAGAGACACAATGTCCACTTAAATGGAAAGAGACTATGGGACTGGCAGTTGACTTTTCAACAGAACTGATGGAAGCCAAAAGATAAAACCCTTTAAAAAAAAATTAAGGGCTAAAAGAAAACAACTGCCAACCTATAATTCTACACCCAGTAAAAAATATCCATCAGAATTTAAGAGGAAATAAATATATTTTCAGACAAACAAAAGCTGAGTGAATATGTTGCCAGCAGACTCTAACTAAAAGAAAGACTAAAGAAAGTTCTTAGGGAGAAAGAAAATAATCTCAGATGGAAGAATAAAAATTTAGGAAAGAATGAAAAACAGCATAAGAATAAATGTGTTGGTAAATCTAAACGAATATTGACTGCATTAAAAGATAATAATAATGTCTTGTGGGGCTTAAAATATATGTAGAATTAAAATTTCTGGCAGCAATAGCACAAGAGGTAGGTAAGAAGAAAAAAGAATTAAACACATCCAAAGTTCATTGCCTTGCCTGAGAAGTAGCAAAGCACCGACTTTATTAGACTCTAATAAGTCAAGGATCATACTTGTAATCTGTAGGGTAATTTAAAAAGAAAAAGAAAATATGGAAATAATAAGCTAATAGAGAGGAGGAAAAAATAATATTAAAAAAGACCTCATTAACTTAAAAAGTGACAAAGGAGAGAAAAGGGAACTCATAACAGATGGAACTAATTGAAAACAACTACTAATATGTTAGTATTGTGTTAGTAATGAATTAGTAATTACATTAAACATAAATGGATTAAATACTCCAATTAAAAGAAAGATTGTCATACTAAATGAAAAAACAAAAACCCAACTATATTCTGCTTACAAGAGACAAACCTTAAGTATAAGTATACAAAAAGAATGAAAATAAAAGGATGGAAAAAGATATTGCATGCATGAACTAACCGAAAGAAAACTGATTATTACTCCAGTATCAGATGCAGTAGATATTAAGATAAGAAGCAATATAATAGATAAAGATGTTTTATCATAACAAAAATGGTCAGTCTCATCAGAAAGATAGCACAATTCTAAATCTACAAACACTTGCTCATATAGCCTCAATATATATATAACACAGAAACCACCAGATCTAAAAGGAGAAATAAAGAAATCCACAATCATCACAGTAGGCTTTAACATTCCTCTATTGGTAACTAATAAACAAGCCAACAAAAATAAATCAACAGGAACAGAAAAATTTTGACCAATACTATTTACGCATTTGACCTAACTGACATTTATAGAAGAAAGCAACCAATAAGTGAAGAATATATATTCTTTTTCAACTGTACATGGAATATTTACCAAAATTGACATGTGCTGGCCTATAAAGTAGGTCGCAAATTTAGAACATGGGGCGGGCAGGATTTGCTGTTGTATTGCATGTGCGTATGCAAGAAAGAGAGGAGCCCAGGTTGAGATGAAGAGCTCAGTGCTCTGAAGTCAAGTGACTGATTCACGCTGCATAGTTAGCATTGTGGAAAGACAAGGGTGTGTGTGTGTGTGTATGTGTGTACGAAGCAATCATAAGGTAGTCAGGAGTATTTATATGTGTGAGTCAACCTGGGAGTGAACCTGTGTCCAACTGAACATGAAGCAATTATTCAAACTTGGTTTCTGGAATATTCCCAGGGTGAAATAATTTCCTGTTTTTATCACCAGCTTCTCAGTTTACGTTTTTGCTTGTCTTGTGAACTGGGTTGGAATCGTCTGTTTCAATTTGGAAGCATGGGCACACAGAAAAAACTCTATAAAAGTCTCACGGAGTTGACAGACACTGTGAAAAAATGAAATGGACAACCCAATTCCTGGCCCCTTTTATTAAAGTGGGATTGGTTTACCCATAAATTGATTGAGTGTCAGCTGTGAGTCTGGGTTTGGGGGAGCAGTAAACAGGAAAAGCAGAGAACCCTCCAGTATAACTGAGGAGGCATCCACTCCAAAGGCCAAAACACACTGCAATACTGTAGGAAATCCCACATGCATAATTGTGCTGTGTACCCTTGTGTGATATGTTTGGAGCAGTAGTTAAGAACATTCTGGAACTGAGTTCTCCTACAAACTAGCTCTAAGACATTGGGCTTGATATGAAACATCGCGTCATGTCTCAGTCTCTTCACCATAAAATGGGAATGATGTTATTGATAATACCATCATTATAAAAGTAAATCAGATAATATACACAGACCACTCAGAGCAGTGCCTGGATTAAGTTAGCACAAAATTAGCATTTGCAACTTTTATCATGATACTATTTCAAACATTTCTTTCCCTTTTTTAATTATGAAACCATAATTTTTTTTAAATGTTAGAGGAGAATAAACGTAAAACAGTCCATCGTAATCCCATGTCTCTGATTCAATCTTCTTTTTACATAGTCCCTGCAAATATTTTTTTATATTGATCATTTCATAGTTATGAAAGTGCCTGGCATATAGCAGGTGCTCAATAAAATGCATACGGACTGCCTGATGGTCCAATTCAATGCAAACTATTTTGTTTTACTATTTGTGTACCTAAGTCATAATTATATTACATAATATTGTAATATTATAATTATATCATATACATTCATTTTCCCTTATGTTTTTTCATAAGTTGCATGATTACAATTTTGATGGCTCCAGGATATCTCGTTGTGTCTATGTGCAAGCCATTTCTCTTTTGCTGTCCTCTTGTACGTAGAATTACTACAGACCACGCTACTTTAGACACCACCACAGTGAACAGTTCTAAATACCATGTTTTGCCTTTTTTGTAAAATTTCTTAAGACAATTATAGAATATGAAATTAAACACTCCAAGCTAAACATTTAGTTAGCTGAGCAGGGAGCCCAAAAAGATTAAACCAAAACGAGATTCCTTCCAGAAGACAAGGTGGTAATAGAATGAACTCCACAAGATGATGAAATCATGTGGTGATCCTATTTTCATTTTAAAGCATTGCTTTTCACTCTTTCAAAAAAATCATATTAAAACCACAACTCCCCCAACACAGATCAAGAAGAGGTATGAGCATTTTGATGTATTCGTGAACAAAAACAAATACAAATTCACCTTTAGTAGATATACATAGGAAAGATCTTATCAGACCTCTGGTTAATTCAAAGATTGGCTTTAAAAAGTTGCAGAGAAAGATTTTTGGCTACATACTATGTTTCCTGAAGCAGCCCTCCCCCAAATCTTATGATGTGTTTGGTGGGTAAACGTCTCCCTGTGGTGCTGGGGAAGCAGAGAGGAAGGATGAGTGACAGTCATCTCCCTAAGTGAGAGGCACTTACCTAGTGCTGCAGAGACAGCCAGCTGCACATTGATGCTCACTTCTCATAGCGATGATGGGTGACTGCAAGCAGGGTGGTCCACAGTGGTGTCTCCGGAGCCAGGCAGCCATGGGCATCAAAAGCGGCTTCGCCAGTTGCTACCCTTGTGACCACAGGTAAGTTAGTTACTGAGCAAGGCAGGGCTCAGTCCCAAGTCTCCCTGCCTCCAAAGTCCCTGGGCTTCCACACATAACGCTACTCTCTCCAGACTGGTTCTTCTCCTATTTTGGTTGATTCCAAAGTCACTGGAAATGGGAAGCATGAAAGTGGAGAGGCCAAGAAGAAGGCTATTGCCGTCACTTCTGGAGAGACGATGTAGCTTAGATCAGCGTGGTTGCTGAAGAGATGGCAAGAAGAGGCTGTTTTCAGGACTTATTTGAATAAAACATGACAGGATAATATAATCTATGTGAAACCTGGTCATGTTCCTGAAAGGGGCCTTAGGCACACTGCCTGGAAGGAAACAGTGCTCAACAGATTGGTTCATTGTCTTCAGGTCGATAACCAGCCTGGAACTGGGATGCTTGACTTTTCACAGGAAAATCTGCAGATTAAAAAGATTAAACTCTTTTTAATTCTCCCCAAACTGTCCTTTCTCATTCCATCCCCTGAATTATGGTCATAAAGTAGAGTGAGAAGAAAATAAAATTAGACAACCTGAGAATAAAAACACTGATTCAATGATTGTTATGTGTCCACTCTAATGTGTTCTATTCCATTTAGTCTTCAAAGGAACCCAGTGAGGTGGGGATTTCCTCCCCTTTTTACACAGGAGAAAACTGAAGTACAAAGAAGTTACAGAATTTGCCAGAAGCCACGGAGCTGTTAAGTAAAAGAGCAAGGATTCCATATGGGTTTGTTTGATTCTGGAATTTTCAGGCTTACTCATGAGGCTGTGTTGCTTCCTGCCATGTTGGTGGAAAGGAGGGGGATTCAGCAGGGTGGCGAGGAGCAGCGTTCTTCTCTCTGCAGATTGCATAGCCCTTCCAGGGTCAGCCCAAGGAGACAGGGCCAAACCTCAGTTGCCAGCTTGTGTCTCCAGCCCATTTGAATTCTCTGTTTTCTCTTTTAAATTTAAGAACACTCAACAGGACTTGGGTTGGGAGGATGGAAGAGTTGACATCTGTCATCCAGCCGAGAAGCCGATCATTCTACATCCTTTTAACCACGTGGAAGTCTGACATTTGACATTTGGGCAAAATGGGAACAAAGTCTCCAAAAGGCTGCTTGGGGCCTGCCTGCCTGATTCCTTGCCAAACAGAAATCCTTCCTTGGCTGTCTTCCCTCATAAATGATTTTCAAACTACAGTTTTAAAAACAGTTCCTTTGGGGAATTACAAAAGCTATAATGTTTTCGATAGAAAATTGTTGTGTCAACAGAAATGCACGAAAAATAAAATCACCAATTTCCCCATCACCCAGAGAGAAGCACTGTGCACAATTGAGTGCTTTCCTTCTTTTTTTCCCTTATGCATATACACTTATTTTCGTAAGTGCCATTGGACTCAACAGCATAAACAGTTTTGTAGCACGAATTTTTTAAATCAAACATTGTATTACCAGCATTTCCCCATATTTTCAAATAAAAAAACTTGGAAAACATGATTTTTAATAACCACCTAATAATGTACCACAACGATTATTACAACATAGTTAATCACTTTTTTCATGGGACATTCCTTTGTATCCTATTTCAAGCTACATTTTCCCCATATGACTGTTTCACCTTTATAGAGAGTTTATGGTCCTATCCTACCAAACAACTTTAATTTCCCATCAAAATCCTTCTAGACTTTTCTATACCAGAAGAGTCAGAACACAAGTTATAGCTGCGATCTTGGCTCAGAAGTAAACACCAAGCTCTACTGTAGAAGCAATGCCCTGTAAGAAGAGGCCAAAATGCCTTTATTGAGTTTTTCAGTCACTCTAGTGAAAAAGCAACCAGCAAAGAACTTTGCCTTGACTCTAACCCCCTGCCATGTTCCTCTTTCCCTTTGCTTCGACTTCCGCCTCTTTACCTCCCACTTACTCCTCAAGATGTTGTAAATCTGTTTTCCACGCCCCCTGCTCTGCCGAGACAGTCTGCAAAACGCCAAATGCATTGTCCTACACTTTCAATTAAGTTTTAATTGCACAGTGATACAGAAATGCATTTTCCTAGTTAAAAGAATTAACAACTTAAAGGTAGATTCCCTTTTAACCACTTACTGCCAATCTTGGAAACTTTCTCCTTCAATAAAGATGTCTAGTGTGATAAGTGTGGTACAGAGCCTTCAGGTCCTATTTCTACACATAGAGAGAGAGAGAGAAAGAGAGAATACTACTATGTATTATTTGTTCTGTTCAGAAGTTTTTCAGCGCATCTTATCTTTTCAGCTGTTCCTCGGGTCACCACAGCACAGATATAGCATGGACCGTGGTTTATTTACCTGTAACTCTCCTGATGGACATTATGTTGTTTCTAGTTCTTCACTATAACAAACAAGGATGCAACGAAGGGCAGTCTTTACCCTCTCTGTGCACTTGCGTGGGAATTTCCCCTCCCTAGGGCAGATACTGAGAATTGGACCTCCAGGCCAGTGAGTGTGCACTTTTTCCTTTTACTGTTAACAGGCATTGACAAATCACACCCTCCAAGGTGCAGCACAAATTTGCGTGAACAGCCTGTTACAACCCTTCTCCCGCGAGCTCTTCAGCAGCGTTGCACCTCAGGCACCAGGCTTCTATTGGAATCTACGCCTGATACGCTCAGACTTTAGTTTGAGCTGGAAAGGAGCTGGAAATCTAGATTTGTATGTAAATATTCATATCTTTTAAGAGTTGAGAATTCATTGAAAAAAAATTTTAATCCCAGGTGGTCCACAAAACACACCTATAAGGCAGAGTCAGTTGCCAAGATGCCAGATGGTTACTTCTACCTCAAACAAAATCACTCCCTTCCTCAAATACCCCTTTTCCTAACTTTGGCCTGTCCCTTAGCCAATCAATCACTCATCCTCTGATTCCGCCTGAGAAATTGCTCCAGAATTCAGCCCACCCTCTGTCCCCACTGCCATTGCCTTAATTCCAACGCTCACCAAATCGCACCCTGGCAGTGACCAGAGCCTCCCAACTGGCTTTCCTGCTGTCAGTTGATACCTCCCCGCTCCGCCTTTGTGCTACCCTCCTCTCCATTCTCAAACATACTCACCATGGCTGACGGGGAGGGAGCAGGAGGAGGGGGAAGTATCCATGTCCCTCCCCTGCTCAGATGGCCTTACTAGTGCCATATCGCCCAGAAAGCAAGGTTGCTAACTCTGGCCACATTTGATCAGCATTCGGCCCAGCATTATAAAATTTGATCCAATGTCATCAAATCAGATTTCATATAAGCATTCAGATATTGGGCTTTTCTTGAAAGGTCTGACTGGCTAGCAGCACGGGATCTGCAGTCTCACATGGAATCAGTTGGCTGGAGCCCAGCAGTGACTGTCACCTTGGGGAGCAAGGGACTTTGCTCCTTCGTTATTTCCCTCCCCCAGCCAGCCTCAGGCACCCATGTTACTGCCTGGCCCTTAAGGAGTTTGCAACCCCTGAACCACAGGCTAAAATTCAACCTATTAATGTGCACATAAGACCCTGCGTGATCTGGCCCCTCTGCCCCCGCCCCCAGCCTCATCTCCCAGCCCTTCTCTTCACCCCCTTCCTTTTTTCCACCACTAGTAATGGCTGACTCATAAAGAAATTGTTTCAGACCTGAACCCAACCATCACTCCACGCTGCGGCTGTTTTCGTTACTTAAATGAAGATAGACACACTCCGGTCAGAGAGGTCTTCCCTTTGGCTCAATAAATCTCTCTTCAAATCGCTAATGAAGTTGAACTTGTTTTAGACAGTGTGTTTCAGGTTTAAGAAACTCCTACTGAAGCTCTTTATTTAGTTCTCAGGAGTATCCTACTCAGCTCAGACTCTAATAGAGGGAGACTGAGCTGCTGACGGACAAAGTCACACCTAATTCATTTAAACCCCAGGAGAAGTGTACTGAAGATCATCCAGTAAGAACGCTGCTCACCTTGTAGGAGAACACACACAGACAAACACATACCCCTTAACTTACTGATTTTCTTTCTTGATATGTGAATTTAATAATATGCATGATCATTGTTTTACTACACGGTAATTAGTTCTAAATAAAAGTTGTTCATAAAGACTGTTAGGGTTATTTTTGCAAAACTGGATACAAAATTTATTTTTTTAAATTTGTTTGTTTTGTTTTAAGATTCTTTGAGGTGGTAAAGTCTACTGGATGCTACCTAACATCTACATATAATGGGGGGGGACTTTAAAAAACTGTAGCTTTAAAAACTACATTTCCCAGCCTCCTTTGCAACTAGACACAGCCCTTTAACATGGCTCTGGCCCATGAGATGTCAGAAGTCATTGGGTGGATGTTCTCAAAAGCTCCTTAAAGATGAGGATGTGGGAGGTGAAGACTCAGGTGACACTTTTCCCTTTCTCCTTTGCTGCTACTTGACTATGTGACTATGAGAAAAAGGCCAAAAATTTGGCCTTAAAATCCATACCACACCAACACCAACAGCCACCTACCTCTGGATTTCTTACTGAAGGGGAAAAATAAATCTCATTTAAGCCGCTGGTATTTGGGTTTTCTCTTACAAGTAGATAAACTATATTCTATGCAAAGCTACTTTGAACAACCAGGGGAAATAAAAACACATTTCCTCCATTGGCTAGCCCACCCAAAATTCATGAGAAGGGTGTAATTAAGGGATAGCTCTAAATAATATTACATTATTCATAGTATCTCAAAATTCTTAATGTGCCGTTTTACCATTTTCTGTCTTTTGGCCCAAATGCAATCCAACATGATACTTATCAACTGTGCGTATAATACACAGCGATGTGGACTCCTGAACCATCTGAAAAATTTAAACCTAATCCTTATTTTCATTTTGGCTGAAAGCAAGATGTTCCTTTCAGTGGTGGGAGGCCATCAATTTCCCACTTTACTCTGTCTGTATGACTCAACCTGAATGTACTCCCATTGACATTCTGGATTTTTCTGTGATCTCTTTTCCTTAATACATTCAAGATAGCTCCACAAATCACACACATTTTATAATAGTGTTACTGTTTCTGGGTTAAATCAGGGCTGCAACACTGGCCACTAACTACATCTGTGGCTATCTGAATAATTGCTTCAATTCTCCACTTGTTTCTGAGTGAGTGTAGGCCTGACCTCTGGGCGTGGCCGAACATTACTCAGAGTCAGACTGAGAGTTTCAACGCTAGATGTGACAGTGTGTACTATATCTGTTTTCTCTCTGGCTGATTATTCAAATACCATCGAGTTGAAGTCAAGTTGTCCCAGAGCCCACTGAATCTTTGCCCCAAAGGTCCCTGTAGGAGCCCTTCCTTGAAGAGCTTCCTTGGCAATATTGTAATCTGTTTCTCAGTAACTATGTGATGATTGGACGTTTTCAGCCTGATTCTTTTCTCCTGCCTCACGTCCCCTGGAGATCCCGCTGCCTCCTTATAAACGCCATGTGTATCTTATCTCTTCTAGTGCAGTTGCTAAAACCAGAAAGCAAGCTGGAAAACATTTCCCCCAACTGTACTGTTTTTCATCATTTCTTTCTGACACCTCCAGATAACTTGTTAGCATCTTGTCTCTCCCTATCCAGTATAGCTTGGGGACTGAATGACATCACCCAGGAATTTATAATTAGAAACAAAAACGCCTCTTTCCAAATCTATAACATCAGGAGACAACTGGAGAAATTTTAAAAGTTGCTGGTGAAACCCCAAATGAAAGAAGTCTTTTCTGACCAGGCAGAAACCCCGCTGGCTTTCGGGACGCTACCGGGAAAGCACTGGAAACGAGTGGCAAATAATCCTTCCAACGGCTGATCCCAGTGCCACATGCCAGGGCTGACACTCTGGACCTGGAGTTAGCCTTGGACATTTGACAGGAAATGTCACTGGGCTCTTGGCTCTCCCTGGGGGAAGCTGTGTTTCTCCAAGTTCCTGGAAGTCTCTGAGCAGTCGTCTGAATTTCTGCCACTGTGGAGACAGAGCACAGTAACTTTCGCCCATTGAGTTTTTATTTGTTCAACAAATTCTTAGTGAGGGCCTCTCCCGGCAAGTCCTATGCCTGGGGCCTTAGCTGCTGTCATCCAGGATTCTGGTCTTTTCCAATGAATACTATGACCAGAGCACTACTGTCCAGTACACTAGCCACTAGCTACATGCAACTCTTTAAATTTAAATGTAGATTAATAAAAATTAAAGGAAGTACAAATTTGTCTCCACAGTTGCATTCACCATGTCTCAAATGCTCAATGGCCATATGTGGCTAGTGGTTGCCATATTGGACAGCACAGATCTAGTATATTTTTATCATCGTGGAAAGTTCTTTTTGGATAGTAATGAACCAGACAGTCTGACTTGCCTGGGATACTCCTGGATTACACCCACTGACCTGGCGTAATCTTTAACAGCATCCTCTTTCACTCTCAAAATGTCCTGGTTGGGAAATACAATTTAATAATGACAATGAATTTGGCCACCATCTCTACACACCCTCCTGAGACACAGTCTTTGCCAGGACTTCCCTGAGACCTAAAACAGTTTGTTTGGATGGAAAAGTTGGCAGCGTCAGCAATGCCCCTGCCTTTTTTTTTCTGATTCTTTCCCACCTGTCAAATCCAACAATATTAGTAACAGGAAAAAAAAAAAAATCCAGGTGAAGAAATTGTCAGTTCTCCCAAAGTGAATGATTTACTCATAAGCAGCTTCAGTTTTGTTTTTATTTCCCTTTGCCTGAAGGAGCTCATATTGGCTCCTTTGCCCTAAACGATGCCCAAGGGTCACGCAAGAAGGAGGCAGGCCCCTCTGCCCTGGCACAGCCTCTGCTCCGGGGGCGCCTCGGCTCAGGCCCCGCCTGGCCCCGGCCCGTCTTCCCTGCTGGCCCTCGCCCCTGCCTGTCTCGCCCAGCAGAGGGCATCTGAGCTTAATATTCTTGGGAAAGAGTATTTACACAATCATTAGGGATTTTTTTTTCTTCCAGTGATACTTTTTTTGTGAGCAGCAATCCGAGGTGCCAGATAATTATAGGTCACCTTAAGGACATGTCGTCAAAACTTGGAGATAAGAGCCACTCGGGCGGGCAGCCAGCTGGTGAGGGAGCCGCAGCTCGCTCCAACTCGGCTCAGGGACGCACCGCCTCCAGTGTCAACACGGGCAGGCACCATTTTGCAGAACTCTTGAGAAATGAGGTCTTCACTGTGTGACACAGTCCGTGCCGCCCAGCAAGTCAGGCCTAGGGTGTGAGAGGGCTGCCCCCAGGAGCAGCCCTGGATGGGGGCATTGCTCCTTAGGGGGGCTCTGGAAACAGCCCTGCCCCTCACACTCCTGCCAGGCAACAAAATGGTGGAGGCTGTAAAGGGGAGGCTGCAGGGACCAGAGGTGGACTTTATGCAGCTTAGCTGCCCTCTCCACACCGCCAGTCAGCATCTCAATATCTATCTGTCTGCCTATCTGTCATCTATCTAGCCATCTCGCCCTCTCTCTCAATCCTGCTCCCTGCCTTCTCTCTCTCTCTCAATTTCTCTCTCTCTCTCTCCCCTCAATCTCTCTCTCTCTCTCCCCCCTCAATCTCTCTCTCTTTCTCTCCATCTCTTAATCTCTCTTTCAATCTCTTAGTCTCTCTCTCCTCTCCTCCCCTTCTCTCCACTTCTCTCTTTGTTTCTGTTTCTCAATCTCTCTGTGTTTCTCTCACCTTTCCTTCCCAATCTCTCTGTGTTTCATTCTCTCTCTGCCCGCCTCTCCTCTCTCTCTTTCCCATCTCTCTCTCCCCCTCCTTTCTCTCCATCTCTCTCTCTCCCCTCCTCTCTCTCTCTCTCTCCTCTCTCCTTTCTCTCTCCTCTCCTCTCTCTCCCATCTCTCTCTCTTCCCCCTCCTCCTCCCTCTTTCTCTCCCTCCCTCTCCCTCTCCCTCCCTCTCTCTCTCTCTCATTCTCCTCACCATATTCTCTGCAGGAGCCTTCCCCTCTCCCTACAGAAGGCGGCTGAAGTCCCAGCTGATTTGATTCCTGCCCTCAGCTCCTCCGTGTTGCGAATTCATTACTAAGCATATTTTGTGATTTGTTTTTGTATATCTAAGGGGTGGGGTACCGAGGCAAGTTGTGAGTTTGGGTTATTTTGCTTGCCTGTTTTGGTGCATTGAGCATATTTATGAGATTAAAAAGCTCCTTTCTAAATGGATGCTTACTGCTCTTTTTAAGATTTCCAGACAACTTTTTGAAGGGGCTTCTAAGTGGCAAACACCAAGTACTACTCACTGACTCTTTTGGGAAGAAGACAACACGCGGCTGGTCTCTTGGGCTCTGGTAGCTGTATGGCAGCGGGGGATTTGTCTGCTGTGCCTTCATTTTCCTTTTGTATAATAATCACACCTTCCTTAAGGAATAAATCAGACAATGCGGGTAAAGGGCCCAGTGAACCCACCTGGCATGGGTTCAGGGCACACCAGCTATTACTATTTTATTATTTCTCTGCCACGAGTTCCCTCCAGGAGGCCTGGAGCTTAGCTTCTGCGCACAAATGCCTGATGGAGGAGCTTTCAGATTACCTGCACCAAGGAACCCTGCGGGAGAGCTTTGGCCCCACCTCACCTGTGACTTCCTCTCTGTGACTTTGTAAGTTGTCGCTTTGTGATTCACTTTCTCTCTGAACAAAACAAATGAGCTTTCCTCACCACCTCTCTTTATGGAGTCCTTGTGATGAGATAAGGACTGGGGAGAAATAAATACCTGGCCACCACCCCTCCCCACCCGCCACATATGGGGGCGCCTGGGGCAGCGCCAGTGTGTGCCTAAGTACTAACGGGGCCTCCCTTCACCCCCAAAGTGTCCTCGACTGGATGATAAATAAGATCACTCTACAGAAAACATAACACCAGACCTAGGTAAGTTCAAAGTCAGGAGTAAGAGACAAAGATACATAGATAGATGATTGATAGGTAGGTAGGTAGGTAGATAGACAGATGATAAATGGATAAATAAATAGATGATAGATAAATAGATGGATAAATAGATGATAGATGATAGACGATTGGTAGCTGATTAATAGGTAGATAGCTAGCTAGGTAGATAGATATGTGATAGATAGACAGAAAGACAGGAGGTTAGGAGAGCTAGACCTGGCATCAATTCCTGCCTCATGGCCATGGACAAATCACCGCCCCTCTCTGTGTCTTCACTTCCTCATCTGGAAAGCAGAGATCGCTGGGTAGGGCCGAGCTCTGGGCTGTTGGGCTGACTGAATGGCGAGTGCTTTAGCCTGTGCCGGGTTCTCAACAGGCGGCCAGTGGCACAGGTGAGGCACCAGCAAAGGAGGGGTTCGCCTCCCCAAGAAAGAAAGAGAACATCTCCAAAGACAATAACTTAATCGCAGCATATAATGTGTGTTATTTCAAAAAATGCAATTCTGTTTTATGGTTGAATCCTTTTTTCTTTGGAACTTCATTTGGGGCTGGGGAGGGGACCCCACGGGCATATTAAGATGGCCCGGCAAAACACTAGGGCTCAAGCTGCCGTCAGCTGTTAGATTATGCTTCCTCTGAGATGCCAGCTACCCAGCAGGCCGGGAGGGTGAGGGCCACGGTGGAGAATGGAGACCATGCGACAGAGCGAAGAGGATGGAGCGCTGGCTCCTGCCTAAGTTGGGGGAGAGGAGACGGGGAGGGGAGACAGAGCACAGAAAGTGGCTTTGCAAATAAGAGCTCAAACCTCCTGCCTGCGTCCTGCTCACGTATGCCCCAAACAGAGCGGATGCAGTGGTGGCCTAAGGAGACACAGTTTTCATTTTAGAAACATCCGTATCTCCTGCTCCAACTTCCCAAAGGCCTTCTGGAATTTTATGCGGGCTCCTAAAAATGGTCTCAGCAACCACCCACTGCGAAGGGCCATACCAGGCTGTGCAATTGAATGCTGAGGCAACGTTGTGGGGTCTGCCCCGTTATCCCACCCCCTGCCCCCACCGAGGAGGCAGCTAGAGCCCAGGGAGACTAAATGACTGTGATGTCCCACAGCCACAGGCCAGAGAACCAGTGTTTAAACTCTCCTCCTTCTATAAGGTTTTCCTGCCTCTGATAACTTTCCATCTTAGGTCGTTATCAGGTCTTTATAGCTGATACTTGTCTTACCTGCTTCTTAAACCTCAACCCAAACTAAATTAAGCAAAATAGGAGTTGATAGCTTCAGGCATGGCTGGATCCAGGACTGGTGCTCAAACCATATCCACCCAGTTCATCTCTTTTTCTGCCTTATTCTATGTTGGCTTCACTCTTGGGTAGGTCCCTTTTCTGTAGTAGCCCCTGGTAACTTCACGTTTACATTCTCTCAGCTTTAAGCCTGAGCAGAAATAAAACACCTCTTTGCCAATAATTCCAGCAAACGTCTTGGCTCGAGTCTCATTAGATCATTCACTAACCGATCAATTTGCCAAGCCTGAGAATCAATGCCCATCCCTGAAGACAGGACGCAGGGTCGGCCCCCTCAAACCACGTGAGCTGCAAGTGAAGGCGGTAGCCAGCCAAAGGAAAACCAGGGGGCTTTTCACCCAGAGAAGAAAAAGTGAATGCTGCGAGGACAAAATCCATGGACGTCCCCGACACACAAAATGTGCTCAATATACTGTAGCTATGAAAGGGAGCATCTGACCAAAAGTGAAAGAGTGTTTGGAGGTCACTGAAGCTCTGGAATCGCCTCTCAGCTGGTGGGTCTTCACCTTGGCAGGACACTAGAAACTCCCGCAGAGCATTGAAAACTCTTCCTTCCCTGAGCTGCACCTGCAGAGGTTCTGATTCAGTTGGTCTGGGGTGGGGTCTGTGCAGCCCCGGGGTGAAATGCTCCCAGGAGAATGTCATGCACCGCCCGTGCTGAAAACCACTGCTTTAAGCTCATGCATACGCTTGGCTGGGGCCCTCCAACCTCCTAACCAGAGCACCAAAGCCTTTAAGACCCAAGGAATTATTAGGAAGTAATATTCAGACTTGAGGCCTTAATGCAGAATTTGAAAATCTCTCCGAATTATTTCTGCCAATGCTCCATGTGCTAAAATAGGACTCTGGGGGTGGATAGAAAATTGTAAAGTGGAATAGAGCTTGGGTCTGTGCGCGTGTGTGCATGTGTGTGCATGTGTGTGTGCATGCTTGTCCTTTGTGATTACACAAAACTTTGCTTTGGGTGGTTAACTCAGCAACACAGATGACTCAGGACTTTGACTAACACTGAGTCATATGCCTCCTTGTTTTTTCAACTTTCTTCCTCCCTCCCCCACCTCGTGCCATCCACAAACATAGGATACAAGTTTGAGGGGATTTAACATCACCAATGACAGGCAGATGGACATCACGTGCCTCCAGAGGTGATATTCTGACAAGGATACAACATCCTCTCTGCCCTGCATTCCAGCCAAGAACATACAACCTATATCTAATCACGAGGAAACATCGGACCAACACAAAATGAGGAACATTCTATTATAGTGGGCAGGGGGCAGGGGAGGGATTCTTCAAAAATGCTAATATCACAAAAGACAAAGAAAAGCTGTGGAAATGTTCCAGCTCAAAGGAGGCTAAAAGGACATGACAATTAAATGCAAATCCTGCCCTGAGACTGGACCCTGTACTAGAGGGGGACGTCATAAAGGATCGTATAAGGTTAACTGATGAAATTGGAATATGGGTGATAAATTAAATCAAAGAGTTGCGCCAGTATAAACATATGAAGTTTGTTAACTCTACTGGGACTACGTAAGAGACTACCCCAGTTGTTAGGAAAAACAAACTTGGAGTATTTAGGAGTAAAGGATCATGATGAATATAACAACCACAAATGGTTCCAAGAAAACCTGTGTGTGTGTGTGTGTGTGTGTGTGTGTGTAGACACAAAGAAACAGAGAGTACTCAAATGATCGAACAAATGGTGTAAAATATTAACAGGTAAATCTGATAAAGGATATACAGGTATTCTTTATAGTATTTCTATATTTGCAACTTTTTGGCAAATTGGAAATTATTTTCAAATAAAAATTGTTTTAAAAGCTAGGGACAGAGAAAGACAATAAACAATAAACAGAGCGTTCGTTTAGTTGAAATGTGGAAATACACTTCATGACTCATCAAGATTAAGAATTACAAACACACACGCACACACACACCCCGTGTATCAAAACTCATTCCTCGTTCTAATAAAATGAAGAGTTCCTCTTTGCACTCAAGACAATTCAACAGGCAAAATGTGCAGGACATCTACCCCTGAACGTGTTCATAAATTCTCCCAGATTAGGGGCTTTACAGGAAGCTGCCAGATGGCACAGCCACACCCCAACAGTTTCTCAGGACTCCAGAAATTTCTGAGATACAGGCCACTAAATTACACTGAAGTGAACAGTCTTTTAAAAACAGAAGTCGATCTTGTCACTCTCCCTCCTTAAAGCTTCCCAATGGTGTCTATTGCCCCTTAGAATAAAATCCAAACTTTTACCCTGGTGTCCATTGTCCCTTAGAATAAAATTCAAACTTATACCCTGGCTCACAAAGCCCTGTGGGCATTTGGTCTCTATTTATCTGTTACACTTCATCTCAAAGACTCTCATATTAGCCTGCTTTCTGGTTCTTGAACATGCCAAGCCCTTTCTTACCTCAGGGCCTTTGCACTTACTGTTCCCTCTCCTGAAAAGCTCTTGTCCAGTGCTTCACATAACTGCCTTTACCTCTTCATTTAAGTGTCCACTCAACTGTCTTCCAGCTCTCTCTTTTTATTTTGTCCATAGAAATGACCCTAAGTGGAATTTTTCCTCCATACAAACATAGTGCAGAAAACTCTTCTGAACATTTCCCACTCTGCTGGGGCTCTGGCCCTTCTTTTCCCTTCTGCCCTGGAGAGAATATGCTGCATGGCTCAACCCCTCGCTTCTTTGGGGTTATGCTCAACTCTCACCTCCTCAGAGAGCCCTCCCTCACCCCATCCCTCTTCCTTTGCTGTATTTTTCATCATAGCTCTTATTAGTATCTGACTACTCACACACACACAAACACAAACACACAGACCCAGAGTATAAATCTGAGAAATGTAATATATGTATATATTTCCGATTATCATACCAACTCCCCACCCCCAACCCCCAATAGAATATAAACTCCATGAGGGGAGGGAAGATATATATTTTTATCACCACTGTATCCCAGCACCTAAAGCCGAGCCTGGCACATAATAGATGCTCTAGAAATATTTCTTGAAGGAATGAGCAGGACTGGATACATAGTTGGCACTCCATGAACAAATGTTGAAAAGAAGAACGAAATTGGAAGACTGCAACTACTGAGTTCAAGACTTACTATAAAGCCACTGTAACTGAGACGGTATGTTACTGGTGTAGGGAACATCCAGAAATATACCCACACGAATATGATCGGTTGATCTTATAAAAAGGTGCCAAGTTAATTTAATGGGAAAATGGTAGTCTTTTCCACAAATGAAGCTGGAACAATTGGATATCTGTATGCAATAACAATGAGCCTTGACCCTTTCCTCACAGCATACATAAAATATTAATTTGAAATGGACCGTAGAGCTAATAAACCTAAATGGGAGAGAGAAACATAAAACTCCTAGAAGAACACAAAAGAAAAATCTTTGTGACCTTGGGTTATGCAAATATTTCTTAGGATACAAGATCATCCATAGAAAAAAATGGATAAATTCATCCTCATATAAGTTAAAAACGTTTGATTTTCAAAAGACACTATTAAGAAAATGAAAAAGCCTGGGGCCAGCCTGGTGGTGCGGTGGTTAAGTTCGCACTCTCCCCTTTGGCGGCCCGGGTTTCGCAGGTTCGGATCCCAGGCGCGGACCTACACACTGCTCACCAAGCCATGCTGTGGTGGCGTCCCATATAAAGCAGAGGAAGACAGGCACAGATGTTAGCCCAGGGCCAATCTTCCTCAGCAAAAAGAGGAAGATTGGCAACAGATGTTAGCTCAGGGCTAATCTTCCTCACAAAAAAAAAGAAAGAAAGAAAAGACAAAAAGAAAATGAAAAAGCAAGTCACAAATGGGAAAAATATTTGCAAAGATCTGATATAAGACTTGTGTCCAGAATATATAAAGAACTCCTTACAACTCAATAATAAGACAATTTTTTTAAATGGGCAAAATATTTAAACAGACACTGAACAAAAGAAGATATAAGAACATCAAATGAGCACATGTACAATTGCTCAATATCATCAGTCATTAGGGAAATGTGCATTAAAACCACAATGAGATATTACCATACGCCCAGTAGAATGGCTAAAATTTGAAAGCTTGATAATACCAGCTGTTGGCAAGGATATGGAGCAATTGGAACTTCCATACAATGCTGGTGGGAACACAAAATGCTGGTGGGAACGCAAAATGCTGCTGTCACTTTGTCAAAGAGTTTGGTATCTCTTATGAAGTGAAACATACACTTAGCATACAACCCAGCAATCCCACTCCAAGGCATTACCCAGGAAACATAAAAGCATCTGTCTACACAAAAACTTGTCCTCAATCATTCATGGCAACTCTACTCATAATAAACAAAAACTAGAAATAACCCAAATGTCCATCACCTGGTGAATGAATAAACAAATTGTGGTACATCCCCGTGATGGAATATTACTCAACAATATAAGGGAAGGAATCACTAATGTGCTCAAGAACATGGGTGAATCTCAAAACCATGTTCGGTGAAAGAAGTGTATGATTCCATTTATACAAAATTGTAGAAAAGGCAAAACTGTAGAGGCAGAAAGCAAACCAGTGATTGCCAAGGCTGTAGTGATGGTTACATATTTGTTGGTTATCTATTTGTCAGAATTCAAAACAAGACTTAGCATTGGTGACTTGTGTTGTATGTAAATTATGCCTCAACAAAATACATGCAAGTTGGATGAAAAAATGCATTTCTGTCAATGATGTATTTCTTCACTTTCCAGAAAAGCGCCTGCCTCAGCAATTGTTGCCTGTCTACGCTGACATGCTTGTTAAGCTGGGTCACCATAACCTCCTCAGGGGTTGCCAGAGGACAAATAGAATGATGACTAACATTCATGCCTTGACCCAGTCACTTATCTCAGCCTCCTCCCCTGGAAAATGGGATCATAATAGAGCCTGCCTCATGGGCTTGTCTGGGGAGGCGGAGGGGAAGTAATACAGCTTAAGTACGACTTGGGTGGTGCACAGGAATCACTGGCAAGCACTATACTGATGATAGGTTGGGCATGCATTAATGTGCCAGTCCTGTGCTGAGTTCTTTGGAGACAGTATTCCATTTCACACTCACCAAGCAGGGCTTCTTATTCCCCTCTTTCAGATGAGGAGGCTGCGGATCAGACTGGTCAGGGCACATAAGGTCACACAGCTGGTAAGTGGTTAGAGTAGGGATTCAAACTGAGACCAGCCTGACCGCATGCTCAGAAGAGCTCCAGGAGTCTGATTCTGATCATCACTGCTCTCTCCTTTCTCTTTTTCCCCGCTCTCCTATTCTTGACTCACCAGGGAGTCATTTCCTGTATCCATTAGATCCTTCAATGGCCCTTCTGCCCACCCAGTCCTCCACCCCCTCTATGGCACATCCTTTATTAGTGTCTTGCTAAAACAGTGTCACATCAGTCGGGAAGCATTAATGGTCATCTCTTCTGAGAGGCCTTCCTTAACCACTCTCTGTTTCCTTTTATTGCTCTGTTGTTCTTCACGGCATTCACCCTCTCTGACATTATCTAGTTATCATGTTTGCTGATTGTCAACATACTTACACACCTCCACCCCCACCTCCCTATCCCCATACCCCACTTCACCCCCACATAGAATATAAGCTCCCTGTAGGCAGAAACTGGCCCTGTGTGGAGTCTTATTTTTTTTTTTCCACCACTATATCACTAGCACCTGGACTGTTCACTTGGAACTCGTGTAATGATAAAGTTTTAGAAGGAACTTGCAAGACCATCATCCAACACTTGCCTTTTTATAGATGGGGAAATCCAGAGAGATTAAGTGACTTCGCCAAGGTCACACAGCTGGTTGGGGCAAAACCACAGAGCAAGCACTGAATTCCTTTGGATCCCCAAGTGATGGTTCTGCTGCTTTACATGGCCCCTCACTTCCAGGGGTAAGAAGGCAGAAGGCAAGACACAACTTAATCATTTTTTTAAATCTTAATTTTTTAAATTAATTTTAATGTCATGTAATGGGGCTGGCCGTGAGGTGTCTAGGGGACATTTGGCCTATGGCTCGCATTGACCTTCTGATGCCATCTCCAAAAAGATCACACATCTCCATAGGGATGCAGTAATAGGACAATTTTACCCTTGTGTCCCATCCACAGACCATGCTACCTGTACTTCATTCTAAGATAATATGTCTCATAAATTCTATAATCCTGTATACAGCACAATGTCGTTGCAGTGAACAGTAATTTGTGTGTGTATTCCAGCCCTTATTTTGTTCAATGTAAACACTGACAATATTCCATAATTTTTGGTAACGCCTGTTTTGGCAATTCTTCGTTTTTATTTCTTAGGATGTCAGAAACCTGACTAAGTAGGCATGGCCTGGGCCTCTCCCAGTCTCTGTGTGGTCCTGGGCCCTATACCCGTTTAGTGTCCACATTCTTCAAGATAGATCCCCACCGTACTCGCTCCCTGGGGGCACACAGCTCGCTGGAAGGCTGAGAGAGGAAGAGACAGTCTCAGGCACAAGCTCTAACAGGAGGTGATGGTTATGCAACTGGCTTACAAAATTTTCCTTTTGCATCTCTAGACAGCTCAGGCCTGTCCCTGGTTGCATGCTGTTCTGTGGATGACTTGGCATGAAGCATTATCTCTACAATAAAAACAAGTCAAAGGCTTCTGCCCCTGATGGCGAAATCAGCACTCACTGCGTGGGCAGCCATGGGAAATGGGTACCTGGTTATACCCGAGCCACAGGATTACAGAGCAACATCTCACATGCCACAGCATTACATAGAGGCTCATTAAGCACAGATATCTGGGAGTGTATATTTGTCATAAACTCAAAATGTGGGTGAATAGCCATCGCAAAGGGGGGGGGGGTGCTATTAGCCAACCGGTGAGTCAGAGGGTGAGTTTACACTCCTGTGATGAAAACTGATGTTAAAGAAATCCTTCACACTCATCACAGATCGCAACATTTGATAGCATTGACTGGTGCCAAGTTATGCCATAAACGACTATTCAATAACAATTAGAATATCTTTTCTTTTCCCCTTGGACAAATTGTCTCCAATTACAGCAGGCCAATTCTTTAAAATGAAAGTCCAACCTTGAGCATAGATGAGCCTAAGCACTTGGTTCTTGGATTAGTGGATTTTCTTTCCTGCAAAGTTTGATCACTAACCAAGATAAGTATTTACCTATCCATTTAGAGTTCAGATCAGAAGGAGGAGGATGTAACAACCAGGACTACTTTAGTTGCAAGTGACAGCAACATAACTCAATCTGGTTGAAGAAAAAAAGGAATTTATCATCTTATGTCACTGAAGCATCCAGATTTACTGTTGACTTCAGGCATAGCTGGATCCAGGTGTCAAATATGGTTAGCAGGAGCATGTCATTCTCTGTTTCTTGGCTCTCTTTTCCTCTATGTTGGCATTATCTTCAGGGAGACTCTCTCATGTGATTGCAAAGCAATCATCTATAGCTTCAGGCCTAGATGATCCTCAAGGCCTATGAATTCAAAGAAAACACACACACATCTTTTTCCCAATAGCTCTAACTAAAGTCCCAGCTAAGAATCTCACTGACTATACTCAGGGCACATACCCAATCTGGAATACATTCTCTCTTTGTCGGCCGTTTCGTGTATATCCAATTATTTACCATTACAAACAAGGCTGCCGTGACGATTCTTTCCCAGGTGTCCCTAGGCATTCATGTTAGGGTTACTTTGGAGTAGAGAGGTGACTATTTCTTTTCAAACCAGATGCAACAGTTGGCTTACAGCTAGGTACTATGATCTAAGAAAAAAAATATGAATTTGTAAACCGTGTTTACACGCCAAGGAGCAAGAGGGCTCTCTCTTCCCAAAAGAAGAGCAGGTGTGGCCTCCCAGCTCAAGCTCCCTTAAGAATTGGCAGGCACTAGGACTGGCCCCATGGCGTAGTGGTTAAGTCTGGCGTGCTCCACTTCAGTGGCCCATGTTCTTGGATTCAGATCCCGGGTACAGACCTACACCACTCGTCAGCCATGCTGTGGCGGTGACCCACATATAAAAAATAGAGGAAGATTGGCACAGATGTTAGCTCAGGGCTAATCTTCCTCAGCAAAAAAAAAAAAAAAAAAAAAAAGAATTGGCAGGCACCGTTCCCAGCATCATGAACATTATTATTTCTCTCTCTCTCCTATTACTACCCCCGGCCAAGCTTGAGATCCCAGAGTTGGGCATAATGGGCAACTCCTCTGCACTGGTAAGAAGGCTGCAAGAGGAAAAAGAGAAAAGGCTTGGTGAGCTCTGAAGTCTCACCTGTCTCTCCTCAAAATGACAAAATCATCAGGCCTCATTTTGTGGATGGGCCAATCCCTGCCCTGGTAATTCCCTCCTGAACCTGTGGGAGGGGGAGATCCTCCCCGAGCTGTGTGGAGAGTGCTGACAGATAGAGACCTCAGCCACAGAAAGTGAGTCGAAACGACCTTTACACTCTGCCCCCTTCTTCCTTTAGAAGGAAATTTTCCGTAACATGGATGCTTCATCTTAATAAATCATGTGCCTCCATTTCAGGCCTCAAGAAAATCTTCACACAGGCTGATATGACCAGCAATAACAGAACTTCTTGGAACCTAAAAAAAAAAGAGTTTATTTATGGCTTCCCACTTGTATTCCTGCCCCCCCCCCTTCTCTTAGCCTTAAATAAATTTTTGTAAATGATAATAAACAAAAATTTTAAAAAACGGAGAGTGAATGACTTCTCAAGATCCTGCCCAGTCTATTTCTTTTTTAAGTCTACAATAGCCAGAATAACATTTCAGTGTTAGGATATTTATCCAAACCAAATCCTGGATCTTTTCATCCTGAGTCGGACGCAGGCTGGACACCTGCCCTCGTTCTAATTATGGACCTTCTGACCCAGCTCAAGGCATGGGATTAAAAACTGTTATGGAATTTGAAATCACAGACATTCGTCCTGACTCAGCCACTCTGAACTCTGCTCTACCACAAGGATCTGGGCATTTCCTTCTCTCATTTCCTCCCAATCTGCTCGGGAGTGTCCAGGGGAAGGTTGTCACAAACAGACTTGCAATAAAAATGATCGAATAAATGGAGAGCGTGTCTATTTCCAGAATTAGATTTTTGTGATAGTAAAGAAATCAAATGGGATAAGAAGCAGAGGGAAGTCAAGCAAATCCGATATTATTATGTCTACATACTTAAATTTCGCTCCTGTGGGACTCATCGTTACTAACAATGGCCCTTTTAGCTATGGGACACAGAATGACTAACCTTTTTCGAGCCTGTCAGTGAGAACTACCACCACATATTGGTAGGGATTTCCGTACCAAACTCTCTTGGAAAGGATATCGTTTCAAGCCTAGACAAAGCTCATATTGTCGTGTTCCAGTTTCAGTTATTTTAGGCAAGGAAAGGGAATTTCCACTCCTCCCTGTAATCAGTTGTGAGCACTCTGCTCTGAGTAACCACTTCCTTGTAATCTGTCACAGTGCAAGTTATTTAACAGAAAGAAAAAAAAAATCCCCTGATATTATGCATAAAATTCTTAGCTAAGCAAGCCACTATAAGAATAAGTCAATGAGCTCATGTGAGAGCAAAGATGTGACCTCACTCAGTGGAGGGAATGCAGGAGACTGGATTCTAGAAGACGGAATGAAATGGATCAAGGCAAGCTCTCAGGCAGAATACAAAAGTGACTGCCATTCATGAACGTGTCAACGTTGATGGTGACAATAGCTCTCATCTATTGCAAACTTACCAACTGCCAGGCACCAGTTCTTCCAAACCATTATTGCACTGGGTCTTATTTGCAAGTTTATAGTGTTTAAGGTTTTTACAGAGTCATTAATGTATGTTAAATAAACAAGAGTACAAGTGGTAACAGATATGGCGAAAGTCCAAAGTAATATGCAAATGACAATTGAGAAACAGTGTACTAGACAATACCATTTCTCAAAAAACAAACACCACCACAACAAAGAAAGTAAAAGAGAAAAAAAAATTACCATGCATTAAACCTTAACTAGGTGCCAGGCACTGTAATAAGTATTGTATAAGCATTAACTCTAATCCTCACAAAAACCCTATGAATTAGGAAATACTGTTATCCCCATTTCACAGATGAGGAAACCAAGGATTGGTAATGCTAGGTAATTGGCTCTGGGTCACGTGGCGAAAGCGGCAGAGGTAGGACTTGACCCCACCCCCACCAGATGCCTGAACCCCAGGCAGGTTAACTGTGACATCATTGTCACTTGTGCCAAGCACAGAGTTGGATCATCTGGATGATGCCTCTCACTCCTCCGGGCAAAGGAAATGCCACAGGCCACTGGGAAAGAAGCCACTTCCTGTCCCTGCAGAATGAGAAATCACCATCAAGGTCCTCACCATCCCTGGGTTCAGCCTCTAAGCTAAACAATTAAACTATGGAGTGACAGATGATGACTTAGTCACCCTGGCTCTGCCCTTCTCCCTTCTCCCATGAGCCAGCTGTGTTTCGTGGGTGGCTTAGAGCCCAACCTCAGAACACATAGGCTTTTATATAAGAACAATAATTGGGCACTGTACGGAAAGCTTTTGGTGTCCCCCCAGATCTCCCTTATGGGCAGAGCACCTTCCAGGGCTGCTGTGTCGCTGACGGCTAACAGCTCCCAGCTGCTCATTCTCAGAGTTGCCCTCAGCACAACAGGAGCCAGTTCATGGGGGAGATTGTCCCTCACCCTCAATGGGGCAGCCCACAGCCAGTAACCGACTGTCCCAGGGTGTGAAAGGCCAACCCCTTTGCCTCCAGGTGAGACTAATGCTGCAGTGCACTAAATGCTCCAGAGCTCCCTGTGGGATCGGGCCGAAGCTAGATTCCCGGGGAGAAAGATCTCTGCTCGGCTCTTTCCCCTGCCCTGTCCTGCTTCCCTCACTCCCCTTCTCCTTGTGCCTTCCCTGCTAAACCATGTGCACCCAAATCCCCATCACACATCTGCTTTTAGAGACCCTGCAAGACAATCACCCACTATGTGCCAAGGCGATAGGCACTGGGACCCTGCAAGAAAGTCACCCACTATGTGCAAAGACATAGGCACCGGGACACGTGTTAAATAAGATGTGGTCCTTGAACTTCAGAAGTTCATGCTAGTGGAGGAAACAGTTACACAAACCCAAATACAATGGGATAAGAACCCTAACAACACCTGCATTTTTTTCACCCTTCTCTTTTTACAGCACTTCTATGTGCCCAGCCCAATGCTAACAATGCCCTCGGGCATTGTTCTATTTGATTCTGAGAACAAACTCACAAGGTAGATACTTCAAGTAACTCCTTTTTAGAGTCAAGGAAAGTGATGTTCAAAAAGGTTAATTAACTTGCCTGGGGTTACACTGCCAAGAAGTGCTAGAGACGGGATTTGAACCCAGATCTCTCGGAACCTCCTCATTCTTTTCCACTTCTCTAGATCAGAGGTCAGCAAACCACACCCCCAGGCACTGTCTGTTTTGTAAATAAAGTTTTATTGAAACACAACTGTGAGGTTTATTTACATATCATCTATGACTGCTTTCAGACTACAAAGGAGGAGTTGAGTTGAGCAGTTGACACAGAGCCTGGAGGCCTGCACAGCCAAAAATATTTATGAGCCATCTCTGTTAGAAAAAGTTTGCCAACCCTCCTCTAAACGATGAGCTTTTTGTTGTCCTTTAGCCTCAGATAAAGAGAAAATGTGAATTCTCTTTCCTTGAAATCAAGGTTCCCCACTCAACTTGGGTCTATAGCAGAGACAGTGTGTCCTTGCTCACCCTCTGAGGAAGGGACAATCTTAGCCATTCTATTAAGTTCTCATGCAACGCTCGCTGGAGAACAAAATCACATTATCTGATTGGCCTGCATTCCCCTGCTGTTTCACCTACTCCCTCTTTAAAAGGAATTCTATCATTTCCTCAAAAGATTATTCCTACAGGGAACCACAAGGAAGTTTCCTCTTAAGATTTCACTCTGGAATTCTCATTGTTCAAGTGCATCCCGTTACCTTTTGAACCCCCTTCCCCCCAAGAAGTTCCTCTTCTAACCTTTTATTTACTGAATTTCAATGTTTGGAAATGATGATCACTTCCTTCCAGGGTTTTCTGCCACACTGCTTTCAGGCTTTGAACTCTTTTCATCTTTTCCCATAAGTCAGTCACTTCGTAATTACATTTTGCTGCCCAGTCTTTGAACTGTATCCTATCTGTTTGTACTCTGGGATGATTAAAACACAAGTGCCATGGACTGATGGAGAGGAAATATACCCAATCCATCCAGGCTCAAATGGCAAGTTCGATTTGAACCATTCTCCTCTTTCTGAACGGCTCTTCCAGTCACCAGAATTTTCTAGATATGTTATTGGTAGTTTGAACTAGCTGTGTTTGTTATTAATACCGTTAAGACTCCTGATTTTTAAATATAAACTCCTACACTAAGTAAAACGTGGGACAACCTTTCTGCAAAGCAACTTCATCATGTACCTCAAGGATTTTTTTTAAGTTTACGCCCTTTGACTCAATAACTCACTTCTTTTTTTTTTTTTTTTTTTTTTTTTAAAGATTTTATTTATTTTATTTCTTCCCCCCAAAGCCCCAGTGGATAGTTGTATGTCGTAGCTGCACATCCTTCTAGTTGCTGTATGCGGGACTCGGCCTCAGGATGAACGGAGAAGTGGTGCCTCGATGCGCACCCGGGATCCGAACCCGGGCCACCAGCATCGCAGCGCGTGCACTTAACCACCAAGCCACAGGGCCGGCCCAATAACTCACTTCTAGAATGAACCCCAAGCTTTAAAATCTAATGAATAATCAGAGATGCCACCAACAATGTGGATGTAAAGATATTCATCACAGTAGTATTTTAAATAATAGGAAAAATGGAAAAAATCAATTTTCATATTAAAAATGGCTAAAAATAATTTCACTCTTTCTAAAGGAACATTTTATAGGCATAAAAATCATGTATTTGAAGAATTTTTGATAATATTGTAAAATGTTCATGAAGCAATATTAAAAAACGATATATTGAGTAATGTCGAATTTGTAAAACACACGTCTCTGTGTATATATATTACATATATTTTATAAATGCATAATAAACAGATTAATTTTTTATTGTTTTGTTCCTTGCCGTGTGCCCAGAACCTACACTGGGGTTTCTCAATCATGGCACAATTGTCACTTGGGCCCAGACAATTCGCTGTCATGGGGCTGTCTCACGAACTGTAAGATGTTTAGCAGCATCCCTGGCCTTTACTCACTGAATGTCAGTAGCCAACCCCTCGCCACCACACACAGCCGGTTGTAACAACTAAAATGTCTCCAGATATTGCCAAATATCCCTCAGGGGGACAAAATCACCCCTGGTTGAGAACCACTGGCCTAGAATATGTAATAGGTGTTGGATAATATTGTGGAATAATTCCGTTAATTAGAAAAGATACATGGAAATTTTAGTAGTTATCTCTTGTTAATATCTCTTGTTAATTGTTCATAATCCCTCACCCACGATTCCAAAATCCACAAAGCTCACCTGACAGCAAATCTGGACTCCTCTGAGTTTATGTGAGGGCTTTATCTCAGGAGGGGTGAATATTCACACATTTCTCTGAAGAAGTATTAACATGTTATTTGATATTTATCGTCAACAAAATGCATCTAAAATCTGAAAAAATCTGGCCTACAAAATGCGTCTGCCCCCATGTTTTGGGACAGAGAACTGTGGGCTTGTATTACTTTTACAATCAGCAAAACAAACAAAAACATACGAAAGTATCATTGATACCCTTCTACTCAACAGGATAAAATGAATTAAAGAGGTATTATCAAGTAAACACCTAAAAAACTCTCTCCAAAGAGTAAATTATGGAAAAAATAAGTTATGGGCAGTTGGAGTAATCTTATTTTACAGATGAGGAAACAGACGCTCAGAGAGTTTCAAACCAAAAGTCCCACAGTGGAGAAAGCTGGCGCTGGGCGGGGGTCTCGGTCTGTGTAACTGCAGTGTCCCCATCTGAGCTGTCACACGTCACTGCTTTCTTGTTCCTGTGACGCAGCACAGCGCCTGGCATAGAGTAGGCAGCCATGATGCCAGTTAGATGAATGAATGAATGAGCACCTTCCTGGCATGAGGTTAATTTCTTAGAAGCCCAAGGTCATCTGCATTCCATCCTAAAGAGGAAATAAAGCGAGGTGGGGCTTGGCAGGGGTAGATAAGACCTGGGCCAACTGATAAATGTGCCATTGCAGAGAGGAAACTGTCACAGGCGATGACATAAACAGTCATGCCATCTGAATGATGTTTTTGATCAGTTGTGGGGATGTAGGTTCTGGAGCCAGATCCCTTGGGTTCCAAGCCAGGTTCACCACGTACTAGTTGCAAGCTAATTAAAGGTTCTGTGCTTCAACATTCTCCTTTGTAAAATGAGAACCATAATAAGGCCCCCATCACTGGTCTGCTATGAGGGAGAGATGAGTTGACACAGAGTGTTCAAAAGAGTGTCTGGCCCATGCTAAGCGCCCATTAAATATCCTCCCCTCTTTCTCCCAGTACATCTTAAGCATTAGCTAATTTGATTGCTCTCAGCCGCCATGAAGTGGCTAGCGCAGAGAAACAGTGTTGCATGGTCGAGGGTTTGTATTCAGATGGACTTGGGTTCACATTCCTGCTCTTCCGGTCGTGAGCTGTGTGACAGGGCAAAGCCACCTCCCCTCTCTGTGCCTCAGTTTCCTCATAGATACAACCTCGGTAACAGTACATCATTAGGAAACTTTGTAAGAACTGAATGAGCTATTGGGTGTACACTGCTCAGTTCAGTCATTTCTCAATAGCAGTGGCTATTTTTATTAACATCCCAACCTTGTGACGAGAAACTGAGAAGCAGAAAGCTTAGGCATCAAGCATGTAAAGGTGCCAAATCCTCAGTTTTTTCCGTAAGAATGGTTGCATCCCAAAGCATGTCATGCCGACCACTGGTGGGGTACAGAATGACACTAGGAGATGTATGGACCAAATTTTTTACATATAGACAAAATTATTTACTACTTTTAATACTCAAGAATTTATTTTCAGTTTCTTTCTACCTGTGGCAAGTAAATCAGCCTCCCATCTACTATAGTGACATGAAATTTCCTTTTTATACAAATGTAGTTAAGTAGTGGATTGATTTTTAAAAAAAAATATTAGGTAAATACTAAACAAGGCAGTGACAGATATGGTGAAAATCGTGAAGTTCGTATGTGAACAGCTGTGTGTGAAAGATCTTGTGGTAGACCACATCTGGTGATTAAAATAGCCCAGCAAGATGGTCAAGGGGCCTCTTCAAGGGCTGCAGGCAAGGATGGCCTGTGTGATTCACCCTGCATTCTTTATTAGTGAGTACTTCCCTTCACTGAGTACATATTGACCTCGTCCTTCATGGATTTCCTAACCAAAAATTAGAACCATCCTATCAACGGTCTTGGTCTCCAGTTTTCAGCCCTTCCTCATTTCCCATTTTATGTCATTAACTGGTGTGTGTGTGTGTGTGTGTGTGTGTGCACGCACACATGCACATGAGAGAGAGAAAGAGATCCTTGTGAAGCAAGTTCATACTCTCCTTACTCACACTCCCTGAAACACTACCTGCTTCAGTAATGGGCACACAGGGTGGCTTAATCATGATAATTTACCATATGTTGTGTTCATGCATGATTGTTTCTAAGCCTCCTGGCAGGTTGGTAAGGTAGATATAATTACATGCCAACTTTTACAAATGGAGAAGAATTTGAGGCTTACAGAGGTGATGGGGGCCCAAGTGGAAGCAGCTAAAACTAGAAGTTGAACCCAGGTAGCCTGAACTTTGAACCTAGATCTTAACTATTACACCACATTGCATCCACTTTAAAAGATACCTTGAAAAAAAAAAAAAAAAAAAAAAAAGATGCCTTGGATGGATGGATGGATGGACGGATGGATGGATGGATGGATGGAAGGAAGGAAGGAAGGAAGGAAGGAAGGAACAGGAGAGCCATAAAGAGATAATGAGACTATCTATGAGCTACTTATGAAAGTTCCATGTCTTGGATCCTCCTATGCGCTAAGCATTGGAGAGACATTATTTTTAATCCTCATATAAAAATCTCTGCTCAGAGATGGCCAATAGGCACATGAAAAGATGTTCAACATCACTAATCATCAGGGAAAGGCAAATCAAAACAACACTAAGATATCACCTCACACCCGTTAGAATGGCTATAATCACCAAGACCAAAAACAACAAATGTTGGTGAGGATGTGGAGAAACAGGAACCCTCATACACAGCTGGTGGGAATGCAAACTGGTGCAGCCTCTATGGAAAACGGTATGGAGATTCCTCAAAGAATTAAAAATAGAGATGCCCTATGACCCAGCCATCCCACTACTGGGAATCTATACAACAAACCTGAAATCAACAATCCAAAGAGGCTTATGCACCCCTATGTTCATTGCAGCATTATTCACCATAGCCAAGAAGTGGAAGCAACCTAAGTGTTCCTCGACTGATGATTGGATTAAGAAAATGTGGTATATATATACAATGGAATACTACTTAGCCATAAAAAAGACAAAATCGTCCCATTTGCAACAACATGGATGGGCCTGGAGGGTATTATGTTAAGTGAAGTAAGCCAGAAGGAGAAAGACAAACACTGTATGATCTCACTCATATGTGGAATATAAACCAACACATGGACAGAGAAAACTGTATTGTGGTTACCAGGGGCAATGGGGGCGGGGGGTGGGCACAAGGGGCGAAGGGAGACATATATATGGTGATGGACAAACAAAAATGTACAACCCAAAATTGCACAATGTTAAAGACTATTAAAACATCAATAAAAAAATAAAAATAAAAAAATCTCTGCTCAGAGAAAGGGTAATTTGGAGATGTAGTCGAGGTTTGCTATTAAGACATTTGCTGTTAAGACCAAAGATCTAAAGTCAAACAAACTATGGTTCCAATCATAGATCTGCCATTTAAAAGCTGAGCAACCTTGAGCTGGCTATTCATATTGCCCAGGCCCCAGTTTCCCCATCTGTAATGGGGATAATGATATTTACTCCATAGAGGTCCTAGAAGGATCAGATGAGATCATGTGTCCCCTGTGCCTGCTTAATATCACATTTTCAATGTGTGGTCACTATAATCATTGCTGTTGTTGCTATCATTATCCACACAACTCGTAAATCACAGAACCAAACTATCAATCCAGGTCTATTTTAAGAGAGTGAGGAGGCTGTGAGCTGAGTTGGCCTGGAACATCAGGGAGTGTAGTTGGCAGAATAATGGCTCCCCAAAGATGTCCATGTCCTGGTCCCCAGAACTTGTGATATGTTACCTTGCATGGCAAGGAGGAACTGAGGCTGCAGATAGAACTAAGCTTGATCGTGAGCTGACTTTAAGGTGGGGAGAGTATCCTGGATTATCCAGGTGGGCCCAAAGTAATCACAAGGGTCCTTAAAAGTGGAAGAGGAAGGCAGGAGACATGACTATAGAAGGAAGACACAGAGAGACTCCATATTGCTGGCTTTGAAGACGGGGGAAGGGGCCACGAGCCAAGGAATGCAGGCAGCCTCTGAAGCTGGAGAAGGCAAGGAAACAAGATTCTCCCCTAGAGCCTCCAGAAGGAACACGCCCTGACAACACCTTGATTTTAGCCCAACGAGGCTTGTGCGGGATGCCTGCCCTCCAGAAGTCTAAGATAATAACTTTGCATTGTTTTAAGCCACGCAGTTTGAAGTAATTTGTCGCAGCCACCATGGGAAACTCATAAGTCAAGGAAAGATTCAGACTCTGGCTTCAGATGTATGAGGAAGGCAGAGGATGTGACAACTTGCCTCACGGAGGCAGCTTTGTTTCAGTCGCCCTCTAAAATAGAACTAAAGACAGCCGCGGTCTCTGCTTCTCCACCTCCCCTGCATGTTGGGTCCTCAGGGGGTCTGTGCAGCTTCTGGCTAGTCAGAGATAGATGAGGGGCAGCCCTCAGGTGGGTCCCAGCCACCAGCAGGTTCCACGAGGGAGCAGGTGGAAGCTGTTCCCAGCCGAGCGGAGGGTGCTGTCATTTTGTGAGGCCGGGAGATTGCCTTCTAGACCCCAAGTGCCAGGGTCCAGAGGAGGGGTGATTGCTCTTACTTCCTTCACAGGAGAGCTCTGGTTAAAACAGGAAACAAGTCGACAGGCCGACAGGCCGTTTGCAGCTGACAGACATCAGGGCACCGTGCTGTCTCCTTTTCCTTTGCAAATCTGATTGGGCTCATCAAGGGCAGGAGGAGAGGCTGACGCTTAGAGACCGGTCCATCTAGGGAGGGATATTGTCTCACCTTCAAGGTCAGCTGTTCCACTTTCACTATTTAAACAGCAGTGTAATTTACATACAATACAACGCACAGTTCTTAGTGTTCTGAGTTTTGACAATTGCTTACACCCCCGTAATTAATGTCCACCCAAAACAAATTAGGGAATGTGTTCATTACCCCGGAAAGTTCCCCCTCGCCCTTTTATAGGCAATACCAACCACCACCACCCACCCCCCAGAGGCACCTGCAAATCTGCTTCCTGTCCCTATAAATTAGATTTGTCTTTTCTAGAATTTCACATCAATGGCATCATACAAGCATGTGCTTCTTTGTGTCTGTTTTCTTTCACTTTGCATAATTTCGAGATTCGTCCATGTTGTTGCGATATCAGCAGTTCATTCCATTTTATTACTGAGTTGTATTCCGTTGTGCGGATATACCTTGTTTTTAGAAATCTGTTTTGTTGTTAATGCCATTTGGGTTGTTTCCAGTTTATGGCCCTTAACGAATAAAGCTGCTGTGTACATTCAAGGGTAAGTCTTGCAGGGACACTTGTTTTCATTTCTCTTGGGTGATACCTAGGAGTGGGATTTATAAGAAACCGCCACACACTTCTCCTAAACAGCTGTACTTCCTTCAATTAAAGAACAGAACCATAGGAGACGCTCAGGTTACTCTTCCCTTCACCAACCTTGACTTTTTTTTTTTCCCCCTGGTCTATACTAATGTGTGTGAAATTTTATCTCATTGTGGTTTTAAATTGCATTTCCCTGATGACTAATGATGTTAAGCATCTTTTCATGTGCTTTTTGGCCATTTCTACATTTTTTGTGACCGTGTCTGAGTCTTTTGCCCATTTTTAAAACGTGTTTGTCTTTTTATTATTATTTGTAGGAGTTCTTTGTATATTCTGGATACAAGTTCTTTATCACACATACATACTGCAAAAATTTTCTCCCAGTCTGTGGCTTGTCTACTCATTTTCTTAATAGCATCTTTGGATAAGAAATTTAAAATTTTAATGTTCTCCAGTTTATTTATTTTATGACTTGCGCTTTTTGTGTCGTAAGAAATCTTTGCCTAGCCCAAGTTTGCAAAGATATTCTTCTATGTTTCCTTCTACGAGATTCCCAGTTCTAGCTTTTACATTTAGTTTTCCAATCCATCTCAGATTTTTTTGTGTGGCTGGACTTAGTGAAGGAGAATGGACCAACAAATTCCGTGGCCAGTGCTGTGGAGACATCAGGAAGACTATTTCCAAGTTCCGGGTCTACTGCAGGAATCAGCAAATCTTTTCTACGAAGGGCCAGCTAACGAGTATTTTTGGCTTTACAGCCACATGGTGCCTGCTGCAACTTCTCAACTCTGCCTCTGTGGTGCAAAAACAGCCACGACTGTATGTAAACTCAAGGGCATGGCCATGTTCCAATAAAACTATTTACGGACAATGAAATTTGAATTTCATATAATTTTTACGTTTCACAAAATATTATTCTTCTTTTGATTTTTTTTTTAAGCAGTTAAAAAGGTAAAAATCATTTTTAGCTTGTGGGCTATACAAAAACAAACAGCAGCCTGATTTGACCTGTAGCCTGAGGCCATAGTTTGTCAAATCCTGGGCTACTCAGCAAGGCAAACATTCAACAAACAGAAGGACATGCTGTGATAACAGCATGAAAGTAAAGAGCTGTGTTCTGTGGGTGAGAGAATAATAGGCAGTGGAAATCTACTTTGGATGAGATCAAAAGGAATTATAACTAAACCACAGTGAGATACCACTTCACACCCATTAGGATGGCTATTATTTTAAAAAAAAAAACAGAAAATAACAAGTGTTGGTGAAGATGTAGAGAAATTGGAACCTTTGTGCATTGCTGGTGGGAATGTAAAATGGTGCAGCCACTGTGGAAAACAATAAAAATTTAAACATAGAATTACCATATGATTCAGCCATTCCGCTTCTAGGTATATACCCAAAGAATTGAAAGCAGGCACCCAAACAGATATATGTACACCAATGCTCATGGCAGACTATTTGCAATTGCCAAAAGGTGGAAACAACCCAAATGTCCATCAACAGATGAACAGATAAACAGGTTTATACACACAATGAAATATTATTCAGCCATATAAAAAGAATGAAATTCTGATATGTGCTACAACATGGATGATACTTGAAAACATTATGCTAAGTGAAATAAGCCAGACACAAAGGATATAGTAGGATTCCACTTATATGAAGTACACAGAATAGGCAAATTCATCAGGACAGGAAGTAGAAGAGGGGTTACCAGGGACTGGGAGGAGGGGGGATGGGGAGTTATTTAGTGGACACAGAGTTTCTGTTTGGGTTGATGAAAAAGTTTGGAAATTGACAGTGGTGATGGTCACACAACATTGGAAATATACTAAATGCTACTGAATTGTACACTTAATGGTTAAAATGGTAAGTTTTATGTATATTTTACCGCAATAAAAAATGGAAAAAAGTAAAAATTAAGAGAGGAATTATAACTAAAGGCCTTACTATGTGTCTGTCAGGCACTGTACTAAGGGTATCACATATTAATTCATTTAATCTTTACAGCTGCATGAGGTAGGCTCTGTTATTATCATTACACCCATTTTATAGATGAGGAAACTGAGGCACTAAGAGTTTTGATAACTTGCCCAAAGTCACAGAGCTAGCGAGTGGAGAACCAGGATTCAAAGCCCAGCACCCTGGCTCTGGCGTCCGTACTTTCAGTGAACACCATTCACCACCTCTAAAGCCAGTGATTCTCAACATTGCCTGAATACCAGTTTCCTGGGGAGCGTTTAAAAATCTCCCCCTCCAGGCAGCACCTGGTTGGATCAGAACCTCTGGGGGTTGGACCAGGCATCGGTAGTTGTAAAAGATTCCCAGGCGCTTCCAATGTGCAGCCAAGATTAAGAATAACCACTTCAAAGGACAGGCTACTCTCAGGAGATGACACTTTCAGCCATGACCTCAGAAATGAAGAAGAGTCAGCCATAGGGGGAGCGGGAGAAGGGAAAAGGAACGTTCCAGGCCATATATTTTACGAGTCATGTCTATTTATCAAACCATGTTGGTCTTCTTCCTGTGTGAGAATAAGGACACGCGTCCTATTGTAATAGTAACTAATATTTACTGAGCAATTATGCCCCAAGCATGACGCTGAACACTTCTCATACTTTATCTCCATTGATGGTCACAATGATCTTACGAAGTAAACGCCATCATCCCCATTTTACAGATGAGCCAACTGAGGCCTAAAGAGAGTTGACTGCTGGCCCAGGCCACACTGGTACTAAGCGGCAGTCTGGGGGTGCCAGGCGTGTGCTGTCCAAGCTCAGCTCTCCAGCCTCCCTTCCGGGCGAAGCTCATCAAGGGTGTCCCAGACAGTAAGAGTGGGAAAGGACACAATCTACAACTCTTCTGGTTGGTTTCGTTTTATTTTGTTTCTGCCCGTGTCTGCCTATGGCGAGGCCCCACTGTCTTCCCTGCCTCTTGGTTGACTCAGAACATTGGTGCTTCTATAACACCTCCAGGGCCCCAGGGAGCTCCGAGGAAGAGGCTTGTTAATGCCTCTGAATAATCTCACTCTGGGGAGAAGAGGAGGCCTGAGGCTAGGAGAACTTTGTTGGAGAAATTCATGCATTATCAGCTAGAGGCCAATGAGTAGACTTACAAGGCCCCTAGTCCAGGGAGGAGGTGAGAGTGAGTGTGTGTGTGCGTCTGTGTGTCTGTGTGTCTGTGTATGCGTGTGTGTGTCTGTGTGTGTGTGTGTCTGTGAGTGTGTGTGTGTGTGTGTGTGTCTGAGTTTCTAGGTCTGGATCATGTGGATTATACCCACAACCCAGAACAGGCCCAACAGAGAGCGGGGGTCACCCCGAGGGACATGACATGGCAGCAGAGTCCCTTGACTTTCTCCTCCCAATTCTGAAAGCCCGAGACCGTGGTTTGCTTCCTCATCTCTCTGACTCCAGAACAGTATGTGGCAGGCAGGATAGCTGCTCATTAAAATTTGTGGAGGAAATGAATGCATACAGTGGGGGAGGGGCAGGGCCACCCCGCAGAAGCAGCACTGGAACCAGGCCCCCTGACTGAACACGTGTTAATAGATGGGGAAGGAAAGAATGTTCCAAGGAAAGAAAAATCCACGTTCCAAGCTCAACTTGAACTTTCCCATTATTTTTTGTCACCCATAGAAGAGGAAACTGGGGCTCAAAGAGGGTTAGCGATCTGGTCAGGTATCATGTAGCTAGAAAATTCCAGAACTTGGATTTGAACTTGGCCGCCCAGACCCGGCTCCCAGTGCTCTTTCTACTGCACATTAGCAAACAGACAAACAGAGGATAATGCAAGTGAATAAATCTATACGTCATAGTGACACAAGGACCCTAACCATCATAATACTCATAAGAATCACAGCATTAATAACATTTATAAGAGCTTACTATGTGCCGGACACTGGTCTGTGCATTTGAAATGCATTCTTTCCACAGATCTTCACAAAAAACCCATGGCATGCAAGCTATTATCATCCTGATTTTACAGTGGTGGAACCGAGATCCAGAAATGTTAACAAGCCTCAGTTTAGACAGCTAAGGAGCAGGCAGAAGCTCCAACTCAGGGGCATGGGACTCCAAAGGCTGGCCCGGGTTCTCTTGGCCTGTCAGTCAATTCAGGCCTGGTGTCAGGCAAACCAGCCTTTGGCTGTCACGGAGTGGATGATGATAATAATAATTATTACACCTTCCTTTCTGGGGCTTTTAACATTTCTATTTTAAGAGAACTTTCACAGTCCTTTGACAAAATTTTTCACTTTTCAAAACCAGGTGTTCTGATGTCATGTCTTGAGTGATGGAAACTTTCCGAGTCAAAAGCTGTGAAAATGTAATCAGTAGATAGATAGCCAAAAAGAAAATGAACATGACTGCAGAGTAGATTGTTGCCAGCTTGGAGTCAACAACCCCTATGCTCCTTCCCCAGGCCCCAGGGCGCCTTCTCAGGAAGCTGGGAGGGAGGGCTTCTCCCCTCTCCTGGTGCTTCTCTCCATGGGGAGAGGGCCCTGCTCCTAAACTCCTGGCCTCCCCCTGCTCCTTCCTGGGAGGGGAGTGATCTGTCTGGTAGATATGTTTGGGAAGAATAAAGCCATCCTCCACTGCTGTGGAGGAGGGAGCTGACCTTGAAGCTCGTGTTCTCTGCTCCTGTGTTGGAATTGGAGGGACCGTTGCATTCCGGGGTCAGTAAGCCCAGTGGCCCGCAGGTGTCTAGATGTATCAGTAATGAAGGTGACATTTTGGCTCCCGTCTGTGCTATAGACTGAATATTTTTGTCCCCCACAAATGCATATGTCAAAACCTAATCCCAATGTGAAGGAGTTTGGAGGCGGGGCCTTTGGGAGGTGATTAGGTCGTAAGGGTGGAGCCCTCATGAATGGGATTAGTGCCCTTACGAAGGAGGCCTCAGACAGCCCCCTCACCTCATCTGCCATGTGTGGACACAGTGAGAAGTCAGCCTTCTGCCACCCAGATGAGAGCTCTCACAGGACCGAACCATGCTGGCACCCAGATCTTGGACTTCAGCCTCCAGAACTGTGAGAAATAAATCTCTGTTGTTTAAAAGCCATCCAGTCTATGGTACTTTTGTTATAGCAGCCCAAATGGACTAAGACAACATGCTTATTCTTTTGTCTTATTTCCCAATTGGTTAAGAATTCAAGCAAGGAAGGGGACTATTTTTGGGAACTCCTCAAAAGCCCGACACAGGGGAGGCTCACTTTGTGAGATGTGATGTCTGTTTATAAGCAGGAGCAATAGTTCCACACTGGAGGTGTGTTTGTTCTTTTCCATTCACTTATTTATCCCACATTTCCTTGCTAAGCCCCTCCTCTGTGCCTGGCCCTGCACTAGGGGCCCTTTGGAGAAGGATGAGCCCTTGCAAGTGGGAGCCAAAGGAGCAACTGAGACTGGATGGAGTTTTCACTTCCAACCATTCTCCAGCAGGTGAGCAGGAGGAAGGTGGAGTGGGTGTCAGCTGTTTTTGAGGAGCCCAGCATCCATTGCTCATTCTTTGGATGACAGCACCCTAAGTTTCCTTCGGGGAATGACCCACTCCATTGTGAGCCAGCCCAGAGGGACTGTCAATCAAGGTACCCTGCCGTTCCCTGGCCAAAGGATGAATCCGTGGCCAAGATAAATCATCAGATTCTAGATGCTGGGCCAGTGAAACTTCACCAGATGATGCAGAGTAGAAAACACACTGCAGTTCACCCATTCCAGAAAAGATCCCTGAGAAGTCTCCTTGCTCCCTAGACACATGGGACGGCTCTACTTCTCGCTCGCTCTCTCTCCCTCACTCCCTCCCTTCTCTCTCTCCTTCCCTTCCCCTCCCTCCCTCCCTATTTCTCTCTTTCTTTCTTGGTTCTCAACTCCCCATTTGTGAGTTACTCAACGTCAGTCCATTAAACTTTTTTCAGCACAAGTTAGCCAGAGTTGGTGGCCTTTGCAAGAGAAAATACCAACACCACTGTCTGCACATGGACTGTAAGAATTAGAACTTTCGGTTCAACACTGTCATGTAACAGCTGGGGAAATTGCAGGTAAGAGGAGACTTTCAAATTTGGGGTCAAGAAGGCTTTGTGGCTCAATGATGAAGAGCACAGGCTCTTGAGTCAGCTGGTCCAGGATCTAAAACCCGTCTCTGCCACTTGCTAGGTATCGATTGATGTAGGACACATTATTTGACCTTGCAAGCCTCAGGTCCTCATCTGTGAATATAGGGTAATGATAGTACCTACTCCCAGGGCTAGTAGTGCAGGGAAGTGCATAAGAACCCTTGGATTTTTTTTAGTTATTCTTCTTCTAGATTTCTTCTGAGAAATCATGCAAAACAGGAATGTAAATTGCACGAAAGATGCTGAGCAGGAAGGCACTAAAGAAGGCCCTTCTCCAAAGGGGATGTTTATTTCAGAGGCACACAGAGGGAAGCTCAACCAGCTGTTTTCCAGGAAATCAACCACTTAACCCAGGGTGAGCTCTAAATTTTAATGACTAGCCAGTGTCGAAGGACTGGAAAGAGAAGAAAACAAACAAGGATGATGTAAAAACCCAACCACACACTGCATAAACTCTGAGGTCTCCAAGATTTCATCAGAATCCTGAGTTTAGAGGTGTTTCCCATCTCCAGTGGGGAAAGAATCAGAATTATCACCCATATTCTATTGACAGCTAAAAAAATGAAATTAATAGTAAATTTCAGAAACCAAATACCGAGGCTTATTAGGATCTTGGAAACAGTAAGATATAAATGGTTAGTCCATACTTAGGGGCTCAGGGCCTTTGCGCTGGAAGTTTCTTCTGCCTGGAACGTTCTCCCCAGCTCCCTGCTTCCCCAACCCCTGCCCCTATTCCCTGCACAGCTCAACCTTCTCACCTCAGCTCAAAGGTCACCTCCTCTGAGAAGCCTTCCCAGTTGTCTCTAATGGAGTGACACTCTCAGAGTGTTCTCTATTTTTCCCTCTCAGCAGGTCACCTCCTCTGAGAAGCCTTCCCAGTTGTCTCTAATGGAGTGACACTCTCAGAGTGTTCTCTATTTTTCCCTCTCAGCAGTACCAAGTTTGTAATGAGATGTTTCTGTGATTGTCGGATCTGTGGCTTTTCCCAAGGATACTTTGAGCTCCAGGTGGCCAGAGATCTTGTCTGTCGTATTCACTACTATAGATCAGGGTAGATCAGTTCCAGACCCACAATAGAAACTCTGTATATCTTTGTTGATTTAATGACTGGTAACTTTCTTTTAATTGTCATTCATTCACTCACTCACTGGGGACCTAAATCCTTAGCATATGCTAGTCAATGATGAATACCATCAGTTTACTCAATTAATTATCTTTAATTAATTAATAACCTATGAGTGCTTACTATCTGCCAGGCACTGACATGGGCAATGAGGACACAGCTATGACAAAAAGAGACAAAATTCCCCACCCTCACAGAACTTACATTGTAGTGGAGGGGACTACCATCAAATAGATAAATATGACATATGTCCAAGAAGGCATAGTGCTTTGGAGAAAAATAAGTAGGGGAGAGAAATAGGGAGCGCCGTGGTGGGGGGCAATTTTAAAGAGAAATGCTGGAGAAGGCGTCATTAAACAGAGACCTCAACAAGTGAGGGAATGCAGCACCAAGTGGAGCATTTGGAGGGATCCTTCCAGAAAGAGAGAGCAACAGGTGCAAAGGGTCCAAGGGGGCGTGTCCTTGGCTAGTGTGGCCAGAGTGGAGTAAGCAAGGAAAAGAGGGGCGGGTGGGTGAGGTGGTCAGAGAGGGGCAGTTGGGTGCGGGTCACTGAAGGACTTGAGGTTCTACTCTGAGATGGGGAGTCACTGGAGCTCTGGAACAAGATGAGGCATTTAAAATTATTTTCAAATAATCCCACTCTGGAGACTAGATGGAAGGGGGGCACAGGGGGATGTGAGGGGACAGTAGGGAAGCTCCTTTTGCTGACCGGACCAGGGCAGAAGCGAGACGTGGTGGTGAGTTGTCAGGCTCTTTGACAGTAAAGCTGAAGGTGTTGATGGATTAAGTGTGGAATGTGAGGGGAAAAGGCATCAGAGATGACTCCAATATTTCTGACCCGAGCTACTGAATGAACGCAGTTGCCATGAGCAGGGATGGGAAGACTAAGAGAAAAGCAGGTCGGGTGGGAGGGTGATGGTGGGGAGTAGGAAGTTCAGGAATTGGGGTTTGGGCTTGTGACGTTTGCAAGTATTTTTATACATCCAAGTGGAGATGTTGACAAGACAGACACAGTCCTTGCCCCCCAGGCACCTATATCCTGGTGAGGGAGAAACCCAATCAACAAGAAAACCAAGAGATAACCTAATACATCAAATAGTGACAGGTTACAACGGTAAGGCCATGGGGAGTGATAACTAAGTTGGAGGTGACCATGGGCAGCCTTTGTGAGAAAGTGACATGAGAGCTGAGACCCGGGACAGGGGACAACAAAGTAACTCCCTGAGGAAGGATTGAGCTTAGGGAGTCTGAGGAACAGAAAGGAGGCCGAGGTGACTGGGGCAGAAAGAGGGAGAACAGAAGGAGTGAGGGAGACGTGGTGAGGCTCTCCTTGTGCGACTCCAGAAGGCTTCCCTACACTGTGTCTTATTTAAATGTGATGGGAAGCCCTCAGGAGGTCTTAAGGAGAGAGAAGGTTGTCACCTGATTTCCATTTTTGAAAAGGCAACTTTGGAGAATGGATTAGCATGAGACAGACCAGTCTGGAAGCAGGGAAACCGATTAGGAGTCTATCACGGTTGTCCAGCCAAAAGATGACATTGACTTGGAAGGTCGGTGGAGATGGAGCGGATGAGGGAGATCTGGGACCTGTCTTGGAGGGAGAGACTCCAGGATATGCAGATTGGTTGAGGGGATTAAAGAAAGAAGAATCCAGGATTATGCTGAAGTTGTGGTCGTAACTGGTTGAAGGCTACCGTGAGCTAAGGAGGGGACAGACGCCAAGAGAAAAATCCAAGTTCTCTTGGGTCACATTAAGTTTGAAATAACGAAGAAGTAGGATCGGGGGGATGCATATTTTTTAATGGCATTTTTTTAAATGTTAGTAAATATATATATATATATATATATATACACAGAATAGTGGACAAATCGAAAGTATCCAGCTTGATGAATTTTCCCACAGTGACACATCTGGGTCATCTGCCCCCCAAAAGGCGCTCTGTGCCCCCTTCTTGCCCTTATTCCTTCTCCAAGGTAGGAACCACTGTCCTAGCCTTACACAATAGAAAAGTTTTATTGGCATGTTTTTCCTTTTTTTTTTTTTTTTGGTGAGGAAGATTAGCCCTGAGCTAACATCTGTTGCCAATCCTCCTCTTTTTGCTGAGGAAGATTGACCCTGGGCTAACATCCGTGCCCATCTTCCTCCACTTTATATGGGAGGCCGCCACAGCATGGCTTGATGATTGGTGTGTATGTCCGCACCCGGGACCCGAACATGCGAACCCAGGGCCAGCGAAGCAGAGCGCATGAACTTAACCACTAGGCCACTGGGTCAGCCCCTATTGGCATTTGTAAATCTATAATTAAGAGATAATAATCAGAGGTAAGCATGGGGCATTGGCTCACCTATTTCTCAGAAAAATACCTCATTTGTTTTTTCTTTTAGGCGGAATAAGGTTTTTTTGTTTTCTTTTCTTTGGTTGTTTGTAGTTTTGAGGTTTGCTTGTTGGTCTTTTTCTCCTTCTTCCCATGGTGAGGTGCTGATGGGGAGTGTGAGGGAAGCCTCACCTGAGCCCGCTGGCAGCGTGCCTCACGTCCAGGCTCCTTGTTCTTGCCTCGTGAGTCAGAGAGGCATCAAACCACAACGTGAGGTGAGTCGTAGCTGCAGAGCCCCGCTCCTCGCAAGTGATCCTCCGGCCCGCCCATCCCCTTCCCGTTTGAGGTTCATTTCACTCGTCCAACCCCAACAGATGGCTCTTCTTAAGGCATCGTTGTCAGTTTATAGTTCCTGCAGTGTTCATGTTAACGTTTTAATGAAAACACAGCCAACTTCATTCTCTCCCAAAAATTAACGTCTCCTCTCCCTCTCTCTCTTTCTCTCTCTCCCTCTCTGCTTCTGTTTCTCCCTCTCTCTCTGCCCCTTCCTCCCTCCCTCTCAGTATTCCTGTGACTATTTCTTTTGGAAATAATTCCCCTCACTCTGCCTCCGTAAATCTCTGAATCGCAGCAGAGGGAACAAGGCTGCTATTAGGAGCGAACAGAATCAAGAGGCAAGCTACAAGTGGGAGGAAAGCTTCAGGCTCTGCAGCGTCCGACTGCAGTAGGAAGATGTGGCAACACCTACAGAACAAACGATTCATCTTTGTCATCTATTTTTACTTCTCAAGAGACCCTGTTCCCATGGCCTATTTATTAGAGAACTGTTTTGGCCTCCCCGGCTCTGCACACTGGCTTTCTACAGAATATTAAACAGTAACCTTTGAGGCTCCCACATCCTGGTATGCTCCGGACTCACAGATCGCATTTTTCAAAGATACACACACACACACACACACACACACACACACACACGCCACCTGAATCTATACTGGCTGACTGCTGGCAAAATAAAACAACTTTAACTTTTAGTTTGGCTCGTTCTTTTTTTTTTTTTTTAACAGCTTAATTGAGAAGATATCTATTTACACACCATTGAATTTCACCCATTTTAAGTGTGTAATTCAATGGTTTTAGTTTATTTACCGAGTTGTGTATTGGCTCTTTCTTTTTGAAAATGGAGCCAGTGGGTGAACGTTTTGACCCACATGCTCCCTCCTCACTTTGAAAGGTGACATTGACATAGCAGAAGGCAGATTCTGTTTCACCTCCCCAAAATAGTTGTTTTATTCATTATGCCATTTACAATGTACTTCCTGTGTTTTGATTCTGAGCTGCTCAGGCTTGCTTCTCGGGAGCCGTGTTGATTTGTTTTTGCACTGTCCTGAACTTCTTTTGTGTTGGAGGGGTTTTCTGTTTGTTTTGTGAGTGTGTCTAGAGTCTTCAGCTCTTTGCTTTATCTGCTGCACTACAGAGACTTGAAATGTATCTTTGTGGCATGACAGACTAGACAGAAATGTTTGGTATTTAGAGCTAAGCTTAAACGTTCATAGCATTCTGGCTTTTGAGATCGGTAAAGAGGAAGATACTTGGAAACATAAAAACGGCACAGAGGCCTAGAACTTTTTCCTAATATTAAAATCTTAATCTGTCGTTTGGCCGTGACTTCTCTGAGTCGCCCGTTTCCTCATTTGAAGAACAGGAATTAAAATAAGCGCTTTGGGAGATTTGCCTGAGGCTCGCATGAGATAATTCATGTGAAAACATCTAGAACACTATCAATTTTTTTTTAAAAAATCCGTAAATGTTCATTGAATCTGAATCTTAAGGAACTTCACTAATGGAATAAGAATTCTGTTTCTGTCAAGGTACATTATGTAAAGCATAGCACCTGCTGTTAGAGAGGTATGTACCAGTCTGACCATTCAGTCAGCGGATAGGTAATGAGGCTTGCTGGGTGGCAGGCCCTGGGACTGAGTGGTGGATAGGCAGATGGAGTCAGGTGGAGGAGAGCCAGATGTTTAACATATAGCTGAACAAATTAATATCTAAGTACAAACTGTGCAAGAATTGTGAAAGAAACTCTTCTGGGGTGGGTGGGTGGGTGGGTGTGTGTGTATTTTAAGCAATTTAAGAGAATGTATATTTTCCTAGTAAATTTATGCCTTAGGCATATTACAATTTTCTGGAACAATCCACGAGAAATTTGTTACGGGGGTTTCTTCTTCTGATAGGAATGAGGAAAGGAGATAGGGGGATGTCTTCTACTTTTTACTCTATAACTTTCTTTAAATTTGAAGTTTCTAACTATCAGCATGTATTTCTATTATTTATTTGCTTGTTTAACTATCATTAGGGCTTCTCTGATCAACAGGCTGAGTTCATTTTTATTTTCTTCATTAGACTTTTCTCTATCGAAAACAAAACCTGTTATTTCAATGTGAATAAATGATTAACTGCTTGAAATATTAAATTTGTCATGCCAAACCAGTTAAATATTAAATATAACATTATTATACTTGGAAAGACAAAGGTCATTGACAAGAGCACAGGAGGTCATCAATCCACACCAAATTGTCACCAGCCTGCTCGTGCCCACAAAGTGTGCCTGGACAATAACACTGTCATTCAACAGATATATACTGAGCACCTACTGTGTACCAGGCATCATTCTGGGCTCTGGTAGATAAAACAAAGCCCTCAGGGACTCACTGCCTAGATTCCAGTTGGAGGATATGGACAATAAATAAGTCAACCAAATATATAATACATACTATATTTAACTATATAATAATATAAGTGCTACAAAGAAAAATTAAAGCAGGGCTGGATGACGAGTGACCAGGGGAGGTGGAGGGTGCTGTTTGTTACATAGAATACATTTTGTAGTTGCATTCACTACGAAGAATGGTCTGGAGCCTGTCCGAGAAGGTGCCCTTTCAGCAGCAAACTGGATGAAGAGAAGGAAGGAATGAGCCAGGCAGATATATGAAGGGAGAATGTTCCCAGCCAGAAGGCCCAGGAAAGGCCCTGAGATGGGCGAGCTGGAAACCAGTAAAGCTTAGCAGTGAGCACACGACTGTTAGATTATTCTGCCCATTTGTCATAGTGTTCAAAACATTTCATAATTTGAGCCAGCCCTGATGGCCTAGTGGTTCAAGTTAGGTACTCTCACTGCTTCAGTGGCCTGGGTTCATTTTCCGGTCTCGGAACCACACCACCCACCTGTCAGTTGCCATGCTATGGCGGCGGCTCACGCAGAAGAACCAGAATGACCTACAAGTAGGATATACAACCATGCACTGGGCCTTTGGGGAGGAAAAAAAAAAAAACATTTCATAATTTAAAACATTTTTTAAGAAGTAAAAATTAAACACTGATAGCTTTATCTTTGTGTATATAGGACTCAGATTATGTGGTTCTGGACATTCTTCTCTTTTTTAGATATTTAATAAAAAGTCAGTGTGAACTATTGAAACAGATACTAGAGAAACTAGTATGTAGAGAAACAGCTATTTTTTAATATATCAAAACATTTTTTAAACTTCTTATAGCCATATTGACTCACAGTTATTAAAATATATTCTTTCTCTATTATCCTAACAGTATGTCATGAAATATATGCATATTTTATTATTGCAGTACATGCCCATTTTTATCCACTGGAAAGTAAATTAGTAAATATTACTTCAAAGTTATAAGGAAAAGGACTCTGAAAGGTTATTGTCAGCCTAGTCTAAGATGTGTACCAGTAGGAGAGTCACTATGATCCATGAGTAAAACCATGCTACTTGAAAAAAATAATAAAAAATAATAATAACAAGCCTGAACTCACCATCAAATCGTGTACCTTGGAATGCCCTTCCCACTGTGGTCCTCACCTGTAAAGTGATGGGCTGGCTATTAACTTATCTCTAAGTCCTTTGATTCACTCTCTTTCCCTTTCTCTCTTGTATTTTTAGTTATACCTTTATGAATTCTAATGAAAATAACTGCTTTGTAACCAGTCATTTTCGCCATAACTGGCTGAGCACTAAATTGTCTCTTCTTTCTTCAAACAGGATTCTGTGGATAGCTTGACCTAGAACAATGGTTCTCAACCAGAGGCAATCCAAACCCAGCCACTCCACTTCCAGGGGACATTTGGCAGCATCGGGAGACATATTTGCTTCTTGTGACCGTGTAGGGGTGCTGCTGGCATCTGGTCGGGGGGGCTAGGGATGCTGGTAAGTACCCTACAGTGCACAGGACAGCCACTCACAAAGAAGAATGATCCAGTCCAAAATGTCAGTAGTGCCGAGGATAAGAACGTCGGGTCTAGAGAAATCGGAAAAGATGAAGAAGGGAGAAAATGAGTAAGGCGTTGTTTACCTATGATGTCCATGTGGGATTTCCCACCTAAGAAGCAACATAGCAACTTTTGTCTTGGTTGATGCTGGTCCTCTTCTATTGATCACTCTATGAAGACTTGGGCGTGTGACTCAAATAACCCCATTAGACCCAAGCATAATGGGATCAATGAAAACTGGAGGACAAATTCAAACATGTGCCATAACTATGAGAGTATTCTTTCTGTTGTAAGACTTGAAAAAGTCTCCAGATCTTTGGTTTAATTTAATCAACAATACGTTCATCTGCATAAGGCATTCAGCAGCAAAGTAAACTTTTTTTCCCCGAGTCTTTTGTTTCCAAATCAATGGGAAACAAAGGATATCCCGCTCTATTCAAACAATTTCAATGATTCTCAAATAAACGTGGGAGCAATAGTTGGGCCATTTAAAATATACAGTGATGAAAAAGCATACTTATTAACCTTGTAAACATTCTATAAAAGTACAAGGCAACCTTTATAAAGAATATCCAAGTGTCCTTTTTATATAATAGCCCTTTGTACTTTGAAATGTTCATGCATCTGTAAAATAACAATTGAACAGAACAGACTAGAAGAATGAAATTTCCAAGTCTTCTGGTAATGGTGCTAACATTATTTTTCAGTTTCTTAACACTAAGAAGAGTAAGTTTCCTCATCTCAAGATCAGTTTCACTTACAAAAAGCACTTTGGACCCATATTTAACCAACCCTCAGAGGGATTCAAAAGAAAGCTAATTGAAAACACTGAGTTTTCGAACCTCTCAAACGATGACCCAGGTTTTTCCTTGAAAACACCAACAGCGGCAGCTTGGCAGGAAGCAGGAATTAGACAAGAGAATTAATTGAAATCTGCCCTCCAAATTGGAAGAAACGCCTCCAATAAGAAACTGTGAGCTTTGAAATCACTGCATGTTATATTAGTCATCATTTAAATGGCCTCCAGCCTTATCGTAGGGCATTTTCTCCAGCTTCTGAGCTAATTCAGTAATTCACCAAGTAATTCACCGAGAAACGTGCTGTAATAGTAAGAACAGCCCACCCTTTCAGAGGAGAGGGAAACCTCTCCTGTCTGTCTCCATTCTCTCTCTGTTCTATCTGCATATTTTGCAATCCCCTCCAGTGTTCCAAAGGCCAATGAAATCAGTCTCCAGGAAGGATACCCAGCCAAATACATTCACTGCTTAACTGTATTTGTCTCTTTCTTAGCCCTTTTACCCACTGATTTCAGATCTCTCTTTAAAAGGCCAGCTATGGCAGACCTCAATTGAATAAAGTTATGAAAAGACAAGCTGGAAAACCACGCAGGGGAGATTTCCTGAAGAGGAGAGCAGTCAGATGTTTTCATCTAAACCTTTAGGCCTCACTGCCGGCTACAGAGACAAGTGGAAGGAAGCTAACAGCGATAATCGAATGAGCTCAAGTTGGTTTTATAGGAAAGTGTGTGTGTTGGGGAGTGTGGGGAATACAGGCATTCTGCCCAGGAGAACCTAGAGAGAGAGAAAACCTCTCTTCTAAAATCCCTGAAGTTTGTTGCCGGTGATTCAGTACATATCTGACAAAAAAAAAAAAGTTGCCTAACTGGTTTGGCTGTTTCAGCTGGCTACCACCAAGAGAAGTAAACTGAACATTATCGTTTCAGTGATGTCTGCCTTGGACATTATTTTCAAGTAAATATTTATAATTTCAATGCTATTTGATTGCTGCCACTGCTGTCTTGGAATTGGGTTGACTGACACGCTGTGTTGGATGAAGCCGACTCCATAGCAACAAGCCAGGCGAGGCTGCACCTTCCACCGTGGCCACTGGGAGGGGGTGGGGCAGTATTTGGCGACTCTGGCCGGCAGGACTTTGCAGTTATCTTGTCAGATGGTAGCTGAATGGAGAAACGTTCTTCTTTTGCCCCCTGGCTCCTCCGGGTGGTCGGGATTTCTGCTGATCGCTTTGCACATCTCAATGAATTCGACACTCAGGCATTTTTCTCTCGCTCTTCATTCAGGAAGTGGCTAGCGGAGCCTGAGATTCTTTCTGCTCCGATGATATAAACAAATTGCAGAGGAAGTCAAGTCAAACTTTCCCTGCTTCTCTTGTTCTCCCAACTAGCAATTCAGAAAACAGAGCCAATTTTTTTTTGGATGCCTTTTAAAGATTGCTCTTAACTGGAGAGGCAGAAACCCTTGTGGGTTTTTTTAAAACAAAGATACTTCTAAACTTATTTTTTCAACAAAATAGAAACGCCCTAGAAAGTTTTTGGTTTTTTTTAAGGCTGTTTTTTGAGACTTTTCAAACCAGATTGTTCCCTTGACATTGCACAGTTACCTAATTGTTCTTTCCTTTGAATTTCAACCAGGAGAGCAATCATGAGCTTTGCGTGGACGGCAGCTAAACCTGAATCGAGGCTTCTAGTGCCCTAATTCATGGCCAAGGAAAGCTAATAGTCGTGATTCAGTCAAGGTGCCAGTACAGGCATAGACCAGACAGAAAGGAGACATCTATCTGTTTAATCTGCAGATGCTGCTTGAAAAATCACACATAATTAATCCCTTCTCCTAGTGGAGGCTATTTGAAGCTTTATCACCAGCTTGTAAGATTTCATCTCTGAGTTTCACTGATGGCTCTGAGAGTGAACATTTTCAAACTGGAGGCACCTGATAATCTGGTGACATGCTTACTATGCCTATTCTAGTCATACAATAAAAGAAGCTCTGCGCTAAATTACTGAAGGAAAACAGAACGGAGATACATAACAAATATTTGCAGAGTGGCCCCAAGGTGGCTTCCCAGACTGGATGTTCTGTTATGTCAATCCTGGTGCAAGAAATAAAGAAGATGTGATGGCCACACAAATATCAGTGTGCCTATCTGTTTGTCCTCAAATGGCCCTCGCTGTACAGAGGTGGGTAGTCAACTTTCAACACAGCCCTATTCTCTAGGGAAGCATGTTAGTGGGCAAATCCAGGCTCTAACTACTTACTGAGCCTCTATGTTCCCTTCTGTAAAATGGGGATATGTTTTAACATGGTAGTTCTTTTATATGGGTTAGAAACAATAGAGAGAGAGAAATAAAGATATATCTCACTTACCCCAATGTGTGGTGCATGTTAGCTTTTCAGTTAAAGGTAGTTATGGTTATTAAAACTCATAACACTATGTGAGTTCTCCTGGGTCAGAAAAAATAGCATTGGTAGAATCTGAACTTATATATAGTATTTGCAACGTTACTTCTATGTCAGAAAAGGTTGGCTCAGTCATGACCGTCTCCTCCCTCTTTATCTATAAATACATATATACTGTAGATATTTATAGACTAATAGCTATATAAAATCATTTATGCAAGTTGTAATTGACTGTGTAATTATTGAATAAACAGTAGATGAAAGGAAAATGTGAAGTTCTGAAGGCTGGCTTCAATTCATGTTTTATCTTATATTCATTAAACTGTTTATTTACTTGTCTACATTCTCTTCTCTGTTGATTATTTTCCAGACATGCATTTCCCTTGAGCAACATCAGATGAGAAAATGACTTCATATGCATTGCAGAGGCGACAGAGAGACAAACAGAAAACTCAGAGGCAGTGGTTTGCTTGGAGGCCTCCAAGGTATGGGTGTCAGTGTCAGAAGTTGTGTGTGCTTTGTTTGTTTGAAGCTTTGATGTAGAAACATGCGATACCTACAATGCTCCTGAATTTCTGTAAAGCAAATAGAGCTACCATGCATTGAAGCAATCACCATATATTTATAGAATTCAACAACTGCCTTCAACAAACTTTATCAAATACCTACTGTGCCAGGCACTAGGTTACAAAAGGAATAGTCATCAGTGCTGGCTTGCCCAATATGCAGACGAGACACACTTAAAGGACCAGAAAAGCAGGGACACTACCACAACCCCTCCTTGCCTGCCAAAGGAGACAACTAGAAAATTCAGACAATTTATTTTTAATTTTAACGTACACATGTGTTTTTGTCTTTTTGAAAAAACATAACTTTATTTTTCATTTTAGTTTGATTTTTATTTTAATTTTTATTTGGTTACAGGTCCTGAGATAGTGTGGATTATTGTGCAGAAAATACCAGTCTCCTATTCCTGTTTTGGGTGGAATATACTTCCCTGCCCCACTGATGTTGGACTTGGCCATGTGGCTTTGTTGGCTAACAGGCTGTTAGCAAGCATGATACAAGCAAAGCCTTGAAATGTGTTTGCACAGTGGGTCTGGCTCTTTTGCACTTCCAGCATTGCCATGAGAAGCATATGCCTGCTCATCCAAGGGGGATGAAAGATACCTGGAGCGGACCTAGATGCAACCCACAACTGGAAGCCCAGCCCAGCCCAGTCTAGATCATCTCAACTCCAGCCAACCTGCAGATGCTTTCGTGAGATTAAATAATTAGTTTTAAGCCACCGCGTTTTGGTGTGATTTTGTTACATGGCATTATTATTATAGCAATAGCTGACTGATATAGGCCCCACAACATTTATAGGTCTTAATTTGGCCATGGGGATACCAATATGGATACTAAATTAGAAAAGAAAAAAGAAAGCAAATTTAATTTAAAAAAATGCTTCAAGCACTTGCCTTACTGATTTGACTTTGTTATGTAAATCAAGGCCAATTATAGCCTTTCATGTACTAAATGAAACTTGAGGCCCATGATGTTTAAATGAGGCAGCATATGGTTAACGAGTAAGAGAGCTACGAGGCATTCATCTGTTTATTCAGCACTAGATAAAGCCTTCATTCTACAAATGCTTCATTCCAAAAAATTTGTTCACTCCTTAAAGAGATACTCATGGAGCTGTTTGCAGGTAGACCTTGAAGATACGGTATTGAGTATTAATAACTAACCCGTATCAAGTGCTTACCGCAGGCCAGGCACTGTTCTTAGTGCTTTATCTACATCACCTTATTTAATGCTCAAAACTTAACGTTGCAGTTACTATGATTATCCCCACTTTACAGATGAGAAAATTGAAGACTCAAGGGGATAAGTGACTGACGCAAGCTTCCACAACTTGTAATTGACAAAGCTGGGGTGCAAACCCAGGCTGTCTCGTTTCAGACTCCATGCTCTTACGTACCATGATAAGACATGCCAGTTGACCCACATCCTTGCTAGCATTTGATATATCAGTTTTTTAAAATTTTAGCTATTCTAATAGGTTTCTAGTTGTAACTCACTGCAGTGACTAAAGATGTTGAACACATCTTCTCATTTGCTTATTTGTCATCAGTCTATATTCTTTATTTGTGTCTGTTCCAATCTTTTGCTTATTTAAGTCTCTGTTGGCTTTTTGTTATGGTTCCTACTTACAGCTGAAAGCATCCCCAACTGATTTAATGAAATTGAAACAGAGAACTGTTAGATAACCAAGGTCACAAAGCCAATGAATAGAGCCATCAGAAATTAAAACCAGATCTTATCGACCCCAAAATCTATACTCTTAATCATGATGTTATATTGTCATTACAGTTTCCACAAGTAAGCAAAAAACGTACAGCAAACGTATTTATCTAGTTTCCCTGATTTGATCCAAGTAGAGTAACAAGGCTATTTAATATTGCCTCAAACTATAGGACACTAAATCTACACTCAAATTTTAGCAGATACTTAGTTGGAAATTTCTGGGAGGTCATGGGAAGTACTAAGGATTCATTAATATTGATGATGTTGTTGGAAATCTGCTAAATGTGGATATCTTTTAGAAGAGTTAATAAAGAGAGACCCCATTTCTTGAGGGTCACTTCAGCAAAATATTTATGGAGTATCTACAGGGTGCCTTGTAATTTACTTCCATTATCTCACTTAGTCTCTCTTGTCACCCAGCAAGTTGAGCCATGCGCCCCTTTTGAGAGATGGGGAAACTGCAGCTCAGAGAGGTTAAGTAGCTTGTACAGGGTGACTCAGCTTGTGGTAGAGTCAGGATTGAATTCAGCTCTGCCATAGTCCAGAGCCTGCACCCTTGACCATTAGGGGGACGGCATGGTAAAATGTGCCCCATATGTGATATGGTTACGTGATGGTAGAGGTGACATTGGATATGGCAACAACTGTGACACTTTATACGTAAATGAATAAAGTTTGGGAAGTGCTCTGGTGGTGGATATGGAGTGAAAGGAACATGGGTCAATTCCTGCTCCAGCCCCATCTAGCTGTGATACTAGGCAAGTCTCACAATCTCTCTGAACCTCAGTTTCTTCCTCTGTAAAATGGAGCCAATACTAATACCAGACTCACAGAGTTGTTCTGGGGACTCAATGGGGCAAAGCTACTGGGCTCGAGGCAGGCTGTCCAGCCAGCCCTTGAAAAACATTTACAGTTATTATTTTAATTATTGTTCCATACTTCCTCCCTATGTGCAAAGGAGATGGTTTTCTTTGTTTTGATCTGGGTATTTCTCCTGAACAATTATGTACACTTTCAGTACTGGAAGAAGAAATATGTAATAATCCAGAGAGCAAACAGTCTCTGCAAAAGCAATGTCCTGAATTTTGCTAAAAGCAGTCTGTGAGTTTTCCATGCCATGGTCTAGTACACAGTGAACAGAGCACCAGGGAGGAAGAACAGAGGGTTTTGCTTTCCCTGGCTTGCAACTTCCTTCTGTGACCCTCACCCTGTCCCCTGCCACTTCTTTCCTTCTTGTTCTCATTGATCTAGTTCTCCCTTCTCAATCTTATTCTGTAGTTACACTAGCACTTGTTTTTGTGTTAAGATAGATCCCTGACCTCTCCCCTCAAAAGTAGTTTCCTGGTTTAAAGGAGAAAGGTCACGCATAATTGGGGATTTCCCACTTTCCAAGAAAGACCTTGTGGTAGGTAATATTCTAACATGGCCCCAGGGATCCCCACCTCCTAGATTCACGTCCCCTGGAGTGTGGGCTGGCCTAGGGACTTTCTCACAAATAGGATACAGCAAAGATGACGGAATATCACTTCTGTGATTAGGTCACAATGGATTGTGACTTCCATCTTGCTAGCAGCCTCTCTCTATTGCCTTCTCAGCTTGGACAATTTCAGGAAGCCAGTTGCCACGTTGGAAAGTCCCATGTGGCAAGGAATTAAGCAAGGGTGGCCTTTGGCCAACAGTGAGAAAAGACTTGAAGCTGTCAATCCCTTGAGGAACTGAGTCCTACCAATGGCCACATGAGCTTGGAAGCAGAGTCTTTCCCAGTTGAACCTTCAGATGAGACCCCAGCGTAAGCTGATACCTTGAATGCAGGCTTGTGAGAGACTTAGCTAGGCAGGGTCCAGATTCTGACCCATAGAAACTGTGACATTAAACATCTTGTTATAAGCGCCTATTTTTATTTTTATGGATAATTCGTTACACAGCAATAGATAACTAATACAGACTGACATAGTCAATCAATAATGAATAGAGAGAAAGAAAAGAAAGAGTTGGATCAGGAGCTGGCATCTGTGGATTCTGGCCACATTCTGCCACCTACTACATAGGTGATCTTAGGAAAGGCACTTCCTTCCCTGTCTCAATGTCTTCTTCCATCAAATGAGAGGGCTGAATTAGGGATTGTAATTTTTTGTAGCTTTTCTCTTTAAAAATCTAATAATGTTTTTGTAGCTTTTCTCTTTAAACACTCTGGGCTCACATTCCAACTTGGCAACAGTCAGTTAGAACTAGATAGAAGCCGTCCTCCTGAAACGCGGCCTGGAGTTTCAGTTCACCTCTGTCCTCACCTGAACCACCAGGCACCGCAGGTGAGGCAGCGATTCCCGGCGGAAGTGATCCCTTGCATCAGTCCGGTTCCTTTGAGGAGCAGATTAGCAGATGCCAAGTTGGGAAACGACACACATGACATTTACTGGGGGAAACTTATAGGAGGGGAATATGGGCAGGAAGCTGGAAGAACCCGGGAGAAAAGTTAGATCACAACACTGGTCTAACCCCTGCAGAGGAGAAAAGGAAGAAAGAACAGGTGGGTAGGAAAAGTCTGAGACTATGGCACCATTCTAAGAAAGTTTGGGCAGGGCCCATGTCTCCCAGGAATGAGTCTGCTTTAGTATCCCTGTCACGTGTGGTCATGGGTAAGGAGCAACCGGAGGGAACCGCCGTCTTGGCACAAATGTGGATTTCAGAGCTCAGGATCTGGGGCCCTCAGTCAATTTCAGTCCCTGCTGTGGGAGACCTGAGAGGCACATTTTCATGGCGTCCACATCCTCCTAGGCTCCTTCTAGTCTAAAAATCCCACCGAAATGTGGGGCCCACCAGATGAATGTGGCCCACAGACGGACGTCGATTGGCTCATGGCATCTAACGTTAGCTACAACACCAAAATCACCATCCACAGAAGAAAAACTGGACATCACTTTTGCTCCATGAAAGACATTGGTAAGAGAATGAAAAGACAAGCCACAGACTAGAAGAAAATATTTGCAAATCACGTATCTGACAAAGGATTTGTACCCAGAATATGTTTTTTAAAACTCTCAAAATTCAATAACAAGGAAACAAACCACTCAATATTTTAAATGGGCAAAAGATTTGAACAGACACAAATAAAGAATGTATATGGTTGACAAAAAAGCAAATAAAAAGATGTTCAATATCTTTAGTCACCACAATGAGACACCACTACAAACCTACTAGAATGGCTAAAATTTTTTAAAAATGGATATATCAAGTGCTAACAAGGATGTGGAGCAACTGGAACTTTCGTACATTGCTGGTGGGAAAGCAAAATGTTCCACCACTTTGTAAAATAGTTGGCAGTTTATTAGAAAGTTAAATATTGCTTACCATATGACTCAGCAATCCCACTCCTAGGTATTTACCCAAGAGTTATGAAAACTTATGTTCACACCAAACCTGCATACAAATGTTTACAGCAATTTTATTCAAAATTGCCAAAATCTGAAAACAAGCCAAATGCTCATCAACCAGTAAATGGATAAGCAAATTATGGTCCATCTATATAATGGGAAGAGAGAACAAAAAGTAATGAACTACTGACTCATGTAACAATATGTGTAAAGCCCAAAGGCAATTTGCTAAGTGAAAGAAGCCAGATGCAGAAAAGTACAGACTATATGATTCCATTTATGTAACATTCTGGAAAAGACAAAACTATGGGGATGGGGTACAGATCAGTGGTTTCCAAAGATTAAGGATAGGGGTAGGAATTGAGTATAATAGGAGAGCACAAGGGATATTTCAGGGTGATTTGGGGTGATGGGGCTATTTTTACTCCAATTGTGGTGGCACTTACCTATCTCTATGTATGTGTCAAAACTCATTGTCTGACTTCTCCAAAGAAGATATACAGGTGGCCAACAGGCACATGAAAAGATGTTCAACATCATTAATCATCAGGGAAATGCAAATCAAAACCACACTAAGATATCACCTCACGCCTGTTAGAATGGCTATAATCACCAAGACCAAAAACAACAAATGTTGGAGAGGCTGTGGAGAAACAGGAACCCTCATACACAGCTAGTGGGAATGCAAACTGGTGCAGCCTCTGTGGAAAATGGTATGGTGATTTCTCAAAGAATTAAAAATAGAGATGCCCTATGATCCAGCCATCCCACACTGGGAATCTATCCAACGAACCTGAAGTCAACAATCCAAAGAGGTTTATGCACCCCTATGTTCACTGCAGCATTATTCACCATAGCCGAGAAGTGGAAGCAACCTAAGTGTCCCTCGACTGACGATTGGATCAAGAAGATGTGGTATATATATACAATGGAATACTACTCAGCCATAAAAAAAGACAAAATCGTCCCATTTGCAACAACATGGATGGGCCTGGAGGGTATTACGTTAAGTGAAGTTAGCCAGAAAGAGAAAGACAAACACTGTAGGATCTCACTCATATGTGGAATATAAACCAACATATGGACAGAGAAAACTGTATTGTGGTTACCAGGGGCAGTGGGGGCAGGGGGTGGGCACAAGGGGTGAAGGGAGACATATATATGGTGATGGACAAACAAAAATGTACAACCCAAAATTTCACAATGTTAAAAACTATTAAAACAGCAATTAAAAAAAAAAAAAAACTCGTCTGTATCCCAAAAAGAATGAGTTTTACTGTACATAAATTTAAAAATTCACCTTTTTAAAATGTCCCACACTTCATCCCAGGTCACTACTTTCACCACTGTGCTAGAGAAAAGCGCCCCCACAAATCCCCAAAATGTTTTTTAGGAGGAAGTTATCATTCCTTGCTGAAACTTCTACCTTAGAACAAGGGGTTTGTGCTAGACTTAATCTTCAGCAATGGTATGCAAAATTGTGTGAAGATGCATAATTTTCTGGGCAGAAGTTCCTGGCTTGCATCAAGTTTTCATGAATAACATGGAGGTAACAAGCATGGTGCTCTGCCGACAGAGTGGTGGAATCTATGTCTTGACCACCCACTGTACGATCCTGAACCACTAGTTCACCCTCCACAGCTTCAGTTTTCTCATCAGTAAAAGAGCAATAACATCAATAGTGGTTACTTTATAGCGTTGTTGTGAGAATTAAAATAATGTGGGTGTGATACCAGGCGCATAATGCCTCCCCAATACATGTATTATTGGAAATTTCAAAGGAAAATTAAGAAGCAGAGCTTTGGAAAAGAGGGCTAGAAAGAAGAGAGAGGGACTAAAATTTGAATAAAATGTCAATGTTTAAGAGTTCACCTCGAAAGGAACTGATTTCTCTTCCTGAAAACTTCAACCACCACTGAGTCATCTGCCCTTTTCTAGGACCAAAAGAATGGTGTGCCTTTTATAGCCCCAGGTTATAGATGCCGCTCAGAGGAGTCAGTAGCTTGCCCAAGGTCACACAGTGAATAAATGGCAGCCCCAGAATTCCCAAGATATTTGTTCTCTTCTCCCTAAACAATACATCTTTCCGAACTAGGAAGAGGAAGAGGCAAAGGTTACGTTGCTAACTCAAGGGAAATTTTCCACATTATTTAACTCACTGCACACACAAAATCCTCACTCCCACCACCCACCACCTTCCTGCCCTCGGAGGTCCCTCCATTTTTACCGTCTTATATTGGGTACCTCCCCCTCCCCCATATTCCCCCCACCCCATTATATCAGTGTTAGCCAGTGTAACTCAACATGTTTTTCATTTGCACCCCAAAAAGGAACCTTTTTAGATATTTTTCTAATTGCCTGCCCATAAAATGTTAATACCACAGACATACTGCACATCTGTTTATGTACTGTACATATGTGTGTGCTTTATCTATAGAAAGAGTCAGACTTTTCAGCCCTTCCCCCCATGAACCAGTTTGACCCCCCGAGGACAGTTCTGTGCCACTTGGGAACGTGGGTGGCAGGGGCAATGGCAGATGCAATAGCAGCACAATATGAACGGGGCCTCGTTGGTGCCTGATGCTGTCATAAGAGCATCTCAGGGATTGACTCATCTGGCCCTCTCCTTAGATGCTGGTTTCCAGGTTCTATCCAGAATGGGGAAGCTTCATAGCTCTCCTGGCCCCTTCTTGAAAATGGAACACTTCCCCACTTCCATTTTGGTCTTCCTCAATCTCCTTCCATCTTCAGCCACTTACAGACTAGATGCATAAGTGATTCGAGGAAAGCAAAAACCACAGAAGGCTGTTGGCTTCTCTTCCCGGTAGCGGATTACTCCTGATCATCCCAAATTCCGTATTTACTCAGCTTTTTAAACTTGTTCTGGATTGTCTCTTTAATTTCAACACAGTCTTTCTCACTCGCTGTTTCCAGAGAAGCGTTTAGACTTTGAAAACATACTAAACCAGCCCTTTTCTAGAAATGATAGCTAACTGTCACCAAGCCCTGAGCTATATTCTTTTCAGGGATTATCAATATTCCATTTTTGCAACAGCTGCCATTTTACAGGTGAGAAAATGGAGGCTGAGAGATGTCAGTTAATTCACCCCAGGTCACATGAGGATAAGCGGTGGCCAGCTCAGGCTGCAAATTCAGGACAGACTGGCTCCAAGTGCATGTTCCTAACCACGATGAGAAGCCACCACTTAATTTTAGTGTATCACTTCCCTCAAAGTGGGGAGGAAACAGAAGTTGGAGATTTTCAAAGGGGGAGGGGGTATCTTTGCTCTTTATATAAGTTTATTCTCCAGCCGCAAAAGGATGCCCTGGTACAGAGCAGTACATAGACTTATTTTTAGTGGTGCATCTGATAACTGATTAAGATGTGCTACCCAACCATTTACTTTACTGCTTTTAGCAAGAGACTTCTCTCTTACTACTCAATTACTATATTATAAAATGCTTCCCTCAAGGGAGAGACTTTCCAGTGCAGACAGACTCTGAGGTGAAAAGCTCACTCTCTTATACTTTGCCAGATGTGCCCAAAATCTTTGGACAGATTTGAATCATGAATTGTGTTTTCTACATTGCCCAAATTTGCTTTCCACATAATGTTCTTCAGCTCGGTTTGCACTGTGTTAACCCTGAATAGCTTCCTGTGTTCTTGTAGAATTAAGTGAACATTCTTTCAGTTTCATTTTATACTAAAGGAAAGAAAAAACTACTTCTATAATTATCTAGAAGGTTTCTTTTCTCTCATGTATAAAATAACTGGGAATATGCCTTCTGCTAGGCACTTTTTGCAAATTACCTCTAATCCCTAGCACATCTTCTAGTAAATGTCCCAAAATCCGGTTTCTGGATAAGAAAAGGAGTATCACAGAAGTGAAGTATCTGGCCGGGGGACACACAACTGGGTATTGAGAGAAGCAGAATTCCAGCTCACCTTTGCTGGCCCCAGGACCCACGTGCTTTTCTATAACACCATTTCCCACAATGTGGCCAGCACATCAGTCAAAACTTTCTCTTTCAGGCACCTTTGAAACTTCCAGCAGAAGCCTAAAATTTCCATTTCTAACCCAACAAATGCCAAAAAATCCCTCTACTTGACAATTCCAGTCAATCACTTTTTTGGTTCTTAAAACAGGCAGGCAGACTTCTGGTTTCTGCTCTGGCGTGTAAAGGGCTTGGAAGGTGCCACTCCGTCCTAGCAACAAGTAAAAAACTGAACAAACTGAAAAATTAACAGCTCTTCTTAGATTTGTAGGAAAAGAGAGGTCACGGGGCAAACTGCTGCCCCCAAAGTGGGAGGGACAGACGGGCGAATACAGACGGTCACGATTTGCTGGAGTATCAGCCGCGGTGGGAACCAGCGCCAGGAGAGGAAACCAGAACCGTAATTGACTAAGTGCTGGATGCTCAGTCTGGACCGAGCTGAGAATCAAAAACTCCAGCGGTACCCAGTCGTAGGGGTGTCCCCCCACTTTTGTGAGTTTTACCTCTGGGAGCTTGGCCAGGTTCAGAGAAAAGTCCCCTGTGCTTCCAGCAGGGGAGGAAAAGGAACTATTTTGAAACAGGCTAGGGCCCTCTGTTCTTCTTAACAAGGTCTGCCTTCAGGAGAAACTATTTAACCAGGACTTAACATGCTGGGGTTTTACCAGGGGAAGGAAAATACCTAACTCTGGGCCCGTCTAGCCTTCCCCGTGGAGGGAGGGAAATACCCACCTCCAGCCCCCTCTAGCCATCCTGTCCGCTGAACGGGGTGAGGGAGACGAACTGAGAAGCACTTGTGAAGTTCTCAGTCCAGAGGCCCAGACTCACTAAAAGACCGAGAGTTAATCACAGGACTATAGAATGCTCCCCCTCCCCTCCCACCTCACCACATTACTAAGGGCCTGTTTACAGCAGTTCCCTTGACCCCGTCCATCATGTCAGGCTATCAGTAAAAAATTACAAGGCATACTAAAAGGCAAAAAACTCAGTTTGAACTGACAGAGCAAGCATCAGAATGAGACTCAGACATGGCAGGGATGTTGGAATCATCAGACCAGGAATTTAAAACAGCTATGATTAACATGCTAAGGGCTCTAATGGGTAGAGCAGACAGCATGCAAGAACAGATGGGCAATGTAAGCAGAGAGAGGAAAATTCTAAGAAAGAACCAAAGAGAAACGCTAGAGACAAAACACTGGAGCAGAAGTGAAGAATGCCTTCGACTGGCTTGTAGACTGGTTATGGCTGAGGAAAGAATCTCCAAGCTAGAGGACATATCAATAAAATCCTCATAAACCACAAAGCAAAGAGAACAAAGACTGAAAACACCAGAACAGACTATCCAAGGACTGTGGGACAACTACAAAAGGTGTAACATACTTGTAATGGGAATATCAGAAGGAGAAGAAAGGGAAAGGAGCAGAGGAAATATTTGAAGCAATAACGACTGGTAATTTCCTCCAGTTTAATGTCAGACACCAAACCACAGATCCAGGAAGCTCAGAGACTTCCAGCAGAGTAAATACCAGAAAGAAAAAAAAAAAAAAAACCTACATATAGGCATATCATATTTAAATTGCAGAAAATCAAATATAAAGAGAAAATCCTGAAAAAGTCAGAGGAAGAAATCACCTTACCTATGGAGAAGCAAAGATAAGAATGACATCTGACTTCTTAGAAACCATGCAAGCAAGGAGCAAGTGGAATGAAACATTTAAAGTGTAGAGAGAAGAAAACCACCGACCTAGAATTCTGTACCATGAGAAATTATCCTTCAAAAGTGAAGGAGAAATACTCTCAGAGAAGCAAAAATTGAGAGGATTTGTTGCCAGTATCCCTGTCTTGCAATAAACATTAAAAGAAATTCTTTAGAGAAAAGGAAAATAGTGTAAGTCAGAAACTCTGATTCTACATAAAGAAAGGAAAAGCATCAGAGAAGGAATAAGTAAAGGTAAAATAAAAACTTTTCTTTTTCTTGTTCTTAATTGATCTAACAGATAACAGTTTTTTCAGAATAATAATAGCAACAATGTATTCAATTATGTATACTTATGTGTATATATATATGCTTATGTATAAGCGAAATGAGTGACAGCAATGATACAAGGGATGTGAGGAGAAATTAGGATTATTTTATTTTGTTACTGTAAGGTACTTACACTAGCTGTGAAGCTGTATAGTTTTATTTGAAAGTGGACTTGGATCAATTATAAATGTACGTGTGTATGTATATACGTAAATATATGTGTATATAAATGTATATTGCCAATTCTAGGGCAACCACTAAAAGAAGTGGAAAACACAACCCACAGCCACATGGCCCCCTCAGTGCACAGCCTGGGAAGGCACCATCCTACTCAGGATGAGAAAGAGACTGGGCTCAGGACATAGGAGACAGCTGTGCTGTCTCAGACCTTTGGCTGGAAAGAGCAATTTTACTTCCTGCGTGGTTGCACCTGGCACCCGGCTTTACCTTCAGTTGCACAGTGGGGGCGCCCTGCAGTCATAACCTCAGTGGCTTCCCCAGCTTCTGGGACCTTTTGCAAAATGATTGCAGCTTGCCATTTGCTTACCTGCTGGCTTCTATGCCCAGAGCATCTTAAAGCCAGGTTTAGAAGAGGAAAACTACAGGTGTTTGTCTTGTTCACACTTGTCTCCCTGTGCCTGACACAAGGCCTGGCTCACAGAAAAGTGAAAAAAAGGTGGATGAAGGATGAAGGGAAGGGAAGAAGAGAGGAAGAAAGGAGACAAAAAAGGAAGGAAGGAAGGAGACAGAGAAGGAAGGAAGGAAGGAGACAGAGAAGGAAGGAAGGAAGGAGAGAGGGAGGGAGGGAGGAAAAGAGGAAAGGAGGGGGAAAAAAGAAGAGGTGTGGGGGAAGGGGAAGGGAGAGGAGGGGAGGGGAAGATGCGAGTGAAAGGGAGAATGGAAAGGAAAGGAGAAAGGAAGGAGCTTCTTAGAAGTTAAGATAAATCTCTCTGGAAAAGTTTGCCATGAAGTATAAGACAGAGTAAGGATCAAAGTTCTGCCTTTTTACTGCTTCTGTGCTTATAAAATGTGTGTGTGTGTTTGTGTGTGTGTGTGTAGGCAGTACAGCACAATAGTCAACTGTGGAGCCTCCTAACTCAAACAGACCTCGACTCAAATCCCAGTTCCCCCACTTACCAGCTCTATGTCCTTGAGTAAGCCTCAGTCTCCTCATCTGTAAAATGGGGCTGATACCAGCACCTATGCTGTAAGGACTTCAGGAGATCACACGTGTAAAACTCTTAGTACAAACCTCTCACATATAATAAGCCCCCGGGTGATGTTGCTATTATTATGTCATTATTGCTTAATTACTATTATCAATTGATGTAAGTTTCCAGATTTGGTGCAGCAGAAGGAGGCGGGCAGAGAATAGGTGAGGGGTGGGTCTGAGAAAGACTTAAAAAGAGAAAAGAACATTTCTTGCTCCCGATCTTTGAGTTCTAGCGGGAAGTGGTTGACCTGCTGGTTGGTGTGTTGGGAAGAGAAGGGAAGGATTACACTGCCCTTGGACAGCCCAGACCGGGGTGCACCTGGAATGTTCTCTCCAGTCACCACACCCCATCACGGAGTTGGGGAACAGCCACGGCAGGATAACGCCATGGATCAAAGGGACGAGGGAGGAAAGGCAGGCTGAGGGGCACGGGGATGCTAGCACGCTGCTAAGAAATAAACTGGAAACGCTTGAGTCTGGAAAGACGCAGTCTGGCCAGGGAGGGGATAAAATCAAACTGTTCTCAGTCACGGAAGCTGCCTCTCAGCTGGGCACTGTGTTGACCAAACCCTGAACCCTGTACCCACAGGCCAAAGTGAGAAGCCTGGAAGAGGAACACAGGACAAACAGGATCGGGGAGCAAGCACTGCCCTTGAGAATGGGACAGGCAAAATCATTCATTCATTCATTCATTTAATAAATATCCGCTGATTGCCTGAGTGGGGCCCTGCCGTAGACGCTGGGGTTCCAGCAGCAAATAGTCAGGCATGGTTCCTCTCTTAAGAAGTTCACATCCTTACATGGAGACAGTCCACAAGTAAGTAAAGAAAGAAATGGGATAAGGTCGGATCATCGTAAGACCTGGGGAGAAAATGCAGTGGGATTAGAAATCAGGGAATGACCGAGGAGAGAGCAACTTTGGGTGGCGTGCCCAGGACAGACCTCTGGGCAGAACAGAGTCCGTGTGGCGGCCCAAGACTGCTGTCCTTAGAAAGGTCTGTGTGCAAACTGGCCCTTGGCTGCTGTCTGGGACCTTGGGTTCCAGGAGGATCCCCACTGTTCCCTGATGAGAATGGCCCACTGTGCCTGAGCAGGGCTTGTGCTGACCACCAGTTTTCCTTCTGGGAGTCTGGAATGTGGGTACATGGTAGGCAGAGGATGCCTACTTAACCAGCCTCAATAGAAACCCAGGGCACTGGGTCTCTTATAAGCTTCCTTGGTAGATAACACTGCACAGGTGTTGTCACGTGTGTGGGTGGAATTAAGCATGATCTGGTGACTCCCCTGAGGACTGTTGGAAGTTTGTGCTTGGTCTCCCCTAGACTTCTCCCCATACAACTTTTCCCTTTGCTGATTTTTCCAGTATCCTTTCACTGTAATTAATCATAGCCATGAGCTATTATATAGAGAAATATTTCAAGAATAGCTAGTGCAAAGGCCCTGAGGCAAAAAAGAGCTTGGTGGGTTTTAGGAATAAAAAAATTAAGTGTAGTTGGAACACCAGTGGGAGTGGGGGCAGAGTGGGGGAGGTAGGAAGTTGGCCGGGGCTGATCAGATGGAGTCTTATAAACTGTGGCATAGAGTTTAAATGTGATTCCAAGTGTGGCAGGAAGCCCCTGGAGGGCTTTCGAAGGAAACGATTTTGAGTGATGATGGCAACAGGCAGGGCAAGAGAAAGTGAGAAAAACATTCAATGAGGCACTCCTAAAAAATAATCTTGGACTCAGGAGTCCAGCCTCATTCCTGCCCACCCCCGGTCTAAACTCCAGGCTGAAGATTAATTAAGGAGCCACATTCAGTCTACAAATGCTTCGGTCCCTACTGCGCTCCCCTCCCAAAAAAGTGAGCTAACATTTTGAGATCAAAAGACAACCCGTAAAAGTTCACTTTGGGGACGTCTCTTTGAAAATGGGTGTCAGCGAGTCTATGGAATCCCACAGGGCAACGGCAGCCAGCAATGCATGGAGGCCACCCCCTTGCACGGTCCTCTCTTCTCCACAAGTCCTGCCAGCCCCATGGCGGGTGTCCAAGGGAGACCCGGTCACCCATGCCATGTCATTTACCAAGGAGCTTGCTGCTGTTTTGGTTTCTGTTGTTGTTTTTTATACACAGCACACTTTAGCCATAATATTAGGCTAAACTATAGGTAATTGCCATTGTTATAGTTTGAAAATAATCGAATATCAACAATTTCATATGATTCACTCTAATATGTTCTACCTGGTCCCCAGAGGACTTCAGTTTTGGGTTTTAGCCAGCCTCAACTTATTTCAGTTCCTCAAACTGCCATGAGACCTCTCGCTTCCAGGTCCTTACCCAAGCCTTTCCTTCCTTTTTAAATTCTTCATCCGGCCAACTCGGACTCATCAACAGATCTCACTGGTGATAGTGCTTCCTCCAGGAAATGTCACCTGACCCTTCAATGTCTGGGCTGGTGTGCCCCCTGAATTCTCCTAAAGGACCATCTTCTTGTAATAATAATAATAATAGTAATAATAATAATAATAATAATAGCCAACACTTAAATAGAACTTACCATATGCCAATGCCAGACACTATTCTAATATGTGTAATCTACTAGATATGTACATCTCTTAACCACAGCTGGCAAAGATCCAAGGCCACCCATTTACATGGAGTGTAATGGTGCAACAAAGATATATAGATATATATAGATATAGATGGATACATATATAATTTAATCCTCACACCACCACCATGTGGTACATACTATTATTATGCCCATTTTACAAATGAGAAAACTAAGGCACAGAGCTATATTGAGACCAGCTCAATCCTGTATAGCTAGTAAGTGGCAGCACTGGGATTTGAACGCCCTCTGTCTGTGTCCAGATCCTGTACCTTTGCCACCATGCTTTCCCGTGGCATCAGCATAATTACTGGTTGCTTGTCTTTCTCTCCCACTGGACTGAAAGTTCTTCAAGGGCAGGGCCAGGGTCTATGCTGCCCTGACATGTACCTCCAGTACCTCGTTCAATGGCATCTGGCACAAAGAAGGTACCAAATGCATTTTTTGTTTACTGGACTTAACGGAGGGAAGAAAAAAGTAAGGAGGGGTTGCCAAAATATCAAGGGACGTGGGATCTTTTTTTTTAAAATGTTATGAACCATTGCTGATTAGGCAGCTCAAGGACTGATTAAAGGGAGGGAGCATAGAACGAAGAGGGGAGAAAACAAGCAGGAATGGGACTTGAATGAGTCCATTCTGAGGGGCGTGGGCAGAGACAGTCACCACAGGGTACGGCATTTGGCTTTTCCCGGCAAAATTAGTTCTATGGTGGAATCAATGATCAAAGTGACATTTCTTGCATTTTGGTATTCTTAGAGCATAGTAGGCAAGAGGGGAATGTTAGGAAAAGGAGACCAGAGGCATTGTGGCATGCTGCACATCTAACTCATATACCTTTGGCTAAACAGTTGTGGTCCTAACAATTTTAATATTCATTTGCTATTTCATTGACTATTATCTATGTACTTAGTATGTGCTTAGTATTTGTTTTCTTAGTATTTGTTAGTGACAAACAAAGTCACTAACCACCTGGAGCTTGTATCCTAGAGCTACGAGGTCCAGTATGGCAGCCACGAGCCACATGTGGCCACTGAGCACTTGAAATGTGATTAACTGGGACTGAGATGTGCTGTGAGTGTAAAACAGACACCGGATTTGAAGCTTAGTTCAAAAAATGAATACAAAATATCTCATTACGGGGCCGGGCCCGGTGGCGCAACGGTTAAGTGCCCGCACTCTGCTGCGGCAGCCCAGGGTTCAGAGGTTCAGATCCCGGGCACACACAGACGCACCGCTTGTCCAGCCATGCTGTGGAGACGTCCCGCATAAGGTAGAGGAAGATGGGCACAGATGTTAGCCCAGGGCTGATCTTCCTCAGCAAAAAAGAGGAGGATTGGCATTGGATGTTAGCTCAGGGCTGATCTTCCTCACACACACAAAAATCTCATTAACAATCAATTTCTATTGATTTGATATTGAATGATAATACTATGAACATATTGACTTTAATAAAACATACTATTATAATTAGCTTCACTTGTTTCTTTTTACCTTTTTAATGTGGTTCTTAGAAAATTTTAAATTTCATATGTGGCTTGCATTGTATTTCTATTGGGTAGTGCTGTTCTAGAGGTTTATAAGCTAGTAAATAAATACGTGTATTAATATAATACCTTATATTGATGAATGCTTTGAAGAAAAATGTAGCAGGGCAAGAAAATGGAGAGAGATGGGAGGCAGGGGCTCAGGCAGTATTTCATAGAAGTTGTTCATGGAAAGCCTTTCTGAGGAAGTAATATTTGATTATCCAAAGAAGTAGATAAATCTTGACTTCTGGAAAAACTGCTTAGAGCCTGTTCTTTCATTGAATTATCAGCCAAAATATTGAGTGAATTCTCATAGGGAAACTACAGGAATAAAAATGGTTGAAATATTTTGTGCCTCATGTATGATAGACTTCTAGACTTGGGAGCCAGGAGTAATGATTTTCCCTTATAAACAGTCAGCAAATGATCAGAGAACAATCTTATTTAGGCACAAGGAATAAAGATCTTACAAATAAATGTTTCCTTCCCTGTGGCTATTTGTAACCACATCATCCATTTTTATTTAGTTCTGATAAAACAAAACCCACGTCTGTTGGCAGGCGAGGTGGGGGAGAACCAACAACCAGAGCTTCATGTCCCTCAGGGGTCTAGTTCAATTCCAAACAATATCTGTGTTTCCTGTATCTACAGAATAAATGCACAGTAGTGGAAATTCTGTTTAAAGTGGCCTTAAAGAGACACTTCTAAAATCTCCCATAATAAGAGTATTGCTGTTGTTGGAATAGGGTAATTTGAGCACCTCTCAAAAGTTTAGTATAAAAACTTAAGCCCAGATTAGAGAGTTCTGCCCAGGGAAATGAAAGTAAACAGAAATCGGAGCAGTGGAACTATAGAAACTGTAAAATGTGGTTGAACTTTGATCATCAGGAAGCCCTTAAAATGTCAGGTGTGCACAATCACAGAGCTGTTTATTGGCTGATGGATTCCATCATATACAGTTGCCACGGTTCATGACATTTTAATTAAAGTTGACAATGGACGAAACATTTGTTTGATATTAGAACAATGAGATTTTGTACATGACTCAAGGGCTGCATTTAGTGGATTCAAATCCAATAAAATAAATCACTTCAATGTTTTTGCTTTCGTATTTAGGGAACCCTAGGTATACCACAGATCATACTGTGTCGTTGACACCAAACCCCACACACTAAAACCTTGATATAGACCAGATCCCTAGACTGTGGGAATTAGGACTGTGCCTGCCACTTAGGAAAGAGTTCTACTGTGTTTGTTTTATTCCTAGATCTTGGCTGTACATGAATCAAAGACTGTCTCTTCTCAACCTCCAAAAGAAAAGGGAAAAAAAAAGAGAAGAAAAGAAAAAACAAAGAATATTTCCTTTATTTTCTAAAATTATTTCCAGTTTTTCCTAGTGATTCTTAAAAATAGAAGTGTGGCCGGTGGCTTGATGGTCAGCCCCTGAGACTGACTCATGGGTATGAGACATTATTTAGGGAGGCATTATCCAAGGGAGCCCTGGGAAAGAATTTTGTTCTAGTCACTAATACGTGATGCTTTTAAAAATGAGGTTGTGGCCAGAGTTCTCAGATATCCTTGAATAAGAAGAATTATTTGAGTTATTATTTCTGCTTGTTGGCACTTCAAAACTTAAAAGCGGTTGGAATAACCAATTCTACACACTGTGTGTGGACAGCTATGTGTGTTTTAGAACGTATGTGGAAAAGAAGTCAATGACTCCTTCCTTCCCCCTCACTTCCTTCCCCCTACTGCACGCTCGAGTCTATCTCAGCTCTAACTCACCCACGATTCATGTGTCTGCAAAAGTCCACAGATATAAGATCAGCTCTCCAGTCGAAATAACAATACCAGTAAAGGAAACCCCAAAGGGCCCAGAAACATTCCAACAAGAAGGTCATATAAAATTTCATTAGAAAGGAAATAGATCCTTACGACAAAACAAAACAGAAACCATTGGAAGATGCAAAAAGGGTAGTATTAATGTGCTTAGCCAGAAAGTGATTAATCAGCCTCCTTGCTTCCTTAATTTCCAGCTGCAGAAATATGCCAAGGGAAAAAGCATCTCCCCTAGTCCTATGAAGTGTAGAAAGAGTGCTATTTCGACTCCAAAGCCAAGGCTGTAGATGGGGGTGAGGGGATGGGCGGGAATGTGGGCCCTCTCTAACAACAACAGAAAGAAGTTTGCAGTATGCGTTCCCAGACTATAAACATCCGGAGCCTCCTCGCCAAGCTTATAATAAAATTTTTCCCTCTCTCTCTATGATTTCCTGTAGTTTGTACTATTCACATGTAAATCGTGATGAATATTAGTATGGTCTCCGACTTAAAGAATGCTGAATTTTTCCGGAAGTATCCAAAGCTTCCCGCTGAGAAGAAAGTATCTTTTAGGAGATATTTTACTGGTTGAGAAATGTATGTGTTCATTTCAGCAATTCTTAGACTTGAAACAAGAATATGAAAAATGATCCACTGATAGCGATCACACCAAGAGATGTCACCCAGGAAAAGCCTGTTTCTACAAACAGAAAAGGAACAAACGCAGCATTATTAACCGAAAACTCTAAAGAGGGTCTTGCATAATGAATCATGAATGTAATCCAAAAGTCAAACAATGTTCGCTCCAAAAGGTGACGCTCTGAAATTTTCCTACAACTGGTTTAGATCAAGAAGCAAATTTTCTCTCTTTCGCTTGGGAAGCCAACACTAAGGCTCTTTTAAGAGATGAATCATTTAGCCCCTGCATCTGACACCGGATTAGGTCATTTGTTTGTTTCTAGAATATAGTCTACCCTTGACTACAACTGGGCTTCACAATGTGTTCAAACATTTTCTGGCAATTTCTGATTTGTTCAGACAAAGGCCAGAAGCTTAAATCCCACTGAATTAACAGGTTGGGTTATTACCCAGGTGGAGCAGCGCCAGAAAGCTGAGAACATACCCACCAGGCGTTGTTGGGACATAATGTCTGCCTTCAGAAGGATAGTGTCACTTCCAGGATCCTCACCCACCAGGTAGCTCAATGAACTGGAAATGTTTTTCTTTCTGATTTTTTTTTTTAACAGCAGGAACGGAAGAGATTGGTAATTAACCAGCTGAGTAATTCTTTTGCCTCTTATACTAGAAAATTAAAAATAAACATCTTCTAAACATCTCTACATTAACCAACAAACCAAAAAGAAAAGAGAGAGAAAGGGAGGGAGAGAGGGAAGGAGGAAGGAAAGAAGGAAGGAAGGGAGGGAGGGAGGAAGGAAGGAGTGAAGAGAGAGAATAAAAATAAAAACAATATGATGCCCAACAGTTACAGAATAAATAACCCAGAGATAACATCGGAGTGGACTATTCTAAAAATCAGAAGTCACCCAAGTAGCTTCCACGTTCAATTAATTGAAGAGTACATTTAAGTAATACCTCCAGTCTGCGTGACATTTACAGTTTCCTCAGGACTTTCACGTATATTATTAATTTGTTGGGCTGATATCATTAATCATCTTTTGTATTAGTGGCAGCTGAGGATTAAAGAGACTATGTAATTTAAGAAAGATTGCGCTCCTGCAAGGACAAGACTGAGCCAAACAGACCTTGCAATTTCAGTCTTAGTGTACAGTTCTTATCACAACACTAGGCGGTTTTCATCTCTTCGGGTTCTGCTATGATATTCATATATATCTCACATTTTCACAGGTATCCCCCAACTGTTATGAACCCCATCACAAAATTATTTTGTGAGAAGTAAAGCACTGCCCTAAATTGTTACCACTGCAAGTGTTCATGGTGCGGTAACAGATTCCGCCTCCTTCTGTTCTGCTCAGAAAACACATGGTGGGATGCATGGTGGGTCTATTTGCCTGCCCAGCCTCTCTTCCCATAGAAAACTACCCTCGCTCCATGGAAGTGGTTTTCAGTGAGGGTGAGTTTGCCGGAGGACATTTGGCAACATCTGGAGATATTTTTGGTTGTCACAATGGGTGGCATCTAATGGGCAGAGGCCAGGGATACTGCTACACATCTTACAACGCACAGAACAGCCCCCACAACAAAGAATTACACGGCCCGGAATATCAGTGCTGCCGAGGCTGAGAAATCCTGCTCCACAGGAATCCTGCTCAACTCACATGGCCTTGTGGGCCTGACCTTCTCCTGACCCCACACCAAGGATGGGCACGGGACCCGAGCCTGGCCTGGTGGGATCCCCCTGCCCACAGGACTTTTACCAGAAATATCGGAAAAAGTGTTCTCTATTTTTCTCTGAGATCAAAACCTTAAGGCCAACAAAAACTTGGTTCTGCCAGGCTGAGAATGAAGACAGGGGGAGGCAAGCAGACTAAGAGGGACAGAGAAATAGAGAGCGAGAGAGATCTGAAGACTTTGTTTGAATCAGGCCCTGCCTCCCACCTCTTAAGCTTTTAAGCTAAATGAGCCTATAAATTCCATTTCTGTGGGGGGATTTATTTTAGGAGTTTTGCTTAAGCTAGTTTGAGTTGGACTTCCACGATTTGCCAGCAAGAGTCTTGGCTAATGCAGAAACTGGTGAGTGAGAGTGATATTATTACAAGAATATCTTAAATACTTTCTAACTAGTATTCTTAAAAGCATATCATTCACCAGTGCCAGTCCTTTAGCTCCTATTAGCAACAAATAGCACTGCAGCCCATTTGCCAGACGTAAAATCTCTTCCACGTATTTTTAAAATAAAGGATTAGCAAGATCATCAACGTATTGTTTTCCTTTAGCTGAATAGGAAAGAGACGAAGCTAAGGTTTTGAAGCTCATTGAGCAAATCAAAGACCTGGTACTTGAAATAACTTAAGGAGTCACAGATGCCAGTTTGATCCCAATGTCAGATCCCAAAGTCAAGGCAATCACTTGACAGGCAACGTTACATTTCACAGGAGACCCATCGGAGTCTTGGACTCATCTTGAACATTAGAAGTCTGGGGTGTGGGCCGGCCCCGTGGCTTAGCAGTTGAGTGCGCACGCTCCGCTACTGGCGGCCCGGGTTCGGATCCCGGGTGCACACCGACACACCGCTTCTCCAGCCATGCTGAGGCCGCATCCCACATACAGCAACTAGAAGGATGTGCAGCTATGACATACAGCTATCTACTGGGGCTTTGGGGGGAAAAAAGAAAAAGGAGGAGGATTGGCAATAGATGTTAGCTCAGAGCCGGTCTTCCTCAGCAAAAAGAGGAGGATTAGCACGGATGTTAGCTCAGGGCTGATCTTCCTCATAAAAAAAAAAAAAAAAAAAAAGTCTGGGGTGTTATAAGGGACCTCTTCCAGCCAACATTTCAAGGAATCTCTAGCGGGAGGGTTAAGAGGCATGTCAAACTCAACATGGATGGAGAGGGAGAACCCGGGAGGAGCAGGATTGACTATCTTAAGTTGAAGAATTGAAGCTGAGAGGCCAGGAGACTGAAGCAGCTGGAGTTCAGGGCGCCAGACAGAAGAGTGCTGCAGAGAGAGAAAGCTCCAGAGATCTGCAAGGACCACTTGAGGTCTTCAGCTGAGTCCTAATCAGCACACACCAGAAGAAACTTCCTGAGGCTGCGGAAAGAACCACCGCTGTATTAGAGGGAGCACTGGAGCTCACACAGCCAGATGGGGCAACCTCACGATTCCTGGGGCACTGGGCAGAGCACTCAGAAGGGTCTTTCCTCAGCGGTGGGGAATAATTAGCCCTAGATGCCAAATGCTGCTCTGACCCCACCTAATAAATCTTAAAAGCAAGACCCAAAAGGGTCAACTGTTTCTGGGCAGCTCAACTGCATCCCAGAATGAAGCTTTAGAATATTCATAGAAACATAAAAACATCCTGCATCCAACAAAGCCAAATGCACATCTGGCAAAGAAAAAAAAAAAAAATCCCCAGGCATGCAAAGACAGAGGAAAGTATGACCCAGCTCATACCTGTGAGGCAGAGGAACCACCCAGGCAGCCCACAGAACCATAAGCAATAATAGACCAATGTTTTAAGCCACAAGTTTTAGGGTGGTTTGTTAAACAGCAATAAATGACTTTTAAAAAAAGCGTCTTCTCTCACCTGGATTGTTGGTCTAGCCTCCAAAGTGGTTTCTCTGATTCCATTCTTACACATAAGCATCTCGATAGCAGTCAGAATGATCTTTGTAATCTAAGCCAGGGCATGTAAATCTTGTGCTATCAACCCTCCCATGGCTCCCTATTTCCTCAGAGTAAATGCAAAATCCCTACAACAAGCTACAAGGCCCTCCGTGATCTGCCTTTCCACCCACCCCACCACCACCAGCACCCATCCCCCCGACACACGCACCCATGGCCACCTGCCTAGTCTCCAGGCTCCTCCTCTTGGCCCTGTGGCTCCAACCCTTTGGATCTCATTCCCATTCCTCCAACATGCCCCACCTAGCCCCAGGGCCCTTGCCCTTGCTGGGGCCTCTTCCTGGGATGCTCTTCCCACCTGTGGCTACACACGATCTTCTAAATGTCTCCCTTGTACAGAAGCCTCCTCCCACTGCCTGTAGAAAATAGGGCCTCCCACCCCCACTCGCTGGCATTCCCTGTCCCCTCACCACATTGCTTAGGGTAGCACCACACCCATTTGACATGCAATATGCTTTTCTTATTCGTTTGTCCGTCTGTCCCTGAGAGCAGAGGCCTTATTGATTTAGAGTCCTGCTTTCTCCCCACCAGCACCCACTATAGTCTACGACTTGTAGTAGGTGGTCCATCAAAACATTTGTTGAATGGAATGAATGAAGAATGAAGATGAAATGAATGTACGACTGATTACTAAATACAGAACAAGATAATAACTCGTATAAATTTTCTCCCACGGAGGTCTGTGCTGAGAGCAGTTGGAAGGGTGACATTCCTGTGAGTGTTCTTAGCCTCCAACTGCATCTCATCAGCTCTTCTAAATGTTTTAATTTCTTGTTGTCGTTAGAATTTTGTCTTCTTGCATCTGCATCAACAGCCCTCCTTATCTGCCCGGAGCTTCTTTTACCAGCAACTGACAACTAGCACGGCGTGCTGTCCAAGGCTCTCGGCAAGATTCCCTTTGCTAAGGCTGAATCTGAAAAAGAAAGAAAGAAAGAGCACCTACAATGACCACAAAATAGAAGAAAACCAAATAGAAACTTATACGTGAACTACAAGGGAATTCAGAGGAGTTTCTGGGGTGCTAGTATAGTCTATGTCTATATCTGATTGTTGATTACTCAGGCTTGTTAAGTGTATGAAAATCCATTCAGCTGTACACTGATGGTATACATGCATTTCCAAATGTATTTATGCATGATAAAAAGTTAAAATAATATAAAAATAGTTATCTCAATATCTACTTCTTAAAAAGACTAGACTGTGATCAATGTTTTCAAGAAGTTATAGCAATCGGCTGCTACCCGTCACGCATTACTTTCCATCTGATCCCTCCCATGGAGTGTCCACCATATGCTCAGTGTTGTATGGGGTTGGGAGGCCTCAAGGCAGAAATTAGGAACTGCCTTTGTCCTCAAAGTGCTTCCCATGGGTTCAGGGCCAAGAGAGCAACAAACTCCAATGAGCCAACAATGACAATGAAAATAACAAAAACTAAAAAACTTAAATTTTCACAAAGCTTTTCCCAAACAGTATTTTATTTGGTAAATAGATGTTTTTAAATGCCAAACTGAACTGTAATAAATAGAGAAAAATGGAAAAAAACCTAAATATTTCACATTGGAGGAATAATATATTATAGTCCCACCATAAAATAGAATACTAAATAGCCCTAAGAACAGGGGTAGTAGTATATTTAATGGCATGAAAAGATGCTCATAATGTATTTGACTAAAACGTGGAGGAAATGATGTATACAACATGATGCCAAAACACACAGAGAGAAATTCTAAAGAAAATGCACTGCCCTGTTATCAGCAGTTATCTCTGGGTGGTGAGAATGGTATGAATTTTTTTTTCCAGAGCTCAGTTCTTAAGTCTGCTTCTTCTTTACCCCTCTTCATTCGCTCTGGAGGAGGTTTTACTACCAAGCTCATTTGCTCGTTCACACATTCAAAGATGGAGCCCCCATTGACGCCCACAGAAGATGCTGAGGGTCCTCCAAAGCCAAGGTTGTCCTTGGATCTTTGTCCCTCCTTTTGTGGATGAACTCACATCTGCTCAGCCAGTTCAGATGCCTTTGCTTATTCTCGCCCACACACTCTCACGCGTGCACGCATGAGCCCTTCTCTGCTTCTACAAAGCTTTCTTGATGTTCTCTGCCTACTGGCTCCACGGGTGCCAATTTCAGTATCACACAGCACATCAAATATTTGAAAAATAAAACAAGACACCTATTTGCACACGTTTTAAAATAAAAGTGGTGATGAGAAATTCAGAAGAAATCTGTGTGCAGAGCAACACGATTGAAACTTTGGTTTCTGTGCACCAACAACTGGGGGAAGCACTTGTAGGATCTGGGTACCATATGGGGAAGCCAAGTGTAAGATTAATTAGTAATATCATTCCTGTTTCCCTAGATCTTTTTTGGCATGAACTCCAGTGTCGCGGAGCCAGCACTCATGATGCTGAGGGTGAGTAATAGTAAAGTTGGGCATCTGCATGACTCTTGTGAGAGTGTATCAAGCCAGTGGTCTAAGATAACCCAATAAAGAGACACATTCCCAGTTCAATCCTTTACTCCTCCATCTCGACCCTTCTCATGGAATATGAAGACACACGCATGCTCCCCATAGGTGCTATGGTAAGTGAAAGCCACACAGGTTTGCTCACGACTTCAGTAAGTGCATACTGGACACATCAGTGCCCAGCACTCATGCTAGACAATGGGGATATAGTATGGTTCACAAAACATGGCTAGCTGCCTTCATACCATTCATAGTCCGTGTGGGGACAGATAACCAGGCACAACAGTGAAATGTGATCAGGGTGACTACAGGGGGTAGGGGAGCAGGGACAGACCCCCCAAAGAAAATGAAACTGGATTCCCATAGTATCACGGAGGTTCAACATGGGAAGTGGGCTATGCTATTTAAAGACCTGATGAGCAGAGACATCGAGTAATGGGAGATAGGGGCTGGAGAGAGAAGACAGCTCGAAAAGAAACCATCCAGAACGCATGGACTTTGTGAAGGAGCGTAGACAGTGAGGGCAGTGAAAGGCTTTCACCCAAGACATGAAGTGGTCCCCATTGTGTCCCAGACAGGCCACGCAGGCTACGGTGTGGATAACGGACTGGAGGGAGGTAAAACCAGATGGAACAGTGTGTATATTACGATGGAATATTTGGGGTTATTTTAAAGCATAGGAATATAAACGTATGTCAACACAAATGCCAAATGTTAACGTAGATTGCATTGCAGTTGATTTTTATTTTTGTCTTTTTAAAATTTAATCATATTTTCTGACTTTTTAATAATAAACAAGAATTATTTCTAGAATTGGGAAAATTGGGGGCGGGCTATTTTTAATGTGATTGGGAGCAGGTATAGGACATTGTTGAGAAGAATGATAGGCCCTTAAAAGACACTCTTCCCCCTTGGTTATGGTGTTGCAGAGTTATGTTCTTGAAAGTTTAAAGGGGCCCTTGGAATTGCACACATACCTAACAATAACCACAAGTTGTCCTGCCAGGCCAGAGGCATTTCATGTGGGTTCACTCAGTTCCCTTCAGTAGCTCTGCTGGACTGGATTATTGTTCCCATTTACTGATGGAGAACCTGAGGTTCAGAAAGGTCAAGTCCGTGTAGCCCATTGTTAGAAGGGCCCTTCATTACACCACAAATTGCTGTTGAAAGTGACCTGACATTTGTCACCTTCTTTTGTCTTTCCCTCATCTTAGGCTTCATCACAGCTTCTTGTCCCCATCTGCATCTGAGTGTGTTTGTGGATGTGTGCGCGTGTGTGAACTCACAACCCTGTGTGTGGGGACCATGCGCATCCCTCCCGTTCTCTTCGTGTCTCATTAGGACTTAGGAAGTCCGTACCGTAGCAGCTGCAGGGCCCCATGGAAATGGGTTTGAATCCCAGCACTGCCTCTGACTTGCTTTGTGACCTTGGACAAGTCAGGCAGCCTCTGAGTCTCAGTTTCCCCCTCTGTAAAAATGAGGGTGATAAAAGTACCGGCGCCACAGTGTTCTTGGGGGATTGCAGGGTATCAGATGTGTAAAGCACTTACCTGGAGCTCAGCTCTCGTGAATGTCATCTATTATTATTTTTTTTATTCCCCACAAAAAATGACTCCAAAGAAAAGTTTGATAATAGGCTAATTGAAATGAAAAGAATTCGTGCCATTTGACCCAGGAGTTCCAGGCTTAGAAATCTGTGGATATACACAAAGAGGGACGATATCTAACAAGGATGGCTGGGAGGACCACACTGGTGGTTAAAATATAGGAAGATTTCCATACCAGTTGGTCAACAGCTGCTTGCCCAAGCCAGTCAAGGCCTCTGGGCCACCCAGGCTGCCTTGGCCTCTCCCTGGAACCATCTGCGGTTTCCCAGCTTCCAGCGACTAAAGGGTTAAGGCAGGCTCCACAGGGGACCGCCAGGCCCCTGCTCCCCGCCCACCGCCTGCTGCCTTCTGATTGATTGGAGCCTGGGCCAGAAACAACTATTTTGAAGCTGTAACCCTGCCACCGCATGCTCGAGGATGAAACCAGCTCGAGGATGTTTCCATGTTTCATTGGCTTCTTCGCTTGTTGTTTATTTTTTTATGGCACAAATCTGGAAGCAACCTAAATACTTTCTAATAGGAGACTCATTAAATAAATTATGATATGTCCTTCCTGTCAAATATCATGCAGCCTCATAAAAAAGAATGAGTGGGTGCTAATGTGTAGACATTCAAGACAGTCAGGCTATAGCATTCAGTGACCAAGGCAGGTCACCTACACGTTACGCGTATATATTGTATAATTCCATTTGTGCAAAATAAATTGAACAGACATTTATGGGTGAATATATCTATATAAAACATGCAGTGCACTTAGAATGACTGTACATAGCATTCAATTTATATCACTTATTATGATTTAGAAAAACTAAATATCAACAGAACAAAGACTACATCTTCCAATTTGGTGCTATAAATATGCACGTATGCTTACAGACTTTATAAGTGTCTATATCAATTGTTTGTGTGTAGAACATTTCTGTGTACTTTAGAAATTGTGAGCAATTGTTTCTCGCAGGGAGTGGAGCTGGAATGCAAGTATTGAGTGTTCAGACAACTTTTCAGTCTCAATTTTCCCTCTGTCCTGTATACAATTTGTGGCCCTGAGTCTATATTGCTATTATTATTATTATGGGATTGTTATTGTTGTTGTTTTGTAACACACAGACTGTAGTATGTTCTGGCCACCGCAAGGCAACAACTTGGCAAGAATGGCCACATAGGACCCCGGGGGAAGCACAGGGTTAATACCCCTTCCCAGGCAGCCTGCTGCCACCACCCCGCAATCCTGCAATTAAGCTAATTAAGCAGCAGTTTCACAAGTGGGATGGAAATGTAACCGGCAGCAGACACCTGAGCTCTCGAAGGTAGAAGCTGGAAGGCTTCTGGAGGGGTGGAGGCAAGGATGGAGAGAGGAGCTCAGCGCAGGGCTTACCTGAAAGCATTCCCTTTCCAGACCTCAGAGAAGACTTGGAACAAACTGGCCCCCGTGTGCATTCAGAGGATTGCAACCACAGGGGAATCAGGACAGAAAAGAGGTAAAAACAAAGAGGGGGCTCTCCATTCATTGAATTTTTTGAAGAGGGCTATTCCATTCATTGAGTAAAATGAGGAGTCTCTAGTCACTGAATACATACCATTGGTTCTTCCAATGGTATTGGAAGAGTGAGAAGCTCTGCTCCAAGCCCAGGAGATGGAAGGGTGAGCCCTCCAGGAGCTACAGGCTGGTGGAAATGAGTCTTAGAACCACGCCTAACATTTACTGAGCACCTACTGTATACCAGGTGCTGATGAAGGCTTTTCCTACACTAATTCGTTCATCCCACACCTCCCAATGAGACACATGCTACCGTATTTCACTGAGTCTAGAGCATCCGTTTTCGGCCTCGTAACTAGAGTTACCAGAGTTAGCAAATAAAATATAGGACTCCAATTAAATTTTAAATTTCCATAAACAATGAATAATTTTTTAGGATTGAGAGGTCCCAGGTAGTATGCCCCCAATGGGATAAAATTATCCTAAAAAGTTATTCCTTTTTTATCTGAAATTCAAATTTAACTGGACATCTGGTATTTTATCTGGCAACTCTCCTTATAACATTTCTAAAGTCCATATAAGTCTTATGATCAATTGGCTATTTATAATTAGTAACAATTTTTTCTTTCTTAGTGGTTCATACAATAATATTGCACTTCAGTGGCCTCTTGGATGGGTTGAAATGTGATGTTATTATCTCCATTTGACAGATGAGCAGACTGAGGTCACAGAGGGTCACAAAGCCAATGGCACAGGCAGGATTTCATCCGAGGCAGGACTGCACACCTAACTCCTATGCTTCTAATTAAGGAACCCTCTCCTAATGTCAGAGGGAAGTTGACACTGGGTCATTAGGAGCCACTCTATTAAACTCTGATTTTTCTCCTTTTTTCTTCAAAATCCTGTAAAGCAATTTTGGATCTGTATCTGTAGTTTCTTGGCCACTGATTGTTGCGATTCAAGTCAGAGATCACAGAGTCTCGACTCCAGGAGCCTCTCTGCCATTAGGAAATGAGCTCAGTGAGGAGTGCTCACAGCCTGCACATCAGCCCAGCTCAGGCTGTAGCACAGAGGGTGGGCCGGGCTGCCTCTACGTCCGCCACAAGGGGAGAGCAGTCAAGGAAACAGATTTTAAGATCATCAGTCGACACCTAACTAATATTCAAATCCCAGCGTTCATTCATCCAACAAATATTCACTGAGGCCTCCTCTGTGCCAAGCACAGTTCTAGAACTAAAGACATCCCAGGGAAGGAAACAGGAAAAAAATCCTTGCCCTCATGGAGTTTAACTTTATAGTGGTGAAGACAGAAAATGAATAATCAAATTATATAGTAGGTTAGAGGGTGATAAAAACTATGGAGAAAAATAAAGCAAGTAGGAAAAGGAAACAGAAAGTGACAAGGAGTTGCACTTAATTGGGCAGGGAACTTCAGGAGAGTTCTCAGTGGAAAGGTGACATTTGTGCAAAGACTTGAAGGAGGTGAGAGAGAGCAAGGAAGCCATGTGAAGATTTTAGGGGAGAGCATCCCCTGCAGAGGGTCAGTGCAAAGGCCCTGAGGCCAGCACACATTTGTTGTGTCTGAGGGAGCCAATGAGGCAGCTGTAGGCTGAATGAGCAGGAGAGTGAGAGGAGATGAGGTCTGAAGGGCGATGGAGAGGGGAGAGGGACCTCGAAGGGCCATTTTACAGACTTTGGCTTCTGCCCTGAGGGAGATGGGAAACGTGCCAACTGTGTGGCCTTGGGCAGGTGACTTGATCTCTCTAAGCTTGACAGATGTTTCCTCCTCTGAAAAATGGAGCTGATACTAGGACCCACCTCTTGGAGTAGTTGTGCGAATTAAGCAAGCAATACAACGACTGGCATGAGGGGAGCGCCCATGCCTTGTTGCTGGGCTTATTGTTATACAAATCCCAACTCCTTTGTCCCTTGGCAATTGCCTGACTTTGTTCATGGGCCAAAAGAGAACAGATAGATCGAGATGGCCCATGTAGATTGGAAAACATTTTAATATCCTGATTGATCCGTTTGCTCATTTAGTCATTCAGCAAACATTCTCTAAGTTCCTCCGTGTGCCAGGTTCTGTGCTGAGTGCTGGGCATTTGAGGATGAAAAGATGGAGCTTCAGACTCAGAATGAGTTTCGCCCGGAGCTTGGGCTGCGACTGGTGGAGCTCACTCATCTGGAGGGCACGGGGTCTTTTTACAACCTGGAACAGTTGCAGCATTTAAGGATAAAAACATGTCACAAAAACCCAGAGTTACACTTCTCTTGAAGAATCAGGAGCTCTGGCTACACTGGGCCTCAGGCCCACATGGCAGCCCCCCGTCAGGCCTGAGCAGCACCCTGGGACCCAGCACGGACCCAGGTTGGCTGGGGCGCCATCGTTCCCCGTTGTGCACACCAGCCCTCTTGGCTCGTTTGTTTAACCTTCTGGACGTTGCCTATCCGGGCATCTGTGTTTCGACCCCCGGGAGAAGTGCCACAGTGGAGGTAGTGATGACCCTGGATGGCTTCGCGGAGGGTGGGACTTGGAAGCGGGATGAGGCAGGTCAAGGCATCGGGGCAGAGGGAGCCGCTTGTGCAGAGGCAGAGGGTTCACCCGCCGCGCCTTAAGGATGCCACAGTCCGGCGAAGTGCTTTTCCGAGGCAGTCCCTCCCGTGAGCGCCGGGCTGAGTGGCCGTCAGTTTGCAAATAAAAACACAAACGGGCAAATTGTTTGCATGAGAATCACAGCATCAAATGTGCTCAGACTGCATTACCCGCGCTCAGACAGAGCAGGGGAGAGGGAGGAGGGGGGGAGATTCAAGGAGGGCAGTGCAGGGTCGGGGTGTTGGGTCAGTGGGTGTAAGCCCAGGAGTGAGCCGGAGTCCTCCGGGCAGGGTCCTGGGTCCTCCCTACCTCTCATGCTGCGTCTGTCTCACCTCACGGACTGTGCTTCTGGTGTTAAAGGTGCGGAAAATTTGGACGACGTGGCCCCGAAACACAGCCCACCTTCTTCACCTGGCACCGAAGAGAAGAAATAGTGACGTTGTACAGAATTCGGGATAAACTGGCCACGTTAGGCATTGTGAGCGTATCTCTGTGGTTGTTTATGATAAAAGTGCTGAAAATAAATAGTGTGAAGGAGCAAGGAGTGTGTATAAACTTGAACTTTCACCCCGGATGAGTTAGTATTTCAAGTACCCTCGTCAGGAACCCGCCACCAGCAGTAGGTGCTTAAGCACTACAGGTGTTGTTATAGGGGTCTACACCAGAGGGTCTGCTGCCCATGAGTTTCACTGGGGAAATGAGCCGCGTGCAAGACACGGTTGGTTGGAAAGATTGTGTGGGCACTGCCGACGTTGCCTGGTGTGAGAATGGAGCGGCCCCACCCATTACGACTTCTAGAACAACGCTAGAGGTATTTATTTCCTTTTTTTAAATATAATTTATTTAATTGTAAGTTTATATAACGTAATTTTTAATTTAGGCTGTGCTTTTTATTTTTATTTTTTATTTTTTGTGAGGAAGATCAGCCCTGAGCTTATATCCATGTTAATCCTCCTCTTTTTTTTTTTGGCTGAGGAAGACCGGCTCTGAGCTAACATCTCTTGCCAATCCTCCTCCTTTTTTCCCCCCAAAGCCCCAGTAGATAGTTGTATGTCATAGCTGCACATCCTTCTAGTTGCTGTATGTGGGACGCGGCCTCAGCATGGCCGGAGAAGCGGTGCGTCGGTGCGCGCCCGGGATCCGAACCCGGGCCGCCAGCAGCGGAGCGCGCGCACTTAACCGCTAAGCCACGGGGCCGGCCCAAGGCTGTGCTTTTTAAAAAAATAACTTTTAATAATGGCTGTGTTTAAGAAACTGGCTCACAGAATTCCTGAGAATTGAGCAGTCAGCTCTCGCAAGCCTTTGGGAGCCAGCTGCAGCTCCCCACGGCCTGAGCCCGGCCTTGTCCACTCTCTCTTTGCCTAGTTAGCACCTACCCATCCTTCGGATCTCAGCCAAGCGCTACGTAGTCAGAAAATTCTCGGTGCAGCCCACCACCGGCCCCGTCACACTTGCGTTAGCCAATTAGCCAATTATATATATAATTATTGTTTTATTATTCTTGATCCTTTACAGTGTCCACTCTGTGAAAGCAGAGTTCTGCTCTGCCCTGTCTCCCAAGCCACTCACAGCGCCTGGTACACAGTAGGTGCCCAATTAATGTTTGTTTAAGGAATGAGTGAGTGAACGAATGAGAAATTTCCGTTAAGGCTTTCTCTACCTTTTACATGTGCAAATTTTGGTGATACTGTAGAGAAATTATGTAAAAGTTTGTGCCCAGAGAGGGACTCATTTATTAATAAGTGGCTGCTTTCCCAGCTCAATCTTTCTTCATGCCATGGACCCTGGCTGGGGTCTGGGGAAGCCTGTGATGCCCTTCTCTGAATTGTTTTTAAATATATAAAAATGCATAAGCTTGCAAAGAAAAACAATTATATTAAAATGCAGTTATTAAGAAATTTTTTAAACAAATGTGTAATATGGTAATATATGTGCTTTTCTAACAGACTAAATGACATGATCCAGTGGGAAGTCTAATAACTGTAATTTTGAAATAGCAATAAATGATATTTCAAATGATCTGTAACTCTGATGTGATATGAAAATATCTGGTTTCCATTGGTAACAAAGTTTCAAGTACTGCTAATACTGCTGCAGTTTGTCTACATCCAAAATGAGAAAAAATGATCAAGTTCAAGTCACTGTGTATGTGTTTGTCTATTTATCCTGAATTCTACCCAAGATCACTTGGAGAGTCCATGGACCCCCGGTTAAAGATTCCTGTGAAGAGATCAATTAGCCCAAGGGTTCAAGGGGATACAGATCAGAGACCAAGAGCCTGTACAGATGAAGAACCAGGATGTGCTGTCGGGTGTTCCCGGATTCAGATTCTTATGTCTGCCTGTGACAGGCTGTGTGACCTTGGATGCATGTCTTAACCACTCTGAGCCTGAGTGTCCTCGTCTGTAAAATGAGACTAACAGCAGCTGCCTCCAAGGAATGTTCTGATGCTTAAATGACTCAGAACCAGGCCTGACACGTGACCACTGCTCAGAAAATAATCACTACTATTTCTACGTCACTCATGCAAGTTCTGTTTGACCTGGGAAGCTCCGGTGCTTTTAACAGAATCAAACAGGGTCTTTGGTGACCGGGTCATTGGAGGTCCTGTCCCTGAGACAACTGAAGCTTGAAGACTGTAACCTGGACACAGAGCAGAAGCCCATTTACCTTGACTGGATTCTTCCAAGAGAACTTCGAGCTTCCTATTGGAAAACGGTTTGATCAGAGCTCCTAGAGCTTAAGAGCCCAAGAGAAACGCACAGTGGTGCCAGAGCCTTGCTGATGAGATCCAGAGTCTGCAACCAGAATCAGACTGGGTGAACCTCCAAACCAGTTTCCCCCAGGACCGTCCCGGTTAATGCTTGCAGTCCCCATGTGATGATTAATAGCATTCTCCTCACTCACAAAAGCATCCCAGTCTGGTTCATACAGTAGATGGTCACTATGAGTAAGGCCCACCCTTCTCTCTTAGCTGCTGAGCCCCTGATTAGATTCTTTTGAGGGGGCAGTTAATATGATGCCTTTTTTCTCCTTGGCAGAATTTAGAAAGGAAGCTCGCGGCCCCTAGAATTCTGGTCCTTTTCTTCCAGGGTTCTGGAATTACTATTGCATACGGGCTTTGGAGGCAAAGAAACCTGCAATGAGAGTGACCAACCGGTTTGCCTGGGACTGAGAGGTTTCCCAGGATGCAGGGTTTTCAGTGCTAAAACTGGGCCCATCCTGGGCAAATCAGGGCAGTTGGTCATGCTATCTGGACCAAATCCAGACTCTACTGTTTACCATTCCTGTGACTCTGGACATGTTATTTATTTCTCTCTGAGCCTCACTTTCCTGATATCCCAGTGGGGATCACAACATTTACCCCCACAGTATTATTACAAGGGTTAAGTAAGATAATATTTTATTATAAGGATTAAGGGAAATAATATATAGTCACCCCTCGGATGACATCCATCCGACTTAAAATAAAACCCAAAGTCTTCTCGTGGCTCATGATGTCCCACACACACGGCCCTTGGGTACTCTCCACCTTGACCTCTGTATCTCCCACCTCCCTTCATTCCCTTTGCTGTAGTCACTGGCCTTCTCGCTGTCTTTGCACATCTAGCTTATTCCTCCTCTGGGCCTTCACACTTTCTGTTCCCTCTGCCTGGGGTGCTTTTCCCAGACATCCTCATCACTCCCAGCCTCTGCACAAATGACATGTCCTCGGAGAGGCCTTCACAGTCACACCACCCAGAATAGCGTCTCCTCCTCTCACTCTGTTCCTTTACTCTGCTGAATTTTTCTGCTCATTCGTCACTACCTGATATTATAGTATATATCAATATATTTAGCTGTTTATTGCCTGCCTTCTCCATTAGTCTGTAAACTCCCCGAAGCAGGTCTTTGATTTCACTCACCAACTCCATGCCCCCTGTTCCTTGAGGCGTGTGAGGCACAGTGCATGGGCTAGTCAGTACTTTTTGGAAGAAGTGAATATATCATATACAGCTACAGGGTCTTCCGAGTTCAGGATATTGTATCCATCCTTGTGGCTGTCCGCCTGCTGCCTTTGGGAAAATGCTGGGAAAGGTCTGTTGGTACCTGTGTGTGATACTCGCCAGTTCAACCCGGCTTATCAACGTGACTGGCAGCTGCCGTGTCATTTAAACATGAAAGACTCAACGGTGACCGCCAGTTAAGCACTCGAGCCGTCTTCTGTTGCTGGGGTCCATTTCAGGAACGACAGTGGAGAGGCATCTTTTCTGAGGCAAGATGTGGGGTGGAAGATAATTTTGAAAGTCAGGATTAGCCTAAAATCACATTAGCCATGTTGCGCTTGAAAATCCCTGGAGTCTAAACCTCCCGTGGTGTTGCATACGGATGGCCTGGCATGAACAGCTCTGGGGTCCTTTTTACGCACGTTCGAGTTTGAAGATCCTCTGAGCCGGGCTAAAGAAATGAGCACAAGGAACCCGTCTGTGCCAGTGTATCTGCAGGTGTGGCTTTCACATCTCCCTGTCTGTAAGACAACGGCCACGTCTCACTGGTAGATGGCGGATGATGGAGTGCCAGAAAGTGGCCCTGCTTACTGTGGGGTTTCTCACCGTGTGCTGTAATAGGAAGTCTCTATGACCTTGATGTGAGTTCATAGATTTGTTTGCAATTGTGAGAATTAATTAAGTGGGAGAGTGGGGTTTGTTTGTGCACATGGACTATGTATGTTTGTGTATGCGGGGCTGGGAGGGAGGGGGATGGAGGACTTTAAATTCAGCCTAAAAATTAAATGCACATACGATGCATTTCTAACTGACTCTTCAACCACCAGTCTTTCCAAGTTGCAACAATTTCCAAGCCCATCCTCTATGCCAAGGGCTGTGCAAGATGCTAGGAAAAGAAGAGGAATGAAATCATTCATCCAATATTATTACCCACTCTGTTCCAGGAGGAGAGGGTTGTACAGGGGTCAATAGCTCCAAGAAAGTGCCTTTCCTCAGGCCACTTATATTCCAGAGGTGGAGACAACAGACAGATAAATGAGTATATCCCGGCTGTAAAAGATATGGAGAAATTGGACCCTCATACCCTGCTCGTGGGAATGTAAAATGCTGCAGCCACTTTGGAAGACAATCTGGCAGTTCCTCAAATGATTAAACATAGAGTTACCATATGACCTAGAAATTTCACTGCTAAATATACACCCAAGAGAAAATGAAGACATATGTCTACACAGAAACTTGTATGTGAATGTTTATAGCAGCATTATTCATAATAGCCGAAAGGAGGCTGCAACCCAAACATCCATCAACTGATGAATAAATTTTAAAAATGTAGTGTAGCCATACAATGGAGTAGGCCATAAAAACGAAGAAGTATCGATACATGCTACAACATGGATGAACCTTGAAAACATGCGAAGTGAAAGAAGCCAGCCACAAAGGACCACATTTTATATGATTCTATTTACATGAAATGTCCAAAATAGGCAAATGTAAGACAAAAAGTATAATAGTGGTTGCTTAGGGCTGGGAAAGCATAAATAAGGCGTGATATCTAAAGGGTACCGGGTTTCTTTTTGAGATGGTGAAGATGTTCTAAAACTGACTGTGGCGATGGTTGCACAACTCGAGGAATATACCAAAGACCATCGAATTGTACACTTTGACTGGATGAATTATATGGTATGTGAATTATATCTCAGTAAATCTGTTAAAAACAAAACAAAACAATTACATCCTGGACCATCACAGAGAAAATTACTATGGAGAAAATAGAGCAGAAAAATGGTGATAGAGGGATTTGGAGGGGTGCTCTTTCAGAAGGAGTGGTCAAGAAATTCCTGCATGAAGAGACGGCATCTGGGCCAAGACTGAAGAAAGTGAGAAAATGAGCCTCGTGGGTATCCTGGGAAAGAAGACCCTGCAGACGACACCGTGAGGGCAAAGGCTCCATGGCAGGGGTGCGAGGTTGTGTTAAGGACCAGCAAGGAGCCAGTACAACTGGGGAAACTGGTGGGAGAGCTGGCCTGGCAGCCCCCCACTCCAGGCAGCCTTGGGATGGTGACAAACTGAGGCTCCAAGGCGCTGAGCAGCCTGCCTGGAGTCCCCCAGGTAAGAACCCCAACAGATCTGAAGATCTGTTCCGTGTGTGCGCCCAGTCGAGCTCCAGCTGCTGTGAGGGGCATCCTCCCTCATGTACCATCTTCCTGGCTGTGCAACACTTCTAATCTCACGGCAAATTCAGCAACTGAGTAATTTCACTATGTAATAGTGAATTTTATAGTGAATAGTAAATAGTATTTTTCTTCCTATGAAGAAAGTTGCTAGACTCTTGTAAAAGAAAATGAGAAAAAAAAAATAACTGAACTGTAGCGTATGAGTCATGTCCTATGCGGGACATCTTGGACATCCCAGCCCCGTCAAACCCCCACATGACTGAAGCCCCAGCCGACCTGCTGTGGACCAGAAAAATGGTCCAGCTGAGCCCAGGCAACCCTCAGAATCATGAAAGAAATAAATTATTGTGTTAAGCCACTAAATTTTCATGTAGTCTGTTACTCAGTCATAGATACCCAGAACAACTGCTTACCTTCAAGCTTCTGTGTGAAAGAAAAATAATTTTCTACCACATTGAAATCATTAAAAGTGTTGGTTTTCTTGTATCCAAACTGAATCTCTACTAATTCAGGTTAGATGAGGCTGGGTGATGGTGTGAACAAGTACCAAGAGATTTAGGAACAGATTTTAATCCACAGCAGGCTATGTGACTTTGGCTTTCCCTCTCTGACTCTTAGGGTCCTCATCTGCAAAATAAGATTCATTCATTCATTAAATTAAAATTTACTAAGCACCACTATGTGTCGGGCATTGCACAGTGCTGGCCTTTTCGTACGAGGCTGATAGTGTAGCAGGGGGAAATAGTCAAGACAAAGATAAAGAAATAAGCCATTGAAATAATATCAAGAAGTGCGTGAAAGAAACCAAACAAGAGGAAGCAAGAAAGAAATGGGTGGACGGAGGTTTAATTTACCTGGAAGGCCAGGGAAGTCCTCTTTAGGGAGGTGATATTTGAGCGTCAGTCTGAATGGAAGGATGAGCTGGCTGTGTGAAGAGCTGGAAGACAAGCTTTCCAGGCAGGGGAACAGCTAAAGAGTGAAGAACTAATTGTACATGGTTGAGAAACAGCCGGAAGGCTACCATGGATGGGGCAAAATGAGTAAGTGAGAGAGTGGTAGTAGATGAATTTAGAGACATAAGAAGGGCCAGAAATAAGCAAGCTTGAGGAAGGCGTGGTCCATGCAGGGCCTTGTATTACAGGCCACCCATGACCGTGATTCCAACATTTGGGCCACACTTCCAACAGTGATTAACGCTGATGGAGTTGCAAAGACAGGAAATTAGCATAAAGATCTCACGATATGGTATGCGCACAAACCAGTGTCTGTCAACTAAATAAATGCATCTTGCATTTCGTGTACCGCTAGCTTTTCAGTGCATTGGCAGTGCTTTTGTGATTTGCCAAAATACAAATCCACTGCAAAAGCACTTGGGAATTTATAATTATGCATTTGCCATTATGTTTTCCCCAATCAATGAAAATGAATAGCTTAACTATATCATGAGACTATGAAATGTCTGATGAAAAAAAAAATGTGCTGGTATTCCAAACTGGAAGGACAAATCTTGAGAATGTCCAGACCCTTCTAGTACTAAAATCATAGAAGTTTCTGCTATAAGAAAATGTGTTGAGGCAAAAAGAGCACATGGTGATTTCTCTTATAATTATTATTACTATAGCAAGAATTTATTGAGTACTTACTATCAGCTATGTTATGCGAACTATGTTCTTTCATTGCAGTTACTCATCTAATCTCCAAAACAATTTCGTAAAGTAGGCATTACAATTCCCATTTTACAGATGAGGTATCTTAAGTTTCAGAGATGTTAACTAAGTTGACTGTGTTTACACAAGTAGCAAAAAATGGTAGAGGAAAAGGTGAAGATCTGTCCTAATAGAAATGTGTCAGTTAGGTATGACTGTGTAACATATCACCCCAAAACTCAATAACTCAAAACAGTAAGCGTTTATTGTTTATGAGTCTATGGGTTCAGTCAAGTGGTTCTTCTCTTCCAAGTTGGACTCACTCATGGTTCTGTAGTCAGCTGTGTGTTGAGTAGGTGGTTCTACCAATGTAGAGTGGGCTCTCTCACACACTAGGACGTCGGCTGGCTGTAGGCTGGTCCATGATGGCTTAAGCTGAGCAACCGAGCCCCACTCCATGTGGTCTCTCATCCTCCAGCAGGCTATGCCAGGCTGGTGCCTATGGCCCTAGCAGCATTCCAAAGTATGCACAGAATAATTGAGGCCTCTTGAGGCATAGGCTTGTTATTTCCACTGCATTTTGTTGGCCAAAGCAAGACACAAATCCCACTGATATTCAAGGAGTGGGAAATAGACTCCACCTCTTGATGGAAGGCACTACAACAATGACATTGCAAAGGATATGGATATAGGGAGGGGTAAAGAGATACAGCCTTTTTTCTGCACTCAATCTACCCAGACAAAGAAAAAAACAATCTATTGTGTTACTACAGGGCAGGTTATGAGACACACAATTTAATCAGGAATCTCAAAACCAAGTAAGTTCCCCACTTTGGAGAAGAGTTGGCAGTTTCTTATACATACATTAAACACACATCTACCCTCTGACCCAGCAATTCCATTCCTAGGTATGTATCCAAGAGAAATAAACATACATGTCCCCACAAAAAGTGATACAGTTATGTCCATTGCAGCTTTATTCATAGCAGCTAAAAACTGGAAAAGAAATAATAAATGTTCGTCAACAGATGAATGGATAAGTTAAGTGTATATCCACACAATGGACTATGACCCAGGAGTAATTTAAAAATGAACTAAGGATACACACAACAACATGAATGAATCTCAAAAACATTATGCTATTGAAAGAAACCAGACACAAGAGTGTACATTTTGTCTGGTTCCATTTATATGAAGCTCTAGAACTGGCATACCTGAGCCATGGGGGTAGAAATCAAAACCACGGGGTGGATGAGCTATTACTGGGAGGGCGCAGGAGGGAGTAAACTGGGGCGATGGAAGGTTCTGTATCAATTAGGGCGGTGGTTACAAGGTTGTAAACATTTGTCAAAACTCATAAAACTGTACTTAAAATCTTTGCAATTTATTGCATGCAAATTGGACCCCAATTAATGATAATAATAAAGTCAGGCTTCCAAAGGCTTTATTAGAAAGGTGTGGAGGAACTGGCAGGGTTTCTCTGTGAGCGTGAGGCTCCATGTCACAGCATTAAGGAAGCATGAGATGGGGGCCTTGGGGAAACCTGTAAGCATTAAATGTGTCCTCACCTGATCCTGCTACCACAGAAATGAGGATAATTCATTTACATTTTCAAGAGACACGCAGGAAATATCAACAAAATGTGCACGTAAATTCACTCCAGCTACCGTGGGCTATGGGGATTTGCCTTCGGTGAAGCCAGCTTTATTTTCCCAGGGGTTTGCTGGCAGAGGAGGCTGGGAGGCCGCCTTCCTGGAGTCAGATGGCAGAAAGGCGAGGAAAGATCCACCGGGAGCCTTCTGTAGGGGTCAGACCCCATGCAGAAAGTTGTGAATCAGGTTCCTGGCATTTATGCTGCATAGAAGCCAACGATTCCCTTGCTTAGAAAATCACTCAGAATGCATTCAATCTCCCTTGATCAGGGAGATTAAAAAGCGTTCTGTGCTCAAATTTTATCGTACCCATGAAAATGAACACAAATCCTGGCGTAGAACCCTCAAGCTACCCCTACGCTCAGTGGGCAAAGTGGGGATCATGGAACACAGATCTTTGCTTTTGGGTTTTTTTTTTTTTTTTAATGTAGCTCGTGGTCCTGTTTTGGAATGCAACATTTCTCCTGTAAGTCTTAAGTCCTTTAAAAATCCCTCAGAAATCAATTGAAGGGCCGGCCCCGTGGCTTAGCGGTTAAGTGCGTGCTCTCCACTGCCGGCGGCCCGGGTTCGGATCCCGGGTGCGCACCGAGGCACCACTCCTCCAGCCATGCTGAGGCCGCATCCCACATACAGCAACTAGAAGGATGTGCAGCTATGACAGACAACTATGTACTGGGGCTTTGGGGGAAAAATAAATAAATAAAATCTTTAAAAAAAAGAAATCAATTGAAGAACTGAGAACATGTTTAAATGATAGTTTTCATGTTTTGAGCAGCCTACCTGCGTTCTTCTCACTCAGTCCACTCCAATCCTATGAGGTGGTTATTATTTGCTCCATTTTACAGATGAGAAAATGATGTCTTTAACCTGCTCATAGTCTGTGTGATCCTGGCTGTGTGCTTTCAGAGTTAAGCAAAGTGAGGTTTTTGAGTTGCCTATAAGAAAATAATTTATATATTATGTTCCCTTTTGCAAAAAATCTAAAAAAAATCTTTCCATTTCTGAGCATCTCTCTCCCTCCTGCTCTTGGGTTTACAATTACTGGCCCGGAGTTACATTACTTTATTTGTGGGGTGAAGGAGAAGACAAGAGAGGCAGGCGGAACGCGGAAAGGATGCATTTGTGCCCCCAGGAAGGCTTTGTTTCTCTCTGGTTCCAAAGGAGAAAAGCGGTGGGCGGGCTGAGTCACTGCAGCGTCGGAAAGCGCCGTGACGAGGCGTCCGGGCTGCCTGCAGAAGATTTCGAGATTTCTCTTCTGTGCAACTGTTTCATCCACTGTATTAAATTATTGCTACTAATTTGGGTTTAAGAGTGTTCATAGTTTTGTTTGTATTCATTTTGTAAACTTGCTTTGATCTTAGGGTTCTTGAAGAGCTATGAGTGTAAGGAGAGTACTATTCTCATCTGTTGCTGTGCATTTATGTTGTGTAATTAAATGTCTGTGTTAACACTTTGAGTCTACGAGATTTTTTTCTTTGAAATGAGTCTGAATATTCCTCCTATTTTAGAGAATCTGTCTTTCACCACTACTGCCTCACTACTTTTTTTTTAAGTGCATAAATTTCTTATATGTTTCTTTCATAAGGAAATTTCAAACTTACTAGTAGTCAAAGAAATGCAAATAAAAACCAAGTATGATTTGCGCTGTGATATCTGCAAGAGTGTGTGTATGTGTTTTAAGTTAAAAGCCCTGAGTTTCTTGGAAGAAATAAATATACCCATCCATATAATGCAGATAAAATGTAAATCAATATAACCTTTGTGGGGAATGCAATTTCACAGCATGCGTCATGAGCTTTGAAAATATGATAACCATTGCTCCAGCATTCAACTGCCAGGAATTTATCCTGAGTAAATAACATGGAAGAGGAAGGATGGAAGGAAGGCAGGAAGGAAGGAAGGAAGGGAGGGAAGGGGAAGGGGGCAGAATACAACCAGAATGTCTGATAATAGGAGATTAAGTGTTCCCCACTAGAATATGATGTAGCCCTTTTAAATGATGCTCGTGAAGAATATTGAACATCATAATAGAAAAGTAATCCCAAATGTCAAGAGAAAAAGTAGAACATTAAACATGTCCCATCTTTTCTTAAGTATATACGTTTTTAAATGCAGAGAAAAAAGACTGGATGGGTTCACAACAAAGTGCCAACAAGCGTAATTGCTAGATGGTGAAATGAGCCATTTTATTTTCTTCTTTCTTTTGGTTTTTAGATTTTTAAATGGCCTGTGAGTGAATATTAATTTTGGAAATCAGGGTAGTGAATGAACCCTAGCGTAAAACGAATTGGGGTGAAGATCCCAGCTGCGCCAATTTTTCTGAGTGACCTTGAAGGAGTTATATAATCTCTCTAAATCTCTCTGTTTCCTCATCAGTAAAATGGGGATACCATTTATGCCTATCTTAAAAAGCTGTATTAAATGAGATAAAACACATTAAGATACTTAGCATTGAGATTGGCAAATAGTATGAGTTCAATAAGTATCATCTGGAATGAGAAGAGGATGATAAAAATGTTTTCTTTTAATCAACCATATGTTTAAGTAAATATTTCTCAGGCTTCTAAGCATGTTAATCAAATATTTAGCTTCCACTAGGAAGTACTGCTAGTGGGAAAAAAAGAGGGAGAGAAAAAAAATGTCTTGGTGTGTTTTTACTGGCCCTGTAATCTAAGGATATTTCTTTGGTGCTCTGAAAGTCATTGTTAAGCTTTTATTAATCATAGACCAGTGGTGCTTTACCAGGGACGATTCTTCCCCCCAGAAGACATCTGGCAATGTCTGGAGATGTTTTTGTTTGCCATAACAGGGCATGTAGTGGGTGGAGGCCAGGGAAGCTGTTAAATATCCTTCAGTGCACAGGACAGCCCCCACAACAGAGGAGGATCCGCCCCAAATGGCAATAGTGCCAAAGCTGAGAAGCTCCGCTCACGGTGTTATCGTGTCCAATCTGACTGGGGAAGGAGTGTGTGACGAGGTGAGCCTATTGTCTTACTACTTTTTGAGTCATTCTATGCTTGTACGTGGGTCTGAGTGAAAACATTTTAGAAACGCCTCCTCAGCGCCCGCTTCACTCCACCCCACACAGACCCTTTTTCCTCCTCAACCCAATAGATCTCAAGGCCTATTGTGCACAGAATCTGAGGTTTGTTGTCAGGATTAAAAGATGAAGCATGTTTCTATCTTCATCTGTTAAGATAAAGAAAGACAAACTGGTACGCAACTCGTTGAAACCCGGGGTGGTAAGTGGGAGGCAGTTCGAGTATTGGGGTCTGACCAAGATGAATTCAAAACTCAGCTTCCTCGCCTGCCCCCTGCGTCAGCCTGGAGAAGATATTTTACTTCTCCAAAAGTTAGTTTCCTTATATGAAAAAATGGAGCTAACAGTACCTAGATCGCAGAGTTGTAAGAATTAGATGATAAAGACGTGTAAAGCCCGGAACCCAGGGACAGGCCCTCAATAAATGATGGCCATCGCTATAATTGAAATAAAATAAGAGAAAGAAACAAAAAAAAAGGAGAATCACTCTTGACAGTTATTTGATTAAGAGTTGGGTTTTTTGGCGAGTACCTCAGGATGCCGGTCAAAGCCTAACGCATTTGACCTGTAAACCAGCACCCCCGCTTAAAAGACAATAGACGTGCTCAAACAAATCACACGGAAGGTCACAAATACATGTTGCTGGACAAACCTGTTTTCTGAAATAACAAGCGCTGAGGCCATGATCCTAGGTGCCAAGAGAGGAATTCACAGGGCAGCGCTTGGCCGAGACGTAAGTTACCAGATCAGAAGTAAATGTTGCAGGTTCATCAGCATCAAAACTCAGCTCCAGAAAGCAAAGCTGGAAAACATCTTTGCGACTGATAAGACAGACACTCATTTCAGAGCCTTAATATATAAAGAGAGTGCATAGATGATTTTTAAAAGGCAACACGCATAAGAAGACATAGAAAAGGCTGGTAAATGGATGAAATGATGTTCTGCTCATTAGTGAGGCTGCTGCCTCCACTGCACACCCCCGGCAGTGGTGTTCACATCCTATTCTGTTTGGACTGCACTTCCAGAATTGTGTAGTTGGCAGCCAGCCTGACCATATTCCGTGTCCTTGCTTAGTAACAACAACAACAACAGTAATAGTAATTGAGACAACAAGAAGAAGAATATTGTAATATTTGGGGGGATTTTTTAAAACAGCTTTATTGACCTGTAATTGGCATACAATAAACTGTGCATATTTAAAGGATACCATTTACCATGTTCTGTCCTACGTATATACCTGTGAAACTGTCACTGCCAATCAATTTGGTGAGCATATCCTTTATTCTCAAAAGTTTGTTTGTATTCCTCCCCTCCGCTCCCCACCAGATCACCAGGCAACCAAACCTGCTTTTTGTCACTACAGATTATGGACACTTTCTAGAGTTTTATATAAATAGACTCAAACAGCATATACTTTTTGTGTGTGTGTGTGAGAGGAAGATCAGCCCTGTGCTAACATCTTCCAATCCTCCTCTTTTTTTTTGGTGCTGAGGAAGACTGGCCCTGGGCTAACATCCATGCCCATCTTCCTGCACTTTATATGGGACGCCACCACAGCATGGCTTGCCAAGCGGTGCATATGTGCATGCCCGGGATCCGAACCAGCGAACCCCGGGCCACCGCAGCAGAGCGTGCACACTTAACCACTTGCACCACTGGGCCAGCCCCAGCATATATTTTTTTTTGTCTTGCACTTTTTAGTATAAGGGTTTTGAGATTCATCCCTATTATCGAATGTATCATTGGTCTATTCCTTCTTATTGTCGAGGTGTATGCCATTATATGGATAGACCATAATTTTTTTATCCATTCATCTGTTGATGGGCATGTAGATTATTTTCAGTTTGCTACTACAATTAAAGCCACTACAAACATTTGTGCACGAGTCTTCATATGGACGTATATTTCCTTTTCACTTGCAAGAACACGTAGGAATGGAATGGCTGAATCATAGGTTAGGTGTATGTTTAACATTCTAAGAAACTGGCAAACTATTTTCCCAAGTGGTTGTACCATTTTGCATTCCTACCAATGAATGAGCGTTCCAGTTCTCGCCAACCCTTGATAAGGTCAGTATTTTAATTTTAGCCAAGAATATCATAAATAATAAAGTCATATAACAATGAGAGTATTTTTACATGTGAAACTGGCAGAATAGTGTTTTTATTGTTAATACCCAGTGTTGGAAGTGTACAGAGGAAAGCATTCTTATGTACTGATGGTAGAAATGTAAATTAGCATAATTTTCTGGGAGCCAGCTTGACAATATATATCAAATGCCTTGGAACTTTTTATTTTATTTTATTGAGCAATACCACTTCTGAAAATTTATCCTTAAAAAACAAGGCTACAAAGGGGCTGGCCCGGTGGTGTGGTGGTTGGGTTTGCATGCTCCACTTCGGTGGCCTGGGGTTCACAGGTTCGGATCCTGGGCACAGACCTATACACTGCTCATCGAGCCATGCTGTGGTGGTGCCCCACATACAAAATAGAGGAGGATGGGCACAGATGTTAGCTCAGGGCCAATCTTCCTCAAGCACAAAGATGAAGATTGGCAATGGATGTTAGCTCAGGGCCAATCTTCCTCCCCAACCCCCAAAAATAAATAAGGCTACATATAAACATATAGACCAGAGCCCAGGTCCCCGTGGAGGGAGGTTTTGCATCCATTAGTCTCCTCGAGAAGCAATAAAAGCAATGCACATCAAGAGGTTAACAGCTGGCAGTCCACAGGCCAGAGCCACCCTTCAGACCTGATTTCTTTGACTCTCAAAGTGTTTTTAAATTATGTGAATTTTTTGCCAGTATTTCAAAATGAGGAGCTGTCACATAAACATCTAATTTCCAGGCATTTCTTGAAAAATTAGAACATTGGACACTCTCTGGGCCCACATGTAAACAAAAAACTGGGTGAGGTGCCCTTCTGTCCTGGCCTAATCCATAGAATTTATGGCACTGTGCGTTGGCTCGTCTCAGTCCCTCTAGCCTACTGTGAGTACCTTTGAGGGTAAACACTAAGATTTATTCTTCCCCTCCCCGCCCCACCCCAAGGTCTGACACAAAGAATAAATATTTGTTGAAAAATGAATGGTTGGAAATTACAATTGATTTAAAGTGTGTGATTATTTGAAGCTAAGTCAACTGAAAAACAGAAGAGCCATATTCTGTTGGTAAAGGTGTCAGCAGGACGCAGTCTCCATGTCATTGGTGAGAATGTAAATGAGTTGTCTTTGGAGGACCTTTCATAACACGTGTCAACATTTTAAAGTCACATACTCTTGGACCTGATTATCCCACTTAGAGGAGTTATCAGACACGCCAGCATATGGGCATTTGTGAACAATAATAACCATGGCAATATTGATTGTAGAAGGTGGAAACATTCCAAACCTCTCTCAATAGGGGGCTGAATAAACAAATGATCCATCTACACAGCAGGATAGTCTATTCTGCAGCTTGAAAGGATCTATTTGTGCAGATGCACAACCATCTCCACGGTGAAGGGAAAAGGACGAGATGAAGTCCAGTGTGTGATGTATCCACCATTTGTATATAAAAGGGGGTGTGAGTGTATGTGTTTGTGTGTGTATGCACACTTGTAGTTGCTAATATACACGTTCAACAAGGTTTCTCAACCTCAGCACCATTGACATTTGGGGCCAGATAATTCTTTGCCATGGGGGGCTGTCCTGTGCATTGAAAGACCCCTGGCCTCTACCCACTAGATTCCAGTAGCACCTCTCCCTCAGTTGTGACAACCCAAAATGTCTCCAGACATTGCTAAATGTCCCCTAGGGTCAAAATTACCCCCAGTTGAGAACCCCTAGCACAGAACATCTCTGGAAGAACATACTAGAAACCTATAACTGTGGCTTTCTCTGAAGATGGAAGCTAGGAGACCATGACCAAAAGAGGAAGGGAAACTTTATTTTATTTATTTGAGTTCACCTATCAGAACTTGTAATTTTTTTTTTTTTTTGGTGAGGAAGATTAGCTCTGATCTAACATCTGTTGCCAATCCTCCTCTTTTTGCTGAGGAAGATTGGCCCTGGGCTAACATCCAGGCCCATCTTCCTCTACTTTATACATGGGACGCTGCCACAGCAGCACTTGAGCGGTATATAGGTCCACACCCGGGATCCGGACCTGAGAACCCCAGGCCGCCAAAGTGGAGTTCGAGAACTCAACCGCTATGCCACCGGGCCAGCCCCATGAACTTTTAACTTTTAAAACATAAATATTATAAAACAGTTTCATTTACATTTATTTTGGTGTCCAGGTGCCTTCAAAATAGAAACTACTTTTTTTTCATTGAAATATATTTGACATATAACATTGTGTAAGTTTCAAGTGTACAAGTTGATTTGATACATTATATATTGCAATATGTTTGCCACTGTAGTGTTAGCTAACACCTTTATCACATCACATAATTATCATTTTTTTTTTGTGGTGAGAATAATAAAAATCTAGTTTCTTGGCAAATTTGATGTTTATAATACAATATTGTTGTCTATATTCACTATGCCGTGTGTTAGATCTCCAGGGCTTACTTATCTACTAGTTGCAAGTTTCTACCCTTAAACACCTCTCCTATTCCGTCACTGCCCCCAGCCCCTGGTAACCACCATTCTACTCTCCAAAATAGAAGCCACTTAAGAAAATATCAAATGTTCTAAGATATATTAGCAAGAAATTCCCTTGTCTCTCTTTAGTCCATTTTTAAAATAGGATAGATCATCGATTACGTGATCTCATCTAATTTGCCCCATTTGCCAGGTGGGAAAACTGAGTTGAGAAAAGGGAAAAGTCCTAAAGCCATGAGATTAGTGACCAGTCTACAGCTAGCAGCTAGCACCCAGATCCCCTGAGACCCGGTCTTTGCTGCCATTTCAGACACCTCTCCACTGTGGAAAGCAGATCTTTACCAGAAGCTCAAGATGGTAATGCCCATAACTCTGAGGCAGAAGAAGCTGTTTCCCAGCCAGCAGATGTCCATCTTTGCTCCAGGACAGTTGAAGCTGTGCAGTGGGGGTTCCCCTCCAGCCCTGAGACCCGACATGTGACTATTTCTGGCCAAAAACTTTGTGTCTAATCCTGACCTTTTACTCACAGAGGCCACAGTCTCTGTGCTGTTTACCTGCTGACTAAGTTCTTTTGGTAAATTATCTCTGAATCATAAGTCATATTTGTATGGTGCTATAAAAAGTGCTCCCACCTACAATCATACTGTCACTGAAAATCTATGAGAAAACTATGAACAAACTTTACAGATGAAGAAATAGCTTCAGAGAGATGCATTAACTTGCACACCATCACACAGTTAATTAAATGGTGGAGCCAAGTTTGGAAACCAACATCAACTGAACCTTTGCTCTTTAAAACCCTTCATGGAATTCTTACACTTATCAATAAGAATCCTATTAAAAACAAAACTTTCAAGCCAAGGAATTAAATTCTTAATTAAGAACACATACTAGTAAATGAGATAAGACACTAAAGCATGTGGCATCATGCCAAGCATATGATAAATGTATAAAAGTAACTATTAGCTATGATGAAGTGCTAGATATCTTCAAATACCAAAAGAAAATAGCATCATGTTGAAAATATCCTAAATTGGTAGTGTGGGGATGAGATGTATCCATCAACCTATATTATTTGGCTGCACAAAGTTTTTAGAACATTTGAGTTGGTTTCTGACATTTAAAATTGGGGCGTTTCACATGAATAATCCAGATGTGTGGCATCTGCCAGAAAGCCGGCACCTATGGGTCGGAGCTCTGGAGCCACTGCCCCAAGTACGACAGCATGCATCCTCCTTGGTTCACCACTGAAGCAAGGCTGTGGGTTTGCCGTTTCTCCCTGGTGGTTAAGAGAGAGGGCTCTGGAGGGAAGTGACAAGTCTTGCTTCTTGGCGTTGCTGCTTCCTAGCTGGAGGGCCTAGGAGACATAATTTCATCTGTCTGAGTCTATCTCCTGCAACTGTGGGGACGCTTAAATAGAATAATCTGCATAAAAGCATTTGGCACGGTGCATAACTCATGGGCGGCTTTCAATAAATGTTAGCTCTTTGTATCGGTAGGTGTGGGAGGCAGAATAAGGGCCCCCTCAAGATGCCACGTCCTCGTCCTTGAAACCTGTGACTGTGGTACCTTGTATGGTAAAAGAGATGTTGCAGATGTGATTAAGTTAAGAATTTTTAAATGGAGAGATTATTGTTCAGTTATCTGGATGGGTCCAATGTAATCACAGGGTTCCTGTAAGTGAAAGACAAAACCAGGAGGGTCACTGTCAGAGAAGATGCGACTTTGGAAGCAGAGGTTGAATTGACACATTTTGAAGGTAGAGGAAGGGGCCACGAGTCAAGGAATGCACATAGCCTCTAGAAGCTGGGAAAGGCAAGGAAGTGGGTTCTAGAGCCTCCAGAGGGACACAGCCCTGCTGACACCCTGACCTTGGCCAAGTGAGCCCCATTTTGGATTTCTGACCTCCAGAACCATAAGATAATGAATTTGTTTTGTTTTAACCAGCTAAGTTGGTGACATTTTTTTACAACCACAATAGGAATACATTAGGTTATTTCAGCCTCACAACAGTTCTAGGGGGTATGCCCAATTCTCCTCATTCTGCAGAAGAAATATGCTCAGTAAAGGCGAGGAACAAAGCCCAGGGTCCCACAGCTAGAAAGTGGCAGAGCCAGAGTCAATTCCAAGTCTTTCTAACATCCAAGTCCAAACTCCCTCCTTATACCTCCCAGTCGTCTAGGGTCATTCAGCTTCTACTTGGATGATCCCAGAAACAGAAATATCCTTACTTCCTAAGGCAACTCTTTCAGTGGCTGAACGGGATTCACTGTTATGTCTTCCATATACTGAGCTACTTTCTGCTGCACTCTGAAATAGTTAAGACACTGTTGGTTGCAAGTGAAGAAACCCAGTTGAGCTAACGGAAGTAAGGGGGCGGGGTGATTTATAACAAGGACACAAAGATCTCTTCCAAAGCCCGTGTCCAGGAAGGCAGTTGGGCTTTGAGAAGAACTGAAACCAGGAAACGGAAGCTGAAGAGAATCCAGCCAGGCAAGAACTTCTGTCTTCCATCTCTGCCTCACTCTTCTCTCTCTGCATATTGATTTTCTCAGCGAGTCCATTGTCATGACGGCAAATGGCGGCCCGTGTGCCCAGATTTACACAGTACAGATCTAACTCTATGGAGAGGCAGACTGGCAGTCCCCATGGCAAATTCCATATTCCACGGAGAGGGAATCTGATGGTTCTAGCTTCCAGCAGTCATCCATCCGTTGTCTGATCAGATATCAACAGGAAGGCAGGGTTGTGAAGAACAAATATGGCTTTCAGGGACTCACCTCATTTGAGACCAGGGACTTAGGGTTCACAGGGGAGGGGTAAAGGAACTGTTGTGAGCTGAGCTGATATCCCAAAACGTGAGTACCTCACATTCATTTCCTCAAGATTTGCCAAAAAAGCAATAGAAATAGTAAGGCATGTCTTCTAGGTGGAAGACCTTCAGAGCTTTCAAAAAGCTCTCTCTTCCCTTGTGGTCATCTCTTTTCCTGGGAAACATCCCTAGATCCTTCAGTCATTCCTCATTATGACAGTTCCCAGATGACTCATCAATGTGGCTACTACCCTCTCAGCCTACACAACTTTGGCAACATCCTCATTGAAAAATGTGTAATGTATCTCCATAACTAACCTCCCTTCTCCAAATGTGGACTGTCTAGCTCACTTAAATTGTTTTCTTGCTTTACCTTCCTTGGATGCACAAGGCATGTACTGACTCTGTTAATGCAGCCGAAGATCGTTTGCTTGTTGGCAGCTCTATACATCTGGCTCAAATTGAGCTTGTGGCCAACTAGAAGCCCCAGATCTACTTCCCAGGAACTGCTGTCTGGGCAAGTCTTCCTGTTCCCAGACTTAAATAATTGATGCCAGAATCCACATCAATCCCTAGTAAATATTCTCCTAGTTCCTCCAATCCTCCATTTGACCCTGTGGAGACCATTGTGAATCTTAATCCAATCATACCAATTTTGTCGTCTCCTAGAAATTTCATCTGTATACTTTAATTTTTCAGTCCTGAACCAAAAGGATATCCAGAATAGACCAAAGACAATGGGACACCAATGGACACCTCCTAAGTTGCCATGGCTCTATTAATCAACATCCAATATACTGAAAATATGCTGCAAGTATTTTATGATCTTTTATGCCTGGAACAGGAAGGGTGGCTGCCCAAATTCCTCAAACTTTTTTTTTTTTTTTTTGTGAGGAACATCAGCCCTGAGCTAACATCCGTGCTAATCCTCCTCTTTTTGCTGAGGAAGACCAGCCCTGAGCTAACATCTATTGCCAATCCTCCTCCTTTATTCCCCAAAGCCCCAGTAGATAGTTGTATGTCATAGCTGCACATCCTTCTAGTTGCTGTATGTGGGACGCGGCCTCAGCATGGCCGGAGAAGCGGTGCATCGGCGCGCACCCGGATCCAAACCCAGGCCGCCAGCAGCGGAGCGCGTGCACTTAACCACTAAGCCACGGGGCCGGCCCTCCTCAAACGTTTTTTATGTTTAATTTTTATAAGGACAAAAGGATGCAGTATGATTATAATGTAAGGCATCAAGAATATGGGAACACCTCTGAAAGACTTTAATGTAGATGAATCATAATAACTATCATGGAGTAAGTACTTACTAACGTTATTGAAATTACTTCTCACATCAACCTAGAGGTGTTCATGTTCCATTTTATGGGTATGTAACCAAGGTTACACAGAAGTAAGTAGTAGGAATGGGATTTGAATGTGGGCTGTTGGCTGTTGATTCACAGCCTCAGTGCTTAATCCCTACTCCAGAGGTGGGCAAATGTTTTCTGTACAGAGCCAGACAATAAATATTTTAGGCTTTGGGGGCCACACAGTCTCTGTCTTTCTAGAGTGAAAGCAACCATAGGGATTACGTAAACAAATGGATGTGGCTGTGTTCAAATAAAACTTGATTTACAAAAACAGGCACTGTGCCGGACTTAGCCCATGGACTGTAGTTTGCCAACCCGATCTAGAATGATCTTCCTTCCTCATCTGAATGGCAAAACCCTGCTCAAACATACAGCTCAAACATGACCTTTAAGTTACAAAACTAGACACAAACTGGATTTGCCCATGAATCATAGCGTGCTGAGCCCTGTCCCCAACCATCATGCCTTCTGATTTGGTAGGTTGATTTATCTCACTGGCGAACCTTGAGTTACTGGCTAACTGGAGATCAGAGCCAGAGCCAGCAAGACTGACATCTTTCAAAATGCAAAAAGATTCACTCATCTCCTTTTAATGCTGCCCTGAACAGCAGTGATTCCTTATAAGGCTGTTTTGATACCTTTTTCCAAAAATCCCCAAAATAAATTCATAACCATCCAACACATACACACACACACACATCCCCATGTTCTGAGTTCTGGCATCTGACCTCAGCTTCATGGTGGCCATGCTGTTCCCCTCTGGCCACGACATTTAAGCATTCCATGATGCAGACCTGAGTGTTATACTCAGCCTGAGTCCTGTTTATCCTTTCACATGCCTAAAAAGAGAGGGGAGGGAGGTGTTCTACTGGAAGTTAGAACGCAAGCACATACAAGAAAATAGTCCAGGAAGCAGAGTGAAGATTGATTCAGGCATGATGGACATTCTGTGCAGGATGAAGGGGTCATCCATCAATGATAACCAGGGAAGAAGTCACCCACAATTTTGGAGAGTGAGTGGAAGAAATCAGGACCAGACCCCTATTATGAACTCAAGCAACCGGAAAAGAACAGAACAGGCATTTAATGCTGATGCAGAGAAGACTGACATTTCCAGAGACACATCATCCTGCTAATGGGAAATGCAAACACTTGCAATTCACTGGGCATTTTGCAGGAGAGCCTATACTATAAGCCTCTGGCCGGCTTAACCTGTGTTTCTCAGTGTTAACAGTTTTCAGGCAACCTGTTTGAGGGGATGCTTTAGCCTTTAGAAACAGAGAAAATATAACCAGTAACAATGGCTGGTCTTAATGGCACAAGAAGACATAGGTAACAATAATGGAAGCCCTGGCATCTTTTATCAGGTTTATTTGTATTTTTTTTAATGTTAAAATAAGATTTGTTTATTCATTGCCTAATAGCCTTTAACAGATGTGTTGTGGCAGAGTGCTTAAGGAGCTAACATGAGACAGATCTCAGTGCAAATCTCAACTCTGCTGTTTGGTAGATATGCAACAATGGAGTCAGCCCAACTTCTCTGAGCTTCACCTTCCTCATCTGTAAAATGCAATAGGAATAGACCCTATCCCATTAGTGTTGTAATGCATATCACCAGGTGTCCTCAATTTCTCCAGTCTCCTGGAGACTCTAGATTTTTCCCCCCAAGGCATTTGTATGTAGCAGAAATTCACCAAGTATATAGAGGAAATGGAGGTGGTTCCTGAAGTCCCTCACCCATCTCTGCCACTGGAGTTTTTTCATTAGATATCTGCGATCCTCATTACCCCGCCTTCCATCGCCCCACCACCTCTCCCTCCCATCTCTGACCTCTCCTCCTGTCTTCATCTCTCCCAGGTTCGTGAGACTTCTGCCTACCTTGAAATTCCACCTTCTTCCCACTCAATTGTTCTGCAAATCTTCATCAACTTTTCATCTCCCTCCACCCCACTGATACCAGGCCTGGAAAGCTGGACTCTTCTACTCAAAGAAGTCATCACAATATCTATCAATAACATCGTCCTTTTGACCCAGCAATTCTATGTAAATGAGGATTTATCTCTCTGATAGGTTCAGGAAAATAATGTACATTGAGTCTATTCATGTCAGCACTGTTGATGATAGACAAGAAAGTAACAACCCAAATATCCATCAACAGAGAGCTGGTTAAGTAAATTTGAGTGTCATCATAAAGAGGGATACTTTGCAGCTGTTAAAAAGAAGGAAGAAGCTCTCTCTGCACTAATGCGGAAAGATATCTGGATAATTAGGTGAAAAAAACAAGATGCCCCAGAGGGTACATAGTGTGCCAGAGTTTGTCTTGAGAAAGTGAAAGAAAGGTTGAAACAAGAAAATGTTTGTGTGTGCTTCACATACAAAAGAAAACTCTTTGAGAGGGACATTCGAGAAGCTAATAAAAAGGAATCTATGGCGGTAGTGATGGGTCAGATGGAAACAGGAATATGGCTTCTCACTAATCCCTTTTATATTGTTTTCTTTTCAAACCACGTGCTTACATTAACTATTCAAAAGCATCAATTTTTTAAAAAGCTATCAAGGTGTTTAGAACCACAATAATTCTCTCTCAGAGGATGTTGCTACTAGATGTTAAAATAATATTTTTATTTCTCTGCACTATGTAAAAATTAGATGAATCATGTGCTTAGAATTAGAATGGCATCTCCGGCATAGAATGTAGTGTAAATTGAGGCTATTCGTGGCAGCACATAGAAATGATCAATAAGCAAAGCACCTAGGTAGCATTATCGTTGTATTATCTGTATATTAAAGTAAAGAGATTGAACTTGGATTTCAGGCCAACTGGGTGGAATTCAGCTCCAACACTCGCTGGCTGTGTCACCCTGAGCAGGTCGTCAATTCCACAGCCTCAGCAGCTCTGTGTAACGGAGATGGAAACACCTGCCATTCAGGGTCGCTCATTCATTCCTTCGGCAAGTTAACTGTGAACTACTAATTACGCGCCAGGCACGACCTTAAATTCTAGAGCAGTGCTTCTCAATAGAGAGCAATTTTGCCTTCCAGAAAACATTTGGCGGTGTCTGGAGACATTTTTAGTTGTCATGACTTGGGGGGACAGAGGAAGATGCAACCGGCATCTAACGGGTAGAGACCAAGGAAGCAGTTCAAGACCCTGCAATGCACAGGACAGTCCCCACAGGGAAAAGTGATCCGGCCCCAAATGTCAATAGAGCAGAGACTGAGAGCTCCTGCTCTACCCTGTTCTAGAAGGAAAAAGAGAGAACATAGTTAGAATAAACAAATAAAAGACAATTCCAAATATTGCTCGGTACTGCGAAGCCAAGGAAGCAGGGAACGGGACAGAATGACCTGGGAGGCTGTTGGAGCTGGGGCTGCAGGATGAGGTGTCAGGGAAGGACAGTTAGGAAGGAGCCGGGTGAACTGGTGTCTAGGAGAAGAGCGCTGGAGGCCCAGAGAAAAGGAAGGGCAAAGGCCCTGAGGCCGGGGCAAGCTTGTCTTGTTCGAGAAAGAGAAAGAAGGGGAGTGTGGCTCAAATGAGTGACCAGAGGTGGCTGGAGATGATGCCCAGAGAAGCAGACTGCCTGGCGAGAATTTTTTATTTTGTTTGAAATACAATGGGAATCCATGGAAAGATTTCCAATAGGGTGCTGGCATGACCCACTGTGCATTTTAAAAAACCATTTTGGCTGCTCTGTGGATGATGGGTTGAAGGAGGGCAAGGATGACATAAGAAGAGCAGTTAGATGCACCACCAAGATGAGAGAGGATGGTAGCCCGTGGGGAGACGGAGACGGAGAGCTAGTGAAATGATCTGAGAGAGATTTTTGGAGGTAGAATCCTTGAGGGCCCTGTCGAGGAGAGAATTAATTGGGTCGCACAGATCAAGTGAGTTGCGTATAAGAGCAGTCCATAAACAGGAGCACCAATAAACAAAAAGAGTTTTAATCCTTCCATTTGAAAATTAAAATGTAGTTAAAACCAAAATTAAGATGCAATTTAAAATATTCACTTCTCCCCAATTGCCCCAAGGTGGTGAAGGACGAGGGTGAGCTGGCCATTTTGCGGTTTGAAAGTTCTGAGTGAAGAAGACCAAACACGAACACCATGGATGATGAGAAATGCCGTAGCGGGACCAGCCCAGCAGCATAGTGGTTAAAGTTCATGCGCTCTGCTTCAGTGGCCCATGGTTCGAGGATTCGGATCCCAGGCATGGACCTACACACTGGTCATCAGGCCATGCTGTGGTGACATCCCACATACAAAATAGAAGAAGATGGACACAGATGTTAACTCAGGGACAATCTTCCTCAAGCAAAAAGAGGTGGATTGGCAGCAGATGTTAGCTCAGGGCCAATCTTCCTCACCAAAAACAAAAAAAAAGAAAAAGAAAAAAGAAAGAAAGAAATGCAGCAGTAATTCTTGTACACCTGAAATTTTTACAATGTTATAAACCAATGTTACTGCAATAAACAAAAAATTAAAAAAATAAAAAATAAAATAAATAAATAAAAAAAAAAAAAAAAAAAGAAATGCAGCAGTAATTCCAATTTTTGGAAGGTTACAAGAGACAGTTGATGTGCCCAAATTCTTCAACAGGAGGATAACAGGAAACTAAGGAAGTATTTCCAGTAAGAAAAGAATATTCTGAAATATATGGGTGTCTACTTAGGCATCTGGCGCTGGCGTCAACAGTTGGTCGTCAGCCCTGTTGACAATGGAAGATCCAGTCAAACAAGGCATTAACTAGAGTCCACGTCAAGCCACTTACAAGTGGCTGTTTAAAGATTTTTAAACATAGAGGATATTGTTTATGAAACGTAATCTGATCACTCAAGCAAAAATGATACAAATTCCACAGCAACTGTGGAGATTAAAGAAGTGTTTTAAGGACAAACGCCACATGAATCCCTTATCTACCATCCCTCTTGTAAATTTACTCACCAAATAAGAGCTTTCAGGAAAAACGCTGCGGGATAAGACAATTCACTCTCCGGAGAAAGACTTGCAGAATCCCACTCTGAAATTAATGCATGAACACCACTAACACTGTGGGATTAAAAGGCATCGTTAGGCATCATTTTGTTTTGTATAGAATCTAAAAATAATAATAAGGTAATAACAATAGCAGCTGCTGTTTACTGAGCTAAGTGTTTTATGTGCATTAATTCTAATTCTGGAGTGAATTTAACATCTTCCTTTTGTAGATGATGAAAATAGGGTCCAGAGAGGCCACCTGACTTGCCCAAAGACACACAGCTATTGAAAGATATCCAGTTAAGTCATTCTCCAGATCATGCTCCTTGTCACATCTAGAGCAAACAATCCAGTATCTCTCGGCATGGGGGAGAAAACAGCAGAGATCTCACTTTCAAAGACTAATAATAACAATTAGCCTTAATTGAGCGCCCTCTGTGTTCCCATTTCTAAGACTAAGTGCTTTTCTTAGATCATCTCATTCGACTCTAATGATAACTCTGTGAATAGGTACTTCTATTATTTTCATTCTACAGCTGAGGGACTTAAGGGTCAGATAGGTTCAGTAACTTTTCCAAGGTCACACAGCCACTAGGTAATAATACAGGATTTGAAACCCTATGGTTGGACTGCAGAGTCAACATGCTTAGCCAGCACACTGCAGGGACAAACGGAAAAGGAATCGCAGGTGGGTGGGAGGTATGATAGAAGTTTAGATGCAGCTCAGATATAGCCTCATAGCATCCTGTATTCATTTCTTTTCGTAGCGAGTATCAAAATGGTAATTAAATTATTATTGTAGAATTATTTTTTCAGTGTATGTCTCCATTTAATTGTGTGTAAGAACTTTGTCTTGCTTGCTGTCTCAGGCCTAGTGCCTGTGAGAGTTGGCACGCAATCAATGCTTCACCAGTATCTTTTGTTCTTTTGGTTGGAGTCAATGAAGCAATAACTGGAAAGGGGAAGAGGAATGGTGGAGAGTCACAAAATGAGGGAATCATTGCGCCAAACGAGGAAGCAGGCACATTCGCTTCTTGCCTTCCAAAATCTTATCTCATTCTTTCTTCTGGGACCTTAATTCTAGCTCAGTGTTGATCACTAGCTCAATCATTATTCTTCATGTCCCCAGTCAAAGAGGAAAACTAGAAAACTTCCACATGACCAGCTCTCACATGCAGCTCCAACCTCGGACATCATCTGGTTTATTTACAATAAGAGCAACATTGTGAACTTCTCAGTGAGTGACATCTTGGGAGTGTCATTCCCTTGGTCAGTACCTGGGATGTTATTCTTGTTGGCTGGGGAAAGAGGGCTACTGTTGTGAGTCACTGTCGTATTCTGATTCCTAGTGACCCCGCTGTCCCCTCTGCTCCTCGCATCTCTGCCCCATCATAAGTCACTTCCACAGAAAATGCCTATGTAGAATGGGAAGCCAACAGACTGGAAGAAAGCTGGCTCCAGGAAATCTCCTTGGCCATGGGAGATGACATTGCCTAGTGGTTAAGTCTAGGTAGAAGGAGACAGAACTAGGATTGGAAGCTCAAGCCTTCAAATCCTAACTGACTGCCTAACTGGAAAGTTCATACTTCCTCCATCTGCCATGTTGGAGAAATAAATGGAGATGGAGGCAAGCCCACACGGATGCACTTCTCTTGGTAGGACTGAAGTCTTAGATTTTCAAGTCAAATATACCCAGCTTCAGAATGGGGCTCTGCCACTTTACAAATTTGGGCAGCTTCCTCTCAAGCCTTGTCTGTATGGGAATATTAATAAGACCTCCTTAGAGTGTTGGAGCCAAGATTCAATGAAATAAAGAGTAGAAAGCATTTAGTACAAAGGTCAAAAAAAAAAGTGCTTGATGTATGATTGCTATTATTAATGTTATTATTATTAACAACCATTCATTTACAGAAAGAGGTTTCCAAACTTTACACAAGAGAGAAATCTTCACCTTCCTCTCATGTGTTTTCTTCCCCAAAAGGAAATAGAAATTTGCAGCCAAGACAAAAATGATAGAACCGCTCCCAGCTGGCCCAAGAGTTTACTTTTTAGGTCACCATGTTTATATTGGGGCGATACTGGCGTATCTGTTAATGCCTAAAGCAAAGAGAAGCACAGCACAGACATCTAAACGGCATCCTCAATTTTCATATTTTAAAGTGCATTTAAATCTCTTTCCTGGGCCCATTCTCCTAGCAATTGTCTGTATTTTTCAGGTATGTTTTTTCTGTATAAATCCCAGCCATCCTACTTTTTTTAAGCATAAAGATTAAGTGGACAAAGACAAATTCAATTAAGCCGCAGGCTTTGGTGACCAGCAGCTATTTTTCTTGAGGAACTGAATCCAAACCTCTCAGGGGTGGGGACGTGCGTGCAACGCGCTTCTGAATGGAAAGGAGGCAGAACTTGAGTAGAAATCACACACAAACCGAGCCCTCGTCTATTAATCTTTTATTCGGAAACAGACACTGTTTTAAGGGGAAATTAAAGGCAATCCATAAGCAGGCCTGCCTGGGCGCTTCTGAGCTTGAGATGCAAATATTATTCCAAATTCTGGATTCCAAAGAGATCCCTCCATTGATATGTTAATAGCCTCCTCGTGTTTCTCTGACCTCAGATCCTGGCAGGCCGTGAAGCTATACTTACAGGAAACAAAAGGAAAGCACGTCGTCAAATAAACATTTGCTAAGTGGACTTTGTGACTGTAAACCCCTACTTGTCCTGTGCTACTGGATGGAATTCTCTACGAGCCAGGTACGGGTGCATTGAATGCTTAATATATTTATAAGTTTAAGGAGCTGCCATGACTGATTCTTTTTCTGGTGTCGCCTGAGGTTTCAGCTTTATACTCCTGGTGCACAAGACAGCCAATGTTTCGGTGTTGTCACCCCAAATAAAGGCAGCCCTTGGCAAAAGGAAATGAGCAAAATTCAACTGCCTACAAATCAAAGGTGATTGCAACCAAATATTGGTCACCTATTTGTAAAATCAGACAGTCAAAAACAGAATCAGAGAATATTTATTTAGCACCTATTGTATGCAAGGTATTGTGCTAGGGTACTGGGGATAAACAATTGAACATATTTGACAAGGAGCTTATATTTTTAGGGGCAGATGGGTAATAATCAATTTAAAAAATAAAGATAAATCAGGTTGTAGTGAGTGCTATAAAGAACAAAACTAGGTGATGAAAAAGGAAGTCCTCTCTGAAGAGATAGTGTGTGTACAGTAATTCAAGGAGGCCAGGCCAGCAATGGGTTATCTGCAAGACTGGCATTTCAGGCAGAGTGACAGTAAGTGCAAAGGCCCTGAGGTAGGAACGGGCTTGTGTTTGAGAATCAGAAAGTTACCCAGCGTAGCTAGACTGTGGTGGATGAGACTATATCTCACCACCAAGCGGGAGCCAGATCATCTGAGGCCTTATCGTTAATAACACTTTATGAAAAATTAAGTGTAATATTCAAAAAATCTCTTCTTCTCAGTAGAGGTACATATCTAATCTCTAACCCCGAACATACTAAAAGAATTTCAAAAGTTGACCAGATATACATTTTTAAAGTATACGGGTATACTAATACTTAGTAATTTACTATATTCTTAGACATATAGTAAATTCTAGAATCACATACGTTAGCCTCAATATCTATTCATCAATGATGAGGTTTCTAGCTAATTTGCTTTTCAAGATCTAAATTCAAATAGCAGCTGACCTAATATGTTGTTTTTCTTATCTTATACGTGAAAGGAGTTTGTAATATTTCCCAGGAGCATCTTTCCAAGCAAACTAACCCTTTCCAACATGAAGCCAAATGTTTCATAAAAACTGGTTTTCCAATCAAAGTCTGTCTTCTTTCAAAAGTTTTCCACCACGTGTAGTTGGTGCAGGAGCCAGCCTCTGAGATGGACCCCAGCCTCCTAGTGCTCCTATCCTTGTGTAATCCCCTCCCGTCATGCCAGGATTGGTGTGTGTGACCAACAGAATACACAGCAGTGATGGATGTCACTTCCAGGATTAGGTTATCAAAGACCCTGCAGCAAGTCACGGAGCACAGGCATCTCCAAAGTTTCTGCCACCTCTTTGAATTGGGGATGTTTCCTCAGATTTCCTGGATGGTCTGTCTTCAGCACTGGTAACAATGGAAAATAACTGACCCTATCAATGGAGGAAGTGCCCTAAAATTCCTGGATTATTCCAAGGCAAGAGGAGTCTGGAGATGGAAAGAGACTGCACTTTCTGCTGCTCTGGTTAGGGAAGGTTCTAGAATTCTGAACAACACCAGTATCAAGGAGCAGATAGCAGGAGAGCAGAGACAGAGAGAGCCAAGGCTATACCCTTTGCCTCTGTTCCACCTCCTGGCTGTGTAACCAGCCGCAAGTTACTCTATAAGTGTCAAGTTCCTTACCTATAAAATGGGAACAAAATGACACCTATTTCATATGGTTATTTGATCAATGTTTGAATTGACCTCTGGAAAGCACTTAGCACTGTTTGGCATGTGGCATATGCTATTCATATTTCTGCAAATATTAAGAGCCCACGATAAGTGAATGTTTCAGGCACTGTGCTGCGTAAGGTACTATGATAATTCCCATTTACAGATGGAGAAACTGAGGCCTGAGGATGTAAAGCAGCTTGGCCACTGTCACATGGCTCGTGAGGGGTGGAGCTGAGATTCAAGCCCACCACCTCTGATCCAGGGGACTTTGCTCTAAACATCTGTGCTATGATTGGGTCCAAAGATACTTTGCTCTATAAATTCACACATAGAAAAACTAGTTTTCAAGGATATTTTATAAAACTTTTGTAGTGATAGATAGGAGTGGTTTTTTGGCTGTTTTTGCTTTTTTTTTTTGAGGGAGATTGGCCCTGAGCTAACATCTGTTGCCCATCTTCTTCCTTTTTTCCTTTTTTTTCCCCAAAGCCCCAGTAGATAGTTGTATGTCATAGTTGTACATCCTTCTAGTTGCTGTGTGTGGGACGCTACCCCAGCACGGCTTGATGAGTGGTGAGTAGGTCCGCACCCAGGATCCGAACATGCGAACCCCAGGCCACTAAAGCGGAGCGCGAGAACTTAACCGCTACGCCACCAGCTCAGCCCTGATAGGAGTGTTTTGTTCTAATTTGTTTTGGTTTTGCTCTGTCCATTTATGTACGATTGGTTCCTTCCTCCCTTCCTTCCTTCCTTCCTTCTTTCCATTTCCTCCTCTCTCTGTCTTTCCCCAGCAATAAGGGTATATAATTTAGTTAATGATTTTTTTTAAAAAAAACAATAAATTTAAAATGTCCCATGCATCTTGTCCTCCAGGGAACATCTGACAATATCCGCAGACATTTTTGGTTGATGGGCAGTGGGTGTGTCCCTGGCATCTAGTAGGTAGAAACCGGGGATGCTGCTAAAATCCTACAGGACACAGGATAGTCCCCCACAACAAAGGACTCTCTGTCCCAGAATGTCAGTAGAAGCCCTCACCAGAAATAGAGTTAAAGCCTCTTTGAAAGGGGCAGGCTGTCTGTGAGGGCTCCTGTGATGGCTTCTCCCGCTGCTGCTCTGTGGACCTAAATGTACCCACGCCACCCCCGCCTGAGGTCACGCAGAGAGGTGCTAGGCGACAGTGGCGCTGGGGCCACAGACTAAGGATGGAAAGGGTATGATGGGAAAAGAAGCAAATAGAAATGTTTATGGAGGCTTTACTCACACCAGGCTCTGAACTGACTTCTTTATATCAATTTAATCTTAAGATTGTGAATTAATTTATCAATTAGCCTCAGAACAATCTAGCAAAATAGGTGCCATTTTATGCCCGTTTTGCAGATGAGGAAATGGAGGCTCAGGGAAGTTAGGTAACTTTCCCAAGGTCACACATCAAGGAATTGGGAATTTGGGGATTCTAACTCAGGCTGCCTGAACCCTCCATTTCCTCTTGACGAATATTCTGTGAAAATCCCCAAGTATTACCCTCTGAAGAGCAATCAAAACGGGCTTCCCTTGCCCCTTGCTGTGATCAATTTGAGGCCAATGTGCTTCAACTATCAGGACCACTAATGCATTCCGATTGTTCCACTCAGACTATTAACCAAGTGCATCAATTCCGAGGGATGCCAATGCATAAATTTTTGTTGCAAAATATTTGTTCATCAGCCCGACTACTTATTTTCCCCTAACTCAAGACTTTTATTTACCTGCCAAAGCCCTAAGTCCATAAGAGTCCCCGCTGGGGAGGCATACACAAATGACAGTAAAATCTTAATTCACTGGAAACTGATTGCATAAAGCCCACTTTCTTTTTTTTCTTATTTTTGGCCCCTGTAACCCATTTTTAGAAATCATGTAAATCATACAAAAATAACCTAATATTCAGAATTTTTTTTTAAACCACAACCAAGGAAACACCACTTCGGGGAAGTCTTGAAGTTAGTGTAAGCGCCGCTCACAGTGTTACAAGTTCATTGGAGCTAAACGTGTGTCACTGGGTCCAGAGCTGCAGCCCCGGTCAGACCACCAATCATTCCAGAAAGACTCGATTATATTCAGAAACTGACTAAGGAAGGATAGATTCAAGAATGTTTAAAGGGATGATGTGAAATAGGTTTTCTGCATCTCCTTGAGCTCTCTGACAAACGGCAGCCCCCACGTGCCCCCACAGAACCCTGAGCATGATGATCCACTGAGCAATTTTCTGTTTTGAACGCTGTTTGAATTGAAAACCCATCAGGATCTGCCCCCCGCCTCCTTCTCCACCCTCGGCTCCCCACGGTACAGCTTGCTCTGGTCACACGCCCCAGTCCCAAGGGCCTTTCGTCTGTCCCAGAAATGTGCCACGCTCCTTCCTGCCTGGGGTTTTGCCCTTGCTGTTCTCTCGACCGACAGGGCTTGTCCCAGATTGCTGACCGCTTCTCATCCCTCAGGTCTCTGCCTGCCCCTCCACCGGTCCCACTCCCCAGCATCGCTCAGCTGACCTTCCCTCCTGCGCTCGTCAGGCCCTGACCTCGTCTGGTCCACTTGTCCGCGGGCTGTCTTAAAGACCACACAGAGCAGTGGCGTACAGCTCCCAGATGCACTCAGAAATCCATATGGCTGACCGTCAAGTCCCGCTGGCCGTTTAACTGACTGGGGGGCTTCTAAAGACACATACTTAACGTTTTGATGTCTTAGTTTCCCCATTTGTGAAATAGGGAAGAATTAAAAGAGTTAATACATAAAGAGCTTAGGATATCACCCAGCAAGTAATCAGTGCTGTATCAAGGTTGTCACATATTAATAAACACAATTATTTTAGTAATTGTAACTATAATAAATATAACAGGTATTCTACTCAATTCTGTATTGATCTATAAATTAATTTTTTACTTATTGGTGCCTGATTAGCTCCCCTACTAGAAAAGAAGTGTCCCCTGAGAACAGGGTCTCCTGAGCACAGTACCTGGCATGCAGTAGGCACCTAATAATTATGTGTTGAATGAGTGAATGAATGAAATTGGTATGCTTCCTTTTATCATTGCATTGTAATACATTGTATTGTATAATACATTGTGTTGTAATAACACTTCCAGCAGGGAGTGGGGGGATCCGAACAGAAAGGTTTTATAGAGTCTGAATAGAAAATCCTGAAAGATTATATTTTAGGGGATTATCTTGAAAAGTCAGAGAACGGCGGGTGCCTCTGTCAGGAGGTGGCCCCCACGCTCAGCTAACTGTGATGGAAGGTCCACAGGTCGCAGGCCGCTTGCGTGGCCGACTGGATCCTCTTCGAGCCAGACACGCTCCTGAATGACCCAGCATTCCACGGAAGTTGGCCTCCATGCCTCCTCCCCGGAGAATCAGAAAGTAATAACCTAAGTCCTTTCATTTCTGAGCCTGGGTTTATTTGGGTTGGAAGAGAACTTTGAAAACAAACTTAAAATGTGAAATGTAAGACTTCAAGGAGAAGCTAAAAATAGCTGAGTGGGGTTCTTCTTCCACTGTACGGCTATTAGCAGCATTTATACTGGTCAACCTTAGGAGGGACGGAGGGGGAAATAACGCTTTTCTTCAAAGGAATGCAGGGGGATTTGCGGTGGCAGATAGCTGGTGATCCTACACTCTGGCAACCATCATCTCTAATAACATCTGTATATGCAGAATGTTCTCGTTTCCTTACCACTGACCTGGGCAGGCAGCAGTTTCAAGATATTTGTTTAGCTTTACGTTTTTCACAATTCTCCCACATTGTGCCTGATGAAATATTTCAAGTGTCATTTCAAAGCACTCTCCTGGGAAAAGTGAAGACACTGGCTCCAGGTACAAGGCAACTGCCTTTAACTGTCGCACAGTAGTCACCCCCACCTCCCATTACGTGCTTACCTTGCGTGACAGCCTCAGTGCTTCGTATTCATTATCTTATTTGTCTCTAATAACAAGTGGATGAGATATGTTTTAAAAAACCACGTTACTGATGAAGAAACAAGGCTCAGCACTTTGACCAAGTTCGCAGAGCTGGCATGCGGCAGAGCCAGCGTTCCGAGTCAGGTGCGGGTGACTCCAAATGCTGCACTCTTAGTCACCGCGGCCGTCCGCCTCTGGAGAAATGCAAGTTCTAGAGGTGAAGCTCTGAACAAACTTCTCTATTTATTCATCAAATATATATTGAGCAACCACCACACACCAAGCACTAGACGAGGGAGGCACTGCATCCAGCGGGTAACGACGACCAAAACGTCCCTGTTCTCATACGAGGAACCTCACACACTAGACGAGGAGACAGCCAAGAAGCCAAGAGACAAGGCAGAGTGTGCTCTGTCCATCGGCGGTAAGTTCTAGGAAGAAGAATAAGGCAGAGTGAGGAGACGGCGGGGCACGGAGGGGGAGTGAGCTATACTTTAGACAGGTGGTCAGAGAAGCCTTTCTGATGAGGTGATATTTGAGTAGAGATGGAATAAAGCGATGGATGAAGCTAAATGGCTACTTGAGAGAAAAGCATTCCAGGCAGAGGGAACAGTCCAAGTCTGAGGGCCTTGGGCCCAGAATGTCCCTGTCCTGGTGGAAGAACGGCAGCAAATTAGGAGGAAGCGGGAGGACATGAAGTCAGAGAGACAGAGTCATTTCCCTTATTTAAAGGTATAGTCACAAAAAAATATTGGCCCATTCTACTGGTCTCATCATACAAAAGTACCAATTAGAATCCCTTTGGGTGCAAGTAGTAGAAAATGCAATTCAAAATAGGTAAACAATAAGAAATGTTATCATCTCACATACAAAAGAAGTCTGGAAGAAAAGTAGCTCCAGCTAATTCAGCAGCTCAGTGGCCTCTTTAATGACATGGGGTTTTTTTCTGCCTTTCCATTATGCCAACCCTAGCATATTGGCCTTGTCCTACCAGGCTAGCTCCCTCATGTTCGCAATATTGCTGCCAAAGCTCCAGCCATCACATCTTTGCATAACAACATCCAGAGGCAGAAAAATAACTCTTCAGTTCCTTGAGTCCTTCTTTAGGAAGAAAGAACCCTTTCCTTAAGGCCCCTTAGCACCCTTTCCCTCAAATCTCATTGCCCAACATTATGTCATGTATCAATACATAAATTAATCATTGATAGGAGGAAAGGGATCACCCTGAATAGCTTAAACTAATCAGAGTCCACCTCCTGGGGCTGGTCCAAGTATTCCCTGAGGCATATGACCATCCTGAGGGTGATAGACATCTGTTAGGGAGAAGAAAATAGTCATACAGTAATTGGTAGACACTTCTAGTTGCTCATCAAATATCCTTTATCTTCTTTCTTACTAACAAAACCCTGGAATTATTCAGGGTGACACTAAGACCAGCTAAAAAAGAACAAACTTGATTTCCTCAATTCCCTTGCAGAATTTTTTTTTTAATTATTTTATTGAGGTCATATTGGTTTATAACATTGTGCAATTTCAGGTGTACATTATTACCTTTCAGTTTCTGTATAAACTGCGTCTTGCTCACCACTAATAGACTAGTTTTTATGTTTTTATCTGTCACCATATATATGTGCTCCTTTACCCCTTCACTCTCCCTTCCTCCCCCTTCCCCTCTGGTAACCACTAATCTATTCTCTTTGTCCATGTGTTTGTTTATCTTCCACATAGGAGTGAAATTTGTCTTTCTTTGTCTGGCTTATCTCACTTAACATCATACCCTCAAGGTCCATCCATGTGGTTGCAAATGGGACGATTTTGTCTTTTTTATGGCTGAGTAGTATTTCATTGTATATATACACCACATCTTCTTTATCTAATTGTCTGTCGATGGGCACTTGGGTTGCTTCCACGTGTTGGCTATTGTGAGTAATGCTGCAATGAACATAACGGTGCATAAATCTCTTTGTATTGTTGATTTCGTGTTCCTTGGATAAATACCCAGTAATAGGATAGCTGGATCATATGGATTTCTATTTTTAATTTTTTGAGAAATCTCCATACTGTTTTCCATGGTGGTGGAACCAGTTTGCATTCCCACCAGCAGTGTATGAAGGTTCCCTTTCTCCACGTCCTCTCCAACATTTGTTATTTCTTGTCTTGTTAATTATAGCCATTCTGACACGTGTGAGGTGATATCTCATTGTAGTTTTGATTTGCATTTCCCTAATAATTAGTGATGTTGAACAACTTTTCATGTGCCTGTTGGCCATCTGTATATCTTCTTTGGAAAAATGTCTGTTCATATGCTCAGCCCATTTTTTGATTGGGTTGTTTGTTTTTTTGTTGTTGAATTATATGAGTTCTTTATTTTGGAGATTAACCTCTTGTCAGATATATGATTTGCAAATATTTTCTCCCAGTTAATGGGTCGTCTTTTTGTTTTGCTCATGGTTTCCTTCACCTTGCAGAAGCTTTTTAGACTGACATAGTCCCATATGTTTATTTTTTCTTTTGTTTCCCTTGCCTGAGTAGACACGGTCAGAATTTTTCTTCTTGACCAAAAACCATAGATTCTGCTAGCATGCCCATTTGTTACCTTCTCCTCTCCTTCCCATATGGAGTATGTCCCCATTCTCACAATGGAGCAGCCATTCATGGAATCATGAAGTTGAGGGCCATGTGCAAAGGATGGTGGACCAGGAAGACAGAAGGAGTTTGAATCCTTGCTGAATTCCTTGGAATGCTCCAGCAGCCTTGAAATCTAAGACTTATTATGTGAAAAAAAAAAAAGTCCTATTGGCTAACCCACCATTTGGTAGTTCCTGCCATATGCAGCCCAGGCAGCTTGCTGTTAGGCAACCAGTAGTATCGCTCCATGGAGGAACCTGGATGTTCCGTGCGGGGAAAGCTTGAAGTGACCTTTTCTAATCCAGGTAGCGCAGCAGAACTCAGGGGGAGCCTCCTTCCCATCATACAAAAGTATACAGCGGAGTTGCCTCATTCACGCATTTAACTCACCAAATGAGCAGAGGGAGAGAGAGAGATCCCTTTACTGGCTTTTATCAGCCTTCCAAGTTCAAACGAGACCTTGGCTTTTGATGCGTGCAGAGAAAGGAAAGCCACAGCCAAAATGCTAAGAGAAACAAGAAACATTAATCCTTGACTTTTGAGCTTCCAAGAACCCTAGTCCTAGCAATTAAGCAATTAAAGATGCTAGCTGCTCTTGTGCCCTGGAGCCTCTTCCCAGCAACGGAGACTCACGTGCGCCTGGGGAACTACACTTTACTCTCATCCAGTGGTTGAAGAGGAAAGATTGCATCCTCTAGGAAGGCAGGAGAGACAAAACAGATCAATCATTTAACACGGATTTATTGAGTGTAGTTTCCTATGAGGTTAAAAGTAGAGAATTTAAGAGAATCAGAAAATGCTAATGCTGCCCTTAGGTCTCCATTCTTTTTAATAATTATCATCAGTTAACCAAGCTAGCTAACATTTTTCGAGCACTTACTGTTTGCCATGGATGGTGTGACACATATTATATGGATTTTTCTCATTTATACCTCACAAGTCTGTGAGAGAGGAGCTATTATCCCCATTTTATAGATGGGGAAACTAATGTGGAACATGGCTAAGAAATGCGTCCAAAGTGACACAGTTGTTTTTTTTAATTATTTTATTGGGGTCATATTGGCTTACAACATTGTGTAAATTTCAGGTGTACATCACTATGTTTTAATTTCTGTATAGACTGCACCGTGTTCACCACCAACAGTCCGGTTATTATCCATCACCACACATACGTGCCCCTTTACCCCTTTCACCCTCCCCCCACCCCCTTCTCCTTTCGTAACCACTCATCTGTTCCTCTTATCTGTTTATTTATCTTCCACATATGAGTGAAATCATACAATATTTGTCTTTCTCTGTCTGACTTACTTTGCTCAGCATAATACCCTCAAGGTCCATCCATGTTGTCACAAATGGCACAATTTTATCTTTTTTATGGCTGAGTACTATTCAATTATATATATACCACATCTTCTTTATCCATTCATCCATTGATGTGCACTTGGGCTGTTTCCACGTCTTGGCTGTTGCAAAGTCACACGGCTTTTAAGTAGCAGCTCTAAGATGCACATGGGGCCATCCGATCGCGCACACTAGCCTGTTTAACATCACACATAATATCTGTGAGTTTAATATCCATTTAAACTCAGTGAAAGGCATTCTGAAGGCAATTCCCAAATTTAGTGGTATCAAATCTGTTTATTTCAGTACAATGCTCTCAAGACACTAACCCAAGGAAGATAGTTTACTGAGAACATAGCTTAATTGTGCAAGTTATTCAAGCATCAACATCTTTCAGTGATAAGAACTGAAGACATGATCTATTGCGTATAAAACACCAGTGCCTTTTCTGTGATATATAGTCCGTGGATCTCAAAACGAGTCTCTAAAAGGCTCCTCCCTGTCTCCAAGGAGTTTAGGATCCAACAAGAAGCGCGATCTAACTATCTCACATTTGGTTTTGCCTCCCTGTGCCTCCCATGTGCCAAGTAAATTCAGTGTTTAATTCTCACCACAAGCCTCTGTCTGAGGTCGGCAGCATCATCCTGACTTTCAAATGGAGAAACAGAGACTCAGTGACATTGAGGATGCCGCCCAAAGCCTCAAAACCAGCGTGCGTGGAGCCATGGCGCCGCCACAAACAGGAAAGTTGGCCCAACACTAGCGCAGAGAAATGAGTGTCAGTTGAAAGCTGGCCCTTCCTCCACCTGGCATGCAGGGCCCCTGAAGATCCCTGTCAAGTCTTCAACTCAGAGAGACAGCACCTGCCTGGAGAGGGAGCCTTTTTCTAATTAGCACAAAGGTACTAAATGGACTAGTGTTGGTGGACCCGACTAAAATGGAGTTCATCAGTGCCTACACCTATGTTCATAATCCACAGCAGGGCAAGGATGGGGCTGAGGTTCTTCTCCATTACCAGCCTTGGACAAGTTTCTTAGTCTGGCTGCACTTCAATTTTCTCCACTAGTGAGGATAATAACAGCATCTGCCTTGTAGGGTTGATGTGACCATTAAATGAGTTAATACTTACGAAGCAGCTAAAGCAGTGCCTGACATCTAGCTAAAAGAGAGCTATGGTTATTATTTATTATTAGTTCTATCATCATTGTTAATTTTACATCACTTTGGTACGTGCTTGAAACCTATTACCTCCTACCGCCACTCCATTCCTTATTTGCATGATTTGCATTTGGACCACCTTACATTTACTTGTTTCCCCTTAAGCAAAAACCAGCAGATCATCCATCTAGACCTCTAGATACTGCCTTCTGAGTTACTCTAGTAATGAAAAAGGACTCTCAGGTTTTGGATCAAAGTGTACCTTTAAGACAATTTAGTCTAAAAGTTAAGCAGGGAAGTGAGACTCTATCCTATTCTTTTGTTTCCTGCTCTGCTATAGACCTGCTGTGTCATAGTTGTTTTCCAATCCGTGATTCAGTCTTCCTTTCTGTAAATGAAGGGGCACACCCCTCGAGTAAAAGGGAGACTGCGATTGTCTGAGACTATTATTTCTGTCTGCAGAATCACGTCGACACCCGCTCTCGGGGATCTAGTATGGTCTCTAAGATCAACAGCGGTACAGTCACCTCAGGTAATGAACAAAGTAAAAATAGGCAGGCTCCTGGCGGGGCTGGCAAACGCCCATGGTGCGCACCTGATGACCCAGGTAAAATTAATTCCTTCCCCAAAGTCTGAAGTAGGTATTTGCGGTGAATCATGCTTAAGTAAACCTCTTCTTTGGATTTTATTGCACTCTTGGCAATTTTTCCAGAACCTTTAGCACAAGATGAACCCTGGCACTGCACGAACCTCACCTAAATAAGACTTGATAGAAGCTATACTTGCCTTCACCGGAAAGGTGGAGCAAAAGAGACTGGGAATGCCGAGTGCTCTCTGGCCAATTGTGTATGTGCATGAGCTAACCTTTTATGCCTCTCTTTCCGCACCTGTAATGTGGAGGTTGCTTAATTCTGACAGCCTCCAGGTTGCTATGAGAAGCAAATAAGAAATAATACAATAACAATGCTTTGAAAAGGACAATAACAAAATCTAACATGAGGATCAAGCTTGCAAAGGACCTTTTCGTTATCTGATTTCATCAATGAAAGCAGAATTTCTTTCATGATCCTCTAATATAAACACATTCTAAAAGGTGGGTGCAAATAGACTTTTTCTAACACAATTCTGTGAGTCTGAAAACCTCAAGGATACAGACATACTTTTGCCAACCAGAAGTTTATCCTGGAAAGATAAAAGTCCCAGCCTTGAGAAAATAATTTCCCCGCTTCATAAATCCTAATCAAGATCAGCCCATGCTGGTTATTTATTCTTTCAGCGCATACAATTAAAGCTCCAGTAATTAAGTATACTGTTCTCCTAAGAGAAACCAGTTTCAGATTCATAGCTGGAAAAGCTTCTAAACCCGTAGTTTGCCAGCAGCCACCGTTTTCTTGAATTCCTGGTGTCTGTGCAAATGGAGACGGATGCCGGCGGAGGGAGCCTGGTCCTCAGTTCACCATCCTCACTCTCCTCAGGCTCCTCCTTTACTTCCTATTTTCTATTTAACCCAATTTATAAAGAATAAATTAAACAAAAGTAACAGGCGATCTAGTGAAACTTCACCTGAAAGATAATCTGAAAGCAAGAAGGCAACTAGATTGTATTATAGTAGATTAACCAAAGACCAAAAATTTTTTGTACATAATCTAAAGGATCCTCCAGGATCTATTGCATCCCTCTCCTAGTCTCTGAAAAGGGCTGGTTTTTAAATGTGATTTTCTCTTTAACACTCAAAGCTATGATCTGATGCCTTAATCTGGTAGGAGGTATATTATAAAGACCATCAGTCATTTTGGATGCTTCCTATTTCTCAAAAAAAAAGAAGTGTTAATAACTTTAAGTAGAGTATGAGAGAGAGAGAGAGAGAGAGACTGGAACATTTCCCTTTTGTTCTACCGGGAAGTTTCAATAACTGTTTCGTCATCTACCTTGTTCCGGGGCAGGGTAGAATTCTAAATCGTCTTCCAAACCCGACTTAACTGGGAATGCCACAAACCAGGAAGTCCTCTTGTGTCTGAAGCCTCCTAATTCTTAGAAGTTAAAGAGCTTTTTGTTTATTATGAAGCTTACTCATTGGGGTTTTTTGTTGTTTGTTTGTTTGTTTGTTTTTGCAAGTCAATTTTGTTTTTATTTATTTGTTAGGTTGCACAAGCAAAGAAAGAATACTGAAGTAGATATGATTGGAAATAGAAAGTTGCCCTTTTCTCTGACACACACACCTTCCCCCCCCCCGTTTCTCTTTCATTGACTTCCTGTGTAAATGGTGAGAGTGTATTCTTCTTACCCCTTTTCTATATCTTTACACACACACACACAGACACATCTGTAGATACACACCTTTTTTGTGTGTGTGTGAGGAAGATCGGCCCTGAGCTAACATCTGCCAATCCTCCTCTTTTTTTGCTGAGGAAGACTGGCCCTGAGCTAACATCCGTGCCCATCTTCCTCTACTTTATATGGGACGCCGCCACAGCATGGCTCGACAAGCAGTGCGTCGGTGCACGCCGGGGATCCGAACCGGCAAACCCTGGGCCGCCACAGCAGAACATGCGCACCTAACCGCTTGCACCACCAGGCCGGCCCGATACACACCTTTTTTAAACATAGAGGAAATTATATAGTAGTCACCCATCTACAACTGTGTTTAAAGCAACACTATCAGCCCTTGGCCAACCTACAGCCCATCTCATTCCTCCAAGTGACTTGCTCATTCAAAACCACGTTAACTTTCCACTGCCTTCTGGAGGCAACTTCAGATCTTCTCAAGGAAGCTTTCAAGCACGCGAAGAGGAGGCTCACTTCCCCTCTCGACTGGAGGAAATAATGCCTTCCTGCTCTCAGAAACAGCATTGCTCTACCCCAGCGTCCTGTTCCCGTCTGCATCCCCAGCAGGCAAATCACACTTTTCCTGTCAGCTGCGGCTTTGAGTTTTCAGGAGCAGAGCAGCTCCCAAAACCAGACAGAGAAAGCAGTAATCATTTTTTACAAGGGGCTGTGCCTTGACGGAGGCAGAGGTTTAACCACAGTGACAACTGCTCAGCTCCATCCTGCCTGGCTGGAAAAGCGTCTGTTTTCTTTCCCCTGCCTAGTTACTAGTGGGTTTTGTCACCTGATTCATAAAGATGAGATTGCTGAAAACAACAGGCGGCCACAAATCTGCAGGAAATATAATAGTATGTAGCTCCTTTTTTGAGCTCTGTGTGTGTGTGTGTGTGTGCATGCCTGTTTTGCATGCGCATTTACAGCTGCAGTGCTTGGCCTGCAGATAGATCTTCTGACAGAGGAAAGGCAGAATCTCCCCAGGCGCAAGCAAACCAGCCCAGGGGTGGGAACAAGGCCCAGTCAGCTTCGGTTACCCCTTAATTCATCCAGTCAAAGAGCACCAGCCTGCCTCTTAAGAGAGCCTATTGGTTACAGGCACAACTCAGGGATCTGATTCCAGGATGCAAATCTGGGCTCTGCTGCTCACTAGCACTGTTATTTAGTTTAGTCTCTCTATTTCTCAGCTTTAAAATAAAGAAAAATACACATCCAAATCTCATATCCAAACTCTTATAGCCAAATATGCTTTGGAATTCAGAATTTTCAGATTTTAGAAATGAGGTGCTTATACGATATGTATAAGCAATGATACATGAAAGAATGGGCATGGCTGTGTTCCAATAAAACTTTATTTACAAAAAGAGGCAAAGGGCCAAATTTGGCCCAGGGGTCAAATCCCTGATTGAGACAGATGTGACTCTATCTCTTTTTTGTGTGTGTGTGTGTGAGGAAGTTTCACCCCTGAGCTAACATCTGTTGCCAATCTGCCTCGTTTTTTGCTGGAGGAAGATTAGCCCTGAGCTAACATCTACGCCAATCTTCCTCTACTGTTTTATATGTGGGTCGCTGCCGCAACGTGGCTGATGAGTGGTGTAGGTCCACGCCCAGGATCCGAACCCACGAACCTGGGCCACCAAAGCGGAGTGCACCAAACTTAACCACTACGGGACCGGCCCCATGACTCTAGCTCTTCATGGTGCTCACGTTCGAGTGCAGGAATCAACCAACCAATCAACTAATAAAATACATGTCCAATCTGATTGTACAGATATTAGAAGGAAATAAACAGGCTGCCTAACGGAGGATAACCAGGGAAGGCAGGAGCAGCCTTGCAGAGGGTGGTCAGAGCAGGCTTCCTGGGGCGTGACATTTGATCTAAGAACCAGCCACTGAAGGAGACCTGCAGGAAGAGTGCTCCTGGAGGAAAGATAAGGGCCACTTTGTAGACTCAAGGAAGAGACAGTGGGATGTAGAGAAATTGAAATGGTGATGGATTTGATTTGGAGTATAGAAGAGGGAAGGTTCTTCCTGGTGGCCTCATCCAGTGTTTCTTGACCTCAGCATTACTGATGTTTTGGTCCAGATAATTCTCTGTCATGGTAGCGTAAGAGTGGAGTGGGGATGGAGGAGGCCTCCACCTACTAGATGCCAGTAGCACCCTCCCCCCATTGTGACAACCAAAAGTGTCTCCAGATATTGCCAATGTGCCTGGGGGGCAACATCCTCCTCCATCCCCCAGTTGAGAACCACTGGGTAGTTGAGCCAGTCTGGTTCCCTGACCCCCAGCAGATCCAAGGCTGGGTCTTAGTGACAGAGCTCCCACGTGTTCATCACTTCCTCTAGGTCAGGTGCTGAGCTACAGGCAGTAAGGTGTCACTTCATCTGAGCACAAAGCCACGCTAACAGAGGAGGGACAGTTCCTCTGGTGAACCTCCATTGGGCCACGTCCAGAAGGGCTTTTTAGCCATGGGTAGAGTTTGGACTTGATCCTAACAGTAATGGGAAGCTCCCATGGGCTTTAAGCAGATTACACTTCAGAGAAAGCTCAAGGCAGTCCCACAGCCTTGAGAGCCAAGGCTCAAAACAGGGCCTTGCATGTAGTAGGTGCTCAGTTCATCTTCATTAAATGAAGAGTGAAGGTGGGGAAACCAGTTAGGAGAGAGGAACCCAGGTTAAGAAAAACGGTGACTCAAAAGTGCAACAAAAGAAATAAAAAAGGAAAAGAAAGAAGCTGGTATTTAGATATATAGACATTGAAAATGGATGAGGAGAACTGCAGAGTTCTTCTGATGGGGTATTCTTGGGACCAGGGTTTGTCCTGTGTGGTGGGGGGACCAGCAGCATCAACATGCCCTGGGAGCTTGTGAGAAATGCCGAGTCCCAGGTCCACTCCAGACCACTGAGAGGGGCCGTGCTGGTCCACTCCTTTCTTCCACAGAACAAGGCTTTGCATTGCTAATGGTCAACGAGCACTACTTTAATCTTTATAACTCCCCTAAAAGGTGGGTCTTATTATCCCCATTTTACAGATGAGGAAACTGAGGCTCTAAGAGTTTGTCACCGGTCCCATATCACTGACTTTGTAAGTTCTAGAATAAAGCTCTGAACTCAAGCCCTCAGAATCCCAAGCCTGCACTTTTTTGTGTGTGTGTGTGAGGAAGATCAGCCCTGAGCTAACATCCATGCTAATTCTCCTCTTTTTGCTGAGGAAGACACTCTCTGAGCTAACATCTATTGCCAATCCTCCTCCTTCCCCCACTCCCAAAGCCCCATTAGATAGCTGTATGTCATAGTTGCACATCCTTCTAGTTGCTGTATGTGGGACGCGGCCTCAGCATGGCTGGACAAGTGGTGCATTGGTGCGCGCCCGGGATCCGAACCTGGGCCACCAGCAGCAGAGCGCGTGCACTTAACCACTAAGCCATGGGGCCGGCCCCAAGCCTGCACTCTTAACCTGTTTTTTTCTTGCTTTGTAGGAAATAACAGCAAATAGTCTCCCTACTGTAAAACCTCCAGGAAGGGAGGTATGACATCGCCCTAAGTCAGCAGTTCTCAAACGTTTTGGTCTCAGGACCCCTGCACATTCTTCAAAATTTTCAATGACCCCAAAGATCTTTTATTTATGAGAGTTAGATCTGTCTATATTTACCTATTTGAAATTAAATCTGAGGAATTTTTGAAATGTTTATTTATTTAAAAATAACAATAACAAACCTCTTACATATTAACATGAACTGTTTTGTGCCTGCTTTGCTAATGAATGTTGGCTATCAGAGTAGCAGAATTTGGACAGAGACTAGATTTTATGATAACCCGTAGCTAGGTGGGGCGGTGGGGGCGGAAGGGGATAGCTAATTCTCACCTCTGCCAAAAATAACCTAAGAATGGTTCCACTCCAAATTGGCTTAGATCCCAACAGCTTACCTGGTACCCAAAAGCCATCACCCATGTCTTCTTTCCCAAGAGAATCCCTATTAGTTTGGCTTTTAGTCAGTGATGTATTCAGAGAAGATGTGCCCAGGACCAGGAGATGAACCATGATTGGTCCAAGCCAGGGGTCAGCAAACTACGGCCTACAGGTGAAATCTGGCCCACCATCTGTTTTTGTAAGTAAAGTTTTATTGGAACACAGCCATGCCCACTCATTTATGTGTTGTCTGTGGCTGCCTTTGAGCTGCTGCTGTAGCAAAGTTCAATAGTTGCAACAGAGACTATATGAGCTATAAAACCTAAAACATTTACTATCTAGCCATTTACAGAGAAAGTGCATGACCTTTGATATAGAATAGTGCTCGTCAAAGTGTGTTCTATGAAGTGGAAGCATCTGCATCTCCTCGGAGCTTGTTAGAAAAGCAAACTCTCATGCCTTACCCCAGACCCACCCCCAAATCAGAATATCTACGGGTCAAACTTCCCACAAAGAGAAAAAAGAATCCCATGATTGGCTGAGACCAAATATCCCTCATCCCTTGGAGCTGGGTGCATTGCTGCCCAAATTAAATGCAGGCTCTGTTAGTGGGAAAAAGAGGAAAGAACTGATGGGTAGGATCCCCATTGCCCTCAGTGTTCATTCTCCTTTGCTTACAGAAATTTACATATATAAAGAAAGCCCCAAATGCTGCGAGCCTGTATGTTACCATCAAGGGAGAATGGAATACTGGTTGTCATTGCACACGGCCTTAGGCAAATCTTTTATCTCCCTGAATTTTGGGTTTCTTAAGTGTAAAATAAGGATAGTAATTCCAGACATAGGGTTTGTATCATATGGGATAAACTCAGCTGCTAGTAATGGAATAGCCTGTAAAAAGTGACTTAAAACTATTTATTGTCTAACACAATACGAAATCTGGAGGTGGGGAGTTACGGCACTGGCTAGGAGGGTTAACAGTGTCATCAAAGCGAGAGCCTCTTCCACATGTCTTCTCTGCCATCTTCCACTATGTGTGCTCCCTCCCGTGGTGGCTTTCAGTCAGATGGCCGCCAATCATCTTTCCTGACCCAGAGGCGGGAAGAAGGGAGGTGGCAGCCTCCTCGCACTCCTCTTTTGGGGGAACATCTTCCGCAGAAGTATCCCCCCAGCAGAATTCTGCCTAAATCTCATTGGCCAAAACCCGTTGATGTAGTCACCACTAGACAATCACAGATAAAGAAAGACAGGATTACCGTGATTGGCTTAAACCAGCAGCGGTCGGCAAACATTTTCCGTCAAGAGCCAGACAGTCAATATTTCAGGCTTTGTGCGGCGCGCCTCACTTGGCGTGTCTCTCACAAGTACTAAACTGCTGTAGCGCAAAAGCAGCCGCAGATGATGCATAAACTCACTGGGTCTGGCTGTGTTCCAATAAAACCTTATTTACAAAAACAAGTGGTGGGTGGGGTTTTGCCCACAAGCCATACTTTGCCAATCCCTGTTCTATATCATAGTCATTGAAAGCACAGAAACTAGAATCAGACCGATTCAAGCCCTGGCTTTGCACCTTACCAGCTGTGTGACTGTAGACAGACAGCTTAACCTCTCTGTGCTCTAGTTTCCTTATTTTGAAAAATTGAAAATGCTTAGAGCTCCAGGAAACAGAGAACCCATATAAAAATGGCTAAGTGTCCTCCTAGATAGGGCAGTTCCAGGGTTAGTTAATTCACTTGTTCTAGTCCCAGGTTCTTTTGATCTTCTTGTTCTGCCCACCTCAGTGTATTGGCTTTGAACTTCAGGTTTGCCTCTCATAGCCACAAAATGGCTGCCACAGCACCAGGTAACACATATTCATCTAAAAAATCTGAAAATTGGAAGAGAGAACATTATTTCCCCTGTGTCAAGGGCAAGGATACCTTTCCCAGAGACACACCCCCAACTCACTTGCTTCACCTCTCATGGGTCAGAATTACGTCACATGCCAATTTCTTAACCAGTTATTAGCAACAGAAATAAAATTATCTTAACTGCTTAGACTAATTTAATCACAATAGCTGGAGATGGGGTTCAGGCGTTGACAATTTTTAAAAGCTCTGAAGATGATCTGACCTTGTGGCCAGGGTTAAGATCCACTGATAGTGACTAATCAAAACTCCATCCCCTGGTACTGTTGACGTTCCAGCTTTCCCTGAAGCACATAGCAGTCAAAAAAAATTAACATTACATATATATGTATAGATGTGCGTGTAAATTGAGTTTTATCAGCAAAGAAAATAATTAGCAATTACTATTAGGTAGACGACAACCAGGATCTGTTAAACTAATGATCTCATTTTTTTCTCACATAATTTTGAGAAAAAAATATATAGTCCCTTGTATATTTATAAGTTGACATCTTAAATTTTTACTCTAATTCAAATAAGTCCATTATTTCTTAACAAGAAATAGAAAATAGTAAGCATTTTTGTAAGAAAAAAATAATATGGTGTCTGTAATTGGAACCCATAATTCATATGATTTGATAAAATAAGTTTTAACTAATGTATGCAATAGTATGCAGTAAATCTGAAAGAAACCACATAAAATTTTTATCCTGGGACACATCCAGTGTACCCTGAAATATTTAATGGTTCTAGAAAATATTCCCATTACGCTTATAAGAATCGACAATATCATTATACTTCTGTGGTTGTTCTGAAGGCTCCCTAGAAAGAAATGCATGTAAGACAAACTAAGACGGGACACCTCCATTTAGGTGCCTTGATTAATCATTAAAGGAAGGTTTCCCCAAATCAGTATTCTGATTAATCTCTGTGTTTATTACCTTGAAGATTATTACACCACCTATCTCCTCAATGCTCTGTAAAGTTGCTGGGTTACTCCCCTGCACAGACTTCTCTGTAATATCGGAAAAGGGTTATTTTAGGTGAATTTAGGCATACAGGAGCATTCCCAGGCAGTTTTAGGAATAAGCAAATGTAGGTATAAACATGTAAATTCTAGAAATTAATTCCCTTAAAACTCTCAGTACAGCATCGTTCTGTTTTAAGACTGTTCTACAATATTTTATTTGTGTTGTTTTGCAGATTAAATGAGATAATACAATCAAGCAGTTAGTACAAAACACGGCAGGTGCTCAGTAATTGGTAACTTATTATCATTTCCAGTCACAAACAAATGAGGAATATCTTGCTCCCCTGTGTGGTAAGGGGAAGGAGACAGCAGTGTTAGGAAATCAGAGCCAAATGTCTTAGATCTAAGGATAGACCCTCAGCTGACCCTGCCCCTAGAAAGCAGCACCTAAGACCTTCAAGCTTAGACAAGTCTTAATGACTGCTGAATTGGCGAGAGCCAGAAAGAATCAACCTAACTTCTCAACATACCAAGATCTTTCCATCTCAAGGAATGTGCTTTGCTGTTTCCTCTGTCTGGAACTCTCTTCTGGAATCTAGATCTTCACTTTGTGGCTTCTACTCCTCATTCAAGTCTCTTCCTTGGCCTCCCCATCCCCTATTGCTGCACCCAACTTTGACACTCTCCGTCCCATCTATCCTGTTTAATTTCCTTCCTAGCATCATCTGAAAATATCCTGTTCAGGGACTTGACAACTTAATTATTATCTGTTTTGTTCACTGCTGGATCCCCAGAACTGAGTGCAGTGCCTGAAACACAGTAGACACCAAAGTAGGTAAGAATTGGTTGAATGAAAGGAAGAACAATCAATGACAGACCTCCTCTTAGAGGGGAAGAATATGGAATTGGGGTTCAGGATTTTGAGGTCATTCAGTCCTGCATTAGCTGGGACACCTCATGCACTTGGACCTCACTGTTCTCATCTAGAAATAAAAATAATAATGTCCTCCTTGTAGAGTTATCAGGACTCAGCACTGTGTATTCAGAACTCCCGGCCCACAGTGCCTGGCATGTAGGAGACACAGAAGCAACTATTATTAATTTTGTTCACTAATGTTTTTTTAAAACCTGGATAGGTAGCTACACTCATCAGTCCGGGAGACCTATGAAAAAATAAGCCACTGTTATAACACAGAAAAACTTAGCTCACATGACAACACAGATCAGTTTCCAAGATCTCCAACTTCTGTTTGTAGGAAAGAAGGGAAAATAACTGTTGGGTGAGGAACCCCAACTGCCCTTGGTTTTCATTCTCTTCTGGTTACAGAATTTTTACATTTATAAACAAAGCTTCAATCGGCAAGAGTTTGTATGTTACTATCACCGGGTAAATATCAGATTCAAAACTGGGAGCTTCTTACTTTAATATTCTACTTGTAGTTTTGAAAATAACACATATGGAGAAAAAATGTTGTGTCTCCTGGAAAACCATATTCCATTTCTTCATTATTTTGGAAATTAATCTAGAAATTTGGGTTTTTAGATAAGCGTTTGTATGCAGTTTCAATAAAGCTGATAAGGCAATGAAGGTTTTTTTATTTGTTTTAAATTTAGAGTATAAGCGCTTTCGAATTTTGAGACAAAGAAGAGGAAAGAAAAGCTTGTTTTTGTTTTTAGTATTCTTGGGTCCCGAACAGATTCAATTCCCCAATAACTATTATTATTTCTGACATTTTAGATTCGTTTTTCCTGTTCAGCATCACATAAAAAAAAAATTGAGGCATTTTTTGAGCAGAAGAACATATATGGGGTTAAGAGCATGGGCCTGGGTGATTTAGAGCAAGGATCTACCAACTTTTTCTGTAAAGAAACAGACAGTAAATATTTTAGGCTTTGCAGGCCACAGTGTCTCTGTCATTGGAGCTCAAAAGCAGTCACAGGCAATTAGAACCAAATGAGCAAGGCTGTGTTCCAATAAAACTTTATTTACAAAAACAGGTGTCGAGCCAGATTTGGCCACAGGACTGTAATTGCCAACTCTTGACCTAGAATTATATTCTTTCTCTACCATTTTCTAGCTGGTGATCTGGCTGAGTCTCCATTCATCTGTAAGATGGACATCATAACTATACTACCTCATTAGGTTCAGAGGATAATACGGATCAGTGTATAAATTATTCCATGTAAGAGTTCTATAAATGTTACCTATTATTATTATTATTATTTTCTTATGGTAGAGAAAGCAGTCTGCCCAAGTCATGCAGTTAGGAAGTGTCACACTCCACCCCATGACGCAGCCTCAGGAAGAGGCTTCCATTGTCCAGCAAATTTAACTTGGTCCTACCTTAGCTTTTGGCTTAAAAATGCCTTTTCTCTCTTCCTAAGCCATTCCATTCAAGGTAGGGTCCTGGGAGAAAAAGAGAGAGGCGCAGAGGACTCCGATAGATTGGGCTCTTCGGGGAGAGGAATAACTCTGCCCCTGCCAAGCGCCCCTTCTGGCCCACTCTCAACTCCTTCTTGGAGGAGAAAACTATTCCCCAAGTTCAGGCCATCTTGTCCTAAGGTTTGCCTGGAGAGAGCCTTTGAACGTTATCAGGAAGCCGGTTCCTTTGCATACAGCATCGCTCACATGAGTGCCGTGGCAAAACCAACCTTTGTTTATTCCATTAGACAACATCACAGAAGAAAGATCTCCTGGGATTTTGTTTTCTTTTTCCTTTGGGGCATTTTTTGTGTGTCTGGCTTTCCCACTTAAGTGTTCAGATTTCTGGCATCAGGCATTTGGCTTTGTCTCCTATTCTTTGTGCTGATTGTCAAATGCCCACATATTATTTACACCTCCCATTCTCTCTGGGGTTCTAATCCCTCCCTTTCTTATTACCAGCATTTCTTCCTAGACCTCGCCTCTTTTTTCCTAACCAGCAGGAGAGCTCCCCAAGCCTCAAGATAAACAGCAAACAAGATTGTGAATTTCAATGGCAAATACAGCAGGCGATATATTTTCCAGCCTCATGTAATTTGTAACTTGGGGATGGTTAACTTCTTCGGTTTTCCTGCTCTGCACACTGACAGGCCCAGTTCCTCTTTCATTTTGGCCTTGTTTCATCTCTTCCTGAATTAAATTTTTCAATTAGCTTGCTTGTTACAAGGCGAATGGAGCTGCCCTCCTCTTTAACTCAAATTTCCTTCTTCCCAGGCGGAACAGAAATTTGCTGTACACACGGGAAGACAAAGAACAAAAAGACCTCACTAGCTGAGCAAAAAGATTCAGTTGTGTACATGATTTCACCAGGTTTCCAACTGGACAATGAAATCAGACTCCTCCCCCCGGGAGAGGGTTCCCCCTCAACCTCCTGCACACACACAATCCCACCTACTTCTTTCCAAGGACACACTTGGTTCTAAATCCCAACTCTTGCACAGAGAAAAGAGCAGGAAGCTGCACCTAAGTTATAAGAGTGAGCTGCAATCTTTCTCTGAGCCCAGGTTTAAAGAAGTCAATAGGAAGGAATTACCCAATATGTAGCATGCATTTGTGATAAACAGGCACGGGATGCTAACGCAGTGGTCTTGGCATGGCTGACCCCTGCATGGGAGTGAGGGTGGGTGGAAAACATGACTTTTTTTTTTTTTTTCCTCCATGAGCCCCCTCACTCTCAAGCTAGAGGAAAGAGTCAAAACTACAGGAAGGGGGGCCGGCCCCGTGGCTTAGCGGTTAAGCGCGCTCGCTCTGCTACTGGCGGCCCGGGGTTCGGATCCCGGGCGTGCACCGACGCACCGCTTCTCCGGCCATGCTGAGGCCACGTCCCACATACAGCAACTAGAAGGATGTGCAGCTATGACATACAACTATCTACTGGGGCTTTGGGGGAAAAAAAAGGAGGAGGATTGGCAATAGATGTTAGCTCAGAGCCCGTCTTCCTCAGCAAAAAGAGGAGGATTAGCACGGATGTTAGCTGAGGGCTGAGCTTCCTCACAAAAAAAAAAAAAAAAAAAACTACAGGAAGGGGCATGTGTTCATAATAGACTTTTAATGGGTTATTCTCTGTTTTAAACGCTCTTTTTTTTTTTTACAAAAAAAATTAATTCAATCAATTCACCTTCGGATTAGGGCAATTTGAGGAGAGGTGTGGGGTACAGGTGTTGCTTTCCGGAAGGGCTGAGTGTGTTTGTGCAAAGACTCACAGGGTGTGCACTAGACTATTTATTGCAGCACTGTTTGTAGAAGCAAAGACTGAAATCCACCCAAAGTCCATCAAAAAGGATGAGTGAAATAAATTAAGGAACACGGTTCAAAGAAATACGACACCACTATTTAAAACGTCAATGTTTCCTAACATGAAATGCTCTCCAAGAGATCTCAGTGAGAAATGCAAGGTGAGAGATACTTGGTATAGACAAAGAAAGGTGTGACTATTTGATATACATATATGCTGATCTATGCACAGACTATTTCTGGAATGATACACTAAAAACTGCTAACAGTTATTGTCTGTGGGGGAGGAGGGAGCCTCACCCTTCCTCACAGCCCTTTGATTTGAATTCTGCCCCCTCCCAGAGCATATATTACACTTTTCTCAAAATTTATAGCTAATTTTTTAAAAAATACATGTAGGCATAGATAATTGCCCATGATAGATATTTTAAGTGGAATAAAAAAAGTTGTATAATAGTGTCTCTAAATATGATTCCAGCAGTATATTTAAAACAAAGAACGTTATGTGTCTATATATAGAAAGACATATATATTTGGCAGTATATAGACACATGTATATATTTGCATATTTATGGAACATGTCTGGAAAGATATGTGTCACATGGTTAAAAGTAATTATTAGCTATCTCTAGTGAGATCATGAGCTAGTGGGGGTGAGTAAAAGGAATGAGGAAATTTGACTCTGTTACCTTAATTTTATACTTTTCGAATCTTTTAAAGAGATGACATCATACTTCTGTTTTAAATCTTAAAAACTAAAATGAGAAAATAAGAGAAGGAGATGGTCAAATACTGACCCACAATCATGAGAAATGTGGGCCACGTCTTTCCAGGGAAATTAAACTCCCAAAAACCTTCAAGGTAAATTTCTGCTTTCTGCCTCCTGAACAATGGGACGTGAGAGATTATAAAGTCCGCTGTAGTTTCTCCCCTTCCCCTAAACGCTGTTAGCTGGGACTGCTCCAAATTGCTTTCCAAAGTGCCCCGCCCCGACCCCCACCCCAGCCCCCGTGTCTTTGTTCCAGCCGCCGGCCGGGAGAAGCGGGAGCCTCTGCCCTCAGGGAGAAGGAAATGCAGCGTCAAGCAAAAGGCCGGGCTTGCAGGCAGGAGTCATTCTGGTATCTACTTTCCTGCGTTGCGCAGTGGAGCTGCACTCAAATGACTCCATCAACAAGAATGAAGTTACTTAATGATAAAATCCTGACTCGGGCAGTCTGCTGTCTGTGTTATGCTGCCGTCGTGTGAACGGGCTTCTATTTTCAGTCCTATTGGATAGTGGGGGCCTCGAATGGGATCCCATGGAAATACCCTCTCCCTTCTCAATTAGCTCTGAGAAGACCTCTGTTACATCTTCTTCTGCCTTCAGCATGTGCAAAAATGATGCAGGCGAAGACACACTCGTGAGAAGAGAGTTTAGAGTCTGAGTGAGTCCCAGGTTCCAGGCGCTGACACTGCAATTCACCTACTGAAATAAACACATTTTGCAAACGGGCATGATCTGTTTTCCGGGACTGATAACAAACACACAAGGTCAAATAACAGCCCTAATTATTTCTGTATGTGCATTTTTGGGGCAAGAAATGCTAGGAACGTAGTTTACAACATATCCCACATCCAGCATTTTGGGTTTTTTTTTTTTTCTCTCTCTCTTCTGGGGCAGCTTTTACTTGCTTCCACGATGTTCTGTTTGAAACGTGCCTTCTCACTTCCCAACAGTCGTTTGGAAATTTTCAAGACTTAATTTATGAGCTTATTAATTACTTTATTAGGAAGGGAGGAGTCAAGTTTGGAAACCAAATTTATGCAAAAAAGGACTCACAGAACCACCTGTGATTTGAAATTGGAAGGGGGAGGCGGGACACGGGACACCGGTCACGCCCGGTCTTCCTCGGAGGCAGCTGGAGTTTCTTGTTAATTTGGATCCCTTGAAATTACAATGGCTGCCTTTGCAGGTATTTCTGAGACATCAGTTAGATTCCTTTAAATTTGGGTGAAATGTTAAAATAAAGGGGGATTCGACTGTCTCTCAAGAAAAAAAAACGATCTACCGGCTATTGTCTGACCTCCTCAGTGCCTGATTGACTAGTAGAAAACGCATCTCCATGGGAACAGATAAATGTCTGCTTTTCATGCCCTGAAATAACCAACTCAGCCCGCCGAGCCTCACCAACCTAGCACTCTATTTGGGCGGCTGTAAGCAGCCTCTCCCTTTTCATGTTCAGCCAAATTATCTGCCAGAATTTCTTTTCAAGTCTAAGGGGGAAAAAAAAAAGTGTTTCCTCCCCCATCCCCCTTCTGCATGGAGTTAATTACTGTATTTTCATTGGGAGGGTGGGAAAAAATACACACTGAGCTGAAATAGCACACAGAGCAACGGCTGGCATGTTGTATCTGCCTGTTGTCTATTAGCTGTTGGTAATTTTTTTTAAGGTATTGCTGTCTGCTGCACTATTTGGGAAATATCAAGGGGGTAACCATAAAGCCTGGGGGGCAGGACCTGGGACTGGCTGTTGTGGATTATTTGTTTACAGTTGTGCCAGTGTTGGTCTGCGTGATCTCAGGCACGTGGGCAGCACCTCTGTTTTAATCTTGTGATCTGAGATACAGAGGGTAATGGGAAGGATAGGAAAAATTGCAGGAGGGTCTCAGATCTCTGCCTCCCGTCCCCGGAAAATCCCCAACATCTGCCGTGTTAACTCCCTGATCACTGAGCCAGCGCTCTGTGCCAGCAACATTCGAGAACAGCTCTCAGGAGAGCTGGGGCTTTCTCGGGTGATTCCAGACACTTCTGCTTCTGTTCCTGGTTAAAAATACCACCGGAAGCAGCTTTTTCTGATGAGATTGAAGCACTTCTAGGCCAGTTTCTGAAGCAGAGGAAAAACATAAATGAAAAGGGAGAAAAAAGGAGGGGAATGGAGGTTAAATATATATATGTATGTATATATACATATATACATTTTTTTTTTCAACACACCAAGTTGAAATGTTAGGGGGAAAATGTCTTAGCCTGTTTGGTTCTAAAACTGGGCACGAGAATGTGTGCACGTTCTTTATATCACTGGCATCCATTCACTGGTTCCTATTATTCTCTCCTTTGTCATTTAAGCTATTTGTGCCTTTGTCTCTCTCCTCTTCCTCCTCCTCCACCCACCCACCCAACAAGTCCCAGCAGGAAACGTTTAAAGACCAGTGAATTGCAAACCCACTAGGCATTTTTCAAAAATATCCAGGTTAAAGATACCTGTAGTCGATAAAGCAATCAAGTCTCAATTCCAGCTCTTCCGTGGACGTGATTCCTAAATATCAAAACCCCAGTGGTCTTTATCGGGACCAGCTGCTTCTGATGTCGGGAAGGAATGTGGCACATCAAGTGTGTGAACACTGCCTCTATTGTATCCCAAAAGGCTGATTGAAGCCTGGATAATTGGCATGTAACCTTCTCTATTAATAGTGCAGACAGATATGTGAATTAGCTGAATCCCTCCGACATATGCCACGCATTAAAGGGGCTCACGATTCTCCAAACATCTCGGCTAACTATTACAGCAATAATTAGGCTTTAGAACTTGATAACTTTGGGGTGAAATCAATAAATAATGGGGAAGCCCCACACTGCCTCTGAATAAGGAGCGCATCTGTAATGTTCTCATAAGCCCAACCCTGACAGTGGTTGTCATTGATCACTTGGGGAGTTGAGGGTTTGAGGGTTTGGGAGTGTGTGTGTGTGTTGCTGATGCAGAGTGCTGGAGGAGATTGGTGAATTTGGGGAGTCTTTGTTCTATAGTCTTCAAGATGTGTGAATAGCAGTGTACACTTGTCATGTCCTGTTTGACTCATTTGTAAAGGAATATACCCTGAATGAGGTGTATTGAAATACTGAATGAGGCTATTTAGAACTGTACATTCACTGTACGTCTAAATAGTTCGTTAGTCTCACGTCAGTTTCTAAGACTAGAGGAAGTCCTGTGGGCTGATGGTTAAGAGCATAGACTGCAGCCAGGCTGCCTGGGTTTGAAGCACAGCTCTCCCACATACTAGACTGTCACCTTGGGCAACTTGGTCAACCTCTGTGTGCCTCAGTTTTGACATCTGAACAGTGGGAAGAATAATAATTCCTATCCCATTGGGACTTTGGAAGGATTACACAGTCGTGTTTGTAAAAGTGTTTAGAACACTACAGAGTATAGGTAAGCACTTTTCCCTTTTCATTTAATAAATATGCACTAAAAGTGTTTTTCAAACTGCAGGCTGTGACCTATCAATAGATGGTGAGAGCAATTTAGTGGATCTCAACTATCAGTTTTTTTATAGAATAGCATAGGATAGGATAGGATAGGATGGAATAGAGTAGAGTAGAATAGACTAGAATAGAATAGGAGCGCACGACACATAGGAAGGGTAAGTACTGTTTTGTAAAACGTTTTGCTATATAAATGTGTGTATGTCTGTGTTGTATGTTTGCATACTGTGTCCCAATGTAAAAATGTGTTTCTTTTAGTGGGTCAAGTTAAAAAAATTTATGAAAAACCCACAATCAAATAATTTAAAACATGGAAACAACCTAAAAGCATCAATAGGAGATAGGTTCAGTGAATTAAGCTGCATCCATCCAATGGATTATCAGGCAGCCATTGATAAGAAAGAGGTCAATTTCCATGTGCTGATTTGTACTAGACACCCAGAAATATTATCCAATAAAAAAAGGGCATTGCAGAGTGTATTTATTACAATCGTATTTATATAAATAAAAAAGGGCTTTATGGTGTGTATGTGTGTATTTGTTTTACTATATTAAACCTGAAGTTGCTGACTGTCAGACCTTGTGCTAAGTAGAGTCTGGTCTTCCCTGAGTTCCCTTGCTGAGTGATTGGCGCCACAGTCCATCAGCTGAGCAAGCCGGAAGCCTTGTTGTCTCTCATTTATCATAAGGGATCCAAAATCCATTCATTCGGCTTCATCTTTAACCCTCAACCCCTATTCCAAGCTACTGTCATCTCTCTCCTGGGCAACCACATCAAACCCCTAACTAGTCTCCCTGCAGCCTCCTAACTAATCCCCCTCAGTCTCCTAACTAGTCTCCCTGCATGCACTCTTGCCTCCCTCCCACCCATTTTCCCAGTGTAGCCAGAGAGACACGACCACCTCTCCTGCCCCCCTTTGCTTAAATTCTTACCACACCCCCTGGATACTCTTGGGACAAAGACTAAAATCCTATGATGGCCTTTGTATTCCTGTCCTACAGATGCTGTAGCAAAGTACACCAAACTAGGTGGCTTAAAACAACAGAAATTTATTGCCTACCAGGTCTGGAGGCTGGAAGTCCAAAATCAAGGTGTCAGCAGGGCCACGTTCCCTCTGAAAGCTGTAGGGGAGAATCCTTCCTTGCCTCTTCCTAGCTGGCCTTCATCCTCGGCTTGCAGCTGCGTCATTCCAATCTCTGCCTCGTCACACGGCCTTCTCCTTGTGTGTCTGTGTCTTCTCAGAAGGGCACCAGTCACGTTGGGTTAGGTGCCCACCCTGCTCCAGTCTGACCTCATCCTAACTAATTACATCTGTAATGACCCTATTTTCAAACAAGGTCACATTCTGAGATCCTGGGGGCTAGGACTTCAGTATACCTTTTTAGGGGACACAACTTAACCTGTAACAGCCTTTGAGACCCTGCCTGGCCAGACCCCTGCCTCCCTCTCTGGGCTCTTCTTCTGCTACCCTCTGTCTCATCTTTGGGATCCATCCACTTAGGCATTTCTCAAATGGTCCAGGTTGCCTCTGCCATGGGACCTTTGCTCAGGTGTTTTGCTTTCTCCTGATTAAAAGGTTCTCTCTTGCCCCCTCTCCAACCTCCACTTCCATTTCACCTCCATGTCTCGCCTCCCGTGTGCCCCGGGGCTGCCTTTCTTGAATGCCCCCACCCCAGGACCAAGTCAAGTTCCTCTATCACATCATATCATAACACCACCCACTTCTCATTCGTCACACTTGTCACAGCTGTAGTTCGTATTCATCTGTTTGATGAAAGTCTCCTCCTCCCTAATACTGTAAGCTCTCAGAAGGCAGGAACAGGGCTATTTTTGCTCATTTTTTTATCCTCATCTCTTTTCACAGTACATAGCTCCTCATGGGTGCTCAACACAGTATTGGTACTTGGATGGATGTGTGAGTAAGTAAATGAATGAATAGCACACAGATTTTTTTAACATTCAGTTCATAAGTCACGTCTATGGATTTGCCTGTTCTAGACATTTCTTATAAAAGAAATTATACAATAGGTGGTCCTTTCCAATTGGCTTCTTTCACTCAGCACAACGTTTTCAAGGTTCTTCCATAGTGCAGCATGTATCAGTACTTCACTCTTGTTTATTTCCAAATAATGTTCCATTATGTGCATAGTCCAATTTTATTTGTCTTTGCATCAGTTGATGAACGTTTGGGTTGTTTCCACTTTTTGCCTCTTATGAATAATGCTGCTGTGAACATTGGAGTACAGATTTTTGTGTGGACATATGTTTTCAGTTCAGTTCAGTATATACCTAGGAGTGGAATTGCTGGGTCATATGGTAACTCTATATTTAATTTTTGAGGAGCTTCCAAACTGTTTTCCAAAATAGTTGCACCATTTTACATTCCCATCAGCAACCTACGAAGGTTCCAATTTCTCCACATCCTCGCCAACACTTGTTATTTCCATCTTTTTTTTGTTATAGCCATCCTAGCGTGTCTGATTTATTTTTTTAATTTGCTTTCTAACACCCACCCTGACAGATGGTCTTAATTTTCTGTGGTTCTCTATTTGAGATTCTCATGAAAGCTATAGTACAACTCCTCAGAAAAATGTACATATGCACATGAAAAATTGGCCTATGATTTCAAGGATTTCATAGACCTCTCCAGAAACCATCTATATATTATCTGGGGGGGGGGGGGGGTCCGTGGACCCCAGGTTAAAATCAGAAGATCCCATTGAAAAATCTTGGCTGATTCGGTCAGAGACATAAAGACATGAGGAATGCTAAGGACCAGAGCCTCACTCAAGGGGACCCAGTTAGCCAAGAAGAAGGCGGGAGTGAGGCTCAGCTGAAGTACTCAGGTTCCAGAATCTTACTGTGGGTTCTTATCTAGGTACAGCCCTAGTTGAATCATTAACCTCTTTGAAACTCTGTCAAGGGTTTCCTCATCTACATAAGGAGGATAATAGAACCTCCCTCAAGTTGGTCTTGTTGAAAAGATTCAGTGACCTACTGCTTGCGGTGTCTGCACAAGATGGCAATCATTAGTATTATCATAGTGTAACCCATTCCTCTGGCTACCAGGGCTGTTGCGCTTATAGCAGTGGCAGCCACAAATCAAATTCAAATATGTTTTCTTTGACCCACAGAACATTTTTATAAATGGGAAAATTTCTTCTTTTAAAATGTATATCTTCAGGAGCCGGCCCAGTGGCACAGCAGTTAAGTTCACACGCTCCGCTTCGGCGGCCCGGGGTTCGCCGGTTCAGATCCTAGGCGCAGACCTGCTCACCACTCATCAAGCCACACTGAGGCGGCGTCCCACATAGAGCAACTAGAAGGATGTACAACTGTGACACACATCTACTGGGACTTTCGGGAGAAAAAAGGAAAAAAGAAGGAAGACTGGCAACAGATGTTAGTGCAGGGCCAATCTTCCTCAAAAAAAAAAAAAGGCCAATGAATTAAAAAAAAATGTATATTTTCAGCTTCCACTGACAAATTAGAAGATCTGATGAGACTAGGGTCATATTTTCAAACAGCACAAGCAGGCAGAGCTGAGTGGCAGCTGCGCTCTTTAGTGCTCTCCAATCAACTGCGGTCACCGCTCCCCCACTGCATTCGACTAGGTCCACTTCACTCATATCTTGCCTTTGTTGGCAATTGACTGTCAGTCAGGAGCCCAGCAGGAAAAAGATAGCTTCCTGAAACAGGGTGGGTATCTAAGGAGAGTTAAACAAAGGGAGGATTTCAAATTCCTGAGCATGGTTAAGAAAAAGGAACCTGAGATGGTGAACACCCTGAGGCTAGTAACATCAACAAGGGTCATTGCTGCCCCCAGGCCAGAAGACACAAAGGTAGGGTGTGGTTGCCAGAACCCAGAGAAAGTAGCTATGAGAGAAAGCCACCTCATAAGAGCTATGGCCTTCAGTAGAGGGAAGCAGCCAACCTGGGGCAAGGAGGGAGCTAGGGAAATAAATACCCCAACCTCACTTGCCTCCTTCCGCCACTCTCCTGCAAGTGTCTTCCATTGGCCAAACCAAGTGGAAACCAGAGAGTCAGAGAGTCTGTTAACACAGTCCAGAAAGGGTAGCCACAGAGAGGGGAGGAGAAGAGAGGAGGGTAGATCGAGAGGGGAAAATGAAAAATATTTAACATATCACCTTTGATTTCTTTTTTTTTTTTTTTTTTGGTGAGGAAGATGGGCCCTGGGCTAACATCTGTCACCAATCTTCCTCTTTTTGCTTGAGGAAGATTGTCCGTGAGCTAACATCTCTGCCAATCTTCCTCGATTTTGTATGTGGGATGCTGCCACAGCATGGCTTGATGAGCTGTGTATAGATCCACACCCGGGATCAGAACCAGAGAACCCTTTGTTGGCAATTGACTGTCAACGAAGCAGAGCATGAGAACTTAACCACGACACCACCAGGCCGGCCCCATATCACCTTCGATTTTAAAGTTCTTTCTCTTATCATTACTATTGGCTAAATATAATATTATATTAAATATATATTAAATATTATTTTATTATCATATTTATATTTTAATATTATATATACTATAATATATGGTTTAATATTATATAATTATTAATGTTAATATATTATTATAAATAAATATTAAAGTATGTAATTTATATATTTATATCATATATATAACATTAAAAATCTCCCTTTTCATTACTCATATTTTAGATCCCAGTTCCTCTATATTTTTAGACCATTTCTACCCAACAATGTGGAACCAGACCCCTTCTTTGTTTCTCCCCACTGTACTGCATTCATATTTCTACCATCCACCCAAAACTTTTTTTATATTTAATTGTTTTGCAGCTGGTCCCTGCCCAGTGAGGACAGGAACTGTCTTATTCACCCTGGAACTCCCAGAACCTAGTACTCTGCCAGACACATGATGACTATTAAAAACCCAGAGATGGTGGGTGGATTTCCATGTATTGTTCTAGTAATGAAGGGAAGGCCTGAAAAGTGAGGGGTGGGGAAGAAACATCACCACCAACTGTTCTCGTCTACAGCCTTATTTCAAAGAAGTGAATGGTCATTCACCAGAAAAACAAAATAGTAGTAACAGTAACAATAATATTAACTAATATTTTTTGAGCACTTGCTATGTGCCAGTCACTTTATACTTACGTTATCATATTTAAGTCTTTCCATGATACCATAGTCATGTAATATTATTATCCCTATTTTGCAGGGGAGGAAACTGAGGCGTAGAGAAATTAGAGTCAGGATGGACCACCAGATCTGATGGATTCAGAGTCTTCAGTCATAAAAGCTACCTCTTCATAGTTAACATAGCCTTAACTTACTATTACTTCTAGTATTTGTAAACTGAGCTGCATATCTGTTATCCTTATCAACATATATCAGAATTTTCATTATGCAGCAAGTAGAGACCTGATTTAAACAGTGGCTTAAGCATATAAGAGTTGTTTCTTCCATAACAAGAAGTCCAGAGGTCACCTACTGCTGGCTTTGGTTCATTGACTCAAGGATGTAAAGGCTGAGGTTTCTGACATGTTCTTGGACTTGTCCTCTTAGTCACAAAATGGCCATTTGAGTTCCAGCAATCATTCCAACACTCCAGGCAGGAAAAAAGAGAAAGACAGAAGGCAAAATAGCATCTGCCAGCTAGAGAAGTCCTCTTTACAGAGCATTCCCAGACATTTCATCTATGTTTTCTGCTTTCACTTCAAGAATCACCTCTGTTGGCAAGAAGGACCAGGATATAAATACACTTAATTAGGGACGTTGCTGGCCCCAACAGTATGGAGGCTCTGTTCTTGAAGAAGAGGGGGTAATGGGTGGTGGAGAGGCAATCAACCTCCTCTGCCATGCTTCAAGTATCTGTTTATGTCCATCTATTCATATCTATATCTTTAAATATTTATGCTTTACTCCAGGGGGTGACAAACTAGGCCCACGGCTGCTCTTGTAAATAACGCTTTATTGGAACACAGCCATGCTCATTCATTTACCTACTCTCTGTGTCTGCTTTCACACCACAAGGGCAGAGTTTAGTAGTTGCAACAGAGGCCGTCTGGCCCACAGAACCTAAAATAGTTAATATCTGGCCCTTTACAGAACAAGTTTGCCAACCCCTGTTTTACTTTCTCTCTTTTTATCTCTGGAAAAACAAATTGTACCTCACTGTGACTCATTCACTGAAATGAGAATAGGCCCAAATATAATAGGTGAGTCAATAAACAGTCCTCCGTCATGATTTCAGTGTCTCTCCGTCATTTCTGCTACAGCTCAGTGAACAAAGACCATTCAAGGAACGTCTGAGACTAAGAGGCATTTCCACAGGCATCTGCTGCAAAGTCTGAGCAATTCGATGTCATCTTCCAGCATCTCCCACGACAATGGCAATCATCTTCACTAATGAATAAACATACTTTTCGCCTCCAGATGCCTCCAGACGTTCTGGGAGGCTCACACACAGGAACAATCTAAAATTATCCAGCTTTGTATGCTATAGAAATAGTCTCATTCAAAGGCAACTTCGTATTTGTTGGGATAATTACAAGTTTGATAAGTGCAAATTATCGGAGGAATAATTTCTGTGAAGAACTATGCACAAGTCTAGAGTATTGGTTAAAGAATATTTTATAGAAAATCTCTATAGATTGAGACAAATCAAAAATATTTATGTACCTATAAGCACATAAAAAACTGCATGCCATTCTTTCATTCAGTTCTCAATACAGGGTAGACATTTTTTGCAAAAGATTTGCACCTGAATAACTCACATAATTCAAAACATTTCTGTTTGCCAACTTATTGGCATCGTCATGTGGCTATATCATATACAGTTCATAGTTCAGTCAACCTGCCAGCTCCAAAATTGTATTCCTTGACAGATTTGTAATTTGAGAGGAAATTCACAACATATCAAATTTTGTGGTCAGTTAGACATTCGTAGTATTTTTTATGTAACGTTATTTTAAATTCATATAGTTCAAACTTTCATAATGTTGACCACACTGTATTTAATTTGAATTTATGGCTCCCAGAAAAATAGAAGATACGAACATCGGTCTGAAATGCTTTGGATCGAGCTATCTGCTGGTATATCACAGGATTTCTCAAACAGGGCACTTTTAACATTTGGGGCTGGAAAACTCTTTGCTGGGGGAGAGGAGAGGGTCCTGTGCATTGTAGGATGTTTAGCAGCATCCCTGGCCTCCACCCAGTAGATACCAGTAGCACACCCCCCCCAGTTGTGACAATCAGAAATGTCATTGCCAAATGTCTCTTGGGAGGCAAAATCACCCCTGGTTGAGAGTCTCTGCTATGGTAAGTTCCAGAGCATTTGTTCTGGACGCAGATCCAGATTCTCTACTATTTACTAGCTGTGGAAACTTAGGCATAATTTAACCCCTGCAGACTTCAGTTTTCTTTCTGGAACATGTACATAATAACAGTTTTGTTTCATAAGGTGTTTGTAGAATTAAAGTTGACAATACATGTCACACAATAAATTCTCGAAACATGGTAGGTATTATAATTTTATTGGATCCGCCCGGTGGCGCAAGCAGTTAAGTGCGCGTGCTCCGCTGTGGCGCCCGCCAGTTCGGATCCCAGGCGCGCACCTACGGACCGCTTGTCAAGCCATGCTGTGGCGGCGTCCCATATAAAGTGGAGGAAGATGGGCATGGATGTTAGCTCAGGGCCAGTCTTCCTCAGCAAAAAGAGGAGGATTGGCAGATGTTAGCTCAGGGCCGATCTTCCTCACAAAAAATAATAATAATAATAATTTTATTATCATTATTAATTATCAGTATATCTTGTGGTGTTTGAGTCCCCACTCTGGGCTTTGTAGAATAGACATGTGAACAGCATAGACAATTACCCCTTGATATAAAAGACTCATGAGCCAATGAAATAAAGTCTTTTTTCCAAGTGAAACAAAAAATTGGATTTCACAAGCCATCGAAAATATTTTTAAGAATATTTTTAAAATCTAACAAGCAAAACAAGCCCTCTCCTCCCGTTGGCAGACAGAGGAAAAGGGTAGGGAAGCATCTTTCTTGCAAGGCCAGTTCAGCCTGGAGACAAATGTGTGAGTTTTAAGAGAAACACAGCCTCCTGCCCCTAGAACGACGGACGGGTGGGCTGATCGCTGCTGATGCCAACACGGGGCTCTCCTGGTGCCTGGGTGGAATAAACGTGTTGGCTCTGGAAAGAAAGAACCAGGCAGATGGCTACCAGCCCCAATTATTTTCAAGTCATTTCTCAAGTGTGTAAACTCTATTGGTACTATTTTCTGCCTCTCCACTTTCGGGAGGTTATTATCGCCAGATTAAGCTATTTGCAACATGCCCTCTCGCCTCTGTTGTGCTGGAGAATGGAGCCTTTCCTTGAACATGGCATTTCCAAAACAAAATGCTGGCACTCGAGAATATGTTTTATCACCTCTTAAGTCTTGAATGGGACAATCTGGCCGAGATTTGCTTTTCCTTTTCTCTAAAATGTATGCATAACTCCTAGGAATTTATTCTTCAGAGGTACTCCCACACACGTGAAATAGTCTACAAGGCTATTTATTGCAGCACTCTCTGTAACAGCAGAGGAGCGGAAATGATTTAAATGCTCAGCCATGGGAGACAGGTGACATAAATTAATTAAACAGAATACTATGCAGCAATAAAAAAAGAACAAGGAAGTACTTCACAGATATGAAGCAATCCCCAAAATACACTGCGAAATACAAACAAGCAAAACTGTACACAGCACACATCACAGAGATTGCCTGTATATTCATAGAATAACTCTGGAAAAGATACACAAGAAACTTGTAACATAGATTTGCTCCAAGGAAGAGAACTGAGTCACTTAAGACAGGGTTTAGAAGGGGATTCAACAACCTTTTATATCTTTTAAACTTGGTATCTTGGCAAGCATTGATTTTTTTAAATAAATAGGATACTTAAAAGTTTAAATAAGACCCCCCAAAATAAAATGTATGACTATCATAATATTACTGTATCTTGATGGAGGATAGGGAACAGTCTAAACTGTGCTGTTTTCTCTTTGGTATATTTATATTGAAATAACTTGAGATTTACAAAATAGCTGCACAGATAGTACAAAGAGTTCCTGTGCAGCCTTTACTCAACTTCTCCTTTTATTAACATTTTGCAGAACCATAGTTCACTTATTAAAATGAAGAAATTTGACATTGATGCAATACTATTTACTAAAATACAGACTTGGTTCTAATTTTACCAGCTTTTCTACTAATGTCCTTTTTCTGCTCCAGGATTCTATCCAGGATATCACATTGCATTTTGTCTTCAGGCTTCCTTAGAGTCCTCCACTCGGTGACAGGCAAATGATATGGAAGAGGTGGAGGGAAAGGAAATGCTTTGATTTTGAAGCAGCCAGGACATTGGTCAGTGCCTGGGCACAACTGCAGCACATCTTCTCCTGTCAGAGCCCTCTCCTGTCATGGGACTGCTGCTCCTTCTCCCAGGGTCTTCCCCGGGGCTCTCTGCACACTGAGTCCTTCTCCACATTTAGACCCCAACTTCTTTTTTTTTTTTTTTTTTTGTGAGGAAGATCAGCCCTGAGCTAACATGTGCCAATCCTCCTCTTTGTTGCTGAGGAAGACTGGTCCTGGGCTGACATCCGTGCCCATCTTCCTCCACTTTATATGGGACGCCGACACAGCGTGGCTTGCCGAGCGGTGTGTCGGTGCGCACAGGGCATCCGAACCGGCGAACCCCGGGCCGCCACGGAGGAGTACGCACATTTAACCACTTGCACCACCGGGCTGGCCCCTAGACCCCAACTTCGACGAAGCTCGGAAATGCCTTCTGCTGCCTGTGGAAACTGGTCATCCACCCACCCTAGGGTCCCACTAAATACACAAGTTCTCCACACTTTTCGGTGCCATGGGCCATTTGACAGGTATTGACCCCTTCTCAAGATCAGGTTTTGGTTTTTGTTTTTTTGTTGTTTTTTTTTTTTTGAGGAAGATTGGCCCTGATTGTCCTGTTATCAATCTTCCTCCTTTTTTTCCTTTTTTCTTTTTCTCCCCAAAGTCCCAGTAGATAGTCGTATGTCATAGTTGTCCTTCTAGTTTTTCTGTGTGGGACGCCACCTCAGCATGGCTTGACAAGCGGTGTGTAGGTCCACGCCCGGGATCCACACCTGCGAACTCCAGACCGCCAAAGCTAGCACGCAAACTCGAACCGCTACGCCACCAGGCTGGCCCCAGGATCGGGTTTTTAAATACAGAAACATAAGATTACAAAGGAAGCCAAGTATTTTGAAATACAGTTACTGAAATGTTAAAAACACACACTCAAAATGATACCTTTAAAATATAGGCAAGAAGTTGGTGAGACTACAGATGTTATTTTGGCTCCATCTAAATTCACAGATCCCCTAAATCTGTTCTGGAGGTGGTCTGTGCACCCCGGGTTAAGAACTCCTACGGTATACCCATCACCTTGTCTCATTTTTTCTTAGCACGTATTACTCACAAATTATTTATTTCTCTGTTTGTTAGACGACTGTCTCTCTCCCATGCTAGGTGGTAATTCCATCACGGGGAAGGGGAGACTTTGTTTTGTCTCTCCTTCATCCCAGAGCCTAAAACAGTGCTTGACACTTAGAGGAGAGGTCAGTTAATGTTGCTGAGAGGGAAGAATGAAGGAACAGCCAAAAGAGTAAACAGATGCTGCCCTATACACTGATGTCCCTAAATTCTTACCTCGGTTGTATTTGAGTACTTCTGTGATGTTCCGAGCAGGATTTCTGATAATAATAGCTCCGTTTATTGAGTGCCTACTATTTGCAAGGCATATGCTCAGCACTATTGGAACCTCCCAGCAACGCTGCGTGGCAGGAACGTACATTATCCCGCATTTTACAGATGGAAGAACTGAGGCTCAGAGAGGTTGGGTGGCTTGCCCAAAGTCCCAACCACTTAGTGACAAAACTGAGTTTAAACCGAAGCAGGCTGGACCCAGATTCTTTGACTTTAACCTCTGCAACCTACTACTTCCTTCCGCCACCCAGAATCATTTTATACGTGTGAAAACCAAGGCCAGGAGAGGGAAAATGTGCATCCCACAGGCATTTTCAGAGAACTGGTATTGAAACTTGGGCTCCTGGCTCCTGCTTCAGTGTCTCTTCACAAGAGTCTACTTTGTAATTAAGCAGGTTACTTCATCTCTCTTAGGCTTGGTCATCCACAGGTGGCGCCCCCGAAGCAGCAGCAGGACTGCAGCTATGTGGTTTGAAGGAAGACTGGGATACTGGTTCTGCACCAGGAGCCTTTGCTCACCCGCGCCCCTGGGCCATCTGCGGGGTCTCTTCCTTGTTGTCCTTTAAACTTCCATTTGGGGGACATCTGGGACCTGAGGGCCACGCCCCCCTGTCGTGTTCACTGTCTCCCCAACGCCTGCAACGGGCCCAGGTGCAGAGCGGATGCTCAGTCAATGCTTGTTGAGGGAATGAATGAAATGAAGCAAATCACAGCTGAACCTGATGGATTCATGTGGGTTAACAAGCAAGCGCCTCAGGCGGGGGAGGGGCCGCGGGTAGCGAGGGGATCTCGGTTTGGGGAAGAGTTGTTGCGGGAGGCCTGGCCTGGGATCTGGTCCCTAAGCTGAAATGAAGGAGGGGGCTTGCAAGAGAAAAGGAGCATTTACAGTCAGCTCATGCCAGGCCCTCCACCGGGCAAAGTTTCTCAACCTCAGCACCGCTGACATTCAAGCCTGGATAATTCTCTGTGGTGGGAGCCGTCCTGTGCATCGTGGGATGTGTAGCAGCATCCCTGGCCAATAGATGCGGTTAGCAACTGTCCCCCATTGCCAAATGCTCCTGGGGGCACAATCCCCCGCTGAGAAGCACTGCCTAAGGTGAGCTGCCCTCTTACTTCTTCACCTCTAAGATCCTGGAGGTCGTGGTTTCCAGTGCCTCTGGAGGGATGCGGGAGCTCTTGCAACATCCAAGCTGAGAACATCAGTGCAAAGCTCGGACGCTTGACTTTTCCTGCAACGCCCCTTTCCAGAGCGAGTGCTCTGGAACTCAAGCTCGTCGGTGTCATGTCCATGCTCAGGAGACACCTTTTTTGTTTTCCTTAGTTTTTGGTGGTGGTTGTTAATCCAGCTGCTTTATTCTAGAAATGAGGGCACCAAGGCCCAGAGAGGTTCAGGGACTTGTCCAGGTTTACACAGCTAGCTGAGGAGCAGGTGGCTGGTTCCTTTCTAACCTGTTCAAACTAGTAGATACACGGCCAAATAATACGTTTTGAGTTGGCGAAGGGCATTCATTCCAGCCCCTTGGACCTCAGACAAAGTGAGTAGCTGGGTGAAGTGCCCGGGGCCCTCATCCCACTTCCAGCCTGCTCCCGGGGGCTTTCTGCTTTGCTGAAAGCCTGAAGGAGGCAGGGCTGTCCCTCTGCCGGCTGCAGCTGGTCTGGACAGAAGCAAGTGAGGATCTTTGTGAAACCTTGGGAACAGGAAAGAGAGACAGAGACAAACAGAGAGAGAGGAGTACATCAGGAATGAAGCAGGCCGTGGGCTGAGCCAGCGGACACGGAGAGGCAATGTTTTTGCATAAAACAATCTGGAGCAAGTGGACGAGGTGGTTTGTTTTGAAACGAGACTGCCTAGTGTCGTGCGCTGTCCTCTCCGCAGCCTTACTCACCTTCATCAGCAACAGTGAGTCAGAGCTGGCTCCGGACCTGGGGATCAAGGCTGTGTGTCAGACCAAGCCCTGGGAAGGGCAAGGCCAAGAGTCAGCAACTTGCCATCTGGGTTGTTCGAGATGTCCACCAACTTGAAGGCTTGGCTCACGCCTCTGGCTGCAGATTCACCGGCACTGGTGTTTGTCCAGATGACTCTGGGGCAGGACTGCCTGCTTTTCCTCCCCACCAAAGATGTGTTTCTTAAACTAGATGGTGCCCCCAGCTGTGGTCCAGGTGCAGTGGGTGGTAGACAGACAGAGGTAAGACAACCAGTTGTCATTTGGCCATTCAACACGTTTTTATTGAGCACCTACTATATGCCAGGCACTGTTGTAAGAGCTAGAATACAGCCAAGGCCCATCCTTGCTCTCCTGGAACTTGCATGCTTGTCCCTAGAGACAGTTAATAAACAGATCAATATCTAAGATATAAGAGGACGATAACTCTTATGAAAAAATAAAGCAGAGGGGAGGGCTGGAGAGGAACAGCGGCAGGGGTGGGGGGGTCTTTTAGATAGGGGAGAGGAAGGAGGTTTGAATTTGTTCCAGAAACTACACCATCAATGTTTTGAGTAAGAATGGAGCCCAGGACTCTCAAACACTTTTGAAAGGAGAGGTAGCTTGAACAGACATTTGTACACCCATGTTCATAACAGCATTATTCACAATAGCCAGAAAGTATAAACAACCCAAATGTCCATCAACGGATGAATGGATAAACAAAATGTGGTCTATACATACAATGGAGTAGTATTCAGCCTTAAAAAAGAATGAATTCGGGGGGCAGGCCTGGTGGCATAGTGGTTAAGTTCGTGCACTCTGCTTCAGCGGCCTGAGGTTTGCAAGTTCAGATCCTAGGCACAGACCGATACACCACTCATCAGGCCATGCTGTGGCAGTGTCCCAATTACAAAATAGAGGAAAATTGGCACAGATGTTAGCTCAGGGACAATCTTCCTCACCAAAAAAAAAAAAGAGAGTGAATTCGAACATTTACTACAACATGGATGGACCTTGAAAACATGCTAAGTGAAATAAACCAGAGGGGCTGCCCGATGGCACAAGCGGTTAAGTGCCTGCCCTCCACTTCAGCGGCCCAGGGTTCGCAGGTTCAGATCCCAGGTGCACACCGACACACCGATTGTCAGGCCATGCTGTGGCAGCGTCCCATGTAAAGTAGAGGAAGATGGGCACGGATGTTAGCTTGGAGCCAATCTTCCTTAGCAAAAAAAGAGGAGGACTGGCATCAGATGTTAGCTCAAAGCTGATCTTCCTCACAAAAAATAAAAATAAAAATAAATAAACTGGAAACAAAAGCACAAATATTGTATGGTTCCACTTATATGAGGTACCTAAAATATTCGAATTCACAGAGACAGAAAGTAGAATGGTGATTGCCAAGGGCTGGAGGGAGGGGAGAATGAGGAGTTATTGTTTAATGGGTATAGAGTTTCAGTTTGGGATGATGAAAAAGTTTTGGAGATGGATGATGGTGATGGTTGCACAACAATGTGAATATACACAATGCTACTGAACCACACACTTAAAGGTGGCTAAAATGGTAAATGTTATGTATATTGCAGAACAATTAAAAATATTAGCTGGAAAAAAAGGGTACATGGAGGAGGGAGGAGGGAAGAGACAGGAACGGCATTTATTAAGTGAAGCTTACCCTGGACCAGTCAGCCTGGTAAGCCTCCTACATGCGTTATCTCATCCTCAAACGTTACATGATCCCGGTTTACAGATGAACAAAGCAACGCTCAGAACTAAGTCCCTTTCTCAGTGGTGAGTAACAAATCTCTGATTCAACCCCACATTCCTTGCTCTCTGCCCACACGATGAACCTACCACCTTAACCCACACATCAGCACCTCGTCATCTGCTTAAGCCATTTGCAAAAACCACCACCTCTTATACAACTTTCAGTAGAGTTGGTTGCTAAATAAATCCATAATGATAGTGGGCTTAAAGGGGGGCTCACTGGGTAGGATGAACTCGTGAAAAAGATGAGTCCATGAGAATCTTGAAAGCCCAAGGGTACAGTTTTAGTTTCAAAAATAATTCATGTCACTCATTCTACAGACAAATCCAGGTGCTTTTCTGGGCACCGGAGAGTATTAAAGAGAGAAAGAAGCCAGCTGTTTGATAAAGAACCTGATCTAATACAAGGAAAGAAATGAATAGCACCAATTCTGTGTTGAAAACACAACATAAATGTTACACAGAGATTTGCCCAGGATGCTAAGGAAGCCCGGAGATTCCCAGAGAAGGGATTTTTTTGTTCTAAGAAATGAGAAAGTTCTTCCTCCCTAGAAAATGTTAATTCCCCTAGTACTTAAACTAGAAGTTAGCTAAAACCTTAACTTGCAGTTTCTGACACATTTTCACTTCCCCACCTACCTTCCTTCCCACTGGTCAGTTTCCTGGGAAACATCCACATTTTGAGAACAAAAATACCAATAACATGTCATTAGAATGACATCAACATGACGAGAACATTTTGTTAAAATAACTCCAAGTCCTAAAGTACATGCGACAATTATTTTTAAATGGGATTAATTCCACAGCAGGGACGCACCAATGAGATGCTTTTTTTTAATACAGAAAAATATTTGATTTCTCAGGATGCTTATCCTCTGGATCGGAACAGTGGTTGAGGTTTAATATTAACTTTGGAACAATTTAAGTAAATTCTGTTACTCGGAAAGAATTAGCAGAGCCTCTGGGATTTTGTGATGGAGACAGAGATAATGGGTGTAGCAAAATTTCATTTTTAACTTTCTCCAAGTAAGAACGGGATGTTGCTGTTTCAAGAGATTTAGGTTCTTATGTCTTGGGTCAAAGGAGAGTTTGAGAGCATGGTGTTCAGGAGCCCCTTGTACTGGCTCTGGAGAGCTGACCTGTGTATATCTTCCCAACTCTACCTTCAGTGATGTTGGAGGTCTAAAATCAGGTGTGGTGGGAGTATTTACACAACAGAAATTGGCAAACACAATCAAGCCCCCCCCCCCGAGCTGTTTTACCAGCATGCCACTGGTCTGACAGCTATATGGTTGTTCTGTTAGAAAATTTCTGCTTATCCCTCAGATCCTGAAATAGATTATTTCTGCTCATGTGAACTGCACCTCTGTGGTTACAAATGATGTTATTGTAATTTATGATACAAGATGGAGCCCTTTTCTCTTGTTTAAAAATACACTGATAGGGTGTTACTGGCCCCAAATGGGGGTTATGATAACTTGCTTAGGAAGGGGAATTTGTAAAAGGCAATTTCTAGTTCTGGCAAGAAATCCTATCTGGGCTCCCAGTAAGGGATTAAATATCACGCAAGCACATTCTTGCAGCAGACTGATTCAACTGGGAGGAAAGTCTGGCCACAACTGAGGGGTTTAGAGGAAACTAACAAATTGCTTCTCAGAACTGGTAGAGAGGAGATTTCAATTCAAGAACATAGCACAGCGAAGTGCACAGAGTGTAGAGGCAGGATGGAGTGTTTTTTCTTCTTCAGGGAATTGTGTTTACTACATGCTCTGGTTCCGTGGAGTGAGAACATATTTGACCCTATCTGTAAATAGAATATTTAAGATTCCTGAAATATTTTGAGTTTCCTAAAGAATTTTATCCCGGATTGATTATGCCTTGGTGGCTGAGTTTCAATCTTAGAAAAGTCACATATGTGGTGAAATCAAATGTTGCGTATTTAAGGTAGTTAGGACCTCATCTACTTATAAAGTGAGGTCTTATGAGGAAAACTGACTTACCAATTGTGATCTGGCCAGTAAGTTTGAAAGTTCAAGGAAACACATCTTTGAGGAAAGAGATGTATCAATGCAGCTTGCCAAATATTGATCTAGCATGCAATTGTGTGCAATTATTCATGTGTATCCTCAAACATTAAAACAAAGATTCACTCAGAAAAAGAGGCTTATTTTGGCTTGAGTATCAAGCCTAGTTTAAAAATACTGTTTGAAGTTCTAGAGAAATTTTATCAGGACTTCTTCTGAAGAAAAGAATTCTCTTGAAAGAAAACCCCAAACTATATTTTTCTAAGTCTCTCTTTCTGAACATTAACCAGCAGAATTACAGATGGAATGCTTGATACGAAGGGGAAAAAACATAATCAGTGCAAAACACCTATTCTGAGCTGGGCTGCGAAACTAGGTGTGGTTTCTTTTTTTTTTTTTTTCTTGTCTACTTCTTTTTTTCCTTTTTGGAAACATTCTGTTCAAAAATTGAATTAGGCAGTTCCTCAAAAAGTGAAACATAGAATTCCCATATGACCCAGCAATTCTACTCCTAGGTGGAACCCAAAAGAATTGAAAACAGGAACTTAAACAGAAACTGGGCCACCAATGTTCATTGTAGCACAATTTGCAATAGCCAAAAAGGTGGAAACAACCTAAGTGTCCATCAAGAGATGAATGAATAAACAAAACATGGTGTATATATACAATGGAATATTATTCAGCCTTAAAAAGGAATGAAGTTCTGACACATGACACTTAGAGGAAATATCTAGAATAGTCAAATTCATAGAAACAGAAAGTAGAATAGAGGTTACCAGGGGTAGGAATGGAGAGTTATTGCTTAATGAGTACAGAGTTTCTGTTTGGGGTAATGAAAAATGTGGGGAATAGATAGTGGTGATGGTTGCATAACATTGTGAATGTAATTAGTGTAACTGAATTGTACACTTAAAATAGTTTAAATGGCTAATTTTATGTTATATATATTTTACCATAATAAAAATATTTTTTAAAAGACTGTAAAAAAATGGAATCCGCTATAATTCTATGTAAAAACATAGGTGGTACCCATAAGATTGACATATTTCATTTTGGTTCTGTGAATCTTAAAATTTAACTAAAATTTTATTGTTTAGTGTCTGGCATGCTAGCCACAGACATGGTGTTTAGTCAAGAAACTAAGCCTGAGGAATCTGACTTCTACTGCTGGGTTTGAAAGTGCTGAATTGCATCTTCTTGGAGAGTTGCGGCATTAACGATCCCTCAGGAGAGCCGGTCCCCCTGGGTGTGCTCCAGAGACGTGGGGGTGAGGTTGCAGGTGTACAGCAGTGCAGGCAGTTAGGCTGTCATGGCTGAGAGCCTAGGCTCTGGGCTAGACTGCCTGGCTTTGTGACCTTAAACAAGTGTCTTAACCTCTCTGAGCCTCATTTTCCTTATCTATAAAAAGGAGAGAAATAATAGCCATCAGCTCACAGAGCTGTTTTGAGGATCAAATGAGTCAGTATGTGAACACTGCCGGGCACATAATCACAGGTAGCTTTTTGGTAAAATATCCTATTTATAGCTTCACCTTTGGCTTAGAATGATTTGGAGGTGAGTTAAATAATATAAAATAATATAATATATTATTTATAATGTTATATATAATAATAATGTGTGGAGCAACTACTCAGCAATGAAAAGGAATGAACTGTGGATACATGCAACAATTTGGATGGATCTCAAGAACATTTTCTTGGGTGAAAGAAGCCAATCTCAAAAGGTCACGCACTGTATAACATTTATATAACATTCTCAAAATGACAAAATTATCAAGATGGAGAATAGGTTAGTGGTAGCTTAGTGGTATACACATAAAGATGGAGAATAGGTTAGTGGTAGGTTAGTGGTACCCTAAAACGAGTAGCATGAGGGAGATCTTTGTGGTGATGGAACAGTTCTGTATCTTGATTGTGGTGGTGGTTATACATGCAACAAAGTAGTATAGAATTCTACATGCACACATTGTACTGCTGTCAATTGCCTGGTTTGGATATTGTCCTATAGTTACAGATGATGTAGCCAATGGGGGAAACTGGATGAAGGGTACAGGGAAACTCGCTGCTATCTTTGCAACTTCCTGTGAAACTATCGTTATTTCAAAATAAAAAGTTAAGAAACTCAATAATATGTATGCAATAAGAACAATTCAATAGACATCGAGTCCATTAAAAGGAGGACTACACAAACGTGCTACTCAAATATTGCTATTTAAATGATTACATGTCAGGGGGCCGCTCTGGTGGCGCAAGTGGTTAAGTGTGCACGCTCTGCTACGGCGGCCCGGGGTTCGCTGGTTCGGATCCTGGGCGTGCACCGATGCACCGCTCGTTAAGCCATGCTGTGGCGGCGTCTCATATAAAGTGGAGGATGTTAGCCCAAGGCCAGTCTTCCTCAGCAAAAAAGAGGAGGATTGGCACCGGTTGTTAGCTCAGGGCAGGTCTTCCTCACAAAAAAATAAAATAAAATAAATGATTACATGTCAGTGTTTCATTTTGAGCTTCTTAAGAGCCAACCCATAAAGAGGAGAAATCTGGAAGGAAACAGGACAAATTCTTGGGGGAAAGACTTTTTATTTTTCAGATACTAAATTTTAAAGATACTTTATGGGAGATTTTTTCAAATTGGTCATAATGGAAAAATATTCTGAAGAAAGTTTCTACATGTGCAGAATTGCTTTTTATGCCCATTTCTTGTGGTGATTCTCAATAAAGTCTAGGGAAGGGGAAGTAAAATTTATCAGATGTTTACTAGATGCCACGGGTTTTGCATATATTATACCTTTTAATTATCCCCATTTAATACATAATAAAACTGAGGCTTGAGAAGTTCATTGATGATCCAGAGACAAATGGGAAGTCAGGTGCTTGCTCAACTCCCAAACCCAGCTTCTCTCTGCTCCCTTCTTTTCACCCACACCCATGGCCACAGTGGCTGTTATCATGATCTCCATCTTGGGTCTGGGATTCTATAATTTGAGAAAATTTATTCTTCAAACTTAAGTGTGTATAAAATCCCCTGTGGAAAATGCAAATTCTTGGACCACATCCCAGTAAATCCTTCATTAGTCTGAAGAGGAACCAGATATCCTCATTTGTAACAGGTGTTTCGGGGATGCAGCTGTAGTTCTTTCTTAGTCTACTCTTGAGGACCACTGGCCCAGCATCTCAGGACTCTACCATCAGAATGTTCTAGAATTCCCAAGCATTGGGGACAATCTAAGGTGACCAACCAGGACTGAGGGATTTCCCGGGACATGGAAATTTCAGTGCTAGAACTGGGAAACTCCCAGACCAATTGGAACCAATTGGTCACCCTACCAGTTCAGGAGGCAACTGACAGTCCAGGATTGCTCCTTTATGTGCAGAAAGGTTGGTAGTCCTTCAAGTTGTAGTCAGGTTCCTTGCCCCGGTTAGGCTGGCTGAGCAGAGTGAATTTCCCCCTTGAGGAGTCCCAGCTTAGCATTCATTTCGCATGTACTAGAGTTAACGGAAAGGGCCATCGTGAGCCAAATAAAGTACATTTTCTGTCAAACTCTTAAGAAAGAAGAATGGTTAGCATCTGAGAGCTCTTCTACCTCAAACCCACTGTAGATAAGAACTCAGGCTCTGGAATCTAAAGAGATCCAGGCTTGAGTCTCAATCCTCCTGCCTCTTGCTGTCAGCCTTTAACCTCTTTGAACCTGAGCTTCCTCATGTAAAATGATCAAATCCTCCTTTTTATTTCTATTTTATCAATTTTTACATTCAACATTATTCATTTCTTTCTTTTATTCTTTTTGAAATTATTTTGTTATTCTTTCCAAATTTGTTGAGTTAAAATGTTTATTACTAATCTTTTTTTATTTTCTAGTCAATGCACTTTAAAGCTATACATTTCCCTCTGAATACTGCTTTGTCCTCATCCCACGGGTTTTCATGTATAGCGCTCTGTTTTCATTGTTCAGTTCTAAATGGACTGTAATTCCCATTTTGACTTTTTCTTTAACAGGAGAATTCATCTGAAATATGGATAGTAATCATCTCTACCTTACACGGGTGTTGTGAGGCTAAATTGAGATAACAAGAGTAAAAACCTTAGTACAGTGCCTGGCACATAATAAGCACTCCATAGATTTTAGTGCTGCCCTCCTGCCTCTGATGAGATGCACCACTGCATCTTAGGGGTCTTCCACCTCGGATTAGAATCTTCCCAGTTTTCCCGCCTCTGGTGTCTTCTCCTCCATTTCTTGTAAATATCTTTGTCAGAGCCATTCTCCTAAAATGGAAGCCTAACCAAATCATTTTCTTGCCGAAAAAGCTAAGGTGGCTCCCTATGGCCAAAGCATGTAAGTGATCTTCAAGAGTCTCCATAACCACCCTGGAAGGTAAGCTGCGTGAGAGTGGGGGCTTTTCTATCACAGTCACCACTGTGTCACCAGGCTCAGGAAGAGTTCCCGGCACATGGGAGGTGCTCAATATATACCAGCTGAGATGAAAGAATGAATGATCTACTCTTGAGGATATTCATTTCATTTCCTGAAAGCTCTTCCTATGGATCTTGAGTTTCCTACTTCCCCCTTTTGCTTCCACATAGAGTTTGCATTTCTTATTAAAAATCATTTTCACTGAAAGAAGCAGAAACCCACTTTAGCTAGCTCAGGTTGAAACGGGGCATTTATCAAAGGACACAGATGGTCAGTCCAGAGCTGAAGGCCTGGGGACAGCCTCATTGGCGTCAGGAAGGACTAAGAAGTGGAGTGATGGGCCGGTGACCTGCTCTCTCAGTTCCAAAGGGAGACTTGCCAGTATTAGAGAGGTGTTCAAGACATGTTAGCATCACATTGAGACTTTCTTCTTGAGTCCTCGTAAGGATGGACCAGACAATGAAAAGGGCATTGTGTTCTCACTCTGGGATTCTGTGTGATTAATGCATTGTTCCTGTACCACTAAAATCCTCTCCCAGACCACAAACAGGGAAACACTTTGTTATAGCATCAAATCTCTATTCACATCACAACAATCAGGGTTTTGTCTTGTACAGATCATCACTTCCTTTACCAGGCCTTGCCAGCATTCTATATCAGCCTGGTGTCCGGCTCCTGGACATGCTGCGCTGCTGGCAGTGTTAACTGGCTCTCAAGAGCTAACACACCAGTGTACAATGATGCACTCACTTTGGAAAACAGTCTGGCAGTTCCTCAAAAGGATAAACATAGAGTTACCATATGACCCAGCAATCCCAATCCTGGGTATATACCCAAGATAATTGAAAGGATATGTTCATAATAGCCAAAAAACAGAAATAACCCTAATGTCCATCCACAGATGAATGGATAAATAAAATGGAATGTTTGACAATAAAAAGGGATAAAGCATGGGGCCAGCCAGGTGGCGTAGCGATTAAGTGCACTTGCTCTGTTTCAGTGGCCTGGGGTTCACGGGTTCACATCCCGGGCGTGCACCAATGCACTGCTTGTCAAGCCATGCTGTGGCAGCGTCCCCTATAAAGTAGAGGAAGATGGGCAAGGATGTTAGCCCAGGGTCAATCTCCCTTAGCAAAAAAAAGAAGAGGATTGGCATCAGATGTTAGCTCAGGGCTAATCTTCCTCACAAAAAAAAAAAAAAAAGGATAAAATATGAATACATGCTACAACATGGAAGGACCTTGAATACATTATGCTAAGTAAAAGAAGCCACTCACAAAGGATCACATGCTGTGTAATTTTGTTGCTATGAAATGCACAGAATAGGCAAATCCATAGATACAGAAAGTAGATTAGTGACGCCCTAGGATTAGAGGGAGGTAGGATTGGGGGGAAATGGGAAATGAGAGCTAATGAGTAAGGGATTTCTTTTTGGAATGATGAAAATGTTCTAGAATTAGTGGTGATGGTTGCACAACTCTATGAATATACTAAAAACCATTGAACTGTATACTTTAGATAGGTGACTTGTATGGTATGTGAATTATATCTCAATAAAACTATTTTTAAAATAGCTAACTTATGCTTTGGGAGGAGTTGGATGACCAATACTGTACCTCTGTAGAATGTATAGCTAATTGCTGCCCAGCCAAGCCCATTGACTCATGGGCTGGGTTGCCAGTACCACATGGTTCTGTTTGTATGGTGCAGATTCTGCCTGTAGCAATGAATTTGAATATGTTAAAAGCTTTACCTAGGAGAATGATCACTGTGAGGCTCTCAAAACTAGCCTTTAGCATTCAGAGAGGCTTAGACCAATCCATTCTGTAAATCCATTTCAAGAAAAATTTTTTGAGGACCTACTAAGTGCCAAGCAGTGTCATAGCGTCTGGAGACACAGCGATGAAGGAGACTGAAAAGGACACTGCCCTTATGGAAGTGGCACCCAAGAGAGACAGCCAAAAACCAGTTAACACATACAGCTAAGTTAGATAATTTTAGAAAATGATGAAAGTGCTCCTATGGTAATAAGATAGTGTAGTGGGAGAGAGGGCCGGAGGAGCAGGGGAGAGCCTTCCAACGAGATTCCATTTGAATCTAGGCTTGAATGGGGGGAAGCAGCCAGCCATGGGAAACTCTAGGGAAAGCGTTTTCCGGCAGAGAGAACAAAGCCCCCGCAGCAGGGACAGGCTTGGTGTCGTAAAGGTGGAGAAACAAAGCTGGTGCTGTTTGAGGATGAGCAAGGGATGAGCACGGCAAGAGATGGAAAGAAAGAGGAAGGTGAGGGCCCGGTTCACATAGGCTCTAAGGCTGTTGTAGGGAACTTGGATTTTGTTTCAAGTCAGATGGGAAGCCACTGTAGAGGACGTGAGGACAGAGTGACGTGATCTGATTTACTTTTTGAAAAGATTGCTCTGAATGCCATGTGGAGAATGGATTGTGGGAGGGCAGGAGTGGAGCAGAGAGACCAGTTAGGAGACTATTGCAGTCGCCTATCCTGTTCTGGGTTTTTTTTTGTTTTTTTTTTTAGTAAGGAAGATCAGCCCTGTGCTAACATCTGCCAATCCTCCTCTTTTTTGGCTGAGGATGACTGGCCCTGGGCTAACATCCGTGCCTCATCTTCCTCCACTTTATATGGGACGCCGCCACAGCGTGGCTTGCCAAGCGGGGCATCGGTGCGCGCCTGGGATCCGAACCGGCGAACCCCGGGCCCCCGCAGCGGAGCACACGCACTTAACGCTTGCGCTGCCAGGCCGGCCCCCTCGCCTGTCCTGTTCTGTGTTGTCTTTCTCATCTCAAAAACAGGGTGAAGAGCCTTTATTTGTTGTTAAAACTGTCCAACTACTTACAAGCCTAATTTGTTTGAGCAAAAATGTAGAGGGGTGAGTTGAAATGCAGAGGACCTCTATGCTTAAATTCCTCTGGGCATGTGTGTAGGTTCTTAATCTGGACCAGAGTGAATGCTTTTGTGGGTGGAGGGCATTATTCATCAGGCTGCAATGTCCTACAGCATGACACCTGACACCACGGTGTAGTGTATGTCACTAATCTGCTCACAGGCATCAAATGGGTTGAATGATGATGAAAGATTTGAAGACTATAAGTTAAGGGAGGAGCTAGATGATAGATAGATAGATAGATAGATAGATAGATAGATAGATAGATAGATAGAGATATATATGTATTATATCCTTCATTTATAAATACCTTAACATATAAATTAAAATTAGATTTTTATTTTTATTTGAAATAAATTTAAAATTATAAAATTATAAATCAGTGTAATTTATTTATAATAAATATTATATGTCCTCCCTTAATTTATTTATATATTATATAGTATAGTAATTATATTTTATATTAGATATTGGTATATTATATATTACGTATATGTGTGTGTGCGTGTGTGTATATATATTCTTTGATCGCTGGTATATAGAAATGTATCCAGTTTGCAATTGCTGCAAATGGGTCCACCCAAATCAAAATCATTTAGTTCCATTCAAACCCTTTTGGACTAAGAGTTCTAACTTACGAATCAGCACAACTCCATCCAAGTAGGAATATCGTTTTCTATCATTCAACTCATCCAGGTCAGTTTCTATGGCTGCAATAAGTCCCAGAGCATGTCTAATGGGTCCATTAAAACAATATTTTTTTCCTTTCGCTTTAATAATAATACTTTGTTGATGCTGAAAAGCTCTATTATTTTCTTTTTTTGCTGCTTCCCTCTAACCATTCACAGACCAGCTCACTTCAGTATAAATGGACAGATTGTAGGGCATTTCATGTGATATATATTCATAATCACACTCTACATATTCAAGACAGAGAGAGCAAAAACACTTGGGACTGCTGTCCTTCTAGATTCTTCCTTTTCCAATAAGGCCTTCATCCAATAGCCAATCAGCTACTAAATCCTATTGATTTTTTTCTGCAATACCCTGGGGATCCTTCTTCCAGAGTCCTACTGTCATTGACTTAGCATCTTCATAACCTCTTACCTAGACAATTAAATAGCTTCTCATCTTGCAGTCTCTCCTGCTTCCCCAGTTAAAAACATTATGAGTCAGTCTTGACATCTTCCTCCTCACCCTCCTTGTCCAAACCGTCGACAAGTCCTACTAACTTTGCTGCCTAGGAATCTCTCAAGACTGTCCACACATCTTCATTGTCCCACTGACACCCTTCCTATCTACCTTCCTAGATTGGATAATTGCAAGAGCCTCCACGCTGGTCCCCGACTTCCATGCCTGTCCTTGTACAATCCGTTCTCCCTACTCCACTGCCTGAGTAAATTTTTAAAATCGAAAATCTGAGCATGCTGCCCCCCTGCTAGAACACTTCCCTTTGGGCTGAGAATAAGGACCGAATTCCTTAATATGACCTATGAGATGCTACATGATCTAGCCCCTGTCGCCCCCTCTAGCCTCATCTGGGCTCCAGCCTTACCAGTATTCTTTCAGCCCTCCACACACTTCCTCCTTTCATGAGACATTTGCACACACTGTCCTGCTGCCAGAAATGTTTTTCCCATCCCAGATTGCCAAATTAATGCAATGTACTCTTCAATTCCCAGCTTAACCATCATTTCCTAGGAAAGCCTTCACTGGCCCCTCAGACACAAAATCAGGCTGTTCCATGGTGTAGTCTGTTAGTTTCATGCATCTCTCTCCCACTGCACCTAGCACAGCTGTAATGTCACACTAATTGGTATCATACTTAACTGACATCTTCCACCCCCACAAAGGTGTAAGTTCCATGAGGACAGAGACTGTGTTAGCTATCCGTTGCTGAGTAACAAGTTATCCTAAATCGTAGCAGCCTAAAACAACACTTATTATCGTGGTGTGGCAGTGAATCAGGAATCTGTTTGTGGCTTAAGTGGATGCCTCTAGCTCAAGGTGCAATCAAAGTGTTGGCTGGGGCTGCAGCATCATTTGAGGGCTCAACTGGGGAAGGATCCAATTCCTCCTCACTCCAGTGGTTGTTAGCAGGACTCAGTTCCTCATGGGCTATTGGACTGAGGGACACAGTCCTTCTCTGGCTGTTGGCTGGAGACCTTGCTCAGTTCCTGCCAAGTGGATCTCTCCATAGGGCAGCTCACAACATGGCAGCTGGTTTCCCTCAAGGCAGGTGAGCATGCAAGAAAGAGCAACAGACGGTGAACAAAATGGAAGTCACAGTCTTTGTGTAACCTAAACTTTGAAATGACACCCCCTCACTTTTGTCATATTCTATTCATTAAAACTGAGTCACTGGGTTCAGCCCACACCCAAGGTGTGAATACCAGGAGGTGGGGATCACTGGAGCCATTTTAGAGGCTGCCTGCCACAGAGACCATGTCTGTTTTGACTCATCATTATTTCCCCAAATTATTTTACTATGTGGCTGACACATGGTAAATGTGCAAATAGTCAACAGTAAATCCCTAAGTGATTCTTCCTAAAATACCAAGTGAATCATGTCACATCTGTGTTCAAAAACTTTCAGTGGATTCCTGCTTCCCAAACCCTGGTATTTATTTAAGATCCTCCATAACCTGTTTATAAACTGCCTGTTTATTTTAGAAACTACTTGCCACTATCTAAAGATATCTACACAAGGTCACCTCCATGACTTTCCTCTTATATTCTTCTCCCATGCTGGCTCGCCTCTTCCTTATCTATTCACTGTGAATTTCATCTTCCAATTACTTCTGGAAAGTCCATTTCTTTTTTAAATTTCAACAAGTATAAAATTTTAGAAGCCAGAAATCTAGGACTTTTTTCAATCTTTTTTTTTTAATAGACGTGGTATGGGAGGAGAGGGATGAATCATAGAGGGTTTTTAGGGCAGTGAAAATACTGTGCATGATGAATATATGTCATTATACATTTGTCCAAACCCATAGAATGTACAACACCAAGGGTGAACCCTAATGTAAACTGTGGACTTTGGGTGATGATGATGTGTCAATGTAGATTCATCAATTGTAACAAATGTACCACTATGGTGCAGAGTGTTGATAGTGGGGGAGGCTATGCATTTGTGGGGGCAAGGGGTATATGGGAAATCTCTGTACTTTCCACTCAATTTTGCAGTGAACCTAAAACTGCTCTTAAAAAAATGAAGTCTTTAAAAAAATAAAAATTAAATCTATTTCCTAATTATCAAATTTGTCAACTTTTAATTTCAATCATTGAGCAGAGCACACGAGCTTAATGAGGCAGCCACCAGTTTCTACCTGTGTTTTACATGGATTTTCTCATTGAATCCTCATAATGTTATTAAGGTCACTATTATTATCCCCATTTTCAGGATTGGGAAACTGAGACTCAAGGGAAAGTGAAGTGGTCTGCACACGTTCACATGGCTTTAACAAGGTGGGGCTGAAATCCAGACAGACAGGCTAACCCCAGAGTTTAAATGCTTAGAAACAAGTGAGGCTGCTTTCTTTGGAGACCAAAAGAAACAGAATCAAATCTAAAGACATCACATTTTTAGTTTTATTTGCAGGGAAAGGAAGAGATATAAGTCAAGTAAGACACTAAGCTCTGTTTTTCTTCTCAACTCAGCTAAACAGGGCTCCTAGAATGCAAGTAAGTTATATCATGTTGCTTTGCAGGCAGATAGATCCGGTTTTATCCAGCACCGCCATTTAATAGCTGTGTGCTCTTGGGCAAGTTATTTAACCTCTCTGGGCTTTTCTCACCAGCCATACAAGGATAATAATATCATCGCCTTGGATGGCTGTGAGAATTAATTGAAATAATCCATTTAAAGTTCTTAACACAGGACCTCAATAAACGTTAAGAATAAAGTAATAATTTTTCAAACTGGGTTTTCATCGGCTCAATGTTCACAGTTGCCTGCCACAGAGCCTAACACTTGGGTGTTTAAAAAACATTAGGAATTTATTTCAATTTCCATTTTGCAAGTTATATTTAATGTAATTAAGCTCAATTAGAATATTTATATATATTTTTTTAAACACAGTGTGTTACTACTATTAATGAATTACTCATGAGAGGATGCCAGCTCATACCCAGAATTATGTAGTAAACAATATGTATCATTAAAAAATGAGAAACCAGTTGATTTCTTTTAGAAGAAAGAAAGAAAGACAGAGAGAGAAAGGGAGGGAGGGAAGGAGGAAGGAAAGAAAGAAGGGCGGGCAGGCCACCGGGTTTTCCCACAGAAAGACAAAAAAACCTCACAAATTGGTATAATCAGAAATGTCTAAAGCACCACGGGCAATAGCATGGAACATAATTTTGGTATAATTTTGGTTCTAATGTTACAATAATATGGTTTTCAAAAAAATTCTTTCCTTTTAATCAAATAGTTTTGGGAACAATATACCATTTGGCACAGAGAACTGTGAAAAGTATTTTATTAGAGAAGACTAATTAGGAAATGTAGTATTTCTTTTAGCATTTAAAGATATGACAGATTTTTTTTTAGTACAAAAATAGAAAACTTTCAGTTCTCTTTTGAGTTAGCAATCCATATTGTTTTTAAATAATCACAATTCAGCGACACACAGATATTCAGGCAGAGAACTGACTTGGAATGAATGTGAAGGGGAAATTCGAGTGTCTAAATTCTGGCCTGATAAACCAGCTTCCTTGCAAACCTTGTAAAGAATAAGAGGCTCCGCAACCACTGCTGACACGACGGCCTCCTCACCCACAGGCCACCTGCTTCCAGCTGTGAGGACCACCGGCCACACTCTCCTCTCTCCCCCGACCCCGCACGTCCCAGCCATCTTTAGTAGTGGGGAGAACCACGTGCAGACACCATCTAGCTCAATTTGGGGGATTCTAATCACATTCATTATTATTGGGAGCTGGATTCTGACCTGATCAGTAGATGATCTAGATCAAAATGCCTCCCGAATTAGCACTGGGACATTTAACATAACAACTCAATGTTTTCAGAAAAATATATGCACAGCTGGGCAAGGTCCCCAGAGATTCAACTTTTTTGTGTTTAAAATAGATGGGGAATTTATACAAATAGGCAAAATTCTAGACGCATTACTCCTAATACGGCTTACTAATTACTAAGTAACACTAGATATTTCAAGAATTGACCGCATTTACAAAATGCTTTCCTTATCTGTTAAATGGAGCTAAAACTAGGACGGATCACACTGGGTCATTGTGAGGGTGAAATGAATTAATACCTGCCTAGTAATTATTATTTTCAAGTGTTCAGTCCTCTAGGGGTCTCTCTTGGGTGGCACACTGTCTAGTAAGGACCAGCTACATAATTTACAGGGACCAGTGCAAAATGAAAATGCAAGGCCCCTTGTTCAAAAATTACTGGGTTAAGAATTTCAAGATGGGCCGGCCCCGCGGCTTAGCGGTTAAGTGTGCTCGCTCTGCTACTGGCGGCCTGGGTTTGGATCCCGGGCGCGCACCGACGCACCGCTTCTCCAGCCATGCTGAGGCGGCGTCCCACATACAGCAACTAGAAGGATGTGCAACTATGATATACAACTATCTACTGGGGCTTTGGGGGGAAAAAAAAAAAGGAGGAGGAGTGGCAATAGATGTTAGCTCAGAGTCGGTCTTCCTCAGCAAAAACAGGAGGATTAGCACGAATGTTAGCTCAGGGCTGATCTTCCTTACAAAAAAAAAAAAAAGAATTTCAAGATGGCGACAGCAGAGCATTAAGCCAAGTGTGGGGCCCTTCTGAGCTGGGGGCCCTGTGTGTCTGCCCAGGACACACACCCATGAAGCTGACTGTGTGTCTAATAACTCCATGTATCAGAAATGAGAACACTGAGGCCAAGATGCTCACTCAAATGGTTTAAGACACTAATCAATGCCTCAGCTAAGTCTCGTGCACAAGTCACATAATTCTATGAGCCCATGGGGATAAAATTTGGGGATTATACTACAAGATCAAGTGTCCTTAGCTTGGGAGGCTAGGAGATTCATAAATAAGCTTATGGGGAATGCCTAGGAAACCCCTGAAATTGTGCACCAAATCTTGTGGTTCTGTGCCCTTTTCTGGGGAAACGGTCCATAGAGAATCCATGACTACAAAACTGGGGGGGTGGAACCACTCTACCAGGCTGTCCATCCCTGAGATCTTTGTATTCCCCAACGCTTAGCGTGGTGTCTGGCATCCAACAGACAATCAGTAAACGCCGACTGGGAACGTAAGCAGAAGGAGGGGGAGCAAATAGCGTTACTATGAAGGCTGCTCATGTTCAAATCCCAACGCCACTGCCACTAGCTGTGCGACCTTACATGAGTCACTTTACATGGTTAAGCCTCTATTTCTTCATCTGTATTAGGAGAATAATAACTAGTGCCTCCTACACTAAGATGCTCTGGGGATTAAATGAACCCATCACTGAGCACAGCGTTAGCTATGCGGTGAGTCTCAATCCACGTTGGTCCTCATTTACCTACTCTCAGCCCCTCACATATTTCTTCTGTTTAATTTGTTATAACTTCAAGCCAATCTAGAAAAGAAAAATAAAACTTCACAGCTCTTAAGTTATATGGTATGGCCTTTATCACATCGGTTTACAAAGAAAAAATGACTTTTTTTCAAATTAACTTTTTTTCTTAATTCTTCTAGAAGGGTAGAAATTACCTATTGGCTGTAATTATCTAGTAGGACAACTATAGATTTTCTACTTTATATCTTTCGGCATTGTCTGCATTTTATTTTTAAGTAAGCAAATATTACTTTTGCAAATAAAGCCAAATAAAGATATATTTTTTCTAGGTCCGGGGATCTCACAGTGTGGATCCCAGACCAGCAGCAGTGTCACATTGCCTGGGAACTTGATAGAAATGCAAATGTTCAGGCCCCACCCTAGACGTACTGAATCTGAAACTCTGGGGGTAGGGGCCAGCACCCTGGACTTGAACAAGCCTCCAGGGGATTCTGATATGTACTCAAGTTTGAAAACCGCTGTTCTGTGTCCTGGAGGACACTGATGTGGAATCCCCAGCCCACCCCAAAATGTGTTCCTAGTGATGCCAGAAATTCCATTAGTATCCTCTGTTGTTAACATCAGTCACCTTTAATGCAAGTATTCCAGAAAGAAGTTCATCCAGAGTCTCAAACTCAAGTGTCAAAAGAATTGGGGAAGATCCCGAAGGGTAAGGGATTCTAGCACAGTTCATGCCCATCAAAGTACCATTATCATTACTTAGCTATTATTGTCATGTGGGAAAATGTAGACCCAGAGTTGCCTAACTTTCCTATTTTTCAAGGGAATATCTGAATGTGTATGTGAATGCTCCTTGTTCCAAAAATGTTTAAATATTCAATGAACCAAACACAACATGTCTGCAAATGCAATTTCGCCTCCTGGGTCACCAGTTTGCAGCCTTAAATTCTAAGATGGGAATGTTGACATCCTTCTTACTCTACCCAATCCATTCTCCAAAACTGGCAGATAACAATAATAGCATAGATAGTGGTGGTCCTTTCTTGGCGGTATTGTACCATCATTTTCTCAGTTCATCCTTTTGTGATTTTAAGCAGATACCACTATGATTCCATTTTACAGATGTGAAAACTAAGGCTTCCAAACCCCAACCAGCTTGCTCAAGGTCACAAAGCTTGTAAATGGGGACAGTCAGGATTCCATCTCAGGGCTGGAGAATCTAAAGTTCACGCTCTTAACAGCTACACTGGCTGATAGTATCATTAGTCAGCGGTCCTGATGCTGTTGAACTTTCAAGGCTTCTTTCACAGTCAGCCCTACACCGACTGAACAGCCCTTTGTAGGCCTTATATCTGCCCCTCTCAGCACAGCACCTATTCATATCATCTGATATTCCAATTGCTTCAAGTCTGATCAACTGCTTCCGCAGAGATATGTGCACTGTGCAGAAAGGGCTTGGTGCCACTTCTGTTCTCAAATGACACTGAAACGCACCAGCAAGCAGATAAGTAAACGTTTAGGAAACTTGTTCTTGGGCTGGTTACAACCAACAGCCACAAATGTTGACGTTTCTAGAGGGAGGGATATGGAGAGCTTTTCCTGTTCCACTTTATGCTTTTGGTTGTAGGACTTTCCCAGTTTTCTACTCTGAATTTATAGTAATTTATGATCAAAAGAAGAAGGCAAAGAGTAATGGCTAAAATTAGATTTGGTGGTATATTTGCAGATTTGGAGTATTTTCATTATTGTAATGCTCTTTTCCCTTTCTCAATGCCCCAAAAACGTAAATTGTAAAACATGAGTTGAAACTGTAAAACTTCCAGAACTTGCAGAACTTACCCCTCCAGAAGGAAAATAGCAGAGGAATTAGGAATCTGGGCTGTACTTCACCCAGAAGGGCTGGCTGTTATTACTATTGCTATTGAGTGTCTATTTTTGGACAAATTTCCCTTTTCTTCTTACACATGAAAACCAACAGCTACTCACTATTACCAAGCTAGCTTTACACCTCCAAACCCAAGTTTATTATGCTTTTCATAAAATATTTTTCCAGAAGGAAAGATCATAACCTCTGTCTAACTGTAAAGCTGTTTGTCTTGGTAAGAATTAAATCCAACTTCCAAACACTGTGTTTTCTAAAGCATATGAACATTTTGCAGGTACATGGATTTACAGGCAAGCTATTCTATTTTAAATTATTACCAAACACACAAAAGCCACCTCATCAAAATAGAAGCTATAGAAATAATTTTAAGCATAATCGTGACCACAGGCTAGACAACTTCTGATACTTGCCTTGAGCCAGGTGCCTGCTGAATGCTCTATGTACACTATCTCCTGTAATCCTTGCAACAACTAAATAAAATGATTTATTATTAAACCTATTTTGTAGCTGAGGGAATGGAGGTGCAAAGCCAGTGCTTAATTAATTTGCCCAAGATCTTAAACAGTACAGCAGATCAGCCCAACAGGGCAGTTCACTTTTCCTTCCAAAATTATTCTCTTGCATGAAATCACAGTAGCTTCGAGTCATAGACAATTTCTGGAAATGTGGAGACAAGCAAAAGTTAACTCTCTTCTCACATTCCTAAAATTTTTTTGCCCCTTTTTGAGTGTGTAATTTTTGTTTAAAAATCACATTCTCTTACATAAAAACAGAATAATGATCAAAATCATGAAATTAACATCAACACAGTAGCATTATTTAATCTACAAACCTTATTCAAATTTTGCCTATTATCCAGTTAATGTCCTTTATGGGAAAAAGTTTAAAATCTGATCCAGGATCCTATTCACATGTTGCACCCAATTTTTTTAAAGCATAATCTATTATCTGTATTGCCGCTTTTGACACATTAAACAAGAAAGCTGTCCTCGGCATTGTGAGTCTCATGTCTTTTCTTTCCTTCCTCAGGAGATGCTGTATTTGTCCAGCTACCTCATATAGTCACCTGGACCTTTAGTGATAGCTGATTTATGGAGAAAAATTCCACACACATTCCCTAAATAATCTGCGCCTCGCGTTCAGTATTCCATCATTTTCAAGTCAGAACGGCGCTATTTATTTCTTTTTAATCGTCCTCGATCTATTTTTCTGTGTTCTGCATTATCACCTGCTAAATATATTCCAATGTGCTATTTGTTTTAGTTTGCAGTGCCAAGACCTTGCTTCATCTCTTTGCTCCCACCTCGGGAATTTCCCAAATAAATCATGAAACGGAGGACAATTGAAGTTAAGAGCCAGTCCCTAGAATCTAGAAAGAAGTGGCTTAGGTAAACATTTGCTTCTATAGCCCCTGTTTTCCCTTCCTCTCCTAATCCCATAATTTCTCCTTATAGGAAACACACAGCACTTAATAAAAGCACCTCCTGAAGCCCTGATTTATTTTTGTCTCTCTGGGGTTAGCTATCAGATGTTCTCTGCATTGCTCTGTCCCTGGCCGGCTAGTGCTAGCTCCTCTCGTCCTTCCTTCACTTCTTTACAAACCACCCTCCTTCCTTTCCTTTGGGAAACCTTCAGTCAAAAAGCGCCCTTAAGTTTGTGGTCGGGGAGGTCTCCCCCGGCTCCTTCCCCTCCAGAGACTGAAAGCGGATGAAGAGCGGCAGCACAGAGACTGGTTTGAGACCACAACTCCACTCTGCCTAAGACTCAAAATCAGCCCCCCAAGATTACTAAGGATCCTATACATGGGCTGCTCGTATGGAAGCACGGCTGGTGTTTAAGAACTTCAAGGTAAACAATTCTTTGAAAACCAGTCTTTAAATTGGCCTTCAGGGAGCAAGTTAGAGTGACTGTACATTTTTGAGCTTGGCATATAATTTTTTTTTCCTTTCAAAATGAATATTTGAATTGCCCCCTCTGCCATTGTATTGTAAGCACTATAATTAGCACTATTTAAACAATGTAGCCATAACTAAACCAGATTATCTATCTAGACTTAATCTAGTGAGAACAAAGAAATCCATTCAGTTTGCCCTGAAATCCGATTTAATACATAAACATGAATGGGGAAAGTCAATGTTCTGAGTAACTCGAACGCAATCATATGATTTTTAAGGTATAATATGCCAGAGAAAGGCGAAAGTCTAAAAAAAAAAAAGCCATAAATTTGCACTTGCCACTACTATTTCTCACTTAGGGGCCTTCCTGATTCGGGAGGAAGCCATTGGAGCTGCTACCGTGAAAGGTATTTAGCGGAAATTGCTTTGTGTATCACAGCTGTTTGTGTATTCCGACACCCTCCCAGAAGCAATGCCCTCTAAACTGGTTTCTTTAATCCAGATATAAATATAAACCAGCGTTCAATAAAAATACAGCCTGGCATTCAAAATGCCAAACTTCTAATAACAGATAATGTTAGAAGCAAAATCGGAGTGCATGATTAGAACTTAGTGCTCCTAGCTCTTAAAGATATCAGCAACAAGACTTAAACAAAGCTAGTCTGTTAAAAAGACACATACTTCTCTCTCCCACCTTTTATATTATTTTGCTTTGATAAGGCCACGTGTGTATTTGTTTCTTTCTTTTTTAACATTGCGATCCAAGTTTTAGATTTATTATTATTTTTTTCATATCCAATATGTTCAAGCTTTCTATGCAACCTTTGCTTTCTGTTTAATGCTATTAATTATATTCTTGTTCAGTCTGCTATAAGCTGCCCCTATCGGCAGAGATTCAAGGGAGATTTGAAAGAGCAAGCATATTTATCAAAGGAGGAAAAAAATGAAGAAAATAAAGACAGCACTAGACCATATTGGACACATAAACTGTTCTTTCTGAAAAGATAAATGATTTGGTAATGAATAGCTCCTTTAGGCCATAAAAAATCCATTTATTTTCTTTTGAATTTGAATAGAAGAGATTTGCATTTTTCCTGAGCAGTTACACTTAAATTAAAATGCAGAGCATGAGGCTAGCATACAATCAAACTAAATAATAACTGGGGATACTGTATTATTCATAAAAACAAAATTAATAGTTTGGAGGAAGGAAGCATTGTGGTAGAAAAAAATGTACATTGACACCAAACACCTAGTGTCAGAGGAGAAAATAAAGCTAATTTAGACGACCTGGAATTGGTAATAGAAGTTTGGCATTTATTCTTAACGTTATTCAGGGAGGAGGGGGGAAATGGCAATGTGTTTATCTTCTATGTAATCTGCAACATCTAAAATGTCTGCTTTTCTGAGAGCAAAATGTTAAGAATGTTTCTCTGTATTTTGATGTCTAATTATATAATAGAAAGAGGCTCAACAGTTTTTTTTTCTTCAAGCAGAGTAGAATCGAGATTTTTTTTTTCCCCAAAAAAATATATTTTAAGTAGATGTCTTCCTGGCGTTAGTCTGACAGCCAGGATTGGCCGAGAACAGGAAGGTTGAGCAATAACCCTCCGTAATCTTTGTGTCTCTTCCTTTCTCCCAGGCTCCCCTCCCCCACCCCACGTGCACGGGAGAAAGTATTCCAATGTCTTTGCCGTCAACCTGCAGTAGAGAGTTTGCTGAGAGATGAGTCTCTCTAGAGAGTTGTCCCTGCTAGTCTGGTGAAGACAAAGAACAAAATACAGGCTATCAAGGAAGGTTCGGGAATAGCAAGGTCTTAAAATCAGGAAGAAACAGAGCAAGTAAATTTCTTTGAATTAGGGGAAGAATCTAAGATCTCCAAAGTACACCTCCGAAACGTAAAAAAAAAAAAAAAGGTGGCAAAATCAAGATGCCACCAGGGGCCACTCAGGTAGAGAGGTGAGCCAGGCCGCCAGGTGGGGCTGTGGCGGTCTGAGGCTGGGGGGTGGATGTTCCACATCCCCGCCCTCCATTGCCATGTGGCTGAGAGTTCAGGCTTGGTGTGGCCAGAGCTCACATTTTGTCAAGAATAGCCAGAAATCCAGATTTTTATGTAAAAGCTTACTTTAGAAATGTTAGAGGGGAAAAAAGATGTTGGCAACTATTTCAAGATGTTTAAATATCACTTGAGCCAAAACAACACGTGACTGGGCTAAGGCAGCCTTTGTGCACTAGTTTGCTGTCTTTACTTATGGAGAACCTGCAAGTCCAGAAAAGGATTGTTCAGAGAGTGTACTTACACCCAACAGTTACCTGTTAATAGTTCCTGAATAGCTCTGGCTGATTAGATAGGCTCTGACTCATAGGATGGACACTTTACTTTTTAACTTTGTCATATGTCATTTATTCATTTGACTATTTTTTAATTGAATATCTACTATGTGCAGGAACTAGGCATTGTTTAGAGTGCTCTTGTCCAGAGGAAAATCCAGTATTAGAAACCCATTCTTTTGGACATATGCAGTCAATAATTCCAAGAAAATTACATAAAGAGGTTTGGAAGCAATATTCTCTCCTAAATTAGGTTGTTTATTGTACATTAAGTAATTTAATCTTTGATTTTATAGATTCATATCAACTTAAAAAGACTCATTAAGAATTTCCCAAGAGGGGCCGGCCCCGTGGCTTAGCGGTTAAGTGCGTGCGCTCCGCTGCCGGCGGCCCGGGTTCGGATCCCGGGTGCGCACCGAGGCACCACACCTCCAGCCATGCTGAGGCCGCGTCCCACATACAGCAACTAGAAGGATGTGCAGCTATGACAGACAACTATGTACTGGGGCTTTGGGGGAAAAATAAATAAATAAAATCTTTAAAAAAAAAAAAAAAAAAAAAAGAATTTCCCAAGTGTTGGAAAAGATGAAACTTTTTCTCACTTGTGTTTGTATTACACTGTTGAGCCCAAATTTTATCTCTGTGCTGCTTAAAACACTAGTTAATTCCCCAAAAGGGACATTCATGTTTATTTTCTGGCATTATGTGGACAAAATGGAAAATTAATCGGTTTTGGCATTGTAAGCATTTTTCTCCCTCGGAAGTGATCCACTTCACAACAGAACTATCTTTTTTCCTAGGGAATAGTAATACATTAAAGTGGAGATCAAGAGTGGTCTCATAAATGGTTTAAAAATTGCAGGTATCAAAAGAAGCAATTTCTTGCACGTTTGGAATGAAGGTCATTCGGTATAACCTTTCTGGAAGGCAATTTGGCAATATGGAACCAAATAGAAGATGTAGGTACCCTTTGATGCCGATATCTTACCTGTAGAGATTTACCTTAAGGAGAACATCTCTCAAGTGTGAAAAGCTAGGTACACAAGAGTGTTTGCACAAGGCCCAATTTGGAATAATTATAAATTACAAACAATAGGAATATCCTTCAAAAGCAGACAAAGGGTTACATAAACTATGGCACAGCCGCACAGTGGAATATTTTCAGCCATTAACAAAGACACTCTCCACCTATGTTTATTACTGCAGACAAAGGTCTAGGACACCCAGGACAGAATTTATATAAAATTACTGTGTGTGTTGAGAAGTCTAGAGTGAGGTTCATCAAGATGTTGTGTCCTGGGGCCGGCCCCGTGGCTTAGCGGTTAAGTGCGCACGCTCCGCTACTGGTGGCCTGGGTTCGGATCCCAGGGGCGCACCGACGCACCGCTTCTCTGGCCATGCTGAGGCCGAGTCCCACATACAGCAACTAGAAGGATGTGCAGCTATGACATACACCTATCTACTGGGGCTTTGGGGGAAAAATAAATAAATAAAATTATTTTTAAAAAAAAGATGTGTCCTTTTCTTTGTAGTAGAATCTTAAAGATTTACTCTCTTTGTATTTTTATTTAAAGCTGAACATGAGTGGTTTAAACAACAAACATCTCTTTTGCAAAGAATTAGGGATGTATTAAGCAGAGAAACAACTTGAGTGCCGAGTGGGAATGAGAAAAAAACAAAGAAGCATAAATAAGGAAGCTGAATAAATAACTTTCTCAAATAACAGTGTTGATCCAAAATTGAGTAATAACCCTTGTTGCGATTTCCTGAGGTCAGAACAGCTCTCACTTAATATACACAGACACCACATGTACCATGGAGCTCTGCCCTCTGCACCTCAGCCTGGTGCCACACAGCGTCACCCAGAATGGATGAAGAGCCATTGTCACACTGTACAAGCAATAAACAGCACCTTTTTTTTCCTTCCTAGCTCTAGCCACTGTTCACCAGGTCTTCCGCCATTTGTGATTCAGCTTTTGAAGCCACATCTGCACACAACCACAAGAATCGGTTGAAAAATGAAGGAGCTGGTCATTCACCTGCCTGCCTCCTGGAAGCTAACCAACGGCTCACACGAAGTTACATTCTGATTCTGAGGAGCACACCCAATGTTTGCTTGGGTTTCCTGTAGACAGAGCAATATGCTAGAGTTTTCCAGACTACGTCCCACAGTGTTAATAAGTGATAGAATACACTACAACAACAACAAAAATTTCTGTGGTCAGACCAGCCCAGGAAATGCTGGGTTAGAGAAAATCTACTGTTTTATTTTCCTACAGAACTTCTTAGTGCCTTTAATATATAAATATGTGCTGTAGATTTTCAAAGGGAGGAGACTGTATTTCCTGAATTTATTGACCATGGATGGAACTAGTCCCTCCCCAAAGAACAACTAAGTTCTTCAAAAGGATAATACTATGTGAGTCATTCTTGCTTTTAAAAAAAATCCTGGGGCTGGCCCTGTGGCGCAGCGGTTAAGTGCGCACACTCCGCTGCTGGGGCCCGGGTCCTGAGCCCAGGCACACACCGACGCACCGCTTCTCCGGCCATGCTGAGGCCTCCTCCCATATAAAGTGGAGAAAGATGGGCATGGATGTTAGCCCAGGGTCAGTCTTCCTCAGCAAAAAGAGGAGAATTGGCATGGATGTTAGCTCAGGGCTAATCTTTTATTTTTTTTTTGTGAGGAAGATCGGCCCCGGCTAACATCCGTGCCCATCTTCCTCTACTTTATATGGGACGCCGCCACAGCATGGCTTGACAAGCGGTGCGTCGGTGCGCGCCCGGGATCCGAACCAGCGAACCCCAGACAGCCGCAGCGGAGCGCATGCACTTAACTGCTTGCGCCACTGGGCCGGCCTAGGGCTAATCTTCACAAAAAAAAAAAAAAAAAAATCCTTATTTTTTATATTCCACTACTATTTCCTATTCCTGTTTCTTCATCCACCACCCCCTAGACCAGGGATGTGCAAAGATTTTTGCATAAGGTAAAATTCAGAAAAAATGAAAATGTTTGTAAAGGTGTATATATATAGAGAGAGAGAGAGAGAGATATGTCATTCAAAGTGACATAGCTTTATTTCCTTGGGTGGGATATATTTTTGGTGGGATATATTTTTATGACTTGATTTACCTACCTTGATGGATTCATAGGGGTGATGATTAGGAGTGAGAAAATGCCTGACATGTAATATGTACCAATAAATATTAGCCAAATATAACTATTCTTATAATAGCAATAACTCAGTGAACCAGGTCCTGGTGGCTCACTCAATTTACAGATGACAAAATGGAGGCCCAGAACAGTTAAGAAAGTGCACGACGTCACACAGTAGTAAACAGTGGGTCAAGGATTAAAACCCAGATCATGTGACCCAAGGGTTCAAACTTTTAACCAGAAAAACTTTTAACAAACATAGCCCTGGGCCAGGCAGAAAGCAAAAGCTCCCTTGGTAGCTATTATTATGCTTATGTTGTGCTGAATGTTTTATTGAAGGGAGTGGTTCTCTGGGCTAGATTGGACTTCAGTCCCACAGATGAAGGACACTGAAGAACCAGTTCCCAGTAGAGCACAGGTTTATAACAACCTGCGATAGTGAAATAAGCCTTGTAAACAAGCACAGGGTCTTCTCCAGCATAAAGTAAGCCATTCCCTCGGGACATCCCAGAGCAGCCATGAATTCATTCATTGACTCATTCATTCATTTGATTCTCTCATCGACAACTGTATCTTGAGTCCCTGTTAGAAGCTAGGTGTTATGTCTAACATTGTGAATACTATGTTCAGCCCACAAAGCCAAGTTTCCACGATCCTTACTCAAACACAGTGACTGTCACCAAAACATTGTGAATTAAAAGAGGCTGGAATTTAAGATTAAGTAGGCATTTGTCTGATTTTCAACATAAACTTGAAAATAATTTTAATGTATCCGTTTTGGATCTGAAAATGATTGATTCTATCCAGCCACAAAAGAAGCAAGTGCTTCATAGGCTTAACAACGGATAATGTGTGAGCAGCACAATGGAATTTAAAATAATGTCCTTACACAGGGTTCGTGTAGCTCCCTTAAGTCTTGGAGGGAGGTTAGATGTGAAAACAAGGCTCAGGAGGGCTAAGTGACTTGCACGAGATCACTCAGTGAACCTGACCCAGGTATCGGTGTGACATTATTGTTACCGTTATTGCTGTTTACCAGTCCCCCAATACCTCAAGTTAGCTGGGACATCTCTCTTCCTTACAAATTTGAAGGAAATACGCATTCCCAAAACTGTGGAGTGTGTATGCAGAAGTGTATAGACATGAAAATGGTCTAAGATCGCCACTGTAATGCTAAATTTGAAATGTCAGTCAAGTCCTGCTGTCTTGAGAATACCAAGTCTATATACTTTTGGTTGCACTAAATATCTTTTTAAAAAAAAGATATGGAGTTTGAAAATAATTTTAAGATTCGTTAAAAAAAATGAGTGATAACAGTTTTCTTACAGTAGAGTTTAACCAACCAAGATTGCCAATAACAATAAGAGCAGTAATAATAGTAATAGCTAACATGTAATGAGGGCCTACTGTGTGCTGAGCATTTCATACATACTGTACATACGATCCTCACATGGCTTTCTGAGGTGTGTACTATTATTTTTTTTTATAATTTTATATATTTATTTATTTTTCCCCCAAAGCCCCAGTAGATAGTTGTATGTCATAGTTGCACGTCCTTCTAGTTGCTGTATGTGGGACGCGGCCTCAGCATGGCCGGAGAAGCAGTAAGTTGGTATGCGCCCGGGATCTGAACCCGGGCCGCCAGCAGCGGAGTGCGTGCACTTAACCGCTAAGCCACGGGGCTGGCCCTGAGGTGGGTACTATTGTCAGCCTCACTTCACAAATGGAGAGATTTAAAACATTTGCTTAAGGTCATGCAGTCTGTAAGGAAGCCATAATTAGCCCTGGAGATACAAAACCCAGTAAGAAGTGATCCCTGCCTTGGGGAGCTCAGAGTGCAGAGTGGCTCCAAAGTGGGGACTGATACCAGGTGATCCACTGGGTGGCAAAAAAAAAAAAAAAAATACTAAAACTTCCATTTCTGTTTGTTTCTTTTATTAAAAAAAAATAAGAAAGAACTTCAGCTCTACTATTATTTAATATACAGTTGACCCTGACTCCCCGCTCTGTCTGTAGGTCATTTAGTCACTTGTCATGCAGTGCATTCTAGGTATCCTAATGGAAAAGTGGAGATCTACAACATGGGGGATTGACAGCAGGGTGGCCAGAAAAAATACAGGATGGCCAGTTAAATTTGACTTGTGGATAAATAACGAATAATATTTTAGTAAAAGTATGGCTCAAATATTGCATGCTAATATTGCTTTGCCAAATCTGGCAACCCCAGAGTCCCATCTTCTCTCCTGTGTTTACATTCAATGGTTTATGTCTGCCAGACTGATTATATTACTTAGTTTTGCCTAAACCAGTCTTCCCCAATGGTGATACTTTATTTCCGTTATTTTCAAGCCTGGTGATGTGGCACAGGGCACTTTGTATATTTCATTCCTGTTGCCCCTTGAGACCTTACACCATCAGGTGAAGAAGTTTGGGCTGCCCTACTGGAGTATGAGTGACCCCATGGAACAAGACAAGCCATCCCAGCTGAGGACTCCCAAACTGTCCAGTTGGACAGCCAGCAGACATTTGAGGGAGGCCACCCTACGTCATCCAGCAGCTGGTCAGCTGATCACAAACGCACGGGAGAGCCTAGCAGTGATCAGCCTTTCTGGCTTAATCTAGAAGAAAATGACCTAGGGCCGGCCCAGTGGTGCAGTGGTTAAGTTTGAAAGCTTCCCTTCGGTGGCCCAGAGTTCGAAGGTTCGGATCCTGGGAGCAGACCTACGCATGGCTTATCAAGCCACGCTGTGGCGGCGTCCCACATTTCAAGTAGAGGAAGATGGGCACGGATGTTAGCCTAGGGCCAGTCTTCCTCAGCAAAAAGAGGAGGATTGGCAGCAAGTGATAGCTCAGGGCTAATCTTCCTCACCAAAAAAAAAAAAAAGAGAGAAACAAGAAAATGACCTAGAAAAAAATGGTTGGGGGAAGCTGTGCATGTGTGGGAGCAGAGGGTATATGGAAAATCTCTGTACCCTCCTCTCAATTTTTCTGTGAACCTAAAACTTCTCTAAAAAAAATAAGGTCTTAAAATAATTTTTTTAACAATTGGCTGCTTTAAGCCACTACATTTGGGGGTGGTTTGTTACACAGAAAAAGCTGACTGATACACTGAGTAAAGATATTTAGCTGGCCAGACCTTGCATTGGTCTTAACTTTTTTTTGGGGGGGGGGGGGAGGGCAGGGCCTAGGTCTGCTCTCAGAGGCCTTGTACTCTAAAGAAGGAAAAAACATTACCTAATTGCTTCAATTTTTTCTGTTTTCCACTCCCAGAATTCCTTGATGCTCACCTCTCTTCCACAGGTATATATATTCCCTTGTTGTTTCTTCTGTGACAAAAAACCTAGTGTATTTTACACAGATGGTTAATTACAGGGGCAATATGTACACAAGCAAAACTGTGGTTGGAAACTTTTAATTGGGCATACAAGTGGCCACCTAATGTTCAAATTAAATGGTTAGCCGTCCAACCACCACATTGTAAATGCAGGGGAAATTTCTCCCACAAGGTTTTATGATCTCAAATGGTGCCTAAAGTTCAGTCTGTACAACAGTAGCCGAGATGGACACTATTCCTTCACTCATTTATTCACGCATCATCATAGTTCTTGGTCGCCTAGCTGGTCCCTGGCAATATGGAACTTGTGCTCTACACACCAAATGCCTTGACTTTTTATATTTCCTTGGCTAGGGTCAAGTCAAGAAAGTTCTATTAAGCACCCACCCTTGGAAGAGTGCCAGAGGAATCGAGAGCAAAAGAAGTATTTTAAAACTTTGTTTCGGAAATTGTTCATGACACCAAATAATGCATTTTCCTGATTTTTTTTTTCATGGAATTGCCTGATTATTTGAGTGAATAAAGAATATACTGTGGTGGGGCCGGCCCGTGGCTTAGCAGTTAAGTGCGCACTCCGCTACTGGCGGCCCGGGGTTCAGATCCCGGGCGCGCACCGAGGCACCACTTCTCCGGCCACGCTGAGGCCGTGTCCCACATACAGCAACCAGAAGGATGTGCAGCTATGACATACAACTATCCACTGGGGCTTTGGGGGAAAAATAAATAAATAAAATTAAAAAAAAAAAAAAAAGAATATACTGTGTTGAGCATTGGAGAGGCATCCATCACATGATGTAATACCTGGATGCCTGAGGCTTTATAAACCTCACATTCAGTGCAACTGAAGAACTGTAACCACCCCCCACATAACTGAGGTCCCTTGAATGCTGATAACTCAAAAGAAAGTAATCCTTTTTTTACTGAGGCATAATTGACATACAACATTATATTAGTTTCAGGTGTACAAATAATGATTCAATATTTGTATATATTGCAAAATGATCACCACAATAAGTCTAGTTAACATGGTCACCATACATACTTACAACATTTTTTTTCTTGTGATGAGAACTTTTAAGATCTTCTCTCTTTGCAACTTTCAAAAATGCAATGCAGTATTGTTAACTATAGTCACCATGCTGTCCATTACATCCCAGGACTTATTTAGTGATCTTTGGTTTGAATTATCTGGATGACCGTCTCAATTTCCCCCCATCATCACGACTGGAAGTGGGGAAATGGTGTACAGATTGCTTTGTTCATTCAACAAATAATTTTTTTTTTCTTTGTGAGGAAGACCAGCCCTGAGCTAACATCCAATGCCAATCCTCCTCTTTTTTGCTGAGGAAGACTGGCCCTGGGCTAACATCCGTGCCCATCTTCCTCCACTTTATATGGGACACTGCCACAGCATGGCTTGCCAAGTGGTGCGTTGGTGCACGCCCGGGATCCAAACCAGCGAACCCCGGGCCGCCACAGCAGAGCACGCGCACTTAACCGCTTGTGCCACCGGGCCAGCCCCTCCACAAATAACTTATTTTATTTATTTTTTTATTTTTATTTTTTTGTGGTGAGGAAGATCGGCCCTGAGCTAACATCTGCCAATCCTCCTCTTTTTTTGCTGAGGAAGACTGGCCCTGGGCTAATATCCATGCCCATCTTCCTCTACTTTATATGGGACGCTGCCACAGCATGGCTTGCCAAGCGGTGCATCGGTGCGTGCCCGGGATCCGAACCAGTGAACCTCGGGCCGCCGCAGCGGAGGGCCGGCCCCCAACAAATAATTTTTGAGCTACCTCTATGTCTCAGGCGTTGTTCTGAATGCTGGGGATATAGCAGTGAAGAAAACAAGACAAAAACCTGCCCTTGCGGAGCAAACATTTTCAGCTGAAGAGACAGATTAATTAACCCAGTAAATAAGAAAAACACGTATCGTTTGAGATGGTAATAAATGCCCTATAGGAACATCCATATGTTCCATCTGTGATGTTTGCAGAAGTCATTTACTGTGTGACTGTGTTATACTCCCAGTATAACCCTAATCACCTCTCTTTATAGTGAAGCAAATACTGACCACATTCTGTCTTTGTTCAGTTCAGATTGACAGATAATATGTTGAGCTCCAATGAGCACTAGGAGGAGAGAGGGACAAATGTAAAGAACACATTTCCTGCTGCCTGGGGCCTGCCCAGTGGCATAGTGGTTAAGTTCGGACGCTTCACTTCCGTGCGTGGCCCAGAGTTCGCAGGTTCAGATCCTGGGCGCAGACCGATGCACTGCTTATCAAGCCATGCTGTGGCAGGGATCCCAAGTATAAAGTAGAGGAAGATGGGCACGGATGTTAGCCCAGGGCCAATCTTCCTCAGCAAAAAGAAGAGGATTGGCAACAGATGTTTGCTCAAGGCTAACTTTCCTCAACAACAACAACAAAGAACACAGTTCCTGCCCCTAAGGAGCAGCAGGGCCAGCAAGTACACACATAATTTCCATATAAAGTGGTAGTGGTAGGCCTTGGATAGAGGTAACTACACGTTGGATACTTTCTGGAAACTCCTGAGTTTCGTCTTGAAGTACAGGAAGGCGTTTGTCCAACATAAAGGCATGGAAAGGAATTCCAGGTGGCTAGAAAGCATGAGCAAAGGCCACCAGGCCAGCATCTACCTATTAAAGGCAGGAGTGGGGATGGGTAGGGCAGAACTACTAGCTCTTTCATATTCCCAGATCATAAAATCTGAAGTGGATGTTTTCCATAACGATATGTCTATCTAGCTAAGACTGCAAAAGGCTTCACACAGTAAATCCACAGCTTAGAATGCTGAGGTATTTACTTTCATCAAACTCTTTGACAGATAAATACAACACAGAAATAAAAACACCTCTTCTTCACTCCCATCGAAATCTTTTCCCTTTTCAAAATCTTTTAAATAAAATGCCTCTTTACTGTGGAATCCGTTCTATTGATTTATTTGAAGAAAAGATCTCTCCCAAAGAAAAAAAAGCCATCTTTGATCTGACTTGACAAAAAGATCTAATCAAACAATAAAACCTATAAGAAAAAAAAAAAAGCAAGGTTCTTCGAGCCACATCAAATATATGAAAGAGAAAATACTTCATTTAAATGCTGAAAACTAACACAAAACAGCTTGAAATGTAATAACCTCTGCTGAATAAGTGAAACCACATGTTGGTCTGACATGAGTTTCTAAGACACAATTAAAGGTCACTTCGTGTACAAACATCTCATTCCTCATTGAGAGGCTCGAATTGCTGTCAGCATCTCTGGCCACTGCGGGGCAGGTGCTGCAACCTGGCACAATCCGCGTAGGTGCCCAGAACCGGGATTAAGGTAATACTCCAAAACCGGAAGCTCGAAATCTACCCACCCCAGGAAATGTACCACCTTGGATTTCGGCTGTTCCTGCCTTGAAGTCCTAGGAGACAAGGACTAAAGAAATTCTAGAATCCTTGCTAATTCAAAGCCAATAGCCCTCACATGGAAGTGGCTTTACTCAAAAATGAAAGCATAGCTTCCTTTCTGCTCTGCCCACCCTCACCTTCACCAAGCCCCCAGGGTCCAAAGAGAGAAGTTTAGGTGATACTCTTGGGAGCACGGTATTCCAGCCACAGAAGTGCATTTGGACATGTCTCCCAGCAGCTGGGAGGTTTCAATTCAAGACTCTTAATGGGAAGACGGGGTGTTTGGAAAGTGACTTTTTTAAACCGCTCTCAGCCCCGAGGCCTGTCTCCTCTTACCATATCCCTTTAGGAAAGGATGTGCTGAAGAAAGACTTCAAAGTCTTACTTTCAGAAGGGAAATCACATCTAGAAAGCTTTTCTCAGAATGAGAAAGAAACAAATTATTTGATTTGAAAAAGAAGTAAATCTTAAGAGCCATGAGGGAGGATCAAAGAATGAGTTCATGTGAACTTAAGAAGAGTCCCTTTCCAGCGGAACGTGACTTCACTCTTTCCGATTCACTCAACGCATTTTGGAGATAGTACGTTTACTTGAGAATCAAAAAAAAGAAGCGAGTCTGCGTTCCAGAAAATCACGTGACCGGTGTGTGTGTGTGTGTGTGTGTGTGTGTGTGTGTGTGTGTGTGTGTGTGTGTGTGTGTCTCTGTGTCTCTGGGTCTTTCTCTCCCTCCCCCCTCCCTTTCCCTCCCCCCTCCTCCTCCCCTCCCCTCCTCCCCCTCCCCTCCCCCTCCTCCCCCTCCTCCCCCTTCCCCCTCCCTCCCCCCCCTTTTCCCCTTCCCTCTCTCCCTCCCTTTCTCATCTTTTACAACTCTCTCCAGCCGGGCTGTGTGCACCAACTTTCACACAGTCATCGTGAGCGCTGCGGCGTGTTGAGATGTGCCCGTCCTTGCACACTTGGGGGAAATCCGTGGGTGGGGGAGACAGAAAATGGCTGAGAACAGGACGACCGAAGAAAGCAGTCTGAGTCGGCCCGGTTTCTTCCTGCCAACTTACCCCTCTCCCCGCTTCCTGTTCTCCGGACCTGGCAGGTGAGCCCAGGGGGCAGCAGATGGTTAAGGAATCTTAGGGTGTTTTCTTTGTATTTTTAATTATTCAGGTAATACCTGAATACATTCATCTTGTAAAAAAATAAAATCTCAAAGCAAAACAACCACCACCACAAACACTTCTGTTAGGGGTGAAATCATGTGTAGTGCATTTTCCAATTCTAGCTCCCTCCTCTCCATTCCTCCACCCCAAGAGCCATTCTCAATTGGTATGTACCTTCCAGACGATATAGATATGGATATTATCTATTAATGTAAATAGAAGAAAGGAAGTAATAAACTTAAAAGCAGAAAATTGTGACAAATAAAAAACAACCAATATCAATCGCTGGTTCTTTGCAAAGCCCAATAAAATTAAGACAGATCATGAGCAGGAATGATTAAGAAAAATAAGAGAGAACACACTTATAAACAGCAGCAAGAATAAAAACAGATATAACTACATGTAGAGAGCAGACTTTTTAAAATTTTAGGTACTATTATGTACCGTTTGGCTTGAAAATCTGGCTTTGCCTAGGGAAAAAAAAATGAATTACCAAAATTAGCCCAATCAGGTGTTCTGTTTACACCTGAAAGTATTCCTTTTCCTTACCTGCTTGTTTGATGCAGTGTACGTTAAATGCCCACTGTAGAAAATTGTGGGGGAATCAGTTCCTTTTCTCATGGAATTACTAATTCTTAGGAAGAAGAGCCTAGAATTTCATATCTAAAAATGGGCTCATTTAGAAATTAATTTAGCTTATGGAAGTTACTGTAGTCAGTAAGTCATGATATTGGTGAGATAAATTTTCTCAAGAATCAGTGATTTTTAATATTTTCCTTAGACACTTTTTAGGCAATACAATTTCAGGCTGGAGAAGGTTGCTGCATTAGCAGCAGTTTCTTAACGGATAACCCCAAAGGACCACAAAAACAATGTCCAGCCTTTATTTAGGGCTTACTCTGTGCCGGACATATGCATTCGCATATTTGACCTTCATAGTGATGCTTAGGACTTGATACCTTTATTGTACCCATTTTATAGATGGTGAAACTGAGGTATGGAGAGGTTGCCCAAGATCACACAGCTTTGAGTGGCAGAATGGGAATTGCAGTAGAGGAAAGCTGTAACTGTTTAGGGTATCAAAGACTACATTACACCATAGGAGAATCTAGCGATTTCTTCCCTTATCACGTTTTAACTGGGAACCTCATAACTTCACCCTGGACGGTGCACCTGTCTTACATAGATGGCCCTTAGCAAGAGTGGCAGTTTATGGTAGGAAAAACATCAAATGCCCTCAGGAAAGATGACTAAAGGACTTTAGGAAACTGAGGGGAGTGTCAGCTAGGGTGAGGTTTACCTAACCGGAAGTGTAGGGAGTAAGAATAGAAAGCCCTTACATAGCCCAAACCTGGCACTTGAGAAACGTCCATGTAAGTTAGTTATTGTCATCATTACTATTATTGTTATTATTGCTCTCTCTCTCCCTCCTTTTAATTATAAAAAAAAATTCCTTTTCTTCTTTTTTCCTCCTTCCTCCCTCCTTCTCTCCCAACCAAACTACTGACTGACAAATGTTAATCCACTCAGAAGCCCTGATTGGCTGTGAATACCATATTTGCATTCCAAAGAAGAATAATTATATATGTAACAGCTATTCAGGGTAAATGTGGAGAAAAGTTCTTGAGACTCTGGATCCTTCTAAACTCATCTCCTCCACACCCCTCTTAACCCTCCCGCCTCGGGCAGCTGTTTACTCTCTCTCACCCCTGCCTCCCCATCCCCATCCAGAGAAACCAGGAGTGGAAGAAGTCTGTTCGGTCCTGGGTTGAGTCACGGAAGTCTACCTCAGTGAATATTCTAGAAGGGCAGGACTGTAGTTCTCCAAGTGTTCTATGTCCTTGTAAACCCCTCCAGGGCTGGGACCCAGGCTCTGCCTTCTTCTATATAAGGACATTCATTAAATACCTGTTCCTCCATGGACGAATTTTTTAAATACCCTAGTAACAGAAAATACACTTTGAGAAAGTCATTTTAGGTTTAATTTACACAGGAGCTGAATTAACTATTTCTTTTTCTTTCTTTCTCTTGGTCCTGAAAGGTTCTAGGTGTGTGTATTACCTGGTTCAGATCTCATGGCCATTAGCTGTGGGGAGACCCTATCTTTGAAAGGCCCCTTATTGAAGCTTTCTGTTAAAGGGCGTGTACATCCCTTTCGACATGATAAGAAAAACACAAACCATTTTCCTTTCTTGAAACTGTAACTCTGGTGCCTTTTTAAATAATTAAACTTTGCTGTGAGCAAAGTTTTTTCAGGAAAAAAAATTCACCTGCATTTATTTCATAAGTTCTGTAGAGTTTTAGGGCCAGACATGTTATAACAACTCAGATAACTTTTTCTGTTTATTTTGTTGTTTTAAGTTAATGTGGTGCTTTCAGCTACTTCAGAAATCCTTCTATGGGTAGGGAGATGCTTCCATCTGACCTTTCCAAATCCTTTATAATAATGTGAGCTTTGTTGAGAATGTGAAATCAATCAAGAAGCAGGAATATGTTAATGTACTGCCTGTATTTTATAGTTTCCCTTTCTCAGGCTTGTTATTTTCAGAGGACACACATTGAGCAACTTGTTTCTGGATTAAAGTATTGCTCAACCTGCTTGCTTTCTTAAGAAGAATTACATTCAACCACTAAACTATGTATGTATGGCATCCTGGTTTTGAACAAGTCAGTAATGAACTTTCTAAACTTTAGTCTACCAAGATGAGTAAGTGTGATTGATTTATTAATTAGTAAAAGCCATCCTCTGAAATTACCTTGCATTAATCACAATTCATGCAAAATATATCCAATTAGTCTGAAGATGTAGGTTTGACAAACTATCCTTTCTTCGGAGACCACAGTCACTTTAATAACTCTTGCTGGATAAATCATTCATGTTCAGCCTGAAATGATGCGTGGCTGAGGAAATTCGCTCAAGTACAACAGACCCATTCTGGCAGAGCTGAAAACTATGCAAAACGGAGACAGGGAGGCTGGGCGAAGCAGGAAACGAGATTCTGACAATTCTGGATATTCTAGTATCTGCTGCCACTTGCACTAAAGGAATCGACTCTAATTGGATTCTTCTGAGTCAAAGGCTGGTGAAAATGTACAGACCCAAATGAGCAGGAAACCCCAGCTGCCAGAACACAGCCTTTTAGTTAAGGATGGCTAATGCCTGTCCAGGGCCAAAATAAGCTGATCTGTTGGTGAAAAGGTGGGGCCGACTGGTCATGTGGAGTTCTGGATGTCCTCTTTTGCATGATCCAAATCCCATGCTCAAAAAATCATACACATTTAAATAACTTAAAATCATGTCTCCCACTGGACCCACGTTATAGATGCGGAAACAGAAGCCCCTAGAGGTTCGGTGCAAAATTATATGGCAAATCCAGGACCAGAATCCAAAGACCCCAAGGCAAGCTAAATAGTTTTTCTCAGTGTAAATTTCCCTTTTTATTATCAAAGAGCTGGGAGAAACAAAATTGTATGATTTCCAGTTCTCCTGTGCTGTGGTTTCGGTATCTTGATTCCAAGTCTACTTTCTCAATAACTTCACTGAACTCAAGTATTTCTGTATGTATAAACACATATGTGTGAAAATATTATACTTCATGAAAAGTTCTATAGGAACAAAGTGTTGAGGATTCAAGTTTAAATGACTTGTATGTGGAAGAATTTTAAAAACATATGTCTAATGTGTTCACTTCCTACTATTACATGTGGGTTTTTTGACCTACTGACTATATAAGAAAAAAAAGGGAAGCCAGATATTTCTGGAGATTTTAAATTTTCCATTTTTGAGATAAAATGAAAATGATTAGAGAGATATAGGAAAATAGTCGGGATTTTTTGATCCATTTTATCCTTTTACTGCAAAAATTGAAATATCTCTAGATTTTGTGAGAAAAGGAAAATGCTACAGCATGGGCAAACCCAAGTAATAAAACACAGCGAACTTTAGCGAATTCGTCTCCTAAAGATAGTTCACTGCTGGTGGAGTGTGGTTCCTGAATAATCTTGTGAGCCGAGTGAGTAATCAGAAATGAAGTCAGGAATAAGATTCAGGGAGGTTTTAAAAAGAGGCAGAAGATGTCCATAGACAATGTTATTGGGAGGATTCTTTTCCTTCTTGAAATGCTCAACATTTTACAAAGTAAACTACAAAACCCTCTTCAGTATTAATGAGCTCACAAGTACTTTGGATTATGAAAAGAGAGAAGGGGAGAGAGAGAGAGAGCTCTGTGGTAGATTGGGAAAATGCTACATGCACATGCTCTGAAAAACAAAGGAAGCTTCTATATTTAGAAGCAGGAGTAATTTGGGAAGACAACCCTTGGAAATAAGTTTACTGCTTCCTTAACTTTGAAACTCTTAACTCTTGATCACTCAGTGCATACAGGCTTCACTTCTGCAATTAAGGAAATTAAAACCTGAGGCTGTGGCAATCCCTGAGCCGTGCTTGGTGTCTGCCCAAGTTTCCTTTTGACCAAGGATCCCCACTCAGCATCAAAAAGGAAAGCGCGTTTTCAGGTTGCTTCAATACTGCGCTGTGAACAAAATACATAGCGGGGAAGGCTACCTTTTAGGATGAATTTACAGGGCAATTGAACTTAGCTGAACTTTTTTGTGTTCCGAAGGCCTCTGGGGAAGTTGATAAAGTTACGATTTATCATTTTGCAAGGGACATTCCAAAAAAGCAGCTTGTTTAATTTTTATTTTTTTTTAAAGACAAGTAAAGGTCATAGAGACCAACTCAACTTTTAATCTAACTTCAGGAGGGTTGTTTTGAAGAGAGGAGTATTTAAAGAAATTTGGAGTCTTTTGATTTATTTGTCAAGAATCCATAGTTAGAAAAATAATTTTAACTATATAATAATATCTAATGCATTCTAATTGTAAAAGAGAAAAAATTCACTATGTAATAAAAGGTTTATGAAAAAAATGGATTTCATAAGGGACATCAGAAACTAATCAATGGATATCAACATCACACATGTTCAAAGACAGGTCAAGGGAACAGGGTGGTAATTTTCCAAGTAGAAACACCAGAATCCTAAAACCAAATTCTCAGTTCTGGTCCACAACTTGGTATATCCCTGAGCTACATTTTTTAAAAATTATTATTGAATTTTTAGCAACCAGCTGAGGCCTCTGCTTCCTTCAAGTATGGGACAGTCCTAGTTACCTCCTCCTACTCCTTCCCTCTCATGGCCCCAGAGGGCAAACACGTAAAAATTTTCCCCCAGATAAATGCTGATAGCAGTGTGAGAACCACTGCTTTTCCCCAAGCTTGGGTAGGCCTTTTCTCAATTTTAATATGTATCGGTTCCCCCAGCCCCCACCCCTGCAAAAGCAAGTCTTAGTTCCTAACCATGGCATGGCTAGAAAGATGTACCTTCTGCCAAATAGAAATGGCATTTTAAGAATTTTAGTTTGCAGATAAACACATTAAATGCAGTGATAGCTCTTGAATTTCTCATTCCCAACGTAATCTTTAATTGAAAGTTCCAGAAATGCAGTAAACCCGAAATGCTTTTTAAAAAAAAAGTTTTTCAAACCCTAAAAGCTTTAAGGATACATGTCCAAATTATCCTATAAAGAGTCTTTTTAAAATAAAACAAAGAAAGCACCACATTCAGAGATTAATTACAGGAGCTCTAAATTGAAAACTGTATAATGTTGGCATGACTGATCATGATATCTGGCAAAACTGAATTAGCCTCAGCTTGAGGCTTCACAGTTAAAGAAGCAAATGGAAAAAAAAATCTGCAGTGTGAAAAGTGTTTAAACATCGGCTGCTGTGAAAAAGTGATATAAAAATAAAACCAAAGAGAGGGAAGATCTGTTTTCTGTGTACAGTGGGAAAGTTTACCCAAATGACAAGCTGTCACGTGGGGACGTCCCAACAACATTCTAAAGTCTATTTCCTTAGATCAAAGAGGACAGACAGAAGCCCAACATTTGTATCCGCACTGGTTGGTCATGCTCTCTCTTTCCTAGAGTAATTATATGCTACATCCATGAGGCAATGTGTCTAATACCTTAATGCTCTGACTACAAAGACGAGTAGGGTCATATGACGTTGCTATATTTAGAAATGGACTCTGTTTTCTGTTTTGCTCAACCTTTACAATTTTCTGCTCTGAAGAAAGAGGAGTTTCAAATGAACATTGATCTTTCTCATATCGTGAATAAACGGAATGAGCACCTGTTTTCAACTGCCAAAATACATTTTTTTAAAAAGAGGAAAGAGAAGTCTATGTTCTCTTAATTTGACATGGAAGGTATATTTTTTTCCCCTGCTTTCGTCAAAAGAATGTAACCAGAAAGGTACAGTAATAATATTTACCAAATTTTAGAAATGCTAAGGTATGTACTTAACAAAGCAACAATGTGGAATGCTGGTAATATTCCAAGGCAATGTAGATGAAAATCTTCCACACACAAAAATATTACTACTAATCTTGGCAAGCCAGCTCATGTAACTACGCAAAGTGACTGTGAAAAATTAACTCGAAGCAGGAAAATTTATTAGTTACAGAAATGTGTGACTCCTTTCTCATAAAATGTCTGGAAATAATAATAGTTTAAAAAATGGACAGTTTTTCTTTTAAGTCAAATGTCATAAACCTCAAGGGAGTACGACAAGCCCAATCTCTTTGACAGGATGCTTGCTGACTATGAATATTCTCTCAGGAGGAGTAATCCAAATATTTTCCTAAAGTTAAAGATTGGAGTGATTAAATTAGGGGACGATATCGTGTTTGGTCAGAGAATTAGGTTCAAGCTTCCATATGTACAGAATTCATTCATTCATTCATTCAATATTTAGTAAGATTCGCCTCCTAAAAATGATGACTACCAATTTACATATCCAGGATAGAGATGGGACAGGTGCTTCATATATAAGTGGATTGTAACATAGTGTCATTGTGCCAAAATGATATAGAGTTCTTCTAAAAACATGCAGGTTAACTATGGCAGTATTACATTGGCACTGCAATTTTAACTAAGAAAATGTCTATCCAGGTCTCCCTTATTTTTGTATCATTATAATAGTTTTCCATCAGTCTTTCTCCATGGCATTTGTTGTTGTTTTACATAATTTCTATTGCTGTTTATGAGTAGCAGCTCTTTTCAATTGTAGCTTTAACTAATTCTTTCATTTCTCACGCATTTTTTTGTTTCTTTATTCAACAATCATTATTAAATAAGACTGGTCCAGATCCTCAGGGATCCTAGAATTTTGATTTTATGAACTAGTCAAAATTTCCAAAAAAATATTTATTTAAACATTCAATCATTTGGAAACAGATAATACACACATTTATTGTCATTGTCATGGAATTGCAGTGACCCGGTCCCATAGTTTATCAATTCCATGGTGCCCTTTAGTTTTTACATTGTAACATAACTGAAATTAGTGTGCATTTTGCAGTCGATGGCATCTTGCAACTATATTTGGAAGCATTTCTTTCTTTCTTAATAGTCCATAAAATAATGGAGCATCTTACAAGTAGTGATGTTTTAGGTTTGACAAAATACAGTAACTAGCCCCTTTAGTTTTCTGGATTATTTTGATGTTATTGCTTAAGTATTTCTTCCATGATGGACTTCCATAGAACTAACAACATTGATGAAAATAATAAAATAGTAATAACTACCATCTATTGAGCTCTTCTTGTGTGTCAGCAATTGCTCGAGTTCCCTGACCTTTAATCCTACAAAGCCTTAAAAGGATACTATTGTTATCCCATTCTGTAGAAGGAAAAACAAGAACAGAGACCATTTACATGGCTCACCTCCCTCACCTCACCCTAATCCCAGTCCTGTTTTTATTTGAAAGTTTAGTATTTGTTCATCATGGATTTTTTGGCATTAACTTGATTTTTAAAAATATTGTATTAAAATACTGTTTATCTCAATTACCGAGTTTTTTGGCGCCTTTGAGATTTTGTGACTCAGGCGAGTGCCTCACTTGCCGGACCCTAGTCCCGGTCTTGTCAAGAACCAAAATTCAGACCAGGTAGTCTGACATTAGACCCCGTCCTCTTAACAGCACCCTGTTTCCTTCGTAGCATTTGTCATGATTAGTAATCATGAACTTGTTTGCTCTCTTGATCATCGTCAGCCTCCCCCTAGTAAATAGAAGCTTCAGGAGGCAGGGAAGATGTCCATCTTGTTCACACTGTATCACCACTGGTTGGGACAGCACCAGCTTGTACTTCCTTTCAGCAAATAGCCCTGAATACCTGCTGCCTGTCAGACGCTGTTTTAGATGCTGGGAATACAGCTGTGAGCCGGTTTCTGTCTTCATGGGTTACAGTCTTTGCATAAACAAGTATAAAATTAAATAAAGCAAGGCCACATTGGTTGAATGAGCACTATCAACACTGTTTCCTGCACTAATTGAAGAAAAAGTGGCTAATGCAAAACAACCAGCTAGTTCCCAGACTACTTTATATTTGGCTTTTTAAGTGCTTTGTTTGGGCTAAGAGTCTTGGTTTTCTTTGCTTCTTTTTATCTTATATTAATAGTAAAAATGAGGGTGAAGAGCCAGTAACTGGCAGCAAGACAAGGCAGCCCAAGGTCTATCTGTGGACTGCTGGAGGCAATCAACCTGCCCTTCCAAATTGATTGTGGAGAAGCCACAAAGCTGATAATTCTCATGGGAATCCTTGAGTGTTGCCTCTGGTTAAGTTCTGCTTGGAAGTTAATGTTCCTCCCTTTAAAACAAAGTTCCTGTTGCGTGACTTAGAACTGCCCGGGCTGGGGACTGGTGTGGAACAGGGTCCTCCTTTCAACTCCATATTGAGCTGACTTTCAGCTGGGCTGGAGAGCTAATGACTCTTCCTCCCATTCTTTTTTCTGCCCCTTTTCCTTCTCTGCCTCTGCCTGATCATCACTGCATCAACCAGTATCCAGTACCCTATTCTATTTTGTGTGTTCTAAAAGCTAACTTTACCAGGGGTTTAAGCCATGAAAACACATTATTTGAAGTTTGCAGAGTATATTTACATTTCATCTTATGATCATGATAGCTTCAAAAATAATAAAAGACAGCAAAGTGATCGTCTCACATTATCCAACCCTCCTCCATGTAAATGCCAGCCAGCTGAATGACATTCCAATATTATACAATTATTTGCAGTCTAACTGAAATTGCAGAATATTGAAAAAGTAAATTGGGGGGCCGGCCCCATGGCGCAGCGGTTAAGTGCGCGTGCTCCGCTGCTGGCGGCCCAGGTGTGGATCCCGGGTGCCCACCGACACACCACTTGTCAGGCCATGCTGAGGCCGCGTCCCATATAAAGTGGAGGAAGATGGGCACAGATGTTAGCCCAGGGCCAGTCTTCCTCAGCAAAAAGAGGAGGAGTGGCATGGATGTTAGGGCTGATCTTCCTCACAAAAAAAAAAAAAAAGAAAGAAAAACTAAATTAGGGTCATTTTACATTGGAAGCCTGCCTGAAGTTTTATTATTAACCAGTTTCCTCTGAATGCTGTCATAACTATTATATATTATCATCACTGATTGTGCTAACTTTATTTTTTATAATGCACCTAATGTGTGCAAGGCCTTTGCTGGACCCAGGGAAAGAAAGAATGATAAATAGGACCTCATGTCTCTCTTGAGTTTACATAAAATCTAACATCAGGTGTCTTTCAGGTGAAAGGGTCTGTACTGAATGCTTTAGACCAAGAGTCAGCAAAAGCATTCTATAAAGGATTAGATAATACATATTTTAGGCTTTGAGAGCCATATAATCTGTCTCAACTACCAACTAGTAGTGAGAAAGCAGCCATAGATGATCTGTTGTGTGACTGTGTTCCAATGAAACTTGATTTATAAAAACAGGCAGCTGCCCTTATTTGCCCTGGGCAGTAGGTTGCTGAGACCTGCTTTAGTGGCATTGTCATTCAACTGTCCCAGCCCACCCTTTAAGCCAGCACAATTACTATTATCATCATATCATTTTAGAAAAGGGAAACTGAAGCTAGAGAGGAGATAAGTCACTTAACCCAGGCACACAGCCAGTGACAAGCGAAACTGGGATTTGAACGCCCATTTTCCCTATTATGGCAATGAGCGTTACCGGCTAGCTCTAATATCAACGGTGCAGACTCTGGAGCCAGAGTGGCGGAGTCAGACCCTGACTTCTCTATTTGCTACCTGTGAGCCCATGGGCAGAGGACATAAATTCCCCCGCCTCACCTCTTCATCTGTACAATGGGTTCATAAGAGTGTCTAATCACAGTAAGGTTTAAATGAGCCAATATGCATAAGAGTCATAGAACTTAGTCTATGGCGCAGCTGTAGAAGGCTAAATGTTACCTATTATTACTACAAGGTGTGTATGGAGGCATTAGGGAGTGTGGTTGTGAGTGCAAGAAGGGTCACCAGGGTGGCATCCTGCTCAGAAGAGAGTAAGAAGAGGACTGAGAAATGCTGGTGAGGACTGGTGCTGTAGGGAGGGGAACACTGCTTCCCCATTCCTGATGTTTCCTTCAAGTAGGAGGAAGGCCACTAGCATGGCGTCCTGGCCTCTCTCCACGCCTTACATCTCCTACCCCAGGTGGGTGGAGTGGTTTAATCTGATGGCTGAGTTTGGAAGGAAAACTGGGCTGGGTTAGCTCAGCCCTTTCTGCTTTTGACTGACGGGCTTCAAGTCAGTATCCTGCACGTGAGCTGACGTCCTGGGCTGGTCCGGGGCTGCCTGTCACTGGAGGGTGAGCCTGGCTTGTCCTGGAGTTTGGTCCCAAGAACCTCGCTGCTTCACTAGTGCGGGCTTTCTTGGTCTCCATTTGTTTTCTTTCTTTTTTTTTTTTTTTTTTAAAGATTTTATTTATTTATTTTTTCCCCCCAAAGCCCCAGTAGATAGTTGTATGTCATAGCTGCACATCCTTCTAGCCGCTGCATGTGGGACTCGGCCTCAGGGTGGACGGAGAAGTGGTTCCTCGCTGCGTGCTGGGATCCGAACCCCGGGCCACCGGCATCGGAGCGCGCGCACTTAACCACCAAGCCACGGGGCCGGCCCCTCCATTTGTTTTCTTCTTTTTTTCCTTCTTTTTTGTCATTTGGGTCAAGACATAAGAGTACTGTTGAGTTCCTCTCTACTTTTGAGCTCTCTGGGGTAGAAAAGGACACCACATTCTTCGTCCGCGTGACCTCACCCGTTCCCTTGACTTTCCCTCCCATCAGCCTGCTAAAGACTCATTCGCTTCCCTGTTGAGCTCAGTCCTCTGGGCTGAATCTCAGGCCTGTGTATCCATCCATCTACTGAGAAAAAACCACTCCCCTCACCAGTCTCTATATTTCCTCTATTCCCACCTGAAACGTGTTAAATAATCATTTGTTTGATTATTATCGCTCTTGCTCACTCTCATGAGAACTAAGTTGCACGAAGGCAGAGACTTAGTTCTATTCATTGCGTCCGGAACAGTGCTTGGCACAGGGGAAGTCCTCCAGAAATATGTGTTGAACAAATGAATGAATGAATGAATGGAACAAGCGAGCAGGCCAGGTGCTTCTGAATTAAAGAGTCTAGGCCACATCCAAAGGGGGCACCTCATACTGTGCTCCTCCGGATTGACTGAGAAAGGAATCTAGCAACTTCTTGCAATTTTTCAAAATAAGCCAAAAGTCTGGATTTTGTAATGTTAACTTTCCAGGTTATTTTATTTTTATCTTTTATTTTTTTATTTTATTTTATTGTTTTGTGAGGAGATCAGCCTTGAGCTAAAATCTGCCAATCCTTTTTTTTTTTTTTTTTTTTGCTGAGGAAGACTGGCCCTGGGCTAACATCTGTGCCCATCTTCCTCCACTTTATATGGGACGCCACCACAGCATGGCTTGCCAAGCAGTGCATCAGTGCACATCCGGGATCCGAACCGGCGAACCCCGGGCTGCGGCAGCAGAGCTCACACACGTAACCGCTTGCGCCACCGGGCCGGCCCCTATTTTATTTTTATTTTTATCAAAAATAATCTTTCGTTATCTCAAGTGCAGTATACATGCATTTTGTAGAAAGTTAGAAAATAGAGCTAAATCAGGGCGGCCTTGTGGTTTAGCAGTTAAGTGTGTGCGCTCCGCTACTGGCGGCCCAGGTTCGGATCCCGGACGCGCACTGACGCACCGCTTGTCCGGCCATGCTGAGGCTGCATCCCACATGCAGCAACTAAAAGGATGTGCAACTATGACATACAACTATCTGCTGAGGCTTTGGGGAAAAAAAGGGAAAAAAAGGAGGAGGATTGGCAATAGGTGTTAGCTCAGGGCTGATCTTCCTCAGCAAAAAAGAAAAGAAAAGAAAATAGAGCTAAACGATAATGAAGAAAGAAAAGCATTGGACTCCAACCTCTGGTCACACTTTATGCTTCCAGATCGTTTTCTGTATGCATACGTGAACATCCATGTATTTTGTACCAAGAAGAGATCATGCCTGATTTATTGACTTAACAATCGCCACCTTTCCATTTCAATACATTTTTTTCTTATCTAGTACCATTCCATAGTCAAACTTCCCCACTGACTTGAAAAACGTCCTTTGCAGCTGGTTTATCCAAACCAAGATGCAATCCAGGCCCAGGCAAGGAATTGGGTTGTTATGTGGCTCAAGTTTTTTAACGTAGCACAGTCCCTCTTTTTCTTGCTCCCTGACTTATTAAATAGGCCAGGCTGGTTGTCCTACAGAATGTCTCCTCTGGGGGATTTATGTGGTCATTTCCTCATTCTCCAGGATTTTAGATGTTAAAAAGTAATTTTTGAAAATGAAATCATTGTGCAGGACAAACCGCCTGTTTGCAGGCTGAATTCAGCCACCAGTGTCCAAGCTCTGATGTGAGGGCTGCTCGGGGACGGGGCCTTGCACTGCCGGGAGGCCCCAGGCCTGAAAGTTTGATTCCCCGCAGCATGAATAAGAAGCTACTGAGAGATTCCAAGAAGATGAGTGACAGGAACTGTGTGTTACAAAAATGACTCTTGTGACAAGGAGAGCAGGGGATGGATCGATGGGGGCTCAGACTCTGGGTGGGTGATGAGTTAGGAAGCCAGTGTAGTAACTCAGCATAACCCGATGACGTAGTGACCCAGAGTTCGCACTCTGGGCCCGGAATGCCTGGGTGCAAATCCCCAAATTGCCACTTAGCGCTGTGACCGTGAGAAAGATGCTAGGGCTCCGTGTCCACCTGTGTGAGATGAGGATCACGTAGCCGTGAGCACTCAGTGAGCTAATGGCTGTGAAGAGCATAGAACAGCGCTCAGCACACAGTAGGTTCCATATAGGTGTTTGCTGTTATTTTTCCCCAGCTTCATTGAGGTATAATTGACAAATAAAATTATAATACACTGCAAATGTGCAAGGTGATGATTTCATATTGTATACATTGTCAAATGATTCCCACAATCAGGTAAATGGACACGTCCATCACCTCACAGCTACCTTTGTATGTGTGTGAGAACACTTAAGATCCATTCTCTTAGCAAATTTCAAGTATCTAATACAGTGTTATAAACTATGGTCACCAGGCTATACATTAAATCCTCAGAACTTATTCATCTTATAACTGAAAGTTGGTACCATTTGACTGACATCTCCCCATTTCTCCCATTCCCCAGCCCCTGACAACCACCATTCTACTTTCTGTTTCTATAGTTCCACTTTCTTTAAAAATAAATCTACATGTAAATGATACCGTATAGTATTTGTCTCTCTCTGTCTGGCTTATTTCACTTAGCATAATGCCCTCCAGGTTCATCCATGTTGTCACAAATGGCAGGATTTTCTTCTTTTTTGTGGCTGAATAATATTCCATTGTGTATATGTGTGTGTGTGTGTGTGTGTATAATTTCCAGTATATATTATATATTTTCTTTCTCCATTTATCCCTTGATGGACTTTTAGGCTATTTGCATATCTTGTCTATTGTGAATAATGCTGCAATGAACATGGGAGTGCAGATGTCTCTTTGAGATAGCAATTTCATTTCCTCTGGGTGCTATCGTTATTGTGATAGATGAATGATGTGCCCAGTTTCTCATGCCTAACAAACTGTGTTCTAGAAGCCGGGCTTTCTAACTCCCATTTCATTCCTCTTTCCACTCATTTCTATGTGTGGAAAAGAAGATTACTCAAAGCAAAAAAATAAAGAAAACAACCTGAATATTTGTATCGGCTCAACTCAGTTTCAGCTGTAATCTGGGAAATCAAGCTTTTGTCGGAAAATGTCAGATTTATTTAGGTTTTATAGACACATTCACTCCATTTTTACATTTCATCAATCGACTTTAGAAAACAGCAGCATAGTGAAAAAAACTCAAGAACTATATTCTTACCAGATTTATACCTAAATTTTACTGAAATATTTTTTAAGGTTTTTTCTGATAATAAAGTAAGATATGGTCATTACAGCAAATTTTTAAAAATATGAAGCCATGGGAAAAAGAAAAAAAATCACTCAAAGTTCTACTGCTTCCCAGCTAACGACTGTAACAGTTTGGTGTATATCCTTTCAATCTTTTACAGACGTATAAAATATTCTTTGTTTTTATGTTATTCTCTCTCTATTTTCTACGTAGACTCTATTTTCTGTGTATGCGGCAGACTCTGTTGCTGCCTACACGATACGACAATCGTTCTTTTCTTCCTTGTTCACAGACTGACTCTTTTCAGATATTATAGTTCAGAGGGGAGGCTGGACCCTCCCTTGTTCCAGAAGGTAGAACTCGATTAACACACAAACCTGGATGTTCCATTCCCTTTGCCAATGATTGATCAGTTTAAAACAGGATTTCCTAACCTCGGGACTTTTGACATTTGAGGTGGGATAATTTTTTGCTGTGGGGGGCTGTCCTGTGCATTCTAGGGTGTTTAACAGCATCCCTGCCTCTACCCCTAGATGCCAGTAGCCACATCCCTCCCCCACCCCAGCTGTGACAACCCAAAATGTCTCCAGGCATCGCCAAATGTGCCCTAGAGAGCAAAAATGCACCTGATTGGGAACCACCAGCTTAGGAATAAGCAGATAATACAATTCTGGCCAATGAGCCATCTGATTACATGTCTGTGCTATTATTCTTCATGACTGTGTAGTATTCCATAGTGAAAATAGGCCATCATTTATATAACCAATCTGATGGATGTTAACTTCTTTTTAGACTTCTGTTATTACAACGTTACCATGAATATCTATGCCTTTACATATGTGCACACTTGTGGGAATGAATTTGTAGGATAAATGCCTAGAAGTGAAATTTGTGAATTAAAGCGAATGCACAGTTGGCATTTCAATAGATATCATCCATGTGCCTTCCAAAAAGTCAGCGCTAGTTTACTCACTAAATGTATGAGTGCCCATTTCCACAGACCTTCACTAACTCTAGGGAAAAAAGTCCATTTAAAAATATTTTTGGGGGGCCGGCCCCGTGGCTTATCACTTAAGTGCTCACAATCCGATACTGGTGGCCCGGGTTCGGATCCCAGGCGCACACCGATGCACCGCTTCTCCAGCCATGCTGAGGCCGCGTCCCACATACAGCAACTAGAAGGATGTGCAACTATGACATACAACTATCTCCTGGGGCTTTGGGGGAAAAAAAGGAGGAGGATTGGCAATAGATGTTAACTCAGAGCCAGTCTTCCTCAGCAAAAAAGGAGGATTAGCATGGATGTTAGCTCAGGGCTCATCTTCCTCACAAAAAAATAATAATAATAAAAAATAAAAATAAAAATAAATATTTTTTGCACTTCAAATACATAAAAAGATGATTATCTGTTTGTTGAATACTCTGATTTTTTTTTTAGTGATAGAATAATGTTCCGTTGAATACAGGTACCACAATTTATATTCCCCTGATGTTAAGCACTCAGTTGATTTTTATTTTGTATTGACATATTTTTCTTTTTTAAAATGAGTACAAATATTTTTCATGATTGTAACAATTCACTGACAGATTTTTTTTTTATGTTAAAAATTATCTGTCTTCTGTTATTGGATTTTATTATTATTTAATCAGTGTTTCTCTAAAATGAGCTTCCCCCAGGGCAGACTTCTCCATGAGACACAGTGCGCCCACAAAAGAGTTTTAGTCTTTTAAAATCAGAAGGAAAAAGTGACTCTTTAGGTTGAAGAAAGTGTTTTAATATTTAACGCTAATCTATTCATCATATACCAATGCAGTCATAAAACGCAATTTTTTAATTTTTTTGTAGAGCAAGACACTCTTGAAAGCTATATTGTGGTCCTGCCTGGTTTCAGCATATTTGTTCAAAACGCATGGATCAAATCTGCTTGCTTCCATGCGGAATAAGTGGAATAAAAGTAGCACCTTGAATCTCAGTGTGTAAAATTCAGATAACTTTCCATCAATAGTGATCAGTTTTCAATTTTGAAATGTAACTAAATAGAGGAAGATGAGAGATATTTCACATCACTTTTCATGAAGAATGATGAACCTCATTTCTTTTTTTTTTTTAATTTTATTTATTTACCCCCAAAGCCCCAGTAGACAGTTGTATGTCATAGCTGCACATCCTTCTAGTTGCTGTACGTGGGATGCGGCCTCAGCATGGCCGGAGAAGCGGTGTGTCAGTGCGAGCCTGGGATCCGAACCCGGGCCACCAGCAGCGGAGCGCACGCACTTAACCACTAAGCCACGGGGCCGGCCCTTGAACCTCATTTCTAACATGGCTATGTCTGTGATCTGCCTTCACCAAAATATTGAGAGGGAAATACAAATTTTTTTAATACACTTTTTTCATTTTTTAGTTTCCCTGCTGTTTTGTTTTTATTCTTTGACATCTTTTTTTTCCCTGAGGAAGATTCGCCCTGTGCTAACATCTGTTGCTAATCCTCCTCTTTTTTTTTTTTTTTTTTTTTGCTGGAGGAAGATTAGCCCTGAGCTAACATCTGTGCCAATCTTCCTCTACTTTGTATGTGGGACGCCACCACAGCACGGCTGGTGAATGATATAGGTCCGTGGTCAGGATCTGAACCCGAGAACCCAGGCCCTGAACCTGAGAACCCAGGCTGAGGAAGCACGCAGAATTTTAACCACTCGGCCATGGGGCCGGGCCCAACATCGTTTTATTAGTAATAGTTGTGTTCAGTGTTCACCTCTTCCCTACATTGCTTTAGTACCTGTTTTTTGTTTGAATTAAAATTTATTTTTTAAAAGATATATTTTAGGGCCGGCCCCGTGGCTTAGCGGTTAAGTGCTCGCGCTCCGCTACTGGCGGCCTGGGTTCGGATCCCGGGCGCGCACTGACACACCACTTCTCCCGCCATGCTGAGGCCGCGTCCCACGTGCAGCGGCTAGAAGGATGTGCAGCTATGACACACAACTATCTACTGGGGCTTTGGGGGGAAAAAATAAATAAATAAAATCTTTAAAAAAAAAAAAGATATATTTTATTTTTACAACTTTGGATTTATTCTGAACGTTTTTGGTTTGATTCATTCATTCAACCAACGAATTCAAGTGCAAATTTTTTTTTCAGTGCAAATATATATATATTTTTTTGGTGAGGAAGATTGGCCCTGAGCTAACATCTGTGCCAGTCTCCCTCTATTTTGTATGTGGGACACTGCCACAGCCCTGCTTGATGAGTAGTGTGTATGTCCACTCCTGGGATCCAAATCCGAGAACCCCAGGCCGCCAAAGCGGAGTGCACGAACTTAACCAGTATGCCACCAGGCTGGCCCCAGTGCAAAAACTTTAAGTGCAAAATTAGAAGATAGTAGAGCCTGGGCAGGCCTATTTGGCAGCAGATGGACAGATGTGGATTATTAAGAATCACAAATTTATAGATTTATTTTAAAAAATAAAAAATGGAGGATGAGTTCCCAGCATCAGTTATTTGTGTCCTGACAGAGGAAAGGGAGAACGGGAACAAAGCTGGTGGGTACAGGGATCCCCTGCAGGTGAAGCCTGAGCTGAGGCGGCCCAGGGCCTCCAATAGCTGCTCTGTGCAGGTAACACAGTTAATGACCTGCCTTCTTCCCTGGTGTTAGAACACTTTCAGTTACAGTATTGTGGTGAATCATTTCCTTCCAAGGCTCGGGGTGATCTATCTCACGGGTGCCTTGTCTAGATTTTAACAACAATATGAGCAGCAAAGGTTCCTCATTCCAGAAATGCAAAACAAATTACATAATTAATGTGTTCTTTTTTCAGAAAAATCCACATAAAGGTGTAATGACTAGGAGGAAAAATTATGCATGAGAAAACAAATCTCGAAAGAAAAAAATTTGTTAGAGAAAAGAGGAGGTTTCTCTTTCCTTGTCTAATTTATAACAGTGACATTCCTCTCTGACAGCAGGAACCAAGGCGTGGGGGCTGGGTGTACTGCCTTTACTGCATCTTGCAGGATTTCACTAGGGATGGAGTGAATAAGGAATAGTGATGGTGTAGAAACACTGGCCCTTGTATATTACTGCTTGCACTACAGGAGTTTTGGGTTGCCAAATCAATACGGTGGTTGTCCTTGAAAAACCCTGTAGGTCTGTTTTTAATAGCTTGCTACACGGGTGAAATTACAGTGATTACTTAGCAGAGCCTCACCTTTGATCTACTGATCTAGTTAGGGACGTGTGACAGAGAGAGCCTGTGGCCTGAGAGATCATTAACAAATTAAAAGAAGAAGGAAGGGAAAACTACAAGTTACAGAAATACAGGAAGTCTGAGGTTTGTCAGTTGTTGAAACATTTGATATTGTCTTTTAAAAGTCTCAGAGCTCTGAGGGCTTTCTTTGGATGACAAAATACTGACATATAAAAGCAAACAACAACAGCAAAAGCAAAGCCACAAGGTTTAAACACAAGAACGGTGGATCGATTCCAAATTAATGAATGGTGGCCAGCATTGTTTTCCACTTTACTCAAGAGATAACACATACTTAAAAATGTTTCTATTTCCCATTTATACAATAGTGAAATGAAAGGATATCTTCACAAGTTTTGCACTCATTAAAAAGTGTGTCTTTTAAGCTTTTTTTTTTTTTGTAATTAATAGACTTTATTTTTAGAGTAGTTTTCGGTATACAGAAAAATTGATCAGATAGTACCAAAAGTTCCCATATGCCCTCCACCCCTCCCCCATACAATTTTCCTGTTATTAACATCTTGCTTTAGTGTGCTACATTTAAATCAACTGATGAACCGATATTGATACGTGACTATTAATTAAAGTGCATAGTTTACATAAGTTTCATTCTTTATGTTGTACATTCTGTGGGTTTTGAAAAATGCATAATGACATGTAGCCACCATTACAGTCTCATACAGAATAGTTTCACTGCCCTAAAAATCCCCCTTTTTGTTCCAGCAAGCAGCCATTCTAAATTCTGTTCTTTCAACGTAACTGCTATTTTTTCCCTTTTTTTCCTTCTCCAAGGGGCTTTTATTTTAGGAATAGATGAGAGCTGATTCTCCTTTTTGGCAGAGACCCACAGAAAGTCACTTTATTTGGCTGAAACTTGCGTATCCCTGGAAAATCTCCTCTCCTGGTATTTGTATTTTTGCCCATGCAGGAAAATACCAAAACTCACTTTGCCAAACACCCACAGGAAACCCCTTTCCCAGAAATGATGGAGCAAACACGCAAGGAACTGGAAGGGGCGTGTCGGATGATTGCCTGCCCTTCTCCTTGACTCACCTTGTTTTATAGTGGCACATCCTGATTATCTTTTTTTGTGTGTGTGTGAGGAACATCAGCCCTGAGCTAACATCCGTGCTAATCCTCCTCTTTTTGCTGAGGAAGACCGGCTCTGAGCTAACATCTATTGCCATTCCTCCTCCTTTTTTTCCCCAAAGCCCCAGTAGATAGTTGTATGTCACAGTTGCACATCCTTCTAGATGCTGTATGTGGGACGCGGCCACAGCATGGCCAGAGAAGCGGTGCATCGGTGCGCGCCGGGATCCGAACCTGGGCCGCCAGTAGCGGAGCGCGCGCACTTAACCGCTGAGCCACGGGGCCGGCCCCTGATGATCTTATTAAGCTGCCCAAACAGAGGATTGTTTTCTGCCCGCCTCTTGAAGATGGGACATCTTGCTCACAAGTCCTCTGTGACTGCATGCATGTCTGGTGTTGAGCTCGGAACTTTAGGGTTGAGACCAAGATGTCTAAGCTGAGGGTTAGGTGGTAGATTGCTAGGCTTTTGGGTAGAGAACGCAGAATGTAAAAAGCAGAAAATTACCGTACCTTACACATTCCTTTCTAAGTTATTCAACAAATATTTGAGCGCCTATCGTATGTGAGGCTCTGCTCCAGAATAGGACGAAGCCTTGTTCTCGTGAAGCTTACAGTCTCAAGAGAGAAGACGCATAATGAACACAGGAATCGACAGACAGAAAGGAAAGAAAACAGGCTCGTGGGATGGAGATGAGCAGGGGCCTATTTGGTTAGGCGAGTCAGGGAAGGTTCCCGCACAGCTGGGATTTGAACCCAGCCGTGAATGAAGTGGGCCAGCAAAGCCACACAAAAGTCTAGAGATGGAGTGTTCTAGGCAGAAGCGGGGACAGACAAGGGGCGTAGGACTGGATGAGCTGGACCCGTTGGGGGAAAGGCTGGAACACTGCAGTCAGAGCTGTGGGATGAGGAGAAGGTTGGCAGGAGGAGAGGTCGGCACCTGTTCACGTGATAGGAACTTTGGATTTCATTATGAAAAAGATGAGAGCCCGCTGGGGAGGTTGTCTGTAGGATGGGATGGGAGCATCGGTAAGTTGTATTTCATTCTTTCCGTCTTGATACGCTACATCAGTGATGTCACCTAGATCTCATCGTGGCCCCAGAGTGGTGACACCTAATATATATCTCAAATCTGAGCTTCCCCCCGCTCCCGCCTCCCAGATCCGGCAACTTACTCAGCATCTCCCCTTGGATGTCTGAAGCCATCTCAAATGTAGTAAAACCCAAACTGAGCACCTCATCTTCCCCCACCCAACCTACTTCTCCCACAGTCTTCCCCAGCTCTGCTAAAGAAGATTCCAGTCTTCTCTTGGCTCAAGCCAAAAACCTTGGGGGTCATCCCTGACTGCTCCTTTCACTTAGCTACTGTTTCTAATCCAGAGCAAATCCTGTCGACTCTACCTTAGAAATTTAAGAATCCTCCTAGATAAATCTCAGCAGTTCTATCACCTCCCTAGTTCAACCCCTCATCATCTCTTACCTGGATTATTAGACTGCCCTCAGAGCTGGTTTCACTGTTTCCATTCTTGCTCTCCCCCCCACCCTTCTCATTCTATTCCTAAAATAAGGAAATCTGTTAAAATAAGTCAGACTACATCAGCCGTTACCAGAAAACTGCCATGGCTCTCATCTTACTCAGACTAGGAGACAAAGTCCTTACTATGGACTGTACATGATCTGGTCCCCCTTGCTTTCTGCCCAATGAGGGCACTCTGCTCTGTCACAATGAGTTCCTTGTCTTGCCAAGAACACACCAGACATGATCCTACCTCAGGGCCTTTGCATGTACTGTGACTTCTGCTTGGATAGTCCCTCAGATAAATGCATGACCCACCCAGGTCCTTCTTCAAATGACACCTTAAGGCCGGCATTGGCACACTTTTCTGTAAAAGGCCAGAGAGTAAATATTTTAGGAATTGTGGGCCACATGGTCTCTTTGGCAATACTCAACCCTGCCATTGTAATGCAAAAGCAGCCATAGACAATAAACACACGAGCAGAGCTGTGTTCCAATAAAACTTTATTTAAAATGTTGTTCTTTTGATTTTTATTCTAACAAGTGAAAAATGGAAAAACCAGGGGCCAGCCTGGTGGCAAAGTGGTTAAGTTCAAGTGCTCTGTTTCGGCGGCCTGGGGTTCTCAGGTTCAGATCCCGCGTGTAGATCTACATACCGCTCATCAAGCCATGCTGTGGCAGCATCCCACATATAAAATGGGAGCAGATGGGCACGGATGTTAGCTCAGGGCTAATCCTCCTCAGCAGAATGAGGAGGACTGGCAATGGATGTTAGCTCAGGGCTAATCTTCCTCACCAAAAAAAAAGAAAAATGATTCTTAGCTCACAGCTGCACAAAAACAGGTGGTGGCTGGATTTGGCCCTCAGTTCCTTGCGTGTCGACCCCTGCCTTAGAGAGTACTTCCCTGGCCATCCTTTCAAACATTATATATATGCACATATACCTTGCCACACACACACACCTGTGCACGCACAATCCCTATTTTTCATATCCTTTCTTAATAGCTTATCACCCTCTGCTTTTCTCTATATTTCACTTACTATCTTGTTTATTTTTTCTCTCTCTTCCCAAACCTCCAACTGTAAGCCCCACGAGGGCAGGGATTGTTATCCGTGTGGTGCGCTGGGTCCTGATGTCCCTAATGTACCCGGCGCACAGTGGAAGCTCAACACGACGCAGTGAGTGAATGGCACCTGTGAGAAGACTGTGGGGGAAGGCGGTGTAGCGTCTGCTCTCAAGCATCATCTCCCAGGAGCGAGGGAGAGAGGAAGGTGCATTTGTTGGGTGCACGCTCTGTGCAGGCGCTGGGCTCCAGACTTCAGACATGCCAGATGGAGGATACTTTTCAGCTGAGAGGAGGACTTGGCACAGGGTGCTGAGATGTTTGCGGATGATGATGCAGTGTGCTGAGCAGGGGTGGACTTCAGTTCCCAGACCTGGGTCTGCCTCACAATAACCTGATAGAGTTTTCCAGAAATTAAGTCTCTTACACCGCGAGCCATGCTTACCAAAATCAGAATCCCTTGAGAGTCAGGCAACTGAGAGATTAAATCCAGACTCCACCAAATACTGCCCATATTACTTAATCTTCCTGCCTGTTGGCTGCAAAATGGAGAGAATAATTATCTCACAGAATTGTCATGAGGATTCAATGAGCTCGTGTAAGTGAACCTCTCAGCACTGTGCCTGGCACGTTCTTGCAATAAATAGCAGCATTATTGACTGTTCATTAGAAAGGCCTGCTCACAGTGGAATAAGGAACGCAATGCAGATCAACAAAATAAGGTCACTCTAGTTCCCCAAAATGACTGCTGATAATGTTTTGGTGCACATCCTTCCAGATTTTGATCTCGCTGTGTGCTTTCTAACGCAATACGGAGAACTGGATTGCCTGTCATCTTAAACTGCGCCAAGGAATCCACCCTGAGTCTGATCAAGGCGCTAGGTCTAACTCTGGTTTACCAGGAGGACAGAGAATGGAGAAACAAGGGAAACGACACTGGGAGGGGGGGTGGAATCAGCAGAGTTTAAAATGCGGGGACCTCTACAGGACGAACACCCCACTTTCTTCAACCAATGAATTGCAAGGAAATAAAGGATCAGGGGCCTCCTACAGAGCAGTGCTGTCCAGTAGAACGTTCTGGGATGATGGGAATGTTCTGTATCTGCACTGAGGCACTAGCCACATGTGGCTATTAAACACTTGAAATGTGGCTTTTGCGGCTGAAGGACTGAATTTTTTATTTTATAATATTAATGTATGTAAATATGGCCCCATGTGTCTGGCGGCTACTATGCTGAACTGTACACTATCGATGAAAAGGGGCTTAGAGACATGTCAACCGACTGCCCTGGAAAGACCTCATTGGGATTCTTTTTTTTTTTTTCCTCATTGGGATCCTTAGTCAAACAAATCAACTCTGAAAAAAAATCTATGAGATGATGAGGGAAATTTAAATAGTGGCAAAAATCTTTGATGATATTAAAGATCTATTGCTAATTTTGTAAGGTGTAATAATGATATTGTGGTTAGACTTTTTAAGGAAGTCTTTATCTTTTAGAGACACTAAAATATCAATGGATGGAATTATTTGATAGCTAGGATTTGCATCAAAATAGTGGAGGGAGGGGTAGAGAAGATACAAGAAGTTCATGAGCTGATCATCGGTGGAGCTGAGGAATGGGTAGATGAAGGGCCATTGTACTCTTCTCTCTACTTTGGTATTTACTCAAAATTGTCCATGATAAGAACACTTTTGTAAAAACTACTTAAGCAACCGGTTTTATGTACATGTCTTTCTTCCTTAGGGAGTTCCATTATAAGTGAACACTGACATTTATAAATGAAAAGCCATCAATTCTAAAAGTATTATTAGAGTTTTAAGTGGAAGATAAAGCAGTGCTTTTACAAAAATCACAGCCAGGCCCATGTTACCAGCTTCCTTGAAGAGGGCTGGAATCATTCCCATTCTTTGTCGTATTCACATATCAAACTGAACTGCCAGGACCGAGACCGCTGTTTGCCCTAATATCTGTCTCCTCTTCTCTCTCGGCCATAAAATCCCCAGCTTTTAGTTGGTTCATGGCCATCCAGATAAAAGAGTATGTTGCCCAGCCTCCTTTGCACATGAGGGTAGCTATGTGACTACATTCTGAGCAATGGTTTGTAAGGGGAAGTGGTGTATATGGCTTCCTGGAAGTTTCTTAAAAGAGGCATGTCTCCTTTTCTGACCTCCCCACATTAATGTGGTCTAATGGCTGGAGCTGGAGCAGCCTTGTTGGATCACGAGGCAGAAGCCACATGAAAAGATGGTAGACAGTAAGATAGAAAGAGCCCAGTTCCTGACGTGATGGAGTGCCACACAGCCCTAGACTGACTACCTCCAAGTCTATTTTTCATGCAGGAGAAATAAACTCTTATCTTACGTTTTTCTGATATTTACAATTGATTCTGATCTTAATTAATATAGTTGCTAAAATTTATTTTTATAGATTCCCTAACATTTATTAAGTATTTACTCTGTAGGTTGTATCAGGCTAATTGCTGTGAAAGAAACAAGAAAAAAGTTGTAGAATCAGCACATAAAGGATTTTTCAATTTAACTGAAAGATACACAAAATATGAGATTATTAATTAAGATCTAATTAAATAATAATACTAGCTAGCACATATTGGGTACTTACTACGTGTCAGACATTGTTCTAAGCAATTTACACATTTTAACTAATTTAGTCCTCACAACAAGATTAAGAGTTATTATCATTCCCATTTACAGGTGAGAAAACAGAAGCCCAGAGAGGTTAAGTAACTTGTCCAAGGTCAGACAGCTTATAAACTGTGGAGATGAGATGGACAGATGGTATTGATTAGGAAGGTTTTGGAAGGAGAGAGAGGGCTTGAGTCAGCTGGCAAATCTTTGTAAAGAAGACAAGATCTTGATTCATTCAACAAATATTTATAGAGTGATTGCTGTGGGTCAGGCACCCTTCAGGCCGAGAATGAACAAGCATGGGGCCCCAGTTCTAGTGGATACTAAGAATGAGCAAGCTGTGATTTGGGGGCAAGGCTGCCACGTTGCACAGCTCAAGGCACGGCTGCGTGAATGATGCCCCCTGGAGTTGTGCAAAGCCACAGCAGTGATGCAGAATTTAAGGCTCACAGGCTGAAAGTGGCCACAGATGCATTTTAGTTGGTCTGTGGTGTTGAGAAAGTTGAGAGATTTCACATAAAAACCCAGTTTTCTGGATTCTTTTGAAAAAGTGGAATATTCATGAATATTAGACAGCATTTCCACACCTCAACATCTGTCTAACGCCGAATATGGCTGCCCCCTTCAGACTGCGTTTCCTGCATGGGATTGTGTTTCCACAATCCCAGCCCTTCCTCGCATGGAGAGGGGGGTGTGGTTCCAGGAGGCCCCCGTGACAGGATGGGGCAGTCAATTTCATATGCCTTGCACTGCAGATGTGGAGTGTGATGATAAATGAAAATCACAGTATTCACAGTTTTATTTCTCCCCTCCCCTCCCAGTTACCAGAACAGAGTAAGTATCTTGAAACTAAAATCTTCACAAATATTCTTATAATCAAAGACATAACGCTTTTGAGAATCTTCCAAACTCTTATCTTGCCTGGTTATCACATCTCAGCATCAAAGAAACCAAGAAACTTCTGGGAAACAAAGAAGATGGTTCATTCTATATGCAGAAACACTGAAAGTTTTCTTCTGTCTTTTTTCAGAGGTAACTTCAAACCCTAACAAACAAAATCTACATGGTTATTAGCATTGAAAAGATAATAACTAACAGTAGATGCTCATGCACACTGCAAATCAATAGGACAAAAATCAATATATCTGAAAGGTTTATCTCCTCTTGGAAGCAAACTACAAATCATACATAGGAGGGAAAAAACCAGACCTGTATTTTTCTTCATTGTCTGGAAGCCCAACATTGACTGGCCCTGCCTCCATTCGCACTGTTCTTCCCCATGCCAGAGTTTCTCTAACCTTATTGTTGTCTCTTGGTTCCTCACATTGTCATGCTCCTTCCCACCCCAGGGCCTTTGCATATCCTCTCCCTCTGCTTAGAAGCCTCTTCCTTTTTCTAACTTCTCCCTGCTCATTCCGTCCTACCCTGCCTTTAGCATGGCTGATTTCTAGTCTCCCTGCAGGCCTCTGCTCAACGGTCCCTTCTTCCTGGAAGCTTTATCCAACTCCCACCACCACCAGGGCCAGGTCCCTTGTATATATATTCCCAGAGCACCAGGGCCGAATCATGACTGTTGTGGGCCCAAGGCATTATTTGGCTTTGTGGGCCCCTTCTCCCATAAAAGGATATTAAAAATTATATTTTGGGGCCGGCCCCGTGGCTTAGCGGTTAAGTGCGCGCGCTCCGCTACTGGCGGCCTAGGTTCAGATCCCGGGCGCGCACCGACGCACGGCTTCTCCGGCCATGCTGAGGCCGCGTCCCACATACAGCAACTAGAAGGATGTGCAGCTATGACATACAACTATCCACTGGGGCTTTGGGGGAAAAAAAGGAGGAGGATTGGCAATAGAAGTTAGCTCAGAGCCTGTCTTCCTCAGCAAAAAGAGGAGGATTAGCGTGGATGTTAGCTCAGGGCTGATCTTCCTCACAAAAGAAAAAAAAATTATATTTTGCCACTGCATTGGCAGAAAGACGAATATAATCCAGGCTGGATTTATTATTATATGTTCCCTATTATTATATTCATTTTTTCTCTGGCTTTAAAAGGAATTAAAGTAAAAACATTTTTGTGGACCTCTAAAAGCACCATGGGCCCCAGGTCCTGTACCTCTTATTCCTCATGGAAAAGTTGGCCCCCAGCGTGCTGTGTAATTTTTCTACTAAGCAGTTATTCCAGGGGCAGGGAAATACTTGCTGCAAGGTGTGGGCTAAGAACACCTGCACTAAATTCCCTGGGGTGACACTCAGAGTGTGAGAGACCTCTAGTCTTCCAGGGAAGGCCCAGCCAATGTGCTTTTTTGTCGTTGTTTGGTAAGGAAGATGGGCCCTGATCTAACAGCTGTGCCAATCTTCCTCCACTTTGTATGTGGGACGCCGCCACAGCATGGCTTGATGAGCAGCGTGTAGGTCCGTGCCCGGGATGGCGAACGCAGGGCCATCAAAGCAGAGCATGCGAATTTAACCACTGTGCCACCGGGCCAGCCCCAATCTGCATTTTTAATCAAACCGTCGATAATTCTAAGGCTTACAAATGGTTGGGATGCACTAGCATTCCCGGTTTAATGTCTGTTCACCTGGCTAAAGCTTTGGGTCCAGTCAGGACCATGTTTCTCGTGCAGTTCTGCATTTCTGCACCAACACGGGTTCTGGCAGATAGTGGGTGCTCAGCAAATTTTCAATGAATAAGGAAAAGAAAAGGAACGTGCCTGGCATATTCTGCAAGGCTCCCGTTTTGTCACGGCTGGAGGCAAGTAACTATGTCTTCAACGACCTTGTGAGTCTTATATATCCATGTCCTCCTGTCCCCTAAACCAGTGCCTGGTGGAGTAGGTCTGCAATAGAGACACGTTGTTGAATGGTTGTCCGTGGGTGTAAGATTTTCAGACATTGCACACGATCGTGATTTTACTCAGATAAATCTATTTGGCTCAATGAGAATTAAAAAGTTCCCTGAACTTTGACCTACAATGAAATCATTTCAGCTTTCCCCTGTGGGATCGACACTGAGTTCATTTTAAGATGAGAGCCTTCGGGTCGTTCATCACACACCAAATGGAAAGCTTAACTAAATTGTACTTGTTATAGCATTTGTGTGTGTTCTTCAGTGTTTAGCAGCTTGATGATAAAGACAAGTTTTAATGCCCGAAGTTCTGCATACTTCATTGTGTCCCAAAGATAGCTCTTCTTCCTCCTGTTAAAGTTGCACTGCAATATTTATATAGTGTGTGCTGCATTTCAGAACGTGTGTGTATGTGTAATAATTGAGCTTTTATTTTTTCACTTCCCCTTTAGAAGGAGGAAGAGGTAAATCATGAGAACAAAACTGATATTAGGAATTTAGTCCAAAAAAACAAGCTTCCAGGGAATGTTATGAAGTCCATGTAGGTAAAACTTGACTTAATATTCTTCCTATTTCATCCTGAAGGATCATTCTTCACAATGAGGGCATTGAAGAACTGTGAATTATCCAAAAAAAATGATACTTTTTCTACTCGAGGCTTAGTTGATTGATATCCAGCCTTGTTTCATAAAAGATGACATATTTACCATGTTACAGCTTTGGGAATTGAAAAATACTTCCTGTATATTTAAAAATGTATACGTTTTTGTATACATACATATATATGTATACATATGTTTATATGTATACATACATATAAATATATTTCTAATGTATGAAAATATATAAAAGATGAAACAAAACTTTTATTTGTGGACATCTGAGTAAATAAAAATATAATTAAGCAAAAAACATATTTTCTCAAGCATTATAGCTAGATCCAATTTGTTGGTTGTCTGCTAGGTTCTGTTTTTGGGCGTTTTTCTTTTTTGTTTGTTTCCAGTTTGCTTATTGATTGCTATTTTTTAAGATAGTAGCTATGAGTCCTTCAGCTAGTGAATAAAATCCTCCAAGTTGTAACACGTTACAACTTGTTTTATAAGCATTTTAAACGAATTGAAATGAATCTGCTTATTCAAAGCTAAAGCATCTAGCACTTACTCTTAAACATATGTCATATTTTCTAGCTGACCTGATCTAGCTAGGGAGCCACTATGTGTTCGTGTTACAACAACTGAGTTGGCTCAGAGGTTTAAAGGAAATATTAATGGGTAGAAATGATGTGTTGACCCAGATCAGTGTCACACACCTTCTCTTTCTCAGTGGGTTCCAGCTATCTAGTCAATCCAGGTCTCCTTAGAGAGACTCCCCGACTTTCACCCACACTTCTGTGTGGGTGAAAAAAAATCTGCCTCTGGGACAGGGGTCAGTGAGCTAACTTTATTGAAGATTTGCAGGCTGCAGTAATGCCTGGAGGCAGCAAAAAATAATGGGTCAGAGCATAGCCCTTAGCTATGAGATCTTGGGCAGGCTAGTTAACATTTCTGTGCCTCAGTTTCCTCCTCTGGAAAATAGCATCTGCCCCATAGAGTTGTAGTAAGGATTCCCTGAGCTATTACGTATAAAACGCCTATAATAGTGCTTGAGATGTGGTGAGCAAGATAGAAAAATGTTTCCCATTTTGCCGATGTGAGTTGGTGACAGTTCCCCCTCCCCCCAATGGCTACTGCTGGGCAAATAAGAGTCTACTCAACAGGGAGGGATCTGTAACCGTTGGGGGAAAATCATTGACTAAAAGAACAAAGTTTTCTTTTGTGTATTTTGAAAATGGAATCGTTCACGTAAGACAGCTCCTCTGCATAGTAAAAATTCCAGTGAGGGAGAGAAAATGCTGACTTCTCCCAGCCTGTGGCACCAGGAGGAGGTACTTTTAGAGCCACAGGGACTTTTAGCTGAGTAATAAAGCAATATTCCTCGTGAACACCACCCTCCGTCCTTCTCCCCGTGATTGTTACCAGTTGGTAACAGAATGTTCAAGGTCTCCTAGGTATTTTACAAAAATCACTTGAGAAAGACTGCGCCAGAATCATCAATTTTTAACCTGGTGCTTACCGGGCATATTCTAAGTAAGTGAGACCTAAAAACTGTCTAATGGTTTGTCATGAAACTCTGCAATATTTTTTTCTACCGAAGTTAGTAATAACCACCCATTGTCTGAATTACACCATGTGGGTTACACAAAAACGATAAGATAGTTTTTAAAAAGAATTTTTTTCCTAAATGACCAAAAAAAAAAAAAGATCATTGTAAAAAATGTGAAAAATAAACACACCCACAGGAAATTAAAAATAACTGGTGATTATTAGTAACATCTTAGTGGATGAGAAAGGATTTTTTTTAAAAAATCCCTCATATGTAGTGCAGAATCTGGGATTTTTTTAGGCATCAGGATAAAATAATACCAAAATAAATTCAAGGAGAAAAGAGGAAGCTGTTCTACGCTAATACCAGAATCTAGACCACTTCCTTCTCAAATAGGTACATCCCCCACTGTGAAAAAGGACCAGGATCTTCAAGGTAGAGAGTAGAAACAAGATTTGAATATTCCTTGGAATTCTAGGAGCTGAAAAGCAGAGGCTTCAGGTAAAAACATCATTGCTCACAGAGTCCAGATATACAGAAGGAAGCATTCAGACTTGAGTTACGAGGGACAAGGCGTGCAGGAAAGGACTAGTACTCTTTGTAAGGAGACCTGGACTTCAGTTTGAGCTCTGTAACTAACTAACTTTGTGACCTTAGAAAGGTCACAGTCTCTCTGAGCCACGGTTTCCTAGTCTGTGGTATGGGACAGTACACTTCCCCTCTCCACCTTAAAGAGTCATATTAAGATAATGTATTTGTAAAATCCTTCTAATAGTACAATGCAAACGTAAGGTGTTATGATCAAGAGGCACAATTCCAAGCTTTCCTCTATTGTTTGGATCAAAACATTGTTTCCTTGTCTACATTATTTATCTACATGGATTTACAGTTGTTTGTAAAGATGAAATAACCTGCTTCCACTGGGCCTATTCAGAAACTTTGGTGATTTTTTTTGGTGAATTTATCTAAAGCTTGTTTTTAAAAATATGTACCTAGAAATACCTTTCCTCAGCAAGAAACAGACGAGATGAAGCTGTCCCGAGATTAAAACCACCTCATTCACAGTTTATTCCTGACTCAAATTTGTTGACCGTCTTTGGACACAATTTAATGGCCTAAGCTTAAGCCCGCTTGATAAATGGATTGAGAAGTCGGTATGTCCTCGCCAAACACATTCTCATCTGTGTCCCATCTCTGGCCAAATTCTGTAGGGCTCTGGCCATAAATATGTAATACCTCCTAGGAACACGGGCCTGCCTATCTGTGGGCCCACGCCCATTTGCTGTTCCACATGAAACTTGGAGGCAGGCCAGGGGTATGGCCAAATAATTACTGTGCCAGAACTAGTTAATCACAGGCCCCCCAAAGGGGAAACAGAGGCCCCTGTACTCTGGACCCAGGCTAGCACTGGAGTCACTTCTGAGCCTGGCATCCTGGTGGGACAGTAACCCTCTGGGGCATCAGGAGTCTTTGTTAAATTGCTCCAGTCGAGCTAATTTGGTGCAGGCTCCCTGGATTTAGGCCACAGTTACTGGTTGGCTTTCTGAGCCTGCTTTTGGCACAGGTAGGAAAGGAGGAGAAAAAAAAATGGTGTAAGCAAGTTTCGAAATCTTAGATCATTTCATGAATGACTCAGTGTTTCCTTTTGGAAAAGTGCAATAATTGGCTTTCATTAATAACTTAGCTTTGAAAAAAGGTTCTAAATATCGAGGAGGCTTTTGTGCTATCTGAAGGCAGACGTCCTCCAATCTTCATTTTTATAGCTTCCACAGGAATTTCATTCACTTGATAACGTGTACTTGTTGAAAAATAAACTGTCACATACTTCCTCCTTCAGGCTTCCTGTTCTTTCTGAGAAAAGCATCGAGGCTGTCTTTCTCTTTCTCTCTCTTTCCTTTTTTTTATTTTCCATTTAAAAATATTCGAAATAATGTGTCAAATCAACATGTTATACACCTTAAACTTACACGATGTTATGTGTCAACTATAGCTCAATAAAGCCGGAAAAAAAATTTCAAAATATAAAGCTATTACTCTTCTTTAAGCGACTAGTTATATTCAGCACAAGAAGAGAATAGCCTGTCATTTATCTCTTCATAGACTGAGAACGTCAAACAGTATATTTCTTTAGTGTATGAAATACATAACTAAATATGTTTGAAATATTATCTTTAATTCATTTGGGCACATTTCAATTTTAGAATTAAAAAAAAATCTTTCTGTCTCTCTCTGCACATAAACAGTCCTGAAGTTTTACTACAGAAGACATCCATTCTTCCTGCATTAGTGCTGTTGAATCCAGCTTCAGAGCTATAAACCCAGAAGATGTCTCCAATGACTCATTACTGGAATAAATGTTTCTAATGTTAAAGGTATGCAAATAGAGCTTAATCGGGGGAAGGAAGACTCTGCAATTCAATAAATAAAGTTGAGAATGTTACTGTGGTTACCTCGGACTCTATTTGCATACAGGCTTATCTTGTTTTTAAAGCAGTAGGGAAAAAAAAGAGGAGGAAGAAAAAAATCCCAACTTTCACCACATGTTCTCAAAATACAATCTCATAATAAGGCCCAGCCGTTCCAGCAGTGTTAACAAGCCAAAAGTGCTTAGTGTGGAAGAATCCAAAACGCATTAAAAACATTTTCTAGAACGTAATAAGCAAACATGGGACTAGCCTCAGGTCATCTCACTGAGAAAATTGCACAATCAAACTTTTTGTCACTCAAGTTTGGTGTATTAGTTAGGTCAGGGCTGATTCTGTTATTACTCGGGTTTCAGGACTCTGCTCTGCTTGGTTGTGGGGCTAATCGGTACCTGGGTCCCAGGCTAGTTCTCCCAGCCAGACAGTCAGATTGAAATAGAATAGAGAAAGGCAAAATAGAGAGGTGCCCCATAGTAGATTCTCACGCTGTGTATCAAATCACAAATCTTGCCACGCTTAATATTGTGAATTAAAGCCAGAATCGCTCAAAATGTACATCTTTGTACATCCGTGTAAGCACCTATTACTCATGTGTGGGCCGGTGCAATTCCTCATCCACGGAAGGTGGAAATATTTCAAGAAAACAGGATGAGCAAAGTCCATACTGACTCAGGGAGAGAATGGATTTAAAGAAATGCTTCAGAAAATGTCTCCAGTGATGACACCCGCGGCAGAGCAGGAGGGAGTGGGGACAGCGCCTCGGCAGGCAGGGGCCCCGAAGAAGCCCTCGCGTGGCACCGGACGGCACCTCCCTTTCCATCACCGCAAACCCGACGTCAGTTCACCTTCCAGTGGCCACCTCACCAGCTTCGAGGTGAATGTGCTGGCGAATGCGTGAAAAACGCTTGGAATAGAAACCATACAAATGCTGTAAAGATTCATTTCATAGATATCTTTAGGTGTTTCTATTTTATATAGTCAGATAATCTAGTTTTGGGGGCGTTGTCAAGCTTCTTTCTGACACTTTACTCATGGAGGAAATGGAGCGGTGGTCCTATTTTTGGTTACTGTGCACTACCCCCCCCTCCGCCCCCCAAATAAAGTTTGATTCTGGAATGGAAAGCGAGAGAAGAGAGTGTAAAGACCCTTATGTACTGAGAAATAGAAGTGATATGCTTCTTACTTAATGGGCTTGATCCCTTAAGATTATAACGCAGAGATGTATTACAGTACTTAAAAAAGTACATGTATTACTGTACTTAAAAAATCTACATATGTATTTTTTTAAGAAGTTAATACCTGCTTCTGATATCACATTCAAGAGGTACAAAGAGGACACAGAAAAAAGCCAGTCCCCTCCCACTGCTGTTCCCCCAGCCTCCCAGAGCCCCTCCCTAGAGGCCACCACTATGACCAGAGTGAAGATTGTTTAAAGGAGATAATTACCCTGTCAATTTGGTTTTCCTTTACCTTGTGAATACCCCTTTTGTGATCTTTATTCCTGCATAATTTACTCTGAAATATCTTAGGATACAGAGAAAAAAGGAGTTTCAGGGGTATGATGGTATGATAGTATAATAAAACCTAGGGTTTTAATTCAACTGTCAGTGAAACCATTTTTTTTTTTCCTGTTTCATTTTTCAGAGATATTCTGCATCATCCTGCCCGACCAAAAGGGGCTGTGGGGGTGGTGAGGGGAGATGGAGGTAGAGATGGGGAGACTGTGCAGCATTTGTATTTTATAAGTTTTTATAAGGGAAAGAAAACAAGATGTGATTTAAGAAGCTAATATTATTTGTAACATAAGTACTAGGCCATTTTTAAATAGCTGCAAGGAAACACACCAACATAGGAACCATGGTTGTTTCTGGTTGTTATGTGTTGGGTTTACGGGTGTTTTCTGCAGTATTCAAACTTTCTATAATGAGAAAGGTTTTCTAATCATAAAAATCAAAAAGTATTTTGAAGGATTGTACATTGCATCCTAGAGTGTATCCTCTAAACTTTTCTATTTTATAAAATTTGAGAACTCTCGTGTTTAAAATATGGTAGGTACATAGACCTAATAACAGTATTCTTCTAGCTTATTGCAGAATTATCCCGAATATTCTGATTCATCGACTGTGGCTGCCACTACATCCTATTTACATTTGTTCAACACGCATTTATATACAGTTTAACCATATAGATACCATTTCAGTGTCTATCCCCACAGTTTGGAAGATGGTATTTTTAACACTATGCAGGACATTCTGTATCAGGTCATCAACATAAATTAAATTTGAATATTGAGGATCTGATTAGTTTTTCTTAAGGGCTTGGTCTTGACACCTACAATAAGCCTGGGAGTGGATTACAGACACTCCTTCTAACATTCCAGAAAGACCCCCTGGCAGTAGCTTCTTGATGTGATCAGCTTAATGATTCATTTATTCTTGTGATGTTATTTTTCAGTTGTATGCCTGTGTGTGCTTAAAGTAAAAAGGACAAAAATGAGTTTGAGGGGGAAAAAACATTTTAATTGCTTTCAAATGTTCCAATAAACTCAAACCCATATACTCTTGCTCAAGAATTTCCTTGCCAGATTATTACATACTTGTTTGCCAAATCTCTCTAGCTGTCTCCTATTTTCTTAATCTTAGGAACTATAGAAGATATTAAGTGTTGCTGGCAGGTCAGAAAAACATAAATGTTTTCAAAAGACTTAAATATTCAAATGTCATAGGAAAGATTAAAAAAAAAACAATCAGATCGCCACTCTTAAAAACAGCTAAAAATTTAAGAATCAGAAAATAGCAAAACAATTTTAAATCCTCCAAGAAGAAAGAGTATGTTTTTTTTCGCATTCATGTTTAAGTAAGCATTTTGTTATCTTCAACTGTAGTTCCTACTGAGAGCATCCCGGTAAACTGCCAGTCTCTATGACTAAGGAAATATTCCAGCCAATGATCCACTGATAAGTGAAGAAATATCAACAAGGTCTCGTAGGTCACTATCTAACAGACCACAGCACCAGCAGCAGCCCCAGCTGGAAGATGAAGAAGCAGTGGTTGTGCCCAAACCATTAAGAGTTTGCTAAGATTATTTCAGTCCCTTGAACAACTCCAGGTGGGCACCATTCACACTGGATTCTATATAAACAGAACACAACAGAATACACTGTAAATGGTGGTGCCCTGCATTCAAAGTAGAAGCTTTGAATTATTACAGGTTAAAATTCCAGTGTTTCTCTGATGGGTTTACAGTATTTTGCTGCATATTGGAAAACTAAGAAAGACATAAGATCTTTAATAACTTGGAAAAGTAAAGAGGGCAGAAATTGTTTTCCAATATACAGAAATGGAAGGAGAAAAGCATTAAAGTGAATTCAGATATCATCTTTTTTCACAAACAAAACTCTCACTTAGATATGAATAATATCTTCAAAATATTAATAAGAACAAGTTTATTTCAATCTTGATTTCTTTGAAGGTGAAAGGAGACTCAGCTTCTTGGGTTCAGGATCATGTCTTATAATGTAGTATTTTTATAAACATTATTTTCAAGGAAAAATATCTATGATATCTTTATATCTCCATAAAGACAATATCATGGTCATGGGGCACTTTTCATGCATCCTCAGAGTGTCTTGTGATATAAGGAGGGAAACTGAGTCAGGGTAAAGTCAATCTGTGGCTCTTACATGACCCAAAGAACACAAAAAAAAACCCAAAGTCTATTTAATTTAAGCCAGCGCCCTTGGCTCTCGCCACAACTTGACATAATTGTTAGTGAAGTAATGAAATTTAAAATATATTTTTCATCATAATTATCATGTAGTGTTAGAAGTAATTCATTACTCTCTAAGGTCAGAAGGAAAGGCTTTCATTCTTAAGAGATCCAATCAAAGGTTGGTTTATCCCACGAAACAGCCTCAGACATTCTCAAATGCCAGATGTCTTCAGAAGAAATAAAATTCCTAAGTAGACCTTTGCTTCCTCTTAGACCCCTGAGAAGGCTGGTTTGCCACTAAGGCAAACATTTGCTTTTTCTTGGGGTTTAAGACTATAGGCTTTTCTTATCTATCCTCTTCTTTACAGCTATGGGACTTAATTAAAAACCAAATATAAATCTATCAATTTGGTGGTCAAAGAGAAAAAGAATTCTTTGAAAAGACACGGTTTAAGGATGAGAGAACTAAAAGGGGAAAATGGAATAATGCATCGCAGCAACAGATTTAGGATCCCTCAAAATGCAAAAGTTATGTTTTCCAAATAGTTTTTTAAAAGTGTCTGTCAAATCTGTCAATCACCTACTTAGGGTTATTTTACTTTTCTTTAAAACCTTTGAAGTTCAAAGTAAATAATTGTTGCAACGGTTAAATCCAATATCTACAAGGAGAATGTTTCCTGAGAATTTGACATTTCCATTAACGTTGCTGTAGTGCTGCCCCTGCCTTTTCAAAGATGATCAAATATATCACATTGGAAAACCGTGTAATCTTGTTTGGAACTCTTCCTCATGCTCTAGCGTCCTGTTTAAGTTCTTCCAGAGAACTTTAATACAAATCAGAAACTTAATTTAAGTAATTGGTACTAAAAAAGAAACTTCTGGCCCAGGACTTTGAAACTTTTGACTATTAATAACCAAGAGAACTGTATTTTCAAGTTGGTAAAGTGTTTATCTGTTCTGCTCCCGACTGTGATCTCAATATATACAGGGTGTCCTTGAAGTCTGGAAACAAAGAAGAATATGCATAATAATGTCATCACAGACATCTTCAACCTGCAAAAATTAGAATACAATAGAAGGAAGTATAATAGAATAAAATAAAATAAGAAAAACAAAGTCAAGTAAATTAATAAAGCACTGTAAATTAAATAACACTATCTTTGTTTCCAGACTTGGTGAAAATCCTCTAAATGAACTTGTGGGGTGTGCTGAGCCAAATGAGTAGCTGGATGAAATGGGAAACTCCACTGCAGGAAGTGGTGCTTTTCTGATGCTGCTAATTAAGGAATGTGGAACCCTTGCTTCTGAGTCAGCTTGGCGGTATGTGGAACTCCGCGATGCTTGCTGCTTACACGATTATTGCATGAAACTTTAGAAATAAAACTGGAGTATCTTGCTACTTAATATTTAAGAAGCAAGAGGTGGCGTGTGTGTTTTTAAATGGTTCCTAATCTTTAAAATGGCTCGTTGCAGCTGGCCTTTTTATCAGCTGATCATATTTACAACATAGTCTCAGGCGGCACGGTGCTGTCCCATAAAGAGGATTGGGACCATTTATGAGCTCACATTTTAAGGTACATAGGCTTATCACAGCATTTTGAAGGTTCATTACTGTCACACAGCAATGAAAACACCTCTGTGGGACTCTCAACTTTTTTATTCTTAATTTCTTTTTGGTAAAAATAACTGTTAATTTGCTTTATTTCAAAGGTAATACAGGCATATTATAGAAAATAATTCCAGAAAAATAGGAGGTAGAAAAGATCATGCATATCTCATTCTTAAACAACCATTTAAAAATTTTTAATAAAAATTTTGAAATGTATGCAAAAGCAGAGAGAATAGTAAAACGAACCCCCTATGCCCAACACCCAGTTCTACTGTTTCAAGATCTATAACCACTTTGCCTCAATTCTCCTGTTTTTTTAATTTGCTAAAGTATTATAAATTCCAACATATCCTGTCATTCTCCTCCTATATACTTCATTATCTGTCTCTAAAAAATATATATGTTTTTCCTAATAAACCATAATGCCATTATCACAGTTAATGAATCAACAGTAAGTTCTTGGTATAACCTAATAACCAGTCCGTATTAAAATTCCCCTGATAAGAAAACCAATTTTAACATTTTTATGTATACTTATATCCTCCCCTTTTACTTATTAATAAAAAGATTTATAGTTTATTAAAAATATGACTTTGCATCTCGATTATTCCATTTGCTATTCTAACTGTTTCCCAATGGCATATTTTTGAAAACTTTCTGATTTCGAAATGGCTGTGAAAGAGTGAAGGATGACTTGAACGATTCGCCGTTTCTCTATTTGTGTGTATCTACATATATATGGAGAGGGAGAGAGTGTGTGTATTTTTATTTTCCTTATAGTAAATCCTGTTGCCGTGAATATCTTTGTTCATAACACCTTTTCCTTGATTAGGGCTGTTTTCTTAGGATTGATTCCAGGCGTGTTATTGCTGCACCCAAATGTATGAACATTTGTAAGGCCCTTGACTTGTCTCACTGAGTTGTTTACAAAAGGACTGTACCAATTTACACTTCCACTTACAAAGGATGAGAGAGCCTCTATTAAAATGTTTAAAGGCAGTGCTTTTCAGAGCTCTTATAAATCATTGGCTAAGGCTGGCTTATGTTTGTCAGACGGTCATAGCCATCTCAAAATAAATAAATACACATTTTCTATAGCTATAAAAACATGGCATGCGCAGACTGCCAAACAACCACAAACTAAGTTTGATTAAACGACGAAACCGGTCGACTTGTTGAAAAATGTGGTAATGAGAGAGTTTCCACCCAGCCGGGAAGCCCAGTCCTGAGGGGGCGGGGAGCCTGCATTGCTTGTTGCCTCTCTACCCATCCTGAAGAAGGTAGAAATGAACAGGTCAGCATGCTCTTTCTTTACAATTTTTTTTTTTTTAAACCTGAGTATTTTATTTGTTTCCATATGGCTGCGTTGATGATGCAAAAATACGGTTGAAAACTAGCAGAAAACTTCTGGTGGCAGGCGTTTCCTGTAAACGCAGCCCCATAGTACTGGGTAATAGAGGATTAAGGCAGAGCCATTTTAGCTCCGAGTCCAAATTCTACTTTGTTTCCTTGGGGACACGTTGTTCTTATTTGTTGACTACAAATAAAGCTGCTTCAGAAGCGGTTGATTTCTGTTCATAGCATTCTTATTTGCTTTAAAGAATATAACATATCAGTTACAAATCTTTGTAGCAAATGCAATTGTATTGGTTTGGAGAAATTTGTGACAGATTTTTTTTTTTTTTGAGGCAGGGAGAAAGAAAAACTATCTCATTACTGTCGTGTTTATGGGAGGGAGAGAGAGGAAAAAAAAACAAGAAACTTGATAAGAAAATACTTAGCAAGATGATTTTTAAAAGCCCAGCATCTGAATCTTGAATTCTTTTCTTTTCTTTTTTTGAAAAAGTTCAAGAAAGATGGTCCCATTATCATTTGCTTTTCACTGTTTCCATCCCACTCAACAACGCTGAAGTCGTTCCTCAAAACAAGTGGGAACAAAACATAATCTCTTAAAATATTTTTGAGAGGACATGCAGGCTTGGTATTTGTAAAAATATGTCAACAAAATGTGCTAACCACATTTAAAAAAAAGTCATCAAAGGAGCCAAAGGGATTAGTTAAGTCGAAAGTCTGTTTCAAAACAGGGAGCCATCCAGAGAGAATAATGGCTAATGCCATTTTGGCTGAGGTTTATTGAGTGATTGCCACGTGCCAGGCACAGTTTTAAGGTTTTGCTGCTATTTGTTCGCTTCACCCTCAAAAGTCCCGATGCACTGGGTGACATTATTATTCCCACTCTACAGGTGACACAGAGAGCTTAAGTCATTGGGCTGAGGTCTCCCAGCAGCTGAGCAGGGGAGTCGGGATTTGAATCCAGGCAGGCTCTGAAGGCTATATTTTATTCAGTTCTGGTTTCTGCAAAAACCTGCTGTGTTAGTGTTGGGTGCTGCTGGGCATAAGCCCCTCAGCTGAAAGTGAAGTGGTGAATTAGCATGGCTTTGGATCAACTACACCGCTGAACTTGAGGGCAGCTCTCTGATCTTTAGTCTAGACTCATGATATTTTTGGTCACTCTACGCCCATCAGGGTGTGGCTGTGACCTTAATCTCCTCTCCAGCATTTTCCCTAAATCCCAGTATCCTGTTTGAGGGTGTGACTCAAGAGGGCACACCTACAGTCAGGAGACTTGGAGCTCATCAATTCCACATCCTTCCCTGTGGCTGCTCACCTCTGACTCTGTCTCCTTTAGGGGTCTCGAGCCTCCCTTGACCTCGCTTTTGGAGAAGATGCCCAAGGAACACTGAAAGGCAGGTTGCCTCCAACCTCCGTGAGGATCACTCAGATCCAGGTATCTTTCTTCAAACAATTCTACTTGCATTGTCTACACTGGGTGGTCTAGTTGATGATAGAGAGCTACCCAGGTTCTGGAGTGGACAAATCTGGGTCCAAATCCAACTGTCTCCCTCACCTGCTATAAACACACTTGCTTCTCTTTTCCAACCCTTGAATAAGGACCCTGGCCGGGCCCTGCAGGGGTTAAGAACAGACCTGGTTTTGTGTGCTGGTGAGCTTCTGTGGCCGTGGGCAATGGTCTTTATAATAGTGTGTCTTAACTGAGTGCTTACTATGTGCCAAATTCTCCCCAAAGCATTTTACAAGTGAGGACTTATTTATTCCTCCCAAATACACTTGTCAGTGAGTATTCCTACCTCCATCTGTAAAATGAGGAAAACAGAGGCAGAGGGGTCTTCAGTGAGGTGGCAAAGGCTGCACCGCTGGGTAGCCCAGAGTCTTGGTTTGAACCCAGAAAGCCAGGTTCAAGAGCTCAGCTCTTTACCCACGACCCGTACCACTACTCAGAGGTGCAGCTTTCTAATTTGGGCAGTGGGGGTACTGACTCTGCCTGGTATCCAGAAATGGTACAGGTAACGTGCTTGGCCTATAATAAGTACTTAATCGATGATTGCTATTTTTATTCTTTATTCTCCTAAGGCCAAGGTCAACCACTTAGTACAAAAAAGAATGGCATGAGTCAGCATGGACTTTGGAATTAGATCAGGCTAGAATTCCACTTTATTCTTGTAGAACCTAGAGTAAGTTAGAGGTTAGTTAAGTCAGAAAGCGAGTTAACCTCGGATGGCCACAGTTTCCTCATCTGCCAAATTAATTTAAATACATAGGTTATCAGGAGAACTAAATAATACCATGATTGGATAAATCAGATGTGGAGTTAAGACTCTGGCACATGGCCAGGGCTCAATAAATTGTTTTATTTTTCCCTCTTTTTATCCTTCTTATCTCTTCTGACTATTACCATTATTGTCGTTGTCGTCGTTGTTGTAAAAGTAACCCGAAAATATGGACACACTTAAATATCTGAGTGATTTCAGCAAAGGAGACTATCTGTATCACTTTTTTATGAGTGCTCTTGGTTTTATCTCGTGTTTAATAAGCCTCTTAATACCCCAGCCAGGTTATTATTCCTCAGTGGCTCTGAGGTTCATTCAGAGTAAATCCAGTCTTCACAATGCCCCAAAGGCCCCAAGCAATCAATATGCATCTCCTCCATCCTCATTTTCTGGCTGGTCCCTTATTACGCCACACCAGCTATAATCCATGCTGACTGCCTTGCTGGGCACACTGGTTCAGGTCTTTGCATGCCATCCTTTAGCCTGGAATGCTCTTTCCCTAGAACTCCACATGGCTTGCACTGTCACCCCCTTCACATCTTTACTCATATGTCTCCACCTGTGAAGTCTTCCTGGAATAGCCTATTTTTCATCACCCCCACCTACCCCCTCCACTCCCTGGCCCCTTGCCCACCTCTCCCCCCCTATTTTTCTCCATAGCACTTATCATCTAACACACCATAATATTAAATGTTAACTCCATAAGGATAGGTATTTTGATCAGTTTGCTTTCCTGCTGCATCCCCAGCACCTAGAACAGTGCCTGGTACATAGTAGGTGCTTAATAAATATTTGCTGAGTGAGAGAGTAAACGAATGAGTGAATGAAAGAATTCAGGGAGTCTATTTATTTAATTAAGTAGAATAGCTAAATATTGGGACACTTCCTGTGTGCCAGCCACTATTCCACAGCATGGAGGAAATTGGCCTTCCCTTTGAGGAACTTGCAATCCATTCAGGTGGTGAGACAAATGCCCATATCCAGGGCCAGGCATAATCTAGCAAAAGTCATAAAGGAGGCATTGAGCAAAGAGTGACTGAACCCTTTGGAGTGGGCCTTGAGGGATGGGTAGCATGGCTGTAGGTTGACTTTTGCCATATACATGGCACACAGGTTTGGGACATTCAAAGTCAGGGTGGGACAGACAGCGTGCACAGAACCAGGAGGTGGGTAAGTAGAGAATGGTTTATCCAAAAGCAGTATATGGAAATCCTAAAAGTCTTCTTCCTCATTTTTTATTCCCCAGAGTATTTGACACAATTTGGAATTCTATGTTAATAGGCAACTAATTTTTAATTGTACAGGTAAAATATGAATATGTTTTACATGTAAAAAGATCAAAATATTTAGTCACCAACAAACTGTCCTGGATGCTTGCCCACTTTTGAGAATTAACCACTTTTGGTATGGGCCTTCCCACCTTTTATTCACGTATTTGCATATAGATTTCTTTCTTATTTATTTATCGAGATATAATTGACATATAACACTACGGATATTAGTTTCAGGTGCACAATATAATGATTCAATATTTGTATATATTGCAAAACGATCAGCATATATATTTCTTATGATCTGTGTGTGTGTATATATATATAATATATATACACATACATACCAATATATTATATACATATACATTATTTCCTTTAGAAAATATATCATTTTGTGTGTTTTTAAACAAAAATGGCATACCTTTTTGCAGCTTGATTTTTTTTTTTTTTTTTACTTACTTTACTTCACAATGTCTTGGTGATCTAGGTACATGAGTTCATGTGGCACTAACTACTTTATTCTTTCCAATTGCTGTCTCTATTCTTAAATTTGGATATACCATAGTTTATGTGGCCGTTTCCTTTTGATGGACACGTAGGTTGTTTCTGATTTTTCAGTGTTATAAACAATGCTGCATTGAACATCCTTGTGTATGCTTCTTTGTGTACCTGAGTGCTTATTTCTCTAGGGTAGGTACCATAATTATATGTTTATCTATTTATTTATGTTTTAATTTGTTTAATGTCTATTCTATTAAAATATAAGCTCCACAAGGGCAGGAATCCAATTTGTTTTGTACCTCACTCTTTAACTACTACCAGCCAAGTGCCTGGGACAAGGTAGTGGTCAATCAATGTTTATGGAATGAATTTGGCTGAAAGGTTGGCTGGGGCCATGGTGTAGTTTTGTATCCTAAGAGAGGGAACTATGACTTATTTTGGTAAAATTGGAGATTTTTGCACAGGGCAGTAGCAGGATGGTTATTTGTGGGGTTTAGGAAAAAGTATTCTGGGCTAGGAAGGACAGGTACAGGAGGACTGGTTTTAAGATTATTATATGGATCTGAAGGAAACAAAGATGGTGGGAAGAGAAAGGAAAGGGTGCATTTGAGAGAGATTGGGATGATAGGATCTGTAAGATTTACTAACTGATTAGCTCTGAGGGGCAATGTAAAGGAAGGCAAGGAAGGATGAGACCTAGGCTAGGACATTTTCATTTTACAAACATTCATTGCCTCCCAGCTCTGTGCAAAAAGCACTCTGCTAATTGCTGTTGGGACATAAATTTACGTGACCTTTCTTCCCTACCTTCAAAGGAGATTTGCAGTCTATTGGGGAAGATAGACATGTAGGCAGGTTCACCAACATCACAAGGGAGTGACAGGTGGGAGGAGACTAGCCCTGGGGCAACCAAGTGGAATATTGCTCTTCCAGAATGGGGGGAGGGGTGGAATGTTGGGTGAGGATGTTTCAACCTTGCCCCAGAGCCACACGTGGCTGACTGGTGAACATTCAGGAAATAGGGTGTCAAGAAATGTGCATCAGTGTAGATTTCTAGAAGTGAGGAAATTTAGGTTGGTGACCGAGCTGAGGTTTGACCTTGGGTTCAAATGGCCCATTGGCGTCCGTGTCGTCTGGAAGGTAGGGAAACAAACTGTTAGCTGTGTGACCTCAGGCAGCCTACTCAACCATCCTCAGCCTCAGTTTCCTCTTTTTAAAGAAAAGGCAGTAACAACTAAAGGGGTGAAGATTAATAATATGATGACAGCTAGTCCAGCTAGTGCCAGGCATGCTTATCAGGGACAGCTCTGATTCTATGATCATATGGGGACACAAGCAGAGGAAAATGTGAGCTTGAAGAAAAAGGACTACGACTTATTGAAGTTTGCCACGTCCTCTTTGTTTAAGCAGGATGAGATATTTCAGGAGAGAACTTCTTGAGGAAGAAACAGTTCTTCAAAGGTCATAGGTCTTTCAGTTTTACTTCCATTCCCTTTCCTGGCTTCCCAGTGCTCTTGGAATAAAATCCAGTCTTCGTAGGGCTCACCAGATCCTGCCAGCCACGTTCAGCAATTTTATTTTTATTCTAAGAGATATTGGGAGTTTTAGGCAGGGCCCTGATGTATTCAGACTTGACTTTTGAAAGGATCAATGTGACCGAGACGTGATTGCCTGCGCTTCTGCTGGAATGGTAGCTCTGTAAACACAGACTTCGCTTTCTTTACAGTTATGTCCTTGGCATGCGGAAAAAATGCCAGGCACTTAACACAGTAGGCCTGCATTCTGTTGGTTGAACGCATATTGAACCTCTCTGCATTGAAAGCAAGACTAAAAATAGCCATTTCATTGTGTTACTAGGAGAATGGAATGAGATAATGGATGTGAAGTGCCTGGCACACAGGAATCACATACTCATTTTTTATCCAGTATTTAATGAGCATCTACTATGTGCTAGGCATGGTTCAAGGCCCTAGGGATATACCAGTGGGGTGTAGGGGTGGGGCTTGGCCACTTCCTGTAGGAAAGGAGGCCCTTGTGGTGCAGGACAGAGAGGTGGGGGGAGATGGGGAGGTAGGAGCTGAGGTTGGAGATCTAAGCAGGGGAGCTGGGCCTGAGGGGGGGCCATGTATCTGTGGGTAAGGACGAAGTCCCTAGAGGCAGGGGCTGGATTTAGACTCCCAGTGCTGCTGCTTATCAACAGTGGGACTTGGGAGACCTACTTAATCCCTCTGTGCCCTCTGCATCTGAAAAATGGAAAAATATAGGTCCTACCTCACAGGGTTGTTAGGAGGGGTGAAGGAGTTACAAAGTGGAAAGCACACACTGAGAGCTCAGGAAGTGTTCCCGTTTATCTCGGTGTGCTGGCCCTGCATTTGGCATAGAATTTTTTTGAAATATCAGTGCTCTAGTCCACCCAACCCATGCCCAGGCAGAGAAATGCAGGAGGCACTTCTGGGTGTGAGTTTGGACAAGTCTCCACTCGTAATGGAGTTAACCGTCTGGTTCAGATCAAAAAATAAAATAAAATAAAATTCCTAACCAACCAACTACACAAACCACTCTCTACACCATTTATCTCATCTGAAAAGGGGAGACGGAAGGAAAGGAGAAAAGTGAGGTCAAAGACTCTGAATGTTCTTCCTAGCAAACTGCAGAACCTCTGGAGTTTCAGGTCTAATGGAAATGTTGTCGGGGGAGCTGAGAAAATAGAGTGCCAGGTATATTCAAAGATGAGCCCTAAACACAAGTGAGCCCTGTGCAGAGTTGATACTCAGTATTCATGACAACAGTCATCATAAAAACAACCCTGTGCTTCCCCTGTGGTATGACATGGGGCAACCCAACCACCCAATGGCGGGGCCAAGTAGAGGTTATCATCCCCATTTTACAGATGAGGAAACTGAGCCAAGACCCCAGTGTCTGGCCTGAAGACCCAAATTTCATTTCCCTTCCCACTGGACCTCACTGTGGCTGATTTCTGTGTATCATTCTTCAATTCCATATTCATTTGTTTTGAACACTTATTGATCACTGCTGTAGGCAGACATCATGCTAAGGCTCAGGGATGCGGCAGAGAACAAGACTCAGTGTCAACTACGTTTGTGGAGTTTAGAGTCCAGTGGGAGGAGGCCAGGCAGTAACCAACAATTACTATGATGGGTAATGAGTATAACTGCATGGGTTTGAGCTCTGGGGGTACCTGGCAGGGAGGGGTGCATGAGCTAATGTCAGTGGCTAACCCATCTCTCTACCCACCCTTTCTTCTCCATCCACATTCCCTTCCCGAAGCTCATCCAATTCCACGATATTAAATATCCATCAGTGGTGGAGGATTGTGGGAGGAGAATGTCTGAGAGTGGAATCTAGAATTCATTCCTGAGATGGAGTAGGCAGTTGGAAATATGTTTTTTTTAATTTAATTTAATTTATTTTCCCACCAAAACCCCCAGTAGATAGTTGTATGTCATAGTTGCACATCCTTCCAGTTGCTGTATGTGGGACGCGGCCTCAGCATGGCCGGAGAAGTGGTGCATCTGTGCGCGCCCGGGATCCGAACCCGGGCCGCCAGCAGCGGAGCGCGCGCACCCAACCGCTAAGCCACGGGGCCGGCCCTGGAAATATGTTTTGAGGGAGAGGTCTGTGTGGGAAATATATAAATTTAGGAGCCCTCAACATATAGGTGCTATTTTGAGCCATTGGGCTGGATGAAATCACCTGGGGAATGAATAAGGGAGAGAAGACAAGGCACCAGCATGGGCCCCTGGGGCCTTTCAAAGTCCGGAGGTCAGGGAGAGGAGAAAGAACTAGCAACACGAGGACCGTGAAGGGGCAGCCAGTGCAGACTGGGGGAATCAGGAGGACGAGGTGTCCCGAATGGAGGGAAAAGTGTTTCATGGAAGAGGAAGGGGCTGACTCTATCAAGAGCTGCAGGTGTGGCAAATAAAGTGAGGATGGAGAATTGACCATCTCCGAAATCCTACCGCAACTAGAGTCAGAAACCAGTCCTCGGGCCGCCCCGTGGCTTAGCGGTTAAGTGCGCGCGCTCCGCTGCTGGCGGCCCGGGTTCGGATCCCGGGCGCGCACCCACGCACCGCTTCTCCGGCCATGCTGAGGCCGCGTCCCACATACAGCAACTAGAAGGATGTGCAGCTATGACATGCAACTATCTGCTGGGGCTTTGGGGGAAATAAATAAATAAAATCTTTAAAAAAAAAAAAAGAAAGAAACCAGTCCTTGCCACTGTCTTGACAAGGACCTGCCTTATTTCCGTGCTCCCCTGTCCTCACTCGCTGGGCCCCAGATGCACCCGCCTCCTTGCAGTTCTTTTCCCCAGCCAGGCTCTCTTGTGCTCTGAGCCTTCTCACCCTCTGCTCCCCGTCTTAGTATGCCCTGCCACCTGACTTCCTGGAGGTTGCTGCTCCTCAGGGAGCCCCAATTAAAGCAGCAGGCACCTCCCCGTCTCCAGTGACCCTCATTTGCAAATATAGCTATCTGTGTGTTGTCTGTCTCCCTCTAGAAGATAAACTCCAAAAGGACCGGATTTTGTGTGCTACTTAGTGTAGGCTCTGTCTTCCCGTGCCTAGAACAGTGCCAGCCCCCCAAAATCTGGCCTTACTACTTTGCGCAGTGTCTTATTTAATTCTCCAAAGAATCTTATACAAAAATATTTATTATTTACATAAATAATTATATGTATTTCTTCTTTTTCCAGTTTTATCGAGCTATAATTGACATATATCACTGTATAACTTTAAGGTGTACAACATAACGATTTGATATATGTAAATATTGCAAAATGATCACCACAATTAGTTAACACCCATCACCTCACATAGTTACAAATTTTTTTCCTTGTGATGAGAACTTTTAAGATTTTCTTCTTCCTTTTCCTCTTCCTCTTCTTATTTATCATCATCACCCCATTTTGTGGATGAGGAAACTGATACGCAGAGAGTAAACGATATTCTAGGATTAATGTAGTTTTCGGGGGGTAGAACACTACTTGAGCTCAAGCGGTTGGAGAGAACGCTCTGGCGCCTTGTCAGAGGGCACCCCCAGAGAGCATGGGTTTAACCACTTTCAGGAGGAACAGAAGCTGATTTCCTGAACGAGTGGGAAGGGAAGCGAGTACGAGGCAAAGACAACCACAGGTCTGAAGGCTCCGGGCCAGAGACAAGGCCTGATGGCTGAAGCTTAGAACTCTAAGTGAAGGGCTTGCCAAGACTTGAGGCTGGAGAGTTAGGCCCGGCCAGATCTTCAGGGCTGGTGAGGCAGGCTCCGCAGTTTGTTCTTTTTTCCTGAGGCAATAGGGAGCCATTAAGCAGGGCGGTGACATGATCTGATTTACACTGTAAAAGATCTCTTGGGCTATGGGTGGAGAATGGAAGGCAAACCTAGAAAGGAAGAACCTTGGAGAAACCTGGCATACTCAATATATTTAGAGGCGAGAGTAAGAGGTCTTGGTGGGGCTGCGGAGCCGGCTTGTGTTAGAGATGAAGTGGGCAAAGTTGAGATATATTAAGATAGAAATGACACTGTATAGGGTTTGCTGATGGATTAAAGGTGCGTGCGTGTGTGTGTGAGGGGGCTGGAGATGAGATTATCATAATGTGACGTCTAGGTTTTGGCTTAAATGGGTGTAAGAAGATGGTTCCATTTATTGAGATGAGGATGGAGATCGGATTTCAATAACTGTTACCTTCCTCTTTGCCTGCCTCTCCTCATCCCCAACTCCCCATTTGGAATATCAGATGAGCGCAAAAAGCTTTAAAGAGATGCTCCAAAAGTTTTGTGACACATGTAATTTTTTAAAGAAAATTTACATTTACATTTTGAGTGAAGTCAACCTTGGAAAACCATCTAGAATAGTAGGGGAAGACATAAATAAGTTGCGCTTGAAAAGGGGGGAGGGCACTCATCAAACTTGCTAAGGGGACAAACAGTTAAAGTGTTCTTCACACATTATCAAGATTGATTAATTTAATCAAGTGGGGATTGTATCTAAACCTCTATTTAAATTGGGCCTTATTCTTGGCCCCTCCCTTTTTGGTTTGCTTGTAAAAACCAGCAATCACATCTCTTCCAGTATTGTTTCGAGCCAGGTGGACTGGCAAACTCAGAGAGAGTCTCCAGGTTCCAGGCACTGCCTCCACTTCTGAAAGGTAATTTCTGCTATTTATTTTTATCCTATATTATTATATGTTTTATGGAGGGTTTAAAATTGTGAGATGAATTGAGTGGGATCACGAAACTTAGAAAAGAGAGAAGTGTGGGGTTTCCTGGAGTTGTTAGAGATCCCTACTTAATTTAGTGCATTCAGTCGTGTTAAAAGGGCTGTCCTGGTTCCTTCTCAAATGTCCTTTGTAGTTTGCAAAAGCTGGCAGGTTTGCCTAACTTTTTCCTTTTCTTTTCCTGCTAACTCCTCACTGCAGTTTTTCAGGTTTTCTTGCTCTGAACACTGAATTCTTTTAAGTCGAGTATCTGTGTTGGCTTCATTTCAGCTCCAGGGACTTACATACAGTTTCCAAATCGTTTTTCTGTAATAGTTCCACAGTAAAATGAATACTTGCGAAATAAGAAGATCGTATTGTGTTCTGTTCTTCTAATTAAGGCTAAGTCTCAAAAGATGATTCCAATAAATGTTAAATATAGCAAATGAGAAGGGTTTTTTGTTTTGTTATTAGATCTGAGACTGCTGTGGCAGGCAGGATCTGGAGAGAAAAATCAGAAGTTAGCTGAACGAAGAGGTCTCATCTCACTAGGATTAAATCAGAGATAATGGTGCGATGTTGTAAGCATACACTAGGAAATATATCTTAAGGAGGGCTGGTCTGTTTGGATAATTGTGAAAATGAGGTGTAGCTGATGTTTGTCACATTAGAAAGAGGTGAAGTGGGGCTTTTTCCCCCTTTCCCCGAGTAACATATGCAGAGCACCAGCTCACATTTGAAGGGACATTTCTGGTTCCATTCTTTCTTTGTGTTGCCTGCGTCTCTGCAGCACCTGACTCCTTGAGAGATAGTCTAGCTAGGGGGTGATGGCAAAACAGGATTGCGTGTGGGTGGAGCTAAGTATACATAGACCAACGTTCGATTTTCAATTTTCATTTTATACAATAATAATATGAGTTCTTAGCTTTTACTACAAAACAAAATATTTCAGTGTTCTCTTGTTACGTTTGAAGTTTCCATTTGTAATTGTTTTAACTATACATGCTTTCCAAATAAATCTTAAGTATGAGTCTCCACCTTCAAAAGGGAGATGTGTCTCAGAGAAACCCTTACAGCGAATTCAAATCCTCTTATGTCCATTTAAAAACGCAGTGTGTGTTTGCAACCCAGCGCTCAGTCACTGGCAGAATTTTGCAACGATTTCCCAGTTTTGTTGGCTCATCTCCAGGAATAAGGTTCTTTGTAATTCTTTGCTCAAACATAAGGATCACATATAAAACTCTTAGCAGATCGATCTGTTAATACAATTATCTTTCAATTTTAAAAGCTACAACATAATAAGGTTTTTTGGGGGCAGGGGGAGAGAGAAAACAGTGACTAACAAACCATATGATGCTATTATGCTAACAGTGGTAGCTTTGTGAGCGCATAGAGAAAAGAAAAGCACAACCGTTTTTGCTCAGAAAATAATTCAGTAGCAACAAGGTCTGAGAGCCAGGAGCCTTACTGTTCTTAGTGAAACGATTATTTGTCAAAACATTTGATTGTTTTCCTATTCCTTCTGAAAAGTTTGGACTTTTCTTTTTTGCTCAATTTTGACACTAGGATTTTTAACTATCAGTGCTATTGTGTTTACAGCATTCAAGGTTTCAGAGTTCAAAGGTTATCCATTAACATGTAGAGTGAGGCTACCCTTATGTTAAGACTCAACCTGGTCCCATTTGTTCATAGTTTCTTTGTTTTGTAGCCCTGCTCCAAGCCCTTTTGATAAGTTAAATGAAGTTTCTTGTTTATGAAGAGTTTATTTTTGGACTGTGTTTTAGGATGTGGCTACTTACAAGGCTTTAACAAATATTTTAAAGAAAGGTATTCATCTTAACCTGAGAAAAGGAAAACTACTACTAGAAATGATCAATATCAGTGTTCTTGAGTAAAAAAAGAGTGCTGGCCTAAGAGTCTACTTCTGGCACTGCTAATTAATTAAGTGTGAGTAAGTAATTGGTTCACTTCCTTTTTAAAAAAGACTAACCAGACCATATGTGGGGTTAGTAGTTAAATATAAAATGACAGCAAAACATCACACTTGGCAAATTCTTCCCCTTTGCTAAGAAGCTGTCTTTCAAATTCCATTTCCTATTTATTAAGGATTGCATTGCTCACTAGTGGAGCATTTATGTAGTGCTTCCCCCCACCCCCGGATTTATTAAATATATACTTGAAGTGCCTTTCTTGATGTTTTAAGTTTTTCCATTTTGGATACACCGAAGGCCAATAAAACAAATACTTGGCTATTTTGTTTATGGTGACTTGCATAGCGCCGTTTGTATTTGCATTCGTTTGCATCTTGGGGCAGAAAACTTGGTGGATGTGATTGTTGCTTCTCTGGTCCCTCCTTGGGGTGTACTTAAAATGGGGGAATAGCACAGGCCTTTGGAATCATCATCTTTTCTTTTTTTTGTAAGGAAAAGAACAGTTGGGAAACTAAATGAGTTGGGCGTGGGGAGGAGGGGGCAAGGCTAGTTTTTTTTTTTTGTCCCCAGGTTAAGCCCGCTTCATCCACGTGGATTTCTATCAAAGCCAAGTGAATTCTTGGAACCTAGGCCAAGTTTAGAAATCTCAAGTTATAATAGCAGCACAAGCCCAGCGCTTTCAGAAAAACAGCAGCAATTAAAGGCTAGCTTTATGGAGGCACTAATTAAAAAAACATTTTAATCATCTTATCTCATCGACCTTCCTCACACTTGAAGAAAATCGGAAAGAATGGTGTTTGTGAACCGCCGCCTTCTAACCTACCCAAATGGGGGTGAAGGCTTTTTGTTTGTTGGAAATTCTGGATGATCCAAGAGTTCGGGCTACCAGCCCCTCCCCTCTCCTGGGCACACCTTGCAAGGAGGGGGAGGCGGCGAGGCAGAGGCCTGGATCTGCGCCTGCGCGCTGCCCTCGTGGCCCCCCCCCCCCCCCCCCCCCGCGTACCTGTCACTGGAACCGTCGGGGCGCGCGCGGGCCACGTTAAGCCGGATGGCGGGAGGCGGGGGTGTGGGGGCGGTGAAAGGCGCGCGCGTGCGCGGGAATCGCAGGGCGAGAACACGGAGTGCGCGCGCTCGTCCGCTGGCTCGCGTCCCGGGGGCGGAGTCCGCGGCGGTGGGCGGGGCAGGGGCGCGCCTGCGCGGGTCACGTGGGCCCGGGGCGGGGCCTCGGGGCGGGGCCGCGCGGCCGGTGAGGCAGGGGGCGGGGCGTCTCCGAGCGGCTGGGCCGAGGGAGGGCGCAACAGCTGCTCCTGAGCACTTTCTGACCCAACAGTCCCCCTGCGCCGGACGCGCCGCGCCCCGGCGGCTCTAGGGACCCCCCGCGCCTGCACTGTCCCCGCGCGGACGAGTAGGGGGCGCCCGCGCCTTTGCCCCCCGTGCGCACCCCCGCCCCGCTCACCTTAGCCCCGCGCCCGAGGTGAGCCCAGCCCCCAAATCCTCCGGGCGGGGGTGGGGTGGGGTGGGGGTGAGGGGCGCTCCTCTGGGGGGGCTTCAAGGCGCGAGGCCCCGAGGCGCCCCGGGGGATGGCTGCGCCCCGCGCCCAGTGGCCCCCGGCTCTTTGGGGGGCCGGTGCGGGCGCGGAATCGGGAGGTGTCCGCACAAAAGGCCGAGAGCAACTCCCCGTCGCCTCCCCTCCCTCCGCCGTCCCCGCCCCCTCCCCTCCGCGCCCGCTCCTCCTCATTCAAACCCCGGCTCGCTCGTGTGGTGTCAGTTCAGTCCCGGCCGCCGCCGAGCGAGGAAATGGCCGAGGAGCCGGAGCCGCAGGTAAAGGGGGCGCGCCCCCGCCCGCGCCGGGGGGCGCCCCGCCTCGCCCGCCTCGCCCCCCGCGCCCGCCCCGAGTCTCCTGCGCCGCGCCTCGCCCCCTCCCCGGGGGCCCGCCGCCCCGCCCGGCCCCCAGCCCACTCCCCATCCCGCCCCTCGAGGGCGCCCCCTCCCCAGCGGCTGCGAGGCGGCGCCGGGCCAGCCCGGTGTGCACAGGGCTGTGCCGTCACACTCGCTCCTGAAGCGGGCTGGCGGGGGGCGGGGAGTCCCCCTCCGGGTCGGGGCGGGGGGAGCGGGGTGCGTGGGGGCTGTTCCTGAAAAGTTGGGTGGCTCCGCCGGGCAGGTCTCCCGGTTTGCGGGCTGGGCCGTGGGGGCGAGCGGAGGGGAGGGGGCCGGCGCGGGGTCCCCTGCGATGGCCCGGGAGGGGCCGGGGCAAGTTGGAAACAGCCAAAACAATGCGTCCTAACAGGCGTCCCCCGCAAACAATGGCCGGGACCGTCCACACGGGCCGGGCGGAGGGCGCGTCCATAGGGGTCGCGGGAGGGGCTCGGCCTCGCCGCGGACCCCGACGCGCACCGCGGGCAGCCCCCCGGGCGCCCCCAGATCCGGCCCAGGGAGTCCCGGTCTTCTGTCCATCCCTGAGCGGGCGGTGCACGGGGCTGCGTTTCCTGGATGTGTGTGATAAGGTGTTCCCCCCCTTTAATTTTCAAGATTTTTTTTTTTTTAACTTTTTAAATAACCCTTAAACGCTCACAGAATCTCTTTATATCTCTCGAGACCCAGAGCCAGCTGGAAGCAGAACTAGGAACTCTAAAGGGCAGGAGGGATTGAAATGTTAGCCTAAAAGTGTTGCTTTCTTTCTTTCTTTTTTTTAAAAGGGAAGTTTCTGCCAGGAGGCGCTGAGTGGCGAAACCGCGCAGTTTCAGACGTAGAGCCCTCTTCACTCTTGATTTGCCCCAAAATGCGAGCGGCACGGGATGGGGAGGGGCGGGGAGGGCGCTGCTGGGGGCCCAGGAGGCCGGATTTGGGGTGGCCTGGGCGGTCCTGCTCCGAGGGGGCAAGACCCGGCCTGCGGGGTGCGCGGGCCGGTACCTGCGCCCTGGGGATCGGGACGGGCGTGCAGGTCCCGGATTGGAACCCACATTTTAGGATTCAGGGTAGGGCCACCGAGGACGGGAAGCCGCACGCTTGGGCGGGTGGGGTGGGGGTGGGGTGGGCAGGCGGGGAGTTCTCCCGCAAGGTTGAGTTACAGGAGCAGGAAAGAGGCACCAGTGGCCACTTCTGGGACCCCAGTAGCCAGTTCAAACTTGGAGCAGCAGAAACTTTCTTTTTTTTTTTTTTTCTCCTTTTGTGTTTTGTTTTGTTTTCCAAGAACAGGATAGTCACTTCACAGTTGAAGGCATTGGTGTGTTCTGTTCCCCCTTGAAATTCTTTGAGCCTCAGTTTATCTTTCCGAATCAGCCTATAGGGCTTGAAGCGTCGAACATTCCTAAACGTGGATTAGATAGATGGCGGTTGCAGTGGTCCTTCGGCCAGTTTGGGGTCGTGTGGTATTGACCACTGTGCATACTACAGCCTAGCTGGTTTTCTAGATCGTTTGGAACCATTAAGCTGTATGTTTTAAGAAGCCTAGGTCTGATTTAGTTCAGGTTGATTCAATTATGTCTTCATCGCTTTTGAGTTGGTTGAATGAGTTGACATGAGATTAAGCTCAACAAAAGAAAAGGCCGGGTAACAACAGCTGCTGGCCAGGCCTGGCCCCTAGGTAGGGGTCTGAGGAGGCCTTTCACCTTCTCTTTTTTATGTGTCAAGGAGGACATTGAAAATATTTTCTTATTGTACTTTCCCCCCCCTGGGATGGGTGGACTGCCTTGATTAATAACAAATAAGACTTAAAATACTAAATTTTATCATACTTTGAGAATGAGGAATAGATCTAGCCTTTCTAAAAAGACTTCAGTGTCTGTAGTGACAAGTGTAGAGTAATAACCTAATTACTTTTTGTCTGAAAAATATAACAGTCAAACCACTAGTTTGTGCTTGCTTAGTTAATGTGTGCTGAGAACTTTTAAGGTGTGTCCTTAATGGTAGATGACTTTTTCTGAGAAGTCATGTTTATTTTAGATACTGTTTTGTTCAGTATTCCAAAGACTGTAGTGGTGTGTGTGTTTTTTTAATCCTGGTGTTTTAGTCGAAGCCACCCCCCCCACCATTGCTGCCATTTTTAAGCAGTTAAGTAAGTATTAAATTCAAGAGGCAGTGACTTATTTAAAAATTTAGAAGTCAGTGGCTACAATATAAATCTTTAATTTATTTGACTTGTTAGAATAGGGTTAATCATCTGATTGTGTGGAATTTTAATGATTTGATGGGAAGTAGAAGGCTGCTCCTTTAGAATTGCACATTGATTTGCATGCTGGAGCAGGAAGTGGAGGAAAAGATTATGACTTGACTAGGTAGAGGACACACTTCTTTTGTGTCCAGGTTCTTTCAATCCTTTTATCTAAACAGCACCTTCTAACACTTTGTGTTTGACCTTTGCTGTTTTTTAATAACTTGTGAGATCGAAGTTTAGCAATTGTCCTGGGTTCATATTATTCCCTTTCACTTCTTAATCAAAAAAAGGAACTAATACACCACTTAGATAAAACTTGTAGAAAGTATTTTCCCCCTTCGCCCTGAAGGATCTATTTAGATAACAGCTTGATTTTTTTTTTTTTTTTTTTCCCCAGGTAGTAGGGGAGGAGTGGAGGTTTTGACTTTGCCTTACCCTAAGGTGGAGGAACATTTGCATTCTCTTTGTAATCCTCCATCTTTGGCAGGGAAACTTCAGGAGCAATAGCAGCCTCTGTTTTTCTTGCAGTGGTCCTTTTAAAGAAGAAATCTGAAAATAAGACTTAATCATCAAGTCACTTAGAAACTGATGAAACAATTAAGGAGTATGATGGCGTGGCAAGGACAGAGCCACTCCATCTCCTCATTTCAGATAACTGCTAATCACTTTTCTCTCTTTTAACCACATTTATGATGAAATGGCATGTTTCTGCCACAGCGGGGGTACCTTTCCCCAACCCTGGAGCACTCTTAATTCTGAAACGCTTGATTAGAGCCTCAGGGGTCCCAAAAGATGTGCTGTTTTCCCACTTTATAAAATTACATTCTTTTCTCACAGTTGTCTAAAACATGATATTGGTTGATAAGAACTTTTGAGTAGTTGTAATGACTCTTGACTGCCTGTAATCTACTACTTTAAAAAAAGATAGACTTCTGACTCTTAGGGCCAGAAATGATTGGACGTTTTTTTATGTTTTACACGAAGCTTTGTTTCCATTTGCTCAAAAAATTTTTTGGTTCAGATTGTTCCATCTCATGTATTCCAGTATGGCCTGTGTGTGAGGGTTTTTGAGGTTACTGCCTGTGTTGTAAGTGGTTCATTCCTAATTTGCTATTTCAGTTTAATCCCGTAGCAGTATGCTTAATAAATGAATTGTAAGGTGAAGCCAGAGTACTGAGCAATGGCTATATATTTTCAAGTTTTAGGAGTATAGAGTAGGAATGGAAACTATGAGACAGTTGTATAAACTGATGAGTATTCCAATAGAATAAAATAAATGGAATGAGGTTTTAAAGTAAATGACTGCAATTGGAATATATAGAATAGTTTTGAAATTAACTGAGGTAGTACAAAATAAAAACCTAGAAGGTATTTACAGAACAGCTACTGAACTGGAATTAAAGGAATCCCAGTCATATTAAATATTCTGAATAGTGAAGGGTTTAGTTATAGCGTGTAAATTAAACTCGTGACAGTGGAAGAGTCTTGGTTTGTACACCCCATCTCCAGATTTTGGGGGGAGGGGTGTTGACTCGTTTAAATGCATGTGGAAGAAAGAATGAATTACACAAAAACAGCAGGAAATTTCTTAAATTCTATTGCGGGAAGCTTGATCATTATAACTTAATGGCCTCATTTTGGGCGCAGTATAAAAACTTTCCTGAAATGCTGGCTTTTAGGAATAAGGTGGTCTCGGTTGTTTTTCTCCAACTGATAAAGTAGTTAGGCAAATTTGCAGTGGTATGTGGGGCACAGGATTTTGAATTGAGACCATGAGGGCAGATAGAAATCTGACTTTGAGGAAGTGGAAGGAATAGGACCATTCTTTCCTAAAATCTGCAGCTCTTGACGAGCCAGCTCAGTTCTTGTATAAATCTATCTTCCAGATAAATCCAGGGGCAGCCCCTGTCAGCCAGCTGCCATCACAAATTGCCCTTTTATGCTTTACCATTGGAATGCTTATTAAAAAACTTTACATTTGAACACTTGTTGGCCGACTGTTCTTAACATCCCCATTACTTCCTGCCCAGGGTAACAACATTACTGAGTTACTGGAAATTTGGGGCCAGTTTGGTAATTTTATGATAAAGTTGAGAAATAAAATTACTAAACCTGAAAAGACAGCTGAGTAAGTTGTATGAGAGAATTAGTGTAATTCCTTAGCCTTTGTTCTTAGTCTTTACCAAAGTTGTTCTAGACCTACACATTCCTCCATTTCATAGAGAAAAGATGTCTTGGAGTCAGAGGCTAGTGTTTTGATGGGTTTGTGTGATGTTTTGTGTTCGAGTTCATTAGTTTCCAGTCTCAGGAAACCTTTTGAGTTTAAAACAGTTATATGGACTGAGAGTCCAGGTAGGTTTTGTTCTTGAATCACCATTAGGAGAAGTACTTATTTCTGTTTTTCCTACCTGTATCAAATCAGGATAACTTCAAAACAGTTCAGTTATACCAGAATTTTCATTTTAAATCAATGGATAAGTTTTTTTCAGTTCAGTATAGAAATCTACTGAACAGTGACTCTTAGTGTATTAATTGAGAGAACACTTTTTTTTTCTTAATTTTGAAAGCAAATAGGTGACTTGAAAGGGCCAGCCGTACAACTTTAGTATTTACTCAACACAGTAAAGGGGAGGGGGTATTATATATATATACATATATATATATATATGTATATATATATAATATATATAAGGCAAGACAGGCCTTGGCCATGTTTATATTTAATCTGAAGTTAGTTAAATTGGGTCTAATTAGGAACACTCATTTGGCCTTGTGGAAAAAGAGGTGTAGTTGTGTAGGGTAGTGGTGTATAATGGTTATAGTTATTTGTATATCTATCTATCTATCTATATATATATATACAGTTATTTGTGTGTGCATAGGCACATTCAGTGTTTTCTTTGTAGAGAGTTAAAGAATACAGTTAAGGATAGAATAGTTTATGTTTTTAGTTTGCTGAAACCTCTCTTTCTCTCTCTCTGGTAAAGTTAGTGCTGTCTCAAGTCCTTTCAAAATATTTAAGGTAGTACTGGTTAAGTAGTAATATTAGAAACTCATGGATAGCAGTGCTTAATCTTAATTAAAATTCTCTTTTTATTCATTTCCCTTATAGTTCTCTTTTTCAGGTCCAGATGAAAATTTTAAAAGCCAGTTTACAGACCACAGTATCTGTTAATATTGATTCTCATATTGAAACTAAAACTAATATGTGGTGCTTTAAGTTCAAACTAAGATCCTTTAACTGGCCTCAACTGATCTGGAATGAATCAGGCTAAGTTTTTGATCATGACACTCAAATATGCTAATATGATTATATTTTTATGGTACTTGAATCCTGCGTAGAACTGAGCTCACACTTACATACAGTTTCAAGAAAATGAGAGTGTCCTGTAGGATCTTCCCCAACTCTGCCTTTGAACAGTCACTTGCTTTTGAATAGGTTAGGTTGTAATGTCGACTATGAACTTTGACTATTTGAGTCTTTGTCTTTCGCTTTTAGGCATCCTCAGCTACATTAGGAAACTGGGCTTGACCATTTAGCTCCTGGATCTGAGCTTGGTGCTTTCCTTGAAATCGTGCTGAAGGGTCTAAAGTTACAGGTGTTGATTGATTGCTGCTATAGATGACTTTGTCCAGTTCTCTTCACTTGTCAGATGAAGAAAAAAATAGTCTGTGTAAACTATAGAAGGAAAATTTATAGAAAAACTGTTAAGTTTCATAACCAGATCTTGGAGATAATTTTGCAGTTTAAAGGATACAAATGAGTCGGCCAGAGACTAGCAGTTTAGGTTGAATGTTTTAATGATCATTTATTTGGACACTTAAGTAACTTAGGGGAAAAAGTAGATTTGCAGGAATACTGCAAATTACTTGGCTATAAATAGAATTTTTATGAGTTTTTGACAGTTTTGGAGGACTTTGAATACTTTATTGCTCCATACTGTGGTAATAAATATTCCATATCAAGAGACGTAAGATAACCTGTTCAGCTAAGTAGAGATGTGCTGTCTCTAAAGGGTAACAGTTTGAGTACATCTGTACATAAAGAACTGTATTTGCAGGTCACCACAGCTGTCAGCAAGGTGGCGTTTGCCTCTAATTTGATGTGCTCAAGCACAAACTGTTGTGCTTTTTATGAAGCATTGTAAAATGTGTGATATTCGCTAATTTCAAGATCTACAGGTAGTGGCAGAATTCACAGTAGCTTGACTCGCAAATGAACGTCTACTGTTTTTCAAAAACAAGAAATGACCTAAAGAACGTTGGACTTACACTTCAGACAGTTATAGCAATATGGTTTCTACTTTTTTCCCCCAAAGATTATGTTGTGATAAATTAAAAAAAAACAAAGTCTCTACTTAAAGTAATCACAATATAAATTAAGCCCTAGTATTCTCTCAAAATATAAAGTTATACTGAATAACCTCTTGCCTTAGGTGCCTTGGGGTGTATGGCTGAAGGTTAATTGCTGTCATCTACCTGAGTAAAGGTTTAATTGTTTTTTAAACATCGAAAAACACTTTTGCAAAGTGCCTTTCAGTAAACTTAGTGTGTTCAGAAGGCTCACTTTTCTGCAAACTAAAAGCACTTAGCCAGTAGGTGTTGGATTATCATGTCCTCCTCCTTCCCCCTCCAGTTCTTTGTCAAGACAGAAAATTTACTTTACCAGCGGTGCCATGGGTGTCCTGTTGGCCTTGTGGGCACTGCGTTTAGGAAGCTGAAGGTTCTGGGAAGGCTGCGTATGTGTCCACACACTTCACTGGATTGGAATTGTGACTCGTTATTATCAGTAATTAGATTAGAATGTCTATTTTTCATAAGTTCTGTTATTAAAATATTATTACAATCACTCTCAAGATTTTTGGTATTTGTTTAGCAGAGTGTTTTTAAGCAATGTAGATAATTGATTTATAGTGTAAGGAAGTCTTTAGTCTACATCCATTCTAGTTTCTAAGGCAAAAGTTGAGGGCGTTGCTATCAGATTTCCTAGCCGCATTTTTGTTTTGTTGGGTCAATAAGGAGAGTGGTGATAAATCCAAGTGATGCAGTTTTGCCTGTGCTGGTCACCTTTATGGTATGATTAAATATGATTCATTTTTTTATTACACTCTTGAAAGTGCAGAGAATGGTAATTAGATGGCAGCCATAGATAGCCCTGTAGAAGTTTTGATGAACATCCAAGTTAATTTTAATGTCAGATCAGTTACATTTGGTGACTGAGGCCAGAGATATGCCTGCAGATTCTACACCTGTACTGACTGTGTAGTATTTGTGCATTTATTCACCAGGGGTTGACTGAGGGCCTGCCCTGTGCTAGGGACCCCTTTAGGCACTGGGGGGCAGTGGTGAACAAGGCTGACAGGGTCTCTGCTCCTAGGATCTGGCTAGGGTTTTCATGTCTTTTGGATGAGTAGTAATGAGTGCTGTGACCCAAGGTAGTGTAGTGCCCAGGACAGTTGGGCACAGTTGATGATGACCAGAATCTGTCCCAGAAGCTTCCCTGGAGGAAGAAGTGCTTCAGTTTTGCCTGGGAGGGTCTTCTTCCCCATCTGACCACACAGGAAGACTCCCTGGCCTGCGACATCCCTCTCTTCATCTTCAGGCCTCCATCCTGTTCACCCTCCTGGGCAAAACCAAAGCTCTTCGTTCTCCTAAGGTGATTTTCCACTGTGCCTCCTTTCCCAGTCCTTTGGGTCTTGGGTTAGAATCTGATGATGACTTAACCCAGAGATTTGAACATTTCACAGATAAAAATTGAAGCTAAACTCTTTCTAAGACAGGCATTTCCAGTACATGTTGTTTCCCCGGGGTGGGAAATAATAGGGATGTACCCACATCATGTTTCTAATCCAGAGATTGAGTTTAGGGTTAGCGTTTTTGTGGGAAAGATTATTTCTAGAAAAGTGGAGTTCCTCCAAATTTAAAAATGTCGCAAACTAGTCAAATTTCTAAGAAAAAAAAAATAATAATGTTGAGGTCTGATGTAGGGGACTAACTTTGATTTTGCCAAATCAGGACATTAAAAAAAACCTCAAATATACTATTTGCTATTGCTACTCTTTCCTTTTTTAAAAAGGATATTTTGGCACCAAAAAGTAGAAAGGACCTCAAATGAAGGACAATTTTTATGCAAATTGAAATTAATCCATGTGGCTTTGTGTAGAACTCATTGAGTTGTTGCTCTATTCCTCGTTTAGCTGTTGGCCAGTGAAAACAGTGCTGTCAGAGTTGGATAACTGCTTTTCTAGAATATTTGCTGTTAATTTCTTCAGTTAAAATATTACTCAAGACACTGGCATTCAATAAATATTTGTTGAATGAGTGAATGACTACATAGGAACTTAAATTATCAGTCACATATCCAAATATCATTTAATATCTTAGCATAGTCCTTAAATATTCTTTTGAGTGTCTATCCGTAAATGTACCCCCAGAACCATAGAATTTTGGAACTCTGAGGGTGATGCTGTAATTTAACTGTCTGCATTGAGACAGAGAAAGATGAGGTATGTGGTGGTGACTTTATTTTTTTATTTTTTCTTTTTTGTGAGGAAGATCAGCCCTGAGCTAACATATGATACCAATCCTCCTTTTTTTTTTTTTTTTTTTCCACTGAGGAAGACTGGCCCTGAGCTAACATCCGTGCCCATCTTCCTCTACTTTACATGGGACGCCACCACAGCACAGCCTGACAAACAGTGCGTCGGTGCACGCCCGGGATCCAAACCCCGGGCCATGGCAGCGGAGTGTGTGCACTTAACAGCTGCGCCATGTGGTGGTGACTTTAAGGTTGTGACGCAGCTAGGACTAGAACTCAGGTCTCTCGAGTGTTCTGTTATATCCCACCAAGCTGGTAGGCAGCCCATGTGTTTATCCTCCATTGTGACTGCAACAAAAGACTAAGAAATTAAGATAAAACACTTCAGTACATTCTTTCTTTACCCTAATCTTTGATCTGCAGTTTTATTTAGAAAAGCTTAAAGATCTAGTTTTTCAAAAGATAAGAAGTAGTATGAGAATTTTTTTTGTGAGTTTAAAGAAGGGGAAGAAAATGTTTCCTCCTCTTCTCTGAGCCTGCAGGCTCTTGCTCTTTGAGGAAGTGGAGAGAAGGAAAGTAAAGTGGTGTGTGTTTTTTAACGTTGACTGTGATGGGAGTAGTTTGCATGTCTTTTTGTTTTCTTGGCTGGAATTAACTGACTTCAGTTAAAGTAGTTGGGACTGTTTAAAAACAATTCCTAGGCTTGCCATAAAGCTGGAGGGTATTGCCTTCAGAGGTTAATTCTTCTCCAAGAGTGAAAATTAGCTTCTAATTCAGAGCCTGCAGAGCTAAGTAAAGTAATCCATTTTTCACCTGGCCAAGGCATAGTGTGAAAGGTGGATTAAAAAATGAGAGGGTCCATTTTCTGATTAAAGACTAAGCCATGTTGAATCAGCTGTGTTGTGGATTTTATTTTAGATGAGTGTATTCACAAAGTAGCTTTGTGTCTATACTTCCTTATTTATTGCTTAGACAAGGAAGCCCTACCCAACGTTTGTCGAAGGCAGAAAGTTGTTAAAAGAAAACTGGAATTTGGGCAGTGGGTGGAGGTTTAGAATATCCAGTGAACCAGTGTATATCAGGGTTCCCCTTGGCCAAGCTGAGCTCCCGTTCTGAGGTATTCTGTATTTCCTGAATGAGGAAAGGTTCCTGTTTTTGTGTGCTTATGTTGTTGACCTGTGTGTGTGTAATATTTGAGTGTGCTTTTAGGCATTTGCGTTTCTTGTGTGTTTGTTTGTATATAAGACAATTTGAAGCTCTGGCTGTTTATAAGGATACACGTGCATTTTAGTGGCTTAAAACATATTCAGCTGAATTGAACAATTTCTGTCCTGAAACTTTACATTTTAGATTTAAATCATTGAAGCACTGGTTTTTGTTTTGTTTCTTAACTGGATGAAATTCTAGCGATTGGATAAGTGTACTGATTGGATAAAATGCTAATGATTTAATTAACAAGCATGTTTAACAGGAAGCACTCTGTTAGTTAAAAGTGAAGCCGTTGGATTAAGTTCCTTCTCTGCTCCATGGAAAAGACCACTGTGAGTCATCCACACCGGCCTTCTCTGTTCTCTGACTGTAGCTAACCGTTGCTATTTTTTTTCCTCTAGGTTTTGGAAATCTCTTGTCTCCAGGTTGCTGGAATTGACTTCTTGCTCAACTGAGTCACTCACTCAATGGAGACAAAGAGAACTAAGGCTTTGTGCTGACTCATATTTGAATCAAAGCATTGAGGAGTCTGTCTGCCTTGTTTGTGGAGAGAACCAGTGATCATCTCTCCCACTGAGCTTCCTAAGACTTCTGAAGATAAGAAGTTAGAGGAATATACACTTTCTTTTGAACTTTTATAGCAAATATTTGCTCTAGTTTTGAAGCCCAGGGCTGCTGGGAGTGTGAGTGACAAGTCTTACAAGTGGCCTTATTCCAACTCCAGAAATTCCTCAGCCGGATTCTTATTTTGTATACAATCCTAACGTGACAGGCAACATGCCAACTCAGTCCCTCTTGGTGTATATGGACGGACCAGAAGTTATTGGCAATTCTCTTGGCACCCAAATGGAGATTGATGATGCCATGTCAATAAAAGCGAGTGCCACTGTTCCTTTCAGAGCTACCCAAGAGAAAAATATAATCCAGATAGAAGGGTATATGCCCTTGGACTGCATGTTTTGCAATCAGACCTTCACACATTCAGAAGACCTCAATAAACATGTCTTAATGCAGCATCGGCCTATCCTTTGTGAACCAGCAGTTTTGCGTGTTGAAGCAGAGTATCTTAGTCCTCTTGATAAAAGTCAAGTGAGAACAGAAGCGCCAAAGGAGAATAATTGCAAAGAAAATGAAGAATTTAGCTGTGAAGTATGTGGGCAGACATTTAGAGTTGCTTTTGATGTTGAGATCCACATGAAGAAACATAAGGACTCTTTCACTTACGGGTGTAACGTGTGTGGAAGAAGGTTCAAGGAGCCGTGGTTTCTTAAAAATCACATGCGAACACATACTGGCAAATCGGGGGCCAAGGGCAAACTGCAGCAGGGCTTGGAGAGTCCAGTCACAATCAACGAGGTCGTACAGGAACATGCAGCCGAGAGCATCTCATCGCCTTACAAAATCTGCATGGTTTGTGGCTTCCTATTTCCAAATAAAGAAAGTCTAATTGATCACAGGAAGATGCACACCAAAGAAACTGCTTCCGGTACCAGCAACACACAAACAGACTCTCAGCAGGAGGGAATGCCATCTCCGGGGGAAGAGTTCCTGCAGTTTTTTAACTTAAGACCAAAATCTCACCCCGAAACCATGAAGAAGCCCGCAAAATGGATACCTCAGCTCGATCCATTCACCACCTATCAGGCTTGGCAGCTGGCTACCAAAGGAAAAGTTGCCGTTTGCCGAGAAGTGAAGGAACAACCCGGGCAGGAAGGAAGCACTGACAATGACGATTCATGTTCAGAAAAAGAAGAGCTCGTCGAAATTTGGAACTCGAGTAAAAGCCATTCTGAAGGTTCTGGAAAGTCCAAAACAAGTAAAAGTGGTTGTACAGGCCTCTCACAAGATAAGGAGAAGCCTAGACACTCCAACGGTGAAGTGCCTTCCATGGATGCAGACCCCAAGTTATCTAGTAACAAAGAGAAGCCCACGCATTGCTTTGAATGTGGCAAAGCTTTCAGAACCTACCACCAGCTGGTCCTGCACTCAAGAGTACACAAGAAAGACAGGAGGACGGATGCCGAATCACCAACCATGTCAGTCGATGGAAGGCAGCCTAGGACGTGTTCTCCAGACCTAACCACCACCCTGGATGAAAATGGAGCCATCGATCGTGAAGGTGGTTCTGAAGACGGATCTGAGGATGGACTTCCAGAAGGGCTCCATTTGGGTAAGCTGCTCCGTTGCATGCTGTTCCCTCTTGTGTTCTCATCCCAGAGAACGCTGGCAGGTTGAGGGGCTCTGGAGAGCTGGGCTTGAGCCCAAGCTTTTTGGTACCACCCTGTTGTAAGTCACTTAACCTCTTAGGGCTTAATTTTCTCGTTTCTGTAACAATAGGATTGAGTTAAAAGGCCAACCAAGGTTTCTTCCTGTTCTGAAAATTTTGTGATTTTATATTTTGCTAACAAAGGACACTCATTATTTTATCTATTTACTTATCTTATTGAGGTCATAATAGTATATAACATTGTGAAATTTCAGTTGTACGTTATTATTTGTCAGTCACCATATAAATGCACCCCTTGGCTCCTTGAGGATACACGTTATTTTAACTTGCGCATCAGCCTAAAGCAGCGCTTCTTAACTGGGGCGATTTTCCCCCAGTGGACATCGGGCAATGTCCGGAGATGTTTTTGGTTGTCACGATTGTGTTGCTGTGTGTGCTGTTGGCACCCAGTGGGTAGAGGCCAGGGATGCTGCTAAACACCCTACAATGCACAGGACAGCCCCACAACAGAGAATTATCTGGCCACAGTGTCAGTAGTGTCAAGCTTGAGAGACCCTGGCCTTCGCTTAAGTTTTTCTGGCCTTCCTGATCTTGTCTATAAAAACAAGTTATCCTTCTATGCAATGAGCTGCCCTTTCTGTCAAGGCCTAGCTCTCGTACATTTATTCCAAATGGATTTCTAGTGGTCACAAAAGGTACTGGGAGTGATTATCAACCAGAGCAAGACTGTTACTGTTAGAGAAACCCTTTGGTGCTACCTGGTTCCCTCTCCTCAATGTCTGTGGGACTAGTATTCATTAACAGTTAGCTCAGTAACTGAATTTTTTTGTGAGACACAGGGAATGTGAACACACCAAAGATGTTAAGAAATCTCATTTGCTCAGTCAAATTTTTAAGGTACTAATGGCATTTATAGGAGACGGAAACCGTCATGAAAGCTTACTGACATATTATTTCTTGAGTCCCAGTGGGCATCATCTAGGGCAAAGGATTCCACCTGTGGGCCAAGTCTTGCCCACCCTCACTTCAACCAGAGCTTCTCATGTCTATTTAATATTTTGTTTGAATAAAGGATTTTGCTGCTTGAAAACAGTTAAAAAACCCTCGCATCATCAACAAGTGAAAGATGAGAACGTGAATTAGTCTTAGAGAAATGTTATCATTTACAAATGTGGTCTTCGGTTGAAACACTTCTCCTTTCATTGTAACTTGATTGTTGATGTCTTCTGAGAACTCTGTGTGTGAGGCCCAAGATGAATTTGACCAGATAACATGTTGGACTCTTCGTCTTCTTAAGCCAGTGCCCAGTTCTTTTTCTGATCATGTGATGGATGTGAGAGCAGTAGTTTTCGTTTCAAATATTTAGAATGTTTCCTGGGACACAGGAAACTTAGCACTTAGTGAACTACAATCTTCAGTTTTCAGAAATCTAGAAAATACATTATGGTGTCTTAATGACATCATAAAAAAGGCTTTAAACACAGACCTCTAGTCTTCTATAAGTGATTCCTATTAGTGTCAGTACTGTTCAGGGGTGTGCAGTAATGGGGAGATAATTAGGCCTGGGAGATGCCCCAGTACCCTCAAAGAAATGAAATGGCCACTCGCATTCTGCCACTGGGTGGTGTGGGCAGAAGACTTGGTCGTCAGGCACGTAGAATACCTGGTAATGGCTGGGAGCACCACGTCTTGGGTTTAGTCTGGTTCTACCACTGTGTTGTTGATTACATGTTGCTTAACCTTTCTTTGCCCTGATTTCCCTGTTTGCAAAATTGGTTCACGACCCTTGTCTTCCACCCCTCAAGGATCATTTCAATAGCCTACTTATGAAAGGTTTGCAGTCTTTTAAAGAACAGCACTGTAAAGTCAAAGGTGATGCTGAAGAAGCAGGAACCAGGTAGATGTGGACATTTCATGGCCTTTGTGTTAAAACAAAGACATTTCACAACTTTTTGGATGTGATGCAACATACCATAAGTCCTGACACATAGCTGGAAGTAGGGAATTGCAATAAGGTGCAAGCCCAGCTATGAACTAGCTAGTTGGGTGTGACTGTCAGAAAGCTGGGCTTTCTATGTTTAGGGAATTGATTTTCCTAAATTTATATTATGATATGCTCTTCTAGTCTAGATGTACCTTAGTGTTATTTATTATCAACCTGGCTTTTTCAGATTGACTTTTAAGAAGATCAAAAAGCAAAGTAAATAGTATATTTTATTTTCAACTTTTATAAATAAAGGTTTAGTAATAGTTGTTCATGTAAATTATTTTTTCAAGTCTTCATGATACCTTTTTAGGTCAAAGGTTGTTCCTGCTGTTTTAGAATGTCTGGAGGTGTAGAGGTGGATACATTTTCGTTTAGGGTGAGAGAATGTGCAGTCTGTCTCTGTTGTCCCTGGAGGCTCACCGAGGTTTTCGTGTAAACTGCTTTTTAAAATCAGTAAGCTATAAATAATCTGGAATGAAAAATGTGGAAGGAGCAGGGGAAGAGGCCTTTTAGGTGGAACTAACAGTCTTCAAGGCAAAATGACCAGTTGAGTTACGCTGAATTTTGAGAGATGACCTGACTTCTGTTGTGGTCATACTGTAACGTATGTAATAGGATAAGAGGAAGTTTATCTAGAACTTAAGTACTCGTTTTGGGGGAGCGGGTATCTTAACTGTAGCAGATCTAATTGTCTTTTGGAGGCTGGTGGTTGAGGCATCATCATCCTTTAATTAGTGTCCTAATGGACCTTTACTCTGTTGCACACAAGATACACTGACCTGATCATCCTGTGGAGATGGAAGTTTCAAGTTCAACGCATAGTCATTTGGGGACAGATTTTGGTTTGTCAGATATATTTTGCCCATGTGAGTGTCTGTGGACAGTACGATCTGCTTTCTGAAACGTTGCTGAATTTTGACAAACTTTCCTAGGTGATTGCCCAATGCCAGACTTCTTTTCTGTGAAGATTAAGTTGTGCTTGCTACCCTCTAGTGGTAACTTGTCTGATCTTGAGATAAAAAACGTATTTTTCCCTGGTGGTTGGGAAAATTGGCGATTTATGTTGGCTCTGTTTTCCAAATGACTTCTTCTGAAGAAGCTGGTTATTCCAGCCAGCATATGCAAGTCCAGCTCAGTTTGCCAGATCCTGCTCATCTCAGACATGTTGGGAGAACAGAAAGCCACCCATGCATTTCACCCTATTAAATCATCTTCTCTTGTGATTAAGGCAAAGAACTGAATCTTTAACAGCAAATTCTGCTATACTCAGGGAAAAAAAAATGCACGCATATTATAAAACTTCAATCTCAAAACAACATTTGGTGTGTTTTTGGCCTTTTTAGTTTACCCCAACACTAATATAAAAATTATTTTGTGCTTTCCAAAAATGCTTCTATCAAGAATATTTAAGTTAACTCGCCTGGTTCATGTACTTGAGCTGTCTTACATAAATGTTTTTGTTTCTGCTTTAAGATAAAAATGATGATGGAGGAAAAATAAAGCATCTTACATCCTCAAGAGAATGTAGTTATTGTGGAAAGTTTTTCCGTTCAAATTATTACCTCAATATTCATCTCAGAACGCATACAGGTAAGGAACTTAGTTTTCTTTAAAAGCATGTATTAGTTCAAAGAATTATGATGTAGTCCGTGTCTGATTATTTTTTTTGTTCAAATATTCTGCTAAGTCCTTGGAAGAGTTTAAGAATAAATGTGTAGTGTGCAGATTGCAGCTGTCATTTTAATTCTTTCAGTGTCATTGTAATGTGAACTGTTCATGTTTTGAAGTTAGTTTCTTATTTAGTTCCTGTATTCTGTATCCTGACTCATCTTATTAAAACCTCTTTAATATTTTTTAATGCCACAGCTTTTTTGTATGAACTTTTGTGATTTAGAATGAAATGAGAATATATCTAGTAGTCTTTTCCTTGGATTGTAGAAGCAGCTGGAATGTACATAGTGGTTTAGGAGGCTGTGTAGACTTGAATTTCATCTCTTCCGCTCACTAGCTGTGCAACGTTGGGCAGGTCATTTAACCTTTTGGCACCTTAGTTTTCTTAGCTATAAAAGTGGGATCATGATATTCACTTCTACAGGGCTGTTATGAAGATTAAATGAGATAAGTCTGAAGTATGCACCTTTATTTTTTTAATTAAAGACGTATTCACATTTTCACATATTCATATAGTTTGGGTGGTAAAGCAGAGAACTCATGGGTAATCCCAGATGTGAAGATTAGTAGATAGAGATGGGAAAAGAGAGTCCTGTATTCTCTCTCTCTCAGATTCTTTTAGTTTCCAAAGATCTATTTTGATGCTTTTCAAAAACTTGTGTAAAGTAGTGACATTTCTTGTTTTAGGCGAAAAACCATACAAATGTGAATTTTGTGACTATGCTGCAGCCCAGAAGACCTCTCTGCGGTATCACCTGGAGAGACATCACAAGGACAAGCACATGGATATCGCCAGCGAAGTCAAGAATGAGGGGAAGAACCAGGAGACCGAAGAGGCACTGCTAACCGCTGACAGTGCGCAGACCAAAAATTTGAAAAGATTTTTTGATGGTGCCAAAGATGTTAAAGGCAGCCCACCGGCAAAGCAACTTAAGGGGATGGCCCCTGCCTTTCAGAATGTTCTGGGCAGCGCTGTCCTCTCGCCAGTCCACAAAGATACTCAGGATTTCCATAAAAATGCAACCGATGACAGTGCTGACAGAATGAGCAAAACTCCAGCCCCTGCTTACTTGGACGTGTTAAAAAAGAAATCAGCAGTTGAACCTCAGGCAAATAACCTTCTCCGTAGAGAAGAAGTGGGTGTTACTCCACACGCAGACAGCAGTGCCCCCCAAAATGTTGACGTTGGCCACAAAGAGAAGAAAGTGGAGATGGCAGCGGACTGCAAGTACAAGCCCAGCGCGGACTGTCAAGAAAAGCCTTTAAATTTGTCCCTGGGGGCTCTTCACAGTTGCCCAGCAATTTCTTTGAGTAAAAGTTTAATCCCAAGCATCACTTGCCCATTTTGTACCTTCAAGACATTCTATCCGGAGGTTTTAATGATGCACCAGAGACTGGAGCACAAATACAACCCCGACATTCACAAAAACTGTAGAAGCAAGTCTCTGCTCAGAAGTAGACGGACCGGGTGCCCCCCGGCTTTACTGGGGAAAGATGTGCCTCCCTTGCTGAGTTTCCAGAAGCCCAAGGCCAAGCTTGCCTTCCCCGCGCAGCCCAAGTCCCTGCCGTCGGAGAAAGTGAGGCCGGGCCCCCCGGGCCCGGGCAAAGCCCCCGTGAGTGCGGGGCTGGACGCCAGCCCTCTGGCTGCCAGTGACCTGAAGGCCCACAGGCCCCAGCCGGGAGCCGGGGCGCGGCCGGCGGCGGAGGCGCTCCCCAGGGCGGGCGCCGCGGAGAAGGCCAGGAGGCCCGAGCCCAGGCCCAGGGCGCCAGGCCCGCTGGAGCCCCGCCCGGGACTGCTGCTGCGAGCCGCCGCCCAAGAGGCGCGGCCAGCGCCGGGGCCCGCGGACGCCGAGCAGCCCGCGCCGCTCCCGCGCCGCGGCTTCGACCTCGCCAAGTACCACGTCGTGCGCGGCATCGCGTCGCTGCTGCCCCCCGAGTGTGTGTGCCCCCCGCCCGCCGCGCTGCCCCCCAAGCCGCGCTTCCTGGGCGCCGGGGAGGTGGAGTCGGTGGGCGTGCTGGCCGTGCCGAAGCCGCTGTACCCCTGCGGGCCGGCGGCCCCGCGCCCGGCCCCGCGCTGGAAGGTAGGGCCCCGCCAGCCCCGCGCCCCGGGGGGCCGCGCTCACCCAGGGCAGCGGCGCCCCCGCAGCGCCCGCTCTCCGTCCTGAGTGTGGAATTTCTCTCGTTTAGCGTGGCTGCTGTGGGGTGGGGGTGGAAAGAAAGGTGGAGGACCAGGGGTCTGATCCGTGCTTGTCCCCGCTGGGGCGATGTCGGGTGTCACTGAGGCCCGGAGAGGCCCGGCTCAGCTCCCTGCGCCGCGCTCTGCTGTCCTCCTTGGCACGTGTGTGGTGTGCCCACACTCGATCCCAGCCTCGCCTGGGAATTGGGGTTTGGGTGCTTCTGTCCGTGTCTCACCGCCCCTCCTAGACGCTGAGCTCCTTCAGAGCAGGAGACGCCTCTGAGATAACTCAGAAGTGCACGCAGCCCTGTCTCATGCCGCTCCCAGGGGGTACAAGGGGGTGCCCAGTAAATACCGCGGGGAGACCCTTGACCTGTCAGGAGCAGGCAGTGTAAGAACTGCTGGTGAAACGATCTTGAGCAGTTTCCATAGTAGGACGTCTGGAGTTATACTGCTTGTTGAGCCTTTGTTAAATATTAAGGGAATTTTCAAAGCGATGTTGTTTCCCCATATATGTGAATTGTTATGCTTGTGGATTACTTTGGAGCTCTCTCCATGGAATGTTTTTAAAGCCCCTGCCTCCTCATGGCAGCATTTCGTAGAGGTGTCTGGCACATACAAGTGCACGTTGGAAGCTAGATCAGAGTGTCCTGGGGACCTGTCCCACTTGGCAAAGTGGATTAAGCCACCACGCCTTCCTTTGTTAGATATAAACTCTGCGGGTTTCTGTTGCCCCGAGGAGTCAAACCCGATTAAAACCTCTCAGTTTGTATTAATTTCAAATTAAAGATTCTGTGTGGTGATAACACTCTATCAAAGATAGCTTGATGCCAATTGATCTGGTAGAGATAGCAAATTAAAAAACAATTGCTTTCACACACTCCAGTGAATTTTATAAAAATTGTAATGAAACAATAATTTTTGCTGCCTTTTGATTAAAAGCGTCCATTTCCCCCCTACGGTCCTTAAAATGGACATGCGTCAAAATTTTGTCTCTATTTGAAGAGAAAAGGCTTTGTGTTGCAAGTGAAATCCTTTTTTGAATTGGTATTTTTTCTTTTCTTCCACTTAGTTTTGGTTTATGATGCATATAAGTTCAAAATATTTTACGCTATTTTCTTTTGTCTTTTTAACTCTTGGTAATAACCCTGGTACTTAAATAATTTTAGCTTGAGTGACTTAAAGTTCTGTGCTGACAAATGTCTTCAGGGAACTTAGAAACACTGCAGCTATAACTTCACGACGTGGATGCTGCTTGGGTTCTGATCACAATATTGGTTAGGAATTTTGAAAGTTGACCCCTAACAACACACACCTGTCTTACCTAATTGCTTGAACTTAATTCTGAATGCCCTTTTACACTTTTTTTCAACCAGGAAAAAGGCCTGTGTCGTATCAACACTTATCTAGCAGCATGCTACAGAAGAGAAACTATGAGAATTTTATGGGGAATGCACATTATCGACCAAATGACAAAAAAACTTGATTTCCTATTTTGGGGAAAGAAAGGTGAGCATATATAATGTATCGATTTTATTTAATTGAAAATAAACCATTTAGCTTATCCAGTATAATATAATGTAAAATTGCTTTTAATTTTAAATTTTATTTTTTTTTAGGTGTTTAAAAACTTAAGAGTGCTCAGGATAAAAATAATAATAGCAACTGGAATTTTCTAAGCATTTATTTTGTGACAGGCACTGAACGAAGCGTTTTATAAAGATGACCTCATTTAATCCTTATAAGCAAGGGGCATTAGGTCAGGGATTAGCAAATGATCCTCTGTTTTTGTCAGTCAAGTTTTATTGGCATAGAGCCATGTCTGTTCATTTACGTCTTGTCTATGGCTGCTTCCGGGCTACTACGAGAGCAGAGTTGGGTAGTTGTAACAGGGACCTTGTGATCTGCAAAGCTGAAAATATTTACTATCGGGCCCTTTACAGAAAAAATTTTCTGACCCCTGGGTTGGGTGGTCCTGTGCACACTTCCCGGATGAAGAGACCAACTTGAATTACGTTACTTGCCTGACGCCCCATTTTGCCTGGTTTTTGTCCTAGGTCTGCGCCATCCTAAGTCCCAATCCTCAAGATTAAGAGCTTGTTCAAAGGCTTTGTAAATCTTGATCTGTTCGGGGAGGGATGGGGACAGGAGCAAGTAGAAGGATGATTTTGACTTTTTGGTTCACGTGGCAGATGTGTCTAGCTGTAGAGTAACTGCAGAACACCCAGTTGTACGCACCTTTGTTTAGTTTATTCAAGTTTGGGCAGCGACTGTGATGTCTGTGTACGAGTTACACTAGGACTCCTTTAACAGTAAATTGAACAGAAAGGTTGGAGCTCATGGGCAGAATTTACTTCTCTTTCAGATAACTCTTGTCCTGCCAGACCACACCATGTACTCATGGAGCAGCTCTTTTTTTTTTTTTTTTTTTGGTGAGGAAAATCAGCCCTGAGCTAACATCCATGCTAATCCTCCTCTTTTTGCTGAGGAAGACCGGCTCTGAGCTAACATCTATTGCCAATCCTCCTCCTCTTTTCTCCCCAAAGCCCCAGTAGATGGTTGTATGTCATAGTTGCACATCCTTCTAGTTGCTGTATGTGGGACGCCGCCTCAGCATGGCCGGAGAAGCGGTGTGTCGGTGCGCGCTCAGGATCCGAAGCCGGGCCGCCAGTAGTGGAGTGAGCGCACTTAACCGCTAAGCCATGGGGCCGGCCCCATGGAGCAGGCTCTTGACTGAGTGCCCACTAGATCTAGATACAGAGATGAAAAGATGCTCACGGTCCAGGGCAGAATTTCTCCTTCCGGTTTTCACGGGACACACGTGGGGCTCGTAAGCCTTATGCAGTTCTGCCTTCTTCCCTCCCACTCAGATATGAGAGGGAGCAAAGTGTCATCAAAGCAATGAGATTAAATCCACTCTCCAGTGCCGGCCCCGTGGCTTAGTGGTTAAGTGCGCGCGCTCCGCTACTGGCGGCCCGGGTTCGGATCCCGGGTGCGCACCGACGCACCGCTTCTCCGGCCATGCTGAGGCCGCGTCCCACATACAGCAACTAGAAGGATGTGCAGCTATGACATACAACTATCTACTGGGGCTTTGGGGGCAAAATAAATAAATAAAATCTTTAAAAATAAATAAATAAATAAATCCACTCTCCATTAAGACATAAAAACAAATAATTTATGGGTTATAAGGAACAGATTATTAGTAGCAGGTTCCTTGCACTTTACAAGTAACAGCAAATGGTGACCATCCTGTTTGTCCAGCACTGGCCTCTTTCTGCAGCCTCTGGGCTTCTCTGCTTGCATTTCCCTCTGCCCGAACATCCTTCCTGCACCCTCTTTCCCTAACAGCCTCCCTCTGATACTTGAGGGACCAGCTCATATGTCATTTCTGCAAAATCTTTGCCAGGAGCTAGCGGCTTCCCCATTGGTGTTCCTCTCCACCCACTTCTGCCCATCGTGCCCGCGTGTCCGTCTTCCACTGCCAGCTGAGCTTGAGAGGAGATGCCTTCACTTAACACCTAGCCCCGTGCCAGGAATATCAGCGATACCTGATAGACGTTGGCTCAACAAATAATGTTATAAATGTTTTATGTACCCTCCTTCTCATGGAGGGAGGTTATATTTGTTTCCATACATTTTCCTTTCATTAGGTGTAAACTTTCAGTTTCTTGTAGGTGGCGTTTACCTTTGCCAGACTTATATAACTCATAGAAATTATGATTCTTGGTTAAATCATCTTCATTAAATCACCAAGTATATAGGAGCATCTCCTAAGTAGCCTAGCATTTTCTATTTATTTAATCTCCCAATGCTTTCGTTGCACAATTTGAGCTTAAATGGAACCCATTGCATTTCTAGATCCTTTTAGTTTTATTTATTTATTGTACTTGTTTTTAACATTTTTCTCAACTGTATTCAGTTTTATCTTAATCACTCTTTAAACCTTTTTTTTTTCCTTAGGTCTCGATGGATATAAGTGTGTACCCTCCATGAAATAAATTACGTCATCCTTTGAGAAGGCAAATAGTGAAAGCTACTGAAATAAGCTGTGATTGTACTGTACATACGACATACGAAGAACACTACAGTTTTGTAAAGTTGTTCTGTTAACTTTTGTACCAAATAGCAATAAAAACTAGAGTTGGAACAGTTGGGTTGTACACAAATAGAGACTGGAAATCTCTATTTTGTCCCTGAATAATATTTTTTTTAGAATTGACCAAATAAGAAGTGGAGTTTTTTGCATACTTGAGCGCTGCTGAAAAGAAATCATTGGGGTTGGGGGGTGGGGTGGGGAGAAAGTATATAATGCTTGCACCTCAGGTAAAGTCTGTAAATACATAAGTTGTAAACCTGCTTGTTTAAATCCTGTGTGTATTCTTTTTTTCTAATGTAGCTCATCATTTTGAGCAGTTTCTGCTATTTGTGCTCTTTCATTTAAAATGTTTTTAAAAAAATTACTCAATGATTTGTATTATGTTAAATCCTCTGCAATCTGTTTGTTGTCTTAACAAAATTGTTAACGGAAGTATTGACCGTCTATAAATATGTGCTGCATATATTGAGGTCAGCCATTCTGAATTTGGTGCCCTTTTATTGCAAACTTCAGCATGTCAACTGAGGCAGACTCCAGGTTCCTGATCCTTTTCTTAGGGACTGTGGTGGTTTGTGGCTTTTAAGTGTGTGTGTCTACAGAGAAGCATTTCCTCTGTCGAGCAGCCAAACAGCCAGTAAACGTACCAAATTGTATGTGAGTTACTTAAATTAGTTTTCTATCAAATTAATCATTTTTGTTGGGAAATTCAGTTCTTTGGGTGTTTGCCTAAATTAGTATGTAAAAATGTAAACACTAAATTATACATGTGAATTACCTATATTGGAAGCAATTTTAAAGGAAATGAAAGTTTTTGGGTAAATTTTAGGGTTGTATTTGGAAGTCTCGGTGTGTCTGGCGTTTGGGTCGACTGTGGACACACTCAAGTTAATTACCGACAGATTGATTCTGCATAAGGAACTGCGTGGCTGAGCCTTCTGCTAATCGGGGAAGGAGGTAATCTGTTTCTAGACCTCAGTTGTCTTCCCATTTTTGGTTGTTTTGAAGGAGCAAAGTTTTTCTCAGTGTACATGCAATTTGGGTTTTAAAGATAAGATAGCCACCAGCTGGCTTACTAGATGTTTTAAACTTTTGTTCCCTTAATATGCTGTCCATGGCTGAGTTTATTCAGCAGTATGTGGCTTTAGCAACCACAAAATATTTTATTAAGAAAACTGTTTCAACAATAAATTTGCACTGTTAATTTTTCTTGCCCTGCCCTTCTCCATTAGAGCAAGGGTGAAGTCCTAAAAGAATCCTAATTTTTTTTTTTTCCTTTGCGTTTTTTTTATTATGCAACATGAAGCATACTTGATAGAGAAAGAAGTCTTAACTCCCGGGTTGAAGGGAGACCTAATTTGAGATCAGTCTGCTGGCATTGCAATGAAGTGCTTTGTATCAGGAAAGTATACACTATTTACCTGTTTTCCTGTTCACAAGCTGAGCCATATGTACATAATCTAGATTTTTGTTTTCATAGTTTTGCACTTTTATAGCCTATTTTTGAAGATTAACACATTTGCAAGATGATTGACTTGATCTTTGCCTAATCCAATGAGTGTTACAGAAAGCTTGCTGTGACTATAAATGTAAATCTTAAAAGGGGATATGTGATAATAGAGGGCTGAAATTTAAAACTGTATTTAAAAAAAAAATCACCAAATCTATTTGAAAACAAGCCAATTTGTGTTATGCTGAAATTTTTTGGGCTTTCAGATTTCTCCTTTCTAACCACATTTCTGAATGCATAGAAATATCAGTTTTCCCCACAGCCCTTGTACTCCAATATATGTTTTTTTTGGTCCATCAGTATTAACTATTGGATACTACTGGTTTTGTATTTTTTTTTTTTTCTTTGAGACAACAGTGCATATATAATAGAGGTACAATCCGTTGGACTTTTGTTTATGTATTTATTTCATTCCAGTTTGATTTATTTTAATTGTTGATACTTAAGTTGTCAAACAGGAGACCTTACTTGTTTTATTTATGATATATTTCAGCTTAAAGTTATGTTATTATATGTGGATGTAAATATAGATTTGGTGTTTTGCAGTCTCGGGTTTTGGTCTTTATTGTAATCCTGGTTTGATTTTGTTTCATTTCACTTTTTATAAATACAATTTTAAACATACACAAGAGTAGAGAGATTAGTATAGTTAATTCCCCTGTAGCTCGTCAGCGTTATTTTGCCAGTCTTTTTCTGACTCCCCACCCCTCGTACTCAAGTATTTTGAAGCAAATCTCAGACATGATTTAATTCATCCCTAAAATATTTCCGTATGTACCTCTGACAGATAAGGGCTTTTCATGATCCAGCTGACCATTTAAATGGATGAAGACTTCTCATAACCAGCCTCCACGTCTGCATTTCCCGCTTACCTCAGAAATGCCTTCTTACAGTTGGAAAGTTGCAATCAGGCTCCAAATAAGACTCACTTGATTGATTTAGTTGATAGGTTTCTTAAGCCTATTTTAATCTATCTGCCTTTCACTCCCACACACACTTCATGACGTATTTAGTTGAAGAAAATGGGTCATTTGTCCTATAGAGAAATTCTCACATTCTTGTTTGGGTTTATGGCATATTTTTGGTTTCATCTAACCTATTTCTCCAGCCTCTATGTGTCCTATAAACTGGTCAGTTAAATCTGGAGGTTTAAAGGAGATTTGAGCTCAATTTTGGGGAGGGGTGCTCTGTACTTCCTATTACATCGCCTCTGGACACAGAATATTTGGTTTTCCAGCTGCTGGTCATGTGGAGTTTGGGCAGCGGGTTCACATGCCAGGCTCACCAGCCATTATCAAGTCCCCATCAACCTTTCTCCTCTGGATTTGAGCAGCCATTGATGAGCGTTAGGAATGTTGCAAAAGGTGATTTTTTAAAAAGTTCTATCATTCCTTCTGCATTTATTAGTTGGGATTCTATAAAAACCTCACTTATGACTATTTGGTCACCCTGAAATACAGCTTGAACAAAAAAGGGTAAATGCTTGATTCTCCCCCTTGATTAACCAGCTTTGAGAACAATGAGTTGGTGCCCAGCATCTTTGAGACATGACTGATGAATGGACTTGTACATCTTTTGTTCGTGAGCTTGTTATACACTTGACGTGTTTTAAGCAATTGCAGGCATCATTTGATGCTCGGAGTCTCCTGTCTTTGGTCCGTGGGGGCTCCTTCAGATTGGCTCGGTGTTTTGGATGACAGTGTGAGGGCTTCTTAGCTCTTTGCCGTGATGAGATGTTGCGAGCTCATCTTGAACGTTTCCCGACCCAGCCCGGGAGACAGGTTTTTCTTGGAGGATCCTGGGTTCCTTTTATGGGAAATGGTAATTAGGAATGATGATTTGGGGGTAAGGGGTGCTCATTACTATAGGGTTGCTTCCGCTCCCGGGCCTTTTTGATGTAGGGAACAAGGAAATATATACTTTTTTTAAGGGGGAAAAAAACACCTCAGTGAATTATACTGCTGTTCCTAATTCAAATTTAAGATAGCGTTTTTACTTCTTTGATTTTAGATTTGAATCTCTGAACCCTGGGTTCCTGATGATATTAACATAATGACTTACCTACTTTATCCTACTGTGTGACAATTAAATCACAGTGGCAATATTACTAACAACATGACTACCAAGTGAAGCTTTCAAAGTTTTTCTTTTTTTTTTTTTTATGGTTTTACCTGTTTATAGCAGTGGTTCTCAACTTGTGGTCCCAGACTAGCGAAATCATCATCACTGTGAAATTCTTAGAAATACAAATTATCAGGTTCACCCCAGACCCGCTGAATCGGGAACTGGGGGAGGGTCCCAGTGTGCACTGGTGGGATTCCACTTGAGGAACGTAGTCACTGTCTTGCAGAGTCTGTGATACTGCTTATCTGTGTGGGTATGCCAACAACTCATAGACTCTTAGATTCATTGTTTTCCATCTCTAGACATTGCTCTTCTTTTTCCTTTTTAATATAACTTCATTATTACGTAAAAACATAGTCATAGTCAAAACTATAAAACCAGCATATTCTGGGAAGTCTGGCCTTCCATCCCTTTCGCCCCGTTCCCGCCCTCGTGTAAAGTAACCATTTTAAAAATGAGTTTTTGATTTATCCTCCCAGTCTTCTTTTTTAAAAAGATAGGCATATATGCAGGTATATTCGTGTTCTCTTCTTAAATAAAAAGCATACAATACACATTAGTGCAAGCTGGTTTTAGGGCTGTTTCATTAATTTTTTCTTAAGAGTGAAAAAGCTTTTCTCCTGAAAATTAAATTACTCAAAAAGCTCATTCGGCGGGGTGAAGGTTGGTGCCTCCCTGCCTGGTTTTATTCACTCAGCACATTTACTGAGCTTCTACTGAGTGCTAAGTGCTTAGTGCTAGTGACAGGTGCTAGGGATCTGTGCCCCATGAACTGAAGGTACAATTCCCGCCCTCATGGAGCTACCGTTCTCCGTGGGGGGCGCTGAAGGTGGACGGAAACCTGGTCAACAGACCCATGTAGGACACATCACAGTAGCGGAAGGAATCCAGCAGGGGACTGAAGAGCGTGGAGAATCCACACAGCTGGGTGGTCAGGCCAGGTTTGAAGCAGAGACCCAAAGGATGGAAGTTGCTGGCCACGCGAATGCCATTGGAGCCTTTAGTCAGGTGTCCTTTCATAAGGCCTGGGTATGGCTCTGAGGTCGGAAAGAGCTCCACCCGGGTGAAGACCTGAGTGGAGACCAGTGTGGCTACAGAGCAGAGGCCTCAACCTTGGGCACTACTGACATTTTGGGAGCAGATGGCTCTCTGTGGTGGGGCTGTCCTGTGCATGTAGGATGTTCAGCATCATCTCCGGCCTCTACCCGCTGGATGCCAGTAGCAGCCCTCCTCTCCCAGTGGTAACAAACAAAAATGTCTTAAGGCAATCCAGGTGTCCCTGGGGGTGCAAAATGTCCCCGGTGGAGAACCACTGCTCCTGGGACGAGTGTGGAGAGTTTGGGCAAGAGTCATAGGCCGCAGGAAATCTCGGTAGGGACTGGGGATGGTCTTTGTGCAGTGGGGGCCTTTGAAGGTATTGGCGCAGATGGTGGGATCAGATTTATGTTTTAGGATAAGTCTGGGCGAAACAGACTGGAGAGGCAGAGGTGACAAGAGATTCCCAATCTGTGACTTTATAAAAGTCCTATCAAAGAAGAAGAAGATGACATTTCTGCCCTTCACCCTTATTCATCACAGTGAGATTTTATAATCGCCTCTGCACACACATCAAACTGTCATAGATGTGTCATAGGCTGTGCCCATCAGAATCACCTGGCACACCTCCAAGCCCTGGCCACCCCTAGATCCTGGTGGGTGGGTCTGGAGCAGGGCTGAGAAATCAGCGAATGACATCAGGTCTTTCTTATTTACTCTAAAGAGTGAGAAATGACTCACCTAAGCTTCCTAGATTTTCGATTTGGAATCCTAAGTGACCTAAAATAGCTTCACACTGCAACTGTAATCACATGACAATGATTATTAAAATGTCCCTGAGCTACGTGCCTCACAGGCCTCATCTCAGTCTGTCAATGGACTAATCGTCATCCTCAGTCCCCCAGGGATTTTCCCTTTAACCCTCATCAGCCCCACGCAGGGATTTTAGGAACACGCCTCTAACATATCAGGGCCCGAGGGTTCAGGGCCGTGTTCACATACGTCCAATCTCAGGACTGTCTCAAAACTCAGCCCCACCCCCGAGCCCAGGTGAGTCACACACAGCTGCCCCCTCCACATCCGCACCTGGGTCCCTAACTGGCATCTGAACTCATCATGCCTCGAACTGAAGGCAGCCCACCACCTGCTCTCCGTCCTGGCGCCCACCACAGCCTCTGTCTTCCCCACTCCGCTGACGGGACCAAACCTCTCAGTCATCTGGGACTCCTCTTTCTTATTTCCCCATCCAATCTAGGAGCAAACCTGTGGCTCTATTCCTTCAAAACGTATCCAGACATGGCCGTCTCCCATCACCTCCATGGCTACCCCTCTAGACCAAGCCGTTTACTCTGCACCTGGATGACAGCAATCGCCTCTTGTCTCTCTTCCTCCCTGTTTAACCTCTTCTCAATCTAATCTGCGCATGGCTGCTGGAATTCTTTTAAAATATAGATAATTCTACCCCTATCCTTGCTCAAACCGTCCTCTGGCTTTACATCACTCATAGAATAAAACCCCTAATGCTTGCCATGACTTGCTACAAGGCCTGACCCTGGCTTCTCCTGTCCTTCTCTCCTTTATTACTGCAGCCACAGGGAACTTGGTTTTCCTTCTGGAACCTTCCAGGCACCTTCCTCTTTCAGCAGTGGTGTCCTCGCTGTTTCGATGCCTGGTAACACTTTTCTCTCAGATAATCTGCCTTCCTCCCCGACTTCATTCAAGGTGCTTGTACATCACCGGGCCCAAAGCCTTCCCAGCCCTCTCCCTCTCTCTGCCTGTTATTTTTCTTCACAGCAACAGCACTACCTGCCATGACAGTGTGCATTTGTTTGTGGGTCTCCTTCACTTGAAGGTGAGCTCCCTGAGGGCAGAAATTTATTTTGTTTATCAACGTATCCCCCAGGCCTGCTCAGAGCCTGGTACTCATTTAATATTTGTTGTTAGAATGGGTGGATGGATGAATGAATATATATACGTGGTTTATTCTAGCCTAGCAATTCTTTAACGACAAAGAGGTGGTCTCCTAGAATTATCTCAGAGTAACGTCATACCTTTGAGGTTATTTACTGAGTTACTCCACGTAAGTATTTCCATCTATCCGTGGCAGAAACTGGAATGCACACTTGACACTGATTAGTTTATTATTCCTTATACATCATTATGCCAAGTGAAAGGAGTTTTATGGAAAGGATGATGTGTGGATGGGTCAGGTATTTCAGAAGAAATAAAAGGTAGCTAAGATCAAGAGAGTTTTGGTCTGGAGTATTTGAATGGTTGCTTTTTTCCAGGTGTGTGTGGAGGTGAGCGTAGTGGAGATGGCTGGAGGGCAGAATTTGATAATCAGATTATAGGGGCTTAAAGACAGTGCCTGGAAACGGCTGTTATTCACATATGAGAAGTTTAGACATTCACACATCGCCTATATATAGAAAAAGCTTTCCTTGGTCCATGCCAATCCAAGTATCACTCATCAGAGGAGAGGTTAACACAATATGGCCATTCTTAAAACTTTTGGCTTCAGAATCCTGTTACAGTCTCAAAAATTATTCAGGGTCCTCAAAAGTTTTTGTTTATGTGGGTTACGCCTATTGATATTTACCATATTTGAATTTAAAACATAATTAAAACATTTATTAACTCAAAAGGAACAACAATAAACCTACAAAATAACAAAATTTCCAAAGCAAAATATTTTATGAGAAGAGGGGCATTGTTTCACTTTTTTGTAATTGTCACTAGTGTCTTACTTAATAAAGAGACCTGGATGGTCATCTCTGCCCTGAATTCAATCTTTTGTGATATCACACATCATGTGGCCACTGGAAAACTCCACTTGTGAGAAAGAGAGAGCAAAAGTCAGATAACTTCACAGAATTAGATCTTTTTGACCCTGTGGACCCCCTGCCGGGTCTTGGGACCCTCAGAGGTCCCTGGACCGCACTGATAGAACTTTTGGAATAGTATAGTGATTGAGGACTTTACAGGAGACAGAGGTATTGCTTTAGCACCTCCTGTTTGCTCCATTAAAAAACCCTAATTTTGCACAAAAGGACAAATATTGTATGATTCTACTTATCCAGAAGACTCCAATCCCTAGAGACATAAAGCAGAATGGCCGCTTCCAGGATGAGCGGTGGAGGAATGAGGGTGAAGAGTTTAATGGGGACAGTTTCTGTTTGGGAAGAGGAAAAAGTTCTGAAGCTTGAGAGTGGGGATGGTAGCACAACAACGTGAATGTGCTTAACGCTGCTGGACTGTCCGCTTAAAAAGGTTAAAATGGTACATTTTATGTTATGTATATTTTATCATAATACAAAGATATCCTAATTTTAAAACGACAAGCAAATATGTCTTCATAAAAAAGCAAGCCTCATGTAAATCTATACCGTGGAAAGTGAAACTTCCCTCCTCTAAAGAGAACCACCTTTATTAGATCAGAATCTGTCTTCTGATTTTCTCTATGCCCATACTACTATTTATTTATTACTATTACCAGAAGTGGGATTATTCTACAGCCTTCTGAAGATTGTCCCCGCCCCACCCCCCCTCCCCGCCCCGACTTCATATGTGGGCATTTAGCGTTTGCACGTCCCCAGACCGCCCTGAGGGATTTTAGGTGCCTTATCTTAAGGTGGCCAATTCATTCTTACCATTTTACAGATGAGGAAACTGAGGCCAGAGAAGTTAAGTAACACCCCCATGGCTGGTAAAGGGGTTGAGCCAGGTCTGTGCTTTTAACATATAGATAGGTAGCTGCTACAGTTTATACGCGAGTTTTGTAAAATGTGGATATTTCTGTGAATGTTGCTGAAGCAGTAACGCGGGTTTGATTACATTTGGAACCAAACTGGTCTCTAGTCATGAAGAAGGTGATGAGCACAATACGCTTCTGCCAAATGGTATGCGAGAGGTGTGTTCTTGAAGACAGTCAGAAATTGAACGCTTTGAATAATCCAAGACTATTTTTCTCATAAAACTAACTCACCAGCGACCCACACATTTTGACGCTGGAGAGTGTTAAGTAAACTGCACCACCAGGTGGCGCTGTGGCAAACAAGCTCCATTTCCTTGTCCTACCAGCTTGGGTATTCAAATAGCATTTGCGACAAATTTTCAAAGAGAGAACATTTGTGTTGTTTCACATGCTGCAGGAAATATAAAAATCTATTAATGTGATTTTATCGAAATATTTTAAATTTTCGTAATTCAACATTCCATGAGCTAGCCTTCATGTTCGTTACCTAGTTTAGTCCTTGTACTTAACTGGAGCACTGAAGCAAAATGACACCACTTCTATTTTGGTATTTATTTCAAGAATGCCCCAAACTAGTGTAATTAAAAAAAAAAAAAAAAAGAAGCTCTGGTTGCCACTGTCTTCTCCACTTTGCCCTCAGATGCAGCTTCTGAGAGGAGCCAGGGCAAGGACCGAGGTACCTATGCCTTCTGGCTTGGAGGGGGGTGTAGGGCAGGAAGGTCCAGGTTCACATCACTTATCCTGGCGCGGAGGGTGAAGTCCTAACAGAAAGGGAATCTAGCCCGGGGGGAAGGAAGTCTCTCAGGCTCCAGAAAGGGCAGACCGAGCCTGTGGTCTCCTTTGTCTTTCTTCCTCTTTCTCCACCGCACCCTCCTTCTGCTTTCTGGTCTCTTCTCTTCCCCCCACCCCCCACATTCTAAGATGACTCCATCAAGAACTTCCGGAAGTGGACTGGGCTTCCTGTGGCTAGTGGGATCTAAAGAAAACGAACACAGGTAAATACCCAAACTCACCCATCGCCCCCAAGCGGGAAGAGAAACAACAGGATGGCAGGGATCACAGGACTTCTTCCACTTCTGCTCAGACACAAGCTTAATGCCACAAATATCCCCTTGGGTGTGCCACATGATGTAAATGATTCTGATTTCAGATTTTTTAAAGTACAGAAGCGATGGCAGTACATGAACAATAATACTGATGTTTCGGTACTTCGAAATAGCATAGGTGTAAAGGCCTACGGGGAATAGAATGGGAAAGTAAATTGTGGTATGTTCTTATAGTAGAATATTATACAGCAATGAAAATGAGTGATTTACAGTTATACAGAATAACATGGATAAACCTCACAAGGTGAATTTTGAGCGAAAGATGCTAGGCACAAAAGAGAACATTCTGCAGGATTCCACTTATGTAAAAGACAAAAATAGGCAAAATTTAACCTACACTGTTAGCAGTCAGGATGGTGGGTGGTGTGGTGGTGGAGTGACTGCAGAGAGGTACAGGGGACTTCTAGGGTGCTGGAAATGCTTTGTTTCTTGATCTGGGTGCTGGTTATTTTGTGAAAATTCATTGAGGTCTATATGTATGATTTGGGCACTTTTATGTATGTGTATATTACACTTCAATTAAAAAATGAAAAAATAGGGGCCGGCCCAGTGGTGCAAGCAGTTGGGTGTGCAGGCTCCACTGTGGCAGCCCGGGAATGGCAGGTTCGGATCCCCGGCGTGCACCAACACATCACTTGTTAAGCCGTGCTGTGGCGGCGTCCCATATAAAGTAGAGGAAGATGGGCACGGATGTTAGCTCAGGGCCAGTCTTCCTTAAGAAAAAAGGGGAGGATTGGCATTGGATGTTAGCTCAGGGCTAGTCCTCCTCACACACACACACAAAAAAAAATAGCAGAGTAAAGCATTTGGGAATGCTGGAATATAAAAACCAGAGCAATAGTGAAGTTTCGACTCACAATGTACCTTTACGATGGGCACAATTTAATGTCATTCTCTAAACAAGTAAAGTGAGGCTCGGACAGTTGGGCACTGTGCTTCTGTGCGCAGGTGGGACTGGGCAGGGCAAGGATTCGGACCCAGATGTGGTCGCCTGCAGAGCCTTGGGCACGTCTAGTGCAGCAGGCCCGTTCTGCTGGATATATGGCTATTGTTGCACCATCACAAATCAGATGCCCATCTGTGAAGTCAGCCAAAGGTGGACTCTCTCTTGCAAGACTGTGAGCTCACTGAGGACGGGGCAGGCTCATTCATTCATTCACTCGTTTATTTATTGAGGGCTTATTATGTAAAAGGACAAAAATCCTTGGCCTTATGGAGAAATAAATAAGTATATTGCATATGATGTCAGAGCTCATGAGAACTATGTAGAAAATAAACCAGTAAGGAAGATCAGAAGCTTGGGTTGGGGTGAGGGTGCAATTTCAATATGATGGTCGGAAAAGTCCTCACTGAAAAGATGATGGGTGGACAAAGACCTGAAGGAGGTGAGAGAGTGAGCCATGTGGTTATTTGGACAGAAACATTGCAGGCAAAGGAAACAGCAGGTGCAGAGGCCCTGGATTACTCAACGATGAGAAGGCGCAGGTGGCTGGCTGGCCAGGTGACTGAGGACAGGAGAGGTGATGGGTCTTGTTGGGCTGCTGGAAGGGTTTTGGCTTTTGCTCCGAGCATGATGGGGAGCCACTGGGGGGTTTGAGCAGAGCATTAACATGATTGGAATTGTCACTGCTGTATCCCCAGCTCCTAGCATGGTATCTGACCACGCTAGGCCATGCTCATTGAATCATTGATGTTACCTTCGAATGAAGTTGCACATTCATGCAGCAGAGACACTGACAGGCCTGCTCATCCCACCAGGTTGAACTTGATTTCCATTTCTGGGAGACCCCACCTGTCAGCACATCTGAACCCCATGAGGAAGGCCAGGAGGGCTTGCTGGAAGAAGTGCCATCTAATCTGAGACTTGCATAAGGAGCTGGGAAGGTTTGCATCTCCTGTTCGCTCTGCACTTCCCCTCTGGGAGGTTGAAGGCAGCAAGGCCCACTTCGAGGATCATCAATAAGTGGGAACCACCCGAGTAGAAAGTTTTCTGCCAGGGCAGGGTTGAAGAAGTGCTGGTTAGCTGGTGAGTTTGGGCATCATCTTGTGGCCAATGGAAAGACACTGCAGGATACAAAGATGCAGAAGGACAAGATCCACGGTTTTATCGACCAGAAGTGTAAACGCAATGTCAAAAAATCGACAGCAACACTTGAACTTCTGCTTGAATTTGTATTAATTCTCCCTCATTATTATTGGTTAGATTTTGAAGGAGAGCGGGCAAGTGCAGCGAATTGGAAAGTGGAATCCTCTAATGACTCTTTTTATGGCTTTTCACTGATCCTTAAAATAAACCAAATAATCATAAATCACAGCCAGCTCGGTGGTCTCTTTTCATCCACGATACCAACGACCCCTGGAGTGAGGAGCTTAAAGATTTCCAGAAGTTCCATCAGCCTGACTGGACCCCAGCTGACACAGCGAGGTCTTATTTTATGCAAATTTGAATTATGCCAATCTAAAATTGTGAATTAGATACACGTTAAATAGAGTTCCATTCTATGGACCAAATTTGCAACAGTGTGAACCCCACAAAATTAGAAATTCTCCAAGAGTCTTTTGTCAGAAGGGTGAACTGAAGCTCGAGTGAACATCATTGCCACGTGGTGGCGCCCGTCATAGGTCGACAGAAATGGGGGCAATCACTTGTTGAGATTGTCTTGAATTAAGTGGCTTCCAATACTGCGGGGTTTGGATTTTCTTTCCTTGAAAAACATGGAGCTGCTCTGTAGTTCCAAGCTGGATATGCCTTCGAAACCAAAAGCCATTTGGCAAAAGGAAATATTTAAAAATTTAGACGAAAGATTGTAGCTGATCCCTTAATTGAAGAGTGATGGTGTGCCCTTATGTCATAGCCCTTTTCACACTGTTGAAATTGCCACTTAAATAAAAATGAACAAAAGCATACATGCAAATGGTTAAAACAATCCAACAGTATTTATAATGAAAAACCAGAGTCTCCCTCTCCCCTCCCCTCTGCTCTTCAGATGCAAGGCTGCCATTTTGTCACGCTTCCACTGGCAGCAGGAGCTATGTTGCCAGCTCTTGACTCTCGCCATTCCGTTTTGCCAGGATTTTTAGTTCCCCCATTGCAGTGTTTCTCAATGGAGGTACTGTTGGCATTTGGGGTGGGACAACGTTTTGTCGTGTGGGACTGTCCATCCACGGCAAGATGGCACGTTAGCATTCCTGCCCCCACAGTGGAGGATCTGCTGGGTACTCGAGGAAAATGTCCCCAAGCGTCCTCTGGGTGGGTGGTTCCTCCCTTCAGTTGAGAGCCACTGCTCGTCGGCCTCCCTCAGTGACTCTGAGTAGGGCATCACTCATGTCCCCTACTCAGTGTTTCTTGCCTCCCCACTTTGTATGGTGGGGACATTGGTGCCCCCCAATCTTGTCACACCTGCTTTACTTCTGCTTCTTGATTTCTGTCATTTGTATTTTTTCGGTTCCACGTTCAAGGCTTGTGGCACTGGATTTGGGTTCTGGAACCATAAGAACGTTGTCCATACTTAGAGAGGTCGATCGTCAATGCTGAAAAATCAGCAGAGACAACGATGTAAATACTGTTTGCTGAACAGTTCAACGGCACAGTATGATCCTTCCGCCTTTCTTGTACTGCACAACTTTCAGTGTTTGCATTTGGCTGTCTTCTTGTCCACTCTTGCCCGCAAGACTGAGCTGTGTGAGTGCTGAGCACGCCTTGTTTATCCTGGTATCTCCAGGTGCCAGCAACTGGCCTGCCATTGGAAGGTGTTGGCAGGAAGCTGGAGCTGGGGTTGGTTGGAGGGTGAGGAGGATCAGGGCACATGATTTTTGTGGACCCTAGAGATTGTCCTTTGTGGGCCCCTTCCTCTATCTGCCTACACATATACGTGCATACATAAGAAAGGAAGGAAAGAAGGAAGGAAGGAAGAGAGGGAGGGAGGGGAGGGAGGAAGGAAGGAGAAACATTTTACCCCTGCTCTGATGTAAAGATGAATATAATCCAGGCTGGATTCTTTTTTTTTTTTTTTTAAGATTTTATTTATTTATTTTTTTCCCCCCAAAGCCCCAGTAGATAGTTGTATGTCATAGCTGCACATCCTTCTGGTTGCTGTATGTGGGACGCAGCCTCAGCATGGCCGGAGAAGCGGTGCATTGGTGCATGCCCGGGATCCGAACCTGGGCCACCAGCAGCGGAGCGCGCGCACTTAACCACTAAGCCTTGGGGCCGGCCCAGGCTGGATTCTTTATTATGTATTTATTGTTATTGTATTCATCTTTCTCTTCTGATTTTAATAGAAATTAAAATGAAAACATTCTCATGGGCCCTAAGAAGATCATGGGCCTTGGGCATGGTACCTTCTGTGCCTCAGAGAGAAATCCTAGCAGGCCGGATGACACAGGAAATTAACCAGAGAGGAGTTTACCTTTTGCAGAAGCCTTGCCTCGCCAGGCCCCACACTTTCCACCACACGTGCTCCTCCTCCAGCATGAAATGCAGACTCCTTGAAACGTGGGTAAGGAGGGCTGAGTGACTCCCTCCTCCAGGTGTGCCCCTGACCTCTGAGGCTCTACTTCTGTGCTCTTCTCCTGCGAGACTCCGCGAGATGCCCCACCTTCTGCTGTGTTACTTCTGTTCATTTTTCATGTCCGGCTGGTGTCTCTTCTTATCCATCTGCTGCCTGAGTGCCCACACTTCCCTGTATGGACCTCACCCCGTGGGACCATAATCACCAGTTTATTTCTTCCACAGCCCCCAGCAAACCAGAAGCCCCTGGAGGACAAAAATGACGTCTGTTCGGTTCATCCCTCTGTGCCTAGTGCACGGCATACTGCCCGGTATGTGGTAGGGGCTGGGGAAATAAGTGTAAGAAATAAAATTGTGTAAATTGAACTTTAGTTTAAAAATGTCCGTTTTTAGAAAAATAAGGCTGATCTGTTATTGGTAAAATTGACAAAAGAGAACTAAACTTTGCGTAGTGAAAAAATAGATGATATCATTCAATAGCATTCAAAAGAACATGGCTATCCCAACAGCTCTGTTATAAAGAGAATGCTGGAATTGTGGTTGGAAAAAGTAATACTTCATAAGAGAATGTTTCTGTTTGTATTGATTTGCATTTCGCCGACTTTATAACATTTTTACGATGCTTCCAGGAGTTTGTCAGATAGCATGTCAAGCTTTGGTTAGTTAATATTCAGACAATTACATTTCATAATCAGTAATAAATTTGTACTTGCCTGTTAAAGCTGTTAAAATATTCCTGTTTTTAAAAAAGCTGTTAAAGGTGTTAAAAACACAATTGGTAAATTTGGTAAAATGATCATTTGGTAACTTCAGTGAATTAGCTTTAGGCAAATTGGGCGCTTCTTGGAAAGCTGGAGAGGTAGGCAATAGACTAGAGATTATCAAAGGAGTAGGAGGCTCTGGGAAGGTTTATGCACGTGCACACACACACACACACACATATATATGTTTGCTATGGACTGAATTATGTCCCCCTCCAAATTCATATGTTGAAGCCCTCATCCCCAGTGTGATGGTATTTGGAGGTGGGGCCTTTGGGAGGTAACGAGGTCATGAGGTGGAGCCCTCACAAGGGGCAGGAGATCTCTCTCTCTCTCTCTCCCCCATGTGAGGACACCACAAGAAGACAGCTGTCTGAAGCCAGGAAGAGAGCCCTTCCAGAACCTGACCCTGCTGGCACCTGATCTAGGAATTCCAGCCTCCAGAACTGTGAGAAATAAATTTCTTTTGTTTAAGGCACCCAGTCTATGGTATTTTGTTATAGCAGCTGAGCAGACTAAGGCGATGTTTTGTTTTGTTTTTTTAAAATAAACTTTTTAGTGACGTCAGCGTCATGGCAGAGTGAGCTTTCCTGTAAACTCTTCCCCCAATAAGATACAACAAAAGGAACAGTCACAGACCAACAACAGACTCCTAGAAAGCGAAAAGCAAGATCGGAAAGATCCACACTGCTGCCCATCTGAGAGTGGAACATGCTGGGCCCCTGGAGGAAGTGAGGAGAGGTAAGGAGAACTCCTCCCCCTCCCCATCAGATCAGCGATCCCGGTCCATGCAGCTCCCAGAGAGGGGGGAGGAGTAGCCATCTTCAGGGAAACCGTAGCTCTTCAGGCTCTCTCAGCCAGTGGGACACCCCCACACAGACGACTCAGAACTGCTACAGGGGTACCATCAACATCTGAGCACCCCAGGAGAGCGGATAATGAGGGGCGAGCGAGAAGCCCCCCACGCCAAGGACCCAGCGGGCAAAAGAGAGAGTTCCCCCCCTCCCTGAATGCCGGACACTGCAGCTCAGCCGACCAGACCAGACCAAGTGGCCAGCAGATCACAGCGAGCAGCTGGGGCAGAGCGCAGGGGGCTCAGATTACACAGCCCTTAACTCCCACGCAGTGGCAGCGGGTGGAAATTGCAACCAGATATTTCCACGATGAGGAAAAACAAAGCCAATACAGGAACCACAATGCAAAGGTACATGAAATCACCAGACCAGAAGGAAAATGACAAGCACCCAGAAACCAACCCTGAGGACACAGAAATCCATAACCTAAATGACAGAGATTTCAAAATAGCTATCATAAAAAACTCAACAAAATACGAGATAACACAGACAAACAATTCAATGAGATTAGGAGTTTCTTCACAAAAGAGATTGAAATCATAAAGAAAAACCAATCAGTACTGATGGAGATGAAGAACACAATGGAGGAGATAAAGGAGAATCTGGAATCTTTAAAGAACAGAGCTGACAATATGGAAGAAAGAATTAGCATTATAGAGGATAGGAATACAGATATGCTCCAGATGGAAGAGGAGAGAGAACTAAGACTAAAAAGAAATGAAGAAAGTCTCTGAGAAATATCTGACTCTATTAGGAAATGTAACATAAGAATTATAGGTATTCCTGAGGGAGAAGAGAGGGAGAGAGGAACAGAGAGCCTTTTCAAGGAAATAAGAGCTGAGAATTTCCCAAATCTGGGGAAGGAGCAGGAAATACCAGTAAGCGAAGCCAACAGGTCACCTAAATATATTAACAGACAAAGACCCTCTCCACGACACCTAGTGGTAAGGCTAGCTAGAGTCAATGACAAAGAAACAATATTAAGGGCAGCTAGACAAAAACAAAAAATAACGTACAAAGGAACTCCCATCAGGCTCTCAGTGGATTTCTCAACAGAAACTTTACAGGCTAGGAGAGACTGGAATGATATATTCAAAATACTGAAAGACAAAAACTTTCAGCCAAGAATACTCTATCCAGCAAAAATATCCTTCAAATATGCTGGAGAAATAGTAACTCTCCCAGATAAACAAAAGCTAAGGGAGTTCATGGCCACGAGACACCCCACTACAAGAAATACTCAAGAAGGCCCTCAGACCTGAAAAAAAGATGAGAAAAGGAATACAAAGCTTGGAGCAAGGAGAAAAATAGGTAGATAAACTCAGAAAAATAGTAGATCTTTACTGGAATAGGTTAGCAACCACTTAAATACTAAAATCAAAGATCAAAGGAAGGAATTCACCAAAAATAAATTTAACCTCATCACTGTAAACACACAGCCACAACACAAGATAGAATAAGGTATAACAAGAACGACTTAGAAGGGGAAGAGGAAAGTGATTGAATTGACTTAGTATAAAGAAATAGGAGGCCATCAGATAATGGAATATCTCATACACAAGATTTTTTACACAAACCTCAAGGTAACCACTAAACAAATAATCAAAACAAAACCACATATGATAAACAAAGAGAAAACTAGAAGAGTCATAAGACAGAACAACCAAACTGAATTGGCAGTCCGAAACAAATGGGACAAGAAACAAAGGAAACGCAAAAGAACCAGAAAATAAGTGACAAAACAGCAACATTAAGCCCTCATATATCAATAATTACCCTAAATTTAAATGGATTGAAACCTCCAATCAAAAGATACAGAGTGGCAGGATGGATTAAAAAACAAGACCCAACAATACGCTGCCTCCAGGAAACACATCTCAGCACTAAAGACAAGCACAGGCTCAGAGTGAAAGGATGGAAGACAATACTCCAAGCTAATGGCAAACAAAAGAAAGCAGGTGTTGCCATACTCATATCAGACAAAGTAGACTTCAAGATAAAACAGGTTAAGAAAGACAAAGAAGGGCCGGCCCTGTGGCTTAGCGGTTAAGTGCGCGCGCTCCGCTGCTGGCGGCCCGGGTTCGAATCCGGGTGCGCACCGACGCACCGCTTCTCTGGCCATGCTGAGGCCGCGTCCCACCTACGGCAACTAGAAGGATGTGCAGCTATGACATACAACTATCTGCTGGGGCTTTGGGGGGAAATAAATAAATAAATAAAATTAAAGAAAGACAAAGAAGGGAAATATATAATGATAAAAGGGACACTCCACCAAGAAGACATATCACTTATAAATATATATGCACCCAACATAGGAGCACCAATGTACATAAAGCAACTATTAACAAACCTAAAAGGAGACATTAACAACAACACAATAATAGTAGGGGATCTTAACACCCCACTTACATCAATGGATAGATCATCCAGACAAAAAGTCAATAAAGAAATAGTAGACTTAATGAAAAACTGGACGAGATGGACCTAGTAGACATATACAGAGCACTCCATCCAAAAACAGCTGACTACACATTCTTCTCAAGCGCGCATGGAACATTCTCTAGGATAGACCATACGTTGGGAAACAAAGCAAGCCTCAATAAATTTAAGAAGATTGAAATCATAACAAGCATCTTTTCAGACCATAATGCTATGAAACTGGAAAGAAACCATGAAAAAAAACCTGGGAAAGTCACAAAAATGTGGAGATTAAACAACATGCTACTGAACAACCAATGGATCATTGATGAAATTAAAGGAGAAATCAAAAACTATCTGGAAACAAGCAAAAATGAAAATATGCCATATCAAACCATATGGGATGCAGCAAAAGCGGTCCTGAGAGGGAAACTCATAGCGATACAAGCCCACCTTAACAAACAAGAAAAAGCCCTGATAGGCAACCTTAAATTACACCTAACAGAACTAGAAAAAGAAAAACAAACAAAGCCCAAAGTCAGCAGAAGGAGAGAAATAATAAAAATCAGAGCAGAAATAAATGAAATTGAGACCAAAAAAACAGTAGAAAGGATTAATGAAATAAAGAGTTGGTTCTTTGAGAAGATAAACAAAATCGACAAACCCTTAGCCAGGCTTACTAAGAAAAGAAGAGAAAAGGCTCAAGTAAATAAAATTAGAAATGAAAGAGGAGAAATTACAACAGATACCACGGAAATACAGAGGATTATAAGAGAATACTATGAGAAATTATATGCCAACAAATTGGACAATCTAGAAGAAATGGATAAATTCTTAGACTCATACAACCTCCCAAAACTGAACCAAGAAGAAATGGAGAATCTGAATAGACCAATCACAAGTAAAGAGATTGAAATAGTAATCAAAAATCTCCCAAAAAATAAAAGTCCAGGACCAGATGGCTTCTCCGGTGAATTTTACTAAACATTCAAAGAAGATTTAATACCCATCCTTCTCAAACTATTCCAAAAAATAGAGGAAGATGGAACACTTCCTATATCATTCTATGAGGCCAACATCACCCTGATACCAAAGCCAGACAAAGACAATACAAAGAAAGAAAATTACAGGCCAATATTGCTGATGAACATAAATGCAAAAATCCTCAACAAAATATTGGCAAACTGAATACAGCAATACATTGAAAAGATCATACACCATGATCAAGTGGGATTTATACCAGGGACGCAGGGATGGTTCAACATCCACAAATCAATCAACGTGATACACCACGTCAACAAAACAAAGAATTAAAAACCACATGGTCATCTCAATAGATGCAGAGAAGGCATTTGACAAGGTACAACATCCATTTATGATAAACACTCTAAACAAAATGGGTATAGAAGGAAAGTACCTCAACATAATAAATGCTATTTATGACAAACCCACAGCCAACATCATACTCAACGGGGAAAGACGGAAAGCCATTCCTCTGAGAACAGGAACGAGGCAAGGCTGCCCACTCTCACCACTCCTATTCAACATAGTACTGGAGGTTTTGGCCAGAGCAATTAGGCAAGAAAAAGAAATAAAAGGAATCCAAATAGGCAATGAAGTGAAACTCTCACTATTTGCAGATGACATAATTTTATATATAGAAAACTCTAAAGAATCCATTGGAAAACTATTAGAAATAATCAACAACTACAGCAAAGTCGCAGGGTACAAAATCAATCTACAAAAATCAGTTGCATTTCTTTTTTTTTTTTTTTTAAAGATTTTATTTATTTATTTTTTCCCCCCAAAGCCCCAGTAGACAGTTGTATGTCATAGGTTCACATCCTTCTAGTTGCTGCATGTGGGACTCGGCCTCACGTTGGACGGAGAAGTGGCGCCTTGGGGCTTGCCCGGGATCCGAACCCGGGCCGCCAGCATCAGAGCGCGCGCACTTAACCGCTAAGCCACGGAGCCGGCCCTCAGTTGCATTTCTGTATGCCAATAACTAACTAACAGAAAGAGAGCTCAAAATGATAATACCATTTACAATTGCATCAAAAAGAATAAAATATCTAGGAATAAATCTTACCAAGGAGGTGAAAGACCTATACAATGAAAACTACACGACATTATTGACAGAAATTGATGATGACATAAAGAAATGGAAAGATATCCCACGCACATGGATTGGAAGAATAAACATAGTTAAAATGTCCATATTACCTAAAGCAATCTACAGATTCAATGCAATCCCAATCAGAATCCCAATGACATTCTTCACGGAAATAGAAAAAAGAATACTAAAATTCATATGGGGCAACAAAAGACCCTGAATAGCTAAAGCAATCCTGAGAAAAAAGAGCCAAGCTGGAGGCATCACAATCCCTGAGTTCAAAACATACTACAAAGCAATAGTAATCAAAACAGCATGGTACTGGTACAAAAACAGACACACAGATCAATGGAACAGAATTGAAAGCCCAGAAATAAAACCACACATATACGGACAGCTAATCTTCAACAAAGGAGCTAAGAACATACAATGGAGAAAAGAAAGTCTCTTCAATAAATGGTGTTGGGAAAACTGGACAGCCACATGCAAAAGCATGAAAGTGGACCATCGGCTATCGCCATTCACAAAAATTAACTCAAAATGGATCAAAGACCTGAAGGTGAGACCTGAAACTATAAAACTCATAGAAGAAAATATAGGCAATACACTATTTGACATTGGTCATAAAGGAAACTTTTTGGATGATGTGCCTACCCAGACTAGGGAAACTAAAGAAAAAATAAGCAAGTGGGACTTTATCGGATTAAAGAGCTTCTACAAGACAAATGAAACCAGAATCAAAATGAACAGACAACGCACCAGCTGGGAGAAAATATCTGCAAAACATATATCTGACAAGGGGTTAACCTCCATAATATATAAAGAACATGCACAACTGAACAACAAAAAAACAAACAACCTGATCAAAAAATGGGCAGAGGAAATGAATGGACACTTATCCAAAGAAGATATACAGATGGCCAATAGGCACATGAAAAGATGTTCAACATCACTAATCATCAGAGAAATGCAAATCAAAACAACACTAAGATATCACCTCACTCCCGTTAGAATGGCTATAATCACCAAGACAAAAAGCAACAAATGTTGGAGAGAATGTGGAGAAATGGGAACCCTCATACACAGCTGGTGGGAATGCAAACTTGTGCAGCCTCTATAGAAAACGGTATGGAGATTCCTCAAAGACTTAAAAATAGAAATACCCTATGATCCAGCTATCCCACTACTGGGAATCTATCCAACGAACCTGAACTCAACAATCCAAAGAGGTTTATGCACCCCCATGTTCACTGCAGCATTATTCACTATAGCCAAGAAGTGGAAGCAACCTAAGTGTCCCTCGACTGATGATTGGATTAAGAAAATGTGGTATATATATACAATGGAATACTACTCAGCCGTAAAAAAAGACAAAATCATCCCATTTGCAAAACATGGGTGGGCCTGGAGGGTATTATGTTAAGTGAAATAAGCCAGAAAGAAAAAGACAAACACTGTATGATCTCACTCATATGTGGAGTATAAACCAGCACATGGACAGAGAAAACTGGATTGTGGTTACCAGGGGCAATGGGGGTGGGGGGTGGGCACAAGGGGCGGAGGGAGTCATACACATGGTGATGGACAAAGAAAAATGTACAACCCCAAATTTCACAATGTTATAAACTATTAAAACATCAATAAAAAATTAATTAATTACAAAAAACAAAACAAAACTTTTTATTTGGGAATTTTTTTTCGTTTTTTTGGTGAGTAAGATTAGCCCTGAGCTAACATCTGTTGCCAATCTTCCTCTTTTTTTCTGAGGAAGATTGGCCCTGGGCTAACATCTGTGCCCACCTTCCTCTACTTTATATGGGATGCTGCCACCTCATGGCTTGATAAGTGGTGCATAGGTCTGTGCCCGGGACCGAACCTGCGAACCCCAGGCCGCCAAAGCGGAGTGTGTGAACTTAACCACTATGCCACCGGAACGGCCCCAAGGGAATAATTTTATATTCACAGAAAAGTTGTAGAGATAGTACAGAGAGTTCCAGTTCCCCCTACAGCTAACGTCTTGCGTCACCATGTTGTCTCTGTTAATACCGAGAAATTACACTGGCGTGTTACTTTACTCAGAACGCACCAGATTCCCACTACCGTCCTTCCTGTTCCAGGATTAAATCCAGGCCACCACATTGCCCTGAGTTGTCATGTCTTCCTAGTTTCCGGCCTGTGACCGTTTCTCGGATTTTCCTTGTTTTTCACGACTTTGATGATGTTGAGAAGCACTGGTCAGTGTTTGGAGAATGTCCCCCAGTCTGGGCTTGTCCGCTGTTTTCTCCTGACGAGCCTGGGGTTGTGGGTTTGGGGAAGCGCATGACGGGGTGAAGGGCCTCTCATCGCGTCATCGTCAGGGGTATGCGCTATCCACGTGGCCTGAACCAAGTGATCAGGTCACACGTGTGTTTATGTTGTCACACGTTTGATGGTCACAGCTATGACGTAACCAGGGGAGTCAGGGTTCCAGGCGTTGCTCAGACCACAATGTTGTGCATTTGCTGAGGAAGGTCAGGCGTGGTCCTGCCTTTGAGGACCCAGGAAACTGAGGGTCCCAGCGTCCAGGGAGCTTTGCCCAGCGTGGTCCAGCCTGTGGGCGGCAGAGCCAAGCTTTGAACGTGATCTGACTCCAAAGTCCGCTTTTGTGTTTTGTCTTTTTACTTTTTGCACTAGTGATCGCAGGTAACAAAACCACCACCAACGACAACAATCAAGACAAACCAAAATCCTCGGGAAAACTTATTAGGCCCGGGCTGTCATATAGGCATTACCTTGTTTAATCTTCACAACCACCTCATGACGAGGAAACTATATATTCTTCCATTTTCCAGCTGAGGAAACTGAGGCTGTGGGGGGTTAAGAAACGTGCTCAGGGTTCTAAAGCTGGCACGTGGTTGAGCTGGCTTTGGAGCCACAGAGCTGGACTCCAGGGCCTGAGCTCTCTTCATCACTATATCACACATACACACTTAAAAAAGTTTCAAAAAATCTTTATCTATTTATTTATTTATTATATGGAGGTAAAATTCACAAAACATGAAATTAACCATTTCAAAGTGTACGATTCAGTAGCTTTTAGTACATTCACAGTGCAGTGCGACCACGACCTCTATCAAGTTTCAAAACATTTTCATCACGCCAGAAAGAAACCCATACCCATTAGGCAGTCTCTCCCCTTTCTCCATCTCCTCGCAGCCCCTGGCAACCCCTAATCTGCATTTTTCTCTCTATGGATTTACCTATTCTGGACATTTCACTTAAATGGAATCATACAATATGCGACCTTTTGTGTCTGGCTTCTTTTACTTACCGCCGTGTTTTCAAGGTTCATCCATGTTGTGGCATGAATCAGTGCTTCATGCCTTTTTAATGGCTGAATAGTATTCCACTGTGTGGAGAGACCGCACTTTGTTTATCCGTCATCAGTCAATGGACATTTGGGTTGTCTCCACCTTTTGGCGCTTGTGAATAGTGTTGCTGTAAACATGATGTGTACAAGTTTTTGTTTGAATACCTGTTTTCAGTTCTCTTGAGTGCGTACCTAAGAGTGGAATTGTTTGATCATATGGGTCACTATATCAACTATCTCACACACAGTTGTTTTTCTTTATTTTAAAATATGAAAACCCATTTTTAGTGTGATACTCTCCCCTAGATTTTTAGTCTAATTGATAGTAATTGCACTTTTTTTTACTATTGGGGCTCTAATGCCTGGAACAGTGGCTGATAAACAGGAGGTGTTAAATAGATATCTTTTGAGTAAATGAATGGTAGTCATTGAGGCAATCCTAATGACAAAAACCACCAAGACTTCTGTCATGCTGGTAATGAATTTGTACCTTATTAATTTCAACATTTGAAAAATGGTTATATATGCAATATGTATTCTGGGCATATAATTGAGTCTCTACAAGAACTGAATTATAGTGAATGTTTATTGAACTCTTACGCCGAGGAGCACAGGCTGTATTTTGTTAATTTTTCTCTGTCAATCTCACAAACAGCTGTGGGACCTACTGTTCCATTTTATTGATTAGGAAACTGAGACCGGAAGGGGATCCTCTCGGCAGTGGAGCCCAGATTCACACCCACATCCTCGAGCAGTCTCTGCTTAATTGTGTTCCTTTCTTTCTCCAGAGACCTCTGGAACAGTCAGAACCCAGACACGGGTAGAGATGGTCCTTTAGTTTTATTAAAGAAAACCCGTTAGAGCGACTTCCTTAAATGGTGGAGCAGAGCACATTTTTTCCCGCAGGCGATGGTAACGCAGCTTCTGTCCACGCGGGGGCAGTGTTAGCTAAGAATAGCAACGGTAAGGAAACAAAGGCGCAGTCACCGCAGAGACGCCGCTGCAGGATTTCTAGGCCAACTTGAGGAAATTAATCAGCAACCGTAGAACTCTGGGTAAACAAGCACAAAACAGACCAGGCATCAGCTCAGAAAATCACAGTGAAGATTCTCCCCCAACTCCCCTGAAGGGAAAGGGCTCCCGTACTCTCCTGTCTCCCGGAGACTTGCATCCAGAGCTGCCCCTGAGATCCGGGCTTGCTCCCCCGAGTGCTCACGTTGTCGCAGACACACTAGCGACCCACAGGGAAGGGCCCCCTTGGCCGCTGGAGGCTTCCTAACTCTCCTTTTTCTGAGAATGCAGGCAATTGCATGACATGCTTATATCAGAAGCAGATGAAAACAAGTGTCCACTGGGCCGGCCGGTGGCTTAGTGGTTAAGTGCGCGCGCTCCACTACTGGCGCCCGGGTTTGGATCCTGGGCGCGCACCAACGCACCGCTTCTCTGGCCATGCTGAGGCCGTGTCCCACATACAGCAACTAGAAGGATGTGCAGCTATGACATACAACTATCTACTGGGGCTTTGGGGAAAAAAAGGAGGAGGATTGGCAATAGATGTTAACTCTCAGCCGGTCTTCCTCAGCAAAAAGAGGAAGATTAGCATGGATGTTAGCTCAGGGCTGATCTTCCTCACACACAAAAAAATAAAAAAATAAAGAACTCTTTCCTGTTAAAAAAAAAAAAAAGAATGGTTTTTACATTTTTAAATGGTTAAAAAAAAGCCAAGGGAGAATAATATTTCGTGACACGTGAAAATGACATGAAATTCAAATTTCAGTGTCCATAAAGTTTCGTGAGAACACAGCACTCATTAGTTCACATGTTCTATGTGGCTGTTTCTGTGCTGCAAGGACAGAGTTAAGCTGTGGTGACATGGACTGCGTAACCCACAAAGCCTAAAATATTTCCCATCTGGCCCTTCACAGAAGAAGTTTACTGACTCCTGATCTAGCATGTCTTCTGTATATATATATTTTTTTGAGGAAGATTGGCCCTGCGTTAACATCTGTTGCCAATCTTCCTCTTTTTTTTTTTCTCCCCAAAGACCCAGTACCTAGTTGTATATCACAGTTGTAGAGTTGTAGCTCTTCTATGTGGGATGCTGCCTCAGCATGGCTTGATGAGCGGTGCACATGTCCGTGCCCAGGATCTGAACCGGCGAACCCTGAGCCACTGAATGGGAGCGCATGAACTTAACCGCTAAGCCATCCGGCCAGTCCGTCTTCTTTACTTTATTTAATTTTATTTTTTTAGTATAAAAGCATTTTAATTTTATTTTTGACAAGAAGCATATTCTTGACCCTTTTATTGAGATTAATATGTATATATTAAACTGTATAATGCACATTAATCTTAAATGTACAGCTTGAGGAATTTTTACCTAGGTACACACACAGAACCACCATCCAGATCAAGAACTAGAACATTCCTAGCATTCCAGAAGCCTTCTTCATAACATCTCTTCTTTAAAATGCTTGTGTTCCCCTGAAAATATAATTCCCCAAGAAACTTTTTGAATATAACAGTAACGAAGCATAGTCTCAGTTAAATCGTTATTTCCATAAAATATGTCCAAATTTCTGTATTAAGTCCTTTGTGAAATGAGGCAGAACATAAATTTTAAGATGTCATAATAAAAGGCCATATGATTTAATCTAATATACATAGAAATATCATCTATAAATTTTCTTGTGAGAGAAGAGAAAGTTATCTCTTTCTATTTAGTCATTTTTGGAGCCTAAGTCTAATCAAAACATCTTTTAAAAATTATATTTTATTTTTGGGGAAAATCATCTGAATGTAGAGAGAGGGGCTTTATTTCTCAAGGCCCAGCATTCCAACATAGGGATTGTCTTCATCGGCTTGGGATGCTCTAGTGAATATACTACAGACTCGGGGACTGAAACAACAAACGTTTATTTCCCATAGTTCTGGGGCTGGAAGTCCAAGATCACGGTGCCGGCAGATCTGGTGTCTGGTGAGAACCTGCTTCCTGGTTTGCAGACGGCCGTCTTCCAGCTGTGTCCTCACGTGGCAGAGACCAGAGAGAGGAGGCAAGCTCTCAAGTCTCTTCTTAAAAGGGCACTAATAGCACCATGAAGTCTCCACCCTCATGACCTAATTACCGCCCCCCCCATCCTACTGGGATTAGGGTTTCGACATAGGAATTTGGCGGAACACAAACATGCAGTTGACAACAGGGATCAATGTCATGGTCTTCTAGATTTTTTTTTTTTAATGAGCATACTTTTTACATAATCTAGATCATTCTGAATATACAATTTTGATTGCTTAGTGGGCTGAGCAAGTCTGCAAGTTTCCAATGGTAGAGGAAAAGGAACGAGAAGAGAATGGGGAAGAGGAGAAAAGAGAGAGGAAGAAGGCAATGGGGAGAGCAGGAGGGGAGGATGTGTGAGGGTGCTGATGTCCACACAGCACAGGGAATCCTTGGAGTCAGCTGAGGGTGTTTTTTTTCTCTTTAACCTCCTTTATTATTTTTTTTCTAGCTTTCTTGAGATAGAATTGACATACAATGTTGTGTAAGTTTAAGGTGTACAACATGTTAATTTGATACACTTATATATTGCAAAATGATTACCTCCATAGGTTAGCTAACACCTCCATCGTGTCACATAATTACCGTTTCTTTTCTTGTGGTGAGAACATTTAAGATCTACTCTCTTAGCAACTTGCAAGTATATTTATCGTTACTTATTATTATTATTACAGTATCATTAATGATAATCACCATGCTGTACATTAGGTCTCTAGAACTTAGTCGTCTTCAAGCCTCTGGTCTTGACCTGGACGCTTTCTCTGCTCCTGCATCCAGGCCCACCTCACAGTTTGCAATGACCCCTCTTCCTGTCTCCACCTCTGGACTGGAAACTGAACGAGGGGGAGCAGTGAGTGTCCGGGGTTCTAGGTGTCTTGGCATGTGCTGGGCGTCCATCTTTGTTGACAGAACAAGTAAACACCTCTGGGCTTCAGTTTCTCACTGATGCTCACATTAACAGTGGCTCCTAGCCTGCAATTGGAAAGTGTACCTCCCTGCCTCCCACAGGCCTCCTGGGGGTGTGTGGTCCCTGGGTGGTTCTCACTCCAGCTCAGGAGCAAAGCCGACATGTCTTCTCATCATGGCACGTGACCCCCTGCCTTGCTGTGTCGGATGCCCGTGAAGATGCGGTGTCTGCGGCGGGTTCTGCCTCTGAAAGGTCCAATGGCTGCCCATCCTGAGGGGCCAGAGTGATGTAGCTTCCCATAGAAGCTTCAAGATGGCTTCTCTCCCCAGCTCATTGCCCCGTGGTGTCTCTTAGCCCCTAATCCTATCCTTATTTAAAATTTTGGTATTTTGTTCATCATGACTTTTTTGGTGTTAATTTTGATTTTTTAAAAGATATTGCCCATGGGCCGGCCCCGTGGCTTAGCGGTTAAGTGCGTGCGCTCCGCTGCTGGTGGCCCGGGTTCGGATCCCGGGCGCGCACCAACACACTGCTTCTCTGGCCATGCTGAGGCCGCGTCCCACATGCAGCAACTAAAAGGATGTGCAGCTATGACATACAACTATGTACTGGGGCTTTGGGGGAAAAATAAATAAATAAAATCTTTAAAAGATATTGCCCTAAAATATCATTTACCTTGATTACTGAGTTTTTTGGCAGTCCCTCAAATTTTGTGCCCAAGGCGAGTGCCTCTTTGGTTTTTTCTAGTCTCAGCTCTACCCAAGCAACCGGCTTATGCTTAGAGTCTCCTGGAGGCTTCTCCTGAGGCAGCTCCTTGGGTTTCTATCCCCTCTTTGGAAACTGGTCCCAAGCATGAGAGCTATGATACCCTCCTCCCTTCCAGCTCACCTCCTCGGGGCGCTCTTGCACACAAACCAGATACACTAGACGCACACGTGCACACACACAGAACCCCACTAACAAAACGCCACAGCCTCCTCCTTCCCCCAGATCGAAGGCTTTCGGGCCCATCAACATGTGCAAAGAGACTTCTCCGAGGTCGCTGGACCACTGGTCAGCTCAGCAAACAGCTGAGCCCTGAGTCCAGCTGGAGCTTGTAAGCTCCTCCTGCTAAAGAGGGTTCAGCCTTCTTTTTTAAAGAGAAGACAATTCACCTTTGAAACATCTCTACGTTGTAAAGAGAAAGCAGGAATCTTTGGAGGACAGCTAACGCCTCTACCAAGACACTCATTCACCCAGAGGTTTTAACACTTGATAACGACTTAAGGCATCCCAAAGATTTGCTGGTAGAAATCAAAACTGTAAGCTAAATAAAAGAATGATTTGGATGGCATTTTAGGCATCTCCTAGTATTGGGTTTCACTCATCTTTGTGGTCCTAGGGCCTAAATCAAGGCTGGTAGGTCGTCAATATTAGGTTGTTGAAAGAGAAAAGAAAAAATGTAAGGGAGAGGCTTTGGAAGTGGGTGATAAGCAAGTCCGTGACTCTGCCTTGACCCCAACTGTAGTTGAAGTTTCGCTGTAGTGTAGTGACTCTGGAAGCTAGAGTCGAATTCCAACACTGCCCCTTCCTGGCTGTGTTGCCTGGTTGTGTTACTTAACCTCTCTGAGCCTCCGTCTCCTCATCTGTGAGATGTGGATATTGATAGTACCAACCTCACACTGTTGGGAGGATTTCATGAGTAATTTATTCCAGGTGAGAGAGGCCTGGTACCTGGTAAACACTCAATATAAGGAGAACTATTATTATTTAAATTTTTTTGTTATTTGTCAAGGTGGAAAAGCTTCAGAGGTTGACTCTTGCTTTTTCCGGATGGTTCTTCGAGTTTTTGATCAGATATTCCTCCTCTCCAGATTAATTATCTTCTTTCTGGCATTTTCCAAAACAAATGCCTTGCTTTTCCCAGCTCATATTTCCTCTTTTCCTTTCTTGCAATTTGTCGTCAGCTTCTATCGCTCGACGAGAGGAGCGTCACAGGTTTGCAGGCCCGTTTTAAACTGACTGCCGTGCCCCTCTGGGTATTACTCTCCTGATCTTAGCCCTTAATCACACGCATTGTCATCTCCTTGTCTGCTTTTCTCTAACTGACCTCTTAGTCTGGGCATTTCAGGAGAGAATTCAGCAGGTCTACAAACTTGCAGAGGAAAAAAAGGACGAACATTTACTTTCACCAAGTTCTAACTCTGATTTAGCGTTTTCTTGACCACGTAGTGGCAGAAGCACCTGTGACTTTGCCACCAATCGAAGCCACAGATATTTTCCTGTCACATTCTAGCCGTCGTGGATATCTGGAAATACCATTCACTCATCATTCCTTTGGAATTGTGGCAGTTCTTAAACTCTGCTCTGGATCTGGTTACTTGATGCATTAGTAAGGAAGCACATGTTACAATATCTCAAATTTATTTTTGTAGATATTTTAATAACCTTATTTAAAAATAATTGATTTTGCTTGTAGTCCTCTGGGTTTTGCTTTGTGTGGTTACAGACACTCTTGTAAGCAGGGGTCCGTGGGCTTCCCCAGCCTGCCCCAGGGGCTCTGGCACGAAGAAGTTCAAGAGCCTCTGCTGTGGACCAACTTGCATTGTTTGGCAGCGGCCAGCTTGAAAGTGGGAGAGAAACAGGGAGAGAAAACGACAACTTTCTTTTTCTTTCTATCATCTTGAAGCATCAAGCAGGGTCACCGCACATTTAAAAATATCTTAGTGATAGGGGGCTGGCCTGGTGGCGTAGTGGTTAAGTTCGCGTGCTCCACTTCTGTGGCCTGGGGTTCGCCAGATCCTGGGCGCGGACCTACTCACCGCTCATCAAACCATGCTGAGGTGGCGTCCCACATACAGCAACTAGAAGGATGTGCAACTATGACATACAACTGTCTACTGGGGCTTTGGGGAAAAAAAGGGAAAAAAAAGGAGGAAGATTGGCAATAGATGTTAGCTCAGGGTCAATCTTCCTCAAAAAAAAAAAAAAATCTTAGTGACAAGGAAGCTGGAAGCCAAGAGGCCTGGATCCCAGGCCCAGTTCCATCACAACTTGCTGTGTGACTTTGGGTGGGCCACACAACCTATCTGGGCGTCAGTTTCCTCCACGGGGAAATGAGGGATTGGACTAGAGCAGAGACGGCGATCTCCAATGCTGTCAGGGCCGGCGACCCACAAGGAGGCTCAGGTGTGTGGTGGGTCTGTGCACCTGTGAATCGGGGAGGGGGCCTGGGGACCTCTACCCGTTTAAAGGGAGCAGTGGCTGCTTAGCTATAGCCCATGGGTGCCAGGTGGAAATGCAAGTCCAATGTTGCCAAATCCTCAGATTTTTTTTTAAAGAAGCGAGAAATCTGGATTTTTACGTGAAATTCCCTTTATAAAAAATATTGGTTCAAAATTTAAAAGGCGCATGTAGGACAGATAAAACACCTTTGCAAGCTTCCAATTTATAGGTTCTGGTCTATGCAGCTCAGATAATAACGACGACGACGACGACGATGATGATGATGGTGATGATGGTGATAATAGACACACATAGAGAACTCGGTGCGTGCCGGGCATATATCCATTCATTCAATCCTTACAGCAATCCTTTGATGCAGTTACTACTATTATCCTTATTTTTTAGATGAGGAATCTGTGCACAGAGAGGTTAAGTAAGCTAGCCAAAGTTGCAGAGCTAGGAAGTACCTGAGTGGGGATTTGAACCCAAGTTACCTGCCCTCAGATGCAGCCCTAAAAGATACCTGCCCAGGAGGGCTGCTGCAGCTGGCTCTGCAGCTGTGCATTTCACAGTCTTCGGGGAACGGTGCCCCTGAAGGGGTGAGATGTGGTAGTCCAGTGACCATGGCCCTTTGTTGCATGGTGACTCTGTAGGTCTTATGCAGACGAAGACAAGGGCAGCCCCGGTGTTTTCCTGGGTTGACTAGGGGCTGAGCACTAGATTCTCCCACCCTCTCCCCACCTCCGTCCCTAAGGCCTCAGGGCTGTGCTACAAACTCTGGGAGGAGCAGGACACCCAGAAGGGCTGAGGTGATGTATTCCGTGGGCTCAGTGGCCTGGAGGATCAAAGTCTGAAATTAGAGGATGCCGTGGGTTGAGTGTGTCCCTCCAAAAAGAGAAGTCCACCTGGAACCTCAGAATGTGACCTGATTTGGAATAAGAGTCTTTGCAGATGTAATTAAGGTAAGGCTCTCAAGATGAGGTCATCCTGGATTAGGGTGGGCACTAAGGCCAATGAGATGGAAAAGAGACAGACAGACACAGGGAGAGGCCATGCGAAGACGGAGGCAGAGACTGGAGCGATGCTGCCACGAGCCCAGGACCGCCTGGAGCCACCAGCAGCTGGAGGAGGCAAGGAAGGATCCCGGAGCCCCCGGAAGGGAGCGCAGCCCTGCTGACACCTTACTGCTGGACTTCAAGCCTCCAGAACCGGAGAGAATACATTTCTGTTGTTTTAAGCCACTCAGGTGGTGGTAATTTGTTGCAGCAGCCCTAGGAAACTAAGCAGAGGGGCTCCTAAAAAAAATTACAACGAAAGAAAAGCAAAGCTGCTATTCCCTATGCCTCAGTCTGAGACTCAGGGCTGCAGGGACTGTGTGTGGGATGACCATGCAGGGCCTCACCCGCGTGTGAAGCGGCTCCGTCTGAATTCTAAGCATCTTTAACACAGACACACACACACATTAGGCGACAGGCAGGCGAGTCCCCTGGCGGTGATCCATGGCCTGGCTTTGCTCTTCGTTTCCCGTGCCAGGGGGCCCGAGCAGGCCGGATCCCTGGCCTCCGCGCTGACAAGGGTGACTTGAGTGGCCTCTGTTTGCCCAAGTGCAGGGCCAGGGCCACGCTCTTCCGTTGAAGAAGGAGGTTCCGGGTGAGTTAAGTGCCTGTTTAATGCTGGCGGCAGAGCCGGCTCATCACCGGGCAGCAACAATCATCGTAATTAGAGATGGACCAGACGCTCGAGGTCTCAGCCCGGCCGTCCTTCTCTGCCTCAGAGGCCTGCCTCTCCTCACGCTCACCCTTCCTGGGCCTCGGGTCCTGGAGGAAGCAAAGAGAATCTTCCAGAAGGAGGGATGTTCTCTGGCAAGCTGGGCTGGGCCTTCTGAGGAGTCGAAAACTCGGGTGGGTCGTGGGGACCTAGAGGAGCTTCATAGTCTTGCCAGATCTTCCAACTTTTCAAGAGGGTTCCAAAATCCAGGTTATTTTTTTTCATTGTGATGAAATATACGTAACATAAAATCTGCCATTTTATCCAATTTTTAGTGTACAATTCTGTGACATTTAGTCCATTCACGTTGTTCTGCAGCCATCACCACCCTCCATCTCCAGAACTTTTCATCTTCCCAAACTGAAACCCCATACCCATTAAACACCAACTCCCCATTTCCCCCTCCCCCTAGCCCCTGGCAACCACCATCCACTTTCTGTCCATATGAATTTGAGCAGGTTGTTTTTTCTTTCTTTCTTTATTTTATTTTTTTTTGTGAGGACGATCAGCCCTGAGCTAACATCCATGCCAATCATCCCCTTTTTTTTTGCTGAGGAAGATTGGCCCTGGGCTAACATCAGTGCCTGTCTTCCTTCACTTTATATGGGACGCTGCCACAGCATGGCCTGACCCCAAGTGCAACTATCACCAACCCTGTCAAGTTGACCTTCCACATCCATCTTGAACCCAATCACTTGTTACCACCTCCAGCCCTTCAGTCCCAGTCAGTGCAGGACAACTTGACCTGGCCCTAAGCTGTCCTATCACCTCTTCACGGGTCTCCCTCCTTCCCCTTGGACACCCACAGTCTATTCTTCCCCTTAACAGCTCCAGTGGCTTTGGAACCAGACAGTTTGGGTTCAAATTCTGACTCTGTTACTTCTTGTTTATGTGATTTTGGATCCATCTCTTAAAATCTGTGTGCCTCAGTTTCCTCCTCTGATAAATGGAAATAATAATGGAACTCATCTCAGAGGATTGTCATGAGGATTAAATGAGTTCATCCATATAAAGCCAATTAATGCAAAGGATTTTTTTATTATCATTGTAAAACAATTGTTGTTACTGTATCTATGATTTCAAAATATATTGTAATTATTTATTTGCACATCTATCCATCTCGGACTGTGAATCCCTGTGTGTCCCTGGAGAAGAGGGACCATATCTAACCCATCTGTGTCTCCTCAGAGTCTGGCCCATACTTGTGCTTATTTATTAGATGCTAAGTTAACGTTTGGGAAAGGAAAGAAGGAAAGAAGGAAGGAAGGAAGGAGGAAAGGAAAGGAGGAAGGAAGGAAAGAAGGAGGAAAGGAGGAAAGGAAAGGAGGAAGGAAGGAAGTTAGTTTTCCCACCGAAAGGTTAGGACACACCTAAGATATTGGTTCTCAAGAGAGGACCTCTCCAGGGTCCCTGGATGAGTGGGGTCCCTACCTTCACCCCAGATCACAGGAGAGCATCCCCTTCCTATTACAGTTATTGCCGAGTAACAAACTACCCCCAACTTAGTGGCTGAAAACCACAACCAGCGTATCTCTCTCTTGATTTTGTGGGTCAGGGGTAGGGCAGGGCTCACCTGGGCGGTTGTTCTGCTCCTTGTGGTGTCAACTGAGATCACTTGAAGGCTGGTGGATGGGCTGGTCGGGAAGACACAAGGTGGCTTCACCCAATGTCTGGTGCCTTGGCAAGGATGGCTGCACAGCTGAGCTCAGCTGGGACTGTCTCCCACCTGTGGCCTCTGCAGCATAGTGATGTCGGGGAGTCAGGGTCCTTGCATGGAGGCTGGATTCCCCCAGATCAAGTATCCCAACGGGACAGGGCAAAGCTGCAAGCAAGGCTTCATACAACTAGCCTTGAAAGTCCCAGAACATCACTTCTGTTGCATTCTGTTAGCCAAGCAAATCGCTAAGGTCGGCTCAGATTCAAGGGGAGTGGAATCAGATCCCACCTCTCCATGGAGGAGCAGCAAAGAACTTGTGCTACTGTTAATCTACCATGCTCCTCTCCACTGTAGGTGTTTTAAACTAGGGTCACCAGGTCTCTTGGACAGTTTTCAGTGAATCTTGAATCCCCCAAATGCAGTTTTGTACAAATGTGCAAAATGTGCATTTTTCGGTGAGATGAGCTGTTGGGAAGATTATGAATCACTGCATGGTGGTCTTCCTTTTTACCCAGCCTTATCTCATCCCAGTACTCTGTAAATTTTCCCAAGAAAACATGAACGGAGTCTTGTAAGCTATTCCAATAATGCAGAAAAACAAGTCAGCCTTTAATCCCCTGCCCTCCCCCATCCGTTCCCCTCCCCAGAGATAATCCCTGCTATCAGTTTGATGTGGATCTTTCATGATATTTTCTCATGCATTACATAGATGTGTAGGGTTTTAAAAAATGCAGATAGCCTCTTCATATTTTTTTTCTGTAATTTGGTTATTTTTCACTTTTAACATTATGTATAGGAGATTGGTTCATGTCAGTATTCCTAGACTTATCCTCTGTTTAAAAACAGCCTCGGTGAAGTCGACCAGTGGCCGTAGCCATAATACATGTAGGCGTTTTTCTACTAGCACATCTGGAGGTTGTTTCCAGTTTTCCACTCTTGCACACAGTGCTGCTGTAAACAGCCTTGCTTTGCCCACTTGTGCGCCTGTGAGAGTAGGTACTGAGAGGTGGAATTTCTGAGTTATTGCGTATGTGCACGTACAATTTGAGTTTTTATTGCTAAACTCACTTCCAACATAGATGCACAAATTTACATGCCCACCAACAAGGTCTGAGGATACCACATTCTCCACACTCTTGCCAAAGTTGAATATTCCCAGTCTTCTAAATTTTTTCCCATCCGATAGCTGAGGATCTCACCATTTTTTATAGCATCGCTATCCAGTTGACAATTTAGAAGGTGGTCTTTGGGGTCAGGGAGAACTGAGGTCCTGATTCTGTCACCTATCTCTGAAGTAGTTATTAAATCACGTGACCTCAATGAGCTCAGTCACCTTCTCTTTAAATGGGCACCATAATGCTGCAATGATGCTTCCATGAGATTGCATAGAAGGTGCTCTTAGAAATGTCTGGAACATATTAAGTTCTCAATTATTGGAAAAGATTTGTATTATTATTATTCCAAGTGTTTCCAGTTTAGCAGTTGTAGAGGGGCAAATGCTACTGAATATGCCAGCCTTACCAATTAAAGCTGCTTCTCCACCCTTCAGACCCTTTAGTGTAGAGGCTCAAATATCTGAAGTTAAGTCTTACCCTTCAGTAGAATGATCTTAAAAGGACCACAGCCATAATAACTAACTTCACTGCATCTACCATGCTGCTGATGCTCCCATTTTATCCTCCCAGCCCTATGAGGAAGTCACTATGATACGATCCATTTGGCAGACGAAGAAACTGAAGAACCAAGAGGTCGAGTAACTCTCCTGAGATCACATCTCTAGTAATTTGGCAGAGCTGGGAACTGAAACTGTCAGTTAGGCCCAGGGCTCATGTTCTTCACTGTTAGTTTATAGAATTTTCTAGATTGAAGTTGACACAGCAGGTATGGGTGATTTGACAATGATGTGTGAGAGATATGGAAGACTGGTTCCCTAAAGAGACACCTACTGAATGCTCTACCTTTCGATGAAACTGGGCACCTGTTGGTCTTCATGCTACGGGTGAGGAAAATGAGAACAGAGGCTACCCTAGTGATTGGTCTTGCCCGATCCCTTCATGGCTTCTCCACATGGATCTCAGGACAGCTAGGAAGAGGGGGATGGAGAGAGACTGAAACCACATCCTGTTCAGGAGTTGTCACACAGGCTTGGGGGCACTCCATTTTGGGTAGTATCCCAGCCTGCTCTTTGCTACAGGTGCGATTTTAAGGGAGTCATTTCACCTCTCCTGGCCTCAGTTTCCTTTTCTGTTAATTGAAGATAAAATTGTTTACCTTGCATGACATGGAGACAACTGGTGATAATGTATGTGGAGCACGGTGCCTGGCACATGGTAGGTTCTTAAGAAAATCTAGTTCTTCTGTAGGGTCTTTGTGTTCCTTGCTAACATGAAAGAGTTGTATATTAGAAGGTGGGTTTTGATTGTCAGGCTACCATTCCTCCTTTTGGGAACAATCCCTCAATAATTTCCTTCTGAGGGAATGCCTCCCCCAGTCTACCTCCGTGGGCTTTGGGTGGAATTCACTCTACCCGTGAATCTAGGAATGGGCATGGGACTCAGGGCTCAGCAATTGGAACCTTATATCCCTCTGGCCACAGTCACTGGTTCGGGGATAAGCATGTGATATAATGGGAACAATGGCTGGGGAAATGTCCTGTACTGAACAGCTGGGACTAATCTCAGTCTTTTCTGGGTCACCTGGGCCAGGTGGGAGAGAAATGAACCCTGAAACAAGATCAGAGTTCTGCTAGTGAGGGGAAAAGGGGCGATGATGCTGGGTAGATAACCAACAGTGCCCAACACAACAATTTTCTCACTTTGAGAGCTGAAGCAACAGAGAGATCAAACTTGCCCAAGAATAGCCAGCTAATTCCAGAGCCCATTCTCTAATCATAATCCAATAATTTGCCTTTTTGCTGGAACCAGTTTAGGTTGGATTTTTCTGTAATTTTTAACAGGTAGTCATCTTCTTGAGGGCATGAACCATCTATGGACCATTCTCCACTTTATCCTCATGACCCAGCCTGGTGCTTGGCTCAGAGGTGGGGCTCAACAGATATTTGATGAACAAATGAGAGTGAACGAGGACGCCATGGGGGAATCCTAGATCTTTAGGTCTCTAGGGAATTCCAGAACCACTTTTCAGACTGTGGCACACAAATCACCTGGGGTCTTGTTAAAATTCGGATTCGGATTCAGAAGCTCTAGAGTAGCGCCTGAGAGTATAGATTTCTTACCAGTTTCTAGGCAACGTTGATGCTGTTGTTTCCCGAACCACACTTTGAGAAAGAAAGTCTGGATGGCTGTGTGTCCCTGTGGTTGTCACTAGCCACATACGGCTACTGAGCATTTGGAACATGGCTAATCAGAACTGAGATGTGCTGTAAGTATAAAATACCCGCTGGATTTTGAAGAGTTATACAAAAAAACAAAAAACAAAAAACAAACAAACAAAAACAACCCTGTAAAATACATTTTACAATTTTTGTATTTATTATAGGTTGAAGTGATAATAGTTTGGATATATTGGATTAAACAAACTATTAAAACTAATTTCACCAGGTTATTCTTGTTTTTTTAAATGTGGCTACTAGAAATTTAAAAGTGCATGTGTGTCTTACATTCTATTTCTCTTGGGCAATGCTGGTCTAAAGGGTAGGGTGGCTCGTGGGTAAGGAAATGTGTCTTCAATTGCTGAGTTTTTATTCCTTCTGGACCCTGGGTCAACAGGGTCAAACACTGCAGAGGAATCAAGAAGGAGGAAGACTGAGAAGAAATACGGATGCCGGTATTTTCTAGAAAGAGCAGTGTGTCAATGGTGTTGGGAAAGGAATAACAGCACTGATTGCGTGAGAGGATGAATGAGGCTGGAGAGATGGTGGGGATTAGGCCTCTCGGCTAAGAAACTTGATGATATTTTGTTCCATGTATGAAAAAACTCAGGCAAAAATTTTAATTTTAATTTTCTTAGCAAGAGTTGTTAGGGATGGGAGCAAAGGGGATTTTCATGGGTACACTCCATGACTCAGTAATTTCCCTCCTAGGCAGATACTTAGAAAAACTTACACATGTGGACAAGGAGTCAACTGCAAGAATGGCTGTGTCGCCAAACATTGGAAACAAACAAAAGGTTCAACATTAGGAGACCGAGCAAATCAATTGTGTTGTGCTGATAGAGTGAGACGCTGTGCTGCAGCAGAAAGGCAGGAACTGGAGATACGCTTTGGCACGGATACGTTTCAGAAACCAACATTGAGAAAAGCAGGGTGCAGAAGTATAAGTGCAGAATCATACCACTGGTATGAAGTTTAAAAAACATGCAAAACAACCCTCTATATCGTACAAGGCTAAAACTCTAAAAAATATAGAGATATGCATGGGAAGGAAAAACATCAAATTCAAGATCGTGGTTAACTTGGGGGAGAAGGAGGGAAATGCTCTCAGAGATGGGAAGGTTCACAGGGTCTACTGGAAAAAATTTTGGATGTAATTATTTATTCATTAGAGAAAATGGCTGCTTAAAACCATAGTCCTTTGTGAGCACATAAGACACTGCCACGGTAATTTTATTGTTAAAATTCCTTCTACTGCTCTGTGTACTGTTAGTTTTATTTTCTAATAACTTTTTTTCACTTTTTACGTTGATCACAGCCATCATGCCCAAGGTTCAAGGCTCAAGAGTTTGTTAGCTAAATCAAGTTTTTTTTTTTTTTTTTAACTGGGTGGCAGGAACGTAGGTGTGTGCTTTATTATTCTCAAATACCTTTTTATAAAGCTGAAATATTTTATTAATACATGCTCTGATATTCATAAATCATTGTAAAAAATGAATAAATACCCTTCAGAATAACTCTGTCTACACATTTAGTGCTCTTAAACGGTTCTCAAACTGGAATTCATCCATCTCGCATCCCACTAGGTTCTTTGTTTTTTTGCAGTCGATTATCCTCCTCCCTTCTCCTCTCCATTTCCCACCCATGGGATCCAAATACTCGAGTTTGGAAGTTTGGGGGGTTGTAACTCAGGTGAATTTTCCTAATCTCTGTTGGGGGTGGTGGTGGAGATAGTTTGAAAAGTATGCTCAATGCTATAATTACAGCTTGGACGACAGCTAGAGAACTCTCTGCCCCTTAATATGTAGGTAAAAATGCCTTGAAGTCCCCATTCCCTAAGCCTGTGCAATTCGGAAGATTTCTCAGAGATTCCTGCTAATTCTTTGTGGAGATTTAGGGAATTTAGGGAATTCTCTCTCTCAGGTTCTGGTTTCTGAGTCTGATGCCTCTTTCTTTTCCCTGCCTCCCTGAAACTCTGTTTCTCCTTCATTTTAAACTGCAATCACTCAGACCAATCATTTAATAGGTACTGAGGACTTTATTAACCATTTCTTAGGCCAAACAGAGAAAGGTTTTCCATACCAACATGCAAACATATTTTACAGGGATCAGTTGCCATTGCTCTTAAAATATTAAAATATCTTAAAATATTTAAAGTGTCTGTAGGGGCTTTTGTTGGTTTTGTTTGTCTGATGCCTTTCCTCTTATCCTGGTACCACAATTTATATTTTCTTTTTTTTTTTATAATTTTATTTATTCATTTATTTTTTCCCCCAAAGCCCCAGTAGATAGTTGTCTGTCATAGTTGCACATCCTTCTAGTTGCTGCATGTGGGACGCGGCCTCAGCATGGCCAGAGAAGCGGTGCGTCAGTGTGCGCCTGGGATCCAAACCCGGGCCGCCAGTAGCGGAGCGCGCGCACTTAACCGCTAAGCCACGGGGCCGGCCCACAATTTATATTTTCTTTGGGAAAGCAGCCTACCTCACTTTCAGGATTTTGGGTGGACTAGAACTCTGTGGGGATAAAACTAGGTAGATATTATTATCCCTATTTTATGAAGAAGGAGAGTGAGGCTGCAGGAAGTTTGCATATGTTGATGAAGGTCAAAGCACTAGTGAGTGCATAATTTGGAATCTGAACTCAGATCTAACACCAAAACTTGTGCTCATCACCACTATGGTATAAAAATATAATAATAATGATAATAACCATATACCATCAACTCTCAGGCTATATCTCCATTCCAGACCTCTCCACTGAGCTCCAGGTTTCTATAATCAACTGCATTTATAATATCTCCACTTGAATGTCTAATAGGTGTCAGTGATGGTTTAAAAACTGTTCACGAATTCTTTGACATAATGGCCTCAAGGAGTGGAGCTTAATTTCCCTCTCCTTGAGTGTGGGTTGAATTAATGACTAGCTTCTAATAGAATATTATGGAAGTGACAGTGTATGGTTTCCAAGACTAGGTCATAAAAGGCATCATGATTTCTGCCCTGCTCTCTTGGATTCCTCACTGTGTGGAAAGCCAGATGCCATGATGCAAGAATACTCAAGTTCCATGGAGAGAACCATGTGGTGAGGAACTGAAGCCTCCTGCCAAAAGTCAGCAAGAAACTGAGGCCTTCTGCTAACAGCCATGTGAGGGCGCCATCTTGAAAGTGGATCCTCCAGCCCCAGGCCAGCCTTCAGATGAGACTGCAGCCCCAGCCAATATCCGGACTACCACCTCATGAAACAGCCTGAGCCAGAACCACCCAGCTAAGCTGCTCCTGAGTTCCTGACTCACAGAAACTGTGAGATAATAAATATTTGTTGTTTTAAGATATGAAGTTTTGGGGAAATTTATTATGGAGCAATTGATAATTAATACAGCATTTCAAACATGACATGTCAAAAGCTGAACTCTTAATCTTTATTCTGCAAACATAATTTTCCCTCTGTCTTGTCTATTCAGAAAATAGCAACGTGATGATTCTTTTCCTCAGGCTGAAACCTTGAAGACATCATTAAAGCTTGTCTTAATTTCACAAGCCAAATCTAATGTAAGAGCAATTCCCATTGTTTTAACTTTAAAATAGATCCAAAATCCAATCGTGTCTTTCCATATCCTCAGTTACCACCCTGGTCCACCCCCACCACCTCTCACTAGGTTCATAGCAATTGCCATCTACCTAATCTCCCTTTTCCCCTGGTACTCCCAGAGGCAATTCTAAATACAGTAGCCAGAAGGATCCTTTAAAGATATAAGCCAGATTGCCAAGTCCTCTGCTCCCAACCCCTCATGGTCACTCTTCCTCCAGATCTATGAATGGCTCCCTCCTTTCACTTTCTTCACATCTTTGCCCAAATATCACCTTCTTCTTTTTTTTTTTTTTTTGGTGAGGAAGATTAGCCTTGAGATAACATCTGTGCCCATCTTCCTCTACTTTGTACGTGGGATGCCTGCCACAGTATGGCTCGATAAGCGGTACGTATGTCTGTGCCTGGGATCCGAACCCGTGAACACCGGGCCGCTGAAGTGGAGCACACGAACTCGACCACCATGTCACTGGGCCAGCCCTCCAATTATCACCTTCTGAATGAGGACTTTTCTGACTCCTGCGCATTCTCCAAATGTATACTTTACTTATTTATTTTCTCTTTCCCTGCTAGAATGACAGCTCCTTAAAGAGAGGGACATTGTTGTCTAGTTTGTCTACTGTTGTGTCTCCAGCATCAAGAATGATTCTTGTACATAGTAGGTACCCTATAAATATTTATTGAATAAACACGTTGTTGTTTTCCTAAGAGCTATTGTCCTTGGTGTATGCAGAACTACCTGGAAAATAAGTTAAAAATAAGAATGGCTGTTTGGCTGTTTAAATTAGTTAAAAATAAGAATTGCGTTTGTGCACCCAACACAATCCTAGGCACCCATTTAGAATCTGATAAAAACTAGGGGATGGCAAGATGCATCGTTGGGAAATTCTATTGCATTTGTCTCCTAATCTTTCAGCAAACTTTGTTATTTCTGCTTTAACAGAGGCAAGAAAAATAGTAAAATATATTGAAATTGGTTTGTATTAAAAAAACTCCTTTGTAGTTAGGGAAGTAAATTATAGACATAGGATTCAATATAGGCCATAAATTGAATATTTTAGTGTGAGTAGAGTTGTATTGACTGTTCCTTTGGGGATTAGAGTTTATTTCCTAAGCTTTTGTTCACTACATCATGAGTCTTTTCAATAAAACGATCTCATTGCCTGACAGCCAGACAGGTCTTTCAGTGATGCGAGAGGATTTTATCGGGTGTGGTTAACTCAGAAAATGATTCTCTGAAGATACTTTATGACCGAATATTTACTAATGTCCCTTAGCAGGCCTGGTTAATTTCAGAATACCTAAGGCAGCCAATACATGTGAACGAGGACACAGACATGCGCACACACACACACACACTCACAAATACACATCCACTGCTGTTGCTGCTCTGCTTTAGGCAGATAAAAACCAAGAAATATAACTGAAATAGGAAGCTTCATGTTTTCACGACCTTCATATTAAAAGTTCTTGGGCAGATGAAAGAGATTAGGACTGGTGGGCATGTTACATAGAGATTCAAATCCATCCATCCTTCCATCCATCCATCCATCCATCCATCCATCCATCCATCCATCCATCCCATCCATCCATCCATCCATCCATCCATCCATCCATCCATCCATCCATTTGAGGAGGTGGGCATTTGCTTTACAATACTTGGAGTCAAGGTTTATAATTCATTACTTTTCTAAATTAGGAGAATTTGTCCTACCCCCTATCCGTTAGAGTTTGATGGATGCGAGAAACAAAATTGACTCCTCAATTTTGAAGCAGCACAGGTAGCTGACAAACTGCCAGCTGAAAGACTGGTCTTGGGGAGGGCAGGAAACAGGGCAGCTCTGGTGTTCCAGGGAGTAGGAGGGAATCGAGTCTCTCCTGGATGAGAAAGAGTGTGATAGGCCTGCATACCTGCCCACCCCTTGGCACAGTGGGAGAGTGTGGTAGGCAGCCTTGAGATGGCCCCCTTGATTTCCAGTTCCTGGCGTTCATGCCTTGGTGTGGTCCCCTCCCCTTGAGTGTGGCTGGACCTAAAAGTTTGCTTCCAATGAATAGAATGAGGCAAAAGCGAAGGGATATCACTTTCACGATTAGATGACAAAAGTCTCCGGCTTCTGTCTCGTTTGCTTGCTGTGATGAAACAGCTGCCTTGTGGGAGACACCCTACAGAGAATCCCACGTGGCAATGAACTGACTGAGGCCTGTAGCCAACAGCCAATGAGGAACTGAGGCCCTCAGGCCAACAGCCCAAGAGGAACTAATCCTGCCCACAGCCGCTGCCTTTACCTGGAAGTGGATCCTGCCCCAGTTGAACCTTGAGATGAGACCACAGCTGCAACTGACTCCTGGATTGCAGCCTGCGAGAGTCCTTAAACCAGAGGCACCCAGCTAAGCCACGCCTGGATTCCTGGCCCACAGAAACTGTGAGATTGCACATGTTTGACAAGACAATTTGTTATGTGGTATATTAGTTTCCTAGGGCTGCCATAACAAAGCACTACAAACTGGGTGGTTTAGAACAACAGAAATTTATTTCCTCATGGTGCTGGAGGCTAGGAATCCAAAATCAAGATGTCAGCAGGTCATGCTTCCTCTGAAGGTGCTAGGGAAGCGTCTGATCCCAGCCTCTCGCCTAGCTTCTGGTAGCCTCAGGCACTCCCTGGCTTGTAGATGGCCATCTCCCTGTGTCTCTTCACGTAACCTTCCCTTTGTGCATGCATGTCTATGTCTGTGTCCACACTCCTCTTTTTGATAAGGGGACCAATCATACTGGATTAGGGCCCACCCTCATCTTAAACTGATTCCATCTGCAAAGACCCAATTTCCAAATAAGGTCACCTTCACAAGTCCTGGAGGTTAGGACTTCAATATATCTTTTTTGGAGGGGACACAGTTCAACTCAACAACCAGCAATAGATAACTAGTATGGAGAGTTAACTACCAAAGAGAAATGTGGGCACAATTATTATAAGAAAGAGGAAAACGGATGCTACACCATCCAAAAAAAGATTCCAAAGTGTAGTACAAGTAAGTTCCCATCCAATAGCTGTCTAATACAGTAGTCACCAGCCGCATGTGGCTATTGAGCACTTGAAATGTGGCTGGTCTGAACTGAGATGTGCTGTGACGTAAAATACACAGCAGATTTTGAAGATTTAGAATGAAAAAAAAGGAATGTAAAATATTTATCAATAATTTTTGATTCTATGTAAAAATAATATTTTGGATATATTGGGTTAAATGAATATACTATTAAATTTAATTTCACTTGTTTCTTTGAATTAATTAACTAATTTTATTTATTTATTTATTTTCATGAGGAAGATCAGCCCTGAGCTAACATCTGTTGCCAATCCTCCTCTTTTTGCTGAGGAAGACTGGCCCTGGGCTAACACCCGTGCCCATCTTCCTCCACCTTATATGTGGGATGCCTGCCACAACACGGCTTGATGAGTGGTGTGTATGTCTCGGCCCAGGATCTGAACCTGCAAACCCCGAGCTGCCAAAGCTGAGTGCACGAACTCAATCACACGCCACCGGGCCAGCCCCATCTTTTAATTTATTTTTTAAATGTGGCTACCAGAAAATTTAACTTTAGGCATATACGGCTTGCATTATATTTCTGTTGGATCTTATTGCTCTATAGTTTGGGATATTTCTATTCTGTTCTATGTAGGGTGAATTTCTTCTCCTCCCTAGAGTTAAGCAAAGCTGCAAGGCTCTAGAAAACTGGGGAAATGGGCCTCTGGTCTTGATTGTGGTGTGATCAGGACTGAGATACTTACTGTCCAAAGTATTTTTCCTCCTTTGAAGCCAGGTGGCTCACCGCTCCAAGCTTGAATACAAGGTCCCTTTGCTAAAGTTGTCAAGTCATAGCACCTTTCATCCAGCTAGAGAAACCTACAGGCTTCCATGCTGGCGCCTCTGTGAGATGGTCAGCCCCCTCTGGGAGTGTTGGGAGAAATGTTGGATCACTGCAGTCCCCCTCCACCCCCCATCTGCCCTCTCCATTCCTTGGTCCCTAGGGCTGGGCCACTGATGCCTCACTCTCTTCCCTCAAAACTTGGAGGTCCCCTTTATCGACAATCAAGACCCTTCTAGCATCTTCTATTTGGAAACAAAGGCATATTCTCCTAGGCACATTCTCCCCTAGGGAAAAGAGACATGAGGCCCAGGCTTCTTTCAGATGATGCAGGCCGTGGAAATATCTTCTCCTATTTCTATATTCAGACTGAACAAGATAAATTAATATTTCAATAAATAATCCTTCCACAAATTCATTTGTTCAACAGATATATTTATTGCCAATTTCAAAGCTCTTTTCCCTAAATTATCTTCATTTATTCAACAAATGTAGGGAGTGGTTACTCTGCCAGGCACTTTGGGGATTAATTGGTGAACAGGCAGACACCGCCCTCTTCTCATGGAATTTATAGTTGAGTGGGGGAGGCAGTACGGAGCAGGCAACCAAACAAATTATTATCACCTTCCAGGTCAGTACTACTAGGGAAAGTACAAGTGCTGGCCGAGGTGTGTCCAGGAGAACCTTACCGTGTGTGCGCACGCACATGTGTGTGTGTATGGAGAGTGAATAGAAGAAAGCTTATAAGCTGAGATCTGAAGGATGGATAGGAGTTGGCGGCAATGAGGTGAGGGATGAGTAGCAACTTTTCTGAGCTCTCAGACTGAGCCACTGTTCATTCATTCATTCATTTATTTATCCATCCATCCATCCATCCATCCATCCATCCATCCATCCATCCAACAAATACTTCCTGAGCATCTCTTATGTGGCAGGCACTGTCCCTAACCACACAGAGACAACATGTAAACCATGCTTCTCCACCTCAGCACTATTAACATTCAAGGCTGGGTCATTCTCCGTGGTGGGGGCTGTCCTATGCACTGTAGGATTTGTAGCGGGATCTTTGGACTCTACCCATCAGATCCAGTAGCAACACTCCCCAGTCCTGACAATCTAAAATGTCTCTGGAAATTACCCAGTGTCTCCTGGGGGACGACATTGCCCAGTTGTAAACCACTGATGTAAACAAATAATTATATAACATTGTATCAGGTAATGATGTGTCCTACGAGGAAAAATTTAAGGTAGTTTAAGGGGATAGGGAGGGAAGCCATCATGATAAGGTAGCACTTAAGCAGAGACATAACTGAAGTGCGGGAACAAGCCTCATCCCAGGCAGAGGGAACAGCCAGTGCAAAGGCTCTGTGGTGGATGACCTGAGCGTGAAGGAGGAGGGGCAGGGAGTCCTGAGTGATTAACAAGAAAGCTGGGGTGTGGTGGGAGGTGAGGTAGCAGCTGAGGGCCAGCTCAAGTAGCCCATGGTACGGTCCTGGGATTTTTCTCTGAGTGAGATGGGGGCCCCTGGAGGGTTTTGAGCAGGGGTTGATGTGAACCATTTTGAAAGAATCACACTGGCTGCTTTGTCATGAAAGACTGTAAGGTGGCAAGAGAAGTGAGGCAACCAGTTAGGAGTCAAAGGCTCAGACCTGGTTCTCAAAGAGTGGTCGTCGGAACAGCAGCATCACCTGGGAGCTGGGGAAACATGCACATTCTCAGGCCCCCTCCTCTAACTACTGAATCCCAGGCCAGGGCCAGCCAGCCCTGTTCTGTCAAGCCCTGCAGGTGGTTCTGATGTGTGCTTGGGTTTGCAAACCTCGATTCATGAGTGAGAGCCAGACTCCTCTGCACTAGAGGCCTCTCTCCCACCTTTGGCATCTTCATTGAACAGCCAGCCTTAAGCCATCCCACTCCACAAAGGTGGGTCTTATGCAATCCTCCTTCCACGGGGCTGCCTTCAGAACCCTCTCCCTGCTTCCCCACAGCAAGGCGGCAGTGCAGAGTTCAGACGACAGGTGGCTTCTATCGAGAACAGCTGACAAGCCCGCTCCTCGAGGCGTGATTGACAGCGCCCTAATCAGCAGGAAGAGAATGGCGTGCCTCTAGAATGATATTTGCTCTGTAAATATTTGACATTATCTACCCTGCAAACCTGAATGAGAACTTCATTTTTCTTTCTTTTTCTGGGAATACAGCAAGTCACGGAACACCCTTAAGTATAATTAGTCTGACAAGGGAGTTTCTGATTGGGGCTGGGGACCTAAGATGTGGGAACAGGTGTAGGAATCTTTGTCTCTTTGCTGTTCAGGTAGATGAGGGTCACTCACCTGTGGCCCTGGGAATCCCAGCTCCCTTAGCATTAGAATGTGCACCCTGTCATGTGGGCGTGCTGCAGATTCTCATTCAGCAGGTCTGGGGCGGGGCCTGAGATTCTGCATTTCTAACAAGCTCCGGGGGGTTGCTGCTGCCCTGATTTGAGGACCACACGTTGATTGGTGAGACAGCAAGGACCTTCCCACTGCCAGGTCTAATCTAATGTCTGGAGACGGCTTTCAGAAGTCATGTAGGGGGTGGCTTTTGGCATTAGACAGACTTGAGCTTGACTTCTTGCTGTACAAATTACTAGCTGTGTGACTTTTGGTAAGTGAGCTCACCTCTCTGAGCCTGTACCCATGGTGTTAACAAGAACACTTACATTTTAGAGCAGTGTTAACCTTTTTTTAAAAATTTCCCCTTGAGGAACTTTTTTAGAATTTTTTCCTCCCCACGTGTCTCCGTCCCTGTGAAATTTTAATGCCACGGATGTGCAGTGTATCTGTATGCACTGTGGCCCTTGGGAGGACCACAAAGCTTTGTAATAGCTAAGATTTTTCACCCCCAAGAATCACTTTTTGCCCACCTGGAAGTGATATCATCCTGTTGAGAATGCATATTTTAGGGCAATTGTAAAGATTAAGATAGGTAATTTCTGTCAAGAACCTGATACAGAGTAAGAGCCGATAATGGTTAAGTATTAATGTGTATTATATAAACTCTGTTAAAGATAATACGATATTATTAATACGATACATACTATTATGTTATATTATTACATATATTATATTTTATTCTCTCTCAGTCTAACACCTGCATATTGGGTATGAACGGGAGCGCAAAAGAAGGCAAAGAGAAGGAAGAGAGCCGAGGTGACCGTGGGCTGTGACACGAGTTCAGGATCTGAAATCAGGTTTGGGTCTCAGGCTCACTTTGCACGGCTGTGTGATCTCAGAGGCGTTGTTTCGCCCTCTGGGTCCCCACATCTTCATCTCCACCCTGGGCACGACACGCTTCTCTCTATAACGCAGTGAGGGGTAAATCCAAGCACACGTGGAGGGAGACCATCACAGGGCCTTTGTTATTTGGGACAAACATGTCTTCCCTGAGCGTCCCCGGTGCCGGGGGCCATGGGGCAGGGTGCTGGGGGTGCTGCAGGGGAAAGACCGCCTGCCAAGCCCTGCCCCGGTGCCTGCAGTAGACAAGCAGACAGCACAAGTCACTGCAGAGGCAAAAGGTGACCTGGGCAGGTGACTTTTCCTAGACTGAGCGTCAGAGAAGAAGGCGGGGTCACAGCACGTGCAAAGGTGCTGAGACAGGAGAGCCCCTGGCGAGTGCTGGAATGGAGAGGACTCTGGTTTGGCAGAGTACCGAATGTGCTAGAGGAGGCGAGTGCCCCGAATGGCAGGAGCCAGACCAGGCGGGGTTCAGGCCGGCCGAGGCCATTGCACTGTTTCCTGGGGCCTTGGGGAGCCATTAAAAGTAATCAATCAAGGGATGAGGGCGGCCAGGAGTGGCGGGGGCTGCAGGAAACTTGCTCTTGCATCTTAGAACATCGTGTGTTTTCCCAAATTCTTTCCATTTCCCTCAGGACAGAAGGAGCTTAGTTCTGGAGCCTGGGAAACAGACCAAGGGGATGGGGCTGGATAACTAGGGGGAAAATGAGACACCAGTTCATATTTCAAAGATCTTTGCCTGTCACAGTTGCTTTCACGGCAAAGTGTCGCTCCATTCCTCATCCTGCAGCTCTCCAGAAGTCGCCGCTGGCCCCTGGAAGTCCGGGACACTTTCTGCTCATACCACAGAACGTAGGCTCGCTGATCATAAGGCAAATAAACCATCGTTTTTTAAAGGGCCTGCCATTTGCCAAGCCTTGTGCTAGGGGCTTACAAGAGCGTGGCTTTCCCATATCACAAACTTAGGTCTCAATGCCGGGTCCACCACGTCCAGCGTAGGCAATATGGAGCAACTTCTCAGCTGTAAGATGGGGTATGAGTAGGTACCTCCTGGGGTCACTGGGACAACTGGGCCATTTCTTAGCAATACGTCTTACTCACCAGGTAAGCATCAATACGTAGTACATATTATGTTATTAACTAGGGCTCATGCACTCATTCATCGATTCTTTCAACAAATGTTATCTTGAGCATCTGTGATATGTGAGGCATGATAGGCTGTCCTAGAAGTTGGGGATATGATAGTGAACCAAACAGGATTTGGTCCCTGACCTCATGGAGTCTACAGTCTGATGACAGTGTAACTGGGGTCGGCAAATGTTTTTGGTAAAAGCCCAGATAGTAAATATTTTTGGTTTCAGGGGACCAAGAGACAAAATCGAGTTACATCCATGTCGCTGTGACCTGAAGGGTGCTGTGCAGTGGGGTGGGACGATGAGACCCCCACATACAGTCTCCGTTGTAACTACTTAACTTGGCTGCTTTAGGGTGAAAGCAACCATAGACAATAAATAAACACATGGGTGTGTCTGTGTCCCAATAAAATTTTATTTAAAAAAAATAGATGGGGGGCTAGATTTGGCCCATGGGCTGCAGTCTGTGGACACCTGGTAGAGACTTGGCCAAGAACACAAGGTGGGGGAGCCAGTTTGCTGGCTGAATCCCAGCTCTGCCACTTACTAGCTGGTTGACCTTGAACAACTGACTTGCTCTCTCTGTTCCACAGTTTCCTCATCTGCAAAATGGAGGTGAAAATTGCACTTACCTCAGAGGGTTGCTTGTGAGGATTAAATGAAATATAATATATGTAAAGTGCTTGGTACAAGGTCTGACATGCGGTGCATAGCATTCTAAATGCTGGCTGTTAATTCTCGTATAAGTGAGGAAGGTAGAGATTAATCAATTATGATTATGCAAACAAGAGTAAAATTACAACTGTTATAAGTGTGGCTTGACAAGGTCCTAGAAGGACTTCGGTTAATTTAGGGGCAATTGCTGAGATGTGCCCTGAGAACTTTCTCCGTCTCCTCTGTGAAGAAAACTTACTGTGGCTACTTCATTTTAATGAATTTTTATCACTTTTTTTTGTTTGTTTTTTTCACACATTGTGGTCATGCTACATGGAGAAGTTTCTTTGGGGAAAAAAAACTCAGCCCATATAATTGAGTTCACACAGTGTTTATCTTTCTGTGGCTGGCTTATTTCACTTAGCATAATGTCCTCCTGGTCCATCCATATTTCACAAATGGCAGAAGTTCCTTATTTTTTTTCTGAGGAAGATTAGCCCTAAGCTAATATCTGATGCCAATCCTCCTCTTTTTTGCTGAGGAAGATTTGCCCTGGGCTAACATCCATGCCCATCTTCCTCTACTTTATATGGGACGCCGCCACAGCATGGCTTGACAAGCGGTACGTCGGTGTGTGCCCAGGATCCGAATCTGCAAACCCTGGGCCGCTGAAGCGGAGTGCGTGCACTTAACCGCTGTGCCACAGGGCTGGCCCCCAGAATTTCCTTCTTTTTTAAGGCTGAATAATACTCCACTGTATATGTATGCCACATTTTCTTTATCCATTCATTGGTTGATGGACATTTAGGTTGTTTCCTTATCTTGGCCACAGTAAATAACGCTGCAACGAACATGGAGGTGCTATAATATGATTTTAAAATTATGCATACAACAGATGCTTATCAGAGAATATTTTGAAAGAAAAGCATACAGAAGAATATAAAAATAAACATTATTCATAGTTCCACCACCAATAACATTTTGGTGTACTTTTTTTTCCACCTATGGGCATATTGTCTACTTTCCATTTCTGTCTTCTTTTCTTCTCTTTTTTGCTTTTTACTAAAAATACTGTGACTATTTCTTTTTTAAGACTTGTTTTCTTAGATCAGTTTTAGGTTTACAATAAAATTGAGAGCATAGACCCTTCCCATTATCAACATTGCTTACCAGAATGGTACATTTTTTACCAAAGATGAACCTACAATGACACATCATAATCACCCCAAGTCCATAGTTTACTTTAGGGTTCATTCTTGGTGTTGGACATTCTATGGGTTTGGATAAACATATAATGACATATGTCCATCATTATAATATCAGACAGGGTATTTTCACTGCTCTAAAAATCCTCTGGGCTCTACATATTCATCCCACTCAACCCCTCTGCCACTCCTGGCAACCACGGATCCTTTTATTGTCTCCGTAGTTCTGCCTGTTCTAGAATGTCATATAGTTAGAATCAAGCAGTATATAGCCTTTTCAGTATTTCAGCCTTTCACTTGGTAATATGCATTTAAGGTTCCTCCATGTCTTTTCATGGCTTGATAGCTCATTTCTTTTTAGTGCTGAATAATATTCCGTTGTCTGGATGTATCACAGTTTCCATTCGCCTACTGAAGGGCATCTTGGTTGCTTCCAAGTTTTGGCAATTATGAATAAAGCTGCTATAAACATCCATGTTGAGGTTTTATGTCCACATAAAAGTGGACAAAAGTTTTCACCTCCTTTGGGTAAATACCAAGAAGCATGATTGCTGGATCACATGGTGAGAGTATGTTTAGTTTTGTAAGAAACTGCCAAACTGTCTTCTAAAGTGGCTATACCATTTTGCATTCCCACCAAGAATCCATGAGAATTTCTGTTGCTCCACATCCTTGCCACCATTTGGTGTTGTCAGTGTTCCAGATTTTGGCCATTCTAATAGGTGTGTGGTGGTATCCATTATTGTTTTATCTGCTTTTTTCTGATGACATACAACGTCAGCAACTTTTTGTGTGCTTATTTCCCATCTGTATATCTTCTTTGGTGAGGTGTATGATAAGGTCTTGGCCCATTTTTTAATCAGGTTGTTTGTCTTCTGAGTTTTTTTTTTTTTTTTTGTGAGGAAGATTAGCCCTGAGCTAACATCCGATGCTAATCCTTCTCTTTGTTTGCTGAGGAAGATTGGCCCTGGGCTAACATCTGTGCCCATCTTCCTCTACTTTTTATATGGGACGCCGCCACAGCATGGCTTGACAAGTAGTGCATTGGTGTGTGCCCGGGATCCAAACCTGTGAACCCTGGGCCACTGCAGCAGAGCATGCGCACTTAACTGCTATGCCACGGGCCAGCCCCATTTGTCTTCTGAGTTTTAAGAGTTCTTTGTATATTTTGGGTAACAGTTCGTTATCAGGTGCGTCTTTTGAAAATATTTTCTCCTAGACTGCGACTTCTAATTCTCTTGATGTTGTCTTTTGCAGAGCAGAGTTTTTAATTTTAATGAAATTCAGCTTATCAATTATTTCTTTCATGGATCATGTCTTTGGCATTGTATCTAAAAAGTCATTGTCATGCCCAAGGTCATCTAGGTTTTCTCCTATGTTATCTTCTAGGAATTTTATAGTACTACATTTTACATTTAGGTATATGATCCATCTTGAGTTAATTTTTGTGAAGTATGTAAAGTCTTTGTCTGGATTCACTTTTTTGCATATGGCTGTCCAGTCGTTCCAGCACCATTTGTTGAAGAGACTATCTTTGCCCATTGTATAGCCTTTGCTCCTGTGTCAAATATCAGTTGACTGTATATATGGGGGTATATTTCTGGGCTCTCTAGTCTGTTCCAGTGTTCTGTCTATTCTTTCACCAATACCACACTGTCTTGATTACTGTAGCTTTATAGTAAGTCTTGTAATTGAGTGGCGTCAGTCTTCCAACTTTGTTCTTCCCCTTCAGTATTGTGTTGGCTATTCTGGGTCTTTTGCCTCTCCATATAAACTTCAGATCAGTTTGTCGATATTTGTGAAATAACTTAGTGGGATTTTGATTGGGATTGCATTGAATCTATAGATCAAGTTGGGAAGAACTGACATCTTGACAATATTGAGTCTTCCTATCCATAAACATGGAATATCTTTCCATTTATTTAGTTCTTTGATTTCATTAGTGAGAGTTTTATAGTTTTCCTCAAACAGATCTTGTACATATTTTGTGACATTTATACCTAAGTATTTCATTTTTTTTAGGGTGCTAATGTAAACTTTATTGTGTTTTTAATTTCAAATTCCACTTGTTCACTGTTGGTATGTAGGAAAGCCATTAACTTTTATATATTAATCCTTTGTCCTGCAACCTTGTTGTAATTGCTTGTTTGTCCAGGAGATTTTGTTGACTTTTTCCGATTTTCTACATAGACAATCATGTCATCTGTGAACAATTACAGTTTTATGTCTTCCTTCATGTTCCTTTCTTCCTTTATGTCTTCCTGAATACATTTTATTTCCTTTTCTTGCCTTATTGCATTACTAAGGACTTCCAGTATAATGTTGAAAAGGAGTGGTGAGAGAGGACATCCTTGCCCTGTTTCTTACCTTAGTGGGAAAGATTCAAGTTTCTCATCATTAAGTACGATGCCAGCTGTAAGTTTTTTGTAGATAGTTTTTATCAAGTTGAGAAAATTTCCCTCTATTCCTACCTAACTGAGAGTATTTATCGTGGATGTTGGATTTTGTCAAAAGCTTTTTCTACGTCTATTGGTATGATCATGTGATTTTTCTTTTTTAGCCTATTGACATTAATTGATTTTCAAATGTTGAACCAGCCTCATATACCTGGGACAAATCCCACTTGGTCATGGTGTATAATTCATTTTAAACTTTTCTGGATTTGATATGCTAATATTTTGGTGAGGATTTTTGCACTTATGTTCGTGAGAGATATTGGTCTATGTTTTCCTTTTCCCGTAATGTCATCATCTGGTTTTGGCATTAGGGTAATGCGGGCCTCATAGAATTAGAGATTTTATTTATTTATTTTTTTCCCCCCAAAGCCCCAGTAGATAGTTGTATGTCATAGCTGCACATCCTTCTAGTTGCTGTATGTGGGACATGGCCTCAGCATGGCCGGAGAAGCGGTGCGTCAGAGCGCGCCCAGGATCCGAACCCGGGCCGCCAGCAGTGGAGCGTGTGCACTTAACCGCTAAGCCATGGGGCTGGCCCCGGCCTCATAGAATTAGTTAGGAAGTATTTCGTCGTCTTCTATTCTCTGAAAGAGATTGTAGAGAATTGGTATAATTTCTTCCTTCAGTGTTTGGTAGAATTCACCAGTGAATCTACCTGGGTCTTGTATTTTATGTTTTGGAAGGTTATTAATTAATTATTTATTATTTTTTAAATTTTATTTATTTATTTATTTTCCCCCAAAGCCCCAGTAGATAGTTGTATGTTATAGCTGCACATCCTTCTAGCTGCTGTATGTGGGACGCGGCCTCAGCAGGGCCGGAGAAGTGGTGCGTTGGTGCATGCCTGGGATCCGAACCGGGGCCGCCAGCAGCAGAGCGTGCTCACTTAACCGCTAAGCCACAGGGCTGGCTCCCATCCATTTCCTTTTAATCTGAATGTGTCTTTATATTTAAATTAGATTTCTTATAGACAATATAGCATTGGGTCATGTTTTTTGATCCACTCTGACAATGTCTTTTAATTGGTGCATTTAGACCATTGATATTCAAAGTGATTATTGATAAAGCTGGATTAATATCTACCATATTTGTTACTGTTTTTTATTTGTTGCCCTTGTTCTTTCTTCCAGTTTTTGTCTTTCACTCTTTTTCTGTCTTTTGTGGTTTTAATTGAGTATTTTATATGATTCCATTTTCTCACCTTTCTTAGCATGTAGTTATTATTATTATTATTATTTTTTTTTTTTTTTTACTTTTTTTAAGGGTTGCCCTAGAGTTTGCAGTATACATTTGCAACTAATCCAAGTCCACTTTCAAATAACACTGTTTCACTTCATGGGTAGTGTGAGTACCTTACAATAACAAAGTAGCCATAATCCTCCCTCCCATCCCTTGTGTTATTGCTGTCATTCATTTCACTTATAGACAAGCATATGTAAGTGTGTGTGCGTGTGTGTGTGTGTGTGTGTGATATGTACATAAGCACACATAATCAAATATGTTGTTTGTATTATTACTCTGAACAAACTGTATTCTGTTAGATCATGAAGAATAAGAAAAATAGAAGTTTTTATTTTACTTCACTTATTCCTCCTCGGACGCTCTTGCTTTCTTTATGTAGATCTGAGTTTCTGACTTACATTATTTTACTTCTCTCTAAAGAACTTCTTTTCACATTTCTTGCAAGGCACGTCTACTCGCAATAAATTTCCTTACTTTTTGTTTGTCTGAGAAAGTCTTTATTTCTCCTTCACTTTTGAAGGATAATTTCTCATGGTACCGAATTCTAGATTGGTGTTTTTTTCTCTCAACAATTTATTTTTTTTAATTTTAATTTTATTTTATGAGGAAAATCAGTCCTGAGCTAGCATCCATGACAATCCTCCTCTTTTTGCTGAGGAAGACCGGCCCTGAGCTAACATCTATTGCCAATCCTCCTCCTTTTTTCCCCTTTTACTCCCCAAAGCCCCAGTAGATAGTTGTATGTCATGGTTGCACATCCTCCTAGTTGCTGTATGTGGGACGCGGCCTCAGCATGGCCCGACAAGTGGTGTGTCGGTGCGCGCCCGGGATCTGAACCCAGGCCGCCAGTAGCGGAGTGCGCGCACTTAACCGCTAAGCCACGGGGCAGGCCCCTCTCAACACTTTAAATATTTCACTCCATTCTCTTCTTACTTGCATGGTTTCTGAGGGGAAATTGGATCTAATTCGTATCTTTGTTCCCTGTAGGTAAAGTGTTTTTTTCCTCTGGCTTCTTTCAGTAATTTTTCTTTATGTTTGATTTTCTGTAGTTTGAAGATAATATGTAGTTTGAAAATAATTAGTTTTTTTTTTTGCATTTATCCTCTTTCTCAGGCTTCCAGGATCTGTGGTTTGGTGTCCGACATTAATTTGAAGGAAATTCTGAGTCATTATTGCTTCAAATATTTCCTCTGTTCCTTTCTCTCTTTCTTCTCCTTCTGGTATCCCATTATACACTACGTTACACCTTTTGTAGTTGTCCCACAGTCCTTTGGTATTCTGTTCTGTTTTTTTCAGTCTTTGTTCTCTTTGCTTTTTAGTTTTTGAAGATGCTATTGATGTATCAGAGATTCTTTCCTCGGCCATATCCAATCTATTGATAAGCCCATCAAAAGCATTCTCTATTTCTGTTAGAGTGTTTTTGTTTTTGTTTTTAATCACTAGCATTTCTTTTTGGTTCTTTCTTAGGATTTCCATCTCTCTGCTTATATTGCCCATCTGTTCTTGCATGCTGTCTACTATTACCCATTAGAGCCCTTAGCACTTTAGTCACAGTTGTTTTAAATTCCTGGTCTGATAATTCCAATATCCCTGCCATGTCTGGTTCTTGCTTGCTCTGTCTCTTCAAATTGTGTTTTTTGCCTTTTGGGGTATGACTTGTAATTTTTTCTTTATAGCCAGACGTGATGTACTGGGTAAAAGGAACTGCTGTAAATAGGGCTTTAGTGATGAGGTGGTGAGGTGTAGGGGGAGGGGACGTGTTCTATAATCCTATGATTAGGTCTCTGGTGAGCCTGTGCCTCTGGACTGTGAACTTCACAAGAGTTTCTCAGTTTTTTCCTTCCTTCTGTGGGATAGGGAGGCTTGAGCAGGATGAAGTTGAATGTTTCCCTCCCCCAGGTCAGTTAGGCTCTGAGAATATGCCTGCAGTTTAGGCTCTGGTTAACTAGTTTCCCCTGAGGGCAGGCCTTTTTAAGAAGAACAGAATGCTCTATTGTATTTCAAAATGGTTCTTTTTCCCCCTACTCCTGCTGGAACCCTGAGGAGATTTTTCTCTGATATTTCCTGTAGGAATCTAGTTGAGCTCATGGAGGTAAATCTCACAGTACTGTGAGGGTCCCCCAGTGGATGGGTCCCCCTGGAGTTTCTAACTCTCAGACTTGCCTGCACTAGCAATTCATCAATTACAGCTCAGTTTCCCCACCCCTGGTAGGAATTTATTCCCACAGTGGTTTCTGACCTGAGTCTCCTCTCATTAAGCCTCTACTTCCTATATTTGCCTGTCTGTCTGTCTCCAATCTTGGGAGGACGTTGGCTCTGTGTCCTCCCCTCTCTTATGGATCCAAGAAGAGTTGTTGTTTTTCAGTCTGTTCAGCCTTTTACTTTTGTTGGGATAGAGTGGCGACTTCCAAGCTTACAGGCCGAACTAGCCTGTGGCTGTTTTTTAAGCACACAAATTTTTGTGACTATGTATTATTCTACCACATAGGCGTACCATGATTTATTTAATTAATCTCCTATTTTAGGACATTTAGCTTCTTTCCAATTTTTCACAATTATAACCAATGTTATGATTGGGCATTCTTATTACATAAATCTCTGCACATCTTCAATTATTTTCTGAGAAAACTCTCTAGAAGAGTAATTAATCAAAGGATATGCAAATTTAAGAGAAATTGGTAAGTATTGTGCGGGGGATCAGATTCGGCCACCTCAAAATATGTCTCTTCACCTTGATTATTTTCTCTGAAAGAACCTTTAACCTCCCGCCACACTAACTGCCTATAAGAATTTAAGACAGAAGGCCTGTCCCCAGGACAGGCCATCACCATAGATAACTCTGGGTATTGATAGACTGGGAGGGTTCTTGCTAAGGCCCTTCTTATCAAACCTCTGAAAACCAAGTAAAAGTAGAAGTTATCTTTTGTAAGAGATATTTACATTCATAAGGGAAATCTCCATTTGTAAAGGTGTCTCCTTTACCAGGAATAAGGGGAGATGACCTTATCTCTAGAAACTCATCAATGCAGAAGGCACGGAGTTAAATCTGCATACTCTTGTTTACTGTGCTTTTCTGGTAATCTCCCATAGCTGACTCTCCCCACCCTCAACATCATCCTTTGTCTTTACTTGGATGTGCTATTTAAGATGAGAACCTCCACCATTTTGTCAAGTTACCCAGGGTTTCTGGGTCTCTCCCATGTATACGTGTTATAAAGCTTTGTTTGATTTTCTCCTGTTATTCTGTCTCATGTCAGTGTAATTTGTAGCCCAGCCAGAAAGGACCCAGCGTGGGTAGAGGATAGTCTTTCTCTCCTTCAATTGCTTAATCATTACCTGGAAAGTTCCTATCCATTTTTACTCCCAGTAGCAATGTGTGTGGCTGTCTCTTCCTTGAGCCTTCTCTAATAATGCAAACCTTGTGTTTTATTTTTGTCAATTTGATAAGTGAAAATGATTTCTTCCTGTTTTAATATATGTCTCTTTGGTTATTACTGTAACTTGATATTGTCTTAAATGTTCCTTAACCTTTTGTATTTCTTTCTTTGCTTGCTGTCAGTTTATGAATTTTGCCAAAATTTTTCTATTTGGATATTTATTCATTTTTTTAGGGATATATAAACACTTTTTATATCATTAATTATGCCAGTCATCATTGATCATATATTAATACAAATAATTTCCCCCCAATTTGTGACTTTTCATTGAATTTACAGTGGATTTTTTTTTTTTTTGACTTCCAGAATTTTGGTTGCTATGATTCCTTCCTTAGGATTTGTACCTGGAAATAACTTCCCTGTCTGTATCAGGTAACCATTGACTTATGTTTTCCTCTAGTTGTTTTGTGATTTTGTTCTAGATTTAATTCTTTAATTCATTTGAAGTATAATTTAATGTATAATGTAAGATAGATATCTAACTTACTTTTTTTTTCTGAAAAGTTTAACAGTTGTCTGAGCACTATTTTATTGGTTATTAATGCACTTTTTCTCTACAAATTTAAAATTCTACTTTTATACTATGCTAAATTCTTTAAACATTTAACGTATTCCTGGGCATTATTTTGTTTTACACTGTGTTGTTTGTCCACTCTTGTGCCAGTCTAGCATTTTAAAATTATCATAGCTTTATATTTTCATATCTAATAGGGACATTCCTTCATCATATATAAATATAAATATAAATATTTAATATAAATATATAAATAAATATTTAATATAAATAATATATTTGCTACTCTATCTTTGTTATTTAATTTTTTTTGTTTTTGGTGAGGAAGATGGGCCCTGAGCTAACATCTGTGCCACTCTTCCTCTATTTTGTATGCAGGATGCCACCATAGCGTGGCTTGATGAACGGTGTATAGGTCCAAGCCCAGGATCCAAACCCATGAACCCTGGGCTGCCAAAGTGGAGTGCGTGAACTTAACCACTACGCCACTGGGGCCGGCCCCTGTTCTTTAATTTTTGAAAAGGCAATGCATGCACTTTGCAAAAATTCAATACAATTGTAGTGGGATTTTTTTGTTTTTGGCCAACGAAGATTCACCCTGAGTTAACATCTGTTGCCAATCTTCCTCCTTTTGCTTGAGGAAGATTAGCCCTGAGCTAACATCCATGGCAATCTTCCTCTATTTTTTGTATGTGGGTCGCCACCACAGCGTGGCCGGCGATGAGTGGTGTAACCCAGGCCGCCAAAGCAGAGTGAGCCAAACTTAATCACTAGGCTACGGAGCCAGCCCCAACTGTAGTGTTTTTAAATGTTCAATTTGCTGAATGCAGATTCAGATGTGCAATGTGCAAGATGTATGAGAAATTGGATTCATTTGGGGCTTGCTAAAGGGCCTCAGTTTGTTCCACCTGACCCTTCATGCCTTGGGAGCTGTGTCTTGGCTTCCTCAGGGATTGTCGGTGTCTGGCTTCTGCACTTGGACTTCTGAGGTCCTGCCTTGAATCCACTGGCTTTAGAGCAAACACACTCTCTTAGGCTCTTAGCTTGGACCTGCTGCTGGGTGCAGGATCTTACACTCCTGACTTTCTCCTCTCCTTGCTCCTCCCTGAGACCACACCTGACAACTCAGGTAGAGCTCACTGAGACCCCTGGCTGCCCAGAAAGTCAAGATGGCTCAATAGCATGTTCCTAGATCCAGTCGATTATGGTCTTAGGTATATGAAATCCTTAAGAAATGCTTCACTGCACTGGGAGAGGGAAGGGGTAGATCTTGGAAGATTCAGGCAATGGGTGGACAGGGGAGGGTAGGGAGCATTTCAGAGAGAGTGACTGGGGAGTTCTCAGGTCTCCAGGAAAACGGCATTCATTTACTTAACAAATATTTGTTGGTCACCTACTATGTGCTAGTTACTATGTCTCAGACTGGGAATATGCAAACAAGACAGACTTTAATTTCTGCCCTTGGGGGAACACACAAATGAACACAACAACAACAGCTGGTGATCAGGGCTTTGGGGGAAATAATAGGGTGCTCTAGATGGGGCTCAGGGAGCACCTTTCAGAGCAGGCAAACTCAAAGCTGAGTTGCCAGAGATGTGACGCCCAGCAAGTTGACACACTCCCGCCAGAGGAAACAGTATGGTGTCTTTTAGGAACTGTTGGAGGGCAGCGTAGCTGGAGCTGGGTGCACAAGGAGGAGACGAGGTCAGGGAAGCAGGCAGAGGACAGACCAGGCAGATCTGCCGAGGAGTTTGGATTTTATTTTAAGTGAATGGCGTGCAAGAGGAGACCTGCCCGTGTCCCTGGGCATCAGTCATTTTCGCATGTCATCTATCTCTACTTCCAGCTCTGAGCCCCTGTGACTCTGAGCCTTGAGGTGTTCTCTGGCCACTGAAGCCTACTTCTCCCAACCTCTGGGCAGATTGGAAGTGCTGGGGAGTTAAAGTCCCCCCACCCTACCCTGCAGCAGCCCTCCACTAATAACTGAGCAGAGGTGGTGTATAAATACCCCACTTCCCTACTCAGTAGGCAGAATAACTGAGGCATGTTCTGCCCTGTGTCCCAGAGTTCCCAGTGGGATTGGGCCCCATTGCCTGTGGTGGTCATTGTTCTTAAATCCCCTTTATTGGCACCCTTCCTTCTCCCATTGCCCTTCTCCACTCCCCTCTTGGTGTTTCCTGGATTCACCTCCCATATAAACGACTTGTCCTTACGTCTCATCTCAAGGCCTGTTTCCATAGGAAATCTTGAGTGTTGGAGGATCTTGAGCAGGAGTTGGCAAACTATGGCCCATGGGCCAAATCTGGCCTGTTGCCTGTTTTTGTAAATAAAGTTTTATTGGCACACAGCCACACCCATTTGTTTAGTATTGTCTATGGCTGCTTTTGCACCACAATGGTAGAGTTGAGTTGTTGGGTCATAGACCGAATGGCCTACAAAGCTGATACTTACTATCTGACTCTTCACAGAAAATGTGTGCCGACCTTTGGTCTTGAGGAGCAAAATGGCATGATCTGATTTACTTTATTAAAAGATCACTCCAGCTGCTGTGTGGAGCATGGATTTGGGGTTGGAGGGCTTAAGGACCAGTTCGAAGGCCACCACAGAAGTCTAGGAGAGTAGTGAGTGAACAGATCTGAGTTGTATTTTGAAGTTAGAAACAACAGGACTTGCTGATGGATTGGATTGGAGGAAGGGAGTGGTTAAGGGATGTGTTGTTGTCTACTTTTGGTTCTTCTAACGCCCCTTCGAGAAATTAGCTTTCTCTTCCACCTCACTTTCTTCAGGAATCCTTCCGTGACTTCTCAGGTTGGTTGGGGCCGCTGCTGTGCTCCTCAATTCTGATACTCATCCTCTCACAATGTTCTGTTCTTCCTTTAATCTTGCCTTAGATCACAGGGATAACGCATGAAAGAGCCCGGATTTTAATGCAGTTTGACTCTAGACCCTTTTCTCATAACCATCACCACAGTGATTATTCAGTGTAACCCTCAGACCTAGAATATAGTGAGGGCTCAATAAATAGTCACTCAGTGAATGAAGACCAAGACTCTGGTTTGGTCCAAACTGATTATCCCAACACTGCCTTCGCTGCCTCCTCCTTTCCTCACCTGATTTGCTCTCTCTAGCTCAGCTTCTCATATTTTATAGCCCAGACGTGAGGCCATGGCAATGACGTGGAGCTAACAGGTGATACCACCGCCATCATAATTTAACCAGTACGGATCTCATGCAACCAAGTGACACAGAAACCACAAGCTGGCTGTGCACGGACAAGAAATCATTTCTGCTGGGGCATCAGCATCTGCTTGGGCAGCGTGTGTATGAAACATGGTCCAATTCTCCCAGGACATTAAGGGGAATGGAGGGGAGTCAATAGGGAAACTGAGTGTTAAGCAGGGCCATTGCTCTGAGGTGGAGAAGGCCGGGCCATCTTCATCATGTTTGCCCTCTGCCTGGCATCCTTGAATTTGTGAGACAGCCCCCCAATGCCTCTGTTGAGATTACATCATAAATTACTCAGGCACAAGCTGACCAGATTTGAGAGCATGCAAAAGAAGCCCAGAAACCAAGCAAGGGGTGCTGGCATTTGTTAAAAAAAAAAAATCTGCTGGAAATGAGGATGGATGTTGGAAGTGGGTCAGTAGGTCTGAGCAACAGAGAGGCCCACCAATAATTTCCTCGCTTGGCCTGCCTGGGGGTCAGGGCCATTCCTCCACTCCCTCCTCCCCCTCTCCCTTGCCTTTCTCCTCTCTTGCCATCTTTAAAAAACACACATAGGCAGAAATCAATCCATCAAATGTCATTACAGATTTATTAAGCCTGATGTAGAAAGACATTTAACAGTAACGTCTTCAGAAAGCATAAAAAGAGCACTTCCATTCAGTCTTGTGCTTTGAAAATCTAAATATATTTTTATCATATAAATAATTCTTTTCATGTTTTAAGTGCATCTGTGGGGTTTTTTTCCTTCTTCTTCTTCTCTCCTTTAATTTTCATTTTTCAATTGGCCAAAGCGGAAGTTGACGTTGACTGAAATGAAGCCATTTGCAAAGCTAATGGTGTCGAGAGGCATGTCTCTGCTCTACTGTATCAGCCAGGTTTCAGGAAGGTGGTTCAATGACTGGAGCTTTAAAATGAGGGACAGCCTCTAGCAAAATCATAATTGAACACACCCAGGTCCTTAATGTCGCCAGTTGGGTTTCCTGGTGCAAATTACGATAAGGTTTCAGCCGGGAACAGTCTATTTCCAATAACTTCTGAGTGGGGAAAAAAGACCTTTCTTCGTCACAAAGAAAAGAGTTATCATTTTCGAAAATGTAAATAATACACTTATAGAAACCTTTCTGATGGAAATGAGGGGCTCCATATAACCTCGGCAAGTTTTTTTCACAATAGCTAAAAGAAGTAGTATTTAGGGCTTTAATTACAGTTCTCCAAGTAGAATGATTTTTCCTTAAAAAAAAAAAGAAAACTCTTTAGAGGTAAAAAATAATGGCTTCTGTGATATAATCTAAGAGTTTTCTTCATCTCCACCATCAGAATTTATTTCCAGTGGTAAAATTACATTAAAAAAACCCTCTCCTTCCAGAGATAATTTCAATGCTGCAGCATCATACACAGGCATACATCTTAAACGCACCCAAACGAAGTGATTTTTATTCAGCAAGGGGCTGATCCAATGTTTCTTTTGACCTGATTTAAGTTATATGGGACATCAAGACCAGATTGTTTGTAATTAGGAGGGATGATAGGATGGTGGCATCAAGGGACAAAAAGCAGGAGCACCTTTTCTGAAAATCCCTGTGTTTTTTTCAAGCTGGGAAGCCATCCTTTCCGGCTGGGTTGTTCATCTTTGGGCAGCGACAATGCAGCCAAGCCTTTGGAAATTTGCAAATAGTGACTGCATTGAGCACTAGCATTCGGGATGATGGGGAGTAAAAGAAAGCGTGGCCAGCCGAGGGAAGAATTTTCCAGATCCCGGAGAAGTGGGCACAGATGCCAATCTGTGATGAACCTGTTTGGCCACAGGGTGGTATAATTTTCCTAGCAGAAAACTTTTTTTTTTTTTTTCATTGCAAGGACAATTTATAATCATCAAAAACAAGTGAAACATGGTTTTGATTAAAACAGCCTGTTGGCTCAATAATCTCTGTAATTTTAAAAACATCCTTAATGCAGAAGAAGAACACGCCGATGTCAGGAATGGCCTGGGGCCCCATTACAACAGCAACCAAATAAATAAGAAGAATTGCGAGGTCATAAAAACAAAATTAAGCTAATGTTTCAAATTTTGACAATTATGAATTCTTCCTCTAAGAAAACATTAAAAAAATTTTCAGGCACTATTAGATAAAATACAAAGAGGATAATTCTACATGGATGAGTTTGCAGTCTTCCCAAGGGGTAAAGCATGCCTTTCAAGGAAAACTCTGAATTACGACGTGGTTCCTCCATAGATCCAACAATTGGATGGGACTCATGCAGGCAGACAGACTTGGTTCTTATAATTTCTTTGTAAACTCAGATCTAATTCTTTCATAAGCTATTGAAAGAGAATGATCAGGAAAAAATTACAAGCATATTTTTTCTATACAAAAGAATCCCCTTTGTGGGCCAGTTTGGTAGGAAACGGAAACGAGCAAATATAACAAAATCTGTGTTCATACATGGCGATATAGTTAGTATATACAAATATATACAGTATAAAAATGTACGGAAGGCTTATGTTTCCAGCCATCCAAGCTGCATTGTACACAAGGAAAACAGCCTGGCTTTTCCTCCTAGGATACAGGCAAACGTATTATATACAGCATGCAGGCGATAGAAAATTAGTGCGCTTGCAGAGAAACATTCTACAGGTATGGTTACAGCCATTTTTCTTTGAAAATGACCAGTCTGCTCTCCTAATATAAAAATGTGTTTGCCTTTCTTCGCTGGCAAATAAACACTTTCCTTCAGAGCAAGGCTGAATGTAATTCTCCCAGCTCACTCCGCCCTACCTCCCCCACTGCCTTTTGTAAAAGAAGAAAAAAATATATATCTAGAATTAACGCAAGGGGGCAAATATGTAAGGTAAACATGGTTGGCGCCAAATTTCCTGAAAAGCTATGAGCGAGCACTCTGCAGAGTAAGAACTGGTTGACCATTAAAAAGGCTGTGTATGATCAACTACCTTCTTGATTGTAAAGGGGTTTGGAAGTTTATAATTCACGCTGACAGTGCCTGGCTGTTAGGTATCAAAGCCGGAAGGGATTATAAGGATACCAGTACATCAGAGACCAAAAAGTATATTGTATCCCGAGATAGTACGACATTTAAGAACCCTGAGCCAGATGAGAATTGTTTCGTATGTCAGCTTTTGTTTGACTTGCATCGCGCATTCTAGCATCTGAGGTGTTATAAGCCAAAATATGGTATTGCAAAACTGGAATGTTTCTGTAGTATTTATCTCAATGTAGAGCGGCAGCAGTTTTTACTTCTCCGCAGACCTGGTGAACTTGGCGTATTTAAATAATACACATACACATTAATAATTCCTGAATGTTATATGGGTCATTTAGAAAGTGAAAATATCACTGTACAAAGTCTTCACATTTGAGATATAATCGTATGATTGTTCAAGTTCTGTAAATATAAGCCTTTGCCTGGGGACTGATATCCAAATGCAGGTTTCAGGTTCAAGATAATTCAGTGAACAGACTGAAATTCATTTTCTGGAGGGGTGGAAGGGAGTGGTAGATTTTTTTTTTTTTTTTTTAAGTAATGCATTTGTTCAAATTTTTCAACTTCTCTTGGGGGTTCTCACAAAAGAGTTATTATTTGTACTTCCAAAAGTGGTTTTGAGCAAATAAACATCGTACAAAGGGCTGTGAGTATTTAATCTGTCTTTTTCAAACAGATCGTTTTTTAAAAGGCCTTAATGATAATCATATGGCTATTGGAAAATCATTTATGTGCTAAAGGGTGTCAGATCAGAGTGCCATTACTTGGAAGAGCCATTTTACTTGGAATATATTTTTCCAAAGGAAATGGACGGAGTTCTGTTGCAGAAATAACGTTCCACCTGGTACTAGCATTTTAAAACAGTCCTATTCTAATCCATAAAACATTTCTAGTTTTCCCTGAAGCTTTGGGCTGCCTTGTGCATGAATAATTTTTGGAGTAACACCCACGCCCGTTGGCCCATTGTTCGTAACTATTGGAAGAAGATTAACTAAAGCCTGGAAATTGTATATCTGCGTGTGCCTCTGAATCTGTCACAGGAAACCAAAGGAGATAAGTGGCTTTTACTTTGGATGAAGAGGTAAAATTCCCCTGTAGAAATTTCTAAAGATGATTCACAAGTTTCAAAATGTTGAATGCTTCCTCACAATGGAAACATGTCTCTCTGTCTGGGGGGATGGAAATTTGTATCTCTTTCTCCTGCTCAATCTTTGTCTAAAAGTATTTCATGGCTATTTTGAGAAAGTGCCACATATAGGAAGGGAGAAAATGAAATTAGCATTTTAACATCTCACAGGGGAAAAATAATAAACTGCAAGTTTAGTTGTGATTTTTTTTTTGCCTAATGCATGTTCAAAATAGATACTGCTTTTACTGCTCTTTAGAGCTACACATATATGTGTGTGTGTTTAAAGCCTTCGATATATTTCCTTATTATTATTATTTTAGCATTCATCAATACACTTCTATTCTTGTTGCAGAGAATAGAAGATAAAGTGAAAATGACATTTAAAAATTTTTTTTAACAAAAACACTTAACAAGCTTAAAAAAATGAAACCCCATGAAAAAGGTTTGAACACCAGATAACAGTCAAATAACCTGGGAAGTGACAGATGGAAGAGCCACAGAATGCAAGCACCTTTTAAGGCCTTGTAATCTTTGGATTTACCGTGAAAAGTTTCAGAAAATCATAGACTCTTACTTGTGACACTTCCCACAGACACTGGAAAATAACAGTGAAATTCATATATATATATTCGTATATATATGAATATATATATATATGTAAGACTACATACATACACATGCATGCATACTCTCACGCACACCTCCTCACTGCTTAACCAGAGCTACATAAATGCTTTCCAAATATGTCATTTCTTTTGTTTGTTTTCTGCATTTCAACCAAGTTCAGCGGCTAGTGTCTGTGATATTAATTATGCAAGACTCAAACAATGGAGCAGGCACATTTTGGGGGTGAGTTCTAAGAAAACTATTTGTGACCTTAAAAAAATTCTGTGGGGACTGTCTGGGCTATCCAATTTATTCTATGATTATATTCTGCTTTTAGGCCTTGACCTATTTTTAAGCTATTTCCTCCCTGCATGCTTTTCAGAAGGAGAATTCCCTATTCTGAAATATCATTATTTTGAAAAACAGGAATAAAACACCAGGGGAGTTGGACCCTGTGTGAGCTCCTCTCCCGGGTGTCTCATCTTAGCTACCTTCAGGAGCTGCTATAAATCACAGGAGGACCACGATGTGGTGTGAATTGTCCACTGTCGTGTCCCATAGCACCTAGAACACTGTCGTGCACAGAGTAGGTGTCCACTGATATTTTTTGAATGAACTTGCTGAATACATTGTGTTTCCTGTTCTGCCTTGTGTCCCTATACTTTGTAACATGTGGTATATTTGGTGAATTTGCTGAACTACAAAATGGGGCCAAATACATAACACTTAAATATTTATATACAATTTTTTCAATGGACATTTCAATTTGCAGCTAGTTGGTAGCCTTAGCTAGAAGGAGGGATGGGGAAGGAAAGACAATCTCTCACCGTCACTGATACTAAGAGCTGGTGGTGGAATGGAGATACTTGAGTGTAATTTGCATGATATTTGCATGTCATCTTCCTTTCCATTTCTAAAGTTCCATTTTATCAGAACTCCGTTTTTTCAGAGAGAGGAAGAGAATGGTATGAAAGCAGTTGAAAACATTCTCCTGAGTTCATGTCATTTAGTTTTTCCCTCCAGAAAGAAGTTTCTAGAAACCTCACAGGGTTTGCCAAATGAAGACAGGCCTGTTCTCTAGGAATATACTGGAGCTGTGTGTAACTCACAACACGAGCCCAGATCTTGTTTCCTAAGGAGAACATTGGTAGCTGTCCCTCCGCAGTGACATTCACGGTTACCAAGTGACGATTCATGAGTCTTACCAAATTTATCAAGATTTTTGTCTCCTGCCTCCCACCCCACCCCTCAAAAGAAATTGCGCTAACAAAACCGTATAGATTATATGTTGAAGCAGAGGGTTTATTTTTTTCTTTCTTAGAATAGCAACAATTTCCATGGAGTTGAGAATCGTATTGTTTCCCCCCAGTTGGAGGAAGAGCTCAAGAATCTGCTTTCTGACGGTTGTGGCAGAATCCGAATTATTGTAACTTTATCTAATAACCCTGGGTTGGAGCAGGCAATTTTTAACAGCTTCAAGAAGCCCAATGCTAATGCGTTGATTTTCCTTTGATAGAATTGCATTGTGGAGGGACAGGGCTCAGTAGAGTCTACCCTTCACTCTTACCCCATCGGAAGAGGGTTCCTTTCCAGTCGAGCTCCATTCATTTCTGGTTGAATAGGTTAAGCAAAGACAGACCTCGCTGTTCTCAATTCACTTTATGATCCTCCCATCATAAAAAATAATATCAGCACCTTGCTTTTCATGTCAGAACTACATTTGAGCCGCTATTCCCTATGCCCATGAGTAAATCCCATAAAAGCCGCCCCGTTGTACTGTTGCTATTTTTCCTTGTGGGTGATTGATTGATGGATGAGTGCTGACACTTCAATGAAGCTATTTCGACTGCCATCTCAATCCGATGATGTGAGGGGTATATTTTCTGTCCATGCCTCATTACTTCAGAATGACATTCCTGGAACTTCATTTACTTTTTCCCTCCTTCCCCGAAGCGCCATATTTTTTCCCATCTAGGTTATGCAAGCCATAAAAAAAGCAATTTGCTATTATATGTGGCATAAGGGCAACACTTTCCCTAGGAGGTAAATAAGAAGTTTTTTTTTTTAATCCCGATGTTGAATTTAGGGATCATGTCAAAATTTCCAAAACAATTCCAACAGGCAGCCTCCATGAGAAAAATGGTAAAAAGGGTATATTTGGCTTCATTTTGTGGTGTTGAGATATTTTTGTGATAACCTTGGTAATTAAAGCAACAACAAAAATATTTCCTTTGTTTCAGAATCATCTAGTTCCTAGTGTTGTGCCTAGAATAGTTTAAATATTTTACCTATAGCTGAGTAGTAGTTTACAACACATTCCAGACTTATTTGTCCTTTGAGAATAAGGAAATTCATTGTTTAAATGCAATGATGGATTTATCTATTATAGGTTGCTTTCAGTTGTATAGAAAATGCTCAACTAGAGTAAACAGATCTACCCCTGCAATTTCCAAACTGTGCACTAGGTATGCAAGACTTTTAATATTAAAACATGCTCTTAGCTTTTCAAAGTTGACTTAGGACCTGATTTTAATCTGTGTAATACAGTATTCCCGTTAATAATAACGTATAATTAAGACATCCGTTAAAAATCCATAACGTTAATTTAATGGAGAAAATCTAATACAGTTCTATTGGAATTTTTACGTTAAATTAACTTTAACGGGCTTTTAATGGATGTCTTAATTAGATCTCATTATTAACGGGAATATTCCACAAATTAAAATTGGGCCCTCAAAGTTTTAATGAAAAAAGTTGCAGGAACACATTTAAATTGGACACCCTATTTCATGCTTTCTGTTGCTTCTAGAGCTTAGCAGCGTTTTAGAGCTCGTAAACAACGGGTCCTGCAGAAAGACGTTACCAGGAAAGGCTGCCGCTGAACTTTCCACCCTGCAATGATCTCATCTTCTTGCTCGCTCTCAGATTCCACATCTCACCAATTTCCCCATTTCTCCCAGTTTGCAGGTCTCGTGTGACAGTGGCGCGCGCTTAAAATTACTATTTTTAACCAATTAAGATAATGATGATGGTAAAGATGCCCACCACTGCATGGGAAAAAGTCTTTGGCAGCAACATGGTTAAGTCTAACTATGTGAACAACTCTCACAGAAGATGAACATTGTTCAGAGGTTTTCTTGGCTCAAACTCTGGTTTAACTTAATAATTCTTCCACGTTGTGGTGACTAATGGCTCCCCAGTGCAGGGGCAGGACTGGGCAATCCAGGTGCAACTGTAATTGTTGCACTGAACAGAAACGTTTCCTTTAGACAAACGTTCCCAGAGGGGTTATAAATAGGAAATGGACATTACCATGAAAAGTAAGCTTCCAAGAGTCTACGTACGGTGCAGCCCACTTGGACATTAAACTATGAAGACTTATACTTCCCCCGCCCTTTCCTGTCAAGTGTTACAAACTGACAAAATAAGTACATCAACGTTCCCAGTCATGATTTTTCTTCAGTGGCACTTTGTTTTCTCACGACAGTGAATAGAGGACCGTGGAGACGAGATAGCCCCATTGCAGTTTATCAATGAAAATCTAATATCGTCCATAAGCAGAGAAGTGGAAATCAATACTTCATTACCAAATGGTTAGTGAGGATGAAGAGAAATGGTTGGGGTGTATTTTTTCTTTTTCTTTTTTTGGCAGTCTTCTCAGAGCAGGGTGTCGGGAGGACGTCAATGTCAGAAGCGGGGTGGTGCAACGAAGAAGGACTCGGTGTGAGGGGATCCAGGCTGGAAAGTTGAAACTAAGGCATTTGTCCTGTAATGGGAATCAGAACAACAGAAAAAGATGCATTATTTTCTGAGTAATAATTCAGGGGGTTATTGCACCTGGGTAGTCGAATTGCCCACCTATGCTATTTCATGGGTATTAATTTTCTGCATAGAGTCATAGTTAAATCTGGTCTAGAGTATGAAATAACCAGTTGATGGGACCTAGAAAGGAAGAGCCAGTTTAGGAAACAAAACTTTAAAATATAACGTGTGGAAGAGATATTTATACATGCATGTTCATAGCAGCATTCTTCACAATAGCCAAAAGGTGGAAGCAACCCAACTGTCCATCAACAGATGAATGAATAAACAAAATGTGGTATAGACATACAATGGAATATTATTAAGCCTTAAAAGGAAGGAAATACTGGCACAAACATGGTCAAACCTTGAGGACATTATGCTAAGTGAAAACAAGCCAGTCATAAAATGACAAATACTGTATGATTTCACTTCTATGAGGTACCTAGTGAAGTCAAACCCAGAGAAACATAAAACAGAATGGTGGTTGCTGGGAGTGGCGGTGATGGGGACTTGTTGTTTAATGGGTACATAGTTTCAGTTTTAGAAGATGAAAGAGTTCTGGAGATGGATGGTGGTGATGGTTGCACAACAATGTGAACTTAATGCCACTGAACTGTATACTTAAAAATGGTTAAGATGGTAAATTTTATGCTATGTTATATTTTAGCACAATTAAAAAATGTAATGTAAGATTTTTCTATTATAAATCATTTTGAAAAATAAAAATAATTAACCTATGGCCCACCATCCAGAGAGAGGTCTTATTTACGTTCTGCTGTATTTCCTTCTAGTGTTTTCTTTAACCATGCATTTTTGTTAGGTCTACATAGTCATGAGCACTCACTGTGTAATGTTTCTCTCTGTTTTCACTTGGAAGCATCACTGCAAACAGCTACATGTGTTCTATCACCTACGTTATCAGAGTTTACTCAACCATTCTGGTGATGTTGGACGTTTAATTTGCTTCCAGTTTTATTCAATAATATATAATACTGTGATGAACATCTTTATGTTTAAAGGTTTTCAGTATGTTGAGAAATTTTCCTAGGCTTAAATTCCCAAACGTGGAATTTTTGAGTCAAAAGATAGGAACATTTTTGTGGTGGGGAAGTGCTACTTAAAAGTATGCTTTGTCATCCCATTCGCAACAACATGGACGGACCTTGAGGGTATGATGTTAACTGAGATAAGCCAGTCAGAGAAAGACAAACACCGCATGATTTCACTCACATGTGGAAGATAAACACGTGGACAAAGAGAACAGATTAGTGGTTACCAGAGGGCTAGGGGGTTGGGGGGTGGGCATAAGGCGTAATGGGGCACATATATATGGTGACTGACAAGTAATAATGTACAACTGAAATTTCACAATGTTATAAACTATTATGACACCAATTAAAAAAAAGTATGCTTTGCTGTGAGAGGTTAATGGGGTGAATTTTTTTTTCAGATATGTGCTGTTTGGATTACTGTAGGAATGCATATAATTTCCATCGGCCCGATCTGGGTGGCATTCCTTGTTTACATCTTATTATTTAGTGGTATTGCCCATTTTAGTGATAGGAAACACCTTGGACACATATATTATTAATCTTTTGGAATAGGAAAACTTCCCAGTTTCTAATAGAAGAACAAAAACAAGTTGAAAATTCCATGACATTTAATGTGTATAGAGAAATTATGTACAAAATAATCATAACAGACATAATAAATGATTCCTTGGTAAGGATTAGTATGACTGCAATCCTAGTTAACTAGTTATCATATCCCTACCAAATGCCAGGGACTCTACACACATTACCACTAACTCTCGAAACAATTTCATTTTAAAAATAAGAGAAAAAGTCTCAAAGAGGTTGGTGACTTGTCCAAGGTCACATAGCCAATGGAAAGGAGAGGAGAGCTTTAACTTGAGGCCTTCCCAACCAGAAGCTCCCACGCTTGCTTTAGGCACCACTCTCTGCGTTCCAGATGGTCACCACCCGTGGAAGGAGCCATTTCCCTCGGACAGTAGGTTTACATTTCAGAAACAAAGGGTCCCTAGTAGTTGTTCCTCTGACTTGGGTGGAACCCTGTGGCAGGTCTAGAAACTTAAAGGAGGATGGTCTTGTGGTTGGAGGAAGGGAGATGGGTCAAAGAAAGAGAAAGAAAGTAGAGGTCAGAAATTGCAATGGCGTAAGGAGAAGGTAGGAGGAGGGAGAGAAGGAAAGAGAGGAAGAGAAAAGAAGGACAAAGCCTCCCTTCCTTAAAGAGTGGACATTGTGAGACAGATGAAGTCCCAGGTGAGGGTGTGGTGTCACCCCCGGTCTCCCTGAGGCAGCTCATTTTCTCTTCCCTGACCCTGGTATTCAGGTGATACCATTTTAGGGAATCTTGTTTCATGTATCACCTCCTTGAACCTGCTCCAGATCAACACCCAGACTTCTCTGGCTGGGTTTCTCTTAGGGCAAAGTTTGTTCTGAGAAGGAGAGCAAGGAGAAAGAAAAGAATAATTTTATTATGTTATAGTCCCCTTCTTGGAAATTCACAATGCACATTAGCAAATTCAAGACTCTGAGAAGTCCTGCACTTAAAACCCAACCCAACCAAACACGATATTTCTTTATTTAACCCAGTGCTTCCCAGATTTGTTGGATAACTATTTTCTTTCATACAAAACACTCACAAATATACTTGAGCGTTGTTTTCTGGAAAATGCCTCATGACAGAGTCTTGTGCAAAAATAGAGGAAGTTGTTCAGTTCCTAAGATCTCAGGCCTGACCTCATCACTGACTTTCTGTGATTCTTTGCTCAGGTTATTCGGCTTTTTTGGGCCTCAGCATGAAGGGATTCTCTTGTAGCGATAACTTGACATTTTCTTTTTTTTTTCCTTCCAGTTTTATTGAGAAATAATTGACATACATCACTGTATAAGTTTAATATGTACAGCATGATGGTTTGATTTACATATATTGTGAAATGATGATCACAATGGGTTCAGCTAACATCATCTTCTCATATAGATACAATAAAAAGAAAAGAGAGAAAAAAGTGTTCTCCTTGTGATGAGAACTCGTAGGATTTACTCTTTTAACAACTTTCCTGTATATCATATAGCAGTGTTAGCTATAGTCATGTTGTACATTGCATCCCTGGTATTTATTTATTTTATAACTGGAAGTTTCTACCTTTTTTTTTTGTGAGGAAGATTGGCCCTGGGCTAACATCCATGCCCACTTCCTCTACTTTATATGGGACACCGCCACAGCGTGGTTCAACAACTGATGCATCCATGCACGCCTGGGATCCGACCCTGTGAACCCTGGGCAGCTGAAGCAGAGCGCGTGCCCTTAATCAGGTCGGTTAACCTACTCCACCAGGTCGGCCCCAAGGAAGTTTGTACCTTTTGACCATCTTCCTCCAATTTTCTCTCCCCTCACCCTTGGCCTCTGGTAACCGCAAGGCTGATCTCATTTTCTATGAGTTTGGTGGGGTTTTTTGTTGTTGTTCTTGTTTCCATATGTAAGTGAGATAGTATAGAATGTGTCTTTCTCTGTCTGGCTTTATTTCACTTAACATAACACTTTCAAGGTACATCTATGTTGTTGCAAATGGTAGGAGTTCCTCATTCTTTTATGGCTGAATAATATTCCATTGTATATATACCACGACTTTTTTCCCCAATCCATTGATGGATACTTAGGTTGTTTCCATATCTTGGCTATTGTAAATAATGCTGCTATGAGCACGGAAGTGCAGGTATCTTTTTCAGTTAGTGTTTCTGTTTCCTTTGAGTATATTCCCAGAAGTGGAATTGCCGGGTCATATGGTAGTTCTATTTTTAATTTTTTGAGGATTCTCCATACTGTTTTCCATAGTGGAGGTACCAATTTACAATCCCACCAACAGTGCACCAGGGTTCCCTTTTCTCTACTTCCAAACCAGCATTTGTTCTCTCTCTGTCTTTTTGATGATAGCCATTCTAACAGGCGTCAGGTGACCTCTCATGGTGGTTTTGATTAGCATTTCCCTGATGATGAGTGACGTTGAGCACCTTTTCACGTACCTGTTGGCCTTTCATATATCTTCTTTGGAGAAATGTCTATTCATGTCCTTTGCTCATTTTTTAACTGGGTTATTTGTTTTTTTTTTTTGCTATTGAGTTGTATGAGTTCTTTATATATTTTGGCTATTAACCCCTTATCAGATATATAGTTTGCAAATATTTTTTCCCATTCTGTAGGTTGTCTTTTCACTTTGTTGATGGTTTCCTTTGCTGTGCAGAAGCTTTTCAGTTTGTTATATTTCCACGTGTTTATTTTGCTGCTCGTGCTTTAGGTAACTGGATGTTTCCTGAGTGTTTATTCTCTGCTCTCCATGCTAAGTCCATGCCTCACCTCATGTCAGCTCCACAATGCTGCAGTGCAGGAGGTAACAGTGTCTACACTTTCCGGCCTACGAAATGGAGATTCAGAGAGGTGGCCTGTGCTCACCTGGCTGGTGCGTGGGAGAAAGGGTATTCACATTCAGGCTTTTCTGGTCTTTTAAACCACTGCTTCTTCTATTGCCTGTCATGGTTTGGTAATGTCTTAAAGTGTTAAACACTAGCATTATTAATAATTTAGAGGCATTTCCCCAAGAGTATTTGTACAGTTACTCAGTTAAATTCCAGTTACGAGTGTCTTCTATGAAAACCTGGCTATAATGCTATTTCCATCCGACATATCTCCTCATATCCCACCCTATTGATAGAAGTGGTGGATTCTTCTGGAAGGTCAGTGTTTCTGCACTAGAAGAGAATGGTAAAGAGGAGACCTGAATCTTGGCCCACTCTGGGACAATAGACCCTTTCTTATTATTTTTTATCTTAAAAGAAGAAGAAGAAAAACCTTATTCTTCTCCAGGTCTAAAGATGAGAACCTGGCAGAAAATTAAAACTAGAAAATGAAAGGAAGGAGGATGAGAACTGGTGATATTATTTCTCACTGTTTGGCATGAATTGTGTAGAATGGATTAAGAAATAAAGAAAGCAAATACTCTTGGTTGCCTCTCAAACAGCCGCTGAGGCCAAGTTTGCTGCTGCATGGGCTTTTTCCCCTTAATATATTAAGCTACTACTATAAAAATAAAACAGAAATAAATAAAAATTTTAATTACATATCTAAAAAGTCATTGGCAGTGTTCATTAAGCAAAGTTTGTGAGGGAGAGCCAGGCGAAAAGATGTAATTATTTTTGTATTAATTACAGAGCCACCAACAGATGCGTAGAATTATATATACTTTAATTCGGCTGTGCTAGAATTTTTAATCCCTCTGGCAAATCATTTTGGCTGGCTCTTCCTCTTCTCCATGTCCTTGCTCACTCCTGCCTGCCCTCTTCTTTCTCTACTCTGCACTGTTCTTCTCCGAGCTACTCTATTGTCCCCAGGGGGTGATTGGTGATTGTTACAATGATGGGGGCACCACTAATGTTTAATGGTTAGAGGTCAGGAATGTTAGGTACCTTGCAATGTGTGGGACAGTTTCTCACAAGGTGGTATTGTCCTTCATCCTGCACCATTTCTAGAAATCTCTCTGTAGGTTGGGGTTTCTCAATCTTGGCACTATTGATATTTTGGGCCAGATAATTCCTTGTTTGTGGGGAACTGTCCTGTGCATGTTAAGATTTTTAGCAGCATCTCTGGCCTCTACCCACTGAGGCCAGTAGCATCCCCCTTACCCTTGAGTTGTGATAACCAAAAATGTCTGCAGACATTGCCAAATGTCCCTTGGTGGTGGTGGTGGGGCAACGTTGTCACTGGTTCAGAACCGCTGACATAGTGGAAAACGTTTTTATAATTATTTGAGCCTAGACCCTAACTTCGTTTTCCGTAAACATAAAATCTTTTGTGCAGTTTCATACCGACTGCATTTTGCAAAAATAAAGCTATCTTGCAAACAAGGAGACACTGTGCTTTGTTTATCTGGAATTTTAATGGGAGTGATTTGCCATTTTATAAAATTAACTCGCCTTTGGCATTGCTGCTCATGGTGTTCGAGGTGCCCATTCAACACCCCTGTACCGATCTGCATTTATCACTGACATGTTCATGGTGAATCACCACGGAGGAGCACACGTCGGAGCACCTCATGATGCCTCTGAGGACTTTGTTATCAGAGTGTGGTCCACGAACAGCAGGACCGGCCTCACTGGGGAGCTGGTTGGAAATGCAGAATGCCGGGTCCACCCGGCCCTGAGGATTCAGAATCTGCAATTTAACAGGATGCCCAGGCAGTCCCTGTGCGCATTCAAGTTTGAGAAGTCCTGTTGTAGTGAATTTGTGTGCCCCAAAGCTTTCCTTTTCTTTCTTATTGTACAGTCACAGCATTAGGTGATTTCTCTTTGAAATTATGTGTGCAGGCTGGTTATTTGGTCTTTAAATTTTATTTCAGAACAGTAAAGGGGAAATTATAAAATGTTTGTCTGGAAACGTCCACACTGGGTCTTCAAAGGGCAAGGACCCCTGCTCTACACCAGCCCTTTCTAGGCAGGAGCATCCCCTTCTGTAACATTAAATGTCATCTGTGTGCTGATGACTGTGAGCTCCAGATCCGTACATCCAACTGGCTTCTTGACTTCTGTCTATCTCTATGACTCTCTCACAAGTACCGCAAAGGTAACTTTTTCAAAAGCAGGGCGCTTGAATTCCCCCTGCCCCCCGGCTGTTTCCTTTCCAATGTTTCTATTCACAGGAAAGGGAACCTCAAACCACTCAGTTGCTCCAGCCAGCAAGTTTTATGACACTTAGTCATGAAATTCCTCTCCAAACCCTACTTCCATCTCCACCCCCAATGCCCCAGTTCAAACCTGGGCACATCTTCCCCCGATGACCGTAGGACCCTCTCGCTGGCTCCTTTATTCCGCTCCATGTCCTGCTGACCATTTTCCATATGGTCAACAACAAGAGCTTAGGAAAACTTAAACTGGAAGAAGTGGTCACTCCCCGTTTCCTCCCAGCTTAGAATCCTTCAGTGACCTCTACCATACTTAGAAAAACTCCTGTTTTTCTAAAACTTTTTGCATGATCTGGCCTTACCGCCTCTCTGACCTCACTTGGGTCTCTCTGCCCACGCTGACATGTCCCAAGAACACTGGCCTTCTGACAACATCTGAAACATGCCTCAGGGGCTTTGCAGGAGCTGTTCCCTCAGCCCAGAATGCTGTTCCTTCTATTTGCTTGGCTCACACCTTCTCATCCTTAAATGGCACTTCCTCAGAGAAATCTTCTCTTACCCTTTGGACTTGACTGAGTTCTTTTGTTAAAATTTTGACCTTTTATGTTGTCCTTATGGGACTTCATTGCAGTTTATAAACATAATCCTATAGGTCATGTTTGGTTGTAAAAAGGGCTTGTAAACCCCAGGAAGGCGAGGGCTGTGTGCATTTTGGTCACCACAGTATCCCAAGCAGGTAGGCCAATGGCTGGCACTTGAAACATGTTTGTTGAGTGAATGAAGCCCTAAAGACTACATGAAAAAAGAATTTTAAAGTATTTAATATAGAGCAATACGAAAGAGAAAAAAAAGATTTACCTGGAGCCCTACTTCTCTAGTTCTATGAAAGAGACTATTAGATTGTGTAAAGAAGAAAGAGCTGAGACTAGAAAAATCAGTCCAAGAAAACATAAATGGACACCAGGACGTTTTGCCTTCTACTTGCTACTTTCAACTTCAAAGCATACTTTTTCTGCGATTTTGAAGCAATTTACATTTTTATGTACATACAAATTACATTATATATGTGTATATATATATACCCTTTTCTGAAATATATTGGATAAATATTAGTAGCCCCAAAGATAAAGAGATTGAGGCTGAGGGAATTTAAATAATTTGCTCCCTTGGTGATTAAGTGATGGGGTCAATACACTTGACTCCTAATTCAGGGCTTCTTAAAACTATTTGGTTAAAAATGAAAAAAAAAAGTGAAATATAAATAATGAAATATATAAAATGTATTAATAAAAAAAGACTATGACAAGGAAGCAAAGTGGATATGGAGACGTGTGATTTTTAACCACGTAATCCTGGGAGAAACCTGCAGTTAATTTTACAATTTGAAAATCCAAATTGGCTTAACTACATTGCTGAATTTCATCATTAGTGCTTCACTTAATTTTTCCTAAGAGAAATCTCAGTGTGCAGAAACCCTTAAACTTTGGTGGGCCAATTTCAATCTTTAGAATGAATAAAATAATTGCTTAAATGTATTGAATACTTTTTATACACCAGACACAGCTTCATGTGAGTAGGTGGATAATATTTTAAAATATTATCTGATGTATTTTTGCCTTTTCTTAATTCCTTTCTTCCATGTAGTTTTTCCATCATTGAAGACAGAGACAGAGACTAATTGCTCTTGGAAAGAGAAGTCACAAAATGAACCGGGTAGAATGAAATGGCTGAGTTTCTGAATGGGGAGAGAGACTTTTTCTTTCTTATATCAAACCTCAAAAAGGTTGAGTCAATTAAAAAATTTTAAAGTTACATATCAGTAACATCTGGGTAGTGACTATTAATTTTAGACCCACCACTTATGCATTATTTCCATTAGTCATCTCAACAATCCAACAGAGTATCCAATATTACAGAAAAAACCCTGAAGTCTAGATAATTGAGTGACTTATCCAAGGTGACATGATTATAAGTGGAATGGAATATTCCAATATTCAACTGGAATATATATTTTCTGGATTTTAGAGCCTTGACTCTTAATCACTAAACTAATTGTTCCTAACATTGGATCGGTACTGATGAGACCACAGATTCTTTGTCCCAGGGGTGCTTGATAAGACCCTTGAAGAACAGGAGGCAATACTATTATTGATCTCGATAGTTTTCTCCTTGGAACATCTAAATACAGACGGCATGTAAGTCATAATCGACACACTGGAAAAATCTCAACTTTTGAATTTCGTTTTTTAAAGCACAACTTGTGATAAATCAATCATGTGTCTCAAATGCATGATATAGGCTTCCTGACACAAACCAGTCAACTGCCTACAGCTCCAAAGCTGTAGGGTTTTTCCTATCAGTGCCAGAGCAAACATCTTCTAAGCTGACCCGCCCCCGCCCCCCCCACATCACCAACTTGAAGCATCTAATGGGGTGGGCGAATTGGAAATAATTAAAAAAATAAGTTCCCATTTTGTCTACTTAATGGACAACCCTTGAAATGGTTTAAAAATCTCTTCACCACCGTGTGCAAAATGGCTGTTGAATGAAACTGGCAGAAACAGGGTGACATCTTGCAGAAAAACAACAACAACAATGTCAGGCAAGAAGACACGGGGCCCCCTGAGAGTGGTGCAAATGCTGTCACTAGATGTCATTTGTGTCCTTACTTGTGTGTCAGCTTAGAAGATTTCAATGGCAGCAGAAAATTTTTTCCTTAAAGCACACTCTTCAACTTCAGGCTACCCAAGTAGTTAAGAAACAGAAATGAAAGAAATGGCATGAGTGTTTGCCCTATGAAAGTCTTTTGACAACTAATGATGGGATTATGGAGTCTTAACTGCTGTACAGTTATCCCTAATTATAACCAAAGGTACGTCAATCTAAATAAAAATGATAAGGCAGAGAGAGAGGCCTTCTCTGCTCCCTCCCCCAACTAGCTTTCTAACATGACTCTCTTCACAGTAGGTTGCTTTGACAAAGCTTGGATTGAATAATTATCAAAAAGAGATGGCGCCCAGTGTTAACTCAAACATATTTTTTCAGAAAGGAAGGGTTTTAATTTTTTTGCAGAAAGGAATGGTTTCAGTTTTAAATATTTGGTTTTACCATAGGAACCTCCTATTGTCTTTATTGCATTCTACTCTGTCACAGAAGTGATGGGAGAAGTTTCTGCCAGACATTAAGTATTAGGAAAGGCTTTGCTTATTCTTAAGTCCTGGGATACATTTTCCTGTGGAAAAGGTCAAACTTGGGACAGATCACATTTCCATTTTTGCTTTCACTGCTAGGAAGCTCAGAGGCAAATTGGCAGCCCAACTTTAGCAACTGTGTAACCTCTTAAGGCTACAGTATATATCCATTAACTTCTCTTCATATTCTCTCTCCATTTTCCTTAGGCATATTTGTTAGTAGTTTGGCTCTGTCACTTACTAGCTGCGTGATATTGGGGGAAATGACCCACCCCTTCTGAACCTAAGTTTCCACATCTGCAAAATCAGGATAATGATAGTACCTTCCACACATGGCACCTGGCACACAGTAAGTGCTCAATAAAATGTAGATTTTTAAAATGATTTTCTTTTCTTTTATGATTTTATTGCATTGTATTCAATATAGTACCTTAAAAGTCCTGTAGAATAAGATGTAGAATAAATTAAAAAATACATACATAAAATTCTGCTTATGTGTTAGAAATAAGTAATCATCAGGTCTTGGAAAATGGATTATTCTTTCCTTCTGGAAATTTGAAAAACTAAGCAGAAGAGAGCTCTTTAGTTCATGCATTAAACAAATGTTGAAAAGAAATCAGTTGTCAATTTAGATGTGAAGCTAAGAAAAGTTTTCCCCTTTTATTAAAAAAACGGCTAAAATAGCATTTCATAGCATTTGATGTGGATATCAAGAGGAAGAAAGTAGAAAGCAGTTATAATACCTACCATTTTATTAAATGCTCATTATAAGTTCTGTGCTTTACAATACCTGACAGTATATTTCATCAATGTCCCTACTTATTGATGAGAAAACAGGCTTGGGTTGGTTAAGAAATTTAATCAAGTTCAGATAGTTAGCAGGTACAGTAGTAGAGCCAGCATTTGGACTAAGGTCTGTCTGACTTCAAAGCCTGTTCTCTAGCCAGTATTTATTGCTGTCAATGAACTAACTAGAATCTTCTAAAGGCACATTGCTCAGTAAAACTCTACAGTATAATGAAAAATGATAAAGACTGAAAAACTGTCTGGCTGCTGTCATCCTTTCAAGAGATAAATTAAAAGGGTGGCAAAGATCAGAACAACATCCTGACGATGGAAAAGGAAAATGTCGCTGGTGGTTTCCATGTTAATTATAATTTCATGTTCGGCAATTATGTATTTAACATTCTATAGTTCTCATATACGGTTCCTTTGGTGCATGGCCAGAAGAGAGAGGAAGAGAGAAAGGAAGCAATTTTCCTGTACCATTTTTATTGAGCCACATTCATATACTCCAAAAGGACTCTTAAATTGTTTGAAAGGGGTCTAGATGCTGGCAAACACCACCATAAACAACTTGGACAACTCAAAGTCCAAACTGCCAGCGACATGATTCACAATGGAACCCATCTTCTCTAAGTGGAGTGCAGAGCCAAATGTTATTTATTACAACTAACTTACAACTGAGCAAGATTCACTGCATGGACACAGCGAGGGGACTTTACTGCGGCCTACATGTGAGTTGTTGGCGTTTAGGAAGAACAGTATGCCCTCCAAGTATGGAAAATAAACAGGCAAAATTTCTTTTACCACTGTGATTATATGTCTATGCCCTTGTCAGCACTGTTTGTGGTGTGTCTACACTGGAAAAGTGGGTTAGTGGGTGGAACACATGTTTAGACAATTCAGGCAAACCCTCTCTGATTCTATGAAGAGTCTCCCTTCATTTTAATGATTTTTTTATTCATTGGGTGCCTACTCTTCTTCTGAAGCTTGACTGATGTCGTTTTATTTAATTCTTATAGTAATCCCCAAAGGTAGCTCTTATGAACCCATTTCTTAGGGGTCAGGAAACCGAGGGGCAGAGACTTAAGTAAGGGGACCAAGATCACATGCTTGGGACGTGGTAGACCTGGGATTTGAACTCAGATTTCTCTGTCACCAAAGTACCATACTGCTTCGTAATAACTGTTACCCTTTACCAATTTGATTGCTACTAATAATTACCAAATCCTCACAAAATATTGGGAAAATATGAGTTACTATTTCCTCTTCACAAATGAAGAGCCAGAGGTCTGGGAGGGTAAATTGTCCCCTCCGCGCACACAGCTATTTCCTAGTGAATGAGATCAAGATTTGTCTGGATCGCAAACCTAGTCTCACCTGATTCTTCCAGTGTTTCCCAAAGTACATTATGGGGATCCTGGGTCCCTTGAGATGCTCTAAGAAAAAAATGATGTTTTTTATTCATTTATTTATGTTTTAAACAAAATCTCCTCAAAAATGTCAGGCTCCTTCCCACTTCACAGCCTTTACACCTGCTCTACCCTTCGCCTGGAGTGCCCCTCCCATGACTCTGGATTATTCCCACTCCACACCCATCCCCTGCCTTAGATAATACGTCCTCTGAAAGACCTCTCCTCATCCCAGATTTCCTCTCTCGTAGCCCCCACTTCTCATGAATAATATATTGGTTTGTGTGAATACTGGTTTAATGCTTGTTTCTCCCACTAACCTGCAGGAGGGCAGGGGTGGCGACTGCCTTGTCCAAGTCTCCAAAGTGCCAGCCCACTGCCAGGCCCGTGGGGGTCACTCAATGAAGGAACATGAGCTTCTCTTCGTACTTTGTCCTTGCTCTTCCTTTGTAGAATCAGGGACCCTCCCTGCCCCCACCATTTTGCAGATGGTGACCTGGAGGTCCAGACTGCACATCCATTGAATGGTGATGAGAATAGTAACAAGAAACACCTGTTATTTATCAACCCAGAATGTTCTTGACCCAGAGCCTGTTTAATCAATTATATCGGATTTAATCCTCAAGACAGACAAGGAAAGAAACTGAGGCTCAGAGATATTAATCAGCTCGCCCAATTCACAGCTAACAAGTGGCACAGAGTTATCTGATTGCGCCTCATGCCTCTGAGCAGGTGTCCATGCTGGCGCCACTCCACATGGGAGTCGCCTGGGAGCCTTAAACCACCGATGCCTGGGCCCACTCCCAGAGATGCTCCCTTAATTGGTCTGGGGTACGGCTGGGCATTGGGTTTTTAAAAGTTCCCCATGGGATTCTAACGTGCTGCCAAGATTGAGAACTACTGCTTGAATGAATGATTGATTGATTACTGCCATTTAATCAATTAACCCTCCATGCAGAGACTCCATAGAATATATGACTTGTACAATGCCGCTATGGCATTCCTCGCTTTCTTCTCTCTCTCTCCCCCTCCCTCCCTCTTTCCCTTCCCCACTCCAAAATCTGCATTTCTATGTAGATTCAATTCCTTCACAAGACACACAAATATTTAAAAAAAAAAAAATCAATGCAGCACTGTTTATCAAGACAGCGACCCTTATTTTCAAGTCCCAGCCAAAACTGTCTAGTTACTTCTCAAACAAAAGGCTTAGCAACCAATTTCCGACAAATGAGGAATTCATAGATCTTCAAGTCCCTGCGGCTTGTTTGTTTTTTGCTCTTTGTTAATAACAGTTGCTAATATCAGATGATGAGGATTCACCCCTTGCCAGGTGCCGTGTGAGGCTGGTGGGGGACAGAGAGGCCACCACAACAAATTGGAGGTGGGTATTACCAGCAGTACCCGTCTGCAAAGGGTCAACTGGCTCACGGGAACGTGAAGTGATGGTCACTGGCCAGAACCCCTCTCCTGCCTCCACTGGCTCCTTTGCCATTAGACCACACTGCCAGGAGGCCCTTCAGACTGCCCTGTGATCCTGTCTGTGCACTGAAAAGACACTAAACCAGGCTTTCTTTCTTGACAGAATTCAAGGCTTTCCTCCACCCCCAAATCAGCTGTTGAAAAGCAGTGATATGTACTTTAAATGTCTCTCATAAAATTTACTAGAAAATGTTAGTCCTTCCAAGCACAGCTATCAACGAAGCAGTAGGTGGGCCTTTCATCTTTTGTGTAAAGGAAGTTAATGGGAGGCTTGTGTGGAGGGTTCCCACAGCCACAAGCTGCTTCCTCTGAGGCCAGGGGCAGGGGCAGGGGCAGGGGCAGGGGCAGGGCCGTGGTCCTGAGAAGCAACCATTGATGTTAAGGTAATAATCACAAAAGCTTTACTGACAAATAGCATGGAAGCCAGTGTTATGGACTGAATTGTGTCCTCCCAAAATTCATACGTTGATGACCTAACCCCCAGTACCTTAGGATGTGACTGGATTTGGGGATAGAGCCTTTAAAGACATGATTAAGTCAAGTGGAACTGTTAGGGTGGGCCCTAATCCAATCTGACTGGCATCCTTATAAGAAGAGGAGATTAGGGCACACAGAGAGACACCAGGGATGCATGTGCACAGAAGAAATACCATGTGAAGAGGCTGTGAGAGGGTGGCCATCTGCAGGCCAAGGAGAGAGGCCTCAGAGGACACCAACCCTGCCTGCACCTTGATCTTGGACTTCCAGCCTCCAGAACTGGGAGAAAATAAATTTCTGTTATTTAAGCCCCCCAGTCTGTGGTCTTTTGTTATGGCAGCCTGAGCTGACTAATACAGCCAGGGGAGGAAGAACACATGTTTAAAGCCAGAAACTGATCACACTGGCCTGGAGGAAGCCTGTTCTTCCACATTCTGGAAAGTTTATTCCAGTTGGTTCTCTCCCTTGCCCCTCCTGCCTGTGGTGTGAGGTGCGAAGGGCAGGTTTTATCAAGGCCATTTGAAAAAATAAATTGAGGCCCAGCACATTTCCACAAAATCATAAAGCAATTTGATGGTCAAGGTGGCACCACAGCTCTCTTTTAGAATTTAATTTTGAGTAGGGTTATAAATGCTTTTGGGAAAAGAAACTCTCTGGATGGTTCAAGAGGAGTTTCTTAGAAATTGTTGACTCCATAATTCTTTAGCTCACACCTGAAGGGTAGAGGGAGCTTCCTAGGAACCTTGGAGGAACTAGGGAGGAGTTGTCTCAGACATTAGCCTTAGACCAGGACAGAGACTCTCAAAGAACTTCTCAGAAGGGAAGGGGACGTGGAAATTTCCAGAAGGGGCAACCAGGGGTGTGTGCCTGAGAGAGCCTTTTGGGGACTTCCTACCCTCATTGCAAGCAAAGTAGCTTCATTTCATATGTTTTGTATATAGGGCTCCATATAAATTGTATTTGAGAAACATATTCAACTGCTACCAAAATTATTATTATAAATTTATATAATGATAATGATGATAATGATAATAATAAAGTCTGTTGCCCACTGGACCAGGTGAGGTAGGAAAACTTTGTGCATTTTTCTGCTCTTGCCTTACCAGTAAACACTTAACAAATTCTTTCAAGAAATATTAGGGAAGCATTTGCTTGGTGTCAGATGCTGGGTACTGTTTCAAGAAGGGGACACAGCAGGGAACACAACAGATAGGACTTCTGCCTTCAGGGTGTTTGCACTGGAGAGGGAGAGAAGACAACGTTACCACTGGGAGATCAGGGCAGGTAAGGTAAGCGCTGCGAAGAAGATCAAGCTGGGTGATGGAAAAGCGAGTGGCTGTCGGTGTGAATACCCGTGTCGCTGCTTTGAGAAGCGGTCAGGGAAGGCCTCTCTGGGAGGTGACATTTGAGTAAAGACCTGAAAGATCAGAAAGGGGCACCTGGAGGAGTACATGCCAGGTGGAGCATCCATAGGTGCAAATCCCCGCACATGGCAAAGGGCTTGGGCCATGGACGGGAAGATAACAAAGCCAGAGTAATGGAGGCTCAGTCCGGACTGGCCAAAACCAATCCACCAACAACCAAGAGTAACACCAGAGGGGCATCCTCCACTCCACAGCCTCAGCTCAAGTCCCACCTGTCACCTGTTTCTGTGTGGCTTGTGGGCTAAGAATAATCTTTACATTTTTAAAGGACCGAAAAATATCAAAAGAAGAATATTTCACGACATCAAAATTCCATCAAAATTCCCATCTCAGTGTCCATTGATAAAGTTTTATTGGCACACAGACATGCACATTTGTTTACATATAATTTCTGGCCACCTTCATGTGACAATGGCAGAGCTGAGCAGTTGTGACGGAGATTGTATAGTCTGCAAAGTTTAGAATATTTACTATCTGGCTCTTTACAGAAAAAATTTCCCATCCTCTGCTCTCTTTGGAAATAGCTCTTTTTGAATGCCTATGAGAGCGACTTTTCTCCACTTAACAATGGGTCCCTTTTCCTCAAAAGGTCTCCAGACAGAGACATCCATGGAATGTTGGCTCCTTGAATGAAAGACTCCAGGGAGGTCTACCTTACTCTTTGCTAACTGACTGCTGATATTTACTCCTTAATTGAATCAGCATGTGTTGAGATTGTCCTGTGCCAGCGCTGGGCTAGGTGCTGGATGTTCAACCTGGAACAAGATGGTTTGGATCCTGTCTTCTTACAGCTTGTGTTCTAGTTAAACAGACTTTCAACAGACAGGCCTTTCTTCTTCTGCTCTTAGTTGGCTCTGCACCATAGGCATGGAGGGATGTTTGACTTACAGCTTCAGAGCGGAGCCAATCAAATGTATGTCGTATTCACATCAATGCCCTTTTAGTTAGGAGATGTTTCAGTAAATAATAATGAGAAAATAAGGTGAAGTGAGGCAGGGTTGAGGACAAAGTGAGAGGAGAGGCTATCCACGCAGAAGGTCATTTCCACACCATGAGGAAAACCAGGTAGGAAACCTTCACCTGACATCCATGCATGGAATTCAGGAGATCCTGAACTTGTGTGGAAAAGAAAATTACATCTTTAATTTCACTAACCCTCTAACTGATATTCAATACTTCTTTCATTTATGAATGTAGACACCAAATCACAATAGTAGTAGCAACATCGTGATTTTTATCACCAATATTTTCACCAAAATGTCACAGACGTTTTTGTCACATTACAGTTGTTGCAAATATCTTGGAATATCATGTACACTTATCATTACCTTGAAATTACAGTGGTGATTAGCCTTGATGCTGGTCATGCTATTTAGTGTATTTAAGGAAATTCATTTATTATTGTATCACAAATTAGTTTCTTTAATATTTGATAACTATATTTCCATGATTTTTTTTAACCCTATGTATTTTATTTTATGTCTTTATTTATTTATTATTTATTTTGAGGAGGACTAGCCCTGAGCTAACATCCATTGCCAATCTTCCTCTTTTTGCTGAGGAAGATTGGCCCTGGGCTAACACCCATGCCCGTCTTCCTCTATGTTATGTGGGAAGCCGCCACAGCATGGCTTGACAAGCAGTGTGTGGGTGCGCGCCTGGGATCCGAACCTGTGAACCCCGGGCCGCCAAAGCGGAGCACGCGTATTTAACTGCTACACCACGTGGCCGACCCCTTATTTTATGTCTTTAAAAGCATTAGTTTTGAGAAGGGCTCCATGGACTTCACCAGATGGCCACAGAAGTCCACAACCTGAAACGATTAAGAAATTTCGTGGCCTAAGGGCACCAAGGGCTCTTCAAGTCAAGCGATCCTTAACCTTGGATGAGCATTACAGGATGGTGGCTGATGCCTGGAATTTTGAGTAGCAATTGTTACTCAAGTTGTTCCAGTTTATGGCAAAGACAAGAGATGACACCATAGCAAAATTTTGCATTTCTGTGTATGTGTGTGTATGCATTTGTAAACACACACTTGTATATTTATTTTTTCTGGAGAGAGGATCTGTATCTCTCTTCAGATTCTCAAAAAAGTTCTTGATCCAAATATCATTCTAGAAAGAGGATCCCTAGGACGGGACTCCTTCTGAACTAGGCTGTGATTTAGGAATAGTCCCAAATGTCCACCAATGTGGCTACTTTCTGGAGAGTCCCATTTCTCTGAGCACTCCTCTCCCACACCGATCTATTTTCACCCAAGTCCAAAGCCTCAAGCTTATCCAACCAAGAAAACATCCTACAAGGGGCAAAATAAGTGACCACAGAAGTGTTTGTATGAAGGATTCCCTCAATATCTGCTTTTATGTGAGGAGGGAGCGCCAGCGGCTCCCTAAGTTAATCTTCATTATCACATAAGTGGCTTTTCCCTTCCTGGTTTTAAATTAAGATACCCTAGACACTCTCCTTTCTTTTCTCTACTCCACACACACAACCAGCCAGCGAGGCATTTTAATTAGACCTCCTCTATTATTAGAGCACAGGAAAAAAAATTCATGGCTGGTCCAAAGGACCCCAAGCTAGGAAAGAGAAAGGTAATCATTTAATTTGTTGTTGTTTCCATAAATCAGGGCCCAGTCATCAATTTCACCACATATTTGAGAGCACATGTTATTGACAATGTGTTCATGGAGAAAAATGGAGTTTGCTGGCAAAGTTGTTCCATTTTCTAAAGATTAAATTGTTCATTGTACAGGCCGCCATCTGCCCTCCCTGGAAGAGATTTAGTTGTTGGCAGAGGCATTCAAAGTCTAGAAGACAAAGTTAAATTTCTCTTTCTTTATTGCTATGCATAACTAAAGGCAAATTCATTCATTCATCCATCCATCCATTCAATATTTATCAAGTGTTTCTTTTGTGATGTCAGATAGCTACCAAGCAATGGATCCCTGTGGAAGGATCACATGTACCCTTGGAGCTGATTCATAATCCCGTGGTCTTCATTCATGCATAGGACCCCTGAATGGCTGGCATATCTGTCCCTCCACTCAACTGTGTGGAGTTGTGTGTTACCGGGAGTCCAAGAGAATTATGGTAAGACAAGTTTTCTCCTTCTATGAGGCTTCCAGTCTACAGAGGATAAGTAAGGCAGACACATCTAACAGCAATACAACACAACACACGCCTTGAGAAAAACACAAAGGAGAGGCAGAGCTCATTTCTGAGTAGAAGCCGTTTGGAAAAACTGAATAAAAGAACCGGGAAGAAACATGACATGTACCTTCACATACATAATATTCTTTTATTTTTACACTATCCTGTTGTAGAAGTAGGTCTTGATACCCCCATTTTGCAGGTGAAGTTATTGAGGCTCAGAGAGATGAAATGATTGGTTCAAGTTCACATAGCTAATAAAGGTTAATGTGAGGGCTCAAACTCTCCTTTCAACTCTAAGTGTGGCCCGTGGGTCACATAAAGCAGGGCCTCAAAGTCCCTCAAACTTTTCACGGGTTAAGTCCTAAACCACTTACCTTGACGCATTGCATGAACTGCATCTAAAATCACTCCTATCCCCTTCATTACTCATCTGGGGCTTTTATTCATTGACTTCCTTTTGTTCTTCATACTTGATGAGGCCCTCTTGTCTTGGTCTTGACCTTGGCTATTCTTCTTGACTATAACTTGGATCTTTATTTTCAGGCTACAGTCTCTTGAACAACCCTAAGTCTATCCATCTTCAGGTTTGACCTGCTTCCTAGGCTCTCCTCGTCTAGGTTTTCCCAGACCCTACTAGCAAACCCATTCATTTATTCCTTGAATCCAATAATGAACTCACTCAATTAATTACTGGGTCTCTACTGTGTGCTTACTGTACTAAGTGATGATCAAGACTGAAATAATCCCTACCTTTATGGTCTAGTGAGGAAAATATCTTGGGGCAGACACTCACGCAAATCATAAAAACATGACAATGGAGGCAAACATCAAGCAGAAAAGCATGTGGATTCATGAGGGAGAATAGCAGGGGGTTCTAATCTAGGCTGTATCTGTGCTTGGGTGTATCTTGGAGAAGAGAGAGGACGTCACAATAGGCTTCTATGAGGCGGGTCTTTTATGCCAGGATCTGAAGAATTGGTTAAAATTAATCCAGCCAGATAAGAGATTGAGGAAAGAGAGTTCTCAGGAAAAGTCCCCAAATATTTGGTCCTTAGGCAAGAAGGAGTTTGACTTGTTCAAGGAACTAAAAGAAAGCCAGTGTGGTTGGGGCACAGAGGCAAGATATACCAATGCATTCTAAGTCATTGAGGTTAGCACAGACATTTTCAACAAAATCAAGTTTGGGATGTATGGTTTATAAAAAATATGAATGTTTTATTCCTTATTGCACATTTGGGTGTTTTAATTGGTCAACTTTTAGATCTAGGAAGTTATGAACCAGAAAACGAGAAAATTACATTCCATCCTAAAGAAGAACCATCACTGGGGTCCTCAGTGTATGTTGTGTAAAAACTTGAGACAGTTCTTTATCTAGATAGCTTTATAAAATTTTTCATGAGTGACATAAACAATATGGTGTATTGGTTTGGAATTTTAGTTAGCTTTTTCCAGAAAGGTTTTTCAGTCTGTTTCCCAAGATGTGTACTTTAGGCTGGGGAAGTTAAGATTCATGGTCATTTTTTTGGCTTCTGAGCCAGGAGAGTGGTGTTAAGGAGGAAAGAAGAGAAGGATAAAGGAGGATATACTCTCAAAGCCACAATTTGGCACTTTTTGTTTTCTTTTCCTAGCCTGAATGAGTACTAGAGAGAAAAATGTGGTCTCTAAAGTCACTTTTCCAATAAAATTAGTAACAATCCCTTATTAAATCATCAACCATAATAGGACAAGGGCAGATGGGTTTTGCATAGGTTCAAGAAAAGTCAGGGACTATATACTAGCAACAAAAAGTGATCTCTGTGATTTTTGAAACACTTCATTTTCAAGGCAACCAAAATGCTTTACAAGTAGTCTTTCTTTTTACTTTCACATAACTCTTGCATTGTAGCAAAAAATTCTCCAAGGAGGGAGGGATGCATTTTAAAGAATGTGAAATGGGGACACTAAAAGTGAGACCAGGCCAAAAGCATAAGCAAAATTATTGGTGGAGCAAATATGTCCAGTATTGCTATATCTCAGTTCACTGCAAGAAATATTAGATGAGTAAGGCATGGCCACTGCCTTCTAAGAATCACGGTTCAGCAAGAGAGTTAGGACATGGCCATTTATTGATATATTTATTCAGTCAACAAACATCTGAACACCTAGTCATGTCAGGCCCTGATCTCAATGAGAGTGTCTCAGCAAGTGTATTAGGCAGATGTGGTCTCTGCCATTAGGGAAGAAATTCATACTCTGGTGAAGAAAATAGAACACAGATCATGTATCAAAAAATAGATCAGCGTTGCCAAAGGGAAGTAAAGTCTCTCTGGAAGCTTATAAGGGGTGGTGATTAATGAGTACATAAATAATAGCATTACAGAGCAGACTCTTAATGGAAGGGGTGGAAGTAATCACATCTAATTAAAGAAACAGGAAACAAATAATGAGATAGAGGGAAGCTGAGATAGGCCTTGAGGAAGGGACTAGGACTTCAATACGTAAAGATAGAGTAAGCAGTGTTTCACGTTGAGGGAACAGCCAGGCATAAGGACACAGGCTTGTTTGGGGAAGAGTTGGTGAGTACATTTAACCAACACACTGCTTAAGAGCTGTGATATCCCACTACTTATTTCTTTCCTTATTTTTTGGTCTATCTTACTCATTGTAATATAAACTCAATGAGGCAGGCCGGCCCCGTGGCTTAGCGGTTGGGTGCGCGCGCTCCGCTGCTGGCGGCCCAGGTTCGGATCCTGGGCGTGCACCGAGGCACCGCTTCTCCGGCCATGCTGAGGCCGCGTCCCACATACAGCAACTAGAAGGATGTGCAGCTGTGACATACAACTATCTACTGGGGCTTAGGGGGGAAAATAAATAAAATTATTAAAAAAACAAAACCAACTGCTTCATTACTTAACACCAATGTCACCACCAAAATATATACATAAATGACACAAAAGAACAAATGTTTAGTCTAAAAACAAACAAACAAACAAAAACTCAATGAGGCCAGGGACATTTCTTGCCTTGTTCAATGACTGACTATTGCCAGAGCCTTCAACAGCGCCTGACACACAGTGGGCGCCTCATAAATATTTGTTGAATGAGCAAATGGTAATTAGTGCTAATTATATAATGATTACATTGTTACAATGTGCTAGGCGCTATGCTGGGAGCTTTTCTTTATTTACTTATTTATTTACTTTTCACAACAACTGTATGTGTTCAGTCCCTTGGAGAGGAGGACACAGGGCGGGGGGGTGGGGTGGGAGGGAGAGAATCTAAAAGCAACTTTCCAAAGGATCCCAGCTAAGATTTGAACTAAGAGCTCTCTGACTCTGGGGACCACACATTTAACTGCCATGTGATTCTGCCTTCCAATGTTGTCCAGTGGTTAGGAGTGGTTACTAATATCAAACAGGCAGTCTGGGGCGATCTGGGGAGGACCACAGTAAAGTGTTTGGGGGGGTGATGATAACCTGACAGAGGGGAATGACGTGATTGGGAGGTCACTTCACATTCCCAAGTTCCAGGCTTCTCCATAAATAGGTGATGATTGTATGCATCATGTTTTGTGAGGGTTGACGATAATGTGTGCAAATTGCTCAAGATGTTTTCAGAGGTATCCACTTTTGCGGGTCTTCTGGGCCATCTGCCAAATACTTTGCCTATATGATCACTAATCTTTCCAGCAATCTTGAAAGGTGGTTGTTATCATTTTCCTTTTCTAGGTGAGGAAAATGTGGTCCAGAGAAACATTAAATTATATGTCCAAAATCACACAGCTGGTGTAACAGGATACTGAATGGAATTTTTTCGTTTCATGATATTTTGGCTAACGCCACAAAGTTAAGGACTAGAGGAGATGCACACTGCATATTTTAAAGGAAGCTACCAGATACCACCTTAACCAAGTGATCAAAGTTAACATCACCAGTAATGACATATGAACACCATGAAACCCCTGATATGATGCACTGAGAAGGGCACGTCATTTCTATGGTATTCTTGTCAAAAATGCATAACCTCAATCTAATCACGAGAAGACATCAGAAAAAACCAAATTGGGAGGCATTCTACAAAGTAACTAACTGGTACTTGTCAAAAGTGTTAGTCATAAAACATAAGGAAAGATTGGGGGATTTCCACAGATGGGAGGAGGAGGAGACACAAGAACTAAATTCAATGTGAGATCCTAGATCCTGGGGCAGCAAAAGGAAATTTGGGTAATATTCAAATAAGGTGTATAGTTTAGTGAATAGTATTGAGCCAATGTTCATTTCCTGATTTTGATAATTGTACCATGGTTAGGTCAGACGTTAACATTCCAGGAAGCTGGGTGAAGCTTCTCTCTACTACTTTTGCAACTTTCTTTATGTATAAAATTATTTCAAAATAAAAAGTTAAAAAAGGGGGTTCTGTTAGACACATTTCCATAAGATTTATTAAGTGAGAAGAACAGGCCACCAGTCACCATTTTTCCACCTGCCTCCAGCCTATCTAGGAAAAGACTAGAGGAATTCATTGAAAAACTGTTGAAGGGGCTGCAGAAGCCAGGTAAGTGAACCTGCGAGAAACACTTCAAGGGATTGTGTTCCAGCGAGAACGAGAGATTGGCATTTAACTTTCTGTTGGGAGATGCTTATGCAGCAAACTCTCAGGTCTATACTCTGTGACCACTGAGAAGGAGCAAAAGATATTGGAGAAAGATGCTAGAGCAAAAGAGGGGCAGGCAGCTTTCCTATACTTCCATCGTTTTGGCAAGAAAAAAAGATGTGTCAGTTTTCAGTAGGTCAAGAGCTGCCTTGCTGCTTACTGGTACCCAGCCCTGCAGGGGAGAGAAGCCCTTACCAGCAAGAGGATGAAGGGTGAAGCATGACTGGCGGATGTTTAGGGGAGTTAGAGGTCATCCTGGATGGAGCACCTCTCCCATATTAGGATCTGGGACTTCTATAGACTCCACACCTGTCCCCACTAGAGAGTCAGTCCCTGCATGCCCGCCCTACAAGGGGCACTGGCTGATGAGAGGGTTGCAACAACATTTTATTAATAGGTTGTCGCCCTTTTCACCAACCCTCCTTTCAAGATCCAACACAGCCAAGGAAAAAGGGGCCGAGAACAAGGAGGAGAAGAGGGAAAGAGCCGACCTCCTGCTCCCTTCCTGCACCAAGGCTGGAACAACCAGAGTGGCAGGGCTCTGCTCCACCTCTCTTTCCTCCTCCAGGAGGCTAGTGTGGGCATGTTCTGATGCATGTTCTCTCGCAGAGGTGCGAGACTAAGCAAGGTCCATCATGCAAGCTCTTTTCAAGCCACTGCTTGCATCAGATCTGCTACCATCGGATTGGCCAAAGCAAGTCACATAGCTGAGCCTAGAATCAGAATGAGAGGACACCACAAAGTGACACGGTGAAGGGCATGGGTATAGGGAAAGGTGAAGAACTGGGGCTATTTGTGCAATCTACCCCACCAGTTATGGAGGTAAATGGAAGGACTGGGCCTGAACCAGGTTCCCTCTGGCTCTAAAGCCCGTGCTCTTTCTCTAGGCTCAGCTGACTCCCTCATATCATTGGGTAAATCTTAAATGATCAAGGTGCGAGTTCCAAACAGGATGGCATTTCATATGGATAACACAAGGTCTAAAGTCATCCAAATCGCTCTTTGCATTCCTACTCCCATTGTGGGTTTCATTTCCTCAGTGCATTAGCATGTTTGCTGCTTTGGCAGAGAGTTGAGACGATTCTTGGGACCATGCTTCTGGAAGCTGGCCAATTTGTACAGTTCCTATGTTGTCGGCCAGCCCTGGCACCAGCTGGACCAGGGCTGTGGCATTAGGCACTGGACTTTGCTGGACATCCTCTCCTTGGCCAATTTCCATCGCCAATGAGTAGAGTACTCAAAAAAGTCAGTGAAATTAGGCTTGGTAAAGGGACACTGCATCTTTGAGTAATGAGGTTGGGAAACAGGGAAAACATTTTCCACTAGCTCATGTCTCACTGTATGGCATTCCGATTTCATGACACTTCATAATAAATCATTGCTTATCACTCACATGGGAACGTAACATGGCTGCAGTTAAGATTCGTTAGTGATTGTAAAGAAGAAACATGAATTGCTGTATATCAGGGCTTCTTGATCATCTTCTTGTCCACTGCAGGCACTTTTTTATCATTATATTTACTGTAACTGTTGTTTAAAGCATAAATAAGTGGAAGGAAAGAGCACCAAATATGAATAACGAAAATAAATTTATCTTATTTATGCGTTTATGCAAGCATTTGACAATTATTCTGCACAGAAGTATGCATCCAGGGTGGGTAGCTGCTACATTCCGAGAAGTTCCTTACACTTCAAGTCTCTCCCTCTCTTCCCTCCCCATTTTTTTTTGTAATGCGAAATGCCAGCACATTCACATTCGGGGGCAGAGGGCCTGGCGTGTGTGTTATTCCAGTTCGAGGCTTTAGCTTTACTGAACCGTGTCAGCCTCCATGCTCACGACACAGGCCTACTGGCAGACACATGCCTTACAGCTATTCGTTCACATCCAAGGGAGCAAGGGATAGGGAACAAAAAAAAGAAAAAGAGCTCAGGGGTTGGACTGTGGGGCCAAGTTGCAAAATAAAACCTTTGGTTTAAAGACAATCCAGCTGGTTTGCCATTTGGGATGAATAAAGACTTTCATGAGAAAGTCTTGGCTGTGGAACCAGACCACCCTGGGAGGTTTGTGACGAAAGCACCAAAGGTTATAGGGCTTGTGGATCCTTCGACATATCCTAGACACTTCCTCGGCTAGGATGTCCGTAGAGGAAAGATTTGGTGGGTTTGGATGGTTGAGACGGCTCCCAATGTTTACTTACGGACGGACAGGAAACCACAAGCCCGTCCCTGAAATGCTGACAGGACTCCATGATTAACTCATGCCAAACTGACTTCCCCAGAGTCCCCTCCCAGTCAGGTCAACCTCTCTCAATTGCTTCCTGGGGACTCCCAGCAGAACACTGCCGTGCTGGCGCTGATGGACTCACTCCAGCCTTCTCCTGCCCTCTCCCGCGGCACTCCCCACAACACCAAACACGGCCACAGCTGGTGAGAGGGGCAGCCATCGATAGCTCTGTCACTGGTATCCATGGAACTTTCCAGAGCTGTTGTGGTGGAACCTTCTGTGGAGGGAGAGCATTGCCTGGCAGCCATTTCTGTTTCTTGAGAGTATCTGGAACATTCCAGATTGTTCTACAGAGAAACACAACTAATTTGCAAACAGAGTTGGAAATGGAAGAGAAAGTTTTCTGAGAACCTGGGGCTTTAGTAAACCATGGCCTGCCAGAGCCTTGGGCTTGAGGCCAGGAGTTCTGTTTAAACTTAGGGTGACCCTATCCTTCTGAAACTCTTCCAAAAAATTGAGGAGGGAGGGAAGCTCCCTAACTCATTCTACGAAGCCGACGTTACCCTGATACCAAAACCAGACAAGGACAACACAAAAAAAAGAAAATTACAGTCCAATATCGCTGATGAACATCGATGCAAAAATCCTCAACAAAATACTAGCAAATCACATACAACAATACATTAAAAAGATCATACACCATGATCAAGTGGGATTTATTCCAGGTATGCAGGGATGGTTCAACATTCGCAAATCAATCAACGTAATACACCACATTAATAAAATGAAGAATAAAAATCACATGATCGTCTCAATAGAGGCAGAGAAAGCATTTGACAAGATACAGCATCCATTTATGATAAAAACTCTGAATAAAATCGGTATAGAAGGAAAGTACCTCAACATAATAAAGGCCATATATGACAAACCCACAGCCAACATCATACTCAGTGGTGAAAAACTGAAAGCTATCCCTCTAAGAACAGGAACCAGATGAAGATGCCCACTCTCACCACTCCTATTTAACATAGTACTGGAAGTCCTAGCCAGAGCAACCAGGCAAGAAAAGAAAATAAAAGGGATCCAAATTGAAAGGAAGAAGTGAAACTCTCACTATTTGCAGATGACATGATTTTATATATAGAAAACCCTAAAGAATCCACCAAAAAACTTTTAGAAGTAATAAACGAATACAGTAAAGTTGCAGGATACAAAATCAACATACAAAAATCAGTTGCATTTCAATGAACAGACACTTCTCCAAAGAAGATATACAGATGGCCAATAGGTACATGAAAAGATGTTCAACATCATTAATCATCAGGGAAATGCAAATCAAAACAACACTAAGATATCACCTCACACCCATTAGAATGGCTATAATCACCAAGACAAAAAACAACAAATGTTGGAGAGGATGTGGAGAGAAGGGAACTCTCACACACTGCTGGTGGTAGTGCAAACTGGTGCAGCCACTATGGAAAACAGTGTGGAGATTCCTCAAAAAATCAAGGATATAACTACCATATGATCCAGCTATTCCACTGCTGGGTATTTATCCAAAGAACTTGAAAACACCAATGTGTAAAGATACATGCACCCCTGTGTTCATTGCAGCGTTATTCACAATAGCCAAGACTTGGAAGCAACCAAAGTGCCCAGCAAGGGACGAATGGATAAAGAAGCTGTGGTATATATACACAATGGAATACTACTCAACCATAAGAAACGATGAAATCCAGCCGTTTGTGACAACATGGATGGACATTGAGGGTATTATGCAAAGTGAAATAAGTCAGAGCGAGAAGGTCAAATACCGTATGATTTCCTTCATTAAGTAGTAGATAAAAACAACAACAAACACATAGAGACAGAGATTGGATTGGTGGTTACCAGAGGGGAAGGGGGGAGGGGAGAGGGCGAAAGGGATAATTCGGCACAATGTGTGTGGTGATGGGTTGTAGTTAGTATTTGGGTGGTGAACATGATGTAATCTATGCAGAAATAGAAGTACAATGATGTACACCTGAAATTTATACAATGTTACAAACCAGTTACTGCAATAAACAAACAAACAAATAAACAAAAAGAAATAAAAACAACTTAGGGTGACCTACTTATGCCACTCTGCCCAGGCTGTACCGATTTTAGTTCCCTGTCCTGGGAAACCCCTCAATCCCAGGCAAACAGGGGTGGTTGGTCGCCTTGTTTAAAGTCTAGAGCGCAGATTCTCAGGGATGCTTCTCCTCACTCCAAGTCTCTCCCTTGGTCCTTACACTGCTCGCATCTCAGTTTTAAGGCTTTCCCCAACAGCTGTGAAAGCCAATGTGAAGGTCAAGTTTGGAGACTGCGGAGGCAAAACAGTGGTAACCATCTCTTAAATGTTGATGGCGCCATATGGTTCCTCCATTCACTCTGGTGTTTACTGAATGTCCGTGTGTGCCAGGCCTGGCTCTCCATGGGTTTCAATGGGCATGAACCACCATTGGTGGAGGAACTGCTGGGTCTCAAGCTCATCCTGGGTACTTTCAACTCATCATCTCTGCTCCTGGGACCTGCCCTACAAAGTTCCTATTATCTGGGGTCTGGCCCCATGGCGTAGTAGTAAAGAGTGCGCGCTCCGCTGCTGGCGGCCCGGGGTTCGGATCCGGGCACGCACCGACGCACTGCTTGGCAGGCCATGCTGAGGCAGGGTCCCACATAAAGGGGAGGAAGATGGGCACGGGTGTTAGCTCAGGGCCAGTCTTCCTCAGCAAAAGGAGGAGGATTGCCATGGATGTTAGCTCAAGGCTGATCTTCCTCACCAAAAAAAAAAAAAAAGTTCGTATTATCTGGCCCGTTTTACAGATGCAGAAGCTGGCTCAGAAGGGGTTAAGTGATTTGTCCAAGTTCTCCCAGCCAGTTAGTGGCACTTGGGTCTGATTGCAAAACCCTTTCTATGTATTATGCACATTCATATCTATTAACTCATTTTAAGCCTTAGAACTACATTTGAGTGCTGGCGGGACAGATGAGAATCCTGAGGCTCAGAAAGGCTAGGTAATTTAATCAAGGCCACACGGGGCTAGTGAGTGGAAACACTGAGACTGAAGACTTCTAAATCTGTGTTGCCCTTTGCACTTAAGTCTCTCTCTTCCTCCATGGTGGGGAAAATGGAGACCAGAACTTCTTAAATTTCTCTCCTCTTCAGAATTGATAAAGATGCCGTCTGAACTGTGCTATTTCATATTTGAAAACTTTTAAAGTGTGTTGATTATATATTAAAATGGTACTTCCCATGTTTTCTAAATATTTAAAAGATCCCTCTTAAACATCATGACAGAAACATTAAGCTCACTTATCGGATTTATAAGGGCTTTCTTGATTTTTTTAATTTCATGGCATTTCAAACAATTCGTCACCCAGTTTGGTCAGAGGAGACAAAAGGGTGGCCACTTGAGTGCAAGAATAAGTATTGGCAAGAAAATGTGGCAAATGCTTCCAGTAAAGCTGCCCATTTGGAATTAAATGGTGATGGATGTTTAGAAACCAGTCTCGACACAAAACTGTAATTTTTGCAAATGGTTGTGTCTCAGGATGGCATTAACATACTCAATGTTCTCTACAGAACTGAGGACGTGCTATTAAAAAAGATCTCGTTCCTGCACACAAACTGAAGTTTTATCTTGAGCAGGATGAGAAATTATGGTAAATTGGTTTTTACTTCGAAAATGGTTTAATAACAATCACACACGGAGTCCACACAATGCATAGCTTCATTTCATAAACCTCTGCCGGCTTAAAAACAGATATCGAAAAGGGGAATATATATTTGACAATGCTGTTAAGGTAACTTTGCTAACGATTTTTGAACAACCTCCAACTGAGGCCTAAATGCCGACAATATCCATAAACAACTCTGTACTGCCCAATTAGGGAGACAGAGACACAGCGTCCTGTCAGGGAGATTTGCATGGCTAAGAGTCTGAGATCAGAGAGCGATGAGGGATGGCTCGGAGTGATGGGGGGTGTGCAGACGGATGACTATCATTACGATATTACGGGGACTCACACCTTCCCAATTACTGGCAGGATTCATTAATTACCGCTGCATTTCCCTAATAGAATCCGTGCTCTGGCTTATCAGCGCCTTCCCTCTGTCTACCTAAACCCCCGCTCAGCAGTCGATCACCTATGAAAAATTAGACAGTGCGGCTTCGAGTGGCCTATTTAAAGGAAAAAGAAAAATGAAAATGGGAAGAGGAGGGGGAAAGTGCAGTCATGGAGAAGTCTGAGGCACAGCATTCTTTCTACCCGGGGTTTGTGTTTCCTGCCCTTCCTGGAACCACCATGGCGGGAAACTAGTGGCAGCTGCAGGGAGATATACTGTGGTGAGTATGGGAACATAAGTGTCTTCCTTGACACACAAACACACACACATTCATTCATTCCCTGCTTAAAATCTCCCAATGCTTTTTCATCATATACGAAATAAAATCTAAATTCCCGCCCACGCCTCCAGCCTCATCTTCCCTTCCCCCTTACCTACTAAGCTCCACCTCCTCAGCCCTCTTTCTGTTCCTCTCACGCATTAAACTCATACCTGCCTCAGGGCCTTTGCACGTGCGGACCCTTTTTTTCTAGAACACGGTTTGAGTGGGCCAAATCCTGCTTGCAGCTTGTTTTTGTACAGCTCTTGAGCTAAGAAAGCTTTTATATTTTTGAAGGGTTAAAAATGCTAATAAATAAATAAGTAAATAAAAGAGAAGAAGAAGAAAAAGTTTTGCTGATGCCTAGGTCAGAATAACATTCTTCCAGATCTTCTCAGGGCTGGGTCCTTTTAACTCAGGTCTCCTCCCATGTCACTGCCCAGAGACGTCATCCCTGAACACTCCCTGTAGAGCAGCCCCCAGTCACCCTCTACACCCCTCTTCTTCGTCTTTATCACAGCACTCGTCACCAATGAATTCTAATTTATTGGTTGTATTTATTAGTTGATTATAGTGGTTCTCCACTCTGGCTGCCCCTTAGAATCACTCAGAAACCTGTGAAAAATACTGATGCCGAGGCCTGACTCCTAGAGAATTTGGTTCAATTAGTCAGGATTGGGACCCAGACATTGATATACTTATACATATATATATATATTTTTTTTTTTCTGAGGGAGAGTTGCCCTGAGCTAACATCCATCGCCAATCCTCTTCTTTTTGCTTGAGGAAGATTAGCCCAGAGCTAAGGTCTGCTGCAAATCTTCCTCTATTTTGTATGTGGGACGCCACCACAGCCGACCAGGGGTGTAGGTCTGTGCCCGGAACTGAACCCAGGCGGCTGAAGCGGAGCGTGCTGAACTTAACCACCAGGCCACGAGGCAGGCCCTATACATATATTTTTAAAGCTTCCTCCCTGATTCTATTCATAGGCGAGTTTGAGGACCCCTGGCTATTGTCTGTTTCTTCCCGATGGAATGTTGGCCCCGTGAGATCAAGACTGTGGCCCATCTTGCCCGCTGCTGGGGTCCTGGCACCTAGGACAGTGCTTGAGACATGGAAGATGCTGCGTCAATGTTCGTGAATAAATTAAAGAAGATTTATCATACATCCCTACAAAGAAGCGAGGACAACAGCAATGTGACAATGACGTAAGGCCTCTCAAGCTGAAGTTATGCATCAAAAGTGGGTGGCCATTCCAGGAGTCCTGTGCAGTTGCAGGAGCCTCAGCCCCACTAAGGATAATGGAGTGAGTCTCCCAGGCTGTCATCTTGCTGCCGTCAACAGCATATCAGTTATCAGCTGCTCTTATGACTATGCACAGCGATCCCCCCGCACAAAGATCCAGCAACCACCAAACTCGCTTCCTCTTTTAAATTAAATAGACGCAAAAGAGCAGAGATTTCCATCCTTCATCTGTTCACAGATGAAAAAACATTTCCAAATCGTCAGCGACGGCATTTTTTTTTTTTATTCTAAGGACGGCCAACTGTTCCCAGTGATTTCGATTACATTTCCTACCTATTATTTCATGTAATGGCATCCCTTAAATTTTAAATTAGCTTTGAAGAGTAAAAATAATTGAATTCCTGCTGTTTTGTGTACATAGAGGGTGACAGGAGCTAATGTGATAATTTAAACTGTAAATGAGTCTTCACTTTGTGTTCATTAATTACAGCTAATTACTGAATTACAAACCTTCTTGGTTAGGCACTGTTATGTATTCATGTAGCATGTTGAATCTCCAGCTGGTATAAAACTGTTTTATAGACTTACAAGCTGACATACCAAGCTACCACTGAAACAATTCAGTTTGAAAACAAGGGGGTGGGAATACGTAACTGCAAATGCTTCTTGGAATTAAAAGAACAGACACAGTGCCTCCAACTCATATCTTTGGGGATAGAGGATCTTGCACATATAATTAGAACAATTTATGCCACAGGAAAGAAAAAGAACGCTAGGCTGTTCCCCACTCTGGGTGAGAATCTATACTAGAGCATGTAATTTGTGAGACTCAAGTGTTCCTATCCTTATCTCCTTGTTCCCTAGAAACTGAGCATCATAATTATTTATTAACTGATCCTGCTTTTAATAGCAAAGAAGCATAAAGGACGCCAGAAATCCTGCCCATTTTTCATGACCAAAAAGAAAAGATACAAACAAGTCAAGGACTAGGTCATGGTGAAATCTCTGTTATTAGGTTAAAAACAACATTTTGTTTTTATACTGAACTAGGCACTGTGTATTATTAAACATTAGTATCCTTTGCATAATTTCTGACTCCAGATGGAAGGCTCTGTGATGTCTGGTTTACCAAGATTTTCTCTAAAAGGGTTAGTTGGAGAAATACTCAAATGGGTGTGTGGTCTCTGCTTGGCCAGTATAACTGTAAGTGTCAGAAGAGGAAATATGCAAAGCCAATAGGTATGTTCTTTAGTTTCATCACTTCCTTCATTTTTTTTCCATTCATTCGATAGTTTTATTGAGCATTTACTTTATGAGGAACAAAATGCTAGGAGCTATGAGGTACCCAAAGATGAATCAGCAGGGATTCTATACCTGCCGGAGCTAACTATTGTTTCCTCTGGGTAACAGCCCTGATTTTCCTTTGGGGAACCATCTCTCTCGTTCTCAGGCCAGGTGCTCAGGTGGGGCTCACCCCACTTCCGAGCTACAGGGCTGGGCATGTGATTCCGGTCTGGCCAATCCCTGTGTCCTAATCTCCTGCAATAGGAGAACAGAAAAGTGATTGGTCCAGGAATGGACGCATGACCCACGTCAGTTCAATGGATGATTTTTGCTGGAATTCTTTTCTTTGGAGAGGCTCAACCTGGAGCTTCTGAGGGTTTCCGAGCCACCACCCGGTGGAAAACCTGTCCGAGACTTGCGCCACTGCCGAGGAAACGAGATCTGAGAGGCTGAGAAGGCCAGATTTCCAATGACACCACTTGAGCACTGGATCCAGCTTTGCCTAAATCTAGTTACACCCTTGACCTTCACGGGAGCCAATCAATTTCCTCTGTGCTTAAGCTGGTTTGAGTGGATTTTCCGTCATGTGTAATCCATAGTCCTGACTAACACATACATGATTATAAACCAAGATACGGACAGATACGTGTCACATGAGCATGTTCTGTAGGTGCCCAGAGGAGGGGAGCATCTTCTCTAGTCTAGAAAAAGAAAGAGGATAATGGGAGGCTTTCTAGAGGAGATGGTGTTTCAGAAGGGCTTTGAAATAATGGAAGACTTTATATGGGAGGAGGTGAGGAGGAGAAAGGGAGCAAGAACTAACTAGGGTGGTTTCTTGGAGGTGGAAGAAAAGAAGGCACATTACCTCCATCACTAATCATGGATAGGGATTCCACAGAATCAGTCTCCCAGAGATTCTCCCACAGGGAGAGTTTCACGCTTACACTTCTGGGTTCTAGAAGGATCTTAGTGGTGCTCATTCAATCGTTATGTTTGGCCAGACACTGTGTTAAATACTTTAACAATAGCAACAAAAGCCATAGCAAACCATAATTGAGTGCTTACTATATTCCAGACACTGCATGAAGTGTAATGATGATAACAATACGTTACCATGATTGTTATTATTGAAAACAAAAATTCACGGAGAGCTGCCTATGTGCCAGGTAGTGTGCTAAGGGCTTTTCTTGGATTATCTCAATAAATTTTCACAGCGGCCCTGTGAGGAAGGGAGTATTATCACACCCATCTCACAGATGAGGAAACTGAGTCTCAGAGAGACAAAGTGACTCACCCAAACTCACACAGTCAATAAGTAGGGGAGCTGGGCCTAGACCTTAGGAAAGTCCGATTCTCAAATAAATGCTCTTGGCCACAATACTATAATGCAATACCTTCCCTCATTTTGGTTTCTCATGTGGACGAGTTTTTAACTTTTGTTGAAAGTTCTTTCTGCACTAATTGCTCATCACTCTAGAAAAAAAGAAATAGATCTGAAAAGGGTCATTGTGGCAGTGCTCCCTGTCACCCCCTTGTCCTCTGTCAGGGAGGTCTTTGTTGCTCCCTCTGCCATCAGCTTCCCTCTTGGTGTCATTGTCTGTGTCTGCCAGTGTCTTGCACTAGAATCTCGCACAGGGCCTGGCACACAGTAAGGACTCAGAAATTGTGGGTCGAACTGAGCTGCACTGAGTTAAAATTGTTCCTTATCTAAGTTATTTAAGAGCCAGTATGGTCTCCAAGCCAACAGGGAAATCCCTTAAGAAAGGGCCAGATTCCTGATTCAGAAAGCTTCTTGTCTTTTTTGTGGTTTGGGAATATCATGTATCCTGGAACTTTTTGGTTTTGTTTTCTTTCTTTTACATTCATGGGCATTCAGAAATACTGCGTGAAAAGAAAGCACACTTCTCCTTTCTCAGCCTGCAGGAAATCTGGATTGGGTTGAGGCAGACCGGTCTGAAAAAACACACTCAAGAAACAGAGGTGGCCCGTTGGCATCCTCAGCAGCTGTGTCTCCAGATCTGCCCGCTCTCAGCTCAGCCAAAGCACTGCCAACAACTGAAGCCCCTGGTGCCAGGCAGATGGTCACAGGATTGTCAGCGGACCCTGAGAAACCTCAAACATGCCCACGAACTCCAAAAACATCTATGCTGACTATATGGTTTCTGCTCGCTTTGTGGCTGTCCAGACTTCCTAAGTTCTGTTTGTGTCTCTGTGTTTGTCATAGCTGGGAGCCCAGCACTGATCTTAGTAATCACTACACATGGAAATCAAGTCAAATATCTCTAAAGGGACAACTCAAGTGTCTTTCCTGACTACATCTGGCCTTTGTGAAACCCGTCTTCCCTGTTATTCTTCCAAAACCTATTTCCAAGACCACGTAACTTAGCACTTAGGATTGTTCTGTCTTGTAGCTCTGGTAAACTGCTTCTCATTACAGTGAATCTTGACACAACAATTCTTATGGTATTGTTAGCACCTTGAAGGTGAAGGCTTTGGAGTTCCTCAGGCTTGGGTTCCATCCCAGATCTGCCACTTCCAAATGGAGTGACCTCAAACGAACCACTTTGCCTTGAGCAAACTTAATCTCCTCTTCTGTAAAATGTGAATGATAATAACAGCTATGGGGTCATTGTGATGATTACGTGAGGTAGTGTACATGAAATAGTTAGTGTTCAGGTAAGTGCTCAGCTGGTCATTATTGTTGTTTCAGTAGTGGTGGGGGTGATGATGGTGGTCGTGGTGATGGTGACGATGGCAGCATCTAATATTGTTTATAGAGCCTGTTGCACTCAGGACATTTTTGGCCAACAATATTTCCTTAGTCCACATTTGGTGATTGATTAACGCTAATTCAGAATGGAAATCAAACCTTCAACCAATTGCTGGCTGCTGGCCGAGGAGGGACTGGGGAGGAAAGAAGAAGAGGGCTGACAGAGCATCTTTGCTACTGGAATAATCCTTGGTATGGGTGCTATTGGTTGCGTACCCAATATCCCTTTACCTCTTCTTCCTTGCTCATAAAATCCTGGCTTTGTTTTCTGTGGCAATGTGCCCAACTGAATACTTGTATCACAGGATCTTGCAGCTAGGGATGACAAAATTATACTGTTCTGACTGAGGAGGTTGAAGGGGAATTCTGCTGGGTTTCTGGGAAAGATTTGCCCCCTGGAGAATGGGGACAAAGGTGGCTAGTACAGTTATTTTACTCCTTATCCTGCCTTGAAAGTGCAAATGATGTCTAGCGGCAGAATCCATCTTGCGACTGTGAGGCAACAATCAAGAGACTCACAGACACACCTTCTAACATCATTCCTCCACTGGCCCGGTGGCACAGTTGTCTACTTCTGGACGTCATGGTGGAGAGAAAAGAAAATCCCCATTCATCCAAGTCACTGTAGTAAAGTTGTCCTTTATTTGCAGCCTCAACCATTCCTAATATATAACCTTCCTGCTCTTCTCTGACAGGAAAGGAAACCCTGGAAGCCCAATCGAAAAAACACATTCTCCAGTTTGGCATGAATCATATGCAGAAATGGCAGCTGTACGCTTCCTCTACTAATGCAATAACAGCACACAAAACCATGGGAATAATAGCTAGTAGTAATAGCTGACATGATTTGAGTACTTATTCTGGGTCATATGTAGCTTATTACTTGGCACATAGTAGGCATTAAGAGAAATATATATATATATATATATATATATTTTTTAATTGAGGTAACATTGGTCCATAACTAAGAGAAATATTTTATACTATAGCGCAAAAGTATAAATGATAAATCACATACTCCTATCCACAGCTCCACCAATGGCTTATCATCTTCCTCCCCCACCATAAATTTGTTTCACATACTTCCTTATCTCTTTCTGTAAATGGGAATGATAATAACTCCTACCTCACAGGGCTGTTGTAAATATTAAATGAGTTACTACCTGTAAAGAGCTTAAAACACAACCTGTCACCTGGCATGTGCTCAGGGTATGTTAAGGATTATTATTATTGGGATGTGCTAGGCCCTGTGTTGAGTGCTTTTCTCACATTATCTTGGTGAGATTAACACAGGGACAAATGGCTGGGTGATTTTGATCAAATCCATTCCATGTTCTGGAGGTCATTATCCCCGTCTGTAAAATGTGGATTTAAGACTAAACTGGTGTTTCCTAAACTCTTGATTTAAGAACCTTCTTGATTCCTGCTACATCACAATTGCCTGTGTTCTTTCTACTATCTTTTTAACCTAATATTTTTCTTCAATTTGAGTCACTGTTTTTCTTTAGCCTCATCCCAAGCAATAACATCCATGGATGTTATGGATATATATCAGTGCTTCTCAACTAGGGGGGATTTTGACCCCCAGAGAACATTTGGAAATGTCTGGAGACACTGTAGTTGTTCCAAGTGGGTAGTGATGATACTGGCATTAAGAAGGTAGAGGCCAGGGGGCTGCTAAATATCCTATAACGCACAGGACAGCCCCACCACAGAGAATTATCCAGCTCTCGAAACCACTAGTGCTAAAGTTGAGAAACCCTGATACACACACACACACACACACACACACACACACACACACGGATTTGAATACTCTTTAAACAAATATATAACCATCTTTAAAAAAAAAAAGATTATCTGAGTACCATGTAAAGCACTCTGTGTATGTTCAGGGGCAAGGGTACCCAGTGCTGGGAATCCCCTGATAAGCTGATTTCTTAGTCTTCCTCCTCTACAACTCAGTGAAGTCAAATTGGAGACAGCAGGTTATTTCTCTTATTACTAAGGCTAAGAAAGGAATTTCTTCAGAAACAAAACCTCATCTTTGGGAAGAAAACAATCCTCATTTCCAGTAGTGATAACCATCGCTGTGTTTACCTGTAGAAATAGTCTGATTTTCCAGAGAACATAAACCAAAGGACTTTGAGATACAACCACCTACCTGGAGCGATGTGACCACCACTGTCTGGTCACCCAAAGCACATGCCAACAGAGGGACCTCGTGTTTCCTGCTAGAGCAGTGACCTCCGCAGTCTCCCCACTCTGACCTGTGAAGCATGGTGGTCACATGCATGATACTCACATAAGCAGAGCCAGAGTTATGATTTCAATTTCCCTTCTGTCTCTAACACTCAGAAAATTCCAGTGTAATGCCAGCGAGTTCATTGACCATCCTCAGCTTTCAACAATGACAGGGGATATATTATTTGCAATTGATTGCAATTGATCCAGAGTCCCAAGACTCTGTTCAGGGAATTCCTCAACCAGGAGTTTCCTAAGCTGGAGCCACTTATACATCAAGGTGAGAAACTGTGATAAGGAAGACCGAGACAGAGCCAGGAAAGTGATCTAGAATTAGTGCTATGTTTTCTACACTGAGCTATAACAATGACACATGATGCCTTTCCGGCACTTTAAGTACACAGTTCAGACTTCATCCTCAGCACAATCGTGGGAGGTTGTTAGAAAAAGATCTGTACTCCCCATTAACCAACGAGAAGCTGAGTTTGGGGAAGGACCACAAAGCAAGTTCTTTAACTCCATTTCCTTGATTCCTAATTTGCTGGCTTTCCACATACTCTGGGCCAGCCTAACAGACAATCGTCCTCCGAGTGATGCTCCCCCCACCCCGAGCCTTCGCCTCCTGGAATTGGCGCTGGGGAATAGTCTTCTAGATTGAGTCACTTAGAAGTAGAGGCATTAGTTGGTGCAGCTTATACAAGGCCTTTCTCAGCAGATTTCACATCCTTTCGATGATTTGGATAAATTGAAGGATTTCTGGGAGGCCACATCATCTCAGACCCACATACTTTCTTATGTGTATTGTCACTCACAACTATACCCTCCTTGTCGAGGTCCTCAATATAAGTGATTTTTGCTTAATTGGACACCAATGTTGGGTCAAATCTCTAGGCCTCCTATCCCTCTCTTAGTATGCCTGGAATTCTTGGGCATCACTATGAAGCTTGGATTCACTGGAGAAGACCATGGAGAGGCAGGGAAATGTCAGGTTACGACTGTATTAAGGACATTCCTAGGAGGTGACCGTCTACTGCAGTTGCAGAGCTATTCAATTCACACGCTCCAAATAAACAACGCGCATTCAAACCTAGCTATTTGTAGTCTCTATTTTAGATTTGGAAACCTGTATCATTGTGAGCCCCTTAGCTTCACATCCAGCCACTGCGGGCTTGTTGCTTTCTCTCAAGTTGAGGAGAGGAGAGCTAGACGGAATTCCTTTGCTAGGTACACCTGGTTGCACAAGCTCAGGATGAAGCTCCGCACTTTCTTCTCCAGATTCTGGTGTTGACGTAGACAGTGGTGGGTGGTGGGGGCGGGGAGCTGGCACAGAACCCAGAAGGGCAGGGAAGACTGAAATCACACCTCGCGTCTCTCCACAAAGGTTTGATTCTCTTTATGAGTAGGATCCGCCAATCCGTAATCAAGGGTTAATTTCACAGCTCACTGCTTCATCTAGCATAATATCCATTCAGACTAATTAAATCTGTCTAATAATGTGAGTGTCTTTGTCTTTGTTCTTCCCCTTCTTTGTTTTACACCCTTCACATCTCATCTCCAGAACCGCACGCCATCACACTCTACTTGACAAGCAGAATCCATCCCTAAAATTAAAACATTCCTGACCTATGTACAATGACAAGGCAGGCGAGCTTCACGGTGCTCCGGCCCATGAAGGGAGCTGACACATTTGTTTTTAATTTCAAAAGAGTAGAAAGTGAAGATCTGACCCCGTCAATCAAGCGCCTTGACAAGTTTAATCATTGGTGCCCCACAAAAATCACGGCTAAATAGGAATGCAAATACTGTATCACAGGGCTCTTATAAATGCTAATCAAGGAGAAGTAATCAACTGACAATTTCACTGATCTCTTTTCTGAAGAAGTCACTCAATTCTCTGTCTCTGGGCCACAAAGAGAAGACAAAAAGACAAAAGGGATGGATGAGGTTCCCCCCAACCTTCCTTTTATTTTTCCTTCCAGGACATTTCTTTTTAAAGCGAGAATTCGTTCTTTTGATCCATCGTTGAACTTTAAAGCAAAGAACTTACGCAGTTATATGTCAAGTGTACTTTATTATCAGGAACCCGGGCCGGGCAGAAAACGCACCGAAACTTCCGCTAAAATAAAAACCATCATTTGTCTTCGTCATTAATCTCTTCTCGAATTCTCTTATATCTTAGAAGTGACTGACCTTCTCCGTCAGAGGGGGAAAGAAAAAAAGTTTTATTAGTAGTTGAAAATCTGAAAATTGTGATCATTGTAATTTGAAAAAAAAAAAGCAGAAAATTCCTTTTTAAAAACTTTAATCTGGGGTTCACGAAGAATTAATAACCACCAAGAAGTTCTGGGCCAAGTGTCTCTGCCCTCGGCTTGGATGCTGCACTATGCTTAGGGAGAGAAGATAGAAATTGGAGGCGTATTTTTCAAGTCCTGTTTCGCACAGGACCTGAGACCTTTCTGTTTCATAAACCTTCTAACCTGAGGGTTTTTTCTTTCTTCTTCTCTATTTTATTTTTTTAACCAGGAGGTCTTAAAGAAATTCCAATTCACTAGTTATTTTTCACTGTAAGTGTCCATTTCATGGAATCATAGCAGGAAAAGAAAAAGCCTTCACTGTTACTTCATTTGTCCTTCAATGTTTATCGGGCTATAAAGACAGAACATTCCAGAAGTTCAGGTATTGGCAGATTAATTCCTGTAGTGCTAACCAAAGCGAGTTACAAATATCTAGGGTGGTCTCCTTCATCTTAAGGACAGAAAAGTGAGAATTTACGGGTTTTTAGGAGACGGTAGAGTCTTCCTCTTTGGTCTTGTTCAATGTAAGAGGTACATGAGCCAAGTCCAGCCCTCTGTCTGTTCTTGTACGGCTCATGAGCAAAGAATGGATTTATGTTTTTAAATAGTTGAGGAAAAAATGAAAAGAAGAGTATTTCACGATGTGAAAAATTACATGAAATTTTCAAATTTAAAAATTCTAATTTCAGTGTCCATAGATGAAGTTTTCTTGGAACACGGCCATGCCTATTCATTTACATCTCCTCTACGGCTGTGTTCATACTGCAACAGCAGAATTGAGTAGTGAAACAGAGGTCGTATGACTTGCAAAATCTAAAATATTTGCTGTCTGGCCCTTTCCAGAAAATGTTGGCTGACCCCTATTTTATATCATCATGGAAAGTTTCCTAGGTCTTCACTGTGCCTCAATTTCCCCAGTCATAGATATTCTTTTTTTTTTCAACAGCTTTAGTGAGGTATAATTGACAAATAAAACTGTATATATTTTTAAGTGTACAATGTAATGATTTGATATACATATACATTGTGAAATGCTCACCACCATCAGGTTAATTAACACATCCATTACCCCACTTAGTTACCTTTTTTGTGTGTGTGGTGAGAATGCCTAAGATCTATTCTTTTAGCAACTCTCAAATATACAGTACAGTGTTATTAACTACAGTCACCATGTTGTACATTAGATCCCCAGAATTTATTCATTTTATAACAAAGTTGGTACCCTTTGACAAGTATCTCCCTATTTCTCCCATCCCTCAGCTCCTGGTAACCACCATTCTGCTCTGTTTCTATGAGTTTGTCTTTCTCTGTCTGGCTTATTTCATTCAGCTTAATGTCCTCTAGCTTCATCTATGTTGTCGCAAAGGGCAGAATTTCCTTCTTTCTCACCGCTGAATAGTATGTCGTTATACGGACATTTTAAATAAATGAACACCAGTGAAGATGCCTCAGGTTTTTCAGATGTAAATTTGTAGTTTACTGGAGAAGGATGGGCTTCCTTCCAGTGAAACGAGCACCTCACTCACCTAGTTCTAGACCTTGGAGCATCTCTTGCTTTCTCCTGCTCCTTCTGCTGCCCCAGGGTCTGAGGACAGGCAGATTCTCTAAGTGACAGAGATTTGCAGTCTCCCCTTGTGGGGTCAATCACGGAGCCTCTGGTGCTGCTGGCTGCTCCTCTCCTTGTAACACTGCTTCAAATTAAGATCTAATTCATTTTGGAATAATAACGGGGCTCCAAAAATAGAACCCTGACAATAATAGAAAAGGGAACACTGCTCTATATTTCTGTTCTGGTGTATAGTCCCCGAAACCCAGTGTGGTGGAAGTGACAACGCGTGTGCCGGGAAACAAAGAGACTGGTCAACTTGTTGCCCCAACAATACTGCAGCGGGAAATCACAAGAGATAATATTTCTTTCTGCCAGACATGCCCAGGTATTTAAGATCTCTACACACACATGTATTGTGTTTTTTTTTTTTTTTTTACATATTTAAATAATAGTTATCCAGAATGTTCTCAATATTTTCCAGGGCAGTTTTATTATTCTCATTTCATAGCTAAACTGATTTTCCTTGGGTTAGGGCAATGATTCTCACTGGGGGTGACTTGGCCCCCCTGCACCCCGTGGGGAAGGGGGAGAGGGAGTCCCGAGTACAAGGAGGGTGCTGGGGACATTTGGCAATGTCTGGAGACATTTTTGGTTGCCACGACTTGGGGAGGGTGCAGAACTCCTGGCATCTAAGGGGCAGAAGCCAGGGATGCTGTTAAACATCCTACACGTATCCTACAGGCCAGCCCCCACAACAGAGAAATATTTGACCCCAAATGGCAATACTGCTGAGGTTTAGAAACTTTCAGTTAGGGAAGTAAAATAGTGCAGGGTTATCAACTTTGGTGCTAGACAAACCTGGATTTAAACCAAGGTTTCATAACCTTGCCACTATTGACATTTGGATTGGATAATTATTTGTAGTAGGATGAGGGGCTGTCCTGTGCAGTGTAGGGTATATAGCCGCACCCCTGGCCTCTACACACTAAATGCCAGCAGTACCACTCCTCCAGTTGTGACAATCAAAAATGTCTCCAGATAATGCAAATGTCCCCTGGTGGTCAAAGTCGCCCTATGGTTGAGAACCACTGATTTAAACTGTGAATTGGTTACTTACTGGCTTGATCATTTCAGACAGTTATGGACTCCGTCAAAGCATCAGTTGCCTAACTGGTCAGAGGGAGGGTGAGCCAATGAACTTTTCAATGTTGCTGTGTGGATTAAGGGGCGGAATGAAGTGACATACGCAGCTTCTCAGAGCAGTCTCCAGAGCAGATTGACATTGGGAAATTTTCTTAAAGCAGTTGGTGATGTCTAGAGAAAACTCTGAAAGAAGGAAAGGGTGTGGAATTTAGTGAGGCCCTAGTCTGAGCTAAGTGGGCACTCTTGCTGAAGCCTTCTCCATTTTCACAGGTAAGGACGCTGAGGCTCAGAGAAGGTATATAATGCACGCAAGGCGCCCCAGGTCGAAAGTTCTGGGGCTGATGTTCAAGCGCACCAAGGTCCAAATTTATACTTTCCACAAGAGGCAACACAAGGCTTTGGGTTTCCAACCTGGCTGTATGCCTTTCTGTGTGACTTTGGGTAAATTACTGCAACTTTTTAAGCCTCTCTTTTCTCATCCGTAAAATGGGGCTAAGAATGCAGCAAGGAGTTACACAGGGAATAAGAGCTGGCCCAAAGCAGGAACTCAAATTACTACTAAGTGTAGGTATTACTTCCATTCTACGCTCTTAACTCTGTGCCATGTTGTTCCAGAAGTCCTGACTATAAATGGAAGGAGACTTACTTTTTTGAACTAAATGTGAATGCGTTCAGGGGTGATTAAAATAAGTATATTTTACAAGTGAATAAATAAGGTTTTGTCCTTTGCCTCCCCCCAGCATTGCTTCCTATCCTTTGAACTCTAGATCATTAGGAGGAAAGCCCAACCTTTGAAAATTAATCCTCTGCAATTGGAAAATGAGAGGCCTGACTGGCCGGTGTGTATGCGGTGGTGGAAGTCAATTCATTCTAGCTCAGAGGCCGCTTAAGGCTGGGGTGGTGGGCACATGTGGGTGTACCTCTGAAATTGGATCAGCAGGGGGTGGCTCTGAAGAGTTTCCAATTCCTTTCTTCTTGAGAAGGTGTTGAGAAGGGACAAATTACTGAGTATTTTTCCCTTTGTCTTATCACCGCTTCTTTCCTTTAAAACCGCTCGGATCTGGTAAGAATCATTTTTGTGCCCTCATCATATGGGGCTGACAGATCACAAGAGCAGGGATTTGGAATAGCTCTGTTTCATTCATTCCCCAAAACTGCCCCCTGGAAGGTTTGGGTCACTGAGTCCCGAGGACAGAGTCAGCATCCACACGCTGTGATCCTTCCTCGCCTGCATTCACTGCTTTGTGGACGTGATTTTTGAAGTGGAGACAGTGGGTCTCATCACTGCTCCGTCTCCAGCTAGATCTAGCTCAGTGTCTGACTTAGTAAGGAGGCACTCAATGCATGTTTCTTGAAGGGTACAACACGGGATAGAGAATAAAGAAACTGTACACCACTGTAGAGAAAGGGCCCTTAGTTTAACCCAGTTTCCCAAATTGGTTTCCATGGAAACGGAGCGCTGTAGGATGTCAACAGGTGTTATGTGAAGAGATGGCTGTGTAGTCAAATATGTTGGGGTGAGACTGGACTAAACAAGACTCTACTGCAGGACTTCTCATAGTCTTTCTTTTTTTATGCTAATAGGTAATACAAACACTAAAAATGGGATATTCAGAATGCAGTATTGCAAAACGTAGGGGATTTAACTTTTTCCAATGAGCATCTTATGGCATTGGTGTTCTGAGGAATGCAGTCTGTGAAACTTATCTCTAATAGGCTGACTCGCCTCTGGGGCACTGAGGCCATTGCCATTTTCCTCTGCTTGGAATGTTCTTTCCCAGCTATCTACACAGCTCACTCTCTCATCTTCCCCATCTTCTCAGTGAGGCCTTCTCTGACCTCTATTTCAAACTGAGCATCTTCCTGCACCCAAGACTCCCTCTTCTCCTTTCCTGCCAACATAGACACTTGACTCTTCCTGCGTGGCCCTAAACATGTTATGTGTCTTACTTTCTGGCCTTACTTCCCCTCCAGAGCGTGAGCTCCACGAGGGCAGGATGATGTCCATCTTAGGCTCTCTTCTACAGAGCAGCACCTGGCCCTGGGTGGGCACTTAATAAATAAATTCTAGTTGAATAAATGAAAGTCTAAATTTATGAACCTTTGCTTTACACATGGGGCAGAGACCCAGAGAGGGCGGCAGTGAGTGGATCGTCATTGCATGGTGACATGAGTCACCAGGCTCAGCGTGGTGCTGTAGGAAATCAGCGTCTGGGTGTCTCTCAGGCCCTGGGACAGTGTGCATCCAGCAAGTAACAACCACACTCTCTCCTCAGCAGCTCACATTCCCATGTTTTTTGGGAGTAAGGGCAGATTGGCATCCAGTCACTCACTTATTCACTCACTTATTCTCCCTGTGATTAGAACCATACATCAGTGATGATGATTTTACTGAGGGCCCACAGCACAGGAGGCCTGTGGTTAAGAACCCAGGATTTGGGGTCTAATAAATCTGGGTTCAAGTACTAGCTTTGCTCCTATCAAAGTGGGTAAACTTGGGCATGCTGTTTAACATCTCTAAGCCTCACTTTTCTCACCTGTAAAATGGGGATAGTGATAGTGGACCTTCCTCTTAGGGCTGCTGTGAGGATTAAATATTTATGTAGAGAATTTAGCACAGTGTCTAGTACACAGCAGAAATTCAGTGCATGGTGGAGATTATTATTATTAGTAGTATATACATTATCTCTCACCCTCATAGCAGGCCTCCAAAGCAGACCTTCTGTTCTGCAGAGGAAGAAATGAAGGTCTAAAGTGTTTAAGTGGCTTCCTCAAGGTCTGGCAGCTAGTTAGGGCAGCCCAGATTTGCACTCACATCTACAGGACCCCAGAGACCACCCAGACACGTCTCACCCTCTCACCTGCAGTGAGTCTAAGGAGGCCAGGTCACAAGTAGAACAAAACAGTCCGGTCCATAAACTGCCTGAGACAACTGATTTTTCCCTCCTGGCTCCAACAATTAGCTGCAACTTTCCAACACGTCTGGCTTTTTCTCAAGTTGTTACTCACCAGTAATCTGGTTTACTGTACAAGATGGGTCATTCTTTGGCAGAAAAAAAGGAGCTGACTGGAGGGGCTAGACGACAGAGGAGGGTAGCCTCAGAGACTTATATTCCGGCCTTAGAGGAGGTAATCAGAGGCCTCACCCACTCAAACATCCTCTTAGCCATCCTAGCCTCGCTCACTTCCTTCTGGGTGCCCATCTTACTGTTGGTGCCTTTGGCAACTGGGCTGGGTGGGGAGGGATGGGAAGGAAAAGACTTCAGATTCAGGGTAATCTCTTTGAGAACCCGGGAGTCCCTTACTTTTGGCACTGACTATAGTCATTCGGAAATCCATATGAGATCGTCAGGCAGCGTCAGGCTAATCAAGAGGGCTGTTTCATGAAGCTCTCTGAGAATCCAGGACCACTCTAAGGCTCCTTGTCTCACATCAGAAGAAAGGGGAATATTGAGGAATATTGAGAGAGGCCTCCCCGACCCATTTCAGAGCACAAACTCAGAATGGTAACACACCGAAGCCAGGCATTTCCACCCACTTCTCTCTCGGCGGTGCTGCTTGGTAGAGTTATTTAGGCCTCTGTTTACATGTCTCCACAGTAAGGCCTTTCCTCGCCATCCTAGTTAAGGGTCCACTCCATCGGAAATTTCCTGACAGGCTGAGCTGTGTAATTAGAATATATTACAAAGGGAAGCTCTGTAAACTCTTGTCAAGTATTTTTTTTTTAAATGTGTGGAATACCCTCAGGGACATTTACAAGTGGTCCCCAGTACTTGGTTCTTATCTATCATCTTTCCTTCTACAGCCATGGTTCTCAACTGGGAGATTTTTGCTTCCTAGGAGCCATTTTTGATGGTCATGTAGAGGAGGAGAGGGTACTACTGCCACCTAGTGGGTGGAGGCCAGGGGTGCTGCTCAACATCCTATGATACGTAGGACAGCCCCCATGAGACAATTATCCTGCCCAAGATGTCAATCATGCCAAGGTCGTGGAAACATCTGCACAAGAGTTTTCAGTTTGCTGTCTTCAAGGGTCCCCCTGAATCCAGTTCTGTTCAGAGATTCTCCAAAGGACTGGACCAATGGAGACAATGAGTGTGACTCAGAAAAAAAAAAAAAGGTTCACATTTGGGGATGCAGTTCTAGGGGTGTGCCAGCCAAAAAGGAATCAATGGATTATTTCTCTATATGATGAAAGGACATCCTATTATAATTATAATTCACATTTATACATTGAATACATATTTACGGGGCATCTACTATGTTTTCTGCATGATGCTAGATCAAGGGCCCTCAAACATTTTCTTAAAGGGCCAGATAGTAAATAGTTTCGAATTCGCAGGCTGTAGGGTCTCTGTATCAGGTGCTAACTCTTGCCATCATAGGGCTAGGGCAGCACAGGTCATATGTTAATGAATGAGTGTGGCTGTGGCCAGTAAGGCTTTATTTACAGAAACAGGTGGTGGGCAGGATTTGGCCCACTGGCCTGGTATGCTAATCCCTGTTCTAGATGTTTTAAGGCCACAGAGATAGAAAGAGCCAAGACTCAGCTCTCAAGGAGCTCACACTCCCGGGGAAACTTACAAGTGAATAAAACCAGAATATACTACGAAGAAATGAGGCCAGACGGGCAGATTTTCTGGATATTGTTATTATGTCCAGAGCCCCTGGTATTGTCAATGAAGCACGTGTTCTTTCCATATCTGGACCCCCATTGCTCCACTTCCCACCATCATCACCGTGACGACCACTCAGACTTCCAGCAAACGTCCAGAGCGCATGCCGGGCTCTGGCAGGGCCACTGAGAGCCTTTGCTCTCTCCTCTCTGATCCCCACTGCAACTACCAGTGATCACAGTGGACCCAGACAGCCTCCTGCCTCCACTCCTGTCTCCACCCATCTGCCTGTCACGTGGGCACCAGGGTAAGCCTCCTACCCTGCAAATCTAACCGTGAACTCCCTGCTTAAACCCTTCCCTGGCTCTTGCCCTCGCGGTAGTTGTTGATTTCATGTTGATGTACACGCGCGCGCGCGCGCGCGCGCACACACACACGTATTGAAATAATTTAATTATTTAGCCTTTATTTCAAAATGTCAATATAACTAAAAGGTGCAAATAGTTGTCAGTTAAATATTGTCTGCCTTCTCTTAAATCTAGACTTTCGCTTGTGTCTCCTGTTATGGTGGTGCCAGAGCGCGTCTGTTTGTGTGGGTGTATACACGTATACAAACACACACGTATAATATATACATATGCACACACAGATATATACACACATATCACGTTGTTTCACCATAATGTACTTTGTCTTTGTTTATCATTATATTATGCGGTTAAGATACTACACAGAAGGGGGAATTGTAGAGGTAGGTATAGAGAGATAGTATCTGAAAAACAGTTTTAGGATAAAAGCAGCGTTATTCAGGAGGCCCATGTGAGAAGGTTGTGTGGGTGGGGGGTGCATGGGGACCGGGATGGGTGGAGAGCAGAGGAGGGAGCAGAGAATATGGAAGGAAGCTGTGGGGCCCAAGCCACCGTTGGGGGCACACCAACCAGTACGACCTGCAGCTTCTCTAGAATCAACTATAGTGATAATTTTATCACTGCATTTTTTAATTTTTTTCCTCCCACAAGCATTTCCCAAGCTGTGCATTGGACTAAAAAGATGAATCTTAGACAATAGCCAGCCTGGCATTTTGCTGATTTTTAATGTGTTTATTGTGTAAGTCATCAACAGAAGCCTTAAGGGCTTTGGTAATGGGGTGTGTTCAAGACGAAAGAAAAAGAGAGAGAGAGACAGGAAAGATATTTTCTTCTCTAGGTGTTGTTTTCTTAATTTGCGTAAATGACAATAGTGAACATCTTGATTCACTGCCACCTTTCTAAAGCTTGCAGTTGGAAATCAGCCACCATATATAATGGTAACCCCTATTTATGTGTGACAGGCCCTGTCCTCGGCGCTTTACAAACATCATCACAATCAGCCCTCTAAAAACCCTGAAGAAGCTGTTCCTGTTCATCTGGAAAAAAAAGAATGAGGCACAGAGAGGCGGCGTTTCTTGTCTCAGGTCACCCAGCTGGGAAGTGGCCGAGTCAGGGCTTCTCACAGACCTGCCCTACTCGGGAGCCTGGGTTAGTTCTCAAAAGCAGCAGGCTTATCACCAAGGTAGATCAAAAAGATCCACGTGGAAATATGAGTTTACGAGCCCTGGCTTTATGTCCACTGCTATTAGCCACTGAGCTCAGTCCTGGCGTTTTCTTTTAAACAAGATTTTTCCTGGAAAAAAAAAAATAGCACAAGAACTTGGTAAAAAAAAAATCCAAACATCACAAAGATAAAAAATGCCTTTCCAACCCTAGTGCTCATTTCTGATCTTTCCAGAAATATTTCTACATAGATAAACATAAGTGTGTGTATAAATACACACAAACATATATGATGTTTTAAAGAAACAATTTTGTTGGGTATAATTTACATATTATTTTTAACTCAAAGGTAAATACTATAGACATGTCCATTAAATAATAAATCTTGTGGTTGTTCTATATCAACACATAGGGATTTACTTCATGCTTTTTAAAGGCTGCATTGAATCTCCTGGTGTGGAAAACTAAAAAATGCATATGCAATTCCAATGGGTGGAAAATATCCCATATTTAAATAGTGCTTAACCTATACTAACTCATTTAATCTCCCACATATCATGTGAAATAGGTACTTTAATAGTCCCACTTCTCAGATGAGGACACTGAGGCATAGGGAAGTGAAGTGATTTGGCCAAGATCGCACAACTTGCAGGTGGTGGAGGTAAGATTCAAACCTGGTGGGTCTGGCATCAGAGTCTGTGGCTCTAATCATTGCCCTATAGGTGCAGGCAATACCCTTATGCACATGTCTTTATACACATGCCCAAATACATGTAAAAGATAAATTTCCAGCCATGAACTTGCAGTTTGAAGAGAATGAATACTTAAAATTTTGTCAGCTATTGCCAAATTCCTCCCTAAAGAGGTAAAATCATTTACACTCCTATCAACAGTGCATGATGCCGTCTTTGAAAGGGTTGCTTCCTTTATTAATACATGGGATAAACGGAGTGGACTCCTGTCTTAACAATGAGAGTGTCTCCCCTTTGGACAGAACAGAAGCCACCCAAGTTCATCTTGAGTGACTTAACTGTCTTGAATTCTTCGCCCTCTGGTAGAACAAGCGCATCCCGTAAGCCTCTCTCCGTGTTGCCCCAGCGGAGAAGTCACGTTTGCTAGCTGCCTAGCGACCCCACCAGCACACACATAATTACTCTTATGGTGCTTAGTACTGGCCAGACACCTTAGCCTCTTGTGACCATTGAGTCACACTAATTAGCTGATGGCGTAAGAGGATGGGGAAGGGAGGGGATGATGTAGAAGCAGAGGGCTGCTGGCACAGGGGCTACACCATGCCTAGAAACAAGCAGTGGCTCATTCTGGATGAACAGAACATTTGGCGTGTGGAAGATCAGCTGAGGTCATCTCATTCCCCACCTCCCTCTAGGTGGCCAAACCTACTTGTGCAATTAACATGGAATGCCCTGGCTTTGTATCAACAGAGATAAGGTAGAAAAAGATAGAGGAAGAGAAATACCCTTTATCTCAAGTGTTGCTTGATACCAGAGGCCTCAAACTGTTGGCTGGAGAACTACATATATATTTTTTTAACTACATAGGGTATTTGAAAAATCTGGCGTGGTTGCCAGTAAGTTAAAAATCAAAAAATTTCACATAATGGGGCCGGCCCAGTGGCGCAAGTGGTTAAGTGTGTGCGCTCTGCTGCGGCGGCCCAGGGTTCCCCAGTTTGCATCCCTGGCGCCCGCTGATGCAGCACTTGTTAAGCCATGTTGTGGCGGCGTCCCATGTAAAGTAGAGGAAGATGGGCATGGATGTTAGCCCAGGGCCAGGTGGGGGGTGGTTAAGGGGACGTCTCAGCCTGCCTCGGGGGACAGAGAGCCCTGGTACCAGACTCCCACCCAGGAAGCTGGAGCAGGTGTGGCTGGGGTGTGCGGCCCGCCCAGGGCAGAGGCCTTCTAACTGCTCAGCTGACACCGCAGGAGGAAGCTGCTTGCTAGGACCAGCCTGACCTCTGAGAATGTGTCCAGGGAGTGGAGGGTGAGTGTGTGTTGTGGGCCATGCGGGGGTCAGAGCCTGTGGGGTGGTGCTGAGGCATCTTGGATGGGGTTGTCCCTTTGCCAGGGGACATTGATACCTGGGAGCAGAGTAGAGATTCACAATTCACCACCTGGGAGACAGAGGTGTCGGCCTGGATCAGAGAACTGCAGGAGAGAGGGCCCAGAGGAACCGTTCAAATAAGCCATGAAAATCCAGGAGTTATGGACTGAATGTTTGTGTCCCCCCAAATCCATACGTTGAAATCCTAACCCCCAATGTGATGGTGTTAGGAGGTGGGGCCTTTGGGAGGTGATTAAGTTATAAGGGTGGAGCCCTCGAGAATGGGGTCAGTGCCCTTAGTAAAAGAGACCCCAGAGAGGGCCCTCTCCCTCTTCCTGTCTGTCATGTGAGGATACCAGGAGAAAAGAGCCAATCTGCAACTGGGAAGAGAGCTCTCACCAGAACCTGACCATGCTGGCGCCCTGGCCTCCGACTTCCAGCCTCCTGAACCCTGAGAAGTAAGTTTTTGGTGTTTATAAGCCACCCAGTCTAAGTCATTCTGTTATAGCAGCCCGAGCAGACTAAGACGCCAGGAGATAAGGAGTTAGCTTTTTTCTGGAGATAGATGGTGGTCATGGTTGTAGAACAATATAAATGTACTGAATGCTGCAGAACTGTACACTTAAAAAATGGTTAAAATGGTCAATTTTGTGTTATGTATATTTTACCCCAATAAAAAATTAAAAAAAGAGTCAGCTTTAACCATCGGCCTGGAGCACAGACTGGGAGCCACCCAGCCAGGGAACTCCCTTCTTGGACCGTCCCTTCCTCAACCGCCCACCTCAACCCCCAGACGTCGGCCCCTGGAGGAGCTGAAGCTCCTATCAGATGGCTGGGGGAGCCGGGAGGAGAAGTAGAGAAGAATCCAGCCCCTCCCACCTTCCCACAGGAGGCCTCCAGCCCAGAGCTAACTTTACAAAGGCAAGGAGGGAAAGGGCGTTCTATCTTCAGAATCATGTCCCTGAGTTGAGTCTTAAAGTGACTGCAGGCCCGTCTTCCCTAAGAATTAGCAGAAGAGTCTTGGGTTGGCTAACATTTTGTCCAAGAGCAGGGAAAGTTTACTCCCTCTGAGTCTAAATGAAGAAAGAAGTAAAACGACGCTTTGTTCACCATTCAGGCGATGTGCCCACTCAACAACGGGTGACATGTTTTACCATTTATTTAACGCTTATTAAGTGTGGGCCCTTTGTTAAACGCTCTTGCCTGAATCAGTTCATTTCATCCCGTCTATGAGGTAGGTACTATGATTAACCACATTTCTAGGGTGAGGAAACAGATTCAGAGAGGTTATGTAAGTGCCCTGGGGCCCCCAGCGGGACCTGGGGTTTGAGGCCAGGCCTGTCGGATTCTAAAGCCCTCCGCTTCACCGCTGTATCCTGATGGCCACCAGACAGTCAAGACGCAGGGTTGTCTTAGGAACCAAGACTCCTAAAGTTGCCTATCGTTTTTAGGGAGATGATCATGGTTTCCTCCTTTTACCTCAATTGCTGCCAGGTCTGGATGAGTTGAGTTTGGAGACCTGCTGGGACTCAACATCTCATTAAGAAGGTCGAGGGAGGTCAAGGGAGGTGGAGGGGAGACCCAGGCCGTGGTCCTTTCTATAGAAGAACTTCAGGTCAAGTGAAGCCTCCACTTACTCATCTGTAAAATGGGCACAGTACTTCCTATCTTATAGCAGAAGATGCCTAAAAAGTGCTGAACACAGTGCCTGGCACAATGAAAGTGCTCCATAAATGACAATTCCAGTAATATTTGACTCAGGGCAATAGGGGTCACGGAACATTGAATTACAGCTCATGTTAAAGTGTTTTCAAAACTGTACCAATGATCAACATCACACATTTTAAATTCTCACAAATATAGCAGAGATGATCCTAGATACTATTAATACTAATAATAAAGTGATAATAATAATGGAATACTCTAAACTTCTTCTTAGGGTGTCACACACACCAAACTCAGAAAGTGACGCTTTATGTAAGTTGATTTAATTCAAAGGACATACCTTCTCCTCCAGTGATTTCATTATCCTACTGAGACCTGTTTCAAAGTCCTAGACCTGACTTGGTGTAATTTAGATGGCTCAGTTTGTTTTGCTTTTTCTTGCATCAGGGACTTCTAAGTGGATTCTGCTCAGGGATGCGCCTGGAGAGGGAAGCTTGGTGAAGAAGGACGCTAGCGGTTCAAGGCAGAGGGAAAGTAGGGGGGGTCCGTGGCCAGATCAGAGTGAGCGGCGTCAGCAAGGGTAGGCTTAGCGGTTCCTGGAGTCTCTATCCTGTGATGCACCGTCTGATTCTCAGAGGGACCCTTAAACTTCACAAATGAAGATGTGAATTCTTAAGGCCCTTTTCAAATGGGCCACTCAAGGCTTTGCCTCCTCCTCGGCAAGGCCCAAGTGCTAAATGACATTCATTGAATCATCAGAGGTTCTATTTTCTCAATAGATAAAGGGCTTCCGTCCTCAACTCCGGCTGCAGAGAGTCCATCTCATCTCCGTGAAAGAATTCCTGAGCAGCCTATGTTAACAGGGTGTCATATGCCAATATTTCTTTTATCAAACAACATCCGGAAAACAAGGTCAACTTTAATTTTTTTTTTTGTATTTAAGCTGATTAGAAAGTTGGTTCTGTATTTGATTAAGTTCTGTAGAAATTGGGCTTGTGGTGAATCATTAAAGAAAGACACTTTTTTTTTGGTACAGCAATAAAGCCTCAAATGATTAATTAAGGGCACGATGCCAAAACAAGTGTCTTTGTTTAAAACGCAGTGGACAAGACAGCCTTGGGAAAGTTGATGTCTTAAGTAGACGCCACAACATGTTTTTAATTATGTTCAGGAAGATGAACAAGAATAGGAATAGGCAACTGTTTAGAAAGATAATTTTTTTTTTTCGGAGAAAGATTAGAATTAAAAAAAACAAACAGAGCATTATTGATTTAACACAAGTGCCATTTGTTGGGCCTTTTGTAATTTCCTTATTAGTGTCATCATTCTGGAGTTCATATCCCCCTTCGTGTGATAGCGTTTGGCATCCGTTCAGCTCTCAGCAATATGATACAGTAAACACGCAGTGACTGCTCATATTAAAATGTTTTATTTGTTGTAACCGTACAGATGATCAAGCAGTGCAAGACCTAAATTATCCCAATCATTGCCCAGGCTAATCAGAAGGGAGGAAATCAGGGACCGTCTCTCCGAGATGAACAGGCAGGCCCAGGGTGCAGGGCGAAGCTGTCATTGGAAAAGAAACAACAGCAGAAAAGTTCATGCAACGTCAGCTCTCCATGGCACCCTCCTGAGAACAGCCCACTGCTCAGTTGAAACAGACATCAGCCGGCCTGGATGATACACAGAGTGAAAGATGCGTCTGGAAGCGGCTTAACTTGGGGTTGTGTCAGACAGTCAGATTCCATTTGGATCAAAGTGGCCTATCTCAATGTTCAAGGTAATCACAGCTGAGCTTTAAACCAGGCCAGCTCATAACTGTAAAACGCTGAAGACAGAACGGGAGCCTAACGGTTTGGCCCTTTTCCCCCAAACTGTCAGGAAATGGCCTCGACTCATTTGGAAATCGATGGACATATTGCAGACTGGGGGCTGTGGGCTCTGTGTTTCAAGAAGTCATTTAGATGCATTACTCGTAGGTACTCATAGCTCCCTGTCTCCCTTGTTGTCCATCCCACTAGGTTTAGAGAAATGGTTAATTATTCATTTTGCTAGTAAGTAATGGTTTTATCTTATCATAAGCATTGACAATATTAGAGACCGACTTGAGAACTGCACAAAAGATGCTCCGTCTTTCCTGTATTCCTGGGTTTCTTCTCTCCACCTAATGTGGTTTAAGTACCAGCTTGGCATTGGGCTCTGTGCTGAATGCTGGAGACACTGGAGTGAACAAGCAGCTCTTCTCTCAAAGAGCTCAGACTCCAGGCCTGGAGAACTGCAGGGGATTGCATTTCCGTGGGAGGACACGCATTCAGGCAACCAGGAGGCAGAGGGAGGGTCCAGGTACAGCTGGACACCAGCTCTGCTTTCTCCCCGGGAGAAAGCTGACACCATGCAAGGCTGAGATTGATTCAAGAACCAAGAGAACCTGATGTTTTTTAACAATCCCTTAAATCAGGGTGGCAAACAAGGGCCACGGGCCAAATCCATCCTGTTGCCTGTTTTTGTAAGGCCTGCAAGCTGGGAATGATTTCACATTTTTAAATGGTTGAAAAAAAATCAAAAGAATAATATTTTGTGACATGTCAGAATCACATGAAATTCAAATCTGAGTGTCCAGAAATAAAGTTGCTTTGGAACATAGCCGCACCCACTCGTCTTGTGTGTGGCTGCTTCTGTGCTGTGTAATGATTCAGCTGTGCTTTGCAGCACAAGAGCAGCCCTGAACAGTCTGCTCACAAATGGGTGTGGTTGTGTTCCAATACAACTTTTCCACCGGCCGTAGTTTGCCAACCTCTGCCTAAACCAAAGTCCATGGATGCATGGCAAGAGTTCAGCTACTTTCTCATGTTGGCCTGACTTTATATGTGAAGAGAGAATAAATATAGAAAACCATGGACAGGAAGAAGCTGTGCGAAGATAGGTGGCTTCTGTTCCTGCTCATTTTCCAGAAGATTCCATGTCCTGGGCTGAATAAGAAGGGAACTTGTGAGAGTGTGCCAGTCCATAACCCATTTGCGAGGTGACGGTAGCATTCCTCAGAAGTTCCCTCTGTGAAGGCGCTGAGTATTTTAAGGAGAATACTCTATTGGGTCACTTGCGATAGGAGTCGGGAGAGGAGGCCCACTGAGGGCAAAAATGGTCACTAGTCGCCTTTTCAGAGAAGGCATTTGTTTTGCTGAGGATGTTGGAGTGTGTGTGGGAGGAATCGGGGCTGAGCTGAATTGCTCTGCTTAGTAGAGGAAAGCAGGACTGGACGTTGGTGGGGATAAGGGATTGGGAAGAAAGCTGGGGACCACAGGCAGAGGGGGAAGAAAAGAAATCCCTGCGATGTTTTAGAGAAATGCGTGAGAGGCTTCTTCAGGTGTTGCTGTGTCAGCGTGATGTCACCCTGCTTCTGTGTTTCCTTTGTGAAAATTCACTGCGTTTTCTCTGTTACGCGCTGGTGCTCCGGTGAGAGAGGATTCTTTTGAGGGCACTTGAAGTGGTGTCGAGTTCTGCTTGGGGCCGCCATCAAGTGAAAATAGAGGCCACGTGTTGGGACTGGGAAGCTGTGGGGATAGCTGACATTTGGGTCACATCATGATGTCACCTCATTCAGGTCTGAGCAGGTATCACGCCCTCCATGTGGCCTTCCCTGGGCGTAATCTTAAGTAACTGTCGCTCCCTCATCTCCATGCTTCTCAACTCCCCTGGCCTGTTTTAGTTTTCTTCAAGACACCCATCATCGCCTGACATCATGTTATATAATTATTTAGTTTTGTGTTGGATGTTTTCTCTCTTATTTAAGGTCCGTGAGAGCAGAGACGTTGTCTGTTTTGTTCACTTTTGCATTCCTAAGGAATAGAACAATGCCTGGCACGGAGGTAGGATACATTTATTCAACAAATGGTCAGGAGGATGCAGAGGTTCCTACAAGCTGCCACAAGGCTGCAGAGTAGTCACTCCTTGTCCGCCTGCCAAATTGTGGGCTATACCTTTGTACTGGCACTGCCTCAATTCAGACCAGTGCTATCATTCCCCTGGAGGGCGCCAACAGCATCCTAAATGTCTGCCAGCTTCTATTCCTGCCCCCCTCCCCCCCACCCTCAAATCCAGGCTCCACACCACAGACCATCCTTTTCAAAATGTAATTCGGAAAATGGCACTTCCTGGCTTAAAACCCTCTTATGGCTTCCTGTCACTCTTAGAACAAAATCTATACTCTTTTTCATGGCCCACAGAGCTACCTAAATGGTTCCATCTTTATAGTGCCCTCTGTGTATTCTTGCTCACTCTGTTCTGGCCACACACACGCATCCACGTGTTTGGATGTTTTTCCAAAACATCTCCCTCACTTGCCATTGGGACCTTGACACGGCGGTTCTGTTCCCCCTGTGCCTCCCTTGGCTGAATCCTTCACATCACTTGGGCCCCAGCTCAAAGATCAGGCATCTCAGAGATGACTTCACCGACCGTCCTGTCCAGAATAACCCGCCGCCACCACCACTTTTTATCACCTCACCTTGTTCTGTTATCTTTCCCTTTTGGCTCTCATCACTGGCTGTGATTCTCTTATTCATACTGTTGTTTACTAGTTTATGGTCTCTTCTCCTTTCCGAAGATGTCGGTACCTTGGCAGCAGTAACCTTGATCAACTTTTTCATCACCAGGGCCTAGAAGAGTACCTAGCACACTATAGGTGTTCAATAAGTATTTGTCAAATGAATGATCAAATTGGTCTACCTATATAGGCCTTCCTGATGACAAAGGAGTTGCTTTTCCACTTATCTTTTGGTGCCCACGTCCTCAAATATATGTTAGTCCCTGGTAGCCCTGCCCACATAATTCTTACAGATCATTATAGAAGATCACAAGCCTATAAATTACTTGCATGTTCTTAGATGTTACTTGAAGTTACCATAAGATTTAAAAATTAGGTATGATGTAACTATAAGTTTTAAATTTTATGTTTGGGAGGATTTGGAAGACTGAAAATAGTCAGATAATCACCTCTGGGTCCATAGTCTTTGTAGAGTTATCGTAGTTAAGTCTTTAGACAAAGGTGTATCCCTCTTTTGGTCCTGCCACCAGCGATCAGCTTCCCAAAGTGACATCAAAGTCAATAGCTGTTTCACAGGTGGAATGATTGCAGATTCCAACCCTCGGTTGAATTCACATGTAAAGGGAAGTCTTGGACTTGGGTAATTATAGGATATTTCCTTAATAAACCTTATCTGATCCTTTTCCGCTAATAATTATATGTAATTGTATTTATGTGTGAGAACATTGCATATTAATGGCGACTAGGGCCCTGAGGATTTAAAGAACTTGTGAAGCATTTGGCTGGATATGACCAATCATTACATGACACCCAAAGTACGTGGGGAGAAAGGAATTTGTCAAAAAGAAACAAGGTAATAGGAGAAACACAACACTTTCATTAATTGATAATATTTTTATTAGGTTGTTACTTTCAAGTGTCTTTTAGTACTTGCACTTGAATTTAAATATCTGAAAAGGGATGAGTATTCAGGAAAAGAAAAGTAATTACACCCTGTAATTCTGATTTAATTACAAGGAAATAGATGTAACATGATGTGATAAAAGTTATGATGGGCTCTTTAAATGATATATGTCATTAACATGTTAATTGGCATGAAATCTGAACTCGGAGCCAGAGAAATCTTAGGTGAATATGAGGTCAACTCCATTACAGGCAGCCTTATAATGAAAATTCCATAAAAGCATTTTAAGTTTTATTCTGCGATGTGCTTTTTCCCATTTATATTCAATACGATGAAATTCCAATCCTGCTCTTTAAAAAAGGAAGAAAAAAAACGCCATCCCTGAGATGTTGGGGTGGTTAACTTGAACTTGTAACTGAGTAGACACTAAGTTGGGGCCAGATAAAATGGGAGAATGTGGTTTTTTCTGAGCTCAAAGGCCAGGTCATGTTCTAAAAATCTGGTTCTCTCAGCATCTTAGAATAATGATGAGATGAAATGCATAGGATTTTGATTATTTAAAGGTCACTTTTTCCTCAAAGACTCATCCTATGACCTGTTTATTTTATTTAATTATAATTTTTTGGCTCATGGATGTGGTTAGTAATCAAACGTGTCAAGAATGCGTCCATTCAGCAGAAGGGAATAGCCATCTAGACTGAGGTTACTGTTACAGGAGGCAGGAGGATGCTACATGACACCCCAGAGCCTCAGACCTTCAGCTAGAAATATTTAAGACTCATGCCTGAATATGAAGCCAGTGTGGCCACTTGACTATTGATATGCGTCAGTGTTAAAAATACCAACGCATCCTCTAATTCCACAGCTCTCAGAGAGGGAAGAGTTTCTGCGGGAGTAGCCACGTCGGTACTCCTTCCACGTGAATTCTCACCACACGCACACACAGGCTGGTGTCTGCGTCAGCAAGGACCGCTGTGAATATGAAAATATATCCTACGTAGATGCTTTCCAGAGAGTTCCTCTCTGTTCCTCGTCTCTTGGTGGACATTTATCCCAGTTTAATTCAAATTGTTTAAAAAGAGAATGGATTTCAGAGCATCTACGTTTGGTAATAGTTTAAACACAAGGCAAGAGAGGCTCAGGGACCTGGCAGCGAGGAGGACCCTCCGGTAAAGCAGACGTTAGGATGGGAGTTCATATTTTGCAGCTTTGGAGACAAAGAATGCTGTAGTGGGTAGGAGAAAGGATACAGATTCTGTTTAGTTTGACCTCTGCATGCATGATTCACCCTTTCTGCTCACTCACTCCCTCTATGCCACTGGGCAGAAGGGCCTTCTTGATGTTTTCCTGATATCCCTAACTCATTCCTGCCTCAGGGCCTTTGCACATGATAGTTACATTCCCTGAAATGTGTTTCTCCCACTTCCCTCCGTTCATTCAGTTCTCAGATCAAATATTACCTCCTCCAGCAGCCTTCTTTGATCACCCTGCCTAACCAGCATCCTTCCCACATCTTGTACTCTCTAGTTCCCTCTCCTGCTTTGATTTCCTTCGTAGAAATGATGTCTGTATTGTCTCTGGCATATATTTATTCATAGCCCCTCTCTCCCCTCTAGAATGTAGGCTCCCTGAGGGCAGGCACCTGATCTGTTTGGTTTGCTGCCATTCTCCTACTGAGAACAGCATCAGGCAGAGAGAGGTAAACATACACGTATCACCTGAGCAATGTAGGACTGTGTCCTGGTGCCCCATTTGACAGCTGCATGTTCTTGTGCTGGTAACTTAATTTGTAGGTGCTTCGGTAGCCTCGTTGGCAAAATGGGAATAAGAGTTTTCAGAATTAAATGATTGAATGCATGAGGCCCTCTTAGCATAGAACCTGGCACATGGTAAGTGCTTCGTCCATGTTAGCTTAAAAAGGAGAGATTTTCTTTAGAAAATCAAGACAAAATAGGCTGGGAACTGAATTCATTTATTTTTCTTTGGGTGAGGAAGATTGGCCCTGAGCTAACATCTGTTGCCAATCCTCCTATTTATGCTTGAGGAAGATTGTCACTGAGCTAACATCTGTGCCCATCTTCATCTACTTTATATGGGGGATGTCACCACAGCATGGCTTGATGAGCGGTGCATAGGTCCATGCCTGGGATCTGAACCTGCAAACCCAGGGCCACTGAAGTGGAGGGCACAAACTTAACCACTACGCCGTGGGGCTAGCCCCTGGAAATTGAATTCTTGAGTCTGTGTGAGGGGAGACAGCTGAGGTGGATGACGGAGGTTGGTTTTGCTCTGTGCTGGGTTCCCTGGCACTGAAGTTATATAATACATCTGAAAATCGGGGAGGGCTTGAGAAACTCTTATTAGTATGCACGTAGCTCCGCCCTTCTGTGCCCAGCTGAGAGTTTAGTTAAGGTTAGGGCAGCCTTCTCCCATAGGGGCAGCAATCACAGGAGAGGCCGTACTGAGTGTGATGAAGAAAGTGGACCCAGGAATCAAACAGGCGTTGGCTTCAAGATCTCAGTTCCCACTCCTTACTGGCTTTGTGACCTAGGGTGAAGCCCTTATGGGCCTCAGTTTTCTCATCTGTGAAATGGGGCTAAAAAGCATGTTTTTCCTCACAGGGCTGTGGTGAGGATTAAATGAAGTGATGGAAGGAGAGTCCTGAGCAAGGAGCGTGGCGCAGAGCAAGTTTCAATACGTTGTCCATGGCAACTTCAAGTCATGCTGCATCTCCGTGTCAAAACAGCAGAAGGAATTCAACAAATGCTTGGTCTCAGAGGCTTAGTTACAATTAATTGGGCCTGAAAGGCTGCAGACATGAAAAAGCCCTAAATCGATGATAAAGGTAGAAAGAAAATAAATGGCATCTGCCACGTATCGAGTGCTCGACAGCGTGTGGCCAGCCTGTGCTCGGCACTCTACAGGCATCTTCTCATGACAAATCTAATGGCCACCCAACGTGGTGGACCTCTCCCATGGCTGGAATTGGGCTTTTTCTCAAATCACTGATTGCAGAAACTCAACAGCCATACAATCTTTGCTTGCCAACCTAAACACAAACTCCCTTCCTGGGACCTTCTGACAGTCAGGCCACGTTGACCAAACACCTCTTCAGACTTTGGCAGCAGCCAGCTCAGCAGTTGTTCGGCAGTGTCAGCTGTTTGCCAGGTCTCCTCCGGCGCAGGTGTGGGATGGAGCCGAAGCCCCTTTGTGCACCAGTGGACTGTGACAAGGTGCGGGGCCGTGCTAATTCACCAGCATCTCCCCCCACGACCCGCCAGCTTATTTTGATCTCCGAGCGTCTGTTTCTCTCTCCTTTCCGTGATGAATGCCTCCCCAGCCTCCTCCAGTCCACCACGCCCTCCTGTAAATTTCTGATTCTGAAACCTCTTGGAGGAGAACTGTGGTCCTCCCTCTCCATCACCCCCGTGCCCCCAGATGAGTACCCCCGCTCCTCACCTGCTACCACAAAGACAAGAAGGGCCATTCATAATTTAAGTCGGCCCTTTCTTTCCTACACGCCACCAACAAGAGCCGGATGCTGGAGGAAAAATTGAACTCTTTCTCCCAGGATACACAGAAGATCAAGCAGAATCTCATTAAGGCTCACTTCAAAGATTCGTCCTTTATTTCCATACAAACAAGTTTAAATTATCGTGTGTGAATCTGCTGTTAGCAGGGACTCTGTTCCATTATGCATGATCCCTCACTGCTCGTATCATGAATAATGGGCAGCGCTCCATTAGCGATTTCCAGTAATATGCTAAACTTTGGGAGTGGCACGTTATTAGGTTAAAGTTCTGTCGTTTGCATATTTATTTTATTTCTTACTCAAGCTGTAACGCTCTGGTTCATCAAAATAGGTATTGCCATCTTGTTGTAATTAAGCACAGCATAACATATGTTGTAGCTATGATTTCTTTATTATTATTGTTATTTAATATTTATCGAGCATTTACTATGTGCGAAGCGTAGTGCCAAGGATATTATCCTTGCATGCACGATATTAGTTAATCTTCACCCGAACCCCATGAGGTAGGTATGATGATGATTCTCATTTTATAGGTGAAAAAACTGATAATTAGGGAGGGATCTAAATTGCCCATGGATAAAACATAATAATTTTTGGTAGTGCTGATTCAAATCAATTTGTCTGATTTCAGATGCTCCTAATTATAAAATTTTTTTTTACCATACTATTACTTTCTGAAGAGCTTCCCTACATAATCTATCATTTGGGAAGTAGATATTTTGAAGCCCGTTGTACAGATGAGAAAACTAATGCCCAGGAGGTTGAGTGATTCCTGGGAGTGAGAGACTCTTGTTCAAGCTCTGGTTTTGCCTCCACTGGGTCTTGAACAACCAGTCTTCCTGGAGATGATGAGGTCGCTGCACTGTGGCTTCTGTAAATTTTAGGGTTTTGGGGCGGGATTTTCTCAGTGTTTTCTCTTGATCACTGTTTCTGAAGGCTCCCTGGAAAGACACTTGCTGACTCTTTCATTTGCTGATTGTGACACTTCAGTGTCACACTTCAGTGTCTTCATCTGTACAACGGGGACACATACGTACCTGCCTCTTTTAGGGTCGTTGTCAGGAATAAACTCGGTAGAATGAACTAGATAGCAGCTGGCACATAGGAAGCACTGTATGCATGTGAGCTAACATTTTTGTATATTTCCCTTTCAGATTCTTCATACCTTTCAACTTGTGTTTCTCGGATTAACCCAAAGTCATCTAACATGTTATTGGAACATTTCCTTTTTTAAAGCCCCCGCTTCCTGTAACATCCCATAGCTTGACGAATGAAGTCATAATTTATTTCAATGTCCTTTCCTGTTCCCACAACGCAGGACAGTGATTAGCCAACGGCATGTCCACTTGGTCATGCTCATGAATTAATGAACGATGTTCAGATAGTTTAAAGAAATTGGTTACAAGTATTGTCTCACAGCCCAACCCCAGATTATTGAAAAACAGTTGGAAGGGAAGTTTGAATTGGCCACAGCTTTTCTTTTTAACCTTTTGAGTTAGCTGATGTCAAATCCAGCCCCATTGTCAGGACAGGAAATGCTGGGTCCTCTGGAAAACGTCTTAATAATTTCTGCATTATTTATTCAAGATATTTGGCTAGCTCAACTGGGAATGATTTTTCCATTTGGAAATGTGTCACAGAATGCCCCAGACAGGAAATAAACTTAAGGAGCCTGAGTTTAGAGATGGATCCAGGCTCTTTGAAAACACCCAACCCTTTCCTGCGTGCACAGACTCCTTACTTCTACTGGTGCTATACCCTCTGGACCTGTCTCTCACTCGCTCACTCATTGTCTCCGCTTCCATAGGTCCAGATTGTATCAGTTCTTCAAGATTCATCTAAGTCACATTTTTCTTATTCCAGAAACTGCTTTTCCAATACAATATATTTATATTATGCTTCACACTTTTTGAAGTGCTTTCGCAGGTATTATCTTATTAACCCGGTTGAATGTTATCTGTCTGTATTCTTTATATCATTTCACCTTCTATCACATACGACTGAACTCTCCCTCCCTCAAGTGGTATTTAAAGCTTCTCTATTTCCCTGTGTGCTAAAGACAACTTCGCTCCACAGGCAGGCTCTTAGGCTGGATTGTTTAAATCAGGGAAATGGGTGAGAGAAGTAGTTAAAGGAGCCAGCGCTGTCTTGATTCATTTACAATTAAAGAGCGGAGAAGTTACACGTGGAAAAGCAGTGGGGAGGTGAGTGAGAAGTGACCAAGAGGAACAGAGCTGGGGAGGCAGGATTGGAGGGGACTTTAGAGCACTTTTTTGGTGACTTGTTAGGGACAGTTGGTATTTCATGAGGAGGACGGCTTTGGGGGAAGTGGATGGGTAAAAAGAATTGACAAGTGATTTTTAATGAATGGGTGCCCTACCCCTTTGGTATTTTGGGAGAGGCTGCAGTAAAGATTTATATTGTTCTATAAATATCTTTATATGATGAGTGGGCATTTCTCCTGAGTTCAACACCCAGGCCAAAACTGGCCGGACCTTAATGAGCTGATGTTTGTATAGAATTTATGTGTGGATTGCTCCACTCCCTCAGCACACACTTCGCTGGAAGCTTCCTGAATGCAGGGTTTGGGTCTCATTTTCATTCGTTACCCATGAGGCCTTGCTCCTGATTGGTTTCTTGAGCGAAAAATGCTGATTTGTCCATGTCTTGGAGACAAATGCTCCTGATGAGTTCAAGCTCTTGAATGTCTTTTGGATCATCTGTCTGATTGACATTTTTAGGCTGGCCTTTGTGACAGACCCAGAGTAGACAATGGACAGGGTGCATTGGGCTCAGAAGCTGTGTATTTGCATTTCAGCCTTGCCACAAATAACTATGCAAGTTGGGCAAGTTATTTAACCTCTTTGTGGCTCAGTTTCCTTATCAAAAAATTTTTCCTTCTGGATCATGGATGGAATCAGAAAATAAGGGTCAGATGAGATCTGAAGAAATTAGCTGTCCTTAAGTTGGCAAATAATTTTTGTTAGCTGTTAGCTCTAATCATTGGAAGCATCCATTTAGAGCAATCATTTTCAATTGGGGCGATTTTTCCTCCCACCAGGGGAAATTGGGAATGCCTGAAGACATTTTTGGCTGTCACAACAGGGATGGGGGTAGAGTATGCTACTGGCATCTAGATGGTGGAGGCCAGGGGTGCCACTAAGCATCCTGCGATGGACAGGACAGCTTTCCACAGCAAAGAATTATCCACCCAAAATGCCAGTAGTGCCAATTTGTTCTGAAGGATTTGAAGTCTGTGTTTTCCTTGAAACTCAGTGGGAAAAAATGCCACGATTGATTAGTGATGTCTGCCTTGGATACAGAGGTGGAGTTCGGGAGCACGTGTGTTTGTCCTCACTATACAAGGCCAAAAACCTATTTAATAGAAGAGGAGATTAAGGCCCAGGTAGCTTTTTAAGGCACATGCCAAGCAAGTGGGAAAGCTGAGGCTACAATCGATTACTTTTTGACCTAAACCACATTCCTCAAGAGCAGAAATTGGATCAGTCTAGTTCACTAGCACATCTTCAGCTTCTAGAATAGTGCTGCATGTGGTAGACATTCAACAAATATTTGTTGAATTAATCAGTTGAGCTTTTGGCAAGGATAGCTGTACCTCTACCAACTCTAAGCCAGTTTTCTTAATTTGTATAAAACTTATTTTCAGTTTTAATAATACATGTAAAAATAATAAAACTAATGTGAATATGAAACACTTGAGCAATTATCGTTGTCTTTGAGAGTGTTGCTTGCTCCCTGGCTCTCCTTATTGCAAGCATCAACTGGGAATATCTGTTCATGGAATTCTAGGTTCTGGTCTGAGACCCTTGTGCAGAGAACACCTTCTACATACATCTACCTAAAGGATGGGACAGCAGCTTTTCCCTTAAACCTCAGAGACCACGTTCCTTATTGAAGGAACATCAACCCCATAAAACACAGGACAACCTATGCAGCAGGGCCAGCAACTGGAAAGAGCCCTGGATGTTCACTGACTTGATTTTTTTTCTTTCCTCCTGATTTTCTGATTGACCTGGAGAAGAACAGACACTCAGCATCTCTGTTTTATCTTCTATAAATGAGAACAAATGACCTCTTCCCTACTTTACTTGAATGCAAATTATGGAAGCAGTTGGAAATTTTTCAAGATTTAATACATTTCAAAAACTTTTTAGGGGCCGGCCCCATGAAGTAGAGGTTAAGTGTGTGCTCCGCTGCTGGCGGCCTGGGTTCGGATCCCGGGCGCGCACCGATGCACTGCTTGTCAAGCCGTGCTGTGGTGGCGTCCCATATAAAGTGGAGGAAGATGGGCATGGATGTTAGCCCAGGGCCAGTCTTCCTCAGCAAAAAGAGGAGGATTGGCATGGATGTTAGCTCAGGGCTGATCTTCCTCACACACACACACAAAAAAACCAAAAACCAAAATCTTTTTAATTTAAAATAATTATAGACTCACAGTAAGTTGTAAAAATACTCAAGTCCCATGTACCTTCCCCCAGATTCTTCCAGTGGTGACATCAATCTTATATAGCTGCAGTACCATATCAAAGCCAGGATATTGACATTGGTACAATACTGTTAACTAGGCCACAGACCTTAGTTTTGACAATTTTTACATTTGTGTGTGTGTGTAGCTCTATGTAATTTTATCCCTTGTTTAGATTTGGGTAACCATCGCTACAAACAAGATACGAAACTGCTTAGAACAAAGAACAAGGATATTAACAGCTACCATTTGTTGGGTACTTATTATGTTACAAACACTCTGTTGGGCATTTTATATATATTACATTACTTAATTTTTCACAACAATCTGGCAAGTCAGATGCTATATGTGTTTTACAAGAGGTAAACTGAGGCTCAAAATGCTTAAGTAATCTTGCAAAGGTCACCTGCCCAGCCAGTGAATAGTAAAGCTAAATCTGTTGGGTGCTAAACTTGCCCTCATTTAATAACTCCATGCTGGGATTAATTTTAAGAAAAATCGCCCCATCATCTCACCATTCAGAGATAACCATATTTAACAACTTGGTATATTTCTTTCTAGTCTTTTTCTATGAATGTGCAAATTTAAACTTAATTGGGATCAAACTGTATGCACAATTTCTATCTCACTTTTTCTTGACTTCACATCTTATACATCAATAAAACTCTTCAGAATGATCATCTTAAAGATTGCCCAATATTCCATTGTTCCATGATGGAACAAGATTTCTCTGATGCCCAGTTGTTCGCTAATAAAATTGCTTCCAAATTTTCATTATTATAAGTATTACAATAGTGAACATCTCTGTACAAAAACTTGTATGTGAAAATCCAAAGATATTCTTAGGACTAGATTCTGAGATGTGAAATTATTGAGTCAAAACATAAGAATAGTATTATGATTCTTAATAGTGTGCTTAAATATTCAGAAGGCAATGTCTTTAAAATATGGTACTAGCTACTCTCAGTTCAGGGGCTGGTGAATTACAGCCTCCAGGACAAATCTGGCCCTGCTGCCTGATTTTTAAATAAAGTTTTATTGGAACACAGCGTATTTCTTGGAAACACACATGCTCATTTGTTTATGTATTGTCTATGGCTGTTTTCACACTATGTCAGAGCTGAGTAGTTGCAAAAGAAACCATATGGCTGACAAATTGAAAATATCTCCTATTTGGCCCCTTATAGAAAAAGTATGCTAGCTTCTGCTCTAGATAAAAGCTATGGATAAGAGAGAATAATGGCGACTTTGATCAGAACAATTATGCTAAGCATAGCCTCATAGTGTGGGCACATGTGAGAGAAGAGGCTGTTATAAGGTACACTGGAGCCCGTGGGTAAAGCTCTCAGATATTTTTGCCCTCTTGTGCCAGAGGAGAGGTACACAGTTGGTTTTAATAAGTGCCTGTTGTTTGCTGTAGTAATAGTTCTTGCTGCTAAGTATGGGGTTGACAACTAATGTGGTGGCATCCCCCTCCTCCCTTCTCCTGGCTTCGCATGGCCCCTGGAATTGGTCCTGGGTGGATAACTTCCTTTTCACACCACTGGTGTATATAGAAAAGCAGTTCTATTATTTAAATTCTCCAAGATCAAGGATGTAAAACGAAGGCTGCTCCTGGCCCCACAAGACATCCAAATAAATCTCACGGCTTCCAAATGTGACTGTGTCACCCTAGGATTAATACCAAGTAATCCAGTGCCAACATCAAGACAGTGAAAATAAGCATTTACTCTCCCAGAAAATCATTTTATACTGATTACAAGTTGTAGCCTGTCACTAGGATGTGAATTGAAAATGTGCACATTTGCAAGGTTAATATTTCTTTCTAAAGTCACTCTCTCCCCTACCTCTCCCCAACCCAGCTCAAAAGGAAACAGGAATTCCCAATAAATATTTTTTCTGAGACATTTTTATTCCAAGATACAAAGTTTAGCCAGCTTTTCATTTACCTCGGACAACATGAAAACAAGTAGCAAGGGTTGAGTAGCAAATGGGCTACAGCAGCCTTTTTTAGCCTCCGCACTATGACATTTCAGGCCAGATAACTCTTTGTCGTGGGGTCCTGTTCTGTGCATTGTCGGATATTTAGTAGGATCCCTGATCTCTACCCACTGATGCCAGTAGCACCTCTCTCTCAAATTGTGACAACCAAGATATTTCTAGACATTGCCAAATGTTCCCTGGGGGTCAACTCACCCCCAGCTGAAAACCACAGGTCTGGAGATCTTGAAACAAGCAGGTAGCCAATAATGTCCAAACAGCAGAGCATGGCCATCTGCCTACCTTTCCAGCTTCATCTCTGTCACTACTTTACCTCTAGCCTTTCAACCCAAAGCATGCATGCTCTGTCACCTCCTGGCATTTGCTTGTTCTGCCACTCTGCCTGGAATTCTCTCTTCTAATTTCTCCATTATGGAAAGTTACCTCCTCAATGAAGTCTTCCATGACTACCCCTCCTCCAGGCCTAACATGAAGGTAGACACAGTTTCCTTTTGGGCTCTTGTGGCCCTTTCAACAGGCAGTGGAGACACTATCATGTAGGAGTTGGGCTCTAAGTCAGTGCTTAAAGCAAAAACTGCATCGAACACAATTACCCTTGGAAAATCCCTTAAATCCCCCTTAAATACAGTATGAATGGTTTTGTAGAGCCAGCTGTGTTTAGCCAATTTTTGCCTGCTAATGCTTAAAAAGTATTGAGTTACACTGAAAGAAGGAATACTCGGGAACTCTATATGTAGATGTCTGGGCCTTCAAACATTTATGCCTTTAGAAAATCTCTGATAACAAATGGGGAAGAGGTCAAGCATTCTAGTATGTTCTCACTTGCCTGCAGGGTTTACTTCATTTTGTTTTAATATTGAAGCTCTACAATCTTAATCTCAGTGAATAATTTGCCATTGGAAGAGTTAAACTAGAGAACGTATTGGAAAGTACTAAATAGAGTCCCTGGCACATAGTGGGTGCACAGGGAGGCTTTCTGAATTTAAATCTAAACCTATGCTGTTCTTTGTGAGTTACAGAGAAGAGCTGGGCCACTTGCTTCCTGTATTTCTAAACTGACATTTTCTCTTGTGACCACAGCTTTCAGGCTCCTGACTGTTGGCCTCACGACCCTGTAAGTGCCCCTGTCATCACAGTGGATTGGGGTGTTTTGTTTGTGTGTTTTGGTGTGCGTTTCTCGTTGGACTATGGGTTACTTGAGGACAGGGGCCCTGCCTCATTTATTTTTGTATCCTGAAAGCCTGCCGCAGAGCGAATGCTCCATAATCTGCGTGTCATATGAAGACATAAAAAATGTGAGTTTGAATTAACAACATCTCCAGCATATCCTACGCGCAATTAAAAAACCCTTCCCCTACTGAATAGAAACACTGTAGGATGCTCTATCTTATGGGATCTACGTATTCTATTACAGGCATAGAACATAATTTTTGACACATAGGAGGTGCTCAAAAAATATTTGTTGTGTTATTATTGAGTCTTTAAAGCATTTTCCATGTAGGGGCAAGATGGCAACTGCTCCTGGGATTGGTATGAAGGAAGTTTTCTCAGTTGGTTTGGTAGACGTGGCAAACCAGACCTTACTCTTAGTGATCTTTTAACGTATCCTTAACTTTTTGTTACTGCTCTTGTCAAGTCCACCAGTGTGGAGGCGAGTAGTGATAAGGAAGTTTCCAACAAGAGAGGAGCCCAGAGTCAGGTTGGTTTCTCCCCAGATGGCGACCTGAGAACAAGAGGTCTGGCCAGCCCCCAGCCCTGACTTGATTACCACCGCTGGCTTTTGCCTACAGCGCAAATGACCGTGGTGTTTTCTGTGACCGCTGTTCTGTCCTGTCTACACAGCTACCTGCATCTGTGCTTTAATGATGTCCGAGGAAGGAAGTCCAAAGCCAGAAACCATCTCTGAAGAATATCCCCACACAGAACCAAGGGAAAAGAAAACAGATCTGAACATGCTCCTGAAGCCGAGACCCAGATGGTCAACCGAGACCACGGGCAGGAACAAACTTCCTGCGTGTCTTCTAGGAGGGCTCTGCTCTTGAGACAACTGTTTTCTGCATTTCATACGGTAGACGCATGGGGGTCTGTAACAGAAAGTGAGGTCCCATGGAGCTAGATATGCCTGGAATTTGCATTGGGACCTTAATGAAAATTCAAGCGAAAATGATCGCTCCCACTTCTGAAGCCCCTCTCTGTAGAGGCAAGTGTGTTAAGTCAGAAGCCCACGAGAGGAAGCGACAGCCATCCTTCCAGACCTCTGAAATCCGGATGACATCAGAAAAGGTTATTTAATTCCAAGGTTCACCAACGGGCTATTCACACAGAGGGAGGAAATAAAGAATTTATATCCCTTTCATATATAAAAGGAAACAGATGTGATTTTCTTTACAAAAGAGCATTTCATTAAAAAAAAAAAAGACGAGGCGAGGCAGAGTTAACATAACCATTATTCTCCATCTCAGGGAAAGCAAATCCTGTTTGCCTGTCATTATAGAAGGTAGCAAAATCCTTTCATCCAGTGATTAGTTGTAAACATTCCACCGCCTTCTGGGAGAAGGCCTCTGTTTCCCATCTTACACCGAAGCCATTTTCTCAGACTAATGTTTTATACACAAAGCTCAGATACAATGCAAACTCCCGGTACCCCAAAGGCAACGGGGCATTCGTTTATACTAAATCAGAAGTGTCACCCTTGGCAACCTGCAGCAGTGAAACATTTATTCAGTCTTGCATTCCTGGCACTTAGAATTATTTCTTTCATGCCTGATAGCCAAATTACAATATGGCAGGTTTCCCTGGAGCCATAGGATCATTAGTGCCAGCTCACAACATACTTTCAACTGATATGGCATTTCATGTACAGCTGCCAATCAAAAAATGGGATATGCAAATGAGGATGGGAGCCTTGGTGTACAATTCCTGTACCGTGAGCTCCTCACAGATTTCCTTAATGACTAGCAGTCACTCTGCTGAGTGGAAGAAGTGGAAAGAACACAGAGGAAAATTCCCCCAGGAAGCTGGTTGCAAGAGCCAGGAGTTTTTACATTTGATTTCCATATTTATTCTCTTTCTTCCCCGCTCTTGTGTGTTTCTAAACAGTGGGCCTAAAAATACTTGAGCCAGGCTTGTTATATAAATACAGAGGCTTGTCATGGCAGTTGAGATTCTCAGGCCTCACTAAGACACGATCGGTAGATTCCATCTGAATACGGGGCTGTGGCCCAGCCTCCTCCGGTGGCAGGAAGGCAGGCTTACTTAGGGGCTGGTGGGCGCAGCGGATGAAATATCCTCTGAAAGATGAAGGCAAGACTGACTCCATGGGGCCAAAGTCCTCGCCATGGGGTGGGGGTGGGGCATCATGATGTGTCCGGTGTGACCTGGCCCTTGCTCTCCTCTCCTGCTTAGCTCCCTAGATTCTGGCCTCCAGAGCTTTCTTTTTGGAATCTCGAAAGTTCCAAGCTCCTTCCTGACTTAGGCAGGGACTAACCTTTGTTCCTCCTGGTTACTGCTAGCACCTAGCCCAGCGCCGGAGGAGGAGGTAAATCAAATTGATTGAATGAATGAGTGAATCTCCCTGTGGACCACTTATTGCCTAACTGAGAAGACTCTGTTTGGGGATACTGGATTAAAACTCAAGGTCTCCCAGTGACCTTAAAAGCATCTCTGTGCTGACAGGGGGATAAGAAAAATATTAAGGATGATTTGTGAGAAAGGCTCGTCATGCCCCACGAATGGAGAGTGCTGTCTCCATTCTCCCCACTGCTAAGTATGGAGCTGGTCCGTCACCACTGTGTGGCTGTCGTCTGCTTTCCCACACCGAGGGAGAAGGAGAATAGTCCTTAGGAGTACATCACTAAGACACGTTAGCTTAGCTTTTTTCTTTTTGTGGGGTGAAAATATCCACTTGGTGGTTGTGTGTGCGATACTAACTTCTGAGTTTTCGTTTATTTTTGAGAGGCTGAAATATCATAAGGCGGTAATCGGACATGCCACAGTGATAAAAACCTCTTTTATGAAAGAGTTATATCCTTTCTGCTTCCTGTTTCCACATTATTCCTATTACACATGGAATATCTTTCCTGTATAACCAGATCTGGATTGATCCTTTTATTTTTTAATATGAGAAAATATAATGTCATTTAACTGCAATTTTAGACGTATCCTCTGTTTACATCTAAAAAAATGACTTGAGGATGCTGAGTAATGCAGGTACCCCATGGCCCCTCACTGCTTTATTTTCTGGTCAGGGAGTATTTTCACTTACAACAGGCATCACAATCATTTTATAAAATTGAACACAGGCCCAGAGACATCAAGCCTCTTGCCGAAGTCACACAGCTGGGAAGTGGTGAGGTTGGGACTGGTTGTCGGGACTGCAGACGGCAAATTCAGCACACATTTCACAGACCCTACTCCGGCAGGATTTCAGGAGTGTCATAAAAGTGAGGCCATAGAGAAGGAAGATATGATATGGACTGTGTGATGCCCTCTCCACCAAAAAATAAAATTGTTAAAAATGCTGTTTTCGAATCTTAATTTGGTTTAAATAAATATGTCTGCATGTGGCTAGAAGTGAATGGCTTTATTCCTGCAGCGATTTTGGGACTGCACTTCTGCCTTCCCCCTTCCTGGGGTCTCCACCGCAGTCACTCTCGCCTGCAGTAATGAATGTCTTCCTTTCTTCGCCTTTCAGTCCCTTCCTGCTATTTGTCTGTAAGCAAGAGCCAGCTCCCAGCTCCCAACTGTGTGCTCCCCACATAAATTTCCCTGGATTTCTGGAAGAAATCCCTCCATCTCACAGCTCCTCGGGGAACCTGGTCGGCTCTCACACCTCCCCTTGGCCAAGGTCATGGGGGCCTTCCCAGGGGCACCATTCTGACCGGTTCAGGTTTCCAAAATAGCAAAAGGGTGAGACGCAGACTCTCACGTGGAATTCCCATGTCATCCTGAGAGTGTTCTGGGAAAGCTTCGAATTGCCAAAGTCAGATCTGGCTTCTTCAGGAAGCCTAAGCTTTTGGTTACCTCCTGAAATCATATTAAGGGAACAGCTTATCATTTATCATGGTAAACTTCCAGAATGGAAATAACCAGCGAGCTTAAATACATGAGATATTTAGGAGGAAATGGAAATAGTGTATGTTTTCCGTAAGTAACAAATAGTTATAAAATAAAAGTCATAGATTTATCCACCTCCATAGAATTTCTCGGGTACATCCTGAGGCATTCAGGCTGATTGCAGACTACAAATAAAAACGATGCCTAATATTTGTGTAGTCTTTTTGGTGTACAAAGCATTTTCATAGATAGTCTCTCAAAAGCCCTGTAAAGTAGGGATTTGTACTCCATTTTATGGATAAAGAAACCGAGGCCAAGAGGAGCAATGACTTGCCCACGGTCATAGAACTAGGAGATGGAGAAGTGCTGTCTTGATCCCAAGCCGTAGGATTTGTCCTTCCCCTCATGCCAGGTTGTCTCTCTGGTCCTGAGAGTTTTGGTTTGGGGGTCATGTATGTAGTTACTATTAATCTTGTGTGACAGTATGGTCCCAGTCTCTGCAGGGCCGAATGAGATAATCCAGACAGGAAATCGCAGGCTCAAGGGAGCCACGGAGTGCCTGAGAAAGGCCACCAGGACACATGAAGAGCAACTTCAATATCATTATCCAGAACCTGCTATTTCTTATCTTCTCTGACCTCCCCTTACAGCTGTTCTGTTCTCCTCAAGCCCCCCACACTCACCCGCACCTTAGCACCCTGTGTTGTGTTGGCTCATGTGGTAGGATAACATAGTGACGATTCGTAGATTTTTTTTCCCCTTCTCCAGTTATTTTTAAACTCCTATGACTGTTCCCCATTTCCATGTGGGTTAGTCATGGAGGACCCAAGATCCTAGCATAAACAATAGATTTGATAAAACAGTTTCTGAGCCGGACTTTATCCGTACTCATCCCCACTCCCAGCACCAGAGGCGGCAGGAATGTCAGGATTTGGTGAGGGAAAGGAGTCTCAGGAAACAGGAGAGAAAGACACTGGGGCAGGTCTCTGAAGAAGGGCTCTGAAGTTCGACCCCCTTCCCCATGGGGTTAGACCTGGGTAGGGAATGAAAGAATTCCCCCAGGTAAACTTGAAGATCAAATAGAGAGTCTCATCCCCTGCAGCACTGGAAGCCCCTCGGAGCTCGTCCTCTACCATGCTGTGAGCCAGCCCTCTCTTGATTTTCATGGTCTTTGAGCAGTCTTTGGAAACAGCCAACTTTCCCTAGTCCCCGAGAAGGGCAGAGAACTCAGCTGAGAAGAAAGAGCTGGCTGACATATGTAACTCTTAAGGTATGAAACATTGTTAATTTGTGAAAAAGGCTGCCCAATGGAAGCCAACTGCTAAAGTGAGCGATGGTGGTAAAGAGAAAGGGGAAAACCATCTAGAAAATGATGGTTCTAAGCTAGGAAATCAAAGATTGGATGGGGAGTATTTTGAGGTTTTATCAATTCTATTGTTTATGCTAGGTACTAGTATCCTTAAAGATTTTGCAACCTATCTTTTGGATAATCAAGGGTCTACCATGTACCAATTCTCTCTGAGGAGGAATGAGGAAAAATTAGCATGTACTATGGATAGAGTTCATGCTTGGTATTTTATACACATTATCTGCATTCTCTGATTTAATCATCACTTGGTGGTAGAAATCATTATTCTCATTTTACACATGATACAGCCAAGGCTTACCAGATAAATGAGTCACACAAAATCACATGGCTACTAAGTGCTGGATCCTAGATTAGAACCACTAACACAAGGTTCTGCATGGTATGGGCTTGAAACATAACCTGAATTGATGAGACAAGCATAGTCATCACTATAGTATCTCTTTTATTATAAATGTTTCCTAGTTCTTTGGGATAGAGAGGATTTCCTAATAAAACTAATGTAATAATAATTATTATTATATTATTATATTTATATATTAATAATAATATTATTGTTATTACTATTATTAAAAATAGAGATGTACACAACTACCACTCTTTTGAACCATCACATAATTAATCCCTCTTAAATATGCAGAAAATAGTTTACTTGCTTCTCCAGTTAAGTGTTGGTAATGAAGCATATTTTTCAAGAATCTCATAATCAAAGTGATCAATTGGGTAATCAACCTGGATAATCTAAGCTTGAAAAATGAATTCTGCATCCCCACACACTACCCCCATTACTATTTTCACTGGATTTTATTAAATAAAGGATGCAGACTCCTTTTGCACTGTATGTTAGAAATGGTCACAGCTCTGCTGCAGAACAGTGCTTTGCAACTCTTAGTCATTGGGAAACAGCCTTCATGAATTTTACCATGTCTGAGAGCTATCCCTATGTTCAATTATTTCCTTAATAGTCTTTTCAGAAAAATTAACATACTTTTGAAAACTTCATCTCATTCTAAGCAATAATTCATAATATCACGGATGCATTAGGTGTATTTTTGTTTAATTATACAAAATAGTACCTAATTGCTAAAGAAAATCTTTTTCCCCCACAGACACAGATTACACTGTCTGTTTTGGGAACTGGTTTCTCAAAACTAGTTTTGGCAGGCCAAAACCTTTGCTGCACATTCCGTCTCCAAGTCCTTCCTCCATGGTTTGCTGCATTTCCAACACCTCAGCGATTTTTCTGCTTTGGCTTATGATCTTCCATGAGGGAAATCTAAGGCAAGATCATAAAGCCTCTGGAAGGAAGAGGATTTTAATCACAGATGTCTTTGATAATTATTAACCAGCAAACCCTTTGGAAGAAAGCCATTTTTTCCCATAGACTCTTGGGGTTGTTTTGACTTTTCCCCCCATGGTGTCAAAGGTGTCCCTTAGAAACTTTCCCATTTGATTTAATTGCTGTTTAATTCCTAAAACATTGCTTCAATTAGACATCCTGATTTATGGCACCATTGGGCTTCTCTTGGCAAAGACATCCCAAGAGGCTGTCTACTTCTAATTGACTGATTTTAAACAAGCTCATCTCTTCCTCTCTGAGAACTTCCGACGGTGCTTAGGAGCATCTGAAATATTATATCCTTGAGTTCGTGTCAGATTACTTTCCTCGACTCAAAATTAACCTAATAATTTGAATGACAACCTAATTAATTTACTCGCTCATTCTATGTTTATTGAAACCCTTTTATGTGGCAAGCAGTGTGCTAGGTGAGAGAGATGAAAAAAGCAAAACGAAAGAATAAACAAAAAAAGTCACGCGATACCTGTCTGCACCAAGTGGTTAGTTCAGTGTTTGAATAGCCAGAGTGGGACAGGAAACGTGGAATCCAGTGTTTTCCAAGAAAGAATAATTTAGGAATGATAATATAATAATAATAATAATAATTGTTTACTGTCTTCACAATTTTTTTCCCTATTCTTAATCATCTCTAATATTATTTTTCTCTAGTAATTTTATTTACATCAATTCACTTTTAAAAAATGTAAATACCTTCTTTAGCTTGTCCTTAGCAGCATCTGTGAAGTCAGTTATATTTTTAAAATACATATTAAAATAAATGTTATACTAAATAAATGGACAAGCCAAATAAAAAGTATTCATTCATGATACTACCTGAAATCTTCTCACTTATTACTAGAGGTGTACATTTTATGTTTTGGAAAACACTGATGTAATTTTCAAATGCGTTAATTGCACTCTTGTCATGAGAAAAGGACTATATAGGGGTTTACCTTTGTCACGAATGTTCAGAGTCTACCCTCAAACAGGGAGGAAAACCTGCTGGGACCTAAAAGTGCAAATTTAGTATGAATTCGAAGAGTTTTTTCTGGCTTCCAGCTTCAGGTGTGGGAGATTTTGAGTGAAATTTTCCTTGGCTAATATTTCATCTTTGGTCTCTGCGTTATGTCCTATTATTTTTATCTTTTAAACAGAATAACCTAGTGAAAGCTGGAGTTTCTCTCATCTTAGGATATTTGGTCTTCACACTTCCCTTAGTACAAATGGAGAATTTATATATAATTGAGGTGGTCATCTAAATCAGAAGTGGGCAAACTATGGTCCGTGGGATTTGGCCAGTAGCCTGTTTTTGTCAATAAAGTTTTATTGGAACACAACCACACCCACTCAATTATGACTTGTCTGTGGCTGTAACGGCAGAGTTGAGCAACTGAGGAAGAGATCTTAAGGCCTGCAAAGCCTATCATATTTACTATCCAGCCCTTTACAGAACAGGTTTGCTGACCTCTGTAATTGATAGATTCTGGACAAACAAGGAAGAGCCAAGGAATAGTCTTGCCTCCAAGCTACTGAGAGAGCCCTGTTTGCCTGGGAAATTTTAGAGAGCCACAAGAGGATGTAGGACTTCCCAACATGCTAAGAGTCTACAAGAAGGTAAAATTGCCGCACAAGACACTCAAGGCAAACAAATACCTTTAAACTGGGGTGAAAGTCTCATTCACAGGTTTGCTCCTTCTCTATCCCATCATGGGGGATGTTTTGCTGATGTGAAGAGAGCAAGGATAATGCTCTTGAAAGGGATTGTAAAATGTCACATTATGAGAAGGAGAGCTTGGCTTACACAAGCCTTGGTCAAAATATATGCTTTTGAGCTAGACTTGTGATGACTCCTTGCCTGTTCCCATGAGGCCAAGAATATCCTGTTGTCAGTAAAGCCCACCATAATTCCGTGAGACGTACTGACCGATAGCATCTCTGGAATAATGAAGATGTCACAAATTCTTTGCTATTCCTCCCTTTGAAAGGACTCTATTTCAATTCTTTCTGAATCTTGCCTAGGCCTGTGACTCACTTTGACCAACAGAATGCAACAAAAGTGATTTCTATCTAGGTCATAAGAAACTTTGCAACTTCTGTGGTTCTCTTAGAATGTCTGCTTTAGGGAAAGTCAGTACCATGTAAGAACTTTGACCACCCTAAGGCCTCCATGTTGTGAGGAAGCTGAACTAGCCACATAGGGAGGCTGGGGGGAGAGAGAGAGCGAGAGAGAGAGATGCCAAGTTCACTCTAAGCAGCTCCAACCATCCCAGCTGACATGTAGATATCAGTGGAGAAATTCATCTTGGATATTCAACCCAGGAAAGCCTTCAGGTTACTGTAGCCTCAGCTGTCATCCGACTGCAACTGTATGAGTGACCCCAAGCAAGAACCACTAGCTGAGTCAGGTCAACTACTAGAACTGTGGGTCGTAACAATAAATTATTTTTTTAAGCCACTAAGTTTTGGGGAGGTTTGTTAGGCAGCAATAGATCACCAGAATATCCTTGTTATCCTGAGGTCCTAAGGAGTCAGAGAAGATGACAGGATCTGCTAGCAGTAACCAGCAATAACTCCAACACACAGTCCCTGCTCATCTCTCCAGCCCAATTTAACCCCGTTCTTTCTATTGCTTACTGTTAGGATGACCCATTCAACTTGGTTTGCCAGGACTTTCCTAGTTTTAGCACTGAAAGTCCCACATCCTGGGAAAGCCCTCAGTCTGGAGCAAACCAGAACGCTTGGCCCCCCTACTTCCTACACATTAGCCACAGTGACTTTCTTTCTCTTCTTCAAATACATCAAGTTCCTTCACATCTTGGAGCCTTAGTACGTGTTGGTTTCCCTTCCTCATTTGGCTAACTTCTCCCCAAACTTCATTTTCTCTCAGTAGTCTTCTCTAACTTCCAAGACTAGGTAATATAGACTAGTTAATATAGACTCTTACAAGACTTTGTACTTCTTAGTAACACCAAACTCAGTTGCCAATTATTTCTGTATTTATCTGATGAACATCTTCTCCCCTGCTAGACGATGAGATTCAAGTCTAAGATTGTGTTTGTTCCTGTTGCTGTTATCATGTCATATTGGCATAGGAGGTACTCAATAAATGAAAGAATAAATGAACAAGACTAGACAAACTTAGCAAAGCTGGTAAGTACCCAGAACCACAGTTTATGTCTCAGGTTGAGGGACAAGGTAGAAAGGTTCAGAACTTTTCAAATCCTTTGGTAATGAGATGACCTGATTTGACCCAGGTCCCACGGCCAGGGCAGAAAACATGATTTCAGTGCACAAGAGTGTTTCCCAATGGTTCTAACAAGGGCAAACAGCAATCTACAAAGGGCTAATATCCTATCTGATGGTCTTGATGCCATGGAAAAGGAAAAACCCATAGGTTTCCCCGGATGCGAAAACCAGCGGTTTTGTTGCTCCATTGCACGGCTTCCAGCAATCGCCTGTCTGTGTGCTACCTCTCACTTCTCTTCCTTAGTAGGTTAAAAAGAGACAGAAATGCTGCGATGACTAATGGGAGGTTATGGGAAGATTTATTGGACAATTATCAATGTTTTTCCTCACTCAACTTTCCTTTGGTAAGCCATTATTTCATTTGGGGAATAAGTACCACTCATATCACCCCTCCAATCCTGTCATTTCGTCTCCTTGCTTTATGCTAGTTTGTCGCCTTGATTTGTAGAAGTATATAGACTGTGGATCGGAAGAATTTCTCACTAAATGAATTTGAGTTTTATTCTCCTGTCATTTTCGTATGCACGCAGATACGAGTGGATATAATTCTATGGTTTTCAAACTGCAGTCCTTTGTGGGCCACCTTCATCATTTTTGCCATATTCTAGAACCTATTTTATTATTATTCCCTTAATGCTTTTAAAAATGGACTAGTTTTTTTTTTTAAGTTAGTCTCACCCTTAGGTCATAACCCATGTAATCATGGGTTTGAAGGGCTGGTGTGTCTGTGTGTGTGTGTGCATGTGCACATGTGTGAATATAATTCTTTTGTTTTGAGGAGGATTGGCCCTGAGCTAACATCTGTTGCCAATCCTCCTCTTTTTGCTTGAGGAAGATGGTCCCTGAGCTAACCTCCGTGCCTGTCTTCCCCCATTTTGTATGTGGGATGCCACCACAGCACGGCTTGATGAGCAGTGTGTTGGCCCGCATCTGAGATCCGAACCCACGAACCCTAGGCCGCCAAAGCGGAGCATGCGAACTTAACTACTATACTACCAGGACAGCCTGTGTATATAATTCTTAATGAAATAAATGCCTGAAAATTATAATTTAAAAATATGCCCATCAAAGCCATAATTTCATGAATTATAACTTGGGATAAAGCTCTGTTAAAAAGTAGGCTTTTTCAATTTTAAATAATCCTACTAGTATATGTAGTGCATATACCACATTTTGGGAAACAATGGTATAATCCAAGGTGATCTAGTTTCCTTTAATAGGAAGCCAAATTGGAATTACTGCTGCAGCGGTAACCTACAGCCCAGGAAGAATCTTACCCAGGCTCCATCTGAACCCCACCCAGATCTTGGTTCCAGGAGCCTGGTGCTATTCACTGGTAGCTCTGACTTTATAAAAACTTCACTCACACAATCTTAGCAACATCCTTGACTCATTGCTTTCTCTAAGATTCCACCATCAGCCAAACCATCAGCAAATCCTCTTGGTTCAAACTTAAAAGATGTCCTGAATCCTGCTGTTTCTCATGACTTCCACCCTACTTTAAGTCATCATCATCTCTCCTTGGCTTGACTACATTGTCTTCCTAACTGGTTTCCCCATATCCACTGGATTGAAAATGTAAGAAGGAGAAAGCCATTTCTAGTCAGTTATTATGTACTGGATGCAAATAAACTCTCATTAGAGAAATAAAAAGAAAGGCAATTTAAATATTTAAAACACTTGGAACACAAATGATAGACTAAAAAAGACCAAAATGATTGGATGGCCTCATAATAACATCTCAGGTCAAAATCAGATAGCCTCTTTTAAAATTCCACTGAACATATTTTCTTCATAATTTGTCATCCGTCTTGTACATAGCACACAGGGTGATTTTAAATTGATATGATATAAGAATAAATACCAAACCAGTCAAAGAAGTCAGCAAATGTTCAGAATTATAGAAAACTGTAGAAATGGGCTCTAATTGCATCATTATCTAATCTCCTTACTTTTGAATACCATTGCTAAGAATGGACTCACTCATCTTATGTCATTTTCTTTTCTTGTGAACTTTTCCATTTTCTCACAAGAACAAGACATCCATATTTTAGGGTTTACTGTATTTTGTCGTGCAAAGCAGTAGAAAGACTCATCAGAAATGTGATGGAAGGGAAACTCATAAAGAACTGTAGTTAGAAAAGGCCCTAAAGGAATACGATTGGAAAAGGCATGGAGCACTTTTCTTAAAGTTCTTTATTCACTGGGACAAAGAGAGTGAAAAAGTGGGTTGCATTTCCTCCCCCGGAGGCTCTCTATCATGACTCCTGTAGGGAGTATTTCAGAAGGGTCCAGTGGAGCCTGAAGTCTAGAAGTGAGGAGACAGCAAGTTTAAAAATGTCAGAGTAAGTAAAGCCTTTTTTCTCCTGAAATAGTTTACCTCTAATGACATTTTCAAGTTGATGCTGAACTTTAATTTGGGGTGGATGTTTGGAAGTTGATAAAAAACTTTCCTTAAGGAAGTAGCTGGGGAGAAGGATCAGCACTGACTCACAGGGAAAGCTAGAAAGGTTAGAGTCGCAGAGTCAGGTGGATGGAAGGGACCTTATTGGTAATAGAATCTGTACTGGGTTGAGTAAAGTTGCCCCCAAGTTCATGACCATTGGATTAGGGCGGGTCCTAATCCAATGACTGGTATCCTTATAAGAAGAGCAGAGGACACAGAGACAAGCAGGGTAGAAGGAGGCAGAGTTCGAGTGATGATGTAGCTACAAGCCAAGGAACATCAAGAATTGCTGGGAGCCACCAAAAAGTTAGGAATAGCCAAGGGAGGATCCTTCCCTAGACCTTCTAAGGAAGTGTGTCCCTGCTGACAACTTGTTTTCAGACTTCTAGCCTCCAGAACTGTAAAAGAATAAATTTCTGTTGTTTTATGCCACCAAATGTGTGGTACTTTTTGTGGCAGTCCTGGGAAACTGTCCGACAGTGGTCTGAAGAACAGTGGGTACCTGACTTGATCTAGGTGTCAGGGCCAAGACAAACCATTTTGGCAACCCATACCAGCTCTCTTCCATTTACTGTTCTCTTCCTGGAGAGGTGGACATCCTAAACTTCACGGAATAGGTTTTAATCACTTTATGGTTCCCAGATTTCTAGGCCAGAATCTCCATCCTGAAGAATTCATAATAGGGGTCATATCCATCTGTAGTGGATTGAACTGAGTCCTCTCAAAAGATCTGTTCAAGTCCTAACTGGTGGTACCTGTGAATGTGACCTTATTTGGAAATAGGGTCTTTGCAGATGTAATTAAGTTAAGATGAGGTCACATTAGATTAGGTGGACTCTAAATCCCATGACTGGTGTCCTTATAAGAAGCAGAGACGACACAGAGACCCACAGAGAAGAAGGCCATGTGAATGAAGGAGGAGGCAGAGGTTGGAATGACATAGCTGCAACCTAAGGAATACCAAGGAATGCTGGATGCTGGAAGAAACACGGAAGTATCCTCTGCTAGAGACTTCAGAGGGAGCGTGGTCCTGCCGACACCTTCATTTCAAACTTCTGACCTTCAGAACTGGAAGAGAATTCATTTCTGTTGTTTTAAGCCACCCAGTTTGTGGTAATTTGTTATGGCAGCGCTAGGAAACCAATACACCATCTTTTAGCCAAAAACAGCCCACAAAAGTGTTTTGTGGGCTCACGTAGTGTTATTTTTTTAAAAATTGAAATAGTTGCGAATATTGTGAACAGGAAGATTTCCCATGAAAACCATGATTTCTGTTTTTTCTTGAAAAATCCAAGGAGGTGACAGTCATTCTGGAGTTTCCTTCCCATGTGGTGACCATGTTGCTGAGTGGAGCTGCCCCTTTATAAAGAGCCGCGCGGTCCAGCCCCGGGCCCTGTCTCTTCTCGGGGCCAGGTCTGCTTGACTTGTTTGCTCTGCCTGCCTGCTCTCTTGGCCCTTTACGCCTTCATTGACTCAAGTTTCTTTTAAACTACTCTCCTCATTTTAGAAACTAGAAAAGTGAAACCCAGAAATAGAAATTGCCTGCCTCGTATCACCCAGCGTGTCTGTGACAGAGGAGGGCCTGGGTACCCGCGCTTCCTACTGCACTGTGCCACTTCCCTCTACAGAATGCCACAAGATGTTCCTGGGAGCAGACATCCCAGATTTCTAGATTTCACGGACCAGCTTCACAAAATTTCAAGGAATTGATGAAGAGTTTTCAACATTTTATTTTGCCAAGAAAGAATGTTAAAAAAAAAGAATACTACCATTATCATCTTTTTATTTAAAAAGGTGGTTGTTATCACCACCAAACAGGAAACACACAAGCTCAGAGTAAAAACAAAAATTGTGCTTGTTCCAACAGGCTTTTCACGACATCCTCTCAAACCTCACCTTCCTCCTTCCACTTGCCTCCATGCTTGCTCTGTCCTGCACACTGGTCTCCTTGCCATTCTTGGAACACACAAGGTCATTCCTGTCTCAGGGACTTTCATTCATTGTTCACTTTCTCTGAAACACCTTTCCCCGACATCTTTGAGGCTTGCTTCCTCAAATCACTCAAATCTCTCCTAAAATGTCACGTCCTCAATGTGATCTTCCCTCACACTACTGCGTTCTCTGCACCCCTGTGCATGCTTTTCTTTGGATGCTTATCACTACCTGCATTGTTCATCTTTACTTATTGCTTTCTTGTCTGAACTATAATAAAAACTACATGGGAACAAGGATTCTGTTTTCATCATGCCTGGAATTGTGCTTGGCACATAGAAGATGCTTAATAAATTTTATTGAATTGGATCGAATAAAGTGTAATACTCTATATCAACTAAATTTCACTTATTCAAAACCCCCCAACATCATCTTTATTTCCCCCATTTTGCTCATGAGAGGTGAAAACGTTATCCTATATTGTTCAGCTTGTGGGTTGACTTTTGGAGAACACCATGGTGGTAAAAATTATCATGGGGTCCAAATCCTTGTTGGTATTTTGGTTTGGCTTAATGGTAACGATTTTGTATAAAGATTTTGTAGCCTTTAACGACTCAACCTCCTTTAAAAGTAACCCCACCTCCAAAGAAAAACATGTGAACCAAAAAATGATAACCAAACAAATCATTGTACAGCAATTGTTTTGGGACCTTCCACAAGCTGCTGTAATGACCTTTTGTCCTAGGGCAGGGGGCAAACCAGGGCATGAGTCCAAATTGTAAAATTGGTACAACATCACTTATAAAGTGTGCAGAAATTGCTTTATTTCATCAGTGTTCATCATTTTTTAATATCTGAAGTTCATGAAACAATAAAAATAAATAGATTTGTCTTTGATTTTCATTTCTAGTTGTCAAAAAAAAAGAAGAAAAACTGTAACTTCCCTTTCAGCAGTGCCTACCATCTCAGGATTGTCAGCTAACGGAAGTGTACAGAAAGCCAGCCTAATCTGGGTTAAGTAGAAGAAAGTGCTTGCCGAATTAGCAAATTTCTGACCTGTCTGGCGTTTGAAAAGCAGGGCGGTGTAAAGTACTAGTTAAGGGTAGGGGCTATGGGGTCAGGTCTAGGTTTGGATTCTGGTGTCGACATTTAAAGCTGTAAGTTCTTGATCCAGTCGTGTGGCCCAGGTCTTTCATCTGCACAGCTGAGCTAACAATGGTGGCATCTCAGGGAATTGTTGCCAGGGCTGGAGATAATAGATGCAAATTGCCTGGCATAGAGCAAGAACTGAATGTTGATATCTATGGTTATTAATATTTGAAAAGACATGTGGTTCTGTTACTTTCCAGAACATAAGCTATTGGTCAAAGGGAAAAAAATATGGAGCAGAGTATGATCTATCACCTTAATAATAACAAATATAGCCACAGCTGTTATGTAAGAGGTCCTTCCTACTTGCCACGCCCTTGACGTAGGGTCTCTCATTTAACGTTTACAACAGCTCTATGACGGAAAGCCCATTGCCATCTGCATTTGGGAGGAGAAAATGGACCAGCAGAGGTTAAGTCGTTTTTTGCAAAGGTGGTATGAGGCGGGCCTGTCATTAGATCCCAGGCAATTGGAATTCAGCCTGAAACATTTATCTTCATGTTTGGAATCAGCCCATTTTTTTTGGGGGGGGGGAAGAAGATCAGCCCTGAGCTGACATCCATGCCCATCTTCCTCTACTTTATATGGGACACTGCCACAGCATGGCTTGACAAGCGGTGCGTCCGGTGTGCACCCAGGATCCGAACCTGCAAACCCTCCGGCCGCCGAAGTGGAGCCTGTGCGCTTAACCGCTGCGCCACCAGGCGGCCCCCTCAATCCCATGTTTTTGCACGCAAAAAAGGCAAAAACTATTTTTAGAGGATCTGTTTCCTTAAGTAGGCTAAACATCTTTCCCACCACCTCATTTTTGTGACAGACACACGGACAGACAGAAAGACAATAATGTATCAACTCGACAGAAAAATTCTCAGTGAAACTGTGGACAGTGGGCCTGGCTGCCTGACTCTTGGCCCTGATAAAGGAGTCTAAGATTTTTGCCTCCACAATAGACAGTAATCCTTTTGCCCCTTGTGACTTACTCTGAAATAACACTCCAGGAGAATGGACCTAATAACTCTCGTCTCCAGGTGAGGTAGGATATAGGCATTCAGATCCTTTAGTGTAGAGACTGGCAGTTTTTATTCCCTCTTCTCTTTGTTTGCTACATCAAAAGATTTGAATGCTAAGCCCTCCTTGCCTCTGAGGAAAGGGAAACTAAATTGTGGCTGATTCTGGCTTTGGGCCTAAAGAATCTTTAAGATACAGAATTGTGAAAGAACAAAGAGGAAGACAGGCTTTTGTGGTGGAGACGACAGGGAGCTCTGTTCTCTGGCAAAAGAAGGATCCTTGTATCATGGGACTAAAAAGGGATTTGGGTTGATGGAGAAGGAAGGGGGTTTCTGGTGTGTGTGGGGGTGCTCCCCGAGATCTGAGCTGGAGGGGCTTTTCAAGAAGAGAGACCTATTGATGCTTGGAAGGAGTTGGATGGGTGGCTTTGATGGAGAACTGCAATGAAGTGCATTGGCTGAAAGCCCAGAAGCCATGTGGCTGTGGAGACATTGTCAGCAAGTCACCACGTATTCACATCACTGACCACTGTTTGTCACCTGTGGTGGGGGACCACACCTTCACTTTGTCAGAATCCAGCAGCCAGCTGGTCACCTCCTGGCCACTGTGGCATTCATCCATGTCCTAAGACATTGCTCAGTTTCCGTTTCACTTACTCTACGTAGAATCCCACTTGCAAAGCCCCAGACACTATGAGCCCCCCAAAATGGGGTGGAGTGGCGATCTGGCGAAGCGGTAGTGGAGAAACCCTGGTGTATGTATTTTAGGTGTGCGTGCTGAAAGAACCAGCTAGAGACACCCCAACCAAGAATAGCTGTCGACAACACGCCTGTTACATGTGTGTGCAACACGCCAGGAGCTTTTGGTTAAGAGCCAGTTGGCCACTTGGGAGAATGTTTTGGAACCAGAAAACAGGCCAATCATTTTTGCCCAATCATTACTCTTCATGACAAAACGTCCCTTCACTCTCAGGCCTTGGCTTCTTCAGGAGCCAGAGAAATACGTAAACATTCAAGGACAAATATTTTCTTGACTGGTGAAGAGTTGGGGCATCTTTAGTAATGGGCAAACTAATTATCCCCCCGTTTCAGGGATGGTTTCTGCACACTTGCATTGTTGCTCTTGGCTGCTCTGCCTCTTGGCACATGGAGCCAGCATCCTGGAGAGCAGCCGTCAGCACCTCCATGCTTTACAAGGAGCATCTCTTCCCTAAAACCTGAGCCGTTCCAGGCCACGGCAGGATGACAGAGGACTTGGCCATCACTGTAAAAACAGAGTCATTAGAAGTAATCAGGCCGCAGCCCAAATAGCGGCTTGGATGAAAGAAGGTTGTAAAACTCCCGCTGGAAGTTCCGCTGGAGTTGGCAATCGCATCATCTACATGTCGGCACAGCTCTGCCAAGGCAGTGTCCCTATGCCAAGGCCCGAAGCTCCATGAGCCAATATGGCTTTCCTATTTGGGGCTCTCCCGTTGGGATCTCTAACAACATGCCATTCCGAAGTGTTTGAAGAAAGAAAAAATCACATCCTTCCCTGTCAACTGCTGACTTTGTAAGGCGATGCTTCCAACATTCTGGGTATGTTGAAAAGAAGAGAAAACAAGTGGGGCTAGATAATACTAATTTATGATTTGTTTTTTCTCTGCATTGCCCTCCCCTCTTCCCTTTCTCTCCTTCAGGCAGGAAATAACGGCTCAGGGGAGGCATGGGACAGGATGTAAAAGACAGGACACCAGCATAACTTCTTGGCTTTTGTTTTAAAAATACTATGAAAAAAGGAAAGTTTGAACATCTGAAATATGCCAAGAACTTTGCCCTGCTTGCTGGCAGCCCTCTAGGGAGGTGACAAATCCCTAGGTTTCCCTTGGAAAATCAGAGGATCTAGCAACTCTAGGCTTTGCCTTGCGACATGGTGGTATTCACTGCAGCTGAACAAAAGCAACTTTCTGCGGGCTGGACCCTCTCCACGTCTCCACCGTGCCCTCCACTCTTTAGCAAGGAGCCAAACCCTGGATGTTAGGGCTGAGTGTCTGTGCCGTTTATCACTCTTGAATGAGGTCTCCTCTGATCTGCCTTTCTAAAAATCAACCCTTACATCTAGCCCTCCTTCTTTCCCTTTCCTGCTTTATTTTTCTCTCTAGTATTATTACCATTTAATATAATCCATATGTTATGTATTTGTTTATTATCAGCCTCTCCCAACTTGATAAGGGAAATGATTTTGTCTGTTTTGTTCACCACTCTGTGTCCAGTGCCTGACATAGAGTAGATGAAGGGAAATGATTTTGTCTGTTTTGTTCACCACTCTGTGTCCAGTGCCTGACATAGAGTAGATGCTCAATAAGTATTTGTTGAATGAAAAGAGGAATGTTCTATTGAAAGTGGGAAACAAAGCTATCTGCATGGCTTTTCTTGCACCCAGACAGCTTTGCTCATTCCTGTCATCTGCTTTATTTCTGTAGGTCTGATGCAGCAACCCCTGGAGGCCAGAGACTGGTTTATGAGGTTGGGTTCTTCAATGTTGGAGAACTGACTGAATCTTGAGATTGGTCCAGAATCGAGAGAGAATCTCAGGCCTGAAGGAGCCACGTGAGGAGGGATAATCAACATCCCGATGATGTGTTCTCTGGCATTGCACAATGCTCCAAACCTTGACAGAGTCTGGAGCAGTGGCTTTCAACACTATCACACTCAATGTCCCCTTTTCCAACAAATGCTTTGGAACAGCCTATCTTAGGTTCTGCTTACCAGAAGTTGACTCTGAGAAAAACACATGAGTTTAAGTAGTGTATGTGGGAGATGATCCCAGAAAGCACTGCTAGGGGGTGGTGTACTGAGACAGGGAACGGTGAGAAGCCAGTTCAGAATGGGTGATCAAGCGAGTTACCACCATGGGCAACTGAGGCTTATTCTCACTGGGGACCTCTGAGAGACGTGCAGAACACGCCTCAGGGTTATCTCACCTGAGAGTATATTGTCCACCAACCTGCTGCGTGCCACTGGGCAAGGGCTGCTTTAAGGATAAGGGAAATGCCCTGAGGCCGAGGGTGGCAGGCGATGGCAGAGGACATCTTTCTATGTGTGGAGATGAATGCTGGGGGGATATTCCCAGTGTGACATCTACAATCCGCTAAACAATCCCTTTGAAACCAGAAATCCTTTATCTACAATCATAATTTTTTAACGACCAAATAAGAGGACAACATTTATAATAAAATATGTATGTCAACATTTAACTACTCGGGCTTGACACACTAGAACACATGATAAAGCAATCAGATATTTGCCCTTATACATAGGAACACTGAACTCAACAACCACAAATACAGATGGAGACTTGTGTGATACAGTCATGTATGGCTTAATGACAGGAATATGTTCCGAGAAACACGTCATTAGGCAATTTTGTCATTGTGCAAACATCATAGAGTGTTCTTAAACAAACCTAGATAGGATAGCCTACTACACACCTAGGCTGTATGGTACTAATCTTATGGGACCACCATTGTACGTGAGGTCCGTCATCAACTGAAATGTCATTATGTGGTGCATGACTGTATATTGAAGACTTGAACGCCATTCACAGTATTTCCTTTACAATGTGATTTTCTGATACACAGAATAAGTCTTGTTATGGTTAGAAAAAAGTACAGTCTTTCCTCAATTTGTATGGTAGTTACATTCTTGTAAAATTCAGTGTGTATTAAAACTGTGTGAAGAGTACTTTGTGTGCTCATGTCAAATGGACTTAGGGTCTAGGCTCAGAGAATTATAAACTGGCGCTTCACCTATGTGAATGTCTATCAGACATTCAAAAGTCGGGATCCCAGATAGTTCTTCATTATGTGGGACTGTCTCGTGCATCACAGAATATTTAGCATTTCTAGCCTCTGACCACTAAATCCAATGTCACTTCTCGATCTTTGTGACTACTGACGCCTCAAAAGAATTTCTGGAAAACCCAGTAGGCGCAGTATCACTCCCACTTTATGAACGACTGATTTAAGGAAAGGGTGGATACGAAGATCCAAGAATGACTAAGACATGATTTCCTATTAACTGGGATGAATGGGAATTTGAAATAAAAAATTGAGTTATAGGATAGAGAGTTGGTTTTGCAGGTACCTCTGATTTTGTGGCCAGATTCAGACTCACTCCACAAGCAGAGAAGAATGCTGGAGAAGCCTCAGCTTATGACCCACAGTGTTGTAATTCTTTTCTGGAGGAACTATCGTTTATCACCAGGACAATACCTGCCCATTATGTTGCAGGCCTGAGGAAGATGCTAAAAAATATTATTTCTCTCAAAGAACAGCTTCCTGCAAAAGCGTCATTCTTTCTTGACCCAGCATCTAAATTCAAAGATCCTGAGCAAATGATAGAGGAGTATGCTCGTCATCAGGGTGTGTGCAACAGTGCAGAAGAATCTGACAGGCTTTTGGGTGTGTCCTCTATTCACTAACCCTTCAGCAGTGACAGTGGGGAAAGGGCCAGTGAACATAGCCATGCCGGGCAAATCCTGGGGGCTGGGTGAGCAGCCAGGTGCAGAGCCAATATGGAGAACTCGGTGTATGTGGATTCTCTATGCTTCATTGGTTCAAAAGCAAAGCCTGAACTAGCCCTCTGGGGTGAGACAAACGAAAGCTTGAGGCAGCTCCACTGTGCAAAAGACCATATTACCTAAAGTGCAAGGGACATTGGCTATTGGCGTTGGACTGGACACACAAGTTTCTAATATAAATTTTATCACAGCACAACGGTTGAGAGGGCCGGCTTTGAAGTCAGACTTGCTGAGGTTTGACACCACAGGTCCACTGTTTACAAGCTCTGGGTCTTGAATAAGATACTTAATCTCCAGCACCTCAGTTTCCCCATCTGAAAAATGGGAATAATGATAAATTTTAGGCTTTGTAAGGATTAGGCAAGGTAATCTCCATAAAAGCTTAGCACAGTGCCTAGCACATAGTAAGAATGTGATAAATGTCGGTATTATTATTAAAATCAGGATAAAAATCACAACTTTTTGAGATAGTGAAATATCACTTGTTTGCATGCTAGAAATAAAACAAATTGTAGTTACTACAGGCTTGGGGAACTGAGGACAGTATCTTATCTCCTTCTAGGACTCTAGTGGCCAGCACTGTGCTTGATGCAGTGGAAGCTCAAGAAATGTTTATGGACGTCCATTGAGAAAGGTAGAAAATCCAGGTTGCAGAACAGCATAGGTTGACAAGAAAACCACATTTTATCAATTCTAACCCCATGTAAATGAAACCTTAGACATGAAAAAAATGATATGTGTAATAAGCAGTGTCTAAGATTAGGGATAAAATGAAGTACAGGCTTAAATTATTTTGACGTTGTTATATTGTGTTTATGTTGTATATATTTATACTATATTTATAAAATATATCATTTCTCATCTCACTCTGAAATCTTGGTTTTTCACTGAGACGTTTCCCTGTTATAGAGAAACTCAACAAGAGCTTTGACATGGGCATCGATGCTATCACCTTGAACCTAAAATCTATTAAAGTTGCACTCCTTCCCAGTACTGAAGTCAATGTAGGAATTAAGTGGCTGCCATATTTATTAATCTTTTCATTCGTTCTAGGGCCTGAAGACGTCTTTATAAAGATGTCTTAAGGATAACGTTTCCCCCACGATGTTTGTTGAGAAACTTGCCAGTGTATTGATAGAACTGACCCAGGGTTGAATCCTGGCTTTGCTCCCTCCGTGTGTGGTGTGTGACCTTGGATATTGTTATCATTGTCAGCATGGTGCTGTTAGCATGTGATCTGGCTTCTGCTCACCTCTCTGACTTTATCTCTTGTACCTCTCCCACCCCTCCCCCATCTTTCTGTTCCATCCCCAGTGGTTGTCTTTCTGTCTCTCAAATATACCGAGCACATGGCTCAGAGCTGTTGTGTTTGCTGGCCGCCCTGATCAGACCTTCACCACGTGGGGAAATTAAGATTATGACAACCTCATGCCAGCAACGTTCAATCTTTTTTTGCCAAATTAGTGTTGGTGCGAAGCTAGTGTTGCTGGATTTAGCAAAGGAAAATACAGGATGCTTGGTGAAATTTGAATTTCAGCTACACAACGAAAATATTTTTGTAGAAGCACGTTCCCGGCAGCCCTCAGAATTACGGCTAAGGGATTGTGGTTCTGTATTATTTTCCCCATTTTACAGATAGGAAACTGGGGCACAGGGAGGTTGAATAGCTTGGCTATGATCATACAGGGAGAAAGAGACAGAGCCAGGTTCTAACTCCAGCCACTCTTGGGTGTGCCTTTATGAATAAGGTCTCTGCTGCTAAGCTTCCTTATCTTCAAAGCAAGATGGTAACTCCTACTTCGTGGAATTGTTGGTAGGATCAAATGAAATAATACATACAAAACACCTGGTACACTATAGGCCCTCAGTAAAGAGCACCTGTGGATGTGGGCTAAGAGAGCAGCCAGGGAAAAAGATTAGCGAGGGAATATTTTTAACCAGAAAAAGCATGCCGTCTTGGAAAGATCCGTTAGTGTAGCTCTTTGTTAGACATATGTTCACAATAGATACTTGGATTTTTGGTTTTAAAAGTAAAAAACAACATTCAAAGGATTTTTGGTTTTAAAAATAAAAACAACATTCAAAGCCATCATCTCATAAGGAAAGAAGAATTTTGTTGCCTGGATTATCTGCCAGCTGAATGAAGTTTTATTTTTGCTTCATCAAGTGGCAAAGGACCATTAAAAAAAATCTCTAATGGATGAATGGTTTCTACAATTTATTTCTCCAAATAAGTCTAATTTACCATTTTATTTTATGCATAAATTGGTGGGTTTTCCCATCAAAGAGTTGGAAATGGAAAAAAAAATGAATAAAACTTTTTTTCTGCCGGGTTTCAGTTGCTAGGGTTTTATTCCAGTTTATCCAGTTCAATGACTGTGTGGAAACAATCCACAGCTGTTTTTGCCTTTTTTTCTTCCTTTTTGCATAGACACAGAGAAGAAAACTGCCTTGTAAATTAAAAGGATATTAAGTGCCGAGTGAGAAAATATTGCTTTTGTCTCACAGCAACAGTCTTTGTGTCTTGGGTGCATTCTGGTCCTTAAAAGAGGCATGAGTTTGTGGTGGTAAATGTGAAAATGAAACCAAACCAACTATCCTGGGTTCTTTCCAGGAATAGTTTTCTGTTTTGGAAAATCCAGACTGGATTTAAAGCAGAATTAATATTTTGTTTTCATAGAAATATCTCCTTCTTGTCTCTGTATTCTGTTCTGGTGCCTATGTCATAATATCTTCCATTTGTATGCAATTGCTCACTCTAAGAATAAACAGAGTCAGGAGGTCCCCATGTGGGGTCGCCCTGGGAGAGCCCCAGGAGACACAAATATCACTTGTCTGATAGCTCAGAGATTTGGGGACTTTGTGCGTTGCAGGATTAGGCATAGAGCGAAATTAGCACCTCAACAGGGAAGAACAAGTAATCATTTCACTATAAATTCAGAGGCTTATTTTCATTCCTATTATTCTTAAAAATGGATAATTCCATTTTCATGGGTATGTAATTGTTTTTTCAGCACAATTTCCAGAAAATTTTGCACCAGGAGCTACAAATTTTATCATTTGCCCTCAGCAGCTTAGAAATTAATTGGGGGTTATTTTAAATGGAATTAAAAACTTACTTTTAAAATTTAGTTTTCTTCTAGTTACAAATAAGCCCAGGCTATAATATGATAATAATAAATTATTGAATAAATTAATTATAATATTAAAATCAGCAACTGACATTTATTATAGAATAAATATATTCACGTTTATTATTATGAACATATTCTGTGTGCAGAATATTTTTCTATGTAATAATGATTATTGGAAAATATTCATATAATCCAAGCTGAAATAAAGAGAAGTCAAATTCATGCAAACTGGTGAAATATGTTAGGCTGAATTCATTATTATAAATTCAGAAGAACTGCATTTTTTTAAGGGATTTAAAAAATATGTTGACAGAGACAAAGACAAAATTTTAGGTGCCCTTCAGGTAAAAAACACACCAAAGAAAATCTTTTGCTTATAATTTTTTCTTTTCCACTTGTTTTCATTCATCTTTATTATTATTATTTTTTCCTGTTTTCTGGAAAGAGTGCTGCCAATGCTAAGACTCTCTATTGATAAATATAGGACAATAAGAAGCTGAATGATAAAAAACAGTTCATTCCATCATCTGGCTATTCCCAAATATCAGAATGGGTGGCCACTGGTAAATCAATGAGTCGTATTCCTTTTGGATTTATGGATCCCTTTAAATCTCTGCTAGAAGTTGGAAGTTCTCTCTCCTAAAATGGACATACATGAGAAATTTTGTGTTTAAGGATTTGTCCTTCCTCCCTGGCCAGCCTATCCATGACCTTCAGTGGGTTAATAACTCCTTCTGTAGTAAAAACCCTAGAAGGCCATTCAAGCAGTGCTGGCTACTGTGGAGGGTCCTGTGCAAAATGAAAATTAGAGGTCTTTTGCTGAAAAACTATTAAGCATTTCAAGATGGTGACAGCAGAATATTGTACCAAGAGTGGGAATCTTCTAAGCATGGGGCTCTGTGTGACTGCACAGGTTGTATGACCGTGAAGCCAGCCCTACTTTCAAGCGTAGGGTGGTAGTTTAGATTCCAAGCTCTGGTGCTGGACTCACTGAGCTCAAACAGCTGTCCTTGAGATTTCTTGAGCAAGTTACTTTGTGTCTCACTTTCCTTACTTGTAATAGTGGTACCTAGCTCATAGGGTTTTTGTGAAGAATAAATTAGTACATGTAAAATCCCTAGAATAGTAAGGACACAGTACTGGCTATTATTATTCTTTTTAAAAATGTTGTCAATTATAAATCACAGCATGTCACTCCCTTGATTAAAATCTCTCAATGGCCCCATAGCATGTGGGGCACCTTCCATATCAGGCCTGCAAGGTCCTGCATGAGCTTACTGCTTCCTGCCTCTCCAATTTCTTCTCTCACCACTTCTGCTATTTGCTCAACATGCTTAAGCCATCCTTGCCTTCCACTAGTTCATGATACATGCCAAGCCTTCTCTCATCTCAGGGTCTTTGCACAGACTCTCTCTGCCTTCAATGTTCTCCCCACCCCCAACCAAATCCCTTCTTTTTATAAGCCCCACGTTAGTTTAAATGTCACCTCTTCAGGAAGGTCTTTCTTCTTTATGGTCATTCTTCCTTCTTTTTGTTTTGTTAATGGCTTTATTGAGATATAGTTTACATATCATAAAATTCACTTGTTTAAAAGGTAGAAGTCAATGAGTCAGTATATTTTCAGAGTTGTGCAACCTTCACCACAATATAACTTTAGAACATTTTATCCACCCCACTCCGCAAAGAAGAAACCCATTTGCAGTTACTCCCCATTCCCACCTCCAGCCCCAGGGAACCACTATTCTACTTACTATCTCTATAGATTTGCCTTTTCTGGACATTTCATACACATGAAATCATACAAAATATGATCTTTCATGTCTGAGTTCTTTCACTTAGCATAATGTTTTTGAGGTTCATCCATGTTGTAGCGTGTATCAGTACCTCATCTTTTACTAATTGGTCATTAGTATTCCATTGTATGGATAAACCAGATTTTATTTATCTACTTACTATTCACTGAAGGACAAATGAGCATTTCTACTTTCTGGCTGTTATCAACAATGCTACTAAGAACATTTGCATCACAAGTAGAAAGGTCTTTCTTGACCATCCTGCCCAAAGGGGTTCCCTTGTTTTCCATGTACTGTCTTCCATCCCTGTTAATTTCCCTCAGAATGCTTATTTTTATTTGTAGTTATTTTTCTTTGCTTTTTTAAAAAATATGTCTCCCCAATTAGAATGTAATCTCTGTGGAGCAGAAACTAGGAATGTCTTGATCATCAGAATATCCCCAGTGTTGGGTACACTGTAGGCAGTTAATACATAATTCTTGAGTGAATAAGTACATCTTCTATTGAATAATTTTTGGTGGAATCCATATAATACGTAAATTATGCTTCTGAGTCCCATGTGCAATCAACAAATGGGGAATCATCATTATAAAGCAACATCTATTCTCCTAGGATCACCCTCCCCAAATGCAAAGTCATTAAGAGCAGCATAAGACTTGAGGAAAAGGTCAGAAGAAAAATGTGGATATCTACAAGCAAAGGAAAATAATTTAGAACTAAACACATATCATAAAAGGGAGTGTATAAATGATGTTCAGTTCTTTATAAATATTTATGAAGGGAAGGACTTGCTTATACATGAAACTGCACTCAGAGTGTCCAGTTGCTAGCCTAACTCTGCCTTTATCTTCTCCAAGTTGATGACATCCTTCTAGAATTTTGATCTCTGAATCTTTGTGTGATATTAGAGAGCAGGCAAGATATATTACGGAAACATGCTTGTCGAGCGGCCCTTGGATTCAAGAGAAGGAAAATATGACACAAATTTAGAAATCACTATGCTGTTTTGAGCATTGCACTTGCCTTGCAATGGGCCACTTTGACTCATCTTCTTGTGCTTAAACTAATGCTTTCTCTAGTTAAGAAGGGGTGGAATTTCCTATTGCTATTAAATAAGCCCAAATGGCAAGATTTATCCATCTATTTCACTCAGACTTTCTGCAATTATCAAGAAAATTTCCTGAAAGAAATGACATGAAAAGAGTAAATTTTCAAATCAATGTTGTTCATCACTTAAAGGGCAAACCAGGCTCCAATACAGGCCACCATAGGAAGAACACCATGCTTCCCAATGTCTTCTGAAATTGTCATGAAACTCCTCATTTTGTCCAGCCTGTGTTTCCTACTCCACAATTCTGACTACACCCTCACATTTCAAAGTTCTTGGACATGGCTACTGAACTAATCCATGGCTTGCCTTCTACCATCTTGGCTTTAACAATGTCGTTAAACTTTTCACTTTGTTCTGACCATGGCTCTAGTCCAGGTCAGAAGCCCAGGCTGGTTCACTGCCTCTTAGTGGTTACCAATACACTGAATTTCCAGTGTGTATTTCCAGTACATTTCCAGTGTGGCCAGCCAGCCTCTGAGGTCTTCTGGGTAGGGTGACCAACTGTCCTGATTTGCCTGAGACTGTCCTAATTTCAGCACTGAAAGACCCACATCCTAGGAAATCCCTCAGTCCTGGACAAACTGGGACAGTTGGTTGCCCTACTCCCAGGTTTACACAAAAAGTTTATGTCAAGGACTCCTGGTGCCCATCCATTAGCCTAGCCTTTTATATTGGTCTAAATGGATTTCTAATACCCTTGTTTCTAGTGCCCAATGATGACCCTGAGATAAAGTGCATGATGCAGTTATTTTAGGAAAGTCTTAAAATATGTAACAGAAATTTCACTTAATCATAGATGTGTGCAAAGATTGGTTGCAAGGATGCTTAGTTCTGTGCTGTTAATTAGAATAAAACTTGGTAACAACCTAAATATACTACCATAGGCCAATGGTAAAATAAAGTGTGTATCTGTTCCATGGAATATTTTTGTGTGGCCTTTAAAAATGAATGTAGAAGAATATTTAATGGCATTCAGAGGATGTTCACAATTTTAGGCTAGGAAAAATCAACTTAGAAAACCATATGCAGGTATGACTTTAGTTTTTGCAAGAAAAAATTCTACGACATGTATGTGTACACACACGATAAATATTTACAAACCAAAATCTTGACAGTGGGCAGTCGCAGTACCGATGAAGCTGGGAGACAGCGCTTCATCCCTGTCTTAATCTCCATTAGCAACTCACTTATACCCCAGGAATCATGAAGTGCTTGCTATACAACATAGCTCCAGGGTGAATCTTCTAGGTTCTAGTCCAAGCTGATTTACCAATCCTAAATCCCTCCTTTAGTGACATTCCTGGACCATCATTTTCTATGGATGGTGGGATTATAGATGACTGTTATTTTTTTCTATTTTGATTTTCCTTGTTTTCTATTCTTTTATAAATAAACATGCATTACTTTTATTTTTTTCTAAGTGATACAAATTATTTATATGAGAAAAAGGAACTTGGGGAAATCTTTTTATGATGGTAAGTAGAGAAACGAGGCAAACATGTAAAGCAGAGTGGGTGGCAACAGGAGAAGATGTCACTTACTGGACACAGTATAGACTGCTGCCCATGTGGGGCAATTTTCAGTAACACCAAAAGGATTTGCACACACCCTCCCCAATTATCCTTCCATCAGCTCTCAAGTTGATGCCTAAAATTGCCACCTTATTTCCTAGAGTTAAGACATCAAAATTTTCTAATGGAAAGCATATGGGAAGCTAAGTCATCACTAGTCATCATCAACTGGGCATAAATTAATTCGTAAGACTATTTCCAGTTACTTTGTGGGGCCCTGTAAGAATAGAACACAGGCTAGCTAGTTTTTGCTGAGAAAGTTGTGGTGATAATGGTTTGGGCTTCTGGAAACACACAGGGTTGGTCAGCTATGCAGTAAATTGAGGAAAAATTTGAGCTTAGGTGAGAGACCAAAATGGAACATAAAGGACTGAAGAATGGGCCCCAACTCGACTCTCAACATATACAACACTCCATACTTGGGTTATGCTTTTCCGTGTCATTTCATGTGGACTCACATGGTTTTAGAACCAGAACCCCAGATTGCAAAAGAGTCAATGAATGATCATCTTTTAAAGGGAATATTTAAAAAAATAATAACAGTTACCTTTTATTGTGCACTTAGTATGCGTCAGGCACTGTTCTAAGTATTTTGTGTACATTCTGTCTTTTAACACCTCACAGTAAATTTATGAGGTGGAATAGTGGTATCCTTTAGGAAATGGAGGCATAGGATATTAAGAAGCTTTGCTAAAGGTCACGAGACCAGTAAGTGGAGAATTTGAACTCAAGTCTGTCTGACCCCAGTTTTCTTCCTTAGGGTCAGTAGGGATGCATCTCTCTGACTTCTCCTTTTGCTACTAGCCAGAGAAAACGCTCTGCTTTTAAAGAGATCACCTAGTTGGATCAGGCCCTCCTGAGACGGATTGTCTCTATATCTTAAGGTCAACTAAGTCTAGATGTTAATTACATCTTCAAAATCCTTTCACGGCAGTACGTGTAGATTAGTGTTTGATTGAATAAACATGAGACGGTCATCTTGGGAGGCCATCTCTAGAATTTTGCCTACCACATATAGTCTTTCAAAATTTTGGATTGATGATAATTGAGTTAACTTTCTATGTGACCTGGAGTGATACTTCTTTAGACAGAGAATCAATTAATACTTGTAAACACTATAACTAACACACTGAATTTAAGTATCACTAGAATCCCATTTGCAAAAATTCTCTTTATTTCCTTCATTTTTTTCTCCATCATAAACTCTTTGGGTTATAATTCTCTGTTGCTTGATCAAACATTTTTTGAAGTTTGCAATTTGTTTGGAGTTCAAAAGGAACTGTCACTTCCAACCTCCCCAATTTTTAATAATGCAAAATGCTCTATAACTGATTCTGGATAAAAACACAGTTGACAGAAAAAAAGATCTTCTCACTCAATAAGGGAAAACAGTGAATTAATGAGTATTTAGTCTAATTTTTTAAAGACCTGAGTATTGGCAGATCAGAAGTTGACAAAAATTATTCTGGTCCAATTTGTGGATCAAATGCAAATAGCCCCTTCTTTGCTTCTTTCTAATGGATTGCAATTGAAATGTTACATTTTCATTTTAGACTGACAAAGAAAAAACACCCAGCAATATTCTGAGGCCAAAAATTATGGCTGGAACCTCTAAGTCAGTCATTTTATAACAGCTTTGTTCCCCGGATGCTGGTTTATCAAAAATGCCCAGGATCTTATTGAAGTGAACTATTCTAATGAAAAAGAAGATTTGATGAGCATGCATTGCTCTAAGCAACATTGCTTTCCCAGTCTCTTTTCTGGTTTCAATGGGAAAAACCTGAAGTTTTCAGGTGACCGCGGATTATAATATTCAGAGAAATACAGAATTTTCCAGGTGGAATATTGGCAGAATAGACAAAATGTGTTTCATCTTTGTGAGAAACAGTGATAGCTTCCAAACACTATTTAAGCCCTCAATTTCAATCACTTATTCATTTATACAACAAGTATTTATTTATCTATTGTCTGCAAGGTGCCAGGCTCTGCTCTAGGTGTTGCAGAAATAGCAGAGAACAGAACAACAAAATTCATGACTTGAGGGAGGCTGTGTAAGAAAGGCTTTGGCCAGGTGAAGTAGGGGATGGTGCTTGATAAATGTCTTAAGTAGGATGCAACGTCATGGCTGAACTTACGACTAAATCGATATTCTCCAATGTGACGTATTTGGAATTAGAATCCTTGAATAGCTACAAGCCTGAGATTGATGGCCAAACATAACAAAATCCTCACAAAGTCACCGAGGCAGAGAATTGCAAAAGACTGCACCATCCTAGAGGTCCCTGCCAGTCTCAGATTCCAGTCGCTGCCTCCAGATTGATTTTCTTTCCTCAAAGTGGCACAGCAGAGTTGCACTAAGAGATGGAAGGAAGTTGACATCCTCCACTGACAACCACTTCCCCTCTAAAATGAAGTCATTTGTGGTAAGCTCAATAATAGCCCCTAGAATGCCCACGTCCTAATCCCCAGAACCTGTGAATATGTTCCCTTACGTGGTCAAAGGGACTTTGCAGATGGGAATAAATTAAGGATCTTTAGATGGGAGATTAGTTTTTATTATCCAGGTGGGTCCAATGTAATCACAAGGGTCCTTATAAGAAGGAGGCAGGAGAGTCAGAGCCATTAATAGGAGATCATGAAGACAGAAGAGGTTAGAGTAATTCAAGGAAGGGGCCAGGAGCAAAGAAATGCAGGCAGCCTCTAGAAGCTGAAAAGGCAAGCAAATAGCTTCTTCCCTGAAGCCTCGAGAAGGAACCAGCCCTGCTGACACCTTGATTTTAACTCAGTGAGGCTGATTTTGACTTCCTATCTCCAGAACTGTAAGATAATAAATTTGTGCTGTTTTACCACTAAGTTTGTGGTAATTTGTTGTAATTTGTTACAACAGCAGTAGAAACAGACACATCATTGAAGATGTGCCTTAAAACTGAACATATGATTTCTTAATAATTATTTCAGAAAATAGGAAGTGTAGCCCCTTTCACCTGGGAAAGCCACACAATTATGGAAAGGCTCAGACTCATTTCTTACATGAAGGGCTCATCCCTCAATGTCTTTCTATGTGTCGGGCACTGTTCTTAATGCTTGGTGGATGTATCATTAACTAATCTAATCCTCAAGAGAACTCTTTGAGGTAGGACTAGCATGGGGCAATTTTACCAATGAGGAAACTGAGGCTGTCTCCCAGTTAATGGCAGAACAGGGACTCAAACTGAAGGATCTTGGCCCCTGAGACGGTGCTCCCCTGTGCCTGCTGCCTGGGGAGCACACCTGGTCACACTGTCCAGTTGGGCTTTGCAGAGAGATTTGATTTTTGAGCAAAGCCAGAAGTCACTTAGGATACAGGCTAGTGAAGCCAGCCCGGTCATTTTGCTGAGTTAAACTGCTTTTGATCTATGATGAAGTGTAATTATAATGATTATAATCTCATTAGCTTGCTATCCTTGTGGGTCTCATCAGGCAGCTCCTGAAGAAATTTTGCAAAAATCTTTGCAGTCTTGGCAACCACGTTGGAATAAATGTTTCATCCTCCCCAGGCACCACTTGGGAGGAAACGTCTATTTACTGTGGACACTCTAGGTACATCCTCTTCTAAGAGAAACATTTGGAAAGATGAGATAGAGTCTTTACACTGAAAAAGAAAAAAAAAAAAGCAAGGAGTTTTTAGGATTCTATCTTGACACTTTCATAACAGGCCCCACTCTGTGATTCAACTATTTTCCACAAACTGGTGAGCCAAAAAAAAACATCAACTCAGTATCAGGTTCATTTTTGTTCACTTGTTTATTTTTTGGAGTCTATTTCTTCTTCTTTTTTTTTTTTTTCTAAATTGAAAGCAACAGTTAATGTCAACAGCTCTTCCCACTTTTTAGTATTTATTCATAGTTCTCAACTATCCCTATTTCATTCATTTTCTATGCCTTTCATCTAGTTAACCTTTATTTACTGAGCACCTACTGTGTGCCAGGCACTTTTTTTGGCCCTGAAGACGCAAGAATGAACAGACAGCCCTGGTTTCTCTGTGTTGTGGCGTGTATCAGTACTGCATTCCCTTTGGTGCTATTTCATTGTATGGATCCACCACATTTTGTTTATTCCTTCGTTAGCTGTTGGACACTAGAGTTGTTTCCACCTTTTGGCTGCTGTGAATAGTGCTTCTAGAATATTCATGTGCAAGTTTTTTTGAACACCTGTTTTCAATTCTTTTGGGTATGTACCTAGGAGTGGAATTGCTGGGTCATATGGTAATTCTCTGTTTAACTTATTGAGGAACTGCCAGACACAAAAGGCCACCTATTGTAAGGTTCCATTTTATGAAATGCCCAGAATAGGCAAATCTCAAGACACAAAAAATAGATTAGTGGTTGCCAGGGACTAGGGGGTGGGGATAAATGGGGAATGATTGCTTAATGGGTATGGGGTTTCCTTTTGGGGTGATGAAAATGTTCTGGAACTAGATAATGGCAATAGTTGCAGCATTGTCAACATACTAAAAGCCGTTGAATTATATACTTTACATTGGCTAAAATGGTGCATTTTGTGTTGTGTGTATTTTACCACAATTGAAAAAAAATCCGAGAAGTTGGGTGAGAGGATAGAGTGGGGTGGAGGGTTTGCTCCTAGATAGGGGGTCAGGCAAGGTCCAGATGGGGAGGGGACACTGGGCAGAAGAAGTGCAGGAGCAGGCAGGCAACGCAGACATGTGGGGCCACAGGCATTACAAGCTGGTCCTGTGTCTCAGCGGTTCTCCACTGGGGTGATTTCACTTCCCAGGGGACATTCAGCAAAGTCCAGAGACATTTTTAGTCGTCACGACTCAGGAAGGAGGATGCTACTGGCTTCTAGTGGGTAGAGGCCAGGGATGCTGCTAAATATCCTACAATGCGCAGGACAGCCCCCCTGAATGATCCGGCCTCAACGACAACAGTGCCGAAGCTGAGAAATCCTGGTCTAACCCCTTCGAATCCCAACCTTAACAGCTGTTGAGAAGAAGCCACTGTTGTCTAACGCAAGATGAAGGACTGCTCACCCAGATGCCCATTTAGCTACGAGTCTGGTTTTGACCCCTGCATCTACAGCATGAGAGAGACTCACACCCCCTCAGCCACCCATCTGTGAGGATGAGTTTAACTCCAAGACTGTCTGCATGGATCCTAAGCACGTACTTCCACATAGACCTGAAGTTGGTCAAAGACATATTCATATTAATGGCCTTTGGACGCTGTGTTGTGAGGAGGGGAGGGACATGGGGGAAAATTCCACAAACGCTTCCACAAGATCAAGGTTTACCTCCCTTTAGCTCACTAGGAAACATCTGACAGTCTGAAATCCACACTCAATGACCTACATAGATGCAATGTTTCTCCATTTTAGCGTAAGATGTTCACTTTCCTGCCTCCCCATGCCTTCTCTTGGCTGAAGCCAACTGACCAAACATCCTACCCAAGAATCCGGGCAGGGAGCAGCCATCCAGCCGTGGACCAGCCTCCCAAGACTGGCTTTTTGTCAACAGGAGAAGCTTAAGCCTCCTTCCACTAGCCCTAGAGGAGTTTTCCATGCAAAGCTTCACACCCACAATAAGATATTTACTATCTTTATCTGAGAGATCAAACCCGCACACAGATGTCACATTTCTCAAATTCCATCAGTAGATCAGACAAGCCGTCTCCCGAAAGAGGACATTCCAGCCGGCAAGTTCAGAGCGTGCTGGCTTCGAGGGCTGTTCCCTTCCTATTTTCTGTCGTGCACCCTGAGCCTTTGTTGTCTCTGCAATGCTGATAAATCAATCCATCAAAAAATTTCCTCAGTGAAACTCAATCAAGAAAGGTCATGTCAGCGGGAGAGGAACAGATTAAATTAGCATCAAATTAGACATGGAAAGTGAGTTCTGTCAAAATCATCGCAGCGCTCAGCACAATTAGAATATGTTAATTATGCATTTCATTAAGGTGGATGTGAGATGAAATGTCACTGGGGTAGGCATCCGAAAAAGGGAAGATTGCCAGGCACAACTTTCTCTAGACAATGTGTGACACCTTCATTAACATCAAGAATCACAAGTCTGCCTTGACTTTTTCTGTGAAGGATTAAACCATTAACCGTTTGCTGGCTCCTCTCATTTGTGCGGGGGTCCCCGTCCTCAGAGTGGGCCAGCCCCTCCTGAGGGACTGGCTTTCTCTGCCACCGCCATGGCCCCAGGCACTGCTGGGAGTGCCCGCTGGGCAATGGAGAGGGTGGCGGTTTTTAATGAACTCTCTGGAAGCTTCGCGGGGATCACGCCACCGCCTTAGGGGTGGCAGGATGCTGAGAACCGAGAGAGGAGAGAAATGAGGGGTGAGGATGACAGAGCGAGGGGAGGAGGGGCGGGGAGGAGGCTCTTGGTCTCATTCTTGGGGATGAAAGATATAATCAACGTAATGGGGGGTGGGCAGGGGGGATCAGATTTACAAACCTACACTTGGCAAACTAATTTGGTGAATTATTTTGCAGATCACTCTCTGAGTCAGGGTAACCAGCAGGCTTTTACATAGAGTGAAGTAGTTCCTCGCGAGGCAGCTTTGTAAGATACTTGTTAGATGCTTACAGTAGTAGGAGTTTTAATTTCTGCTGTCTCCTTCCTCTGTGATTTCTTGGAGCCTACCCTTCCATGGCATTCTACCCAAGGGGAGCGACAGACGCATCCTCTGTGTGGCTTATTTCCCTGATGCTGTCTCCCCAGCAGCCCCCTTTCCTCACCACCACCAAGAGCTGTTTCCAGGTGTCCTGCTGGCAGTGGGAAACCTCTTCAGGGGTTTTCCTATCACCCCCTTGTGGAATGTTCTCTTGCACCTCACACATGCTGTTTCTCTGCTGGGAACACTCACCATCCACCTGTCTGCCCTGCTCCTTAACACCCACAAAAACACACAGCCATCCTTTGCTGTGTCCTTCCTCAAGTTTCAACTGAAACATGGCTTCCTCCATAATGTTTCCCTGACCACCTCCCTTAGATCTGCATTAGATGCCCTTTTTGTTCTCATTGGACCCTGAACTTGCGTAAATTTACCACAGTCAGTTTCTGTTGCTTGCCCCCAAATGACTCTAACACACACACTCAAACTGTTGTACTTCTTACAGTGCATTGCAATTGCTAGTTGAACTGTCCATCTACCCACTAGGTGGTAAATTCTATAGATCGTTTTTTAAAAAAATCTCTATTTCTTGGTACATAGAAGGTACTCATCAAATACAAAAAAAAATGAATGACCATGTTATGGAATTTTTATCATGATGTAAGTTTTATTTTTTAGGGATAGGAGAGAAAGCAAAGGTTATAAACTTTATTTCTAGCCTTTCTAAATAGGGTTGCTTTTTCTCCTATTAAATTAGCACATATACATCAGCATACATCAATTTCTAACGTAGCCAGTTGGAACTGATTTTCTCTAATGCTTAGTGTAGATACAGTGTCTGACCCACACCATTGCTGCCATTTTTTCTCACTCATACACCACTAAGGCATTATTCTGTGAATTCACCTGATTTTCCCTTTTCCCCCCTCTTTCTTTTCTTCTTTCTCTTTCTCATTCTCTCACTTTCTATAAAATATCAGTGATCAGCTCCTGGTTTTTGACCAAACCTAAAAGGCAATCACTTTTTATCCAAATTCTTTCAGGGATTTGCACAGTGGAAAATAAGCTTAGTCTCAACTATGACGGCTGAGCAGACAGAATGATCCACTGAGTGGTGGGATGGCTTTAGATAAGTCTGCTTTCTCCTTGGTAATGTGAGAATAACTTTCTTCATTGCGTGCATTAATTGGGAGAATACAGGCACAATGCAAAGCTGGTGTCTAGCACATAATAAATCCCCAATAAATGACAGTGATGAAAATGGGTAGGATGATGATGATGATAATAAGAATTGTGGGGGCCAGCCTGGTGGCGCAAGCGGTTACGCGTGCGCACTCTGCTGCAGCGGCCCCGGGGTTCGCCGGTTCGGATCCTGGGCGCGCACCAACGCACCACTTGGCAAGCCATGCTGTGACGGCGTCCCATATAAAGTGGAGGAAGATGGGCATGGATGTTAGCCCAGGGCCAGTATTCCTCAGCAGAAAAAAAAAAAAGGGAGGAAGATTGGCAGATGTTAGCACAGGGCTGATCTTCCTCACAAAAGAAAAAAAAAAAGAATTGTGAGCTGGTATCTTAGCAGCATCTGGATGCTTGGGAGGCTGCCTAGGGTCCTATTCTGAAAATATCGCATCAGCATAAATATCTCAATTTACAGGGAGAAAAGACAGCATTGGCTACCATTGCCTATTTTATATTTTGCATGAGAACAAGGAAACATGCAGGGGACTGGGACCCTCTGGCAGAAACACTCCAGAGCTGCAAGGTTCTGGAATGAAACTTTGCCATGTGCCAAGGCCCAAAGGAATTCCAAGGAAACTGACAAGGGAAGTAAAGAGTTCTTCTGCAGCCCAGGATGGGCTAGTAATGCCTGGCTCTCCAAACTGTCTCATTTTCTGAGCTTCATTTAATTTTTAGGATCACCTGGGGCCCAGCCTGTTAGAAAGGGGAGGATAGTGGAAATTACTCCTGAGCTGGCTGATTTGATGAACCCAACTGCCTCACCTTGTGGCGAGAGCTAGTGGCAAGGGAGGAGGGAGAGGGCTCGCAGGTCTGGGTACAAAGCTTCCTCCCAGCCTCCAGCCTGCGGTGCCTTCTAGCTTCCTTGTCAGCGCTGCCATTGATATTAAAATCAAGGGGTTGGCATAAAGCTGGTAGCGCTGGCAGAATTCCAGGCTGGATCTAATGAGCCTCACCTGGGCTAATTACATTTTTTACAAACCCCGCCGGAGAGGTTGGAGTTGCCAATTGGTCGTCCAAAGCGATAGTGTCAGGGATTTCTCAGCCCCGAGATTTCTTTCTATCTGCTGGCAGTTGCTGCTCTGAGGGCCAGAAAGTGACTGGAGGAAATCTGGCTACTTCCTTGTGTGGTCACAGGGCAGGCACCCTGTTTGTCCTGGAAAGAAAGGAAAGCTGAGAAGCAGCAGGTGATCCTCAGCCTGGCTGCTCCGAGTGTGGGCTCACCTGCCATCTTGTTATAACAAGACGGGCTCTCGGGCCTCCCGCGAGACCTACGGGATCAGAAGCTGCTTTTTTAACGCGATCGATTTTCCACATGGGAGAGACTATGTTCCTCAAAACTGTGCACTCTCCCATAGAAAGGAAGTATTTTCAAGAAGTACAGAGCATAAAGGACTTCCAGAGGCCTGAATGGGGGTTCCCACTCTACCATTTGCCAGTTTGTGTGACTTGGGCCAGAGATTTAACCTCCTTGGGCCTCAGTGTCCTTATCTGTAAAATGGGCATAATTTTAGTCTCCGTAACATAGGGCGATTGTGAGGATTAGATGATACGTGTATGGGGTTTCTTGGCAGAGTACTTGGAACATGGCAAGCACTAAAGATATTAGTTGTTATTGTTGCTGATGTTATTAAGGAATCATTGGCCCCCAATGGAAAGTCAAATTCCCCTCCAGTCATTTACTGGTTATCACATGGGACTTTAGCTTCAGCAGCTCCATCTGTAAAATGGAACAATAGTATCTATCCCTTAAGATTTGTGTGAGGATTTAAAGAGATACCACAGTATATCTGACCAGTCCTCCTCCAAACTCTCAAGGTCATCCAAGAGAAGGACAGTCTGAGAAGATGTCACAGCCAAGAGGAGCCTAAGGAGATACAAGCACTAAATGTCATGGGGTGTCCTGGGTGGGATCCTGGAGTAGGAAAAGGACATTAGGGAAAAATTAAGGAAATCTGAATGAAGTATGGATTTTAGTTAATAATAATGTATCAATATTGGATCATTGGTTGTGACAAGCGTACCACACTAATGGAATATGGTGAGAATAGAGGAAAGTGGATGCAGGGCACATGGAAACTCTCTCTATTAGTTTTTCTGTAAATCTAAAACTGTTCTAAAAAAGTAAAGTGTATTTAAAAATAAATAAGAGATAATACATGAAAAGTTTAGCTAAGGTGACCAACTTGTCTCCATTTGCCTGAGACTATCCCAACTTTAGGACTGAAAGTCCTACATCCCAGGAAACCCTTCAGTTTCAGGCAATCTGGGACAGTGGGTCACCCTACCCATAGCACAGAAAGTTCTGGAAGGTTGGTGATTGGAGGTGAATGAAGGACCCTGTGAGAAGCTCTGACTTCATATATACCTCCTTAAGGAAGAGCAAACCAGGGTAGGGAGCTCACTCACTGACCCAACAAGTATTATTGAGCATCTACTATGTGGTAGAGACTGTGCTCTGTGCTGGGGTTGGTGGGGACTGGGGAACACAAATACATAAGGCTTTGGCCTGAAAGATCCTGTGGGAAATAGCAGACCTAAAACTTGTACAACAACAATAACAACACTAATTAAAACAACAACAGCAAGCACACAACAAACAAGCCGGCAGACTAGGTATAGTTATCCTCAATTTTTTCTGATCAGGAAATTGAGGTTCAGAGAGGTCAAACAGCTTGCCCAAGCCAATACGGATTCAGGACCTACCCCACATCTATCAATCTTTTAAGCCCTGTGAGTTTCCCGTTACCCCACAGCTGCCTCCCATAGGTCTACAGGACAGAGAAGAGAGAACGGAGGGTGCGAGGCACAGCTGTTGTGTAATGGGGACTTCAGAAGGAGTAGCTACCTCAAAATGGGTGAAATCAGAGAGGACTTCCTGGAAGAGATGGAATTTGAAGACTTGAAGGCTACATGGTGATCCTTCCCAGAAGCCCATCAACACAATTTCTGCCACACAATCCCCAGTATCTTCATCTTCATGAATATCTTGTGCAGGGATATTTTGGGAGGATGATGATGTGTGGCCCATTGCACATGGTGAGATAATACTTTTGAAAAATCACTTGATTTTTCCTGGCATTCCTATATGGGCTGCTCTCCCCCTCACCAGGCGTCAGTGTTCATTGGCTGGTGGGAGAGATGAGCGCACCACAAATAAAAGGAAAGAAATTTGAATTTAACAAAGATAGGTTTTGCAAACACACGATTCCTCACACAACTCAGAGAAAAGAAAAGACATGAATAAAGAGAAAATCTTCTCTGCTGAACCCAACTAGATAAATATGCAGACTGGGGGGCAGAGAGCTGGGGGTGAGCTAAGGAGTCAGACGCTACCAGGTGTCCCTGAGAAAGCAGGGTGACAGAAATTCTAACAGCTTTGCGTGGGTTCAGGCCCCCTTCCAAGTCCCAAGTCCCTCTAGATCCCCTGGGCTCCAACGCAGTTGAGGAGAAAAGGCAGCAAAATGGCTGAGAGGGGTGTCTGGGCAGACGGGGCTGGGGGTCCCTCCAGGGCCGCATCGTGGGCATTTGACCTGTGCACTCACACAGGCCCTGTGCTTGGTTGACTGCTCTGCCATTGCCATCTTGAAATTCCTAACAATTTTTGAACAAGGGGCCCCACATTTTCATTTTGCTCTGGGCCCCGCAAATCACGTAGCTGGTTGTGGCTGCTCACAGAGCTCCTGTGTGCCCCAGTGTGAGGAGGTCGCAGCCGCCTCTCAAGTCTGCGGGTAGAGTAAACCTGATGAGGCCTCACCGAGTTCCAAGTGGCTCAGGAAGAGCCGAGGGATGGCCCTGGCCTTAGAGGACCAGAAGACGCTGTGAGAGCTCGAGGCCACCACAGCCACCTCTGTGAAGGACTCCCCTTCCCTGCCTACATATTCCCCCCCATGCCCTGCACAAGCCCACCCCCGTCAGATGCATCCCTTGGAGAAGGGGAGGAGTCCTGAATCGACTAGGATTAAGTTTCCTCCACTGAAAATAGGGACTTGAAACAGGAATTTAGTTCAGGTGAAGAACATAAGAGAAAGTAGCTTTTCTCTGCACCTGAGTTTGGAGACTGGCTGAGAGTCTTGCCTGTTACAGGTATAACGGAGCTATTTTGGTGACTAAGCTGAGCCTAGCTCTATTTCTGTCTTCTGTTCTTATCTGCCAGTGATGCAGAGAGGAAGAATCTGGAATCCATTCCCAGAAGCCCATGCATTGGCCAACACGTTCCTACCTCACCGTCACGGCTTCATTGGTGCTTCCGATTCCTGCCAATGCTTGCCCGGCTCTCGCCCACAGTTTACAGAGCACGGACACAGCCCTGACCTCCTAGGACCCTCACAAAGCTTGTGAGGCAAGGCTTGCCGAGATTCTGGGGCGGGGGGTCTCCCTCTCTGCACTGCTGACATTCGGAGCTGGATGGGTCTTCGTTGTGGCCTGTCTGAGCGTGGTAGGACCTGTAGCAGCATCTCCGGCCTCTAGCCAGTTGATGCCAGTAGCACCCCCTCCAGTCATGACAACCAAAAATGCCTCCAACATCGCCAACTCTTCCCTAGGGGGCAGAATCACCCTGGGTGACTTCAAATCTGCCTCGGCCAGTTACTATGGGTTTGACCTGGGATAAATTATTTAACCATAAAGCGCCCAAATTACTCCTTTTGGAAAAGGAGATAGTGATTGTGTTCACTTTTCCTTCTTGGGGTGAGGATCCAGTGAATTACGGTAGGAGAACCTCCTGGTGGAGGCGAATGGGCCTCACAGGGATCTCCCTCAGCTCTTGCCCAGCCCCACGTTGGAGATGAAGAACACTAAGGCTTGGCAGGCCGGGTGAAGAGAATTCTCCAACCCAGGCCCATCGCTCTTTTTATAATAGAATCCTTCAATTTTAGATGGAAAGACTTATGAAAGCATTCCCTCTGCTTGGGGAAGTGCTGAATGTAACAATAACACTTCCGTGATTGAGGAATGCTGACTACAGGCCAGGAGCCTGCAAAGAGGTTTGCAGGATCCCATTGGACTTCACGGCTGCGCTACAATGGAGGCACAGATGGCATCTTTGCCTTACAGGGGAGGAAACAGAGGTTCAGAGATGTTTCCTAACTGTCCCAGGATCACACCTTCAGCTACGTGAGGGGGCCGTGAACCTGTGACTTAGCCTATCGCATCATTGAGGGACCGCATTCTAATGCAGTGACTCCTGCTTCTGTGAGTCACGTGCCAGCTTCCCAAGGTCGCCTCAGCATATCACTCGTCCTTTTACTTATTTAATATTTTTCTTTAAGTGGATTTACTTTTCGGCTTAAATATTTTGAGAGACATTTTATAGCCCTCCTCTAAATTGAAAAGCAGTTTTAGCAGCCACTCATGGAAGGGGAATGAATTTTTCATATCAGGAGTCAGTGTTATTTAATCATCTTTGGTAATGAAGACCATGTATCAAATCTGGGCAGCACGTGATTGTTTAGCCTCTTGTTCTCATTAAATGTCCAGCAAATAGGTCATGGAAGATGCTATGGGTTGGCTCACTTAACATCCCTTCACAGCCGATTTCCCTATACATTCCCTCCTATAGAGGCTGAAAAACGAAATACATCACCTCCTGCCTCCTTTGCAGCTAGAGGTGGTCCTGTGACACTGTTCTGCCAAGGAGACATCTGTGGGAATGGAGTCCTTCCGTGATTAAAAAGGCAAAACCTTGCTGGAAGATATTCTTTTATCACCTTCCTCTTTGTGATGGTTAGTTTTACATGTCAACTTGGCTAGGGTCTAGTACCTAGTTATTCAAACACTCATCTAGGTGTTGCTGTGGAGATACTTTGTAGATGTGATGGAAGTCCATAATCAGTCAACTTTAAGTAAAGGATATTACCCTTGATAATGTGGGTGGGCCTCATCCAATCAGTTGAAGACCTTAGAGCAAAACTGAGGTTTCTCTGAGGAAGAAGAAATTCCACCCGTGGACAGTAGCCTCAGCCCCTGCCTGAGAGTTTCCAGCCTGCTGGCTTGCCCTACAAATTTCAGACTTGGCCAGCTAGACCCACAATTGTGTAAGCCAATTCCTTGAAATGAATGAATGAATAAATAAATAAATAAAATCCCACTGGGTTATGCACATATATATATCCCATTGTTTTTGTTTCTCTGGTAGAATCCTGACTGATACTCTCTTCTTCCTTCCTTTTGCAAAAGGGATGTGAGTTATGAAGATGCATCTGCCATCTTACTGCCACGTGAGTGACAAGCATGGGGATGAGGCCTGGATGTCAAGCCCGATGGGCAGAAAGAGATGGAAAACGTGGGTTTGTGATGGCCTCGCTGTGCTAACCTACCAGCATGGACAGCCTCCCCCCGGGCATCTTAATGTATCTGAAATCAGAATGCATCTTCCCATCAATGACATCTTGCAATTAATTGGCAGGGTTGTTGTCTTTTATTCTCCCTTGGAGGTACTTAAATAATGGCACACCTTATAATCAGTGGTATCTTAGATTTAATAAACTATGGTAACTGCAAACCAAATATTGCCTTGATTTAAGCTATCGTATATATTGGCGTGTCCAACACGTGAGTGTGTTACCTCCCTGGGCCTGAAGCTCTGAAATACCCAGCCCTGGAAGGCACTGGGAAGGATCAGCATTTAGCAGCGGTGCCTGAAAACCTCTCTCCTCCCGATGCCCTTGTCTTTTCTCCCCCAGCTCAGCCAACGTGGAACAAAGTGGTCACAGCCACAGCCTTTCATTTCTTCGTGAAGGTTTCTTTTAAAACAAACTGAATCCTCCATAGGCTTACATCTTACCTGAGGAGAAAATAAAAGCTTTCCCAAATCCTGTCACTTTTCACCCCACAGAATCCACTTTCCAAGCTTAATGCAGGTTGAAATGAGTTTTTTTTTTTAACTGATGAAAATATTATAGGAATTAAAAACCAAACCCATTAATATCCTGATTAGACTCCCCATGTTAATTGCGGATTCTTTCAGGCGACAGAACAGGTCACTGTCTGGGCTTAATGTGATAGCGGTATTTAATAAGAGCTGCATTTAGAAACAGCAGTTTGCAGCTAAAACTTTTGCCGCCTGGCAAATGAGGTTGGGAAGTGATTTTCCTCTCTCCCGCTTGCGAGAAATAACAGCAGGTACTGAGTGTTGCCCCTGGGGAAGGTGAGCCAGATTGGAAAAAGGAAACCAGGGGGCCCGTTCATTTCTTTCCTTTTTCAACACCCTTCCTCGCAACCTCAGTACAGACTTTCCTTTTTCCTCCTTCTGCAATTCCAAAAGAGAATGTTTGAGATGATTCTCTCACACAAAAGGAAATGACTCAAGGCAATTTTTCTAACAGAAGAAGTTTCTGGGATTCCCATCCCTGAAATTTCTACTTCTTTCATCCACGGGTCTAGGGCAGGGGACAAAATCAAATGTCTGCAGGGTCCAGAGAGGGAACGTAAAGGGCTGTGTGGGGACTGTGGCAAACTGAAGAACCCTGGTCCTGTCTTAAGGGACCAAGCCTACTGAGTCTTTGCCTATTGCCCAAGCTCTACATTTAAATCATACCCAAAGTCTGAGCAATCTTCATCACCTCCATGGCTAACATCTTAGTCCAGGGCAGTGGTGGGCCTCAAATGCTAGCGTGTCTCAGAATCACATCAAGTGCTCACTAGAACCCAGGTTCCTGGGCCCCATCCTCGGGGGTTCTGATTCAATGGGTCTCTGATGAGGCCAAGAGTTTGCTGTTAAATAAGTTTCCAGATGATGCTGATGTTGCTGACTTGGAGACCACACTGAGAACCCTGGTCCAAGGCTTTGTCACCTCTCACCTGGGTTATTCAGCCTCCTCCTGACTGGCCTCTAGGTGTCTAGCCAGGGCTACTTGGAGTTTATCTTTCCATCAGGATCCTGATTCCCCACAGCCCAGCTGTGCTTGCTCATGTCTCCTGGCTCCCACCAGGTCCAGAAATAGAACCAAGCATGTCAGTCCTGTCTGCTTTTCTGGTACAGTCCTCCCTGGTGTCCAGGCAAGGATTCACACCTTTTGTTGGCTTTTTTCTGGTTGGTTACTATCTTCCATTCAAGCTGCTCCATTACATTTTTTCAATCATACTGCTTTATAATTCCAGCTCCTTAAATAGTCTTTGTCAAAAAAAACTGTATTACTCTTCTCTACCAACTATAATCATACATTTCTTAAAGACCTAAAACCTAGACCCATTAACCCAGTCCCAGTCGTACCCAGAATCTGTGTGGACACTTGATATGTCTGTCCCTGGGGAAACGAGTTATAATGCAATTCTTAACAAGCTGGGCAGAGGCGTTTCTTCCTCTTACAGAGAAACTCTCGCATCTTTTCTACTTAGCTGTTGAGGCTTGGGAACTTCATCCATCACAAAGTGTTTTATACTGAGGCCAGGCACATTGTGGGAAAAGATTGGGAAGGAGCCCTATATACTTCAGACGAATCCCAGACAGATGTCAGATAAACATATTTGAATAAACCAAATGTCAATTTTCTCTTTAATTGCTGGCTTTGGAAGGGCTGAGACTTTCTGGACCTTATCAGTGCACTGTCGTCTTTGATTCCCCAGTCGTATTTCATGCACACATTTTTTTTTTTTTTTTTTTTTTTTAGTGTCAAGATGTTAGGGGTGCCAGAAGTCTTGGTCAGTCTGATTTAGGAGTGACTACGAGGTGCAAAGGAAGTGGTCCTGGTTTTCTCATGACTAATGGGTCAGATCAGACTCTCCGGGGGTTCTCAGGATACACTAACTATATTCATGTTTCTTTCCCTTTACTATGTCAGTTGAGTCACCCTTAACTTCAAAGGCATCATATTTTACATCACTTTTATATTTGAAAAGTGTGTGCATCACCCCAAATGAGTGCAGGTAAACCGGTGAAATCTGAATTCCCATTGGTTTTGATATTGTACTATAATTTGATATATAATGAATACTAAAAACATATGCAAGATGTTAATTAATAATGGGGGAAGCTGGGTGAAGAGTGCACAGGACCTCTCTTTACATTTCTTTGCAACTTCCTGTGGATTTATAATTATTTTAAACTAAAAAGTAAAAAAAAAACATTTGTATGAGACTATGTATAAATATAAATATGCAGAGACAAAAAGTCAAGATCAGGGGATGGCAAACATTCTGTAAAGGGTCAGATAATAAATAATAAATATTTTAGGTGTTGTGAGCCACGTGGTCTCTGTTCCTACTACTCAACACTGTCATTGAATCACAAAATTAGCGAAAGACAATATGTAAATGAATGAGTATGGTTGTGTCCAATAAAACTTTATTAATAAAAACAGGAAGTGGGCTGGATTTGGCCCAGGGCCTCATCAAAATTTGTGCAATAAATATTAATGTCTACTAAAACGTTAACAGCTGGCCCTGGAGGTCTAGTGATTAGGATTTGGCTCTCTCACCACTGAGGCCCGGGTTTGTGTCCTGGTCAGGGAACCACACCACCCATCTGTCGGTTGTCATACTGTGGCGGCTGTGTGTGGCTGTGATGCTGAAAGCTATGCTGCCAGGATTTCAAATACCAGCAGGGCCTCCCATGGTGGACAGGTTTCAGCAGAGCTTCCAGACTAAGACAGGGAAGAAAGACCTGGCCACACACTTCCCAAAAATTGGCCGTGAAAACCCTATGAATAGCAGCGGAGCATTGTCTGATACAGCGCCGGAGGGTGGAGGATGGCGCAAAGAGTGGGCAGGGTCACCAGGAGTCAGAATCCACTTGTCACTAACAACAAAAAAATATATATTAACATCTTTCTTCCTCCCTCCAGCTCTCTTTCTTTCTCTTTCTACCTGTATGCTTTAATTCCCCTTCAGTGGATATTTATTACTTATATTATTAAAAAATAAGGTTCTTGCTGGTTTTGATGATTTGTTGGTTTGTTTTTAGAAAAGATATGGAAGACTACCTCGAATATCTTACAGAATTTAGCAACTTTTTCTCTTCTTTCCCTACAACCATTATCCATATAATGAGTCTAGATGCAGGACCCGGGTTTATGACTAAATCCCACATGTGTCATTGTCTGGTTAATAACCCCAGTGTGGTTCTAGTGAGCTGTGCCAGTAAATGCCAGAGTCATGAGACTGAAATTGATATGGATGATCAGAGGGAGAGAGAAAGCAGGGCTTTCCGGAGTTAAATTTGGTCATAAATGGTTTTCGGAGCTAGGTCACAGAAATATGGGCCTTGGGTCTGTGTGTAACCACCGCCCCCATACTTCCTGCTTTGTAGGAAGCAAACGAGAAAAGGGGCTCTTTTATTTTTATTTTGAGTTAATTTTGCAATTAACAAGGTACAATCAAGGTGCTTCCTGAAGTTTCGATTTGGGGACCAAGAACTGAAACTTATCACGCTGGATTGCTGCCTTGAGCCTGGCTCTAGACAAAACAGTCTCAACATACAGTTGTCTCTCCGGTTTTTAAAGTTCAACAGGAAAGGAGACAGAAGTTGAAGTTCTTTGGCAAATGAATTCCAGTGATGAGAAACATTCCTGTTTTATATTAAGCTTAAAACCTTTCTGACGGCAATAGTCAGACCTTGAATTTACGGTAGAACCTGATTTTCTAGTAGAAATGGTGATTGCCTGGGTATTAATTCTTGGCCAAAGTCCTGAAGCTTAACACTGTATGGAAATTATCAATAATAGTGTATTTAACTGCTAATTCAACTAACTATTCGCACCCTACCACCAGTGGGTATAAAATTTCTAAAGCGTGTACCAAGCAGGCTATGGGGTTACAGCTTTGAGCACGTAATTTTCTTTATTGATATTTCACCTGTAGCCACAAAAAGATTTAAGGTGACATATAATGGAAATAAATAATAAAGCTAAGAAAAGGAGGAGAAAACAAATATCTTGATAAGAATTAACATAGTTCCTGTGATTAACCATCCATTTTGGATATGAGCTTCCTGGCAGCCATTGTAATAAAAAGGGCAATACAACTGTTAAGCTTCTTATGATCACAATAGAAAGATGCCAATTCCTCACTAAATTAGAAGTAAAAATGCCTTACCACAGATTCTATATGGAGATTATCAATTATCGTTGGCTTATCAATAATAAATCTTTTATCAACTAGGACATAGGTGTCAGGGAAAGTTTCCCACACTTAACATACTCCCATGGACATCATTCTTTCTCATCAAAGTCGCAAAAAGTTCAAGTTACTACATCTCTGTCATGTGAGCTGCTCAGGAATAAATAGCCCAAATCATAAATGTTAAGTCTGTAAAGCTGAGATTCAAACTACTTATAAACAGAGTTGGAGGATCTGTTTATGTGGATTTTCTTATAAGATGCAGCAGAGATAGAGCATGCTGCAAAGTATATGCACTTCCTGGAGGTTTAACTATATTGGCACACATGCTCTCCTACCGGTCATGATACAACAGTAAGTTTGGACTCTGGGTGAGCAGCACTGTCTTGTCTATCTTCCCTTTCTGGTCCCAGCACACACCCCATCTCTCTTCTTTAAAACCCTCCAATGGCTTCACTTTGCATACTCTTTGCAAAGAGTATGGACTTCAGCTCCCTAAATGATCTGGTCCCTTTGAATTCACCTTCTCCCGCTTATTTTCAAGTTCACAAGGCAGCAGCCTCAACGCGTTTCTGTCCCTCAAATGAGCAGTCCACTCTTGCCTTGGAATGTTGGCCATTGCCGTTCTTTGCATAGCTGACCCCTCCTTATTGCAAAGGTTTCACCTCGGCCAGTACTTCCTTGATCATCCTGTTTACACTAAGCTCACCATCATCCCTGGTCTCAAGCTCCTCAGTCTGTTTTGACGCCTTCAAAGTCCCGATCACACCCGGCAATGGTCCCGTTTATTTCCTCTCTTTGTACTAGATTATAAGCTAGCCCTGCTGTAAGCAAGAGCTTTTTCTGACTGTTCACTGCCTTAGCACAGTGCTTGGCACACAGCAGGCAGGCAGTCAATATTTATTGCATCAATGAATGAATCAACAGGCAATCGCAGAGCTGATATCGCATCTCTTGAAGACAATCCTTGATCCACCACTGGGAGGGTCTTCCTGGTACTGTTGGAGCTCCAGGTTTTGGACCAATGCATTTCTTGTTTCTAATGAATGACAGAGTTAGTGGCTGTGCATCAGTAATTAATCAGGAACCTGAGAACCCTTTGATGTCCCACAGCCAGTGTCCAGATGATGGGGCACTCTCTCGACTAAGGAGCAACTTGTGACCTATGTGTTCTGGTTTGATACGTTCTACCCAACAGACTGAATGAACGCCTATGATCTGGCTTGGTCTCAGCTATTGGTGGCTGTGTACCAGGAGTGATTTGAGACTACTGGCCCACAGGCACTCACAACTGTGTCCTCATCATCCTTTATATGTATCCCTGCTGCCCATACAGTGCATGTGGCTTCAGGTTTCCATGACCTTCTCAATTTCAAATATTTTCCAGGACATGCTCAATTTCACATATTCTCCCCTTTGATCCCTCCAAGGACAGCTGAACTCATACACCGCAGGAGCTAATTTTCATCTGGAACATCTGATCATAATAATTGTAGACCTGCTGACTTTTGCCAATTTGCAAGGTACGTGGCATAAGATTCTCCAAGATTCCCAAGTTTGCGAGCACAAGCTTGCTGAGGGATTCTCCCATTCTTATTTCCCTCAGGAGTCACATATTTTCTATCAATATCTTTACACACAATATCTTTACAACTCTTAGTAGTACTGTTTTCTTCTCCAACTTGATGGCACTTCCCCACAACTAAATACAGTTATGATGCCACATCCTCAACATTATGGCACACACCATGACGAATGCAGGCGAGCAAAGCCTTATCGAGGGTGGATGTTGGGTGGTTGACTAGCGGCACTCAGTGGGCAATTGACTTATGCCTTCTCATTAACATTGCAACACAAATCAAATTTGTGCCACAGCAAAAAGCTCAGTTCCTACATCTCCATCATGTGGGCTGCAGAGGAATAAATGGCTGAAATTGCAAGTAAGTCCACGAATGCTGAGATCCTAACTACCTATCAGGTGAGCTGGATTATCTATTTATGGGTCCATCTACCCCACTGAACTGCGAGCTCATCCAGGATAGAAGTCCCCAGTCTTCGTCTTTCTTTCCTTAGTACCCAGCACCCTGAAGGCAATTGCTGCACACTTGCTGATTTGAGTGATGGAATCCTACACAGTTATTTTTCCACTAATATCTGAAACTCCACCATTAGCAATGCATTCTCTTGTGTTAAGCACTGTCTTTCCTTCCTTTCCCATTCCCAGAGAAGCAAGCTGAGAAAAAAGAGGCAGGAGTGATACATGTATTGGGCACTTCATCCAAAATACCAAGGCTGCCATTTCTAGGACTGGCATGTCCTTTTTTATTTCTTTCTCTTATTTCCACTAATACAAAAAAGTCACACAGTTAAAAACAAACAAACAAGGCAGTCCCCTCTCCTCCTGTGCAGCCACTTGCCTGAGTTAGATGTGTGCGGCCCTTTGGGAGAGCTTCCAGAAGGCAGAACCTGCAGGAATACAGGTGTGGATGCTCCAGGCCATAGCCCCAGACCTCCTACATGGAGGCAGTGGCCATCCTGAGTGGACCCAACATTTCTTCCACTGGAGGGCAGTGGTGTCCACACACAATGGCCAGTTGCTCGCCTTAGGTCTGCTTCAATGTCCAGACACAGCTTCCTCTCCAGGGCTCCCAACTTTCCTTTTTACTAATGATTATTTTTTTTTTAGATCTAGATTTTCAGGGAAAGTCATCAAAACACCCAGAGATGTAAATAGGCCAGGTGAAATTGCACAGAACAGCCCTCCAAGACAATTAATGAACTGTTTGAGATCTCAACTCGGGTAAATGATAATGAGCATAGGTGTTAAAACCTCAGACAAAACAGGCAAAAATAAAATGCTTCAGGTGGAAAAACACATATCTCAATTTTCACAGTCCTTGTGTTCATAACGCAGTTTAACCAAGACCAAACACTGCTTCTGGATTACTCTCTGCCCCTTGGCAAGTCTTTTCCCCAATAATTAGGCCTTAGCAATTCTGCCAGACTCACACATTCTGCTGTGGTTGGGCCTGCATTGACTGTTGCCACTCCATTGATTAATTTTGTCATTTGTTGGTTCGTGAATTTAACCAGCCAACTTTTGTTGAGCACAAAACTGGCTGCCTAACACAGGGCTGAGCCCTGGGCACACAATTCCTGCTCCCAGGTACTCTTGCTCCAACAGAGGAGAATGGTAAATAAAACGCACTTTGCGATGCATCGAAATCAAGACTAATAGCAGAGGGACATTCAAAGTGCCATGAGATCACAGGGGAAGAGGCTACTAGCTCTGCTCAAGAAGGTCAGCAAAGTCTTCACAGAGGAGGTGACATTTGATCAGAGGCTTAGAGGATGAAAAGGAGTCTGCCTCTCTCTCCCTCTCCCCACCTGGAGCTTGTACACTGGACCTGCCGCTGTTGGACCAGCAAGTGCTGTGTGTAATGAAGGTGGCTGTCTGCTCTCTGATATGGTTCAGAGACATGAGACACTCCCTTCAACTCACACACCTCTGCCTCAGAACCTGAACTTCTCACCGTCGGAACCATTTGTGTGGTGAAAGCATTCTCTCAAGAAGGTTTAAGTTAAAAGGAAAATGTTTCCTGTGGAGGGTATGACATGAGCATGGTTAGAGAGATGGCCATAGGATGTTAGAGAAGAGAAATGGGAAGTATCTTGTTGGAACTCTTGTGGACAGATGAATAAACAGAGGTCGGGAGAGGTTAGGAGGGGCTGAGAGTCAGAGCCTGGAATACAACCCCAGCTCTTCTGCCCTGTAGCCAGGATTTACCCCATGTCAGTCGGTCTTTAAGGATCCAATCGAGAGGATGTGATTAAGGACCCTGATGAGATAAAAACGGGTGGTTTTGACAGGAAGGAAGGAATCCTTCAACTGTAATTGTCATTCTTTCATCTATTTATTTATCCATTTAAGTCTTTAACCTCTAAATATGTCATTCATTCATTCAGTTATTTATTTACTCATTAAACAAATACTTCCAGGGTACATTGTATAGCTCTCACATGGTGGAATGCAAGAATTCAGACTACAGTGGCACATCAATGTCACTTTGTGAACCAAGGAAGGTCGTTTTCTAAGAGTCACTTGGAACCCTATGATGAGAGACTCTGAGGTACAGTCTGAACTCAGCGGGAAAGACTGATTCACAATGTCACGTTGGCTGATGTTTGCCAACCTCTGCCCCTCAAGCATTGGCTCAGAGGCTCAGGCAAGTGCCCCAATGCCAAGAAGTAGCTTGAGGTGCCAAGAACACACCTAGAGTCACAGTCCTGACATTTTAGAGCTAGAAAGAATCTTCCCCCAGTCCAACATCTTCTTTCTAGATCAAGCTCCAGATCAAAGAGTCAGGTGAGCAACTTGTCCTGGTTTGCCTGGGACTTTCCTGGTTTTAGAATGAAAGTCTGGCATCTTGGTAACCCGCTTTGTCCTGGACAAACTGGGAAGGTTGGTCACCCATCCCCTAGGCAAATCTGCTGAGGTTGGGCCCATACACTCATGGCCCCAAAGAGACTCGTTTCCAAGGACACCAAACACCGAGGCTTCAGCAAGATGGGCAAGGTGATGTTTCATTTCTACGGGTGCCTAATGATTTCTTAGACTAGAGTTTAAGTGAGTGTTAGCCTTCTTGCAAGAAAACTGCTTTATACTGGATTCTGGGCCCAAGAAGAGCCAGGCCCGGAAACACTGGCTCAGCAACTTGCTTTTGCCACAAGGCCTCCCCAGTGGCAGCAATGGAATGGAGAAGCCCAGCCTTGGATGGTAAGGAGGCGGGGACCTCTGGTACCTCTTTCACAGGCTCAAGGGAAGGCAGACAGGCAGCAAAGGCCAGCCAGCAACCCTCAAAAGTGCAGCTGAAGGATAAGACCAGAAGAGCTGGATTGAAGACTTTTACTCATAAAATAAAATCACTACCCTTTACTGTGTGAAATTAGATGTTATTTCTAATGTCTCATAAAACTGTCAAGGTAGGATAAAATTCTGTGTTACAGATAAGGAAACAGAGTCTCAGAGAGGTTGTCTTTCTGCCCAAGTTTACCCAGCTAACGGCAAGGGCTCGGGCTCCATGGACCCAGTCTAAGCCCTTCCCACGACATCCCGCTCCATCCTTTTTTTTTTTTTTTTTTTTTTTTAAAGATTTTATTTATTTTATTTTTTCCCTCCAAAGCCCCAGTAGATAGCTGTATGTCATAGCTGCACATCCTTCTAGTTGCTGTATGTGGGACTCGGCCTCAGGATGGACGGAGAAGTGGTGCCTCGATGCGCACCCGGGATCCGAACCCGGGCCACCAGCATTGCAGCGCGCGCACTTAACCACCAAGCCACAGGGCCGGCCCACCCGCTCCATCCTTGTATCACCTGCATTTGCTACGTAGCTTCAGGCACGTCAGTTAATGAGCAAAAGGGGGGAACGACAGCCCTCTTGTCTAGCCCAGCTACCTGCACCATGAGAGGGTAAGCAAAAGAGCTTTGTAAACTGTGAGCAAGTCACAAGCTGTGGCCCGTCTACCAGACTCAGCTCACGGGGACTTCACACGAACATCAGGCTTTGCCTTCCCTCTATACATCTTAAGATACAGCATCATGGGGTCCACGTGCTCCCACGGCAGCAATCCCCCGAAGCGAGGAGCAGCGACCCCTTTAGATGAGGATGTGCAGCCCAGCTTGCTTAGCCCTACACAACCCCCTCATTCAACGTGTCACCTGCTGGCTCCTTGGTCATTTATGTTTGCAGGAATTTCTGCAGTGTCACCGAGGGAACCACTAGGATAGGAGTTTCCAGATTTGGGGATATAATGGACAGACAAGTGAAATTTCCAGGAAAAAAAAAAAGGAAAGAAAACTACATAAAAGACCAAACTTCAATTTGCTGTGGATGGACACACAAAACAAGAAAGATAAATTACTATGACCATCGTGTAATAAAAAGAGAGGATACTTAAATGTTCCCAAAGTGAGAAGGAGCAAATCTCACTATTGAAAACCCATTGCCCACTATTGTGATGGCATAGAGTGGTTGCTCCAGAAATACTGAATGCATGTTGTTGGATGAATTTCAGATCAAGAAAGAGTCCTTTAAATTAAATAAACTTAACTTTATGGAAATCTCACTTACACTGGGACTTATTTTTCTAGAGAAAAGTTTATCATGGATCGAAATTAATCTACCCACTGCTTCTTGAGGACACTGATCTGGAACAACATCTTAATCATTCACTCAGAGTAGGCATAAGGTCCAGAGAGGGGCATTGACTTGCCCAAAGACACACAGCTTGTTGCAAACAGGTCTCCTGACCCGTGGGCCCTGGACCCCTCCTACGTCAGTTTCTCCTGAAATAGGATGAAACACTGGGGGAGGAGGCGGATTTTTATGTGGTACTTAAAGGAGACACTTTCTTTTCAATTCTCTTTTACTTTTTCTGTTGAAGTCAAAGAGTGCGCTTTGTGCTGATGTCTTTTTAACACCCTCTAACACTTGTAATCTCTGCTTTCTGCCAAGAAAGGGCGGCCTTGGGCTCAGAGCCTATAGGCAACATGTCTAGTAAGGCGTTTAATGCTATAGTTTTGTTATTACTGCATTTTCATTGTTATAGTGGTCTTCCATTTGCGACAAGCAAAATTGGTTTTCATTTGTGATAGTGGTTTTACCAAGTGTTCATTGGATTTAGGTAAAAAGAGCGAGTTGATGCAAAGAAAAGATTTGACGTAAGTAGCGGCAGGGAAAGAGTGCCAAGAAGCAAAAAAGCTTGACGGTGGGAAGCCCCGTGGTTCCAGGCAGGGACTGCTGTTCCAGACTGCCTGGGTTCAGATCCACCTCCTAGCCACGTGACTGTGGGCAAGTTACTCCACCTCTCTGTACCTCAGTTTCCTCATTTGAAAAATAGGGAGAATAATGAACCAATTTTAGAGGCTGCTATGATGATAGAGTGAGGTAACAGGTATAAAGCAGTTAGAACAAAGCCTGGCACGTTGTAAGTGCTTTATAAAGATTAGTAATGAGGTTGATAATGATGACGCTGATGATGGTGATGATGGTGATGGTAATGGTAACGACGGCATCCGGCTTCCACTGCCAGGGAAGCCAACAGAACTCCTGTTCAGGACACCACTTTTTTCCCACCTGTGAACATCTCTGCATCTGGCTGGTTTTCCAGGGTGGTATCTCTTGCACATGAAAGGTTGGGACTCACTTGCCCCCTTTCCTTGGTTCCTCTTGGATTATTCCACATGACAAAACAACTGTCTTCCTTGCAGAGTGATCCTGGCACTGCCATGTCAGTTACAGCACTGAGGGATCCATAGCCACAGCCAACGGGGAAGTGTGGCTGCCACACTGCCTGTCCCCAGGACAACTCCCCGTCTGTCGGGAGTGGGCTGGTTGGTGCTGGTGGGATTGCTCTGTGGGTCCAGGATGAGCTGGAGGGAGGGACACTCAGCGGGGCTCTTGGCCATTGAAGTTTAGGCTGATGACCCAGAAAGGGTGTCTGAGCTTTCTCTCGAAGAAGGGAAAGCAAATGCTAGAAGTAAACCCCATCCAGGCTGTCAAGGTTAGCAGAGAATGAGAAACGTTTTGTATCCAGATCCTACTGTATCTTAATTATCTGTACGTCTCCCAATTGTGACATTCGTGAGGACTGGCATTTGTCTTATTAACAGGGATAATGGCCACATTTATTGAGTTCTTGCTCTGCTCTGGCTTTGGGTGAGCACATTACATCCATTCTCTTTAAAACTTTGTCCTTGTGTTTCAGATGAGGAAACGGAGGCTCAGAGAAGTTAAATAGCTTAAATGCATGATTCTCAAGAAGTAAATGACAGTCCATATGAGATCTGGCCAGCCCACCTCTCTATTTGTTTCCATGACACTCTCTGCCTTGCTCATGAGACCCCAGCCACTGCTTGTGATCTGGAGCAAAATAACTTTGTCTCCGACTGAGAGTCTTGGCCCCTTCTGTTCCTTCTCCCTGGAACACTTCTCCTGGATCTTGGCAGGGCTGGCTCCTTCTCCTTCGAGTCACAGCCCAATGTCACTGCTTCCTGGATCACATTAGCAGATGTGGCTGTCCCCTTTCCCAAGCCCGGTCACCCTCTATCCCATGAGGGCACAATGTGGCAGTCAAGAGCAGACTCTGGAGCCAGATGCCTGCGCTCCAGATCCCAGTTCTAACTCTTGTTGAGATTCTCTGTGACTCAGTTTCCTCATCTGTAAAATGGGAGTGTAATTGTAACTTATAGGTTTCTTGTGAGTTTTAAATGTTATATTTAATGCATACATAAAGTACTTAAAACAATGCCTGGCACACAATAAGCACTCAATACACACTAATATTTACTACTTGTCTTTCTCTACTAGAACATAAATTATACAAGGGCAGCACTTTATTTGCCTTTTCACAACTGTATCCAGTACCTAGAACACAGTAGGTGCCCGATAAATATTAGATGAATGAATGAATGAATGAATGAATGAATGTTTAACTCCAAAGCCTATGTTCTCACTACTGTGCCAAGCTGCCCCGCCCGCTAATGCTGTTGTGTGACATCCTCTGCCAAGCACAGTGCCCAGCCCTGGGCGGGGGGCTCGGTAAAGGATGAGCAGAATTGAGCCCAGCAGTTCTTCCTTTTTCTACTCCCAGGGAAGCCACACAGCATTCCTGCCCAGGATGCCAGCCCTGTCCATCCTCCCCCGCCCTCTCACCTGGCAAATCCTGTGTGCTAGGCTCTCTCGCCCTGTCCTGGGAGAGTTGAGGACTCATTTACTGGTGCTCATTGGATTCTCTCCAGATCATTACACAGGACAAACAACTGTCCTCATCGCCAGGCCCAGAGCAATGCCACACAAAGAGGCAGAAGGAAGTTTTGGTTCATTCTGAATATCTTTGGAGAGTGTTTACGTGTTGACTTCTAGAAGATTTGGGTGCATTTATGGAGAGGGTTAGCTACATAGTTTATTCAATGCCTGTTTCCGGGAGGGTCTTGGGAAGGTTCATTATCTCTCTGCTCCCTTTTGCCAGAAGGATCCTTCTAAGATGCCCTTTCCTCTCCCTCCATCTTCTGAACTCTTATGTATCCTTCAAGGCCCACGTCAAATCTCCCCTCTTCTCTGAGCCTAGCTGAGTTACTTATTTATTCTTCTATGATCCTGGCTCATTTCCCACTCTCTGTATTACAGTCAGCTCATTCGTCTAGTCATCTGTTTAACAAATATCAGCTGAGCCCCTACTATGTGCCAGGTCCTGTGCTCTTAGAAAGACAAGTAAGATGAAAATCTCCGCCACCAAGAAGCCTTGAAATGGATGTCCATCTCTCCCCGTAGACTTCTCGAGGGCAGAGACATGTCCCCAAAATTCAGCAGAGGGGCCGGCCCAGAGGACATGCTTGACCTTGCAAAATAGAAAGTTGATTAACCGAATAAGGGAATGATGATGTATAGAGATTTTGCTCTGGAACGCGAACTGTGGAATCTGCAAAATGAGGGCCCTTGACCAGCAATGTCTTTTTTCTCTTGAATGATGAAGGTGCTGCTTTCTGTAAGAAAACCAACAGTGCTCATCAGGCCTTGTAATACTATCCACTCCAACACACTCCTTGTAAAATCTATGCGTGCTGCAGAAATTTGTATTCTCGCTGCCCTGGAACGTGGCTCTGGACGCGAGGCCTGCATGCTGATGTCAAAGCAGGGCTGCAAAAGTACTTTTTCCTTTTGCTGACTGGCATTCGTGCATTTTCAGTTCTGACTTGCTTTCCAGGTGGGGGAGGGGAAGGAGGCAAGACGCTGTGTATTCCAATGGACAACATCTTTATTTTAAGTATTTCACAGCCTTTCCACTGCAGCCCACGTGGGCTGCATCTGTGGTTGGCAGAGATCAATGCAGTCAATATTTTTGACGGCAGAGCTTTCCATGACTTACACATATTTAATAGGATAAAAACACAATCAACAATTCTCTGTGTGAACTTGACCATTTTAATCCTTATCTTTGATTCTTTGGGATCCAACAAACAGGGTAAGTCTCCAACATATCTTGCCCGAGACCAGGGAATTCCAGCCTAGCTGGAAACTTTTGATACCACAGCCTGAGCTATATGAGTTTGTTTCACTCTGGGAAATCGGACTGGAGAACTAGACATTGCAGCATTTGGGAATACTGGTGGCCTTTTTCCTTGGACCGTTGCCTTTTGCTAAACGTCACACTGCTTTCTTTCACTGTTATTAACCAAATAATGAGCTACCACTCTCAGGGGGATTTGCCTCTTGAAAGGCACTACTCGAAGCTAGCATTAAGCCAAAACACTGAAGCTTTAGTGGTGGGATTGCAGGCAGCTCATTGAAATGGTGTTAAATAAAAAAAAAATAAGAGAAACGATTAATTGTGATGACTTTCACCTGGAGCAATTTCTCCTTGAATCTAATATTATGAAAAGGATGATATGAACCAAAAGGACAGTGATGGGCAAACTTTTTCTGCAGAGGGCAGATAGTAAGTAGTTTTGGTTTTGTAAGCCATAAGGGCTCTGTTGAAACTAGTCAACTCTGTAATTATACCACAAAAGTAGACACAGATAATATGTAAATAAATGGGTGTGGCTGGGAGCCAACAAAACTTTATTGAGGGACATGGAAATTTGAATTTCGATTTTCATGTGTCATGAAATATTATTTTTTTATTTGGATTCCTTTTATTTTTTTCAACCATTTAAAAATATAAAAACATTCTTAACTCATGGATCCTACAAAAAAAGGTGGCAAGCAAGATTTGGCCTGCAGGCTATAGTTTGCTGGTCCCTGCAATAGAGAATTATGATGAAGGGCAGGCCGTGAGGTCAAGCAGAACTGGAGTCAAGTCCTGGCTTGCCCACTTCTTGATAAATGGCCCTTGGCAAGATGCATATCCTCTATGAGCCTCGATTTCCCCATCTGTAAAGTGGGATTAATGATAGGATCTACTTCATGGTTATTTTGAGGATTAATGGAAATAATGCCCATAATGTGCATAGCATAATGCCTGGGACATAGTAAGAACTCAAAAAATTCATGTGTTCAACAAATATTTATTGAGCAATCATATGGGACAGGTGGTGTATTAAGGTGGTGGTGTATTTATAATGGTCCTTTGTCTCATCAGGCTTGAAATCTAGTGAGGCTGATGAAGACTGTTGTTGTTAGTAATAACGCTTGGGCTCTGTGAAAAAGAAGTGAAAATTGTAAATCATTAGATAATGTAATTTATTACTGTGTATTTTCCATTTTCAAAAACAGTTAAAACTTCCACAGCCTCCCATCACATTGGGTTCTTTTATGACCATTGCAGTCACTAACATGAAAGGTAAAACACAGTTCCCTCTCTTTAGATCAGTGGTCTCCAAGTGCGGTCTCTGGACCAACAGCGTCAGCATCACTTGGGAAGTGGTTAGAAATTGTAATCTCCAGCACCACCCCAGACCTGTTGAATCAGCAGTCCCAGCAGGCTATGTTTTAACAAGCTGTCAGCTGATTCTGATTCACACTGATTCAAGTTTGAGAATCACTGGTCTAGAGAGACTGTAAACTCATTGACTTGTGCAAAGTCACAGACCTAGGAAGTGACAGAGGCGGGATTTGAACAAAGGTCTAAACAGGACCTTCAATACCAGAACACACTGAGTTCAAAGACAGGGTTTATCAATCCATAGCAATGAGCAGCAGGATTAAGAAAAGAAGCGTGTGTGTGTGTGTGTGTGTGTGTGTGTGTGCGCGCGCGTGTTAGGAAGAAGGTGTGCCCCACTGCCCCTCTCCTTCCCCACTGTTCAGGCTCAAGATATCTTAGATTTCTTTTCCAGCACTTTCTGTCTTGACAATGGCATGGGGGCTTGGGGGCAGTGGGAATGGTCTGCCCTAGTGGGAAAGAGAGTTTGATCCCTGACCTCGTTAGAATCACTAGTGCCTGGTGATAATGAGAAGCACAAGAGCTTTCCATGGGTTTTCTTATTCTTGTACAGACAACGCACGTCTTTATTGCCTGTCCCCAGGGTGAGACCACTCCTACCACTTGCTTTGGTGCAACACTTTAGTTACATTAACCTCTCTGTGTTTCTCTGTTCTTCTTCTATAAAATGGACACTGTAAAACCTCATGGATGATTTTCATAAGCTCCTGTCTTTGGCTGCCCATTCTGGACGTGCCCACCTGCCATCTGTGGTGGCAGCTGCTGGTTGATCTTCAATATCCACTCTTCCTTTCTTGCTTTAGTAATAGGACCTCTTGAGTTTTAGCTGGGTATGTGGCCACCCAGCTAAAGACTAGAGTATCCAGCCTTCCTTGCAATTAGGCATAACTACGTGATTAGGTCTGGCCAATGGTATGTGAGCCAAAGTGAGTGGCACCCTTAGAAAGAATGAGCATGCTTTCTCTTTACCTCCTTCGCTCCTTTCTGCAGACTAGATGCAGATAATGGTGGGAGCTGAGCAGCCATTTTAAACCATGGAATGGAAACCATGTGTTGAGAGTGGCAAAGCCATGACATACAAGAATCCAGGGACCAGGACACTGAATCCATGCTATTGGTCCTGGGACTGCTCATATTTGTATAGTTAAGGTGAGAAAGAAGTAAACTCTCTTTTTTTTAATTTTTTTTTTTTTTTTTGTGAGGATGATCAGACCTGAGCTAACATCCATGCTAATCCTCCTCTTTTTGCTGAGGAAGACCAGCTCTGAGCTAATATCTATTGCCAATCCTCCTCCTTTTTTTCCCCAAAGCCCCAGTAGATAGTTGTATGTCATAGTTGCACATCCTTCTAGATGCTGTATGTGGGACGTGGCCTCAGGCACCGCAGGAGAAGCGGTGCATCGGTGCGCGCCTGGGACCGAACCTGAGCTGCCAGTAGCGGAGCGCGCGCACTTAACCGCTAAGACACGGGCGGCTTCTAGACTCTCTTATTTAAGTCTTGTCAGTGACTCAAAAAAAAAATAGCAACCAGAGTCTGTTTCCTAACTAATGTATCACTTTTTAAGACACAGCTTAATTTGCGCCTCCCTTTTTGCCACCCCATCCCGACACCCCTATAGAATGAACCTACTTCCTCTGTCATACCCTACATTGTAGTCACTGCAAAATTACTCAAAAGGTAGAGCAAACATGTGCTTAGGTGACTGGCAAAGTGAGGACACCAAAAGGAATATACAGGTGTCCCTCAGTATTCTCGAGGTTCAGGTTTCAGGACCCTGGCGGATACCAAAATCCGGGGATGCTCAAGTCCCTTGTCGGCCCTCTATATCCGCGGGTTCTGCATCTGCGTGTTCAACTAACAGCTGATCATAAACATAGTGGTACACCATCCGCACTTGGCTGCATCTGAGGATGTGGAACTGTGGATACAGAAGGCTGACTGTATATGTAAATAAATAACAAAATGAGTAAAGTTCAGCTTTGATGATCTTAGCCAAAGTTATACAATTAAAAAATCGAGAAAGAATTTCTTTTATTTTCAGTGCATGTCCTTTTCTTGTAATTTTTAAACATAAAATACTATTTTGAAATGCATTTGGATGGAAGGAGGAGCATAGCAACATTTTCAATCCTTGGGTCAGCTAAAGATCTTAATATAACCTGACTATACCCCACAAAGTATTTCAACATAGCTTTGATTGTATTTCGGGGAAACCTTCCATCCTCTTACCCCCCATCCCCTACCAAATAGGCTGAGGGTTCCTGGAGGGCACTGTCTTTTTCTGTCAATCAATTCATCTTTGTTGTGCACCTGTGGTTATTCATGTTTCTATTCCCAGCATGTAACATGGTGTCTGGCACTTAGAAAATACTATTGAAACACTTAAACCCTCGACAACAACGATTAGCCAGATGGTGGGTGAGATTCCTATGTGTGCCTCTTTGTGGGTGTGGGTTGTTGGGAAAGAGGAGTCACCGTCTTCCTTTCTCTTCCTCACTCTAAGGCTCAAAGAGTTTGAATATTATGCCCGAGGTTTCACAGCTCTTCAGTGGCTGTTTTAGTTTCAATATCACGTGTCTTCACCCAGTCTCTTGTCATTCCAGCCACATCGGACTTTTCTCAGTTCCTTGAAACCACCGTATGGCATTCTCTTCCAAAGGGTCTTTGTACATGCTGTTCCTTCCGCCTAGAATGCCTTCCTCCTCTACTCCTTCCACAGTTCTTCCACCTAGCGGATACCCACCCATCTCCAGAGTTCAGCTTAAACACCACTGCCTCTGGGAGGCCTCTGCCAAATTCTCATACTAAGTTGATACATAGGGACCTAACTCTTTATACTTTTCCTTTGTAGCATACATTGTAATTGTAATTGATTAGTTATTTCTTTATTATCCATTCTCTATGCTAGAATGTCAACTCCATGAGAGCAGGGCCATGTTTGCCTTATTCGTTGCCTGTTTTAGCCTGGCACGTAGAATATGCTGAGCAAATCTGCACAAATAAATGAATGAATGAACATCAGGACAGGCAAAAGGAAATCCACAAAAACCAAGAGGGGAAAGGAACCTATTTTCCCTTGATAAGAGAGCAAATAGAATTTTGCAGTTGGGTAATTTGATTTGTTGGGCAAACACTTTCATAGAATTTTGACAATAACCAAGAGCAAAAGCACAGCTGTACAGAAAGTTCAGAAAGAGATAATATTTCCTTTCGCGTGATTTGACTTTGTTTCGTCAAATACTGAATCAAAACTCAGAATCTTTGCTGTATCTTTACAAGAGAAAAGTATAGATGGAATCCAGTTCAGAGAAGTACCCAATTATAAGTTTGGATTTACTTTTTATTCCTTTCCCAGAGGAAAAGTGCTATTTATCAAACCTACACGACTTAAGAGAATAATTAGGTCCATCAAAACTAATTAATACTTTTGACGTTGAAAGAAAACATTTAGGTTTCTAAGATGTAATGTGAAGATGTATTCAAGTGTGTAGTGGAGGGTTTCCAAATATGGTCACCATTAATTGCTTCCTTTCCCGTACATGCGTGCAATTCTTCCCATCAAGAGGTGGAATCTATTTCCCCTTTGCTTAAATCTCCGTGAATTGTAACTTGTTTCGACCAACAAAATGTGGCGGAATTGATGCGCCAGTTCCTAGCCTACCCGTTAAGAGGCTAGCGACTTTTGCTTTCTCTTGGAGAAGCTAGCCACCATGCTGTAAAAAAGCTAGCACTAGATTGTAGAATGATGAGACCAGGCGATAGGAAAGAAATCAGTTGGAGGAGCATCAAGGTATCAGACGTGTGAGTAAGGACTTCAACCTCTGACTCCAGGCCGGTTGCCGCTGAATGCTGTCAAAGGAGCTCCCCAGTTTATACCTCATTGATCTCAACTGCCTCGAAGCACATTGCTTGAATTCCCGAATCATAGAATCATGAGAAATAACAAACCATTGTTGCTTTAAGCTGCTCAATTTGGGGTTGATTTGTTACACAGCAATAGGTAACTGAAACAACATAGATATTCCAATTACTGAGTGGTCACTTCTCCGACAGCCTCAACCATACACAATATAACTGAGAACTGATAAACAAATAAGGTAATATACAGCCCATGCACCTTGCTTCTGGCGGGGATGTTGAAGTCCTCGCTCAGAACTTACAGTCTCCATGTTTATGCACAATTTTAACATGTTTGCTCATCTCACATCAGAGTAAAAAACAGTATAAAACTATGCAAATTGGAATAGATTTAGTGGATTGTAGAGAACATTATGCTTAATCCTCCTTTTAGGTGGTGGAACAGAGGCCAAGAGGGGTCGAGTAACCTGTTCAAGTTAACAAAGAAAAAGAATGTATTGAAAACAGGAAAATAATCCAGGATTTCTGGTCATCTAAATAAGGTAACTTCTTCATGTTACCTTTCTATTCTACGGAAGAGACAACTTTAAATGGGTAGGGAAAAAAAGACTTTTAGGTATGATGAGAACACTAAAGGATGAGATGGAAAGCTGGTAGGCACAATCTCAAAAGCATGACAAACCCCAGTTTCTGCAAAGTCAAGTCAAACAGGCCCATTAATGCAGAGGCATCCCTTGATTTGAGGCCAGAGCAGCCCAATACTTGATATTCATGACTATGACCCTGAGTCAGAAAGCAAAGATTAAATTATGTTTCTCATATTCTATTTGAGGAGGTAGAGAAGTGTGTAATGCACTCTCAGAATATTCCTATGCAAAATGGTTAAAATAAATATACGATTTGATGTGCAAGGGGATAAGCTTCAGTTATGTGGAAAATGCATTTACATGGAACAGTCCACGTCAGACAAATGAGGCATTGCTGCATTTGCAAAACGTTCAGCATGTATTCCAAGTCTTGGCTAGTCTGAAGGTTTCTACTAAATGAAAAATGAGCTTTACTTGTGTCTAAATCTGAGCTTAAGTGCACTCTCTAAAACCTTCCTGAGAATTTTTTGGACAGGTGTCTCTTTTCAAACAGCATAATATTTGGACATTACATTTTAAATATGTGCAGATAAAAATGATATTCCAAATCTGTATTTCACTTATAACCAGATGGGATAACGGTAGTGAGAGTTACTGAGAGACAGTCCTTCACGGAAAAATAATGGAAATAAAACCTAACCTCCTCCTAACCCTGCCTGGAGGTTTGTGGCTACAAGTTCTAGAGTGAACATTATATTATCCAAAATCTGAAATGATTCAATGTGGTCAGACCAACATAAAATGTACTCTCTTGTTTCCATACAGGGTAGCAATATTTTCCTTTTTAAAACCTAGGGTTTGGGGGACGATGTAAACAGACTTTGCCACCTGCAGGCCCTTAAGAATGTGGAACAATATGCTCATTGGTGGAATCCAGCTGCAGGCCTGTTATGTTTCATCCACTTGGTGCTTGGAGAAGTATCCAAATTTGAATCCCGTACGGAGATGGAGCCATCGCTGGCCGCTTCCTCCAACTCCGTTTCACTGGCTCTTGTCTTCTGCCTGCTCTGCTCATTGACATATGGGCCTGGCTCTTGTGGCTTTTGAATTTTTGACACCAGACTTAGAACCCTAATTCTTTTAGGGCAGGAAGGAAAAGGGAACATTCACTGCAATCCAGGGTTTGCAACACTTTGGGTGTGTGACATACCATCAAGAGCCAGATTTGCCAATGGCCAGCTTAGCCCAAACTGAGCAAGTTGGAGGTTAGTATGAGGCAGCCACCATTATAGTGTATCCACATTTCCCAGTATTTGTAAAAGAGTTCGTGGTGATTGTGCGACACGCTAGGGCACCTTCCAGCAGTCTCCTTGTCTGAGTAGGAATGTCTACTGCCCTGACCTCATACTCTTAGATATTCATGAGACATATTTCTTGCATTCCCCCAAGTATACTATATTTTTCTACTGTAGGCTTGTCATTTGAGTGGACTTGCTTCATTCCTGGTAAGATGTCTGTACACGACTCATCCAACTAAAGCATTGGCTGTAGAACCTTCACCCCATGAAGATGAGCCCAAGGCCCATGAGGATGGGAGTCGCTGGGGACCTACAGGAGGAAATACCAACTTGGACAAACAGGACACACGTGTCGAGTTCTCTACATCTCTTAAAGAGACTGTGTATGTGTATCTGAGTGTCTGATCAGTCAAGACACACATTTAAACCCTGCAAACATTCATTGAGTGTCTACTAACCTAGGCCTAGGGGTGATTTGTTTCATGTATATTATCTCATTTAACCCTCACCAACAAAACAAATCTGCTAGCATGTTATAAGTTTTCTGAAGCTTATTTATAAACAGAATGGAATAATCTCTGGAGGCCAGAAGAAATGCTTTAATATCCTTCATCCATATTCTCTTTACTGTTAGGTAATTGTATTAGGGCAGGATGATTTGAAAGCCCAGATTCTGAGTGTAGACTTTCTTTCAATCTGGCTGAATGATTTTTAAACTTCAACTTGCATAAGAATTACAGTTCAAGGTAATGCATAATACAGTAATACACAAACACAAGTACACTGTACTTTATGGATGGCTTAAGGGATTTTTAATGGTAAATTTGACTATGGGCAATTTTCCTATTATGAGCTACTTTTAGAAGTTTACATGTTGTGAGATGCAATTCTGCTCTGTGCTATAACTCTCACTTTTAGCTTGTTGCAAGGTATATCTTGCTTTATAGCATTTCAGATGATCATCTCAACATAACGTTCCACCTGACCAGATATCTCTGTAATGGTATACTCATTTGCAGCAAAAATAAAATTTGCACACTGTGGCAGATAGACTCTTAAGATGGTCCTCATGATCCCCACCTCCTGGTGTCCATGCCCTTGTGTGGTTCCCTTCCTTTAAGTGTGGGCAGGACCTATGACTTGCTTTTGACCAACACAAAATGCCAAAGGTGATGGGACGTCACTTCCATGATTAAGATGTATAGCATTGTGACTTCCCATCTTTCAAGAGATTTTATCCCTTCTTGACTTGGATGGAGTAAGTTATCAGGTTAGGGAACCCCACATGGCAAGGAACTGTGGGTGGCCTCTAGGAGATGAGGGTGGCCACCAGTCGACAACCAGCAAGAAAGTGAAGCCCTAAGTCCTAGAGGTGCAGGGAAATGAATTTTGCCAACAACCTGAGGGAGCTTGGAAGCAATTCTTTCTCCAGTTGAGCCTCTGATGAGACTGCAGCCCTGGCCAACAGCTGAGTTGCAACCTTGTGACCCAGCTCACCTGTGCCTGGACTCCAGATGCACAGAAACTGTGAAATAATACACATGTTGTTTTAAATCAATGAATACCTGTACACACATTAATCAGAATTTGGTGACACATCTGAGACTACTTCAAGGCCTACCAGCTGAGAACCTCTGATTTCGTCCAATAGTGACAGGGAAACTGAGGCCCACAGAAGTGAGTGCATTTGTCTTGGGTCATATGGCTCTAATTCTGTTTCTGTGACCCTCCACAGACCATGTGACTTCTGTTAATCCATTTCCCTATCAATGAAAATGAAAAGTTGGACTAGCTGACTTGCAAGTTTAGTCTTTACTCAGGTCTTCTGTCTCCTGAGCCCTTGGCTTGTTTCAAAATATGTTCTTTAGAACATTTGTTTTAAAGGATTCTAGGTGGAGAAAAAAATTCCGTGGTCAAATACAGTTGGAGGATGCTGAGTTAAACAACATTTCTCAACAGGTTTCTTTACTTCAGGACCTCCCAGGGCTATTAATTTGCTCACGTCCATCGGGAATGTCCAATAATGAGATGGAGTCAACAGCATTTTCCAAACTTATTTGATTATGAACTCTCCCCACTTTTGTCCCCTGAGTTTGGGGAATAGTGCTTTGCAGAACACACTAAATGAAGTTCCACAACCTCCCATATAATGATCAAAATTCTCCTCCAGATGGACTTTGAATGACAGGAAGGTTAGTGCACTGAAACCCCACATAGGAATAGGGCTGACCTTGCCCCGCAAAGGCAGACAGACACAACTGAGGAGCAAGCAATACTAATATGGTGATATCACTCTATTGGTAGCATGCTAATGTGAGAGATGTATGTGAATTATACTAGAAATATATATAATGCTACTTGAGCCAGAGAATAAAATATTTTCTTATTTGTAAACCACCTTCTCATGAACTAAAAGCTGTCTCCTTAACGTTTTTCTAACGTGCAACTGTTTCTTCCCTCCCTCCATTCCCCTGTCCTCCCTCCTCCCTCCCTCCCTCCATCCCTTCCTTCCCTTTCTTTTTCTTCCTTGCTTCTTTCTCTTTCTTTCTCTTTCATTCCTTTCCCTTCCCTTCTCCTTCCTCTTTGATTAATGCTTTCTTCTATGTATTTTTGCTGAAAGAGCTTTGCATGCCTATTCTGGGATGGGAGTGGGGTGGGCATGAAGAAGAGCTAATATCCTCAGATTCTCACATCTGGAGTCCAGAACCCAATGCACAGTTGAAACCCTTCTTGAAGTAGCCTGACGGCAACAGGATGATCACTCTTTGCATAAGTATAGGGTTTTGAGCCCTCAACTCAGAGCAGTCATTTCCCAAGACCTCCTGAGCTGCCAGGAGAATTCATGAAAAGCCAGTAATTTGAGTTTTGCTTGATGAGCCATTTTGTGGATGGTGTGATATGAATGTTCTGCTCTGTCTCTCCCGTTGGTGAGTGAGCCCAGGTCCTCTCTTAACTGAAGGACTGTAATGGCCTTTCATGTCTTGCCCCCTGGGTTCTCTGCCATTGTTACAACCACACTCTCTCCTACCCGCCCCCCGACTCCCCAGTGCAAGGCTTCAGGAATGACATAATAATGAATCTCAAGCCCAAATCCTGAAGCCCTCCCAGCCTCTTAAACACCTTCCTGATTTTTAAACTTGCCCAACAACGCTCTTGAGTTTAACCACGGTCCTGTGGCCTTGGTCTCATAATGGCTTGTTTTCTAAGAAAAACGCAGAAATGTCGAACACCAACTGGACAAAAGAAAGGAGAATAATATAGACATTATGAATAAAATATGTGGGCAGAAAAATGTATAAATGATCTGGGGATTTTGACACAATAAAGTCTTTTTAACTGCCCTCCAGGCAAAATACATATTTTTCAAAATCGTACATTCTATACATTAGAAAAAAAGCAAGGCCTCCCCCGGTGACCCAGGGCGGCTGGCGGTGCATTTGACATGGATCATTCCTAAGCGTCGCTGGCCTTTCACTGGTACAACATCAATTTCCCCATTCCTCAGCTTATTTTCCTGCTGCACGTGTGCGCGCACACACATCACCGCTGAAAGCCCTGTTTTTCCCCATTTAGCAGTTGACATCAGCTTTCCACACTGCAGAATTACACTGCAAGTCACTGGTGTCACCTAGGCACAGACCGAGTGTGAACTCTGCGAGAGAACAAGATCCGGAATCAACATTTTCCCGAACTCGCCCTTCTCAGGGCCAAAAAGGGCAGAAACTGAAAAAGCAATTGAAGCTGTGTCCCTCTGTCTTCCCAGAGAACCTCGAGGAACCTTCTAAATGGAGACCAAACATGACTCACCAGTACATGTGTCTATTTATTCTTTTTTTCCCACGTCTCATAAATATTGAGGATGGATCAGACACTTTGCTAGGCTCTTGGCAAGATGTAGCCTCTGTCTTCTCACCATGCTGTGGGAGCAGCATGTGTGCAAACAAATACAGTGCGACACGCTGTTAAGCATTATTTTGTTTTCCCTTCGCTGTCCACTGAGACAGGGGACACGTAGCCACTGCAGTCTCTGGCCACGGAGGTCTGGGCCCTAAACCAGTAGTGCTCAAATCTGATTGCACGTTAGAGTCATCTATGGGGGTTTGAAAAATATATCTCTGCCCAAAAGCGAGTCTCCCGGGGGGCTGGAAATGGCCCGCATTTTGATCTTAGGGGTGGTTACAAGGGTAAAATCCACTGAACTTCACATTGAATATTTACGCACTGTACTGCAAATAAGGTAAACTCTGTTTTTGAAAAAGTGAAAAATTCCCATATCCAGGCCTGGTCTTAGAGATCCTGCTTTAAACGGGCCTGGCTTCAGGATGTTGTAGAGGCTCCCCAGGTGACACTAATGTGCAGCCAGCGCTGAGATACAGCCTGTAGGCAATTAAATACCAATGGCCTGGAGAAGGGGCCGAGGGGAGCACACAGCCCTTTGTGTTCTGGGGTCAAAGCAGAGCTGCTTTGGTGTTGGCTCCTAAAAGACCACCCAAGTTCATCCACTGTGGGTGGGCGTTTTCTTGATAATTCCATTGCTCATAAAGGGAGACGGTCAGCTCCTTTGTGTTTGGGCTTGGAAGGAGAAGCAGAAGGAAGGAAGAGGCAGGGAAGGGAAGATGGTCAGAGTTCTGGATTCAAGAAGATCTTTAGGAATCAGGCTGCAGCCTGGGAGGGGCAGGACGTGGCCCTACACAGCATTGGACTGGATTTTAGGAACTCCACGTGCCAATTGTGTTACCATGAGAGGTCATCTCACCACCCTCAGCCTCACTTTCCTCATGTCTTAGTAGGTGTGCCTGGGACTTCTCTGGTTTAGCACTGCAAGTCCTCTGTCCTGGGAAACGCCTTAATCCCAGACAAACCAAGATGGTTGCTTGCTCCATTTATGAGTTGAGGGCAATGATCCCTGCTTCTTAGGGTTGTTGTGAGGATAAACCGTTGTTAATGTAAAATGCTTAGCACATTGCTTGGCATAGCACCAGTATCAAATGAATGATAGCTATTATTACCAGTAGGTTTGGCATAAAGGAGACTTTTTTATTCTGTGGCATGGAGTCAGCCCATGCAGTACCTGGCACATAGTAGGCACACAATAAATATGAATAAAATGAATGCTCATCTGAGCCACAGATTTCATTACCCAAATTAGAAACCTTCTCCTTTCTTAATTATGAGGGATGCTTTCAAACTGTTTAATGACAGCTTGTTTTGTAGCCTGCTTAATAAATCTTTGCTGCCAACGGCAAGTTCCCCGTGTCGGCAAATCATCTAAATATTTAACTGATTTTTTTTTTCTCCCTAAGGTTTCATGCAGACTCTTGGCATTGTGTAGCTGATAAGCAGAGAGATTCAGCAGCAAGAAATCAGTCACTACAAATCTGTAAATCTCAGATCTCTCTCTCTGGTGTGGCTGCTCTTATTGGGTAGCTAATTCTAGAGTCATGACCGCCACCACCACTCCCACCGCCCTTTGCTGTGGCTTCTTCGACGGTCGGGGCTGGAAGAGAAAACGACTCATTCTTTCAGCCTCACTGTCATCTAGGTGTGGCCAAGTACGCACTTCTGGCAAATCAGTTGCTAACGGAATTCTTCCAAGGGGAGAAGGGCTTTGCTTTTCTGGCAAGAAGAGCAGACGAGCTTGGCGATGTCCCTTCCCAGTCTTCTTGCCGTGCACGCAGTTGTGGTGTGCACAGAGCAAGGGTGGCGCTTCGATTGTGGTGACAAGCACCGGGGAAGGCCACAAGAACCGTAGAGATCCTAAAATGGTTGAGCATCAGAACCTCCGGAGCGGCTGCCTGTTACTAGGCGAGAAAAAGCAACTCTTGTTTAAGATCCATGAGGCTGAGGCCTTTGTTACTTGCAGCCAAACATGTTTTTACATTGAACATGTGTGTTGGCCAGTGAGGAGCCAGATCCTGAGACTAAACCATGTTCAAGGGGAGATCTTTAAGGCATCCCCTTGTGGCCAACTTAAAACCAGAGCTGAAAGTGTGGAGGCGGGGAATGAAGAGAATCTGTGGTTGCCTGGAATTTGTGAAGGATACTTTCTCACACGCCCAGTCACTCTCTTCTGTCTGGGATAGCTCAGAATGCCCCAGAGTACCCCTCCACGCAGCAAGCTGAATGACCATTGCACCAGGAAAGGAAGAAAGAAAGAAAACTTGGGTATTTAAAACTAGAACAGACTGTGGCCTTCTATTGGGATAGAGCATAATTTACATAGCTCCATCTATTCCTTCTTCTTCCCCAGATTGATGGGGGCAGAAAAGAATAAGATCCAGGAGGCATTACCAGCATTTTTTAAAGTTTATAAACACATCTTTGCTGTGTAAAATCAGTTGAAGACTGAGTTTAGGTTTGGGGCAAAGAATTTTATAGGTCTACCTAATTACAAGGGACGTGTTTTGTTTTGTTTTGCTTTTCTATGGGGCAGTGAGATGGTGAGGAAGAGAAACAAGCAACAGGGTAGGCTAGAGGGGCTTTTCGATTATACTATAATATTATAGTTACAAGTAGGATGATGTTATGGTACAATATATATATCATAATTGTAGGGAATTCTAAAACTAAATGTTAAATTATTTGCTCTAATCACCTCCACCCTTGATTAAAAGCTTACTACAAGACTGTGTTGTTTGAGTTATAATACGCAGGGGTTAGGGATCGTCAATAATTAAGGAGAAAGTGCTGTACCCACCTTGGGTCAACTCTAAGATGTGATAAAGAAATCCTTACAAAGAGAAGAGTGAGAAGCAACAAATAGTAACGGCCAACATTTATTGAGCACTTACTATGTGGCAAATACTGTTCAAGGTGCTTAAAAGTTTAACTTATTTAATCTCCACAACAACCCTATAATGTAGGACCTATGATTTCCCCAAGTTTCACAGATGGGGAAACTGAGGGACTTGTCTTGTCCAAGGTCACACAATAGCTAATTCTAGGCCATCTGATTGTAGCATCTAAGTTCTTCATCATGACCTCATATCACCTCCCTATCAAGACCAGAAGTGACTAGAAAAATAAAGTTTCTGGGGAACTCACAGAAATTTTAAGAGGGCTCTGGATTTCAAGATGGTATGGGAGTTGGAGCATATCTCAACTGACCGAGGAAACTTCAATAGACTGAATACTTTATATAATATCTGTCTGAGATACAACTCAATCTTCACAGAAAAATAGTTTGTCTCAGTATTTGTTTAAACCATTTTCGAGTTTCACTGTTGAAGATGAAAATATGGAACAGCTTCCAATTTTGCCTAAAATCAAATGAAGCCTTTTTAAAATTAAAAGATGAGTTTTAAAGGAAATATTTGTCTACTGAAAAACGGCTTCTCTAATTAAGCAATTAAGTCTCAACAAGACAGACCTCATCATTGCTTAAAGGTCATTTAAAATGCAGAGGATGCAAAACTCAGCTGGGGTGGCAAACCAGTCCATCTTCGTGAGTGTCTAAAGTTTTGAAATTTTCTCACACGGCACATGCAGTTTTTAACTATTTAAGTACGTATTTGGGCTGTTGCCTCTGTGTGCTGAAAGAAAAAGAAATCTTTGCTATGTCTTTTGACTAATCAGAATGCAGCCCTGCATTTGAAAATTATTATTTTGTAGGGTAAATGTGGTTGGAAGGGGACATGGCCTAGAGCAGAAACAACTTGAAGAGGTCTGGCTACCTATTTCCCTAGTATTCCCTTATTTCCCCACGCAGTGGTTGCGTGCGTGGAAGTTAGCTATGACTTTACTACCAGCCACCTCGGCATGGAGGGTGTGGTTTCCAATAATTACATTGCTGCTATTTTGAGTAATGAGATGGGGCTCTTGCACAGCAAGAGGTAGATTTTACGGGGTTCATTTAAATTTTATGGAAATGAGTATTTATCAGCTGACATTCGCTAGAGACCATCTCGAAGGCTTGCCTGTCTCAGTCCACAGCTCACTGAGACCGAAGGATGGTGTCTATAAGCTATTAATCTCCTTACTCCGTTCTTGAGAACATGGAACTGTCTCTGTTTAATTGTCGGAGGGACTGACATTTTCCTATGGCCTAATCCTAGGGAAGTGTGAAGAGGGCTCCAGAAACACTGTTAATCTCCACTTTCACAGCCAGCACCCGTGCACTGTGGGAAAGACCATTACGTAGCAGTTTAGGCAACGAAGACGATTTATTTTCAAGGATCCTGTTTGCCGCAGGGTGATAGGATAAGACAGAAAGAATTCCATCTCATTTTTTGCACCCACCAAAGAATAATAATTAGTCATTAAAAAGGTTCTATGAAACCAGAATTTATAACACCTAAATGGACCTCAGAAGTAATTCTGGATTATTGTAGAGAATTTTGCAAGGCTCTTCTCTACTCCCAGAAATTCCCACACAATTTTTCCCAATGCTTTGCCAGTATCGGGCAAAAACCAGGTCGGAAACTTCTCCATGTGCTCTCTGCTGTCCTTCTGACCCTTGGTAATGTTTACAAATGGAAGAAATGGCTGAAACCTGGCATTGTCATTCCTCACTCACATCATGCAGAATGGCAGGTAAACAGGAAAATCTGGCACAGAGAACGAGCCAACACACATAAATTACAAATAAAAAAAATTAACAGACACCAATCTGCTCCCCAACACCACTTGCCAGCGCTAAATCTCTATGGTAACAACTCCCCGTGGCCTCCCTGGGTATTCAACTGGTGGATTTTTTTCCCCCTTTTCCTCTTCAAGGAAAGTTCTCAAAAGTGATTTAAATATTATGATATTCTCATCTCCGAATTCTAAATGGGAGACATACTTGTGTTGGCATGTTGGCTGGGGTGTCTTTTGAAACATACACTTTTCTTCCCTCAAATGGCACTGCCACAAAGGTGAATTTTCTCCTAATAGAAGCTTCCTTTTTAAAAAATCTGAAAGATGGGGGTTGAAGGTGGCATTGTGCTTTTGGGGATGACTGGATTAAAGTTGCCAAGCAACTAAGGAATGATAAAAAAAGAAGGGGCACCCGTTGAACAGAATGTCGCTTTTTGCAAACGCTTATCCACTGTTCTTTAAGTGGCATAGGTTTTCCTTTTACTTTCTTGTTTCCGTGGCATCCGGTTGAGGTGTTCTTTTTTTTTTTTTTTTTTTAAATTGTACTTCTTCTTTTTTTTTTTTTTTGTTAGGAAGACCGGCTCTGACCTAACATCTATTGCCAATCCTCCTACCTTTTTTTTTCCCCCCAAAAGCCCCAGTAGATAGTCGTATGTCAAAGTCGAACATCCTTCTAGGTGCTGTATGTGGCATGTGGCCTCAGAATGGCCGGAGAAGTGGTGCATCGGTCCACGCCCGGGATCCGAACCTGGGCCGCCAGCAGCGGAGCGTGCGCACTTAACCGCTAAGTCACGGGGCTGGCCCTGGTTGAGGTGTTCTACGTTTATAAATATTCAAGGCTTAGTTTGACTTTGAGGATGGGCAGAGACTGACGTTTATGGAGAGTTTACCACATCCTGAGAATATTGTTACCAAATGTTTCATTTTCCTGGCAAACCAGTAGGGTAGGTACTTGTTAATCTTCATTTTATTGTTGAGTAAAATAAGACTCAGAGAGGGTAAGTGGCCTCCCCAAGATCACACGGTCATTGAGAAAGATGGAATTTGAACTCTGGTCTTGTTGATCTGGAAGTGTGTATTCTATCTGCTACATTTCCTTGTTTCTAATATGTGTTTCTGTTTCTCTTTTAGAAATCACTGTCTACAGTTCCTCTTACCCTTAGAGTTATTTAATCCACAGAAACAGATACATTACACCTTCCCTTGGGACGCAACGGGGACAAACGGCCAATCCTGACCCCTTCTTCCCTCCCCGCCTTCTCTCCAAATCCCCAAATAGATCTAGCTGAAGCGTTATGGTTTCAGCAGTTAGACGCTCAGAAATAAACTTGAAATTAGAATGTTTGACCAGTTAACAATATTGACTGATGTGCTGAGCTGATCTGAGGCTAATTATATTCCATCCCTCACCAAAACCATTCTGACACAGGCAGATGCCACTCATTCTAAAAGAAAAAGAAGATGGGGGAAAACTGTTGCATCCGATGTAGTAGAGATCGAAAATATTAAGTTTCAGATTAAAAAAAGGGAGAAGATGAAGAAAAGAAAGAAAACACGAACACTTTAAATCTTTTGTCAAGAAAATCTCTTCCAGGTGGAAATCAAAAGGTGCCTCTTTCAAGAAGTTTGAGTAACTGTCATTAGGACGGGAAAATGAAAAGGAACTCGAACAGAACAAGATGTCCTGAGTGATTTTATGATACTTCTGACCTTAAAAGGCATACGTCGGGATGTAAGTGCTTTAGTGATTTTGCACATCCTGAATTGGTACTGACTTGAAGGCCTCTTGAATACATCCTGAGGTTTAACATTTGCTAGGCTTTTTTTCTCTTTTTTTCCTCTCCTAAAGATCATTACGAAACAATGCCACAGAATCTACCAAAATGTGAAAGTCTGTGGGAAGTTACTAAAACAGGTAGTGAGGGTTCGCTGGGGGCTGCACTTAACGAAAATCTGAAAATTGCTGGCTCTGTTGTGGAGAGAAATAAACACTTTATTCGCAAGTGTCTCTGGCATGTTTTTGTGTAATGGCCTGGTTACAGCAATACTTCCCTGGCAGGGAATTAGCTGAACAGCACGGGAGAAGGAAAGAAGATAAACCCTGGAGAGGAAAACGTGCTTAAGTTTTATTCTTTTCTTTTCTTTTACTTTTTAAGGTTAAGCTTTCAAGAATAAAAATATGCAATCACATTTGGCAATACATCATCCTCTGATGAACTCTGTATAATGGTTAGAAATCAATGTCTTCTGGAATCTGGGAATTATGGTGCAAAATGAATTGTCCAAGTGAGAACTCCCAAATTGTAGTCACCTAATTAAATTCTTAGATGTTTACCAGCAAATAGGGACATGTGGCCAAAATTCAAACTTCAGTGTTGACAGCTCACTTGCTGAGTTGTGCCAGAGACCAATGACTACTTCTCTGCTGGGCTTTGTACATATAGTGAAACCATATTGACCAATTACTTAGCAATTGGGAGAATTAAGAAAAGAAAATTGAGATGAAGTGGGGTGGAGACTAGGCTAGACTTAGAATTAAAAACAAACAAAAAAGAGGACATTAACAACAAAATGACAAAAGAAACAGGGCAGTTATGCATGAGATAAAAAATAAAAATAGTACACATTTTTAACTGAGCAAAATAAAGGGAAAACCTATTAACCTATTTGATAACAAAATATTTTTTAAGGGAATCAGATCCATGATATTTATATGGAATATATTTTTATGTGGGACTTATTTATTATAATTATGTGGGACTCAGACATTATGTGGTGAGCAGATGAGTCATTATAATTTAAGCAGAAAATAGCAGTTCAAGTGATTTGACATAAAATCTTGGGGGGGATTTGAGTTATCTGATTAATTATCTGATTAGCTGTCTCAATTTTTACTTGACCTTGTTAGTGTGACTGTTCCAAATTGTGTTCAAACACTCCAGTTCTGTCATAAAACAGGGTGCGGCTTATCTCTTTTATGAAACAGATGGGGTCTAGTTAGCTATCCATCATCTCTTAAGTTGGGGGTTTGCCCAGGAATAAGATGATTCCCAGGCTACAAGCTTCCCGCCTACTCCGGGATGCTGTCACCATTGACTCGTGGGATTGTGCAATTCACAGGTGTTGGAAGACTCTTCGAGTCTATCTATAAGCCAAAAAATGACTCCCACAAACTCTTTTGGGAGAGAAAGTCTCACATTTTGACAGAGGTACTTTGTGCCTTATCAGAGCAATTCTCAAGAATGAGACAAAGCTAAGTTTTGGACAATTACCAGGTGTGTTGCAAGCAATTTGTGATCCGTCCTTTTTAAGGATTAAAATGTGCATTTATTTATTTGGCTTTAAAAAAAGAGAGACTAGATTCTAAGCTGCCCTATACTATTGTTCTCCTCACTCAGTAGCATCCTGATGTATTCTTTCAAAGGGTAGATCTGACGCCATTCTTCTCGGGCTCACAGTGACTCCTCAGTGTCCTCTTTTTGGCAGCCTACGGGATTCTCCACCCTCATGCCTCTGTCCAGCTCTCCAGCCTCAGCCACCCCTCCCCAACACCAGTCCCATCTTCTCTTCCTCAAACAAGCCAAGCCCTTTCTTCTATCAGAGACTCCCTTATGTCTTTGCCTGGAATATGCTTTCCCCAGATCTCTGAAGCCAGTGCTTTCTAATTATTTATGTCTCAGCAAGAATGTCACCTCCTCAGAGTGGGCTCCCCTGATGACTCTATCAAAATAGTCCACCGACTCGACTCACACCCCAACACAAGCCACTTACATGCTCTATCCCAGCCCCGTGCCTGATATCCTTCCTGGCACTGCTCTAGATAGAAATGACCCTGTGTGTTTTTGTTATTTATTGGTTGTCTGCCTCTTTCCTCTGGAATGTAAGAGCTAGGAGAGCTTATCTTGTTCGTTCTTGATGTCCCTGTGCACAGCAGAGTACCTCTCATGTGGGTTCTCAATAAATATTTATCTAAATGAATGTATGAATAGCTCTTCTAATTGGAAGAAAAGGGTGGGGTTACAGATTTTGGGTTAGGATTGACACCTCTAAAGAAGAGGATCATCCATGATGGGATTGTGGTGGCAAGAGTTTGGAGGAATTGAGCCCAAGCCCCATCGACCTAAGAGGCCCCTTTACGGCTGCATAATTTCTCCTGCTTGACTGTCTGGAAAGGAGAGAACAAGAATTAGGTTCAAGATTTTGTATAATTTCTTAGCCAATCTTTTGATATATGTAGGAAGCCATTAAATTCTACAGTAGATGAACCAGGGTTGAGGCTGTTCAAATAGGTCACATGATAATCACAGACAACATTTATTTAGTGTTTTCAGTGTGTCAGGCATGGATCTAATTATAACATTTTTTCCTCACAAGAGCCTTAGGAAGTAGAGACTACTACTGTCTCCGTTGGACAGGCGAGTAAACCTGGGCTTGGACAAGTTAACTCTTGCTCAAGGTACACAGTTAATAAGTGATGGAATCTAGATTCAAACTGAGTTATTGACTGCCACCCCCTAGCAATGACTTGCCCAAGTAATACAGTGGTAGATAGATTAGAAATTGTATCAAGACGCTTTGGCTTCTTTCATTGGATTAATTCACCCTAATATTTCTGAATTTCAGGCTTTATCATTAATAGTGAATTTATTTCACTATTGCTATTATTTAAAGTATACTGAAATCTATTGAAATGGGAAGAGATTACCAGAACACCACAGCTCTTGAGAGAAAGTGATATAAACTACTGGTGTCATAAATCATTAGGGTCATGAGATAGAGTGTAATAGGGGATGTAAATATCATGTGCCTTTCTCTGTCTTGGAGTTGTCTGGGCTAAATGGATGGGGAATCAAAAACCCTGGATTTGCTTTGAGCAAATCATTTCCCTCTTCATGCTTCATTCTTCTCATCTGTATAATAAGCAGACTCTGAAATCCATTTTGTGGTGGGGTCCCTGGACCGCAGAAATTCCCAAACTTGGTTTCATCTCATTTCCTTTGTTTGGGGAAAATACCCAAAGCTTGCATGAGAAACTTGAGTAACTACGCAAAACTTTCAATTGCCTTGAACAGGGAAAAGATAAGAGTTGTGTCTCTGGGTTTCTATCACTCTAACCTTGACCTTGGACCAAGAATATAATGGAGTTTCTAGGAAGACGGCTTTGACCTCGGACCAAGGAAGAACAGAACAAACTTCAGTTAGGATAAAGGGTAAAGACATTTCAGAGCCTGTGTTTTCAGGAAAAGATAAAGGATGTGGGAGGGAAAGGAGTGGAGATGAGATACCCTGGAAGTGCTGGCCCAGCTGGCCCAGCTGTTTTAAACAGCGCTTTCGGCCATCTTGGTGGACTGATAGACGTGGGAGATAACAACGCAGTGCTTCATCTGAAGGAGTTTTATTTTCAAATATTGGAAACTGCAGGCATATTGCATGTTGGGTGACCATGCTATAGGATAGATTGCAGTCTTTTAATAATAAAACTTTACAGCAACTAAACTGTGTGCTCACAATATTCTGCTAACTGACACTGACGCCTGATCTTTTCCTTGAGTCAGGAGGTGGGTTGCTCAGCATGGTGAAGCCTTGAGCAAACCTCCAAATTCCTCAATGAGACATCAATCTCCAGACTTCAGAGGAGAAGTGAACCCAGACCCAGATCTGAAGAACATATAAAGAAAGCATACTATTTTTAAAAATTTGGAGAGGGGACATCTGGATAATGAGAATTAGCTTGAGAGGAGAAACCATCCTCAAGAATAATATCCATCAAACCACTGGGAGATTTTTCAGTCATCACAGAACTGTATGGTAATGAATCCTGCGGCCCCATCTTAGCCAAAGCATGGGGTACACATCCTTGGGTGTATGTGAGGAGCTTTTAGGAGGTACATTGACTCAGCAATGAAAGAGAACTGTGGAGTGAAAGACGGCTCTGTTTTAGGTTTTCTTCTAACCGGCCAAGAAGAAAGTCTCCGTTCAAATCTCAAATTCAAGGATTTAACCCCTCATTAACACTTCCTAACCTCTATCCCAGCAAAGAGAGAGCAGATCTCAGCTTCAAGACTTAGGCAGGCAACAGGGCTGGTCAGATGTAAAAACATTGTCTAGTTGTCACTTTATCTATTGATCGATCTATCTATCTATCATCTATCTATCTATCATCTATCTTTTGCTATTAGCTTCTTTTTTTTGGTAAGTGATACTGGTTTTCCATTTAGGCTAGTGATTAAATTTCCTCTTTAATAAGAGTGTTTATGATAAGTAAGTAATAGCACAAGGGGTATGCAGATGTGGCAAAAAGTATGAATTCCACTTGAGTGAAATTAGGGAAACATTGTTTTATGATGATAATAGCTAACGCTGTTTTTTTTTTATTTTTTTTAATGTTAGCCAGGACATATTCTAGCCAGTCCTGATGGTCTAGTGGTTAAGATTTAGTGCACTCACTGTGGCCCAGGTTCATTTCCCACTCAGGAAACCATATCACCTATCTGTCGGTTGTCGTACTATGGCGGCTGCGTGTTGCTGTGATGCTGAAAGCTATGCCACCAGTAATTCAAACATGAGCAGAGGCACCCAGGGTGGGCAGGTTTCAGTGGAGCTTCCAGACTAGATGGACTAGGAAGAAGGACCCAGCCACACACTTCCGAAAAAATTGGCCACGGAAACCCTGGGAATAGCAGCAGAACATTGTCTGGTATAGGGCCAGAGGGTGAGAGGATGGTGCAGTTAGACCAGGCAGGGTTCTGCTCTACTGTCCACAAGGTCGCTAGGAGTCAGAATCCACCTGATGGCACTAACAACAACAAAGGACATATTCTGAAACCTTTATATATGTATTAACATGTAACTTTCTTGACTACCCCTTGAGGTGGGTCTTATTATTATCCACGTTGTTATAGGAAAAACTGAAGACACACAGAGTGTAAGTGGTTTACCCAGAATTTGCTTCTAGCAAGTTGCAGGGTCAAGATTTGAAGTAGAGGACTTCGGACTGCAGACACATGCTCATAACTACGGTGCAATCCTGCAATCTGGGGGCTTGACTATGCCTGTGAACAGAAATGACCTGTGACCATTAGTGCCAATCTATGAATTTGGCTTGGTGAAGCATTAATCAAGCATTTCTATTTGTAAATGGAGGAAACGGGGACAAAACCGAAACCCAGTAACGACACAGAAATGTGCTAAATGGAAAATACCAAGATGATGTTCTTACAGATTCTATTCTCTAAGATCATGGGGCGGTGGCAGGGAGTAAAAAATGTAGCTAATCTAAGAAAACCCCCCCATTGGAGCCTCAAGAAACAGAGATGATTGGCGTCTTCATGTAGCCAAAGTAGCATTGTTGAAGGAAGGCTTTATACCCCCTTCACCTTTAAGACGTGATGGAAATCCAGCTTTTCAAAGGGAAAGTTGAGAAGTAAGAACTAAAAACAGGGATAATTGAAGATTCCTCACAAAAAGGATTAAAGGATTGAGGGGTAAAAGATCAAAAAGACTTCAACCGAGAAGATTCTCAGAACCTGTTGATGGACTGAATATTTTCCTGAGCTGGTGAGTTTCCAGACCCGTCTCAATTAAATGGCTTCTAAATGGGAATTAGTATCAGGAACTGAGGAGAGCCTAAGAGCTCAGGAAAAAATGGCGACAGAAGAACTGAAAATGATGACTCAGTTGTATAATTTTTACCCAGCAAAAGTTCATTATCGGGGTTTCGATTTGACTTTGATAAAATACTCTCTCTTTTTTGTATAAGCTTGTAACTTTCCAAAACAGTTGATGTAGATAGTTTCACTGGATCTTTACAAGAATCCTCTGAAAGAGGCCGGGGAAGTATTTTATTACTATTTTTAAGATAATGAGATCAAGGCACAAGACATTAGGATCCACCTAACAGAATCCCAGTGAGTAATAATGACATTTAGTGAAAGCCTACCACAGTGCTGACTGCTTTACCACGTTTTGTCATTACTCCTTCTAAGAACCTTTGAGGTAGGTACCTGCCTTTTGCCCAGTCTCTGCAGGTTGGAAGGATTAAGTGACTTGCCAGCACACTGAGTGTACAAGAGCCAGTTCATCCTAGCCTACGGGAGCTCAGGAGAGATGACTGTGCCCATCTCTCCCCACAGTGGAAGTACTTACACCACAGAAATCAGCAAACACTATAACTCAGGGCTTGGTTTTCCTTGGAGAGCCAGCTGTTAAACATTTACCAGCATACCACTGGGCACATACCTGGTAACTGGCAGTGTAAGATCCAGAACCAAGCAGCCCAGTTCCAGACTCTTGCCTTCACACTTCTCAATAGTGCCCATTCACTCTGAACAACATCCAACACCGATCAGCCTCCTGTTTTCTGCAAGGTATGGGAGTTCAAAGTCTACCTGGAATTCTCATTTACTAACTCATATAGAAAAAGTATAGAAATGCCATAGAGATGAAAAATACTTATATAATCAGTGCTAAAGAGCATGAGCTTTGTGCTAAACGCATGTGGATTTCAAGTCCTTGCTGGTGTTTTCAATGGTGATTCTTGTATCGTGAAAGCTACCTACCCACCTAATTAAAGTATTGACTGCAAATGATGAGAACGAGTCATGAACCAAAGCTGTCCCTAATTCCATGTCCATGAGAGGACAAATAAGAAGGATGTAGTGCCAGATGCCTGTGGCTTTGAGTCTAGCTCTGCCATTTACTAGCTGTGTGACCTTGGCCAAGTTACTTCAACTCTCTATGACTCAGTCTGAATCTGAAAACGATGACAATAGGGTTGTTGAGGAGATTAAATGAGCCGATGTTGTGGAACCTGATGTAATGTGAACCCTCAGTAAGTTGTCAGCTATCGTTCTGGGTAGTGTGTTACTATTAGTACACACACAGTGTGGGAAAGCAAATGGCGGTCAGAAAGTGGCTGGTGTGTATTTACTGGCCAGGGAATGGAATCCAGATGGACATCAGAAAAAGTTTGTGAGAGGCTGGAGAGGCCGTTATGACTGCTTTGCTACTGGATTCAGAAACGTCTCCTAATTAATGGTCAAAAATCCTCTCATTGCCAATGTGGAGGTTTAAGGTACAGACTCCTCCAGATTGAATCCGGCTCTATCACCTGCAAGTGTAGACTTATCTACCCAATGTGCTTCAGTTTTCTCATAACATGTGGACAACAATCATGCTCACCTCATAGACCAATGCACTAAAATCCTCAGTAATTAGAATTTAATACTGTTTATATTCTTATATGTAGGACTTTTTTCCATTATAGACCAGACACTCAGTGTCTACATCCTTTTCCATGGACAATTTTGGATTCATCCTGACAGAATTCCAAATCTGTTCCTTTTTTGCTTAAAAAAAATGCTACACTGACCATCTTTCTGTGACATATATTTTTCTCTTCAAAAATTAATAACATAGTCTGTGCCACAGTGTCAACACCTCAATAACTTGATTGAAAGGAAGGGCATTGCTCAAGGCAGAAATCCCAGCTTCTCTTGCAGCTATAGTGTGTAGGGATAGGACCCAGGGCCCACCTGTCAGATGCACAAGTGTAAGGCTCTGATTCAGAAGCATATGTTCTGAGGAAGCAGGAAGCTCTATCCTGACAAGATAAAAACCATCTGCACTACAGAGGCAGCTGTTCCAGAGCTTCTAGGGGGAAAGTCAAAGGTCCTGCACAGACAGTGAGAGACAGGGGTCTGTGTGCATTGCTGGTACAGGCATGGCTTCACTGGCACAGTCCTGGCTTTAAAGTGGGCATGCATCCTGGCTGCATGGTCTTCACATCTGATTCTCTGCACCTCTGGGCTATTCTGTGTACCATATAATGACATGTTAATTTCTTTTCTGTTAGCTGGTGTAGATGTTGTTCTCACACATTCTCACACAAATGAGAATCCTGATTGAATCCCCAATTTCTCTCTTAATGTTTCTGACTGGTGTGTTTAGGGCTGGGCAGCTTCCCCCACCATGGATTGGTGACATGTCCTTCAATTTTCAAATTCTTGGGAGGATATGGCAATGTACCTTCCCCCCATTCCCCCAGCCCCACCCCCACCATGCATCTACCACATAGGGCAAGGGTTGGCAAACTTCTTCTGTAAAGGGCCAGATAGTATATATTTTAGGTTTTGTGGGCCATACAGTGTCTGTCACAACCAATCAATTCTGCCATTATAACAGGAAAGCAGCCATAGACAATATGTAAACAAATGGCATGGCTGTGTCCCAATAAAACTTTATTTACAAAAACAAGTTGTGGGCTGGGTTTGTTGATCCCTAACAAAAAGAAGCACTTTGGAGATTACAGTTAGCAAAACAGAACCTTTTGAGAGTGGACGTCGACTATAGCTCTAGTCTTGGCTCCTCACATTCACCTCTCTGTACCTCTCTCTCTGCATATACCAATAATAAAACCAATCATACGAATGTTTCCTCTCTCCCAGATTGTTGAAGAGACCAAACAAGGTAACAGATCTCAGAGTGCTTTGAATGTGTTAAAATCACTTTAAAATTATGGAGTATATATTATTACAATTATATTTTTATTCCCCAATAAACAGTGAACTCCATGAGAAGAAGGTCTGTGTCTTTTAACTCTGAACCTCTGTTTTCTAGCACATTACATTTCACACAGTAGACATAAATGCCTGTTAAATAAAGAAATAGTTTAGCTCTTGATTTAGAGGAATTTTTAGCTTAGTGATAGATGTAAGCTAATGTTTGAATAATCACAAATCCACTAAAATGAGCAGTTAAGTGTTAGTGTAAATCTGTAAAATTGTGGTCACAAACTTAAATGTTTACAGAAGCTAAGCAAAGACTATAAATGAATGCTGTGGGTTGGTGTAAGGTAGCGGAAGTGATGGGGGCTGTAGTAAAATGAAGAGAACATATCCTGACTGAGAGAATAACATTCCTTCACTCCAAATGATTCCATGTGGGAATGTGGGACCACATTGACAATTTTTCCAATTTTTCATGAGAAGTTGAAAATCTGGATTTTTAAGTGAATTCTCTCATTTTTAAAAATTGGCAACTAATCCTCAAGATTAAAAAATGCTACAACTTGCTCTCAGGCCATTGTAACTCCTTGTGTAATTTCTAGTAAATATAAATGAAAGTTATAATTGAAAAATAGCAATGTAGAAAATTCTTAGATTTCATTATCTTTTGATCCCCTCGTTGTAATTAATGGTCTTTGTCGCCCATTGCAAAATTTTCAATCATTTCAGTTTGCAGTGATCCTTAGATCATGGTATTATTCATTTTAAGATGTATCTAGTTGCTATGATTGTTAGACATTGACTCATTCCAACTCCCCAGATACCCATGTGGCTTTCTCCCTTCATTTATTCAGGTCTCGGCTCAGACGTCCTTTCCTCAAACAAGCCTCCCCTGAACAACCTGTCCAAAACAGCCTCCCTCCCTACTCTCTCCCTTCCCTTCTCTTAGTACTTATCAGCAACCGGCATTTTCTATTTTTATTTGTTTATGATCTGTCTTGCCCCACTAGAAAGTCAATTCCCTGAAAGTAGGGATGTCGTCTCTGTTTTGTTCAGTGCTGAATTCCCAGCACCTGCTACAGTGTCTGGCAACAGTAGGCACCTAATCCATATGTGTAATGAATAAATGAGTGATCCTGTTGATACATTGATGAGATCCCAAGACTATTCATTCCCTAAGACTTTGGAAAAAAACATGGATGTGAGAAAAACAGATTTCTATTAACAGAAATCTTACCATCAATATAAGTCTAAAAGTTATTGGCCAATAACTTGCTTTTGACAATAGGAAAAAATCTACAAATCTGCCTAAAGCCAGATTTTTACACCATGTATAAGACCCAATCATTTCCTATGGCCAGTCTCCTGGTAATGACTGAGGGGAATTTTATGCTGACCCCATAGAAGTAATCTTGAAGGCAAAAGATTGCAAACCGCTCCAAGAAACAAAGGGAGAAGATTTGAAAAGATCTTTTCATAGAACATAAAGATTTTCTAATTTGAAATATTCTTGGAGAAGGAAAAGCTGGAAGTCATTAAAAGTTTTCAAGGCTCAAGTTGAGTAATTCAGGTAAAATAAGAAAAATATTAACTTTTAAAAAATGACTTCTACTTTCATCTACCACGAATTTTGTTTGTGGTCAAAGTGACATTAGCACATAAAAATAATTTTAGAAAGGAAAGAAATGCAAAATACTACTGCTGTGGCATAGTAACTTAGTGTTTCCGAAGCTTCTTGCCAAGCTTGGTCTCGATGCAAGTTTACTAACCTTTTAGACAATCAAACAGCATCTTCTCTTTTGGGGATATTCGACAGATGAGTAACAGCTGCTCGGTCTCATTCTTCTGAATCCACGGCAGCTCCTAGGCTAAACATCTTACGTATATTGCATTTGTACTGATTTCACCCTTTTATCTCCAACACCTGAGCTATAATTCTTGGAAAGCACGTCAACACACATGTAAATGGCCGCCCATTGTGGGCCAGACCCTGAGTGTGTTCTGATAAACGCAGTGTCTGTGCTGGTGGAGGTCAAGGCCAGGTGAGAAAGACCAGCAAGTGTTAAAATGGACAACTAGAAATGTGCCACACAATTTCTCAATAAATATAAGCTCTTATTATTATGATGTCTATTTCGGTCTCTTTGACAAAGTTCAGAACATTGAGTATGCTCAATAAATGCTTATTAATGACGTCAGGAAATCGTCTGTTCTTACTACCAACCAGGTTGAGAGCCCCTCTTCTGAGTGCCTGGAAGGCTCTCATCATGGCACTCATGCCCACGCGCTGAAATTGTGCATTTGCTTCTTTCTCTTGTCCCTTATGTCATGCTTCCCTCGAGAGAGGGACGGTGTATTGTCATGTTAGCAACCTCAGTGTCCAGCCTAGGCACCTGATCATGAATTCAGAAGTGTTACATATTGGAATGAACTTGTGGATGACAAGAGGTCCTCAGGGTTCAAGTCTGAGGGAAGCTAGCTATTTCCACCCTAAGACAAAGAAAATAAAAAGGTGACACCTCCATTCAAAAAACAAGTGGATTTTTCTCCACATCTTGAGCAGGGAAAATGCCGTGAAAACTAATCTACAATGGAGGATGGGAGGAATCTTGAGAACTCTCTCCCTTATTCTGAACTCTGTCTTTTTTATTCTTTCACACTTTTCTCTCCACATTTCCAGTCCTGACGTCTCTAACTGTAAAATTTCGTGCTTGCCTCACAAAGCCGCGTGACAGAATTTTCTTTTAATTAGCACATTCGTAACAGCAACAATAATTCTAATCATTAATAAGTCGCTCACCACGCTTAGAAGCAAACCAAATGGCAAGAAGTCAATGTTAATTTTAAAACGCATGTAAACAAGAATCCAGGAAGGCCAAACACCATAACCTTCTGGCATTATTAATGGCAAAGAACACTTTCCGCTGAGCTTGAGAAGTAAATGCTACAATAATCACACCCCATATTCCTCCAGTTACACTTTTCATAATGGAAATTAATTAATTATTATGTAGTGATTTTTAAAACTAATGCATTTTCCCCAAATACCGTATGCTTCATGAGGGCAGGAATCACGTCCATGGGGCTCCCTGAGTCTACAGTGGCCTTTACACACAGTGGGTGTCCAATACATCTGTGTTGAATGAATGAATGAACGAAATCTCAAAAGTGTGCTTAGCAGATCTGTGAAAAGAATAGAATCCTAATGTTTCAGAACATCACTTCAAAGAAAGTTGGGCACCGGCACCATTTCTCGAATAAGGAACTGGCCCAGTGTTTGGGCCACGAAGGTCTGAGTGTTCATTCAAGAATTTCAAATTTTATTTTCCTTTTGATAAAAAAAACTAATCCAATTATATCCTGGGTCATCAGGATAACAGACTTCTAACTGAATACTGCTGCACCAAGTCAATGCCTACATTTGTGTTTATTCTTGTGGTTGAGTGGGTGCCCAGCGATCAAGGAAAAGGGCATCTCTTTGCTTTTTAAGACAGTGTTTCTCACTTTGGGGGGGCTTGCACATTTTCTCAGTTCCCAAGTTTGGAAAATGATTGTAGCTGCATCTTCCCCACTCAGCCTGGTGACACCCATAATTCTGGGCAACGCCCGGGGCCACCATCTGTCTCGCTCTCCTCTGACTCTGCTGAACAGCATCAGGATACAGAGCCAGGACTGCATTTCAGCGCTGGCTCTCGTGATGGACCCGGGATGTCTACGATCATTTCCTCTGCTGCCTTTCATATCACTGAACTGAAACGATCAGACCTGTCAAGAGCGAGGGCCCCAGATGAAAGGCCAGTGCATTAAGACAGAGCATAATTGCCAGCTTCTGAGTTTCTGACATTAATCGTTTTACTGAAAGAAGACAGTGGAGCTCCTCTCTCTCTCTGTCTTTCTCTCTCTGTCTCTCTTTTATTGCCAACACACAGGAATTATGAGGGGTGGGGGTAGGGAAAAAGAAACCCACCACCAACAAGGTTTGCTAATTAAAAGTAATGTGTTTTCCCATTTTTTTTGGCAATTTGATAACGCAAAACACTTACTTGGGGGCCACAGGGGGAAACAAACTGAGACAGATAAAAAATGTTTTGTGTTCATCCAAGCACAACTATGTTAATGCGTATTATCCCATTAATGCGCATCAACATCGGGAATCGGCTCACCAATGCAAGCAAGAAGCATACACTTATCATCATTTGATAACATGTTTAATGACAGATTGACGGGAGATTTGCAAATGTGAACTGGCATCAGTGTTGCTAACTTCAGCTTCTGCCGCCGCCTCTGCTATGCCAGCATATTTATGTGCATAATTTGATTTCTCAGCCACACTGTTAGTACATTTTTAATATTAACTATGCACGAACAGACAGCCGAACTTAAGTTGCACTGATGGTTGGAGTTCATTAGATTGAAAAAGATGGGCAGGCGTGACTAAGATGGAGGTGGCAGGCCAACATCCAAGAAGCAACGCTCAACAGACACTCTCCATTCTCAACAAGCCCAAGTTACACAGTTCCTGTTGTCGGAGGTGGCAAAGCGCTTGTGAAGGAAGGAAGAAGAAGAAGAAAGCTCCTGCCCTGCATTTGGTCAGGAAATTGACCAGGTGACGGCCAGGCACATGTTTGCTTTCCTTCCACCACTTCTCATCACCCCAAACTCATCTCGACTCTACACTCAAGTCCCTTTTGCTACCTATGGAGCAGGGGAGCATGGATGCCTATTCATTCTTCATGAACCCAGGTCGCAGATCAGCTGCTTATGAAAACCTTCTTTACATAGGAATATGGCTGATCATGTCTATTGGGGGAGGCGCACTGATCTGTAATTGAATTTTGCCCCCATCACATAACGCTTCTGTGACCTAGATGAGTGACTCCATCTTGCTACCTCTCCGTTTCTTCATCTGTACAATGGGCATATCACCTACTTTATAGGAGAGTAAAGCTTAAAGAAGCTAAAAAAGAGAAGGGCTGACCTCAGCACTTGGCACATAGCAAGCTCTGAATATATGTTTATATTTTATTTTTTTTCTGCCTCTTTTTTGTCTTGGTAATTTAAAAAATTTATTGGGCTGCTTCCCAGGCCCTAGAATCAAGAAGATCCGGGGTTTAAATCCAAACTGCACTAGAGGCTGTGTGGTGATGGTCAAGTCACCTAATTTCTGTGAACTATGGGTACTTCCTCTGTGAAATGGGGGTGCCCAGGGACACACGCGGTGTGACAGCAGGAAGGATAGAATCGCGGGGCATAGCAAAGGGTCTAAAAGAGCGCCTTGGACATAGGAAGCACTCAGAAGTATTAGCCTTTATTTTTTTCAGGGATCAGGACAGTGTATGTGTTCTGGAAGGGATGAGGGGATCTATCAAATACACATTCAAATTCTGGTGCTGCTGCTTCCGAGCTGTGTGATAACGGGCCACCTCCTTAGCCTCCTTAAGGCTCAGTTTTTTCCTCTACGAAATGGGGATCCATAACGGAACCTACTTCTGAGGATTTGGGGAGGACATAAGGAGAGAACACTGGTCGCCTGCTCCCTCAATGTTAACTGTCACTGTTATTAAAGTTTATGTCTTCAGGGCTTCAATGGTGCTGGCACATAATCAGTGCTCCATAAACATTTGCTGATTGAACAAGTGAGTGAAATCACTGTGCTATTAGGCAAGGCCCAGATCAGTCCTGGGAAAGATGTCCAGGGAACAGGGCAAAAGGCCTACGGGGGGCTGTTGTTGATCTGAGTTGCAAGTATACAGACACCAGGCTTTTGAAATCGATCAGAGACCCAGGTGAACAGCCTTCCCATGCACACCAATGAGAGAGAGGGAACTGGCACTGATTAAGCACCTACTGTGTGCATTGTGCCAGGAGCTTCCTTATCTTTTTCTCATTTAACCCTCACTACAGACTCTCAGTGGGATATGACTATCCCCATTTTATAGACGGGAAAACTGAGGTTTGACTCTAAGCCCCCCAAGGGCAGAACAGGGGCTGCAAAATAGAGAATGCTCAATTCATATTTGTTGACTGGACCTCGCAAAAGTCTGTAACCTGCTGAGGGTGACACAGCTAATAAGTGACAGAGTTGGGATCTGAGCGGAGTCCTGACCCCCAAGACTGCATTTTCTATTTTCAACTTTTAGGCTGGAGATTAGAAGGAATAGATAGAAAATGGCTAACTAGTCGCCGTGCACACTGCTCTTCGTATATGAAGCTGGCATTCCTGTGCCGAGGCACGTGATTCGTGTCATTTGACTGCTGTAACGATGAGGCTTTGCAGGGACTCGGTCCCACTCTCAGACGAGGCAAGAACCTGCACACAGTGAAGCCCACCTGAAGAGGGCGCTCTAGAGATGCCTTTGGATCCCTTATACCATATCCCTATGCCCCCATCCTGGCTTCTGCCTGTTTTTCCTTCTAACTGATGCACGTGCAACTCTCTTCCGTGGACAGCCCACGGCTGCTGGAGCTGCTTTGCTTGCACGTGCAGTGGCCTGCAGTGCCTGCACACTTATGCCTCCTGGGTCGGCCTTCCACCAATGCCTGACTGAGGTGGGGGTACCAGAGCCGGGCTCTTGCCTCCAGGCGGGCTTAATGAACACCCTGGATCTCTCCATGGGATCAGGCTGAGGCTGGGGCTTTCCCTGCAGTCATACCCATGCCTGGCTTTCTCCTCTTCCCTGACCTGCGTCTCCACTCCCTTACTGGTTTCTCCTGCAAGCACGTTCCTAAGAAATCACTTGCCCAGGAAGCCGGACGTCAGCGTCTGCTTCTGGGATCTCCCTCTACGATACTAGACCAGAGGCTGGCAAACCGCAGCCTGTGCGCCAAATCCGGCCCTCCACCTGTTTTTGTAAATAAAATTTTATTGAAACTCAGTCACAGCTACTCATTTGTGTATCATCCGCGGCTGCTTTCGTGGTGGAAGGGCAGAGTTGAGTAGTTGTGGTAGACACTGCAGGCTTGCAAAGCCTCAACTATTTACTGTCTGGTCCTGTGACAGAACAAGTTTGCCAACCACCGTGCTAGATGATGCTTTGAGTACACCAAGCTTTTGCTCACCTCAGGAACTTGGCACTTGTCATTCCTTCTGCCTAGCCTTCTCACTCCTTGACTCAGGGGATGATCAATTGCTTCTCATTTGTTTAGGTCTCAGCAAAAATGTCACTTTCTCCGAAAGGCCTTCCCTGTCCACCCACCTAAAGTGGCCTTCTCTTCCCTATCCCAATGACCTGTATTCTTAGCACTTACGGCACTGAAATCATTGTCCTTGTTTATTGGCTGCTGTCCCCTCCATCGTTACCAACTTGCACATAGGCTCCATGAGGGGCAGAAACCTTCTCTGTCTTGCTCATTTCAGGACCCCAGTGCCTGGCCTAGTCCCTGTACATGGTAAGCATTCAAAAACATCTGTTGACTGAGTGATGAGGAAGAATGGAAAATACTTCAGTGGGCTGCATTCATACCAGTTGATTCTAGAAATCAGGTGCTCCATTTAGATGGTGCTGGGTAATTCGATCCTCATTCCGAATCCTTATTCTCAAAGAGAGGGGAACAGATTTCATACTCAAGCCGCATTAGTGCCTGGACATTTATTGCCTCTGGTATTAATTTGCTTGTTTTGCCACCTTATATAATGGGAGGTCAGTTTATGTTATAAACTGTAATTTTTGAATTTTAGGATATAAATCGACCTGCTTCAGGAACTGGCTATAAAAAGCCTTGCTGTCAAGGGGTCAAAAAAAAGTTATGCTGTGTTAATGGTTTTAATTAATGCATTAATTTAACAAAGTTTTTGTTGAGGGCTTATTATGTGTAGAGTCCACATCTGAGGTCTTCAAGGAGCTTCCTGGTAAGGAAAGAAAGGCACATTCACACACGCATGCATCTGCAATCCATTCTGCACTCAGATGCCAGAGTCATCTTTAGAAATGCCAACTGGGTCACGCCATTCTTTTATTTAAAACCCCCCAATGAACTTAGAATAATCTACACTGGTCACCATGGCCTGCACAATTAGGTCTGCTCTAAACATTCAAACTTATTTCACCCTAAGCTCACAGAATTCCAGCAACATTGGCCTGCTTTCAGTTTCCCCCAATACTCCCAGCTCTTCCTTGCCTCAGGATCTTTGCACTTGCTGTCCCTGTCTGAAATCCTCTTTTCATTTATTTCAGCACTGGCTCTCTCAACCCTTCATGTCTCAGATGTCATCCCTCACAGAGGCCTTCCTGGGGTACCCAAAGTAAATTAGCACCACTGCCCGGGCCCTTGGTATTTTATTTATTTCCTTCATGGGATCTGAAATGATCTTGTTTATTCATTTGTTTTCTAGTTTCTTGTCTTTCTCCTGCTTTAAGATCTGTGTGGGGAAGAAAAACGTCAACACGTTCACTGCTGTATCCTTGGAGCCTAGCACAGTGCCTAGACACAAAGAAATGCACAAATAAATAACATAATATCAAATAGTTATAGATCTAACAAAGGAAATAAAACAGAGTGATGAGAAAGAGACATAAGAGAGGGCGGGTTGGCTTTAGACCAGGGCTTGGCAAACTACGGCCTGTAGGCCAAACCTAGCCCACCACCTGTTTCTGTAGGGCCCTCAAACTAAGAATGGTTTTTACATTTTTAAAACGTTGAAAAAGAGTCAAAGAAGAATGCTATTTTATGACACATGAAAATTATATGAAATTCACGTTTCAGTGTCTATCAATAAAGTTTTATTGGAACATAGCCACACCCATTCATTTACATATCACCTATTACTGCTTTTATGCTACAATGGCAGACCGAGTAGTCGTGACATAGACTGTGAGCTGCAACCATGAAAATACTTACTATCTAGCCCTTTATAGAAAAAGTTTGATGATTCCTGATTTAGATATATTTTCAGGAAAGATGATGTTCAAGTTGAGATTTAAATGATGAGAATGGTTAATATAAGGATGAGACAGACTATATTTGAAGTCCCTGAAGTAGAATAAACACTCCTGAAATGGTAGCTCTTCTCATTATGATATGAGCTTTGGATTATGACTTTTGATCTGGCATTTGTGTGCTGGGCAAACTGGCGCAGGGCAGTAAGTAGAGATGAGAAGATCTAAAGATGACTCCTGCGTCAGTCCTTACAAGAGACAGGGTGTGCTTCAACTAACCTAACTGCTGTGGAATCCAAAGCAGAAGGGGTAAAGTGGGAAAAGCACTGTGAAGGTCCAATCAAGAAAAATTAGTGAAATGGAGAGAAGTGGAAGAGAGGAGAGAAAGACGAGGGTTCACAGATCCTAAGCTGAGGTGCCAAGAAAATAGTGGGGCCATTCGCTGTCATTTCAGAATCAAAAAACTTAGCAGATGTCAGGAGAGTGAAAAGATGGCCTAGGTCAAGCTTGAACCAGATGAGCTAGATTCAGGGTCATTTTCCCCCAAAACCACTTGTGTCACAGCCCTCTGGCCATACCAATCTCAGCCCAAGTTCTAAAGTATTGATTCTACCCAACGTTCCCAGGAGTGTGCATCTGACCCAGCCTGAAGAGAGCATCCCATTCTCCCAGCCTCAGGCATTGCTTCAAGAGTATGTGACCCCAAAGGTCAATTAAATTCAATCTCCATATTTGATTGGCATTCTTGGGAAACAGGCACTCTTTCCACAGAAACTCCTAACCTGGTAGGCTATAACCCTAGAGCTGGTCCAGGCAATCTTGACATTTGTCTGAAAATGAAGACAACACAGAGGAAATTTGAGCTGAAAGACCAGGAAAGATCAAGTTCTGATGACATGCATCCTTTCAACCCAGGATCCATCTGTGCATGAAACCAACACTATCTTTGAATGAGCTGATCAATTCCCTGTTTTACTAAGTTAAGTTTGACTTGGTTTGCAGTCAATTATAAACAAGAGATGTTGATAAACACAATTTAGAGTTAACATGCTAAATGGTTTTAACTATTGCTTCCAAAATAAATTTATGGCCCATCTTTTCAGAGTTAAGGAAAGTATGAAGCTAAGTCAAGAGGAGGACCTATTCCTTTGACTGCCAATCAAGGTTCTTCAGATGGAAAACTCTTCCTGATACAGCAGAAACAACTGAGTTGATATTGTCTACCCCTTTAAGTGATCTCAGCAGGGTCGTGCAAATTGCCAGGCCACCTCCCGCTTTCCTATTTTGGTCCTCTCCTTGGGTGGCCTCTGTACTGCAGCTTCTGCTCGCTGTTTAGGCCTCTAATAGATGATCTGGATGGTCTTGCCATCTTGGTTTGACTTGATTTTGTAAACTAAGCTAGAATCTCCCTGACAGTTCATGCTTCGTCTTCACACAGGACAGAGTGTCAGACAGGATCAAAGACTGAATTAAAGCTAATAAGAGCAAACTTTTTAGAGCACTTATAACATGCCAGGTATTATGCTTAAAGCAGTGGTTCTCAAAGTGTGCTCCCTGGATCAGCATCATGTTATCATCTGGGAACTTGTTCGAAATTCAAATTATCTAGCTCCACCCAAGATCTACTGAACGTGACACTCTGTGGAGGGGGCTCTGCTATCTGGGTTTTGACAAGCCCCCCACATGATTCTGATGCACGTTCAAGTGAGAACCATTGGCTTAAAGCGTTAACTGGATTATCTCTTTCAACCCTCTCTATCAATCCTTTGATAGGACAGTTATCCTCATTTATAGATGAAGAAACTGCATCTTAGAGAAGTAAGGACATTTGCTCTTACTGCTAATGAGTAGTGGAACCTGGATTCAAACCCAGGCAGTCTGACCCACATACCTCTCTAGTGCTCTCCAGCAAGGGTGGGCATAGCCACTCAGCGCCTGTGTTCCCAAGCCAAGTGTGTGGCTCACATTCCAGTGGGCTGGCAGGAATACTGCCTCAGATTGACATGTCCTGTTGCCTTTTGCTGATTCCTAGTGAGCCTTAGGACACATTTCTTAACCTCCAAAGAACTTTCCATTTAAAACAAAAAGCGATTGTGAGAAAAATGAAAGGCAGCCACAGAGCAGAATCCCAGCTTCAGACAAACCTCAACTCAGGTCCACTGGGTTCTGAGGATTGCTCAGCACACAGAGGAATTTGTGATCATCAGCTTGCAACCTCCTCTCTTGAAAATTGCCTGCTCCTTCCAATTCCCCTGTTTTGTGCACTGCATTTCTTCCCAACTAATACTGTGTGGTTACAGATGCCACTTGGCTCGCAGTGATTTATAAGCAATCGCTAATGTTCAGTTATAATTCCCCATTTCAGATGCAAAAGTGGCTCATCATATTCACCACAAAGGCCTCTCTACAATGATATATAATTTAAAAATTAACACGAGGACAGAGGAGACTCTGCATTTTTGAACTAGGAACTTAGAGGATTCAGAGGTTAAAACTTGATAAGGTGAGCTCAAGGAATTAGATGAGTTATTAAGCAAATGTCTCTGTTACATGTTTCCATGACTTCAGAGTTTTTCTAGTATCTTCCAGTTCACTTGCACTTGTCAAAGTGCAAGCCCACAAATGGTATATTTATATTTGGGTATTTTTCCCTATTGTTAAGAACATTCTCTAATTCCTGACACAGACCATTCCGATATAAACCAAGCTGTCGGAAAGCAAGAAAGCAGAAAAAAAATCAATGCTTGATCTCTAGCAGAGGCCAAACAGACCTGAACAGCAAGATCAAAAAGAGCTTATGGGGATTCTCTGGGGAAAACCCGTGGCTGTGTTTACAGCATCACTGGCTCTGGTAGAGATGGATCCAGAAGACTTTGGACAGTAGAATATGTAGCATGCCCATCACCAGGGAAGGGAGCAGTGGCAGGGACAGAGGTAAAAAAAAAAAAAAAAAAAAAACGACAGGGAAGGTGAGAGTGAGCTGGTGCAAGAAGGAAAAAGAAGGTAATGTTTTTGCATGTGTAATGCCTGAGATACTTTGGTGCTTGTCTTGGTTCAACCATTCATGGCCTTGTGACCAAGTCATTTCCTGGTCTGCTCCAGCATCAAGTGGTTACAATTATGGATTGCAAATTTATTGACATTTGACATCTACATCAGCCTTCCTCTGATCAACAGAACTCTCCGCCGCCAAACTGAATAATTACAGAAGATTTCAGCAGTCACGGGGATGCCAAAAAGGTCATTAAATCATCTTGAAAAAACAATGTGTTCCTCCATTTCATCTTGCCAGTAAATCTTCTGTCGAAGTCAGGACCACCTAGTGTTGACGCTCAGAGGAGGGGGGCTGAATTACAGAATGGAGAGAGGAATTAAATTAGGATTGAAAAATAGGAAGGTGAGCACAGCAGGGACCTTTCATTGTGTACTTTATAATTCCTGGAGAAGCATAAAAATAGTGGTTTACTTTTATCAAAAAAGATTCTTCTTGGGAAACAGGCAGTAATGGCATGCTTGGACGGTGGGGGTGGTCCAGGGGAGATGTGGAAAGAGCAGCTGTATCCGGGTCCTCTAGAGCCCACGCAGGGCCCCGTAATAGGAAGCTGATAGAATTAGTCCTAATACCCTACGTGTCTTCTTTGTCTGACATCCCTTCTCCTTCCTAGAAAGAATAGTTCTGAGTGGCCCGGAAGCCTCTTGGAGCCATTTGTTCCTCTCCATGCTCACTGTCTCTACTGCAGTCCAGATCACCACCACCTTTCCCCTCGCCCTCCCACAGCCTCCTCACGGGCCTCCTGCTTCTGCTCTTGATCTCTCTCATCCATTCCACACTCAGCAGCTAGAGGCACCTTGTAAAAGAGCAAAGTAGAGCATGCCATGCACCTGTTTAAACGCCTTCAATGGCTTCCTGTTGGGCTTAGGGAAAAAAAGTGCAAAGTTCTTACGATGTTCTACAAAGCCCTGACTGGCCTCGTCTCCCCCTCCCCTCACCTCCTGAGTCACGTCCTACACCTCCAGCTCCAGCTCTCAACACTCCAGCCTTTCTCTGAATCAAACACATTGATGCCACCAATTTGTCACATGACCAACTCCTTCTCAACCTCCTCGTCTTCTTCCCCTCACCACATCCCCCCATTTAAAATAGGTGGCCCTGTCATTGTCCCTTATGCTACCCTGTATTTCCTTGGCAGCTCCATATTCTTGGAAATTGTTGTTACTATTATTTTTGTGCTCAGTAAATGCTAGCCGTTGGTATTATTATCAATCCGTGTTCTCTGATTAGAATGCAAGGTCTGGGCTTCTTCTTCGCTGCTGGAGCCCAACACTTACAACAAAGCCTGCACATAGCAGGTTCTCCAAGAGCATGAATTAAAGGGCGACTGAATGAAGGTCCGTTATCCTCCAGCCACAGAGAACGGCTCGACTCATTCACCTGAAGGCATTTATTGACTCTGCTCCCATGGGCATGTGCACCTCGGGAGAAGACATTTCTTAGCCCAGATGCACAAGCCGCATAGCAGTGTCAGTCCTCGGACAAATTTTTACGGTGGGCTGGGAATGTTCTCACTTTCTCACTTTTCAGGGCTGTGCAAAGCCTAAAGATTCCTTCACATTGGCTTCTATCATGTGCTGGGCGCTGTGCTAAGGGTTTCACATACTTTATCTATTTGATCCCCTTCATTGCTGATGAGTGATAGCCATTACTGTCATTTCACACATGGAGGATGTCAAAAGGTCCCTCAGCTATGATCAGCTTCTAGATGCTGTCACTCCCTTGAGTCCCCTCGTCTCCCACTGGTCCATTCCTTCCCTGTACCAGTGCTGAGCACAGTTAAAGCCTGGGTGATGTAATGTTTTCTTCTGTGATGGGCTGTCCGCATTCTGAGGGCAGGGCCGGTCTTTCTGTTGCTCGCCACTGTGGTTCTAGCACCAGCCACAGCCCCCAACACATAACAGGCATTTACTCTTCAATGAATGTTTTCATATTTGCCTTTCCCAAATGGAAGTTCCCAAGACAGGAAATGGGGCTCAGTTCCAGCATGTTATAAGTGCTGCTGTTGTTATCATTACAAATGTTAGACACGTTCACCCAACCTCAATTCTAGGGGTGCTGTATTTTAGCAATTATGTGAGTAGCTCTCTTTAGTTGAGGATTTCTATGTGCCTGATACTGCCCTAGGAGAATATGGGTAGGTTTTCTTTAATTTTATCCTTATAACACTATGTGAGGCCAGCCCTCAGCTAGCAAGTGGAGACCCGGCCCTAGGCCAGGCCTCAGCAGTTCCCAAGCCCCGGTTCTTCCCTACTGCGCTTAGCAGCCATCTGCTTCCTTCGTGGGATTTCTGGGCATCAGGAAGTCCTCCTCTCCTGAGACTTCCTGACGGGCATTCCCTCCACTTCCAAAGGCCTCCCACTTTTCATCCTCTTACATTTCTGGGATGACGAGGTCCTGATTGGTTCTTTGACTTCTAAGCCACAGCAAACACTATCCAATAGGGACCCATCTCCATGGTTACCGCACACCAGAATCCACAGGAAGCCAGCAAAGGGGAAGTGGAGGCTGCAGCAAATACGGGGGGAGGAGGGGCCAAGGGGCCATAAACAATTAAACACGACAAAATCCTCTGCTGAACAAAAATAGGATTATTTGACTGTGAAATCAAGTAATGTAGCATTGAAAATAACATAACCTGAAACATCATTTTTTTTCCTCCATAGATGAAAAAATACCAGATAAAACTGTGCACATTGAAAGTACCAGTTTGCTGGAGGGCCTGAGTGGTAGAAAGTTGTCTGTGTCAAAGATTTGGGCTTTCAGGATATTTAAACATTTTTTTTGCCCATTCATCTTCTCTCTCCTGCCAGTAACTTGTGGATGGCGTTCTCACCTCACACTTTGGTGTATTACCCAACAGAATTTAATCCAAGGTATACCAGAAAGGTGCTGGGAGAATTTTTGGCCAAAATTCTGGCTGGAGGTAAATCATTCATTTGTCCACACTTGATTTCCAGCTCTGCCTCTTACTAGCTGTGTGATCTTGCTGATCACCTGTTTGAGGGCTGGTTTCTTCACCTGTAAACTGGTGTAATCACAGTTCTTTCTTCATTGAGTTTAGGGGTAAGATTAATTGAGATAATATATGTAAAGGGCCGAGCACAATAGCTGGACACTGTAACTGCTCAATAAATGTCATCCTTCTGTCAATATCAATGACAAAAAGACAATAGTGACAGGGAACACTGTGCCAGGCATGGTTTAAGCACTTCATTTTCTTTCCACATTTAATCCACATCATCATCACCATTTGCATTGAAAACTCCAATGCAGATCTTCCAAAGCATGGCACAGCCACCGGTGATTTTGGACTATAGCAAACGGAATTTTTCAAGGTAGCTGGTGGCAGACGGAGAAAGGGGAAGTCAGAGGGAAAGAAATGGCGGGTTAGTTATATATTCCATCCTTTCTCAGGGCACCTAAACACCACCCCGTACTTGTATTTCCCCCCCGGAGCTGTTTTAGTTAAATCTGTACTTATAGTCTCTCTCTATTTCTTCAAATAAAATGGCACAGTCCACCCCACATCTTGATTTAAGCCTTAAGCAAACAGAAGGGGATTTTTTTGAGGCAGGCGATCAAGGTGGAGACTACAGAGGAGAGTGAAGGTCGTCAAGCACTCGCTTTGTGGGCAGATCCAGTGCGGGGCACTGCCTAGGCACTATTTTACTCAATCCTCCACACAAATGGAGGCAGGGGAAGGGGACTGCATTGACCACCACCCGATCTGTGCCAGGCTTTCTTATCAATCTGAACATAAATGATTTTTTTGAGTTTTCACAGCATCACTAGAAGATCAGCCCAATAGCAACGCCCTCCATGCCTAAATATATCATATGACTCTTGCAAGTAAAAACAAATAAACAAACAAACAAACAAAGAATATTCCAGGAAAAACCACCACCACCACTTTCCACATAGCCCTGGATCCCTGAGCTTTGGGAAGTGAATGTTAACAGCAGCACAAAGGTCTTTAAACCCCCGAATGTGACATACACCTTCGGCTCCTGGCATCCCCTTTTCCTGCCAGGTGAGCCTCATGTAACATTTACACTGGATTTAATAGGAGAACATGACATGCACTGATTTTCAACAAACTCCTGTTCTTTTGGAGGAAGAGTCAGGGAAGAAAGCAATTGCACACCAAATCCCCATCTATTTTGGTACCCTTAACGCATTCCGTTATCTCCGTGGCCTACATATCATTTAACAAACTGCCTGGCGATTCTTGCAGGGTGTGGCGTGCTGACTGATTTAAAATCCCCGCATTGCTAAAACTGCATTGTTCTTCATCAAGTTGAGTCATTTTTATGTGAAGTGTCAAGCTCCCTAACAAATAACTCCTGCCAGACAAATCAAGTTCCTCGTCTTAGAGCCTCGGCTAAATAGTTTATAGCTTTAATCTGCTCACCGAGGTGTGCAGTCTATGACAGTAATTATAAATGCAAGGAGAAATTATAGCTGAATGCTTTAACTGCATTAGGAGCCGTTTGATGAACAATCATGAGTGCCTGCTCATTTCCAACAATAGAGGGCAAGTTAGTGTCAATGCATTAGAGAGATTTCAGTTCTGCGTGGCTTTTTCTCCCATTTACCACGGAATGTCACTTGTCTCCTATAAAGTAGGAAAAAAGCACTGTGGAAAGCTTTAAACTTGATAGTTAAAAAAAAAAAAAAGACAAAGAGAGAAATGTAGGGGAAACTGTTTATCGTTATGACTTCTTTCCTTCTTTTTTTTGCCCTGTTTTATTTGGTGGCAGGTTCGGTTCCAAATTAGTTCGTTAAAGGTAACTGCTTGTTTACTTACTAGGGGCCTTAAAAAAATCCCTCCTCAAGCCATTTTTGAGAAATCTTTAGAGAAAAAGTCTTCTTTAAATGAAGGGCAAGTTCAAAATCAGCCCAGCAGAAGCTCCAGGGGTGGAGGGCATCCCTCCACCAGCTCCTACTCTCCATCTGCATCTACCTAAGCTAATGACACAATTTAGCTCTGTATTTTCCCCTCCTCACTTTCACAGAAAGACGTTTTTAATTTAGCTGAAGAATTACACAAATGTATTTTAAAGACATAAATCCATATAAAAAATATGAGCTAATTAAAACATTGCACTCCCTGTCGCTCATGGATTTTCAATTTAGCGAAAGAAAAAAGAATTGCATCTGGTTAAATGAAAAGATGATACTGACGGCAGATTGGAGTAAATGAAAAATAATGTTACTCTATATTAAAGCACCAAATTATACACGTCAGGATTGAGCATTCAAAAGTCCAAACGAGGGGGGGAAGTGCAATGGAGATGGAGATGTGTCGATGCACAAGGAGAGTTAAGGCAGATCACTTGGATAAAATGAAAACGTTAAAAGAGATGACACATTTCTTTCTTGCTGCATTAAAAATGCTGTAGCCTCGTAGCTGACCCTGTTTCTGAATTCTCATTTTGCTTCTCCAAAATGAGAGCTGGGATGAGGAATTATAAAAATTCTTACGTATATATTTTCAGTGCAGTTTGGGTTGTTTCATGGTTAGACTCTATATGGTAAATGTATAGTTAGCTGACTGAACAAGGAAATTATAATCAAGAGACTGAGGATGCTTTGCTTCATCCCGCAGGTCAGTCCCAGGTCCCTGAGTTGCAATATTTGGTTTGCAGCTGGAGCTTCCAAGAGGCCCAGGAGAACCCTTGCTCATCTCTCAACTCTTATGCCACGTTTTACAGCCTTTTCTCTGTAAGATGGACGTATGCCTGGCCTTAAGTAGCATCTAGAAACCATTTGGCAAGGTGGAGGAGAAGCCAAGAGGCGGAAGAAAGTTGATGAGTGTTGGGTGGTCCTGGGTTCGAATCCCACCTCTACGCTTACTGTATGTTCTTGGACAGATCATGAAACTCCTTGAGCTCTTTGCAAAGTGAGGATGATATGAATAATCACGCCTGGCTCATAGGAAGAGGCCAGTACGTGGTAGCTTTGCTGTCCTTGCTGTCATTAGAATCAAATAGCGGGTTGAGGTTTCCATGGGGACACCTGCTTAGGTATTCATGAGCTCAACCAGGGAAGACTCTACAGGTTCTCTACACTTCAGGTGAGGCTGAAGGACACGGTAGGGGCCTGTAGAGACTGTCTAGAACTATCTTTTCTTATGAACCTACTATGTGCCAGGCTTTATGGAAAAGAATTGCATACATTTATTTAATTCTCACAACTTTCCTGTAAGGGGAGAATTGTGTCCATATTTTATAGACACAGAAGTGGGGTACATCTTAGAAAGAGTGGATGAGTTGGGGTTTGAAGCCAGGCCCGAGGGCCTCGGCAGCCAGAGTTCTTCCTCTAACATCACACTGTCTCCGAGACCACCATTCCCCTCGTCAGCTTCCCCCGGGACTGGGTAGACGCCCCTCCTCTGTGGTCCATTCAGCCTTTACCCCAGAGCTGCCCATCTATGTGTCTGCCACTAGCCTCAAAGGCAGACTCTTGTCCTGGTCACTGGTTTATTCCCTGGGATTAGCACAGTGCTTGGCATGGAGTGGTGGCTTTCTAGATGGGTGATAATGAACGAATGAGGTTTAGAGATTATGGGAACTTGGGAAATTCACACAGAATCTCTCTGCCTCCTTTTTCTCCCCTGTAACATAGTTGGATCAAACCCTATCTCATAGGGCTGTTTGTGAGAATAAAGTGAAATAGTTTGTGAAGTGCTTGCTGCAGACCCGTCACATTTGGCTAGTATAATCAGCATGACTGCTGGTTCACCATTATATTTCCATTGCTAAATAGAGTCTGGTGCATAGTGGAAGCACAACCGATATTTGTGAAGGATGAAAGAAGTGTAGGGAGGGAAGACAAGAAGGAAGAAAAGAAGAAAGGAAGGAAGGAAGAGGGGGAGGAAGGAAGGGAAGGATATTTATTCAATGGATGAAGGATGGGTTGATGCCTCTTATAGATATTAATTGGTCCAGCCCATTTTGCTCTCCCCAGACTGCCATATAATCCATGTTGTTAGGACTGCTAGATTTAGCAAAAAAAAAAAAAAAAAAAAAAAATACAGAATTCCTAGTTAAATTTGAATCTCAGGTAATGAATACTTTTTTAGTGTAAATATGGCCCTTGTAATATTTGGGACATACTTATTTTAAAAATTTATCTGAAATTCAAATTTAACCAGCCATCTTGTATAGCCTGTATTTTATCTGGCAACCTTACATGCTGTTCACCCTGAACATGTGTTTTTATCAAATCACCTACAACAAAGGTGGTGGCTTATTTGGACTAGAATTCATTTCCGCCAACGATTTCAAGGCTAGGTGTGCTGCTAAACTTGTACACTATATTACATGGTAATAACTGTAATTTCAAATCCTTATGTATTTTAGACTCATTGATTTGCTCTTTGTTTAATTTCTATTATTCAAGAACATGTCGTTTTTAACGGTATATACAAATACCTACTGAAATTGTTTTAGGTCACTTATGTCCGAGAATAGGGACACACATTTAATATTTTCTAATTAATTTTTAACGAGAAGTTGCATTTCATATTTGGCAGAGCATTTTGCAGGCTTTAAGACATATCCAAGAAAGGAAAGAAAATTCAGGTCAAAATTTGCGTCTTACAGAGAATGTAGATATGGTAAAGCTCCCAAATTTTCGATAAGATCTTGACCATGCTTTCTAAAATGTATGTCATTTTGTGCTATCATGCATACCAACTAAAATTAGAGTTCTAGATAACAGTGATCTCATTCTGTGATCATTTAAAAACGTATATGCATGATCCTAAGCAGTGGGCAAGGTATTGCATGAATGTTGTTCTAAGGGTGGAGGAATTCTTCCCGAGGGGACCAAAGCATCAGAAAGCCACCTTTGGGCAGATGTGGGAGCCGTTCAGGCAGACTGGAGTATCTTTAGTATTAACACAAACACACCAAGTACCCGCACCGTTTTTTGTATACACACAACTCACGTACACTCCCATCGCTTTGAACGAGTCTCAAATACTTAAACCTGTTTTTCTGCAATCCTCTCTCAGAATCACAGCATCATGGTGTTTATATAAGGAAGGAGCTTTAGTTTCACATAATGATAAGTCTGTAATATGGTGCTTCAAAGCTCCAAATCAGAAATATTTATTCTGTACAAATGCAGAGAGAAGAGAAAAAAGCTATCCTATCTATGTATATAACAGATTTGTAAGGATCTTTTGCGTAGGTTTTTCCAAATTATTGGTTTACCTGTGCTTCCCTCAAACGGGTATGTACGTTTCAGATTTTGACTAAGGCTTTCTTTTTCTCTCCTCTCTATTTACATATCACAATGTTTTGACAGTGATATTAATTTTTTTAAAAAAATGATTACAAACCTAACAGATGGAAAGTTGGTCTTTATTGTAGCACAAACAAACATTACTTATTTGTCCTTTTCACCACGGTTTGGACCTACCACTACAGGACTGGAAATATCTCTCTTCTCTCTGGGTAGATGTGTATATCCACCTTTTGTTTGAAGGACCAGAAAAGCAAATAGCAAGTTACATAAATTTAAACTGTTATATAGCAAATAAATAGGATGTTGCCAAGCCCCAAGCTCACCGATAGATTCAATAGATGCATTTTGGCTTTTTTTCCAAGAATGTGAGCTGAACAAATCATGCTTGGAAAGCAAGAGATGAATCGGCCAGTAACACATTTTAATCATTATGATAAAAACATGCAAACAAAACAATAGTCTTCATTTGGGCCCAGATAGCCATTAAAGTTATAGGATGGTGTCCTCCTTCACCGGAAGCTCTTAGATCTTCTCACTGAGGGAAAAGTCCCAGATCAGATTTTTTAACCCTTTATTTCATTTTGACCGTCCTCACCCTCAGCGAATGCCCCCACCTGACAGGAAGTGAGCCCAGAGCCACACCGTGTAAATCCCCCTCTCCACCTGGAACTCTGCTAGTGCCTATACCTTTGGGGCTTGATCTGAAAGTCTCCTATTTAAAAACAAATGCTTTCACAATAGGGGATGATGAGGGCTTATGCATTAAGTTATTACTAGCTGTTCATATCTTATTGTGAATTAACCGAAAGAGCTAATCTGTAACCTAACATGATATAAACAGAACTGGCAAGTGCCGAAGGCTTAAGTCAGGTTGGGTTTTCATCCCGGGATGTGGCCAGAGATGGAGGACAACCTGAATATGTGAGGGGGTTCCTAGCATGTGGGGGGTATCATGCTGGAGGGCAGAAAAAAGGAAGTAGAGAAAATACAAAAAAGGAGATGAAACGGATTTGTTGAGACCCAGACTTGCTTATGTTTAACATTTGAAAGTGGCCGGTGTGACTAGTCTGCTAAGGTATGTGACCTTGGTCTCTGTCCTCTTTCCTGGAGATGACATAGATAGTCTGGGCACCAGTGACTCTACAAGGCATAGAACTTCTATGATACGTGATGCAAATCACCTTGAAGCTGTGGGACCCCATGGGCATTGGCAATGGGGGCGCAGAAAGTCATTTGTTTCTTTATGTAAAATAAAATCTCAAGGGCATGCATTGCATCTCTCTTTGTTAGAGGCGGACTCTGATATTAGTCTATCCTAAGGAAAACCAAAAGATGAGAAGAAAATAAGCTTCTTCTCTTTTCATCTCAATGTTCTACAGAGAATATTTTTCTACCATCTGACTACAGGGTAGATGCTCTTTCATAGAAACTCTAAGGGAGGAAATAAACAAAGGGAAGGGAGTGGAAGGTAGCAATTGCTTGAAAGGAAGCTGCAAAAAACATTAATTACAAGTAATAATGATCAAGACAACTTTAAGCTATTCATGAGCTGATTAAGAAATCTCTGTACAGCAGCTGCCCCCAGGAACTCTACAATCTTTATTCTGTTGCTCACCTTTTTTTTTTTTTTTTAATCACTTTGTAAGTCATTAGCATTGCTATGGGAAGGTGAGGTGGTGAAATGGGACAAGGAGAGAAGTTAGTCCTTATTAATTAAAATGAGGTGTAGCCTTGGCTGGACCTTGAAGTTGGGCCTTGGGTAACTAAAGGGATCATGTGTCATGAAGCAGTAATCTGTGAACTCCATCTCTCTAAACCCATTGTATTCTATTTCCCAACACTAAACTGGAGAAATTGAGAGAATGGTTAGGACTTATTTATCATGTTCTAGTCGTTCATAAAAATAAGTCCTATTCCAGCAGGCTACTGTCCTCTTGGTATTGGGAGACATTAGCTGTCTCTAAACAGACCCATCTCCCTTCCAGAAGCTCCTCACAAGGCCACTGTCACAATCACCTGGGAGCAAACCCATACCTGCAGGCTATTCTTCATCCACGTCTGTTACAAACTGTGAATGGTGTTCGGGTGACTTGCTGTGCGTTTTGCTTAGGTGGAGTTTTACTGCGTGTTTGCTCACAAATGTCCGACAGCACAACTTACACTTGAACTTAGAGTCTGTGTCCTCTTCGCCAGCTATTGTTTCCGGAGACCTCTGAGCCGACGACACCCGGGAGATCTCCTGCTCCACCTTGCTTTGCTGTTCCACGGCCATGCGGGTCATGTCCTTCATTTGGAAACCTAGGTGAGATTCTAAGTGGCTGATGTAGGTAGAAGGGGTTCTGAACTGGGAGGCACAGTCACTGCAATAAAAGATAGGGTGTCCCTTGTCCATGTTTTTCAGAAATTTTGTCCCGCCCGTTTTCCTAAGTTGGTACTTGACGTTCGCCAGCCAGTGGCTGATAGTGGTCATCGAGAGTCCCGTAAACTTGGAGATTTGCATTCGCTCTTGTGGGCCCAGATCCGACAGCAGGTATTTGCCCTCCGATGTCTGGAAGAGGCTCGAGGCAAACTGCGCTTGCAAGATCAGAAGATGCTGAGGGTTCCAGTTGGACTGCCGGCCTTTTCTTTTATGCAAAGTCGAGACTTCGCTGGAGACATCCTCAAAGCGCCTGACATCCATCTCCAGCTTCAGGGGAGGGACCCTCGAGGAGGCGGCGGGCTTTGGGGTGGTGGCTTTGGGGAGGACTTTGACCATATCGGCGATGTCAGACAGAGCGTGCTTCTGAGGCGGGGACGTACAGGATTGTGCTTGCGCGGACTCGGCTTTCTTGCTTTTGGACTTGGTCAGGTCGATGGGCTGATCGCTGTTGTCAAACAGGTAGCGCCTAGACACGCTGGCTGGCCTTGCGGAGGCAGGACTCAAAACCGGCTTGTCCATGACACTGAGATTCGACTTGTGAAACATAGAAATTGTGCTTGAGCTTGGGCTGGAGCAGGAAGGAGCGCGCAGGGCTTCGGTGGCTTTGCCCAGGTGATTGTTCAAGACGGACTGCAGGGCGCTGAGCGGGTTGACGCACGGCAGGGCCGAAACGTGGTTGGCAAGGGCGCATCCATTGCTAAGAGAAGACGCTGTCTCCAAGGGCTGGGGTTTCTCTTTCTCCCCGCCCTCTTTCATCAGCTTGTCCTCCTCCTTCGGGGGACAGGGCTCAGCCTTTTTGGATTCTACAGGGGTTTCGCTTTTGGAGAGAGAATCCCCCTCATTGTAGCTGAAACACGATGCCTCTTCCTGGGGACTTTCTTTCCCACACTCCTTCACGACTTCATCCTTGTCTTCTGGCTCCTTCTTAACTTGAGTGTATGGGGCCAGGTTTGTGGGCACAGAAACCAGTGGCATGACTTTCCACTTCGGTGCAATTGGCCTTAACTTGTTGGAGAGATTAGGCCGAATCTGCAGGACCTGGGACCCCATGGGCAAAGACGGCTTGGGGCCCTCCGACAGCTGGTAGGCTGCGTGGATGCTGGGGTAGGCGCTCCAGCTGGGAGCCCCATTTTGGGCTTTGTTGATGGCTGTGGTTACAGTATTTTCCAACGACTTCAAAATGTCCCCTCCACCCTTTGCGCCATCTTCCAAGTCCTCCTCCCTTAGATATTGATATTTTATTGTAGGGTCTAAAGGTTTTTGTAGAGGGTCTTCGTATTCCTCACTTTTCAGGATTTTCTCATCCTTGTTGATTTCGTCTGGTTTTTCTTTTTTGCTCTCTTTCTTTAATTCAGTTGTAGAGGCTGTACAGTCAGAAGCTGAATTGCTTGATGGCTTGGGAGTCAAAGAATCACTGTTTGGGGTGTCTGATAATGACTGCATTTTCTCCACAGCCAGTGGGTCTAACACCAGCTGCTTCCCTTTCTTGGAGGCAGAGCTGGTGACCTTGAGAAAGTGACCCGTGACCATCATGTGGGTGGTGAGCTGCTGCAAGGTGTCGTGCGAGCTCCCACACTCCATACACTTTAAGATCTGGGACTTGCAGGCCTCAAACTGCCAAGTGTAGCTGGCGCCGTTTTGGTAGCCATAGCGGTTGTTGGAGGACAAATGCAAGTTGGCATTCTTCTGAGAAGAAAACGAATCTGCAAATGAGCCCGTGGTTGAATCGGGGGAACACGGCCGATTGACATCAAAGACGCGTTTCTTTGCTGGAGTGACCATTTTCGATGAAATGGTTGGTACTGGCTCCTTCAAAGGCACTTTTTGGTAATGTTTTGTTTTTATCATGTGGACGCTCAAATCTTGGAGGGAATCGAAGGAGTCGCCACAAAACATACATTTCAGAACCTTTTGAGCATCCTCCTTGTCCATATCCTGGAAAGCCCTTTTCCGGGGCTTTGAATAGCTCGTGGGTCTAAGCTTGTCCTTTTTGCGGTTGTCATCTTGATAGTGGCCCGTTTCGTTCATGTGCACAGTCAACTCGACCAAGGTGTCATAGGCAGCACTGCACTGCCGGCACCGGAATCTGCTGGCCCCCGTGAACACAGTCCCGCACATCTTACTACTCTGCCGGTACAACTGGACCGAGCTGAACAGGCTGGGCTTCGACACGGATCTGGAAGGCAAGTTCTGCTGCAGGCTTTTAGACAGAGCGTCTTGGTGCCAGTCAAAATCAGTCCTGTTGCTGCCATTTCGGGTGTCACAATTCCGCCTCTCGCTGTTGGACAGCTTGAAACCGAGACCAAGGCCCGACCAGTAGGAATCAGACAAGATGTTGGCATAGACAGCAGTCATTTTATCCATGCAATTGTGGGCTTCGTTGGGAAGTTTGGGGTGCACGCTTGCTTTCTTGTCTGAGGCATGTCGACCGCAGACGCTCTTGACGTCTGACACCTGATCACTAGCATCGCTCAGCAGAGACTCATTCTCCGCATCCTGATTGGACAAATGACTTCCTGGAGAGTTCTGGTAGCTGAAGCAGCCTTTCTGCTCTGGGCCCGTTTCTAGCTCCTCGTCCGTCCCTGGGTCATTGCTGCCCTGAAGCTGAGCTACTGAACCGCTGTCTTCCTCCTCCTCCTCCTCTTCTTTTATTTCCTCCTCTTCCTTCAGCTGTTCCTCTTGGGCGTAGCCTGCAAGAGAAGAGGGGGAGATGAAATAACAAAACAGGCTACATAGTCCTCCCCAGTCGCCCCCGCTTAGACTAAGTGCTTCCCCATACCGAGCTGAATAGCAATCTAATCTACACTTTTATGAACTGCAAGCAATGGAAACAGGAAACAGCCAAATGGTGTCTTTTGTGTTGTCTAATGCCTTTTTTTAAATTGGCGGGAGTCATAATTCTTTATAAATGCCTAGAATCCCAAGTTAATAATTTTCATGTTTAAGGAACATCACTCTAATACTCCTATAATGGGACAGTCACTAAATTCACATATATGATTTTCAGGAAAGCTGGACTGAAATGCAAATCCTATTAAAGACATATCTCTACAGAGAAGGAGATTGGCTCATAAGAAAACTAAGACTCGACCCTTGGCATCTCCATGGTAAGGTTTACCAAGATACTTGGATATATTGGCATACAATCGTCTTAATAAATCATTTTTGAGTTCTCAGAAGTAATTTTAATACACAGCCACTTTATTTTTGATAGCCAGTGTCTTTTTGTTAGAACATTTTTACTTGCTGGGAGTTGCACAGCAGGAAGAGAGATTATGGAGTAACAAATAAAATCTTCCATTGATAGCTGAAAAATTATGTAAGCTCAGCAAATATAATGAGTTTAAAATAATAGCAAATGGTGTTGGAATGGGAGATTTGGGGACTATCCTATCACTCTCAAACAGGTTTATGAAGACCTTTTCAGACAAGGCTGAAAATGCCCTCTCGATCTTGTGCCTGTAATTTCAAATGCCCTGTGATTTGTGGGTACCCGTCATGAGATGCCAATTATATGTTTGATTTGTAGATGCAAAATGCTATTGGGGATGCATGCTTTCCCTTCTCTGAAAGGATTTAGGACCAGTAATTGCATAGGGAAAATGAAGGCCTGAGAGAGCGGGTGCAAAGGGAATTAATGGGCAAATATCCATCAATGGAGTTGAGGAATGTGACTATTTATGCCCATGCACTCATTTTCTTCACCTGGCCTTTTCAGAGCCTCGTGGATAAAATGCAACCAAGGAAGTACCCAAAGCAAGGGAGATTCAGTCTTAGATTTGCAAGGCCTGCATGATCTCAACGCAATATTTTCCTTATTAGCTCTGATCTGCCCCCTCAGGGCAGGTGTGTCAGGGAGAAACCCTAGGGTGGTGCTGTTATTTCCATTCACCAGGGATAAAGCTTGGAAAAGGAGTGATCATGCATTGGAGGTCCGTCCTGTGAGGCAGGAAGAGAATTACGAGAGAAGGGGGTTTGTTAGGAATAAGGCAGCTGCAGTCAGGAACTCGAAAGGCTCCTGCTGCTGTTGGTGAAGATGAGGAATATTTGTTGAGCAATTACTGTCTCCTAGGAGCTATGCTAAATGCTGCAGATACACATTTTCATTTCATCTAATAGCCACACGAAGCAGAAACTATTATTATTTTCATTTCACAGATGGGGAAACTGAGGCTTTAAGGTTAAGAAATTTGCCCAAGGCCACACAACTAGTATTGCAGAGTCGTATGAACTCAGTCTGTTTGATGAGAGAATCCACGGTCTTATCCACTAGGCTCCACTCTCTTTCTATTACCAACCAAATGAATAAGAAAACTTTGCAGAGATCCAAATGTTAAAGGTTAAGCAGTGGAATTTCATTGAAATGTCACTAAATAGATAACCACCTTGCAGGGGAGAATTGTGGGAATATTAGAGACAGGAACCCATGATTTTAAGGGCATGATACCATAAAGCAGATGAAATGTAAAAACTCACTCCAGCCACCAGTGTCACGGTTGTGTTCATTATTTTATTGTTACTGGTGTTGTGTTTTTGCTTTCCTAGCAAGCTGACAAGTGGATTTTTCCATACACTGGTGTTGCGGGTCTCTAGTTCCATAAATTGATTTGAAGAAACAAAAGCTACTCAATCTAATCAAACAACCCTTAATAAGTGGTCACTACTTGCAAGAAAACCCTAGTTGAAAATAACTGAGTGGCTGAATCAGAGCACCCCCCTTATCCTCAACGCGTTTTCTTTTTCCTGGACTAATTTGTACATTTGCAAATGAGTATTTGGTATGTATGTTAGTCATACCATGGAGTTCAAGTAGAAAGTCTGCTATAAAATTAATAAACGAGTTGTTACAGAGCCAAACAAAACACTCCAAAGAATCAGCCAAATTTTATCAATTGAACAGGGTCATTTTTGACAATTAAAAGGGCTTTATTACTTGTACGCTGGGAGCACACGCATTAGCCAGGACTATTCCAGGCTAACTAAGTCATGTAGTCACCATACTGATGGGCAATATTACAGCAACAAAGAAAAGTGTGTGTGCACATGCACTTACACACATGTGCACACACACACACAGAGCAAGTGAACAATTCTAGGGGGAAAAAAGAGGGCTTTCTGTCATCCCAATTGGTTATGGGGTTGCTAAGATATATTCATCTCAGTACTTTCCATGCCTAGCACAGGGCCTGGCCCTCGGTAGGAAGTTGGGAAGTAATTCATGTTCTTTAGTGTGTGTGTTGATGAAATATACATGCATGCACGTGTATTTCATCACGCATGCGTGCGCTCACACACAGACACGCAACCTGCCCAGCCAATATAGTCGTGTTCACACAAGGAGAAAAGAAGTGTTCTTTTTTTCTGTTGACATTCGGAAGCTGAGCTCTCTGGACCAGCTCAACTTCACAATCTAGTTTGTCCTTCTAAATGGATTCCCCAGAAGAAAAGTCAGAGACAGCAAACGCCTTCCCCACAATACAGATAAAATTTTCTGCTTAATTAGGCATTGACATGTTTACTATAACCTTTACAGAAGAGTAACTCGTGCTGAGAGACCCTTTGTGTCTGTCTTCTTCCGCAGAACAGACTAAATCTCATGCACCCGATAAGGTAATGCATTGAAAAGCCTCACAAAAAAAAGTGCCAAAGCATCCGTCAAAGTCAGTGTATTTTAACAATGGCTCAGGGTTCCAAGGAGTTTTTAAAAACACATTTTAATATTATACATTTAAAACTGTTCACTTGACTTAAGTGATTTTGTTTGCCACCGGCAGCTGAGGCGAGAGAGGGAAGACAGCCAGAATATGGGTTGAGCTGGGTGTATAATGAGTGTCTGTCTCTCTCTCTATCGATGATTTGTTTAATAAGATTGCATCATGTGTAAATCTTGGTAAAGTGGATGAGTGGCAAGTTTATTCTTATGAATACTTATTTAACAAAAGAAAATGATCACAATGATGCCAAGGCGCAAGAAGAAAGAACCGTTCTCTGCAGAACCTCCTTGTGGATTTCAGGTTGAAGATCAAACTTCGTGGTGGTCAACATCTCCCTTTCCAACCTAAATTTCTAATTTCACCCCTTTCCGCTGCCTGACTCTGGCTATATAAAGCTTCCCCATTCCCAGGACAGCTAATTCATGAGCAAACCTTGTCAGTTTTATATCTAAGGGACTGACTCGAGAGACCATTTTTCTTCTGCTCCAGGACCACTGCTCTGACTGGACCACCATTATTGTCCACTAGGGTGACTAAATGGGCTTCCTGCTTCTATTTCTTCCAGTCTGTTTTTCAGAGAACTGCTAGAATATTCTTTGTTAAAGGTATTAGGTGGTGACGTTGCTCTGTTTTAACTCTTGCAATGTCTTCTGCTGCACTTATAATAAAATGCAAACTCTTAGCATGGTCTATAAGAGCTTGCAGGAGTCGGCCTCTACCCCACTGCTTTATCTCTCAATGCTCTCTCCCTGCTCTCCATGCCTACGGGTCAAAGCCTACCCGCTCCTCCTTGAACCTGCCAATCCTTTTCTAGACTGTGGTTCTTTGCAATTGCAGATTTCTCTGTCTGGAAAGTGCTTCCTCTGGACTCTCACATAGTTGGTTCCTTTTCATCCTTCAGATCTCAGCTCAAATGGCCTCTTCTCAGAAGGCCTGTCCTGACCAGTCTCTCCTCTTTGTAACTCCTGATCACATCAACCTACTTGCTGAAACTTCTCTGACACTTACATACTCTGCAATCATCTTGTTTGATTATTGATTGCCTCCTCCCACTAAATGTGAAGATAAAATGTCTGTCCCCATGCAGACAGAGACCTTAGTTCTCCTAGCACCCAGATCACACCCTGGCACAGAACAATATCCACAAATTATCTGAGTGAATGAATGGCTAGAGCATACAATGAAAGGGGATTATTCCAGTTGCAAACTCTGGCTCCACTTCTCAGCAGTGCTGTTAGCACCTGTGATGGGTAAAGCTCTCCCACCCCCTACCCCCAATATAGATCACTTGTGAATTACAACCATCCTGATCAACTCTTCTCAATGACAAAATCAGAACATGCCCATAAACCATCTTTTCAGAACAACCCAGCCACCAACTTTCTGGTTGCCAGAAATCCTTGAGCTGTGGATTTAAATTTTTAAGTGTGAAGACTACAAATCAGAATCAAGACTGCAAAGCATCAGAAAAAAGCACTCTTAATGTGAGCAGACTTTTATTTGAAAAAAACTCACACACGGGGACTTTGAAAGGATGGACTAATTTTATCATGGATAAAGCCCATTAGCTGTTCCATGATATATGTTACACAGACATTAGAGTGGTTTTCTCCTGAACTCTGATTTTAAAAAGGAGAAATGTCATTAGAGAAATATGTTATATGTGCTGCAAATTTTTTACCCTATTAGTATATGGGTAAAATTCAGAAATAAACTCTTAAATTTTAGAAATTTCCTCTTAAATCAAAGATTAAAAAAAACAAAAGGGAAACAATTTAAAAATTTTCCTCTTAAATTGTTCCAAAAATGTCTAGTCAGAATGATTTAAATGAAATTGTGCAAATAATTCATGGGTGGCATGATGTTAGATTTCAGATTTTTTCTCGGCATACATTTTTGTAGTTGCCTTGAAAATCCTCAATAGAGTGTTTACAGTAAAAACACTGACAGTTTTTAAAGTGGCAGGAGAGGTGGAACGGTTATAATCCGAGAAGAATATAAAACTCAAGAAGGCTGATTTTCAAAAACTAAAGCAGACTTCAACCAAGACCTCATTTAAAAACACATCTGGTGGTGACAGGATCATTTTTGCCAATCTACCCCACTAAATGACAGTTTAAAATCACATGAAGATTCTACAGTGTGCAGGGCAGATGTAAATGAGGGGATTGCAAAAATTTCTTGCCATGTACCCAGTAGGTATGCTAAATGATGACATGGAGGAAGGCCTCCCTGTCAAGAGTCTCTTGTGTTTTGGTGACTGTGGTCTAGATATCCGTTAATATGTCTATTATTATTGGCACTAATTGGCGCTCTGGTTGGCAGGCCGAGTAAAGAGATAGAGGATTTAGTTTAAGGAGGCTGGGCTACGTTTCAATGGTGGCTGGTTCTACAGTGCGGGCCCCTCGGAGGGCTGTGTTGAGGGTATCTGTCTGCTTCTTATTTCAGGAGGTGGTAGCCCAGAGGGCTGTGGGGATCCCTGACACCATTCCCGAGCACAGACTTCACTTTACAGAAGATCCAGGCTCAGCCTCCCTGCCGTCTGGAGAAATCATCTAAGTTCATGCACATTTCTAAACAGGAAAATTTTCAACAGGAAAAGAAAAAATTCATGTCATATGGATTTTTCATCCCTGCCACACCATATATAACTCATTAATGTAAGTGTGACTTGTATGCACAGATCAAGTGAGAAGGGCTTGTTCCCTTATCTACCTGAATGTCGGAACCAAACAAATAGAATTCTTTGTTTAAAGGAATGTTGAAGATGGAACGAGTGCAAGGACAGAAAGCTTATCCTGATCCCTGATCCCATAAGTGCTCTGCAGAGATAGCTGGAGAGCTTTCTTAAGGTCATTAAAAACGGCAACATCTCTTTTACTATTTCCTGCAGACCATTCAGATAATTGGAATGTTTTACATGTACGATGGATGCATATCAGGTGGGGTCTGTATGGAGAAAAAAAGTCCATTGACTTAATATGCTCTTGTTTGTAGGCACTTTCTTGGGCCATTGTCACAGCTCTGTAGGCTATAAAGCTGTTTTCTCATCATGCTTTGTGACTTTCTCTACATCTTGGTCATCAGCAAAAAAGGACTAGGCTAGTTTAAGTCAGGGGCAGTGGATACTCTGTCATCTCTTTGTGGTTCATCTGTTTATTCCTTTAATCAAGAAATATTTATCCTGCAGCTGTCACATGCAAGATACTTCAGTCGAGTTTCATTGGGACCTCCGTCACAGTGGTTCTCCAAAGGCCGAGGAGGGTAGAGAGATGAGTTATGGAGAGAAGTTGGACACCAGAGGTGGGGAGGAAAAGGTCTTGGAAAGGTCATGCATTACTGGAGGAAGGCAGGTACCTTAAATGGGCAAAGTAGGCCAGATGGGAGAAAAACAATCCTCATTTGCAAAGGTACGTAGCTCTGGCACTCGGCTAGATAGACACAGAGGAGCTGTGGGTAACTGGAAAGTTTATGCTTTCCAGTTGAAGGAATCCAGCTGCTACTCAAGGAGCAGCCATGGGGTCTTAGAGTTGCCAGATATTTTGTTTGGCCAAACCATGTAGATGAAACCAAATATATCTGGGACCCATCCATTTGCAAGCTCTGAACCAAGGGAGTCAGGGGAGGCAAAGAGTTTGAAGATCTGGCATGCTCTTCTGGTGCTTTCTCATACCAGCTCTTTCACCTTGATTCCTCACCTGTCAACCCCAAATAGGAGTGACCATCCCAATCCTGCCTACTTCACAGGTTTCTGTCAGGACAAAGAAGCAAATGGAAGGGAAAGTGTGTTGTAAACCCGCGTTACTCAAAGGATAGTTCTTGGACCAGCGGCAGCATCATCTGGGAATTTGTTAGAAATGCAGACTCTCGGCCTCATCCAGTCCCATGGAAGAGGGGTCATTTAACAAGATCTCTGGGGGATTCATATGCTCAAGAAAGTTTGAGAAGCCCAGCTGTAAATGACAAAACTGTTCATTAGTAGCAAGATATTTAGCAATCTACTTCTCTCTTCTTGTGCTCATATGTGTATGTGGGTACCAGCTTTGTGAAAAGAGAATACAACTCTGAGAGTTCCAGCTCCTTTCCTCTCCAGGGACCAAAAGATGAAATACCTGTGGCTTAGACAATTGCTCACAGTTTACTTCCAGCAAGAGAGAAATAAAAGTCACTGAATCAACGGCTGATCAGTTAATGAAGACAGTTAGGCCTACTGGCCGTGGGATCAAGCAGACCTCAGTTTAGATCTGCCACTTACTGCTTAAATGTGATCTTGAGAAAGTTACTGAAATGTTCAGAGGCTCAGCTTCCTCATCTATAAAGTGAGAATAATAATACTATCCTACTTAATAGGATAGTTAAAAGTAGGTACGAGTGTTCTACACACTCTAACTATGATAAAGTATGTACAACCCCAAGGCTGCAGGACTACCTCCTGGCTTCCCAGGCCTGTTCTAGGCACTTGATAATAAACATCGCACATCCTGATCTCCAACGTGAACCCACAGATGGCTGAAATCAGTTGATTTTGGCAATCTCTGTTATCCCTAAATCCTGTTCCAAGCCAACAGCTTTTAGATGATATTTGCATTAGATATGAACCAGCCTTGTATGTGTCATGCATAAGAAAAGAGCTTCCTCCAGTTTGGGGTTTGTTACCTAATATTAAATCATTCATACGAGGAGCCAGTGGTATGTGTCCTGGAAACTTCTGTAGAAGTGATGTGCAAATTACGAACAGCAAGTTATTCAGCATTACCCATAATGATAATGTCTGCAATCTTCAAGAAATAAAGCAACCCACCATCCAGGGGAAAAGGTCTTCGGTGGAGGCCTTGGCTTGCGTTGAGCGAGAAGACTAATGCTGAAAGCAGAAGGTCTCCTAGAAAAATGCTTCATATTCAGCTCCCTAGAATTTCAGTCTGGCATGTATTATTATTGGGAAATGTCCTGGTGACAATTTAAAAAAGCAGAGTGAGGGAATATTCATGGAGAAGGGTGACCAGGGGGCCACTTCATGAGCTTTCTGGTAGTTCCAGTTTAGAAATCATTATCCCGATATTATCCTCTCACCAAGAGAGCCATAAATCAGGAATAGGGGATAAAACAAAGCAAAATGGAGCAGAGACAAAGAAATTACACAATAGGACTGAGACTTTCCTATCAAATTAATAGTTTTAGGCTTTGACTTTTCAAGTGGTAGTAACTATTTTCAGCAAAATGTGCATATTGATTTTCTATACATTTTCCCCACATAGGGATATATAAACACACTCATACATATATAGCTCTTTCCAAGACTTGAAAGTTTGGAGGGTTTTTTTTGCCAAGAAAGGGGACAGTGAATCATTGTCCAGAACGACCTTCAGAAAGTCTATGAAGCTGATGTACCATCTGTATTTTTTCAGACATATATTCCCATTTTCCTTGAAATAACATCATTAGCACAGCCGTCCCACAGAGCTAGAAGGTGATCTTGTTTCCTTCTTGCCTGGCTTGAAGTCAAACATCTTTTCTTTTTTTTGGCAAATGCTGCTACTTTCTCTGAAATATTTCATGCAGATAATGGATAATGACCACTTTTCATTGCCTTTTCTCGAAAATGTCTAACTGCATTAGCCAAGAACGGACAAACCTTAACCTGCTTCTTTTGCTAAGTTCATGGCTGTGACCACTTCCCATTAAGAAAGAAAGAAGAGCAAAAAGCTCACTGTTTCCTCAGAGGAGCTAAATTGGTGCCGTCAGAGAGCGATCTGGCCTTTGCTTTTCTGGTGAAAAGTCTTTGCTGTCTCTAGAATCACAGAAGTCCAAGGTCGAAAGACCTTTCACGTCTTACGGCCAATTCCTCAGCCAGGCAAAGACTTCCTTGCCCCGGTATTCTTCAGTTCTTCAATTAATGGCTCAGATATTGGACCTTCCAACTCTTCTTCATGTTGGAGTCTCCACCAATATGATCATTGTGGCCAGTCTGCCTGAGGACCACCGTGTATTGAACTCCTGCTATTCCTTCCCATTCCTTCCATTCCTAGGAGTTGAGTGAGGTTTCCACCGTGGTACCATCTGATCATTTCTAAGGATTGGGGAGAACTTTTTACTTCCAGCTTTTGTGAGGTGATTTCATCCTTTTATCAACACTTCAGTCAAGTAATCGCTCAATGTATACTTGAACATCTTCAGTGATGGGGACTCCCAGCTTTGAGGCAACTTATTCTCTATTTTAAAAAATACTAATAGATAACATCCATTGAGAGCAAATGTATGTCTAAGAGCCAGTGGGCTAATTTCTTTAGATATGTTATATTATTTGACCCCACAATGGTACTCTATGTCTTTTAAATTCCATCTTGACAGATGATGAAATTGAATTGTAGAGAATATTAATGACATATCCACAGTCACACAGCTGAACTGGGACTTGAATTTGGGTCTGTTGGACTTCAGAATCTATGCTAGATTCTTCCTTTTCTCTGTATTTAATTCATCAGCCAGAGATGTCAATTCTATTTCTAAAGTAAATCTAAGCTCTGCGTGCTGTCATCCATCTCCATACCACCACCTTGGTCCAGGCTGCCACCATCTCTTCTCAGGCAAATGCTGTGGCCTCCTCCCTGGTGGCCAGTCTTGCTCTCCTGCAGTCCATTTCTCTGCTTGGCAGTGACAGTGACCTGCTAAATGGAGACTCAGCTTCCTCTGTGTTACCCCTCTCAATGGCTTCCCTTGGCACTCAGATTCCGGGCTCCCTAATGCAGTCTGCAGACCCTGAGATGACCTGTCCTGGTTCCATTTCAGACCTACCCCATCACTGTCCCCTTTCCTGAGGTCTCTAAAGCCAAAATCCTCTGCCTGTTCTCTGAACTTGCCAAATTCTTTCCTCCTTTAAGGCCTTTGAAATTCTGTTTCTCCTACATGGAAGGTTTTCCCTTTTTCTTATGTCTAATTCTTTCTCATTCTTTTAGTGTCAGCTCAGATATCCATCTTCAGAGGGGTCATCCCTGATCACCGTAAGCACCACTTAATGTAAACAAATCCCCAACTGCCAAAGTTATTTTCCATCTCAGCCTCCATTTTTTCTTTTATAGTCCTTATCTCAATTTGCAATTATTTTATTATCCTAGTCACTTGATTGTTTGTCTTCCCAATAAGACTGTAAGTTCCCTGAGGGCAGGTTGAATCTATCTGGTTCACCACTGTATCCTGTTATCCAGGGCCATCTTGTTCACATATTTGTTGAATGTAAGAAGAAATAAATGAATGATTGGACTGATCAATGAATGAGTGAGTGATTGCATCAGTGAAGCGTGGTTTTCTCCAGCTGACAAACTTAGATTTTACTCGTTGGTCCCAATTCATTTCCACACCATCAAGAACAACAAAATAGCCTTTTTAAACAGGATATCCCTTTGGATGGTTGAGGAATCCACGCAGTGTGGGCTGGTCCTCCTGGGAGGCAGAGAAGTCGGGGACTGATGGAGGGTGGGTTCAGGGTTATCAGAAAGACCCTTTCCTCCTCAAGTCTGAAACCTCTTACACTCTGCTTCTTGCCTCAAACCCTACAATTTGACTTTTTTCGTTTGGCATGAGGCAAACCAAGAACCCATCCCTGTAAAAACATAAAGACTGACTCTCTTATCTTGCCTTTGCACTTCAGGGAGAATGAGTTTATTAGACTGTCTCCTGGCAGCTTGTTTTTAGAGAAGAACATGTGGCCCCAGGAGACAACCGGATCACCATCACGCGCTAACCCAGTGGTTCTGAACCACGAGCAAGTCTGCGTCCCAGGGCACATGTGGCAATGTCTGGAGACATTTTTGGTTGTTACAACTGGAGAAGAGACACTACTGACAACTAGTGGGTAGAGGCCAGGGATGCTGCTCAACACCCTACAATGCACAGGACAGCCCCCACAACAAAGAATTATTCAGCCCCAAATGTCGATAGTTGAGAAATGCTGCAAAGTCAAGGTTGGCTGCAGCTTTGGGAATTGGCGATGAGGAAGGGTGATGCTCATCTTCTCTGTAGTTGTCAGTGAGGCGGCGGGCTGCATGGAGGAGAACACTCTGTACTGTTGAAAGAGAACTAGAAAAGAAAGCGCATGCCCTACCCACACAGGTGTCATAACGTGGAATTAAAGAGCACAAGATCTGGAGGAAGCCTGCCTGGGTTCAAATCTCACCTCTGCCACAGCTTACATTGTCATCTTGAGCAAGCTAACAACCTCTGTGGGTCTCAATATCTTTATCTATAAATTGGAGATAATAATAGTCCCTGTCTCAGTGATTGTGTGAACTGAGATAACTGCAAAGAACTCAGAATGCCTGGTAATAATAAGCCCTCCATATATGTCCCCTCTTGTTATTATTACAAGAACAAAGACCGAGTCATGAAGAGCAATGTTATGGAGCTGGATTTCTTAGGATTTTTTGTATTTACTCTTTCAAGTGTTGGCTGAAAAAAAAAAAAGTGCATCAGGCTCCTAGCATTATTCTCAATCAATTCCTTCTGGATTCATTTAAATCCCCTTATCAGATTGAGTATTTTTATACTACAAGAAACAAACAAACAAAAAAGTTAATGATGAAAGGGATTAGCATTTCTAAATAACTCAGGTAACTCCGTCAAATAAATCCTGACCTATTTCAGTTCTTAATTAACTAGGTTAGCTTTTAAAGGAGGCAGCTTATATAATAGAGCAAGTCTGATCCGAGGCCAAACCTCCACCGGACAGTTGGATGAAGCAGTTCTTGGAAATGGCCCAAATTCTGGGAGATACAGAGGGCTTCGATCTTTTTGAATTGACGGTTTGAATAATCTAACGGAAAATTCTCCAGGGTTTTCTGACCCTTTGATTTTAGGTTAGGGCTGGTTTAAGAATGGTCTTTTCAAAGCTTGTCATCTTTTCTCTGTCCCTACCTATAAAGAAGATGGGTAAAGAGGAAAAGTCTTGAGATCACCTTGTCAGCATCCCCAGAGAGTACCAAATTGGCTAGTCTCCCAGGAGAAGACAGGGCGCGAGGACAGCATATCTGTGTCTAATATCCTCCAATGGTGAGCAGATAGATGGCTCATAATACATCCACTGTCTTGTCCTTGATATTCTGTCTGGCTTTTTCTCTGTTTTATGTATTTTCTTCCGCTTTTTAAAATCTTCTGATGTTAGTTCTCAGCCAGCTCCCAAACCACTCTCATAAAAGCTGAATTCTCCTAAAAAGTATCAATATATGTATATCTTTTTCTTAACAAAAAAAGAGCAATGTTCAGCTAATTGATTAGCGAATTTGCTTTTGGATGTAAAAGATATTTTTCTTCTCCTGGAGAAGTTGTAAAAAAAAAACCAGAGCTTTCTGCCCTGGAGGAAAATGATTAGGCATGGGTCGAACTATTGGAAAAGCATCTTCTTATATGTAGCGTCTAATACCTTTGAATGACTATTAGGAAACGTAAAGGGATTAGCAGTTATACCTAACGACAGAGTTTCAAAGAGGACATTGGTGGCCTTTCCAGGTCTTTTCAATTTTTTGTTACTTTTAAACATTTAAAAATTAACTCTGCTAATTCATGGGCAATGCTGAAAAGATGACCAGTATTCAAGGATTACGTCATAGTAGACAATGTGGTTGCTCTCCAATCTATTAAGTGTGGGGAGGATTGGCGCCACCCAGACCTGTATGTGGGCCCTGACTTGTCTAAGCGAATGACTTTGCAAGAGTGGCTTATTTAGGGGATTTAGGCCTAAACTAAGCCCATAAGTGGTTGGCATTCTCAGTTTGATTTGATGGTTAAGAAAGTAAGGGTCTCTCCTTTTCCTTTTTCTTGTTTTTATACATGAGTATTCATCTCGTGAGCTGCTAGTAGCAAGCAGAGAGAGAAGGCATGAGAGAAGGCAGCCTGAAGGCTAAGCTAACATACATAAGAGCACAGAGCCAAGAAAATTGCAACAAATTGAAGCTAGAACCTTGATCAAACTCCATCTGAAACTTGACTGTCTTTGTACTTTGAAATTTCATAGGCAAATAATCCCCTTTATTGCTTAACATAGTTTGGGGTAGGTTACTTGCAACTGAGAGCTTCATGATATATCTATTAGTCTATGCACATTTCATAGTTTTGTGTAGCTGTTACTTTACAAATTAGATACATTTTTATCAATATGTGCACATTAGCATTGTATGTACGTACTAACATTTTGCATGATATACACTGTTTGTTCCTTGGTGTGTATATTCTTTGGTCCCCAACAATTACGATGGGAAAATATTATAACATTTTTTTGTTTGATGAAGTATAAGGTAATCTCCTTTTGCTATTCTGTCCATTAATTATCCATGTGATAAGAAGGTCAATACTGTAAAATTTGGGATTGGTATTCATAGTCAAGCACCTAATCCATGTTACTTACACATTGACTATTTCTAATTCCGAACCCACTTTACATGCCTTCTCCTCCCCAAGGCCTTCTCCAAGCTCCCCAAGTAGAGTCTCCCCTTCTCTGCGATCCATAGGACTTTACCCATATCTACTACTGGACAAATCAAATTGTGATTCTTTTCTTTTTTTTAATAGAAAGTTGGGTTTTATTTATTTATTTTTTTCCCCCAAAGCCCCAGTAGATAGTTGTATGTCATAGCTGCACATCCTTCTAGTTGCTGTATGTGGGACACAGCCTCAGCATGGCCAGAGAAGTGGTGCGTCGGTGCGTGCCCGGGATCCGAACCTGGGCCGCCAGCAGCGGAGCGCGTGCACTTAACCGCTAAGCCACGGGTCCGGCCCCAAATTGTGATTCTTGATCTCACCTCCCAGATGGTAAGCTCTTTAAGAGCAAGAAGGCTATTGGTGTCTATGTTTGTGTGCCCAGCACTGGGAGTTTTTGGCACACAGGAAGGACTCCATAAATGCTCTTCTCTCCCCTTGTCTGCTTTGTATTCTATGACTTTACGTAGGGTTTTGCATATTTACATAGGGTAAATAGAACAACAGAGACAATGTTTACCCCAGGAGGGCCCCAGCCCCCAAAGACACACTGACTAGAGACCCATGTGGGCTCCCACCACTTCCCAGTGATATCCAGGACCTTCTTGAGGACTCAGCTGGGGTTGATTTTGCTCCCTGGCGACATTTGGCAATGTCTAGAAACATTTTGGCTATCACACCTGGGGAGCGGGGGTGGGTATGTTACTGGCATCTGGTGAGTAGAGGTCAGGGATGCTGCTAAACATCCTACAACGCACAGAAGAGCCCCCACAACAAAGAATGATTTGGCCCAAATGTCAACAGTGCCGAGACTGAAAGACCTTGCGTTGGAAATCTTTCTCCCCACTTTGAACATGAGCCGCGTGAGTGCAGGGGCTTATCTGTGTCATTCATGGCTGCGTCTCCAGGACCAAGCACAGTTCTTGAGGTGACTATTGTCTGCTTCTGTCAGAACATCAACCATTCCTCATGGTGGGCCATCTTGGTGGGGGTGCCCTCCCCTCACCAATCGTCCCCTCTGCTTTTGCAATTTGGTTGAATTAGTAATTGAAATCATCCTCCCTCTTCGTGTTAAAGTAGGTAGTGTAGCTGGTTTTATTTTCTAAGGCATACGATCAATTTGGGACTGACGTAAGAAGAACGTTGTCAGATCCGGGCTGTATAAATCTGCTCCCTTCCAGGCTCATTGGGAAGGAGCCAGCAGGATATAGATTCTGGTCATTGGGAGATTAATTCAATGAGGCTCCAGGGCATCTGGACTCTTTTCCAACAAGAACAATCCAGATAACATGTGTGTGTTTAAATATCTGATACTTTGTTTAAAGAGCAGAGAGGTAAAACAAAAACACGAGAACTTTCTCTTTTCTCTCTTTTCTTTCCCTTTTTGGCATTTTCTTTGTTTGTTCTGTTTTGTTTTTTAGTATGGGCATATGACCCCAGCTTGGCCAATCAGACTTGTGCTCCATTCTCAGTGTGGATTCTGTGTGTGGAATGTGAATTCTGACCCACTGCCCAAGGATGGAAAATGGATCCATCTTGACAAGCCATCATGAAGAGATGGCACTTTGATTCTGTCCCCTTGACCATCAGAGGTGTACTGGCTCCTCCCCTTTCAGTGAGCTACTCCATACTCCTTCCAGCAAATTCCTTGTTTTGACTCAAGTTAGCTAGAGATAATATTTGTGGTTTGCAACCAAAGACCCCACTGTCTGATAGATGGTGCTCAATACATACTTTGAATCAAAGAATGGATTTGTGCTAACTCTAACAGAATGGCTTCTCTGCATGTTAGAATAAAGCCAGCTCAAGCTCTTGGTGACATTGCTTGGCATTCAGTAGAGGGTACTTTAAACATTCACAGACAAATGGGCAGACCATAAAGCAATACTAACAAGAGCACCCTATTTCTAGAAACCAAATATTTCCCTCCAAATCCAGACTCTCCACCATCCAGATACGTATTTTTCCACAGAGCCTCGCTATATGTATGGGTCTGCCTTGAAAATGCTTTTAAGAAACATATCATCCCCCAGTGACTTGAATGTACCCATCTAGAGTATGTTTCCAATGCTCATAGTCTATTGTGTCAATAATCTGCATATTTAAGAGTCCCTACATGCTCATTGAGACGATAGATGGGGCTGGTACAGTCTACTGGGTCAAAAATCTGCTTTAAATAGTCTATATACACAGTCGGTTGAGTAAATAACAGCATTTTCAAGAAGCCCCTAAATATATAATAACATGATAAATCGCATCAGCTCCTGAAGATTCAGCCTCGCTACCGCTGATCAGGAAAATGATGTGCGCTTTAACAAGCCACTTATAAATGATCTCATCTTTTCCAGCCGTGGGAGCATTATCTTTACCTCAGCTATATTTTTCATATGTAGAGAAAAGGAACACACACACACACACACACACACACACACACACACAGAGGCATATATGTACGCTCAATATTATCTTGCACAGATAAACTGGGTTGGAGCCACTTGTCCAGATGTACGCAGTCAAGGCCAGAGAGCAAGGTTCTTCTTTGGTTTGGAGGATTCTCCCATCACTCAGCTGTGTGTGATTCAGAGTTAAGCTGCGCTCCAAACGCACAAAAACAGTTCTGTTAAAATCAATTAGAGGCATTGATTTTAAGACCTCCATCTGACCTCATTTTGCTATGAAGACGACTTATTCCATACCACTTCATTAGACCCGTGTTTGCTTATAGACTGCTTCTGTGCATACAATATTCTATTAGCTACCACTTAGTGAGCGCTTTACTTGTGTGGTTTTATTTTAGCTTCACAACACTCCAATGGTGAGGTGATATGATTAGTTCCATTTTTAAAAACGGAGGAATCTTAGGCTTTGGGAGGTTAAACAACTTTGCTAAGGTCATACACCCAGATCTTGGTAGACGCGGGCTTTGAGTGAGCTCACAAGGCTGCCCTCTCTCGGCTGTGTGTTCCAGCTCACTCTCACGTCCATGCCCTTTTCCATCGTGTCCTGCTTTGTTCTGGGTGTGTATGGAGAAGGTGTGTGTGTTTCTGCTATAACGCAATATATGTTCCTTGACAAATCTTGCATTTTGCAAAACCCTGCATTAAAATTATAGCACTTATGGGAAAAATAAGGTTAGGGTAGACCACTTCAAAACTAAGCAAGTAGGTATTCATAGCATAACTGAACAAGAACAAATGTAATAAAACTACCAGTCCAGTTAAAAACACTTGTTAAATGCATAATAAATAAAGGAATGCCACAGCAAATAAAGGCCTTTACCTTGTAAATAAACAAGTGATGGTAGTTGGGTAGAAATGGGTTGAAGGGGATAGTGAGATTGTGGGGTTATAGATAGGTTGAAATTTAAAAAGATCAGGGAGAGGTGACAATAAGACGTCCAAGGCCAACCATCTGAGCCGAGAGGAGGGGTGAGAAGTGGAAGGGCCTTCTGTGAACTGACTGCATTCTCTGCGTTGGTGAACTTCATATTTGGCTGCTGTTGCTTAGTGGTGCTAAGCAGTAATGTGTTGGGAAAAATTACATGTGAACCGATGTGATGTCCTCATTATATTCATATCTTTGACCGATTTACCATTCAGGAATGAGCTCATCTGTACAGAAATACGAGTTGTAACAGAACAGACTTTATCTTTCATCCTTAAAGCCTTTTCATGTTCAACTAACTCAGTTGCTAAAATCTTGGGCACCTCACCAATCAAATCTTAACTTTGAATTAATTACCTAAGCAAACCAACTTAAAATAAAGATGGTAAATCTAAATATCTTCCAGGCTACAAAATTAGCATCTTATGAAATCTCTTGTTCTTGGAGAGATCTGAGGGAAGAGCTTCTGTTTTTCCTTGTTCAAGTGCCTACTGTGTGCCTCATATAGTGCAAAGTGTTTCATATGCATTTTCTTTTGGAAATAATCCTGGGAGATAGGCATTTTTGTCTCCATCCTAGAGGTGAGGAATCTTAGGATAACAGAAGAGATACAGGTGGTTCTCTGGTAGAAACTGGCAGAAGCAGGGTATGAAACCAAGCCCACAGACCCAAGGCTTACGAATCTTTCACTTCTACATTCTGCAAGGAGACAGTAAGTTACGAAGGGTAGTCCTAGGAGATTGAAAAGGAAAAATGGTCTCCATCCTTGCTTCAGTCGATTCTTAACACTCTTAGCAGTCAGAATGAAAGATACATCAGATCATGTTCCTTTTCTGCTCAAAACCCCCCAAGGGACATTCATCTCACTCACAGAGCAAGCCCATGTCTCAACAGGGCCCTCAGACTCCTGCGTATGTCAGCTCTCCACTTTGTCTCCACCTCTGTCTCCTGGTACTCTCCTCTGGGCTTTCTGCTCCGGGCATACTGGCCTCCTCGCTACTTCTCAAACAAGCCAGGAATGCTCCCATCTTAGCTCAACCTTCTTCAAGTCTTTGCTACATATCATTTCCTAATGAAGCTTATTCTGATCACCCTGTTTAAAACTGCAACCCGTCTCCCCATTCTCTCAGTTTGCCTGATTCCCTTTTCCTGCACTGCTTTTTCTTCTTCCACAGCACTTACCACCTTCCAGCTTACTACAGAATTGACTTCTTTATTATGTCAGTTGTTTCTGCTGATCTTCCTTTGTTAGTCTGTAAGCTCCATAAGAACAGGGATCTTTGCCTCGGTGGCTCGATGCCGTCGTGTATGCACCTAGGGCAGTGCGTGGCACACAGCAGGTGCTCAATAAATGTTCTTTGAATGAATCAAGGAATATTTAAAGAAACTTGTCCATTTTTAACTCTACAAAGTGAATAAAACCTATCCATTCACCAGGACCCTTCTGGGCTTGCACTCACACTCTATTCTCTGATAAACAGTGATTCCCTGGAACTAGTCTTGCTTCCCAGACTTCCAGCATTTGCTCAGGATGCTGGCCTTTTAAAAATCCAATCTGGGGCCGGCCCTGTGGCTTGGCGGTTAAGTGCGCGCGCTGCGATGCTGGCGGCCCGGGTTCGGATCCCGGGTGTGCATCCAGGCACCACTTCTCCGTTCATCCTGAGGCCGAGTCCCGCATACAGCAACTAGAAGGATGTGCAGCTACGACATACAACTATCCACTGGGGCTTTGGGGGGAAAAAATAAAATAAATAAAATGTTTAAAAAAAAAAAAATCCAATCTGCTTCTACATCTAGGGGTAAATTCAAGAGCAGAAACATAGAAATACCTGCGGTAAAGTTAGAGATGCCTCTTAGTCGAAAAAATACTTAGTGAGCCCACACTTTCAGCTGGGTTGCGCCTATAACCACATAGTCCCTGAGCTATAAATGACACGCAACCAGGGTTATTGAATATGTTTCCTAAAGTTACTTAAGCCAGGCATTTCGAAACGTCCTAATCGCCTGGAAGAGAATTCCAGAGCACGTTCTTTTATTGCCTCCTTCTGTATGTCAGGTCCTATGATACTGCAGTCCCTGGTTCCAGGACACATGGAGTCTGTGATGTAAACTCTCCTTTCTTTGTTAGCATTGAAAGTATTTGATAACGTCTGGATTCACACTGCAGATTCTCTCTGACTGGAAGTCCCTCCTCACTGTCTCTCTGTAATGCATTGAGAACTGAGTCTGCCCGTTTGAATAAGTAGAACAATTTATTGTTTGAGGAAGTTTCAGCTCTTAATACTCACCTGTGTGTGTTCTTAGGCAAGTTACTTACGCTTTCCAAGTCTCAGCTTCCCCATCTGTAAAATGGGGATAATTATAGCATCAACCCTGTATGGCTGTAGAGAGGATTTAATGAGAAAATGCTACAGTTCTCTTTCTTCCTTTTTCTGCCTCCTACTCAACTTTCTAGTTTTAGTATAAAGATCCTTGGAGGATCTTTCCTCTCCCCCTGTCTCAAGGGATTTTTCTCTTGTGGTTCCCATCAAAACTGCACTCAAACAATTATACGTGCAATTGTTAAATTCTGGACCGTGCCATTTAGAATCCACGAGGGCTGAGACTTCTTGTCTTGTGCATTGCTGTGTCTTCAGCATTTTTTCAGAGAGCCTGGAGCACAGCATACACTTTACAAATAGCATTTCATTGATTCCAAGACCTTTCTTTTATATTTTAACATCTCAGAAATTAGGGTGCATCTTACAATCAATTGTATCTTAAAATGGCTGCCAGGGGGCAGTTGGAAGCTATTTCAGGAATGCCTCGACCAATTTATTTTGCTTATCTTTTCCTTTTTCTATAAACATGAGTGTTACATTATAGAGATCTTTTTTTAAATAAGTCTAAAAGAGTCTTTCAGGAAGTGTAAAATAGAAAATCTAAGTGATAGAAGGAGAGCAGTGTGTCATGGTTTAATTATAAGCGTTTTTCTTTCTTAGTGATACAAAACATAAGTAGCACAGTTTACTGAATGGCCCCTTAGATTAAACACAGTAATTGCTGAACGGATGAAAGAGGTAAAAGTGTTTCACACAGTGCTGGACACGTAGAAAATGCTCCATAAATTATTGGGCTATTGTTTTGATGATGATTATACAGAGTATCTGGCTAATTCAGTGTTTAAAACAACACTAATATTCTTACTTAACGATTTGGATTTTCCTGCTACATATCTAAGTTTTTGCAGAAATGTTCAATAGTGGAGTGTTTTGGATAGGTAAAATCAGGCTCAATTGGAAATGTGACCCTTGTTGCAAATATTATTCTGTCTTTCCCCCCTCATCGTAAGGTGCTTGGAACCCAGTCTTTGCCGTCTGGGTCCCCTCTGCTTCCCCAAGGCCTGGAAGACAACAGGCTCAATAAATGTTAGATGACTGAATAAAAAAAAGTATAATTACTGGAGATGAGGGTCCAGAGGAAGGCTACAGAATGAGAGTTCCAAGCCTGTCTTTGTTTTGTAGGGAGAAAGTCAGAGACATTGCTCATTATGAGCATGGGCTCGATAATTATTTCTTTGTTTGGCCTCTCACACCAATTCTCAGGGATTCATCACACATGATGAAAATACTCAAGGACATTCGATAGAACTTTAAGATTGTAAAGCTTTCCATGCCTTAGCCAAGAGGTGAGCAACAGACAGTGAGTGAGTGTGTGTTTCTCTACATTTTCTTGTAGTGGCTGATGATCACAGTCATGAGGAAGGATGTTGTCTGCTGAATATCCTTTCCCTTATGGGTTAGGAAATTTCTCAAAGAGTAGGAAAGTGGACTTATGCCAGGCAAATAGTAGGTGTTCAATAAATATGTGTTGAATGACTAGGGACAAGGGTCAAGATCATTGCCAAGATCATGACTACCCATTGATGACCCTTTGTACCATCTATTCTGCCTTCTGCTTTTCGTCTAGCCCCTCCAGAGACTCCAGTGGGCGTCCACCCCAGTGCTTAACTACTCTTCAAGGCCTGGGTTTAGTGGCTTCCGGGGCCATCTCTTGGCATGACCACCTCAACATACTGGTGTTGCCTTTGTAGGTAACCCAAGAAGAAGAGCTCTTCAATAATGCAATTCATCTATTGCCAGTTGAAGTCAAATCACTTTCCTGCAGATTCTTTCTGAAGGGGTGCCTGGATTGATTTACAAGTGCAGCTAGTTAGAAAGACATTCAATGATTTGTATATGCAGGATGTCAAGATTGCCCTATATTCTCCCTCCCGTCACGATGTGAATGATATCCTCTCAACTGTTTATTCCGTTTGTTTTAGCCAACATAAATAGACTGCAGACACGTCTAGGGCTGAAGGCACTTGCAGCAAATAAGCTTCTTCAACTCTAGATGCACTGACAATGGAGACAAAGTGGAGTTGCTGCTGCTTTGACAAATACCCTCCTTCTTTCAAGAAAGCAAAGCAGACAGAATGTCCAGTTTCTCCATGCTGGAAGGAGACGTGGTTAAGGACTTTCAAAATGACTTTTTACTTTGAATCTCTCTGGTTAATTTAATTTTAATCTCCATGATTCTTTGTAGGAACTTGAAAATATTTTTTCTATTCTTTTATTGATTTTGTGCTTTTTCATTTAGCCAACATCGATTTCCACCTTTCTTCAGCCTGTTTACAGAAGACAGGGCACCGTGTCTCCATTCTATTGGATTCGCTGTGCACGCGGGCGCACCATGCATGGTCACTGTGCCATCCCACAGAGGAAACAGGCGTTTCTTTCCAGCTGTGGTCGTGGTGTCCACTCAGGTCTGTGCATCATATAGACACAGCCACTGCTCGCCGGCTGCTTTGCTGATGTGGATTGACATTCTGGGGGAGGGCAGAGGGAAGGGTAGAGGGAAAAGAAGGAGAAAGAAAGCCACTATTCCTCAAATAATAAATTAAGTAATTTACTTCGGGGGAAGCAATCCAATCACAATTCTGAATTTCATATACTGTTAATTTATTTCTGTTATACTGGCTGTCTTGAATGTGGGGTTTGCTTTTGTCCACTTTCAGCACAGTATGGGGAGGTATGACCAGTGAAGAAAGATGCGAAAAAAGTGAATGAATGAACAATGTTAATCCTTTGAGTGTTGACACTGGGGCAGGTGGGAGGACAAAACAAGAGAGACTGGGACTTGAGTTCTTTCTGTCTCTGTTCTGTGGGTCTCCCTTCCCTCTTTTCTTCCAGATTGCCAGGTTGAAAGGTGGGAAAGAGAGTGCTCCTCCCAAGGAGGCAGGGTGATGGCGGAGAAGATGCTTCTAGCCCCCTAATTAAATAATTAATTATTAAATGTGAAAAGCTGAGCACCTACTGTGTGCACCGGGCTGGGTGCCAGACACATGGCAGCAAAGAAGCTCTATGGGTTCTTACGTCGTGGAGATTAGAACTTTGCAGGTGAGACCAACATTAAATTAATGAAATATAACCTCACAATTTATTAATTAGGCATATGAAAAATTATCTGTCTTTGAATGGGTTATAACAAAGGGTCAGCTATGGATATAAAAACATATTGCCGTTTTTGCTAAGTTGAAGCATGAAGCTGATGGCAAGGTGGTGTCACTAGAGTTTCTGTTTGAAAAGTTGTGCTAAGTGATCCAGGGCAATGGTGACTTACACAGGGGGTCAGCTGTGCCTCCGTGGGGTGGGGCTTGTGGGGGGCACATTGATTAAAGTCCCTCTGGGGATCGTTCACTATGATTTACTGAGCTTTTGTAGATGAACGATACTTCCTAAACCGACCCCCACCAGCCCACGGTCGAGCCCTCCAGTCCGTTTCTGAAGATTTTCGTTTTGAGACGGTAAGCTCACGATCTGCTTCCTGTTTCCAGAGGGGAACTCGAAAAACAAAGGTGCAAATAGCACCTGGACTCCTAAGTGTGGGTCCAAACTGTTCTAGAAAATCAGTCTGAAGAATGACCCTATGAGATACCTATCCGGAGAATTCCCCATTGTTGTATTGCCTGTTGAGACAGAAGGATCAGCTCTCTTTCCATTCTAGTGGAGACAAATTTCCGCATCTTTAGAGCACCGATCCTTAATCAGGAAAAGCGGGGGGCAATTTTGTCCCCCAGGCGACATATGGCAGTGTCTGGAGAACTTTTAGTTGTCTCAACTGGGGAGGGGTTGTTAGTGGCATCTGGTAGAGGCCAGAGATGCTGCTGAACATCCTATGATGCACAGGACGCCCCCCAGCAAAGAAATCCCAGGCCCCAAATGTCAATAGTGTCGAGGTTGAGAAACCCTGCTTGAGAGACGACTTTACCGCTTCTAGGACCTAAAAGACTATTACATCATTTCAAAAAATAATAAACCTCAGCAGTTATAATTCACAACCTGACCATAAAAGACAGGGATAAATATGAGCTCTAGTCCTGAATTTTGTGAAGTTCAATGCAAACAGCTTTAGCTGGAAAAAGTCAATTACAGATGATTTTTTCCCATTCATGGTGCCCTTTCATTGACGTTGGGAGGCAGTTCCTAAGTAGGGGACTTCCAGAGGCACAGAATTCTGAACTAAACTTCAGAAAACCAGGTTTATTGTTTTACATATTCCTCCCCTTCTTTGTGTGTGTGTGTGTGTGTGTGTGTGTGTGTGTGTATGAGTGTTGTGGGGGAAGTGTCCACCTCTGCATCAAAATATTTAAAATGATTCAGAATCAAAAGAAAAAAACCCTCCATTTAGAATTATCAAGATCGGCAGTCTGCTAGGTACTTGGAACTATTTGATATGAACTTTGTTTTTATGAAGTATATCATGGTGAAGCTTTGAAACTCCAGTTTGTTAAAAAAAGAAAAAGGAAAAAAAATGGAAGAAAGAAAGAAAGAAAAATGAGGAAAAAATACTGTAACAGCCTTACTCCCTTTGAAGTCACTACTGATATAGCTCTGAACAGATCCATTCAAGTTCAACTAACATCAGACAAATGTTTAGTGTATCAGAGGAAGCCACAAAAGCAAGGATTTCATCAATATTTCACAACAGCCTCAGGGAAACTGTAGATTGCAATGCTGTAGGGCAGCTAATGGAATTACACACAAGGGTTTTGTACATTTAAAATAAGCAGCTACTAAAAAAAATTACCCTTCAGTTTGATAGAAACTGTATAAAACTGAAGATAGGAAACAATTAAATCGCTCCCAACATTTATCCATGTCACCCTGATAGGTCATTTAATAACAGGTATTACTGTGTGTGTGTTTTCCTCCCCCCCCCAAAGGCAATAATAAAGATTAACATTTATGAAAAGAAACATAAAATATAGCACAGCCAAATGAATAATTAAACACAGTTTTGAAGAACGCTTGCCATTGTGCACCCATGAAGTCTTTTCCACAGTCACAAAATATGTTTATATAAAATATAATTATAAATAGACAGAGGCTGCAAGGGAGACCCACTGACCCTTGTTTGTTTTGATGTTAAAAAATAACTTTGAAGTGTTTCCTAAGAATGCGTGGGTTACCCCGGATCTCATACATATTATTATCCGGTGAGACTCAGGACGCTAAGCGACCGGCTTTCTCTTTTGGAAGATGTACAGAGGTAGACTTGGAGCTTGCAAAATTCTATTCACTAAGCCCGTGTGAGATCAGCATTTTCTCCCCTGAAGTCCTTTGTTGGAGTAAAAAATTCTGCATATGAAAGCAAATTGCATTTTCGAAACTGATACTTCTGTGACCACAAGAGCTCACCTGGCTTTTCTTAACCTTGGAGCTTCAACTCCCTAAACAATGACCCTGCTATAAATTCACATTTCACAGGAGGAGGAGTTTTCACATGCCTCCAGATCCAGTGGTTCTCTACGGGGCGATTTTGCCTCCTGCGGACATTCGGCAATATTCTGGGGGCATTTTTGTCTCCAGCTGGATGGGGTGGGAATGTGGGGATGCTACTGGCATCCAGTGGGTAGAGGCCAGGGATGATGCAGAACACCATACAACTCACAGCGCGGCCCACAATAAAAAAAAAAAAAGAATTATCCAGCCCCAAATGGCGGTACCGCCAAGGTTGAGAGACCCTGTTCTAAGCCATTTGAACACCCGAGCTTTATTAAAGTAATAACAATAGCCTTGTTAATATGGTCCTAACTTCTCAAGTGAGCACTGGTTTCACATACGAATTAAAGAGCTTCTAAGTGAAACTTACAAGGCGAAGTCCTTTGGAAAAGGCAGTGAGGATTCGACACAGTTACTGACCACAGACTATTCTAATTAAAAGGAGAGATTTTATATATATAACATATACACATACACACATAGACATACACACACTGGGTAACAATAAGAGCTGCTATTTACTGAGCACGTAGCGTGGGAGAGGTGCTTTGTATACAATATTTCATTTTACCTTTACAACAACTCTGGAGGGGAAATACTGGACTGTACCCTGTTCACAGATAAGGGGACTTTGCTCAAGGTCATTGTCAGAACATGGCGGTGGCAAGGCTGAGCCCAAACCCCAGGCCTGTCACCAAAGCTCCCAGGGCTGCCAGGCTCGTTTGCAGCTAAGCTAGGAGTGAGTGAGTGTGTGTGTGTGTGTGTGTGTGTTTACCTGTAGTGCCAGCGTCCAAACACCACTCCCCCTCATCTACAAGGAAGACGTACAAGATGACTCTCTGGAGGAAGGGAGGAGAGCACACCTCACTTTAGACAAGTGTGGAGGTTAAGATGAGGGAAAGACAGCCGGGCTGCTGGAGCAGGCACTACTGAAGGGGACGGCTCAGGCAGGGGCCGTTGTTTGTTTGTTTCATTTGTTTGCTTTTATTTATTTATTTTTTTGTGAGAAAGATCAGCCCTGAGCTAACATCTGTGTCAATCCTCCTCTTTTTGCTGAGGAAGACCGGCTCTGAGCTAACATCTATTGCCAATCTGCCTCCTTTTTTCCCACAAAGCCCCAGTAGATAGTTGTCATAGTTGCACATCCTTCTAGTTGCTGTATGTGGGACGCGGCCTCAGCATGGCTGGAGAAGCGGTGCGTTGGTGCGCGCCCGGGATCTGAACCCGGGCTGCCAGTAGTGGAGCGCACGCACTTAACCGCTAAGCCACGGGGCCGGCCGGCACTTGTTTGCTATTAGAGGGAGGCTGTGTAAGCCTGTGTGCGGAGAGAGGCGGCTCCTGCAGGTCAGGTGAAAATGAAGTGAAAGGACACACACACCCAGATTGAGAGGTGAGCACGCAGAAGCAGGTGGGGCTATCAGCTGGTCAGAAGAAATTTATTTTTTCTTAGCCAGCAAGTCAGGAGAAACGGCTGCAGGAAGTGTTAGAGGACCTGAGCCGGAGAGAGAGTCTGGGAAGTCTCACGACTCATAGTAAAGCAGGGAGACAGGGCATCTGCCATGGAGGGAAGAGGTGGGAGGCAATGCAGTGAGAGTGGAAAAGGGTTGGAACCGTACAGGGCCGGTGCGGGTGGGAGCAGGGACAAAGGGGGGTCCAGGTGGGCCCTGCTGGGCTGGCAAGGGAACCAGCCTGACGGTGCAGCCTCCTCTAGCCACGCATGGCTGTCTGGGAGAGAGAAGGTGGCTCACCTGCCTTCCCTAAGGCATCTCCAGTAGAAAGTTGTTCCCAGTTTAAGGAAAAACACATGGGTGGTTTGAATCTTCGAGGGGCAGAATTGGAAAGCTATTTAGGAGTAATGGGACCTGTAATAAATTGGAAAGCACTCGCCCTGTCTGAAGGCAACGCAATCAAATTTATTAACACTTGGCAGGTCGACCAAAGTAAGTCGAGAGGTTAAATCCAGCCTGTGAGCCATCTATTTCAAACTCCTGGTTTGCATCCTTTTCAAGATTATATGTGTGTGTATGTGCACATATATACTTTATCTTGTATATGTATATTTATTCACGTCGTATATATTCTTTAGTATATATCATAATTTTATAGTATTACATATACTTTGATACAAATGGGATTATATCATAAATACTGCTGTAATGGAATTTTTCACTTATATTCCAAACAACATGAAGTTGAGTGTATTTAAACCTATTCCCTTTTGCTTTCTCACAATTTAGAGTTTACGTTGCAGCGTTACTGGAGTAGCAACCAGGCCACTTTTCTGTTTGTTAAAAAAATTTCTTTAGCAGCAGTTGTGACATCGTGGAAAGAGACTTGAGTTTGGAATTGGGACAACTGGGTTGAAGTCTCAGTTCTGCCAATTAATAAGCCTCCCAATTTTAGGAAAACTACTTGGTTTCTCTGAGTTTCAGTTTCCCTAGCTATAAAACAAAGCTACGAATAGTTGCCATAGCGGTGTTGTGAAGATTTGAGTGATTCAGTGACGTAATATCTAATAAAATGCTTTGCAGTCTCTGTGGTGCTAAATCAATGTGGGGGCTGCGGGAATGTGAGCGTTCCCCTGTGCACTCAGGGTGAAGCCACCTGGCGAGCGCTGGACTTCCAATCTCCGTTAGCCTTTGTCAGGACTCAGCTCTCTTTAACGGGTCAATCAATCAATCACTCAATATTTATTGAGAGCCTACTATGTACAAGACCCAGGGGACCCGTGATGGGCTCCCATCAATAGAAGTACACACTGCAGGACAATTAGCAAGCGGATTTTGACTTGACCTCTGGTTGGTATAGTAATGGAATGGTTCCTGAGCATGGGAGGAGTTGAGTGAAAAAAAAAAGTGGGGAACAAGAGTGGGTCTGCCTTCAACAGTCCCTGACTCCCCTCAAAGTTCAAGAGAAGAAGCTGATTTAGACCAGAGATTGTCTGAGGCCAAGTCTGACCTGCCACCTGTTTTTGTAAATAAAATTATATTGGAATATAGCCACACCTATTCATTTACTTAAGGCTGCTTTTGTGCTGCAAGGCAAAGTTGAGTAGTTGCAACAGAAACCATATGGCTTGCAAAGCCAAAAACATTTACTACCTGGCCCTTTACAGAAAAAAGGTTCCCGACCCTGATTTAAGCAATCCCTCAAATGGTTAATCATCTCCAATTCTTACGGAACCAGGTACACATATCCAAGGATGACAGCCATTTATTAAGTTCTTGGTGTGAACTGGAGAATGTCTAGCATTTTACATATATTCTCACATCACAGCTTCAAAACATCGTCATGAGAACAGTACTGTTATTATCCCCATTTTGTAGATGAAGAAACTGAGGTGCAGAGAAGTTAAGTAACTTGCCCAAGGTCACACAGGTAGTCAGTGTGATTTGATCCCAGCTTTGTCTCATTCCAGAGCCTGTTTTCTTAATCACAATGTCAGAGTTCTCCAAATTTCAGTCTCCCCTGCACCACTCCCATAATTTATTTTCATATTCATATCCCTTTTACTATTTTTTGCTATTTTTTTCTTTGAATAATGATTGTTATGGCATTGTTTCCTTTAGCTTTATTCTAGGAAATATGTTCAAATAGTTTGGATTTGATGTGCTGGTCATATATATTTTTAAACTTTTTTTGGAGATAATTGTGGATTCACATGCAGTTGTAAGAAATAATGGAGAGATCTCATGTGCTCTTTCCCCAGTTCCCCCAGTAATAATGTTGTGCATAACTAGAATGCAAAACCACAGCCAGGAAATAGACATTGATACAATCCACTGACCTATTCAGATCTCCCCAGTTTTACCCACACTCATGTGTGTGCAATTTTATCACATGTGTGGATTTGTGTGACCTCCACTATAATCAAAATATAGAAGAGTTCCATCACAAGGATGCCCCAGGCTACCTTTTTATAACGACAGTCACCTCCCTCCCTTCCCTCTGGTAAACCCTAACCTGTTTCCCAGCTCTGTAATTTTGTGGTTATAAGAACGTTATATAAATGGAGTAGGTAAGCTTTTGAGTATGTAAACTTTTGAGATTGGTTTTTTTCACTCAGCATAATTCTTGACATGTATTTTTTTAATTCACCCTGAAATAACTATTTAACTTTTATAGGTAAAAAAAAAAAAAGAAGCTCATTCATGTGAAAATTGAGTGCCACCAGTGGTACCCATACTATCCTTTGGGAAACCCTGCCGTAAGCTATAATAATACCTGATAGACAAATAGACAGATGGATGATGCAACCATAAAGATGCCTTTTGACCAACAAAAATCTCTAGATCAGTCTTGCTCAACAGAACTTTCTGTGATGATAGAAATGTTAGATGTCTGAACTGTCCAATATGTTAGCCACTAGCCTCACATAACTACCGAGCATTTAAAATGTGGCTTGTTTGAATGAAGAAAGGAATTTTTCATTTTATTTCATTTTAGTTGATTCAAATTTACATTTAAATCACCACAGGTGGCTTTTCTGTTGGACAGTGCAACTCTAGATATTAAGGGTAAGCTTTGAATTGAAATAGATAAATTTCTTGTTTTTCTATACTTCATTTTGTCAATGCAATGACAACCTGAAAAAGTAAGAACTCTTTTTAAATAGTCTCCTAATGGATTTATTTGTTGGGATCTCACCTTGTTCTCTAGATTTGCACGTGGCTGTCCTTATTAGCTCTCTAGGCACTCTTGCTGATCTGGGCATTTGGCAAACCTCACTACATCACCAGTTAGCATTCAGAGAGAGCCCACGAGAGCCTGCTCCCAGGTTCCCACTTTTAAGTGACAGTGTGTCTCTCAGAACACAAGGCCAAGTGACAGAGCCTTTGGACACGCAGTCATAAATTAACTCAGATGTATTTAACACGTCCCTTCTGGACTTCGCGAAGGGCATGTAAAGGTCCCATTGATTAGGAGGGGCTCAGAGCAGAATACCTTCTTCAGGAAGATGCACATTTCAAGCAACTGCTGGTGGTAATGTTCATAAATCCTTGCTGATTAACAAGACCTGCTCTTGATGAATTTAGCTTGCACTACTGGTCTGGAACAAGGTGCATCACGGAGAGCTGAGTGTCTGGGGAGAGGCAAGAATGCTGAGGTTTCAGGGGTTGCTGGCTGCAGTGTCACAGAGAGGGGAAAAAATAGCAATGACAACTTTGGGCACTTAGGAACTGATTTCTAAAAAGTCATGTGGCAGAAGGGGTAAAATCTGTGGGGAGGTGGGGTGGAGTATACTGCTGGAAAATTTTGCAGAGAACAAGGTATTTTCCTGGAAATAGGAAAAAGAGTAGTCTTCTTGTTTCTTTTAGCCTAAGTATCAAGGGCAGCAAAAGCTAGCTTTTGACCATTAGCCGTCCACACTCTCAGAGACACATACCCCTTACAACACAACATCCGCATGAAGGTCGTTACCCTGTCCGGTGTCTTATCTCGCCTAACTTCATGGATCTGTAAGGTGTTAGCAGCTGCAAGAGATTGATATGATAGTTTGTGAGTAATTTGGATGAACTATAACACTAACCCAGTAAAGTATTATAATTTTAAATGTGTCCAGAAAATAATTGAAATTCTGGCTTAGCTTCATCATAATGCAAACTGCTGGGTATATTTAACAGCTGACTAGCTTAGCATGAATATTGCTTTAGAAATGGGGTCATATTGTTTTTACGAAACAATATTGCTCTCAAACACGTTTAGGAGGGGATAAAAAGCAGGAGATTATGAGTATACTTTTAACCTTTCTGTCTCTTTCTATCTGTGTTTACTATAGTGATTTAGGTGTTTGGTGTTGTTTGAAGGCAAACACAGAAGATGCTGGCATTTAAAACAGACCTGGTAATGAGCCCTTGGCCATCACATCCTTCTTATTACTACTCTGTCACAAAATCTTGGTTCTCCATCAATCCATTTTCCTGTAGCCTGGTCAGAAATGAGAAAGATAAGATCATCCCCTGCTGACCACAATAGCTGTCACTGATAGGTGGCCCCCTGTATTTACCTACTGAGTGTTTATTTATTTTTTAAATGTGGTTAACAACATTTTAAACATGGAGATTTCACATGAAAATCCAGATTTATGGATGCTCCTGAAAAAGTCAGAGGATTTGGCAACAGTGAACTGGCATTCTTGCTGGGTGACAATCCTTGGGGCTGAGCACATGCTGTCACCTTGAGATGGAGGTAAAGCATTCCAACACACAACATTTTTCTCCTGGCGTGTATTTAATTTTTCCTCTATAGTCACTTGAGTTTTAGACTCCTGGTACCCGATATCATTTTCCTAGCCCTTCAGACACAAACATTAATTGTGCCCTACAATGTTTCAGGGGCTGCATGATTGATCCACAACATCTGGCAGTGGTCAGCAAACTTTTTCGGTAAAGGACCAGTTAGTAAACATTTGAGCTTGTGGGTCATGCCATTTCTGTTGCAACTACTCAACTCGGATGTTGTCATGTGAAAGCAGCCATAGATAATCCATAAATGAATGGGCGTGTCTGTGTTCCAATAAAATTTTATTTATAAAAACAAGTTGGTCCATGAGTTATAGTTTGCTGACCCCTGACATAGGAGGAAAAAAAAAAAACTGGCCCTTAAACAGTAACCCTACAGAGAAATTTTTCGTCAACAGAGAGCTTTCAATAGATATGGGACTAAATCCTCCAAAGGCAGTGCTCAAACTCTAAAACCATCATCTTCCAGCATGTGTGGGTGTGTATATACAAGTGTATATACTTAACTCATTCCCCACTTTGTTCATTCTAAAAATATTTACTGACTCCTGGTAGTTATTGCATCATTATCGCAAAAGACTTTCCCCCAAGAAAAATGGAAAGAGTTTAAAATCTGTTCCTTCATGGAAAATTAGCTAGGGTGGGTTTTTCTGACTGTGGGGATAAGTAGAGGTTTCCACTGAGTATGAATCGTCATGGTGAGGCAAAAGCTGAGAGACCTACCTCATTGTTCTCCATTTTAGAGGGAAATAGTTTTCTTGTCTTATCTCACAGTCAAGCTGCACCTTAGCTTTCCAGTTGGTGTGGGTGTGAATACCAGCTCTCTTTTCCTAACTGTCTTTTGAGCATCACCTAACAGATCCTCAGTCTCCTTTTTCAAAAATGAAAAGTTAGAACCAGATCAGAGGTGTCTAACTGGTAACTTTGGGCCAAATCTGGTCCACATACATATTTAGTTTGGTCCAGAGTATTTAAAAACAAAGTATGAATTAGTTACTGACCTTGGGAAATCATAAGATTTCACCAAAAAAGTCAGATTTGTGGAACAATTTGAAGATCTGGTAATACTAGACATACATTCCTCCGTGTATATAATTGGCTGAAGCTGAGGGTAGATACTTTCTCTGATTGTTATGAGTTCTTCACTAGGCTTGCTTCACCCACATAAGTTACCTGTCCTGATAAGACTTTGAGTTTGTGACTCAAGGACCAGACAATTTATATGGTTTCCTTTAGGACTCAACTTTTAGGATTCTGGGCCTGCCAGGTAAAGGCAACACACGCATATTGCCAGCCCATAACATCTCCCAAACTTTGTTAGTTCAAGGGTGAGTAACAATGACGATCTGATCAATACCAGTAAGGAGTTATATTGCTGATGTAGTTCAGTTACAAATCTAACATGAAATGAGGCACCAACAGGGATAAACACTCCATTTTCAGCCCTTCAAAACTGCAGGAGAAAAAAGCAACAACCATACTTGCTTTCTGTGTGGGGCTGTTAGCTTCACAAATTTTATTTCTTGTTGCTGGCTAAACTGCTCAAGATTGTTCTCATGTTTAAAAAGCCAGAGGGAGGGATGTAGAAACGGATGGATGAGGACACCAGCTTTTATGGGGGAATTCATAGCATTTTGAATAGACTTTGTGTTTACCTGGAAGTCTTGGGCCAATGGAGAAGTGAGAAATTGGCTTCTATGGAAATGCTGAGAAAAGGCTTCAGAGGGAGGGACACAACAAGAGCTTCTTTTACCATATCTGTTTTCCTGCTGAAAACAGCCCCTTGCCATGGAGCCAGGGGCTCAGCAGGCTGTGGATCTCACACTGACCAGTGTTGTTTCGAATCAGTAGATTCATTATAGTGGACTGATTAAGTCTACACTAGGTAGTCCATATTACTAGACTGAAGTGTATTAGGTAGTCTCTAAAATGGGGTGGCAAATTCAGATGCTGAAAGTAACATGACATCATTTAATAAATATGTTAGAACAGTCTTCACCTCCATCAAGAAAGATGTCCTCTCCCATTTTTCTTGCAAGCTCTGTCAGTCTGTTTTCTCCCTTTTAAGAGACATCGTTACAGCAGACATCTCGTTTTCTTTATGAAAAGAATGACAAAAACACAATGATAAATAGTGACTGATATTTGGCCTCAGAGAGACAACAGAAATAGGCGGAGACTGGGAAGAATTGTTAAAATGGGAAGGCGGCAGCCACAGTCCAGCTCGGGTTCATCTTGCCATGCACAAATAGAGAATCAATGGGGCACATGTTTGGATTTTGCAAAAGAATATAAAAATTTGGATTTTTATGTAGAATCTCCTGATTGTTAAATTTTGTATTTACTTTATTTTGTATTTACTTTTGTATTTACTTTATTATTATTATTATTATTATTGTTTAGTGTTTTGTATGGGTCAAAAAATAATACTGCAGGCCAAGTTCAGCTGTCCCCTTTGCCAACTATTCTGAAGTTTGATCTTGCTTAATGCATCTCAGTGTTTCCCATCTCTCGATTTGAATCATAATAGGTGCCAGCTGAGACCATGTGGCTGGCTGAGCACACACACAGCTCTGTTACTTGAAAGCCACTCAAAGCAAATGTTCTAATCACAGGTCAGAGGCCCTCAGCCTATAGACACAGTCTTTAGAAAACAAACTTGGTGCAGAATAAAAGACAACATCGTGCCTTGAAAGAACCAGACTTGAGACAGCTAACCCAGTGCAATCTGCCATTAGCACATCCCTCACTGCGGCCCCGGCAGTTCGGCTAGAAGGTCTCAGCAGTTTCTCCCAGAGTAAAATAGAGGCTGTGTTGTTCGGTGGAGAGACCCTATGATTTGGAGCATGAGTCTCAGTCTCTTTTCCAACATTAATTAGATTTGCCTAACTTCCTTCAATCTCAGTTGTTTGTCTGCAAAATGAGGATAAAGCCCACAGCAATATTACAGGGTTTTGTGCAACTTAAATGAGATAATAAATAGGAGAACTCCGTGGAAACCAGGGGTTACAAGCTGGGGGTGGCGGGCCCGATGTAGCCCTCAAACATGTTTTGTTTGTTTTAAATTTAGAAAAATTTCACATGTAAGCATAGATGTGGTCTATCTTCTAAAAATTGAGACATTCTGACATGACCGGCCCTGCAGTTGCCTGGCAGAGCTGTACTGCTGCTCTAGACTGAGCAGGAGGGGTCGGCCATGGTCCCCACCCACTCCCTGTGTCACACCCAGCTCTCTGCACTCACTGCATTACCTGTCTGCCCTGCAGATTTCCAGCTCCCCCGCCCTGGGAAATCTGAAGTGTGATGCAAATGTCCATTTGGGTTGTTATTCTGATTATTGTTATTTTCCATCCGTGATCCCCTACTGACTGTGAGCCACGTATTCACTTCCCTCGGGCTCAGTTATTTGGTCTTTAAAATGGGAATGGTAATATCTCATTTGCCTGCAGCCAGTGGCTACAAGGTGAGGTGAGACCCCTTCTGCTCTTAGAGCTCCCATTCTGCGCGGCATCCGGCCAGCAGAGGGCGCTGGTATAAAAGGCTGCAGGTGGCCTGAGCCAGCAGGGAGCAGCCAGGTAAGGCAGCGGGGCAGGTAGGAGCCCTCACATTTTGCCTTTCCCAACTTGGGAGGACACAACTTTCCGGAGCGGACGTGACAGCGGGCAATTACTCATCTATCGACACAGCCGCACATCACCAGCAATGTGACTTTCCGGAATATGTAATGCGACCACAAACTTTCTAATGCCGCAGCCTGACAATCAGACACTAAAAATAACGAACGGTCGGCTCTGGTACAGAAAGAAATGGCCCCTTTGGAAACTGGAGACGGGCCATTTTTGGCTGTGCTCACTGCCAGAACCCTGCGTGGAATTCTCTGGGCGCTGGAGAGAGTCTGGGGGGACAGCTCACTGCATTTGCACAGTGTGTTCACTTTTAGACAACTCGGTCCCAGCACGATGTAGACAAATTGGAGCAAGTTCAGAGAAGAGCAACCCAAATGATTAAGAGGAGAGAGGACTGATTTACAGGGAAAGATTAAAGCAGCCCAGCACGTCTGAGCTGTCTTCCGCGGGTGATGAATCTGGGAGTGACACACTGTGGAACTCCACGCACCTTTGAGAGGTGGAAACATCAGAGAGGAGGAATTAGCACAGTGTGAGTTGCTTTTAACAGCATTTTCTGGGATGACACTGACACCAGAAAAATGTTGGTGGCCGGTAAGAGCTGGTTCGGTCACACCAATGCTTGAGAACCATTTATTGTCCAGATTGTGTCTGGCATAAAATGACATTTTCTAGCTAAGTGTTCATGACTTTCTGAAATCTGGCCCTGGCCTACCTTTCCTTCTACTTCTGCATCCTCTCCTGCTTGCCAGGGACCGCCCGCCACCCCATTTATACTCCCGGTTGCAGCTTCCCCTGATCTCTTGTCTTGTTCTCCCAGTGGAATTGAAGAGCTTAGGAGCCAGCAATAGCCGGGCTGCTAAAGGATGAGTGAAGGCGCAGAAAACAATAGGACTGTGATTGCAATGTCAGAACAAAGAACAGTGACATTACTTTGATATTTATTTCCTATAACCCTGAAATGCTAGTGTCTTATTAAAAAGTGAGCTGGGACCCCAATTGTCTTCTATTCTTTGTTCTCAGATGCTGTTCCAGGTAGGAGACAGCCAGACATCAGGGCTAATGCTCTTCTGTCCCTTAGGTTTGAGTCTCTGGGAAGTTGACTGGAGAAGAGGTCTTGGTTAAAGAGTCCCGGGAGATGAGGAGTCAGGCCTCAGAGGCAGAATCTGGGTCCTGGGAAGAAGGAGTGGGCGGGAGGGGCGCCATGGCCTCATCAAGGGAGTGGCTCAGCCCTGGGGGGGAAAGCCTGGCATTAGGTCAAGGCCCTCCCACAGCCCCTTCTCTCCCATCGCTAGTACACCATTTTTTTGTCTTTTTATAAATTCTCTTCCTCTCTTCTCCCCTCCCCTCCATTATGAAAATCTGGTTGTAGACTGCAGCTGAAGTAGCTCTGGGAAAAAGGCACATGTCCAATAAAACCTGTTCGACCTCTTGTGCACCAGAAACGAGAATGAAAATGACCACGAGATACCCAGGGCTGTTTAACCAGTGGGGGGGTGTGGTGAGAGCGCTTTGATACGGCACATAGCTATCAGAGATGCTGCCACTTTGGTCTATGAGCTAGCACAATATACTGAAAACTGGTATTGGAATCACGGGATGAAGAGGTGGGCCGTGGCGGAAGAGTCCAGACAAGTGTTTGCCGTGTGGAGTGTGGGCCCGGGGTGCTGTTAGATTTTATCATTTTGTTCATAGGAGCCCAAAATTCAGGTTTTGATCAGATAAGCTAAAACAGAACAAAACACCAAACCAAAGCCGCATTTCTGCAGGAGGGTATACACCAGTGGGTCTGCCCGCTGGTATCTCCTGGCCTCAGGGTCCCTCTGGACTTTTCGCCCTGCCTTTCCCTTTCAAATGCCACATCCTTCACAAAGCTTTCTTTAATCAAGCTAATTGCAATTACACTCTCCTCTCAGATTCAGGCTCCTTATCATAATAATGATCATAATAACAATAGTGTTTATTGAGTGTTTACTAAGCACCTGGGACTGCAAAGCCCTTTACCTGGTCTCCCTGGATTCCTTCCTTTCTCTGCCCAAATGCTGGTTCTTAAAGAGACCTTCTCTGAATATTCTTTATGAAACTGCACTCCCTCTCTCCCCAACTTCCCCCCCAGAATGTAAACTCCTAGAGGGCAGGGATCCTGTGTGCTTTGTTCATTGTTATTTCCTCAGTACTTTACTTTGAACCAAGTCTCTTACATAGTCCTAAGCACTTAAATAAGCGTTTATTTTTGTATCAATTTGAATAATTTCATTTGATTTGATATTTATTGTATTTTATTTTGCACTGTATTTTATTGTGTAAGTTTTGGGTCTTCATACTAAATTTGAAGCAATGGAAGGCCAAGACCCGTGGCTTATCCATGCATGCAACTCCCCGAGCACCCAGCATAATGTCCAACTCCGCACAATGTCCCCTTGACTGGGCACTCAGGAAATGTTTGTTGGGAACCACAGGATATTTTAAAGCCAGGCTGGACTTACTGTTAGGAGGCGTGGTACAGCCATTTAGAAGTCAAGATAGCGGAGCTATCTCATTTTGACTATTGTTTTCAGGTAGTATTCAAATCTCAAGTGTGAAGTGCAGCTATTGAGGTTGGTTTACCAGCGTTCATTGGCATGAAATTGCAAAAAGTCCAATTAGTTTGTTGATTAAATTTGTACCGGTATCCCAAATAATGGTTTTATCAAAAGAAATGAAGGCCATTTCTACAGGAAATATTTCTCGATCAAAATTTATTTGTGTGTGTGTGTGTAGGTGTGTGAGTCTGTGAAGCCTAGCACCATGTTTTACTCACGGTATAGAGCTCAATTTTTCTTATTGACTGATTAATTAAAATTTCAACACTTTTTGCTGTGATTTGATCAGCCACACAGTCTGCTCAGCACAGGCATTGAAGAGGGCTGGGTGGCCCATATTTGCTCTAGCTATAATCATGCATCCAGGTGCAGCAACAGAAGGAATTCAGGGACCAGCTTTCTTCAAGGACTAATCCAGACTCCCAATTGTCATGTTTCTTCAGAGAGAGCCAAAAGGTACAATTTTGCATGAATTTTCGAGGCACGAACAAAGAAATGGCAACAAACTTTCAACCAGGATTCTTCAATGACTAAACTTCTAGCCATTTGAAAACGTATTTAAAAGTTTTTGTTTTTGCTTTTTTGGCTGTTTGCAATACATTGCAAAGCTCTGTAACTAGATGGAAACTGATGTTTTATCCTCCGTACTATCAATTACATATCGCACTAGGCATCTTTATTTTTCCCATCGTCCACTGCTCTTTCTTTGATTGACAACACCTTGGTTTGGATTTTCCTTTGGAGTAGAACCCACCCCACCCTGACTTTCAGTCCATGTGATTTAGGCGATGCTACCCCACCCCTAGCCACCTGATGAGCATGTGACCCAAGCCCAGCCCTTCAGAGCACTCCGTGCTCCTGGCCACAGTGAGTGGTCCAGAGATGGGCTCCTGATCCAATTCTGAAAAATAAGAGACTCAGAATTCCACTGAAATCATTGGGGGAAAGCAGTCCTTCCTTTCCTACTGGCTCTGAATCAGGGGGACCACCTCCATGAAGAGAGAACATTTTGAGAAGGAAGTCAGCACAAAGGAAAGTAGTCCAGCCATATCAGACCAGATTTACCCACATGCTAATCAGTTACAAGATCCAACAAGGTCTCTGTTGATGCCAATTTGAGTTGGACTTCCTGTCCTTTGAAACAGAAACAGTCGTGACTATTTCACAAATTATATCCACCTCAAATGTGTCCTAATGATTCAGAGCTCCACTCGAGGGGTTACAAATTCAAGGACTAATGTCCATCACACCTTCATTTGAAGATTACCCTGTGTTTTGGTGAAGAGTTACCAGAAAGAATTTTCCAGCAAGGATCTATTAGTGTACTTTGCCACAGCTTCTCATTAACAGGAACCCATCCTAAACTAGTATCATCATTAAAGAAACCAGGTGACAAGAATTACGTTTCTCCACATATGTTTTTCCCCCAAAGCAGCAGCTCAGGTGTCTGCCACTGTCTTCTCGTTGCTTCTGTGGCACTTTAAGTTCTTGCAAAGTCCTTTCTCTTTCCTTTTCACGCTCCATGTGCCCAATTACTCAGGGATTTCATTCGGGGGGTTCCAGGAAGATGACAACCTAAACAGACAGGGGCAGCGCTGCGTGGGCACCCAGTCCTTCTGCAAATAGGCCCTTCTTGACCAGGAGTGAGAATTAGGAATGACTGGGAACTTGCTGCTTTATGCGACTGTGATGCGGTTTAAACTTAAGGGGGCCGGGCAGTACAGGTGGGGACAGGCTGGTTGTAAGACTTGTGGGGCCCTCAGCATTTTTACCTTAGGGGACCCTTCCCACCATAATCATATCAATATTAAAAATTATTCTTGATATTACTTTAAATACTTCAACATTTACATTTTTTCTACTTGAGGCAAGATTTAGTAGATTTTTATGGGCCCTAAAATTTTCATTTATTTCTGATGTGAGAAAAAAAATCAAACATTTTCTTTGACCTTTAAAGTTTATTCTTTTCCCTTTCATTTTAAAAGAAATTAAAACATTTTTACAGGCCCCTAAATGTTTCGTGAGCCCCAGGTCTACCATGCCTGATAGAGCCAGAGTCTCTGAGTGGGGGTGTCTAGGAAAGTCCTGTTTTACTTCACTTTGTTTCATACAAAGAAAAGCTTTTATCTTTCATCAGAGGTTTAATTTTAAACGGAGATCTTGGATAACTGTTTAGTGACCTCAGGCAAGTTACTTAAAGTCTGAGGGCCTGTTTCCTCATATGTAAATTGGGCATAATAATAATCTCTACCTCATAGGTTACTGTGAGGATTAAATGGCTCAATTCAAGTAATGTGCTTAGAAGAGTCTGGCCCACAAAGACAATCACTTAATAAATACCAGCTGCTAATACTGCTGCTGCCGCTGCTGTGTTACTATTTCCAAATGGATTTGCTGAGAGTATAATTGTCCATTTGTTTTCTCCTCCTTCTGTCTCTTTTCTTTTCTCTCTCTTTTTAATTACCAGAGAAATATTCCTTACAAAAAGTCCAAACACTGCAGAAATATTTAAAGTAAGAAGCCCAATTTCCCACACCTTTCCTGATCCTGCCGTCCAGAATAAACTCTAAGAATTTTCGTGTGAACTCACATACACACTCACACACACACACACATGCCATTTAATTGAGATCATACCTATGTCCTATCAACTTGCTTCTTTTTCACTGAACTCTACATCTCAGCAATGTTTCTAAGTCAGACATGTTTGTAGAGGGGACCATCTTCTTCCTGCCCACCCGTGGGGCCTCGGCCCATGGAATAGGCACTTCGGCTCTCTTGGAAGAATGGAGAAGGATCTGTCATTTTCTCTGCCCCTCCCTGGTGGAGAGCTTTCTGTTCAAAGGGTGCATGTGTTCAAGGCCATTGCTCAAGTGTTGCATTTCATGTTCTTCCACGAAGAACTTTTCTTCTTCAAGTGATACCCAGAAGGGTAGCAGGAAATATTAGGCAACCTATTTCTGCTCAGCTTCAAGCCAGCATCTCCCAAGCAAAGCTGCTTTTGTGACTCTATTCTGACTCAGGTGTTCATTTCTTGACTGTGTGAAATAGGATGGGAGGGCTTTCTGATTAGCACTCTCAACTCCACCAACATAGGGCTACCTGTCAGTCCTCTCTGTGGCTAGATAGTATTGATGTATCTCAATTGATTTAACTAGATCTCTAATGATGAATTTAAATGGTTTCCAAGATTTCCTAGCCCCTAACAGAGCTCTGATGAGATGAGCCAGCCCGTAACTTCTGCACTGCCAAGTAGAGCACTGAGAGTAGAATTGGGAGTTAAATTACGTGTACATTTTAAATGTGTATAAGGACTGCTGTCATTGTGTCATTGTTGTCTTTTAAATGTCCTTTTCATAGCTCAGAGAAGTTGATTTCATGCCAAGCCAAAATGGTAGAAAAGTAGGTAGAAAAAGTGACAGATACGCCCTCGTGGGGGTAATGCTCTTGGGGAAAGGGAAGGCATAGTTGGAAATCCAGAGGCTCTCCTGGATCAGCTACAAAGCAGCACAGTGGTCCCCGAGATGCCATACAGGTCTTCAGCGTGGCCTATTGTGCTTGCTGAGACAAGGAAATTAACCAAAGAAACAACTGAGTTAGCACAGATAGTGGTCAAACAGTGGAGGCAGCACACATAGTGGTTAAGGGCACTGGGGAGGAGGCTCTAGAATTTGCCACTTTCTAGCTATGTGACCTTTGGGGAGTTGGTTAACTGCTCTGAGCTCATTTCCTCGTCTGTAAAACAGGGATAACAGCACCACCAACCCTGTAGGGTTGTTGAGAATTAGAACAACCCTATAAGTTGGGTATTGCAACCCTTAGCACATAGACCGCCTAGCACCTGCTAAGCACTCAATAAATGTTGGGTGTTGTGAAGCGACATGTGGGAGGACAACGTGCACCCAGAAGGTTTAATCCAAGTTCCAACACTTGGAGAATTCTTTATTTCCCCAAGTCTCAGCTTCCTCATTTGCAAGTCAGAGTTAATAATTCCTGCTTCAACGAATTGAGCAAAGATTAAATGAGAAAGATGGACGAATGCACAGCACAGAGGAGGTGAGAGGCAAGTGAGTTCCCCATCTTCTCCATTCCTGTATCTACTCAAGGCACAGAAAATCCTGAGCAAAAGAAGGCAGCCAGACGGAGTGAACCCCAACTCATTAGCACCCCTGGGGAGTTTGTGAATGGAAAAGGCAATAATTAGGGTGCTCTTTAACTTTCACATTAGTTTGGTCTTCATCTTGGTTCAAGGTTGCATTTTTTTAAACTAAGCATTTACATTCTCCAAAGTAATTGGTCTTAGGGCTAATGCTAACAGGGAAATGGGTGGCAGGACTCTCACACCAAAGCTCATCTTTCAAAAGTCAGGGCTATTTGCCTCTGTGTCCTTTCATGGACTTTTTTGACTTGATCCTCCAGCAAAGAGTAACAGCACCAATTAGAAGAGCTCTAGCCCAGAATCGGGGACCTGGAGAGGTTTCCAGAGTTTAAGTTATAAAAGTGGGATTTAGGGCGTTCATCTCTAAATACGTAGCAGTGGGCAAAGCTGGGAGTCAAAACTGGCCCTACAAGAGAGAGCCATGATGGGAGAAGGTGGGGGCCGAGGGCATCTCACTTCTGCTGACCACAGGCTTCTGGGACCTCAGCCACAGCTCCTTGCCACCAAACTTCAGGACTTCAAAACATACCTGATTCAAGAAGGGACCTACCACTCCCTCCCAATTTTTAACTAGAGCAAAATAAGTTGTGGGACCCCCAAAAAGGACTGCTCTCTGTGAGTTCTCTATCTCATTATTGACGTGCACGGACTTCTGAGCCACTCCAGCTGCCTTCCAATCTCTCTTTCTTCCTTCTCACTGCCTTAGCCAGGGCAGCAGCGAGCAGTCGTGGCATGCCTGAATTTCAAACAGGGCAGGCTGAAAGAGGAACAACTGCATGTTTATTAGGGCATCATTATCCCTCTGAACTGCATCATTTATATTCCCGGGAAGAGACCATGCCAGGTCAGTTGAGTCGCAACAGTTTGAGTCGAGAATTTGTCAGGTTGGAGCAGGTGGGAAGGGGTGGCGTAAGAAATCACCCGAAAGGTGCCACAGCCCAAAATGGATGGAGACGGAAGAGTCATAAGAAAGTGATCAGTGAATCCACAAACAAGTGCAGATCAATCAAACAGCGCCAGGTGGATGGGAGCAAACTAGGAGAGATTCAAATTAGCGAGACCCGACCCTTGTCAAGGCAAGGTTAGGAATGCACCGCCCGACCCCGTTATCCACCCGGGCTGGAGAAGTGCCCACGAGAAAATGAATCTTTCCAGAGCAGGGAAGCTGGAATGGAAGAGGTTTCCTAGAGAGTATCAATTTGGATTATAAAAATCCCAAGGTCTCGGGCACTGACAAGGGTGAAAGGTAGAAAAATGGACCAGCCTTCTTGCAACCGCCACTCTACCCGCGGAGGGCTTCAGACTCTTCAAATGTTTGCACATTCACACAAACTGTTCCGAAAAGCAGCGACACAAAAGACCCAGCTGCAAAGCCTTGAAGAGATAAGTGTTTCATCCAAATACCCGTGACCTTGGGGGCTCGTAGATGAAATATTTCTCCCCCTCTGTTTGTCTTAACTCTTTGATAAGGTTTAGTCCTGAGTGTTAGGCTCAGGGAAGCAAAGGCAGGGGCTGAGAAGAAGTAGTATCCTCATCATCAGGATTATTATTATTATTTAATAATAACAACAACTACTGTATTTGAGGACCTGCTCTGTGCCAGCATCTGTACGGAGCACTTGTAGACCGGATCTCTTTTCACCCTCTCGACAATCATATGTGGGGACTGTTATTGCCTTTATTTTTCACATGAGGAAACTAAGCCTCCAAGAATTTAAATGCCTTGACCAGGGTCACAGCTCATAAATTATGCCATCAGGATTTGTGTCCAGGACGCTCTGAACCCAAGGCTCCCGATGATCCACCCTGCCTTCTACAACTGGTGCTTAATATTTGTGGAAGCAGATGAAGGCAGGGACAGAGTGGGATGGGTATCCATTCACAGCCCCACCTCACCCCAAGTGCACCCATGAGTCTATTGCATAAAAATGTGAACAAACATCAGGTCCAGAGGAAGGCACTAGCGAAGTCCAGTAGGTAAAGGTATCACCCTGACACTCTGACAGTGTGGCCGCATCGTTACAAAATGATAAAGATGCAGATCCTCTTACATGAGTACTAAAAGGACTCAAGATAGGTTTCTTAACAGTTGGAACTCCTTTTGTGCATTTCAAATGCGTTTAAAGTCACAAATACTTGGTCTATGCTCGACATCGAAAGAATATACTTTCTGCACAAAGCAAAATACACCTGTATGGAAATATTTTCTGTCTCCTGAATTTACATAAAGCATTGCCCACAAGTTCCAAGTTGGAGAGAAACCATAATTTCTTGGGCTAAAATGCTTGCAATTTTAAGCTCAGGCACATGTCTGAAGCCAGCCACCAACACTCTTCAGATATATCCAAATACTCTGTGGTTTTTTTTTGGGGGGGGCCAGGGGGGGTGGTTAGCATACTGGTTAATTGCCCAGGTTTTACTAGCTGAAAGACCTGTAGGCAAATCCAGAATCAAACATGTCATGTGCTAACTGTGTGACTTTCAGCAGGTTACTTAACCTTCTAGCTAGCCTCAATTTTCTTATCTATAAAATGGTGATAATAGTAATACCCTCAAAGGGTTATTTTGAGAATTAAATAAAAGAAAGCTCGACAAGGGCTTCATACAGTGGTACATGGTAAGTGCCCAGTAAACGGGAGCTGTGATTATTATCTGTTGTAGAGAGGGACTCAAGACCTCAAGCAGTGCTGTCCAATAGAGAGAGAATGTGAACAGATGTAATTTTAAATTTCCAGTAGCCACATTAAAAAATGAAAAAGAAATGGGAGAAATTAATTTTAATAATATACTCTATTTAACCTAATATATGCAAAATATTATCATACCAGCATGTGATCAATATAAAAATTAATGAGATATTTTACATTCTGTTTTTTTTTTGGAATCTGATGGGTGTTTTACACTCACAGCACATCTCAGTTTGGACAGGCCCTGTTTCAAGCGTTCAGTAGCCACATGTGGCTACCACATCAGACAGCGCAGGCCTAGAGAGTCAGAGTAAATCCCCAAGGCAGAGTTAATAAACTGGATTCAGCCTCTGGATGGGTTAGGTTTGGGGCATGCAGTTAAAACAAATGAATTATTAAGATGTAAAAATCAGAAGATTTCACATAAAAATTCAGTTTTCTAGTTTCTCTTGGCAAAGCCTAAATCTGCCAACAGAGCCATATTCTACACAGCGTCCCTCTCTGGAGCTGAGTCACAGCTGCCCTCTTGGGGTGGTGTGGGGATGCTGGAATATTCACCTGTGTCCATTCCACTTCACAGCATCTCACAGGCAGCCCACTTTGCTAATTTACCAAACCTGTCTGGCCCCTGTAGACCTGTGAGTTTGAGACCCCTATGGCAAAACCAATGAACTCTAAAAGTAGAAACTAAAATTTGGCTCTGCTCAGACCCAGTTCCCTACCTTGCATCTATGAACATCATTTGTCCTCTCTCCGTTAACTTAGAGGCAAGTTGTGCTCATGGTTCATCCGAGGAGGCAGCTAAAGTTATGTAAGGGCAGCGACAGCTCAGAACATGACAATGATTCATATCGAAAAGGATGGAAAAGACCAAACAGCTCATATTGTGTCCCTTGATCTGCCTACGTATGATTCATCTGTAATGACTTTTACATGCCATAGCGGCCAAGGGAGAAAGGCAGAATGAATAGAGGGAGTGGCTGATTCCTCTCCTAAAATAGAAAAGCACTCCCTGCCTCCTCCCTCCCCAAGGTCGGAAGTATTAGAAGCTCCATCACACATCAAAACTCAAAGCCTAAAACCATCAAGAAAACAGTTAAGTCTTGCTAGCTTCTAATGTTATAGTTGACTTCCTTTCAATGGATCAAAGCACCCTAGGCTGCCTGGAATTGAGGAAATGTGGTAAAGAATTTAAGAGCAAAGGTTTAGAATTCAGAGAGTCCTGAAATATATCATCTGCCTAGACTGTGGGAATTCGGAAGAGTTGCTTAACCTCCCCCAGTCTTATGTTCCTTATCTATAAAATGGGTTTAATATTAGTTCCTATTTCTTCAGATGGCTGTGAAGATGACAATCATACACATAGAGCACCAAGCACAGTGCCGATACATAGTATGTGCTCAGTGAATGTTAGTGATGATTAAGAAAGCATATAAAATTATTAATAATGAGTATCTACATAGCTACACTGCAGACAACCATATACCAGCTTGCAAAGTCTTTGTGTTTTGATTTATTCCTTTCGTGCAAGGCTTCCAAAGCACTTAGCTAACATGGAGTCTTAAATTTCATTTAGAGGAGAAAGTGATGGGCAGGATATTAAGTTCCTCTCCCACAATGGAGAAGGAAAGGTGTAGTGAGACTGTAATTACGAAATAAAGCTGGTGGGTATTCACTGAGGTCTTACAACGCTCCAAGTGCTGGGGTAGAAGGTGGGTAAAAGGAGTACCAGCCACTGCCTTTATCCTTGGGCAGCACAATAGCTAGCTGAGGAGAAGGTTAAACTCACAACAACAGTAGACTGTCACCATTTTTCTGCTTCCACACTGTCCACAGGAGCAACACATACTCAAAGGAAATCTCTCTCATTACCAACCATGCTTAGCAATGGGAGGAGAGGGAGGCCTAACCAAAACTGCCAGGGCTGCCTTCTTCGTATAGCCAGGGTCCCATCACCTCTCCCTGTCTCTGCCATTACCTCCCCCATCCAGTGGTTCTCAACCAGGGAACATTTGCCAATGTCTGGAGACATTTTCAATTGTCACAACTTGGTGGAAGAAGGGCTGCTACTGGCATCTAGTGGGTCAAGGCCAGGGATGCCACTAAATATTTTACAACACACAGCACAGCCCTCTACAACAAAAATGTATCTGGCCCAAAATGTCGGTAGTGCAGAGATTGAGAAACCCACCACTCTTCCTCACATGGATGCCCGCAGGAGCCTCCAGCCTGGGTGCTCTGCTCCATCCTCCCCGCTATGGGAGGCAGAATAATGGTCCCTTAAAGATATCCACGTCTTAATCCCCAGAACCTGTGACTATGTTACCTTACATGACAAAAGAGATTTTGCTGATGTGATTAATAAGAATTTTGAGATGGCGGCATTATCCTGGATTATCTGGGTGGGCACATGGGTAGGCCTCAAAGGGGCCTTATAAGAGAGAAGCAAGAGGGTCAGAGTCAGAGAAGGAGATGTGGCAACGGAAACAGAGATCAGAGCGATGCCATTGCTGACTTGAAGAAGAAGGAAGGGGCCATGAGCCAAGGATCGTGAACAGCCCTTCAAAACTGGAAAATAGCAAGGAAACGGATTCTCTCCCACAGCCTCCAGAAGGAAGACAGCCCTGCCAAGACCTTGTCTTTAGCCCAGTGAAACTGATTTTGGACTTCTGGTCCCCAGAACTGTAACATAATGCATTTATGTTGTCTTAAGCCACTAAATTTGTAATAATTCGTCACAGCAGCAATGAGAAACTAACAGAGCACTCTACAGTCCACCTCAACACAGCAGTTATGTGAGCCTTGAAAACACATGTCAGATCAGGTCACTCCTCTGCTCAAAACCATTTGATGGTTTTCCACTGTTCTTAGGAAAAAAAAGTCACTTAAACTGGCCCCACGGCCCTCTGTGATCTGACTCTTGCCATTTCTTTTGACTCAATTTCTTTTCTTCTAAAACTTCTTTTTAAACGGAGAATTTCAGACATATCCAAAAGTAGACGCAATTGAATAATACACCTCCATATACCTTCAACCAGTTTTAATGTTTATCAACTCAGGGACAGACTTATTTCATCTAAATCTCCCACCATTGTCCCCACTAGGATTATTTTGAAGCGAATCCCAGACTTCACACCATTTCATCCATAAATATTTTAGTATGCATCTCTAAAAGAAAGGAACTCTCTTTGTTTGAAACATAATCAGCCTCACGTCCAAACAATAGTAATAATAACAATTATCACTTAATGTCTTCAATTATTCAAAGTTCGAATTTCCAATTGTCTCACAAATTTGGCTCAATTTCCTCCCCTCTCCTCCTTGTTTTCCGTGCTTGGTGTTTCTTGGCATTTCTGGTGAACTCCCACCTCAGGGCCTTTGCATCTGCTGTTGCAGCATGACACTGTTGCAGACCTACCCCCAGGTAGGTCTCATGGCTCTCTCTCACAGGCCACTGCTCGAGCATCACAGCTGCTGCAGGAAAGAGCAGCCCGACAGTAGATTCTCAAGGAGACCAGGCATGCTCTGAATAAGACCCCTTTCATCTTCCCACAGGAAGCAACTCTGCCTTTCCTTCAATCGCAGCTTCTGGCAACTGTCACCTCATCCTAGCAAAGTACCTTTGTGTTCAAGAAAATGTCCTTGCTGATTGACCGATAGATTCTTCCCAGGGTTGACCTCTAAACTCCCTTAGTCTGGTAAATTACTCCATGTCTAAGCTTTATTTTCCCTTCCAGGAACCAATAACTACAATTTAGTGCATGTGGGTTTTATGTCAGGCATTGCGGTAAGTAATTTATATCCATTTCATCCTCCTAAATGCCTGTGCCCTAGGCCCTGTTGCACATCCCCACTTGGTGGATCAGGACACTGAGGCTGTGGTGGCCAGAATGCTAAGATGGCCCATAAGTTTCCTGGCCCCTAGTGTACACTATATACACCTTCTCCCAGTTGTTCCGTCAAATACTAATTCAGGTACTGCTGGGAAGGGAGTTTCAGATGTGATTAAGGGGGAAATCAGATGACTTTAAAATAAGAAGATTATCCAGGTGGGCCTGACCTAATCACGTGAGCCCTTTAAATTTGGATCTACAGGTCAGAGACAGGGAAGTAAGAGACTTGATGTGTGGGGGATGTGTTGCAAGAGAGAGTTGAGTGTCTGGCTTTAAAGATGGGGGTGCTTTGAAGATGTCTACACTAAATAGACAATATTCACACATTTGATGTTAGTTCTATTTCCTCTCATAATGAGTAAAATTCTACAAATGAACATTTAACGAGTGACAGCTTTGTGCCAGGCTCTGTCATGGTGGCTCTGTCCAGCATCTTTCATTTAAACCATTTGTATGGGAGAACACGACACTGAGGTGGGTGCTGGAGCTTGTCTGAAATCACACAGCTAGTGAGTGTCAGAGCTGGGATTCGAACAGAGATCTGGGGAAGTATGTGCTCTGGCCATGGCAGCTTATTATTTCTTACAGTTTCAGCAGTGGAGACATTAGGAATAAGACAGAGATGGCTCCTCTGATCCTTACCTTCTGTTATCATTCATGTGCCCAAAGTATATATTTCAAAATCAGCCACTGATATGTTTAAGTTCAAGCTTTGAGACCGTTGAGGAACTGCTATGGTGTTGACCACTGAAGCTGGATCTGGGGTCGGGATAAGCCAGCCCCAGGTCAGTCCCTAACCACTGAGCCTGGGGCAAATCTCAGAGCTCCTCTGGGCTTAGTTATCTCAAAGGTAAAATGAGGGGTTGGACTGGAAAATTTCTAATATGCTTCACGGTTCTAAAATAGAAAAAACGAGAAAGGTAAAAACATACAAATTTCTCTATATCCTTCACTTTAACCAAAATCCCCCATTTGACTTGGCTCAAGAATCAGACTGTCCGGATTTGACTCATGTCTCCTTTACTTACCAGCTATGTGACCGTGACCTTGGGCAAGTTATTTACCCCTCCAAGCCTCAATTTCTCTATTTGCAAAATGGCAATAATCCTCATACCCATTTCCTAGAGCGTTCTGAAGATCCATGTGATAATGTGTACCAAACACTAGAAGAGCTAGCACATGAGACGTACTCAATCCATGAATCCCACAGTCCGTCTTGTCTCCCATCCTTTTGTTAGAAAGCAAAGGCACTCTTTCTTCACACACAAACATCGTGTGATGAACAGAATGATCGCTCTGTCTTAACTGGGTTCCCTATCTGGGAAGATAGGCTCCCCCCGGATGCCAGAACCCTCAAACTACAGGTAGCACTTGTGTGTATGTTGTCTCAGAAGAAGGTGTTGGCTTTCACCAAATTCTCAATGGGGGTCCATCACTGACATTCACTGCTCCAGAGAACTTCTGGTTTTATCTTACGTGAACTCTAATGTCTTTTGGATCTCGTTTTTAAGATCCAATCCAAGAGAAAGAATTAGATTCTGGAAAAAGGGATCCTATTTGCAGAACCATGGAACAATTCTTGGCCAAAGAGAAACTTTGTTGCCTGTTGGGTCACTGTCCAGCTGAAACATGCTTGCCTACTTCAACAGAGATGGGTGGAATTCTGTTGCAACCCAGGTATACCAGTTGCTTTTTCTTCCAGCCTAGTCAAACAATTCCCCCTTGCTGCTGGAGAAAACCATGTAAGCTCAAAGGAACAGCCAATTAAAGTCAGAAATTCAAATGTTTGTCTGTTCTGGAAAGTATAAATGGGTGGCTGTCAGGTAGATGCAGCCATGCCTGCAACAACATTTGCCAGAAATGGGAGACTAGTTTCCTCCATTTGAACTTGGTAACATTTAAATATCAAAAACTTTGTTTTCTAATGAGGAATGTATTGAAGGGGGAGAAATAAATTATATGCTTGATGGCGACTGAAGGTTGAGAAAATTAGGGCCATTTCCCACAGTGTAAATATAGTGATTTCAGTTTGCAAGAGTAAATTAAACCTTTGGGAGGATTTGTCTTCCATTAAATTGAACAGCTAAACAGACACAGAAGATGTTAATGTCACCACGAGGAAACCCCAAAGGTTACAAATAAGAAGAAAACACAGTTTCTTTAAAAGTCTTCTCTTGCACCCAACTACCTAGGAAATGCAAAACCCCAAATTGCATGTTGAGGATCAAAATTAAAAAAAAAAATAAAGATCATAATTCCATTGCTATACCATATGTTATTAATGTCTGTCAACACTGTTTAGCCAGCAACTGCTGACAGTTTCATATTTGCTCTCTAAATACATCATAAATAAATCAGTAATGAACCGCTTTGGTAAACCTTCCACACTGATTGGAAATACAGATGGAGTAAACAAACTCTGTTAAAAGTATATAAAACTGTTTAATGTCAAAGACAAAGTCACACTGTTATTTGACAAAACAGAAATGAAAACGAGAATGGGGTGATGGGGAGGAAACATACCGATACAGAGAGAGAAGGTGTAGGAAGGCATGTAACTTCTGTGTTTAAACACCCACAGCTCAGAATTTTCTGTATAAAAAGAAGGCCCCAGGGAAATTGGACATGGGAAAGCAGGAGCTGAATTGTCTATTCCTGGCTTCCAGCCAGTGGGTTGGTGTGTATGAATTTGGACAATTTATTTAAATTTGCCATCACTGCAAATCTGGCAAATGTGTACCACCAAATACAGGTCCGCAAAGATTTGCGCCATTCAGAGTTGAATACGTTAGTATTGCCTGGAATTTAACCAGAAAACACTGACCCATATGTCGTGTGAATGGGATTACTTTTCTGTCTGCCTGGTTATGAAAGGTGGGTAATTTACCATTCTGAATGCTTCAAATCAGACATGCTGAAACCAGGTATCATACCAACGGGCTAGGTTCAGATGGAGATAGCTGGACTATTTTACTTTAATTACATTTTCTTTTTCTTTCAAGAGTCTTGCATATGATGCAGGGTTCCTTCAAGTAAGAGGTGGAGGTAAGCTGAGTGCAATCAGGCCTCCTAGCTTTATATCCGAGGTGGCATGCTAATTAAGAGCTTCACTAGGTGGCGTATTCTAATTTGTGGAAAGCATATTTAGCAGCAGATTCTCGATGCCTCTGGGATGTTGTCTCTGGGTCTGAATAAGATCTGCAGAAATTTATAGTTATTCCAGGAACAGGCAACATTGAGAAAGGAGAATTCCTCTCATTCATTGAGAGAGAAAGGACTCTTAAAGTTGTCTATGAATCCCATGAGCTGAATAACTCTCTTCCTTATTGTCAGTGCCTTGGAAATTCTTTTGATCAGAGGCATAACAAAATCCATGTAGCATAAACAGAAGACATCTTATTGACGGAATTCAAATAGCGGTAACTGACTTCACAACAGAGACCCGACAGAAGTCCTTTCTGTAACGGGCTGGAAGCAGAAGACGAGATTGGCCTCCTTGCTATGCCCTACCAGCAGGCCATCAGCGCTGCTCTCAGCACAAAAAAATAGAATACATCATTCTGAATGGGCACATTAATCTGCAGCCTCCCCGTTTCTAAGTCACCTGTAGTTAGGTCTGTAGACACTGTGTATACCGTATAAATCTGATTTCTGAGCAGGAGGGTGGGCAGTAGGAGAAGGCTTTCTCAGTGAAATACTAGTTCAGCAACAGTTTACCTGCCTTCCAAGGCTGTTAGGAGGATTAATAGCTTCTGGGTCATTTCAAGTTTGAAAAGATCCTTGTGCTCTTTCTAAGAAAGATAAAATAATAAGACTAGCCACTTTGTATGCTGGAAAGCGAGAACAGCAGGTAACAAAGGGGGCTCTTTAGGGTCACTGTCCTAGTAAACTGAGGTGCATTAACCCTTTGGATCAAATAAGCCCCAATTTTTGCAAAAAGGAAGATGACAGCCACACTTTGCCCTCTGTGTTTGAAAACAGCCAAGACCTGAGCCCCTCAAACACCATCTAAGGAAGCATTCCTATCAAAAGGGAGGAGGGTAGCAGTGTTTGGATAACAAATGTTTGTATTTTACAACCTTTCACTTTATTTACCTATATATCTTTCACCAATATATTTGTTGTTTTCATCAGCTTACCCGGGCAAAACAGACCTATGCATAAATCAGGAATAAAACTGCTACCCACTGTCTTTGGGCTCTGAATGAGTAGATTCCAGACATATATTTTTCATTAATGACCCTTGATTACCAGCTGCAGACTTCCAACAGGAGAGCACCCCCTATTCGTTCAGTGCTGGGTGTCTGAATTTCTGCCTCTATCAAGTGTCCCATGTCTCAAAGGCTTGAGGCTGAGAGGCTGAGTTTGGCCGTTGCCTGGAAGCAGCCGGAAGGGGAGATCTGACTCTATAAAACGTCCTGCTCCTCTGCCTACAAATTCCAGTCTTCAACCTCACCCCTTGCCATCACCCCCCAACTGCCCGAGTGTGAGAAAGGGACAGAGAGCAAGAGAGCAATGGAGGCATGAAAGACTAGGAGGAAGAGAGAGGACTGTTAATTTACAGAGCCTGAAATAGCAGCTGCTGATGGTCTTCACACTCATTCTGTAATCTTTGCAAGGTCACCATCAGAACTAGCCGGTGATTGATTCCGAAGGGAAACTCAGCACTTCGCATCCATGACGGACGTTTCAAAACAGAATAGAGCTGGTTCAGGAATCTGTTCTCAAGTCACCCAGTGTGAGTCTCTCATCCCGCATGGGCTGGGTGGAGCTGGGCCCAGGCTTTACCTGGGTCTTAATAATTATTGCATTAGGCCAAACAATTAACACCACTGGCTCCATGAGCCCCCCTCAATTGCCCAGGCAGGCCCCCTCAACTGCCATCTTAAAAAGTTTCCTTCTTGGAGAGCGACCCCTGAAACAAATCCCTAAAGGGTTAAGGGGAATGAGTGACAACCCTTTGGCATGATTTACAACGTGGAGCCCTGTAGTGAAACCAGGACTTGATGGATGATGCTGAAAGTCGGAGACTAACCATAAATCATGTCTTTGAATCACTGACAAAGATAAAGGAGAGAAAGAAAAAGCAGTGGCATTGACATTCACTCTCCCAATAAAGTACATTGACTAGTTACAATGCAGAGCCTTAATTAAAAAAAGCCAACTCGGGGTATTCACCTCGGTGGGGAGATCCTACCTCTTGGGAGGCTGTTCTTTGAGATTACAAATCAGTGTCTGAGACTCTTTCAAGAAGGTCGATGCCACTGGCAGAAGACTTTCAGTGTGAACAACACCAGGCTTCCAATAAAACAAACATACCAAAAAACAAAACAAAACAAAACAAAAGACTTTAAGGCCCCTGGCCAAGAACCATGCCATGGAAGGCCATCATGGCAAACGGTGAATATCAAGAGGAGATCAATTGAATACAATCCAACAAACTGTGTTTTCATCAGGAAAACACCCAGATGAGATAAACGAATCATCAGCGGTGGCCAGAACACACAAATAGGTCAAGTGATATAACTTGTGTTCTGAAGTCAGAGCACTGAGTGGGAGGGAAAGGAGATGCCTGCCATCTCATCTGCATTGACTTGTACCTGGGATACAAGAGAGACTGATGGCCCCTTCCTCAGGTTCAGGGAGGGAGGCAGCCTCCTCTTTTACTCTCAACTCAAGATGGGTTTCCTCTTAGCTCTGGAAGAGACCAGCCTTCCTGCAGTGGGTGGTGGAAACAATCTGGGATGTGCTTCCTCGATGCTTCAACAAATATTTATTGTGCACCTGTGAGGCTCTGGACATTCCTATGCCGTGAGCGTTGGGAAAGAAAGGATGGGTGCCTATGTTAACTCATTCCATTAGAAAATATTTAACATCCACTGTGTTTTAAGTACATTGTTGGTTAGATTTCGGGAATATGGTGATGAATGAGACAGATCTGGTCCTAGTTCTCAGTTAGATTATAGTGTCATAGGGAGACAAATAACAAATAAAAGAGATAACAAATATGATGAGTGTTATAAAAGGGGAGTGTGCTGAGGGGCAAGGGAGGTGCATAAAGCGTTGATGACAACAGCCACTGCCTGTGTGTGAGGGCCCTAGGTACACACACTCCTGTCCCCACAGGGAATGTGTCTGGAGCGGTTGTAAGCCTAGGAGAAGGGGGTAAGACAAAGAAAGTAGGAAGGAGGAGACTGGAACATGTTCTCATTTTTCTCTAAATCTCTGGGAGTTGACATGAGATCCTTTTTTGAACTACAGGGAACCAGATGCAGTATTTTTTTAAGCTTATTTTTAAAACTCTTTGTCCCAAGGAGGAATGTTCTTCACAATTCTGTACGGACGATGTATGCAGGTCAATATCGAACTCTGGTTTGGGGCCTTCACACAATCCAGTGGACAAATGGATTGCATGGGAGCTCCGCGTGTCCTCATCGCCATGTCTGCCAGCTGGCTCAGCATCTCTGTCTGCAGGCAAACATTCTAGAAGATTCCTACTTTGAACTAGATGACATCTTAGCATCTGTGGCTTAGACCCAATATCAACTTGAACAGTCTTGATTCTAGCTCTGAGAAAAATCATCCTTCTCAGCAGGATCCAGTCAAAATGATGGAAAGATTGGGAAATCACACAATTATGAAAATCAGGAGGTGCGAGCGTCAGTTGTGGGAGAAAGACCAAAGCTTTCTTAATATCTGAGCTTTGCCAATGATGAGCTGGGTGCCTCAGGATAAATCCCTTCCCCTCACACACTTTCGTTTTCTCCTCTGCTATCAGGATGTGCACTCAGGAGGGTGCCTCCATCCTGGTCTTTACAGTCTGCTCTGTCCCCTTCTTGGGACAATCCATGGACCAGATTTCTCATGTTTTTTCAGTCAACAACTTGTCCTTGTTGTTGTGCGTATCTTAAAATGGGAAAAACCTCGTTTATTTCCCAGCTCCCAAACGCCTGCCCGGGATTCACCTCCTCACATGGTTCTCCCTTTCTTCCTCATTCTATGTTGACCAAGCTGCTGCTCTGGGCTAGACTGTATGCTAGGAGCTGACGATATAATACACAAAGGAGGAGGTCCCTATCCTTTGGAAGCCCCCTTGTCTGACATGCACAAATGACATTTTCCAACCAGGGAAGGGTTAGAGCAACGTTGATCTCCAAATGGTCCATAATGTTGCTCTGACACTTGCATCTTTCAGATGTCTATCTAGCAGGGACAGTGAAAAGCAATGTCATTTATTAGCTGTGTGACTTTGTGCAAGTTGATTAACCACTCTGAGCCTCAGTTTCCCCATTTGTAAAACTAGGCTAATAAAATTATCTACTTGTAAAGTCTTTAAGCACTGGCTATTGCACGGGAAGACCTCACAAAATCACTGCCATTATTGTGATATTTTCATTTTATTTTTCTAACCTTATCCATTTTGAGTTAACTAGACTGGAACCGAAGCAAAATAAAAACAGAAACCCAAGCCCCTTCCCCTAAAATAAGAATGAAAGAAAAAATGAAAGAAAGAAGGGAAGGCTCACCAATATAGAAACCATGGCGTGTGTAGGAATGGCTGCTGGCGTGTATGTACAGTTCTCTTTAGCCTGTGTCATCTCTCTCTGTCTGTGTCAGACTTCCTCACAGTACTTCCTGCTCAGAACTTGACAGGTCCTAATGTTCAATTAATGTTGGGCAGCACATGATAAGGCAAAAGGAAAGAAGGGTTCAAAAATGACGATATGTAGTTTAACTCTTGATAACATCCTTTTAATGCACATTCATGGAAAAAGGACAGCAACAAATATTGCTTGAATGAGGCTGACCACGAAAATTCCTAAAACCTTGTATTCACTGTACATTATATAGTTAGAGATAATATACATAATTGATTGGCTGCATATATGGTATACATTACACATATAACACCTCACATATAATTTATAACTACGTGTGTGTGTGTGTGTGTGTGTGTGTGTATAATACATAACAAACCCCCAGTGGCCAACGAGCTATGAACTATAAAGCAAGGACTTTTTAGGAAATTACTAGCAATGTAGCTAACCTTCGTGCTCCCTGAACCACCAGGAGCATTAACCATTTCCTTGGCATTGATTAGCAGGAGTAAATAGCAATATTTAACCATTCATGATCCGTCACATTAATTTGAAGGGGAAAATGTACCCAGGGACCCCTGTTACATTAATGAAAACATGCCAACACTTTGTCCTTGTAGGTTTAGTAGAAATCTCCCCCTACTTAGGCAATGCCCACTTTTTGTTTTATAGATGCAGAAGGTTTGGGGGGATGCTGGGGCTCATCATTGGAAGAAATGTGGGTTTGGAATCCAGCGTTCAGGTACCTTACAGCTTTTATGTTGGTTTTGAACTTCATATACATTAAAACTGCATCATCTATCAATCTTACAGTTACATGTCACTTATGAAAATCTACTGAGTATTGTTTTCATCTTGCCTTACAACAAGCTGGGAAGCCTCAGGAATACTGAATGTGCTGGAAATACAGCACATCTTTTATTTTTAAAGGTCTCGACAGTTTGGAATGGCGGGATTTCTTTGTTGAAAGCTGCACCTCCGCACACCAATCGGGGGCTTTCTTCTCCGTTTTCCATTCAGCCCAGGAGCGAGAGGCAACACCACCTTGCATCATTAGTAGAACTCGAGTGGTCCTGCTGCTGCCTCTGTCACTTCCCCGTGTTTGAACCCTGTTGGTGTAAGTTGTTAATGGAGGGCTGCGTGGTTCAAGTGGGGCATTATTATTCAGATATCAGCTCTCAAGGAAACAACTGGCTGGGCGACCTACAGAACCATTTTACCAGCTTTCCTGGCATTTATCCTCATCCTTATTTTAATTTAATGAGAGAGAGAGAGAGAGAGAGAGACCTATACAGAAAGACATACACAGATAGGGATACACACAGAGAGAGAGACACTTAAGAAATTAATCATGCAACGATAAGTGTATTCTGTTGTACTTGCTCTTCAAAGTTTCCTTTCTATCATTCATTTACTCTATAAATATTTCCTGAAGAGTTACTCTGTGCTGCACACTGAGGATACAGAGTTTAAAAGAGAGCTAGCGTCTATTCTCATGAGGAACTTACATTCTAGATGCTGGAGATGATGGTGATGATGACGGTGATGATGACGACGATGATGATAACTACCGATTCCAATATAGTGCTTACTATGTGCCAGGCATTGTTCCAAACACTTTATAAATATTTGTTCTAAGCACTTTACCAATAGCAATATATTTAATTCTCATAACACCCTTATGAGGTACTATTATTATTACTATCTGTAATTTTCCCATTTTACAGATGAGGAAACGGAGGTATGGAGAGGTGAAGTGACCTGCCCACGGTCACGGAGTGAGGAAGAAGCCGAGCTGGGATTTAATCTAAGTTGTTTGGCTTGAGAATCTACACTTTTTTATCACCATTCCTGCAGGCTCTGTAAATAGGTAAACGAAGAAATAAATGAGATAACTTGGGATATTGACAACTGATATGCAGAAAGCAAAACAGGGTGAAGTGCGGGGTGGTGAGTGGCTGGGGGTGGGGGTCGTGCTGCTGTAGCTCAGGGGTCAGGGAGGGCTGCTCTGAAAGGTGACGTCTAAGCTGAGACCCGAGGGGTGAGAAGCAGTCAGATGAAGGTGTCGGCAAGATTGAATGGAAGGTCATTCCAGGGGGGATTGAAATTGCAGGGGAAATACAGTGTTAAGACCCAAAGAAGAAAACCAGCTTGGAGGGGATCTTTGAAGAAGAGAAAGGAAGAAATCCAAAGGAATTGAAGAGAATGCATGTGAGAGAGGTGGCAGGAGGGGACGTCACCAAGACCAACAGCAGCTGGGTCACAAAGGGTCTTGAAGGGTCAGAAAGGTCCACTCTGTGGGGGCATTCGCTCTGTGGGGGCCACACGGTGCAGTTCTCATTATATGGATTTCTTTAAAATGCAAAACAAGCCTAGAGCTTTAGAACATGAAGGAAATAGAAATAATCGAAACAAACCTGGACCAGTGAAGTTGTCCCAACTCACAGAAGACAGGGAAGCCCTCCCCGCCACAGCATGAAGACCGTCCATTTCAGGGGAGAATTCCCACGCTTATTTTATTCCACGCGTTCACAGTGAGGAATATTCCCCCCCCCAAACCCCAGAACTGAAGCGAGGCCAGAAGGATGAGTAAACAGGAGTCAGTGGGTCACCAGGAGGAGCAAAGGCTTATTGCAGAGGTTGGAAACTGGTGGCCCTGAGGTCATATACAGCCCACAAATGTGTTTTGCTTGAATTGCCAGTAGTTTTAAGAAGGGTGAATTAGTTGCCAATATTTACAAATCATAAAGATATGGAAAAATTTCAAAAATTTGTACAGACAATTTTCTCTGAAAAAAAAAAAAACAACAACAGAAAAATCAAGTAATCTGGTAATACTGAGCCCATATTCCTGCATGGCCAGAGTCTGCTGGAACTAAGCAGCATTCCCCTTTCAGTTAGAACATATGCCCTGGAGTTTACCACAGTCCACACCACTCCCTATTGTCTCACCTCCATTTGACTCATGTTCTCTCTCTGACTCTTGCAGCCATTTGAGTTTGCTGATCTAATGTAACAGGAATCCCAAGGTTCAAATCTCTTTGCTCTGGGAATCTCATTAAAAAACACAAAAATATTTTTTCTGGAACTCTGCTAGTTGTTGATTTTAGAATATCTGGGAGGAAATTCTCTCTTTATATTTGCACACTTTGTCATAATTCCCAACGTGTACAATAAATGACATGCAAATCCTTGTGTGACCTATTAAAAATGGCATGAGCTGAGAATCGGCCACTTCTAAGTTGCATGCTTTTGAGCAAATAATGTCAGCTCTTTCCAACCTCATCTTTGTTATCTGAAAAATGGGGATAATCATATTTCCTTATAAAGATATTATGAGGATAAAATGCACTAATATAATTAAAGGCCTGGCATACAGTAGGCATATAATTTAAAAATATTAATACATTATAGGTAATCAATTAAGATATATGCTGCATTTATAAGAGTATGAACGTGTATGTATACGTATTTGTATGTTGTGTGTGTATGATGGATCTAGAAATATGTATCTAATTATACACATATTTGGGCCTATTTCTTCTATTGATTGGCACCAAATCCTAATGAGGCTTGTGGACTTTTTTTTTTTTTTTTTGTCTCATAGCCATTGGTTATTCTACAAACCCTCTCTATTGCCTAGCAAGTGTGTTTCATTAATTAAAAATGATACTGTTGAGAAAGTGTGGACTCACCATGCAAAAAGCTTTTCTGTTCCTGGAGAAGTCAAAGCTAAGAACAAACCCTAGAAGACAAAGTTTCTGTGCATCACCTTGTATCTCTGGTTGAGCGTACATTTCACACTTAACATTGAAAACCTCACGAACTTTTCTGAAAACCAAGGATGGGTTGACTGTCCTCCATTAGGAGCAAACATTCACATCAGGCACATCTCCAAACCTTCTTTCAGGTTCAGAGCTGGCGAATGCGCCCGTTGTACCATTTATGTAACGACACGTGACCGGCCCTTCCCTCCCCCTTAAAGAAGGCAGAGAGAAATGACAGCCATTGCCACCATGCAAAGTCTCATTGAAATTGTGGGAGCATTTTGGTTTTCATGAATTTTGAGAAGGGAACTGTGAGCACAAAACCATTGCTATTTGTTCTGACAAACTGCCTGTTCTGAAGGATTAAGTGCCACGATTGCAACCCACGAATATCTTCAGGTACAGGAACAGAGAGCCTTCCAGACTCGCTCTGAGCTACAATTCTGAGGGTTCTAATGACGTCCTAAGAGAGACATGTTGCAGGAGGCGGGTGGCTGGTCTGAGGGTAGCTGGAGTTGTGTTGAGTCGCATTATTGGGGATGAGAGGCATGCATGTGTCCAGGACGGCCACACATTCCCAACTTCAGATACTCCTTGGTGATAGCTTCACCTTTTCCTTTCCAATCACCTCTTTCAGAAAGGCTCCGTCTGAATAAAATTATTATCTCAAGCACATTTTTTTTCTTTCCCATCAGCATTTCCTGTCCTCTCACCTTAAAAAAAACAGCGCTGAGAACTTTTCAACCAAAAGCAGCCATGTGGAGCTTGAGTTATTTCAGATTTACACAGGCCCTCCGCTAACATCCTGTCGGGTGCTAAAATCCCACAGCTGTTCTGCTAGGACCACCCGGCTCGCCGTGAACCACATCTGACAAAATGATACTGCTCGCTTCCAGAACCCATCACACAGTTATTCTTGGATAAAAGGTAAAGCAAATAGCCAGCCAACTGCTCACTGCTGCAGAAACAAAGACCATGGAGCCATTTATCAAAGCTCGAGACGCCGGTTTGCTTTAAGCACAGACACCTCTCCCATTACGGCTTTAAACGATAACACGATATTATATCAGAGATGACAAATGGCACTGGAGGGCCTAACCTATACACAATCGATACCTGCTCAGAAGTAAGAACCATCTTGAAAATATCGACAGAGGGAACAGAAATTCTCATAATACTGTGATGTTTTCTTGGTGTTGTGTTGGAACTTGAGGCCAACCATACTCATTTGGGCATGACAGTTTTTTCACCAGTGCTTGTAGCCCCCAGACGTGTGGCGAGTGTCAAATCATTATCACCGTCCTGTATCTATGCTATATTGGATTCTAAGAAGCTCAGGCCAAGGAAATTGATTAGGTAGCTCCCTCTGCAGCTTAAAACTCATTTTAGCTACATGTACAGAAAGGCAGGGGCCCCTGGAACTACCAGACTCAATGACAAATGGCAAACGTGCAATTAGGGAGATTATGCCCTAGGGGTTTCTCTCGATCTGGCCCCAAAATGTTTTTGTAAAACTCTAGCGTCCCTGCCCACACCCCGCCCCTAAGAAGGGGCAGGCTTTCATGTTTAGATTGCAAAGAAGTGACCCACTCCCAAGTGATTGATGAGGGAAGATTGTTATTACGCTGCTGCTGCCTCCCTCCCCTGTGTGGCTGAATTTAGGCGGATGCCAGACAGAGAATGACTTGGAAATGGGATAAAAGACTCAGAGCAAAGGCGGGTGACAGTGAAGAAAAATGGTGGGATAAATGCCTGTAGGCAGGTGAAAAGAAACCATCTTCAATAATGGGGCTACCTTAGTTTGACATCCATCCCCCAAAACAATACTGGTGGTGAGGATGGCAACCCAGGACCCCTCAGAAAAGGTGAAATGGATTTGAGCACATAACGCTGAGTTTTCTTCCTAGAGCAGACCACTTGACTAGTGGTCCTTGAATCCTCAAACAATTTCCTGTAGAATTTTATCAAAGACAGATTTGTAGAGCTTCCAGCCTAGAGTTTCTGATTCAGTATGTTTGAGGTGGGGTTTTGAAATTTGTATTATAGAAAATCCTTCAGGGAATTCTGATTTTGAGCCAGGTTTGAAAATTGATAGCTTAAAGCAGTGGTGGGCTAGTAAATGTTTAATACCTAGCTCTCAAAAAAAAAAAAAAAAAAAAAGAGTCCTAAATTGTAGCATTTGCTGATTTCCATGGTGTAAATACTCCTGCCATGGCAAATTTCAAGCAACCACTAAAGGAGTTAGAAAGAGATATATGCAATCAGCTCTAGCTAGAGAGTTCAAGCTGTCTCTAGCACAACACTAGCTTAAATAAAAGGAAATATGAATAAAGTTAATAAAAGCATGGGATAGGGAATAGTCAAATCAATGATGGTCACTGTGGAGGGGGGACATCAAGATAATGAGACAACAGAGCTGAGCAAAGTCCTCCTTACGTTGGTGGGAAACCCACTCAAATGTCAGGTCCTAACATTAACATGATGGCACCATTCATGTTAATGTTCAACTTGGACCATCATCCACCCTGAGTCATAAGAGCTGTATGAAGAAATAAATGTTGAGAGTCAATAAAATGATTGTACTCTGATGATAGATGTAGAAATATATCATTTAAAAATCCTTAATTAAATTACTGCTTCAGGCAAAGTATTGCTAATTAGTGTTAAAACCATTAAGCGGATGGTTGATGGGGAACTGGACATCCATTTAGTGAGAAAGTAAAGTCATAAAGATTACTTTCTAGTTGCCGGGGGGTAAGCATACCCGTAAAATGGAGCAATCAAACTGCCATCATCTTAGTTCAGGGGCTATTTTCGGCATCACTAATTTGGGGGCAAATAAATTATGTGTTTTCTGATATATTGCAATAGAGCTTACATCTCTGACGTGTTCTGGTAAAAACAAGTCCATTTTGAACCCATGGGTTTTATGTCTCACTTCTACAGGGGATCGAGGGGCAAGCTAAATGACCTGAGAACTCTCAGACAAATTCAGAAGAAAGACATTCTTCAGGACAATTGGCTTGATCTCTTCTACAATTCTGGGTCATAATAAAGGGACCATGTCAGATTAAAAAAAATTTATGAGACAAAACAACTGGAAACAACATGTGGTTCCGGATTTGATAGTAGTTTGATCAACTCAGCTGAAAAGAACATTTTTGTGCAACTGGAAAAATACGAATATAGTCTGGACATCAAAAAGATAAAAATTATTGAAATGAAAAATAGATACTGTTGCCTGAAAACAGCAGGTTATATAATAGCATGTATATTATGACCTCATTTTATTTAAATATATGTATATGCACAGAGAACGTTCTGGAATTTCACACACAATAGTGGTAATCTCTGGGTGAGAATAAGATGTGTTTATTTTCTTATTTTTGTTTGTTTCTATTTTCTAACGTTTTACAATTCATGTTTTGCTTCTGCAATTTTTTTAAAGGTTATTTGTTATGAGGAATAAAATGCTCATAAATACAAGTATTGACCTCTGAAAAACACTAACATGAAGATATCTTAAAATTCAGAAAGAGTAAGTCAAATACACTCATCTCAGGAACCAGACTGATTCTGGTTTTGTTCACAGAAACGTAGTACAGGGTATGGCACATGATAGGTGCTCAGTCAATTCTGGTGGTGGACTCTAATCCATAAAACATTTCAAATTCTATGAGGGACAGCAGATCTGGGTGCTCGGGATGGGGTGAAGCAAAGGACAAATGGAAAGATGCTTTATTTGACAATGCTGTGTTTTACCTCAGCGGGCCAGAAGGAGAAAAAAAATGGCGAGACAGAGAGGCAAAATAGAATGAGCTGAAGATATTTTCACCCGTTTGGAGGTGAAGGAACTGAGGAGGAATTGACTGTTCGGCCCTGGCCTTCCATGTCTTCCAGATAATGTAGGGAGCGGTTGTATTGCCAGCAAGGACTTGCTTTGTCCGTCTTAGGCTAACACTCCGAGGCCTTCGGGGGAGGCTGGAGCCACGCACACACCCAAAACACTCCTCAAGGTGGATGAAATCAGTGCAGTGGCCTTTCTGTCACATCTTCGTTTCCCTCAAGTGGTTGACACATGCTGGCTACTCTCACCCCTCTGCCTTGTGAAAACAGAAATTTAGAAAGATAATACCTTGCATTGCCTCGAGATACAAGGCAGTGACGGTAGCTTTAACTTCAGGAAATCGAGTCCTGGGCAGGTCAGGCCTTGGTCAGTTGAGTGTCTTATTCTGCATGGCCAAGAAATTGCTGATAGCTTGTGTGTGATCATTCTTCTGTGAGAAACGCGAGGGAGCTGAGTGTGTGTGTGTGTGTGCACGTGTGAGGTTGCGTATGAGGAATCTGCTCATACACAGCTCAAAGTCTTGAATCCTGTCAAGTAGAATCATCTCCTATAATTTGAAGAAAGCACTTTTGCAACCCCCCTAAATCCCAGAGTATGCCCTCCTTTGACAAATAAGACTCTGGTTTCCAAGTGCTCTGTGTGTGGGTTACTGTAAATATCGCAGGTGCAGGGATGGGTCAGGCCGATAGGAATGTCGACTTCAGTGAACCATCTTGACTCAAGGGTGCAGAGGACGTTGCCCAGTCCATGGAAATTCTTGGGCTCCACGTCCGTCTGCTTTTCCAATCAATCTTCAAAGAGGCCCCTGTGCCTTGGGAAACCTGAAATGTTCGCTAGGGAAACACATCTCGAGAACCTTTCCCGCAATATCCTTTAAATGTTTTCACCGTTATCACAAAGGGTGGAGAATGCCCTGATGTAGTCAATCTGTTGTCTCCCAGCCAGGGGCAGGGCCACCTTCCTCAGCCGCCAGGAACCCAGGACAAACTGTTCTCTGAGTAACGTTGGAAAATGAGTTTGAAACTTGCCACTTGTGCGCCTCTTACACGCTGCGCCAAGTTCAAGGAGAGCCAGGGGGAACGGCCCCCTGGTCTCGACTCAGGAGGGGTTTAAATTTCCATCTTAGCTGGGTAGTCAGGAAACAGGCACAAGGTAACTTTATCAAATGTCAAAAAATACGGTTTATGGACCAATTTGGGAGTGTTGGCACATTGAGTACACACAGCCTCCATCCCTGAGAGACAGAGACAGAGACAGAGACAGAGACAGACAGACAGACACAGAGTCTCATGTTTAAACCACCGGGAACAAAGGTGATGGAAAACCCTCTTGGTTGTTCATTCTGACTTGGTTGCTTTTTACTCTGAGCATATTTAGCAAAGGGAAAAAGGAGCCTCAGATTACCAAAAGTGAGAGAAACTCCTTGGCAAAAGGTGCACTATTTTAATTAATTATTAGTAATTGTTAAATTAACTAATTTAGTCAATTTAATTAATTTAATCCCATTAAATAAATATTTAGTGAGTTATCTGCCACAATTTGCTTAATGTCTGTTTAGACTGGGAACACCCTGAGGCCAAGCACCGCCCGCCTTGTTACTTCTGCACCATCAGCATGGATCAGAGTGCTTAACCCAGATTTGTTAAATGGATGAATGAATGAATGAATAAAGCTCCTAAAACCATGTTTGTGTCACAGTAGGGGCTTACTAAATATTGAAGGAAGGAAAGAAGGAAGGGAGGGACGGAGCGGGGAAGAAAAGGTCAGACACACTATGTGGCACATAGCAGGTGTTTGAAGAGGCAATATGGAATGACTAATGCATAATTTCCTAACAACACCAAGTTCAAAGTCAGAGAATTGAGGCCCATGCATTGTAGCCATCGCTCCTTCCCCTACTTCATTCAGTTTATTTTTTTTAACTGCAGTTTATTAAGTTTGATTTCTATGGTCAGCGACACCGGCTGTCTTAAGAGAGCTGTCAATTTCTGAATAAAAGCAGTGACCTTCACTCCTCACTCCTCAGGGCCTCTGATTTGTCAAAGTCCTGTTCTGATTCTGCAAGCTGAGTCCACCTTTCCAGATCTCTCTTTCTTTCCAATGTTATTTGTTTTCAAAAGAGACGCTGAGCTTCTATTTATTTCCCCTGATCTGTTAGAAAGAGAATTCATTCAGACGTTCTTTCAGTCTTTCATTTATAGAGTCACTATGTACAGAGCAGCGATTATGTCCCAGGTGCATTCTTGGAGCTGGGGTAGTCGGTGCAGAAGAATGGCACCGTCCCTACCCTGTGGCATCTACTGTCTTGTCAGGGAAACAGACAAGAAACAAGCAAACACTTACACAAACAACAGCATTTCAGAGAGTGACTTAAGCTGTGAAAAAGATAAAACGGGTGTGGGGAAGAGGTCCTTTAGGTGTGGGGAAGGGGGCAGGCCCCTCTGAGCAGATGACGATTCAGCACTGCGAAGATAACGGAGGATAAGTCAGGATAAACCAAGTGCAAAGACACAGAGGCAGCAGAGCTCAGAGGGCTCATGAGAAAAGGGAAGGTGAGAGGAGCTGGGGCATCTTGGGGGGACCTAGGAAATGAGGAAGGGGAGCAGCTGGAGATCAGCTCATATGACAGGTGAGTAGTTGGGGTTTTAGCTAAGAGCCACGGGCAGCCACTGGAGGGTTTGAATATGAGAGTGTGTGGAATCATTTGTAGGATTGCCATTGTAGGAGAAGGACACCGGCAATTGTGGACCTTCTCGCACGAGTTTTTAGAACCATGGAGTTCTCCTTTGTTGCTTCATTTATACTGAGCAGGCCAGATTGAACCCAAATCAGTAACAGCTGCCCTGGTGAGATTCCTGAGAAAAGCTGTATTTTACCCCATGCTTAAGCAAATTAATTTGTAAAACTTGAATGAGACCCAAATTGGCTGACAGTGACCAAGCCCTCTCAATTTCTTGGTGGTTTCTTTCACTTTAGGATGGCTCCCTTGGAGTAACTTCACTTTAGACAAAGCAAACTGTGCCCTTGGGGAAAATGCCATCGTTCTTAAAATTAGAACAAAGTTTGAATGAAGTAATAAATTCTACCCATATGCAAAACTGTAATGAAAGATGGGGTTTGGTAATGTGCTCTTTCTGCTGATGCGTTAACGAGATACAGCATACAGTTCTATCAACAGGCTCTGTAGAGGGTCCAAAACCTTCCCCCTCTCTCTCAGTCTCTACCTTTCATTGTAGCATCTCTGAAGCCAGCGACGTAATTAATGGGAAAAGTATTCAATGGCGCATAAACCTCACCCAATCATTTCTAAAATGGATCAAAATTATATAAATGACAGTTTATGCATCTATAAGATGCATCTGGTGAAATGTGTATTTTCTTTTCAGAAGGTGTTTCTATTACGGTTAGTCTGAACGTCATGTGATATTACAGTTGCTAGGGTAACTCCATTTTTTTAAAAGAGAACAACAGAGTAAATAAGCATGTAAATCGACTCTGGTGCTATGTAAATTCCAGTGAATCTGTTATCGTTACCTTGACGATGAAAAAAACTGGCATTTGTCTTCTCTGGCCCCCAGTATGATTTAGTATGAACTTAAAATTTATCAGGTGTTCGTGTGGACACGCCAACGGCTCTGTAGATACATGTGAAGCACTGCTGTTAAGGAGATATGTTTACCAGGAAGCCTGGACTATGGTGATGGATCACACAAAAACCGGGGGAGAGAGTAGATGAGTGTCCGGATGCTCATAATCAGGGGTCTGTCTATTCTAAAGCCCACTCAGGTGGTACCTGAGCTTCTGGGACAGCCAGCAACTTTGTCAACCATCCGGTGTGTCCACCTGGTGTCTCACCTATGACATGGCTGGATTCTTTGTCATCACAGTGCTTCAGACAAGTCTGCTTGTGTACTTTCTGTTAGGGGAAAATTACTGATGCAGCACATGTGGTTGAGTAATGATGACTAGAAGTAAAGCTTGGCAAATATTTCTAAATATTTTCCACATTTCCCATCTAGAGGTTTGAAAATTCCTCCACCCAGTTTCCGTTTTCTAATTGAGGTTGGCAGTGGAGACCAAGACGGGAAGTGGTGTGAGTCAATTTGGAAGAATTACTTGGAAGAATGAAAAAAAGATGCTCAAACGGAAATCCCTTTTGAGGAAAGAGATACTCTTGTAATAAAGAGCATCAGCATTTCCATCAATAAAGGCACTGAGATCAGAAAATATATCAAAGAGAGATTGTGGACCATGATGAAGACGAACCAAGTAGAAAAGAGTCCGACCAGCTGGCAGGGTTTTGGCTTTTGTCTCCTCTTTCTAAAAATCATACTAAAGGTTCAGCTTACGCTTTTAATGAATGAATGCTTTGAATTGCTATGCAAAGTGCCTAAGAAAACTTAAGATCTGAAATTACAAGTTCAAAGAGTACATGTGATACGAATTCCTGTAGGAGGAAAGAAAAAAATGGTATACCTTGAAAATCCAACTTTATAGCAAATTCTGCATTTATCATTTGGTGCCTGGATGCTATGACTATTTGGAGATATCAAAAAATATTACAAAGGAAAATTAAGCGTCATTTTGCTCTATCTTCTTACAAAGTGAGGCTGATGACCTAGTGATGGCTATCACCTTAATGCAAGCAGGGGATTTTATCAAACCTCATAAAATATGATTGCATTTTCTTCGCTCTGAAACCAACTTATTTTAATTTTCACATGAAATTGGGATGCAATTTGTAATTTGTGTGTACGTTTAACATGCTAGGGGTCTTCTCTACCTCGCATCCCACCCCCACCCCCAAACAAAGCTTTTGCTAAATCTCTGGTACGCCTTTCAGTGGATGGAGTCTTAGAATTGAGCAAACTAAAAACAAGAGGAGTCAGGAGCTAAAAGAAACAAAATATCACGCACGAAAACAGGGATGGCAACGCCTTATGCGATTAGCCCTACGGTTCCTTCTGCATCTCTGAGTGACAGGCAGAGAAATCGACAGCTAATTCAAGATCCATCAGGGGCTGTATTGCCTTTCTATCGAAATGATGAGTTTAGAGAGCACGTTGCAAATGAATGCCTGAGCATTCGCGGGAGGTACTGAGTGTCACAGCAGAAGTTAGTGTGGCATTGCTGTCTGCTTCATCCAAAGATGATGGGGCCCTTCTAGAGGCGGAACAGCAGGGTAGCACAGAAATGGAAGGTAAAAGAGGTTAATTTATGGAAATTATCCAGGTCATGTAACCAGTAGGACATATCAAGCAGAGCTTTAAGAGAGGAGCGGTAATGTATGTAGAATCTGACTTTCAATAGGTCATGAGACAATGACAGTTATCAGGAGTCAGGCAACTTTTAGTAACAAAAGCTAACATTTCCAGAGTGTTTATTATGCACCAGGCACTGTGCAAAGGCACAAAACAACGGGGCGGGTCCTATGATCCCCATTTTACAGGTGAGGAAATAGAGGCTCAGAGAGCGGGTCCTATGATCCCCATTTTACAGGTGAGGAAATAGAGGCTCAGAGAGTTTCAGCACAATATCAGTAAGGGACAGCGAGGCCAATGTCTACACTGAGCACTGGAGGGACAGTGCCTGGGAACCACAATGCTTAGGGACCCATGAAAATGTTTTCATTTCTTTTAAAATCAGAAGAAAAAAATGAACTTTGAGATAGAAGAATGTGTTTAAACATAGGCTATTCATATATTTGTCTTTGAATCAATGTAGTCATAAAATATAATTTTTAATCTTTTTTGATGGAGGAAGGGCCCCCATAGGCAAAGGTGCTGTGAGTCCACGGAAGTCATGATGTAGCCCTGAGGGACAGAACTGGAATGAAACATCAGGTCTAAAGCTTGGCCTCTCAAAGTGTGGGCCGAGGACAGAAAAGCTTCTGCGCCACCAGAAGCTCCTCGGACAAGTAGAATCTCAGGCCACGCCCAGAGTGCCGAATCAGAATCCACATTTCAGGGCCGGCCCTGTGGCTTGGTGGTTAAGTGCGCGCGCTGCGATGCTGGCGGCCCGGGTTCGGATCCCGGTGCGCATCGAGGCACCACTTCTCCGTTCATCCTGAGGCCGAGTCCCACATACAGCAACTAGAAGGATGTGCAGCTACGACACACAACTATCCACTGGGGCTTTGGGGGGAAGAAATAAAATAAATAAAATCTTAAAAAAAAAAAAAAAAAAAAAGAATCCACATTTCAGTGAGATCCCCAGGGGATTCCTATGTACGTTAAAGTTTGAGACGCACTTGACGAAACCCTTAACCAACAGTTTATACTAACTCTTTATCTTCACATAACCACGGCAGTCTTAACCTACAACGATATCAGAAGCCATGCTGGGTCACAACAGGGCTATTCCATGTAACTGCTCCTGGTATCCTCTTTCCCATTGTAAGGCAGGCAGGCTACAAAAATGCGTAAAGCAATACACTCCTAAATAAAAATATAATTTTGAGCTAACAATGTTGATTAAATTGTGACTATTCTGTTACTTAACTTAAGCCCTGTGAAATGACTAGGGAGTTTTGTACTAGTAGCGGTCGCCGATGACAGTAATTAACGTCGTAGGAAAGGTTCATGGGTTGGCAGGGAGCTCTCAGTCTATTGGAAGAGTCTCACTTGGTTTTTCATCATAACCATGCTCCCTAGCAACCTCCAGTCAGAAGAAACCTGCTCGCTGGCTCCCTGCACGGTGACTGGGGGGAACTAAGCTCAGAAGCCACCTCCTCCCAAGAAGTTCTGGGTCTGTCTCTCTGACACCTGCTGGCTACAGGGGTCCACTGACTTTCATGGATGAGGACAAGGAACTATGTCAGTCTAAGAGGTGTTCATTGAGGCCGTTTAGGAAGAAGCTAAAGATAGGAGGGGAAAAAAGGTGAAAGAGGGACAGAGGATGGGAGGAAAATTGGCAGCAGAAGAGATGGAGAGAGACAAGCCTGGAAGTTGAAAAGGTGATCTGTGATTAAAGAGTAACAACCAGTGGTAGCAGATAAGCCACCTGTGGTCAAATACTTCGTGAATGAAAGAGCACAAGAACAAGAGGAGAATTTAACTCTGTCTAGTGAAGGCCAGATATTGAGATTAAAGGGTTTGTGTGTGTGTGTGTGTGTGTTTTTCACAGCACGTCTAATAATCTAAAGTTACCTTGTTGATTTAAATTTTTTTTCATCTGGATCTCCCTTGCTAGAAAACGATCTCCATGAGAATGGGGTACTGTCCTGGTCACTATGCCACTACCTACGGACAAGGAACCGGTACATAACACATGCTCCATAAAAATTAGCAGAATGAATGTATTCGAAGCCGGAGGAAGTCAGTCTGTGTGGCACCCCCTAAATCAAGCCCACAGATCAGCAACCACAGATGTGAATTTAAGGAATCTGAACGGGCTGACAGAATTTCCCATCCTGTACTAAATCCTGAGTCACTGCATGGCCTGCAATAGCCACTTCCAGCCCACCCCACCCCCTGCCTCAGCTGTTCACTCTTGGAACAGGGATGAGAAGGCTGACCTGCCTTCCCTCGCAGGGTTTTGTGAGAACCAGACAAGATAACGGACGTGAGCATGTTCTGGAAATAAGACCACTCTTCCTCAAAGAAAGTGATTACCATTGGAATAGGGATGACATCTTCCCCACGGCCTTGGTTCATTCCTGACTGGTGAGCATCACCCCGAAGACACTGAGGGCCAAGGCAGAGGAAGCAAAAGGCCAGGTCACTATTCCATAGACAAGAATCGTCCGCAAGGCACTATTACTACGTTTCATTCTAAAGATCAGCAAAAGGAAGCTTGTCGAGGAAAAGACATTTGTAAGAAAAAAAAAACAAAAACAAGATGCTAAAGAACATTTTCCATTCAGACCCTTAGAAATGGATCCTATGCAATTTCCTGTTCATGTTTCTCATTTTTCTTCCGCCATTATTCCATTTTCCTCTTTCCCACTTTCCTATCACTATGTCATTTTGTTTGGAACCCAAACAGCAGCTGCTGTATTACTCTGGATCTGCCTAAATATTCCTTTAAGAATGCCCTCCTTAAACTTCAACCTCTGCAAATTCCATTTCAGGTTTCCTGAAGGAAAGGAAGCCCAAGGATGCCAAAGACACATGCATCATGGTAGCTGATGTTTGAGGGCCAGGCTAATGCAGAGCCTACAACAACCCACTGAGGCAAGTATTATATCCTCATCGTACAGGTGAAGGGCACGCAGCTAGCAGAGGAAGAACTGGAAAACGAGCCCAGGCCGTCAGTACCCCATCCTACTGGCTGCAATTTTAATTAAAAATGCCAGAACTTGGGCCGGCTCTGTGGCTTAGCGGTTAAGTGCGCGTGCTCCGCTACTGGCGGCCCGGGTTCGGATCCCGGGCGCGCACCGACGCACCACTTCTCCGGCCATGCTGAGGCCTCGTCCCACATACAGCAACTAGAAGGATGTGCAGCTATGACATACAACTATCTACTGGGGCTTTGGGAGAAAAAAGAGGAGGAGGATTGGCAATAGATGTTAACTCGCAGCCGGTCTTCTTCAGCAAAAAGAGGAGGATTGGCAATAGATGTTAGCTCAGGGCTGATCTTCCTCACAAGAAAAAAAAAAAAAAGCCGGCGCTTTTGTGGAAGGGTTGCTTTTGAAAATGGCAAGACTTATGGCTGAGTCTTCAGTTCCCAAATGCTAGTGGGGTTTGTGAAGGTTTCTCCTTAGATTGGAAGCTCTAGGCAAGGAGTCTCTTACTTTTTTTTTCTTTTTGACTTGATTTTGTTCTTCACAGATTAAATCATAGAAAGGGGTTACCTCCCCCTTATTCTCCATCAGCTCTCGTCCCTTCACTCGGATTGGCATCCACCTTGCTGCTGGGCGGGTGCACACCTGCACCCCCAGTCCTAATGCTTTGGTTTGGTCTGGCCCTGCTGACATCTTTCTCCCTCATTCCAAAGCCATTAATGTTATTAAAACACGCGGACAAAGCCACCCCTGGCTCCAGGATCCCGAGATACCTCTCCCTCTCCCTCTTCTTTCCTGAATTTTCTTTGTGATCAGGACCTTATTCTCATATGCATGTGTGTGTGTATATATAATTTGAAGTTTTACTTGAGATTAAAAATACTACATGAACTTTTGGGGAAAAAAGCACACTATACAGAAAGGTATAAAGCGAAAAGCAGAAAAATAAAATCCTGACTGTGCCTTCCACACAATCTGCTCCTTGCAATTCCACTCCTCAAACAATCACTGTTTATAGTCTCTTGTGCATCTTTCCAGAACATGTTCAAGTATTTACAAAAATGATCTCTACCTACTTACCCCCCTACCTCTCCATCCATCCCCTTCTCCATTTCACAAATGTTCAGCATGTTGCTTTTTTCACTTAACAATCAGTTAAGAAGCTTGGTCTATATCAGAACATATGGATCTGCCTTATTGTTGTTTTAAAATCTGCCTAGCCAACAACATTTTTCACAGAAATAGAACAAAGAATCCTAAAATTTATATGGAACAACAAAAGACCCCGAATAGCTAAAGGAATCCTGAGAAAAAAGAACAAAGCTGGAGGTATCACACTCCCTGATTTCAAAATATACTACAAAGCTATAGTAACCAAAACAGCATGGTACTGGCACAAAAACAGACACACAGATCAATGGAATAGAATCGAAAGCCCAGAAATAAACCCACACATCTATGGACAGCTAATCTTTGACAAAGGAGCCAAGAACATACAATGGGGAAAAGAAAGTCTCTTCAACAAATGGTGTTGGGAAAACTGGATAGCCATATGCAAAAAAATGAAAGTAGACTCTTACCTTACACCATACACAAAAATTAACTCCAAATGGATTAAAGACTTGAATGTAAGACCTGAAACTGTGAAAGTTCTAGAAGAAAACATAGGCAGTACGCTCTTCGACATCAGTCTTAGCAACATCTTTTCAAACACCACATCTGACCGGGCAAGAGAAACAATAGAAAAAATAAACAAATGGGACTACATCAAACTAAGAAGCTTCTGCACAGCAAAGGAAACCATCAACAAAACGAAAAGACAACCTAACAATTGGGAGAAGATATTTGCAAACCATACATCTGATAAGGGCTTAATCTCCAAAATATATAAAGAACTCATGCATCTCAACAACAAAAAAACTACCAACCCAATTAAAAAATGGGCAAAAGACCTGAACAGACATTTCTCCAAAGAAGATATACAGATGGCCAACAGACACATGAAAAGATGTTCAAAATCACTAACTATCAGGGAAATGCAAATCAAAACTACAATGAGATATCACCTCACGCCCGTCAGAATGGCTATAATTAACAAGACAGGAAACAACATGTGTTGGAGAGGTTGTGGAGAGAAGGGAACTCTCATACACTGCTGGTGGGAGTGCAAACTGGTGCAGCCACTATGGAAAACAGTATGGAGATTTCTCAAAAATACAAGGATACAACTCCCATATGATCCAGCTATTAAACTGTTGGGTATTTATCCAAAGAACTTGAAACCACCAATTTGCAAAGGTACATGCACCCCTGTGTTCATTGCAGCCTTATTCACGATAGCCAAGACTTGAAGCAACCTAAGTGCCCATCAAGGGACGAATGGATAAAAAGCTGTGGTATATATACACAATGGAATACTACTCAGCCATAAGAAACAATGAAATCCAGCCATTTGTGACAACATGGATGGACATTGAGGGCATGATGCAAAGTGAAATAAGTCAGAGGGAGAAGGTCAAATACCGTATGATTTCCTTCATTAAGTAGTAGATAATAACAACAATAAACAAACACATAGGGACAGAGATTGGATTGGTGGTTACCAGAGGGGAAGGGGGGAGGGAGGAGGGTGAAAGGGATAATTGGGTACATGTGTGTGGTGATGGGTTGTAATTAGTATTTTGGTGGTGAACATGATGTAATCTATGCAGAAATAGAAGTACAATGATGTACACCTGAAATTTTTACAATGTTATAAACCAATGTTACTGCAATAAACAAAAAATTAAAAAAAAATAAAATAAAATAAAATCTGCCTAGCATTCTATCTATGGCTGTGCCATAATTTATTTGACCAATCCTCTGTTGATCCACACTTAAGTGATTTTTCTTTTGCTTTATTTTATTTGTTAAAGCCATTCCCTTTTGACCTTCATCATTTACTCCTGTTTTCAACTAGACTATAAGCTTCTTGATGGCAGAGGTCATATTGAATAACAGTCACAGGTGCGGTTTATACTTCCACATGCCAGGCACCATGCTCACTGCTCTAGGTACGCTGGCTCATTGAGTCTTCATGACACCGTGTGAGACAGGTACTATTATCACCCCATTGTACAGAAGAGAAAGCCGAGGCACACAGGGGAGGGGAATTCACCTGAGCTCACACAAATGCTAAGTGGATTCATGGAGTCTGACTGCAGAGCCAGCTCTCACTGTTCTTCCCTACTTGCTGTGTGGGGTCCACCCTCGTAACTCCCCTAGGGTTGATGGTGTTTCCTCAAGCTCTGATTAAGAGAACGAAATGGAATATAAAGTCCAGAGTCAGCCTTCCGGGCCACAGATTCTGACTCGGCCTCTTTCTCGCTGTAAAGCCTTAGCAAGTTACCGGAATGTTCTGTGCCTCAGTTTCTCCCTCGGTTAAATAGAGATAGTGATAGTACTCACCTCACAGGATTGTTGTGAGCATTTAACAACGTAATCTGGCCCAGAGGAGGCAGAAAGTAAATTTTACAAATTATTCAAGCCTCGACCCCAGAGTAAAGACCCCATAGATATTTTCTGAGCATACTAGAACCTGAATTTGTTCTTTTCTCTCTTATTTCTTCCTCAACTATCCACAGAGCAGCCTATAGTTTAGTGGGTACTAGATAAAAACTGTTGACTGACTAGAATTTTCTTAAGATACCTTTTGAATATTTTAAACCCAGGTGAAAAAAACAATAGCCAGAATTCAGACATAGTAGGCATGTTTAAAATAAAAGGGCTAAAGAAACTTTTGGCAAATTGGAGAAGAAACCAAAAGAAAAAAAATCCTCAAAAGGCGTTTATTAATTGATTGTATGTAGCAGATACTTGGAATTGAACTGAGAAAAACACTTAAATTCTTGTCGCCTTGGGACTTGTACACTTTAATTCACTAAAACTAACCAAATTGATATGGTTCAGAGTTTAAAGCAGAGAGATGTTTCTTGATAATTCTTCATTTCTAAAATGACTCTCTTATTCTAGGTGAAGTAAGATAAACAGAAAATTGATAGATATGGCCAGATAAACTGAGGTATGCAAAAAACAATCACTTTTTTTTCTGGAAAATTACAATGATTTTTAAGGCTTCATAGCTTCGTGGTCCTTTTTCCCCCTTAGTTATTCATATGAGGCAAGGTGACTTATTAATCTAACTATGAATTTCTTCCTTAGATTGCAATTTTCATCTGGAGGGAAAATCCTATTCATATTAATGATCTGTATCATTTGTCGTAACAATACCTTTCTCTCTTTGTTTAAAAAAAAATAATGATAGTAATAAAAAAAGGTCCAGACTTTCCTTTCCATATCAAAGTCTATCAGAAAATAAATAAGCAAAATATATATTTTGATGCCATATTTTAGCCTGAGAAAAAGCAACAAAATTATTTTCATTCTATATAGAACATACAGCTCTTGCATACAGCTCAGAACCAATTAATTTAAAGTAATAATTTGTACAAACACCCTCACAAAAATTTTAAAGGATATTAAACACCCTGTTTTATAAACATAACACTTAATTTAGGAAAAAAAACATTTAGAAGGTAATGCATTTAGGATAAGTGCACAACACATGAAAATAATAAATGAAATTTTCCCAGTTTAGAAAATGAATGTAATTAATTAACATTTAAATTACATTTTTAATTGCAATCATGCCCTCCCAAGGGACTCATAAGGGACCATAATTGCAATTAAAAGCATGTGGATTAGATAATAAAACAATGCACACTGTCTGAAATGTGCGATTTAAAATGGAAAACAGACATTGTTATCGGCACATCTAACTTAATTGTAGCCATAAAGCAAATGTGCTGTACAAAATAAAATTCACATACGGGAACATTTAATTCTGGAGTCTCTTAAAGGGGACACGCTTGAGAGCACATTTTATGACAGGTTCTGTTGGAAACAGCCCTTTAAGGCTTTCGGATCGAGGGCTGGTGCCTTAATGTTTTTGCATTAATAAAAGCAAAGCTGAATGTTCCTATTAAAACACACAGATACATTTAAGTAAGAGATGAAACTCAATGTCTAAATTTAAGCTGTGGTGCATAATTCTATTAGCTGGGCAGACTGCAAGGCCGTGTAATTTTGAAACTACGTGTTTTTTTTTTTTAACTTTTTTTTTATTATCTTCCTCTCTTTTTTGAGAGGATCATCATGAAAGGTGTAAGAATTTGAGACTAGAGAAAGGAAAGCCAGAGAGAGGTGTGTTTGGCATGGTTAGAGCTGGGCCAAGACACCCCCCACCCCACTCCCCACCCCCATATTCTAATGCCCAATATCCTCCACCTTGAGGAAGCCAAACCAATGCTCTTTAATTATATAAAGGTCTCCTATTTCGGTAACATGAATCTTACCATTATTCGATTAGAAATCTTTTAAACCCCACACATATCAGTGTTTTCAGTCGGCAGTGCATCTGGCAATGTCTGGAGACATTTGCTGATTGTTTCAACTCGGGGGAAGGGATGCTATTGGCATCCAGTAGGGAGAGGCCAGGGATGCTGCTAAATATCCTATGAGGCGTAGAAGAGCACCCATAACAGAGAATTATTGAGCCCAACAATGTCAAGGTTGAGAAACCCTGGTCCACATAGAGAAGAGAGAAAGATGGGAAGACAGAGAGAGAGAATGGTCAGCCACTCTTGCAAGGAAGGAAAACACTTGCTTTCTCCCCCTGTGTGGGCAGACCTTGTGCAAATCCACTGGCTTGACCACACTTTGTTTCCATTTAAATACAGAAAACAATGACGCCAAACAACAAGGGATCAAATTTTGGCATATGCTTGCTAGGAAATACAAAACCGTATCCTAAGAGGAGATGGTCAGAAATCTTTCAGAATCGCATTACAGTAGATACAGGCTACCGTCTTCTGCTTTTTAGCCTAGATGTCAATTTCATTTGCTTATTTATGAGAAACAGTGACTTTGTTTACAGTATAAATGTTAGCGTGAAATTAGAAGCAGTGTAGCTTTAAAGAGGCAGTATAATAGAAAGACAGAGGTCTAGACTTTGGGGCTGGAGAGATCTCCATTCAAACCCAGCTCTGCAGTCACTGGCTGTGCAACTCTGCTCAAGTCACTTTTCCTCTGCAAGCCCCAGTTTTCACCTCTGTCTGACAAACAGTAGTTACAGCATTCCTGGTATGAAGATCAGAAAGAAAATGAGCATATATGTAAATGTATACACTTCTACATACATACATTCACTAAGTATATTTAAGTATGTATATAAGTATGTATATATATTGTACAATGGATATATGACTATATGTATAAGTACCTTTATATAAGTATAATATACAATGTATATATAAGCACATATGTGGGTATACACAGGTACAAAATTTATTAAGTGATGTGCAAGTGCCCATGAAAATAGAAACTATTTTTAAGACTTGAGTTCTTGACACTGTAGAGAACTGACATAAACTAATTTCTGTTTAAAAAGCAGAGGGGAGTTACAGCTAATACTTTTGGTAAGTTTATGTTTATATCCATGCACAGCTCACTGCATCCTACATTTGAGTTTTCATTCACTTAACAGATGTTTTGAAAGGCCTACTGTGTGCCAGAGGCCATGCTAGCCTTGGAAATGTAGTTGAAAAGACAGTCAGAAAAAGAGTGTTTTGGGTAGATGAGAAAACTTTTGAACTTCAGGATAATGGGGAGCCATTGATGGCTTTAGGTAAAGGAATGAAACCGGGAGATTTGCATTTCATAAGAAATTACTGTGTGATGTGGAGCTTTGGTCCAAGAAATGCGGCAGCTTGGATACGCGGAGCAGTGATGTCGAGAAGCCAGGAACTGATACAATCTGGGCTCATAGAGTTTACCAGAAATTGAAGGAAAATCTGAAATCAGCTAACCTAACAATATAGTTTTTGTTTTTAAGAAAGTCCAGAAGTGACAACCAACTCTAAACTTCTTACCCTAGTGGGGGGCAGCAGAAATGAAGACTACTTAGGTCTAAGACCAGTAAGTCCAAGATGCCTGTCCGTCTTGGGTTAAGGTTAGGGTTAGGGTTAGGGTTACCTGGGGCAAGTAAAATCACAGATTCTTAAAGCCTATTCATAGATCTCTAAAGTCAGAATGGATGGACGGGGAGTGGGGAGTCCTTGCAATTCTGATGTTGGGTGTATTTGGGAAGACTGTGCTATAATAAACATTGTTTATTTGTAATTCAGACCACTAGAAACAACAAATTAGGATTTTGATCACTATTCTATAAGCTAAAAATCTGATATCTGGGATTGTGGCAGAGGTAATGTTATATTTGCCAAATCCTGTTTCCTTTTCCTCTTCCTACAGGAAGACTTCATTTCCCAGTTTCCCTTGTAGTTTGGTTGTGGACCATGTGACCTGAATTCTGACCAATGGGATGTGAGCAGAAGTGATTACATCACTTCCAGGACTTGTCCACACCTTCTTCAGTGATTTTGGAAGCCAAAATCCAGATGTTCCAGATGGTATATCTATCCTATAAATGAGATCCACCAGTTGGAGGAGACCAGCATCAGACATCGCCTGCATGAAAAATAAACATTTACTGTGTTGGACTACTGAGACTTTGGGGTTGTTTGTTAAAGCAGCTACCATTAATTATCCTAACTAATATAGGGAGAAGGAAAAACAAAAATGTCTTTCAGAGTATATCATCGAAGCCATACAAATTCAATCAATTTTATCAATGTCACCATAATTTTTTCTAAGGCAAAGTCTTTAAATAGCCATAAATGCTATTTTTAGCTTCAGCATTGGTATACTTAAATGTATTTTTACTCTTTTGGAGTTAAACCAAGAGTAGATTCCGTTCTCAGTAAACCGGACTATTTGAATTAGCCAGCCATTCTTAAATGGGGAGGGGGTGATTTTGCCCCCAGAGGACATTTGGCAATGTCTGGAGACATTTTTGGCTGTCATGACTTGGGGGTGAGGTCCTACTGGCATCTAGAGGACAGAAGCTAAACATCCTACAATGCAGCCAGCCCCCCCAGCAAAGAATTACCCAGCCTGAAATGTCAACTGTGCCAATGTCAACAAACTCTAGACTAACCAGATCCAAAGGAAGCTTGATCTTGGGGACTAAGGTTTGATTGCCTTCTGGACACAATCACAGACCCAGTATGTCTGAAAGGACAGTGGCCAACTGATACCGGACAGGACCCGCAGTCAGACGAATCAGACCGCCCGTTCCTGGCAAGCCGACTGTCCTGCTGCTTTCCGCCGGATTGTCAGAAAGACCAACAGAAACGTTCCAGGGACTTTTCGTCACCTGGGCATGAAGAAACAGCTTGAAGGACCCAGTCATTCATACATTCAACTTTGTCTTCTGCATTCAAATGTTAGTGTTGCTGTCACCAGACCTGGCAAAAGTCGCACTTGTATGTCATAACTTTACAACCCCCTCCATCCTTTTGGGAGGGGTCGCCCCCTATTGAGTGAGAGCATGCATTGATGGAATGTTGCCAAGTCTCTGCCACCTTCTCACTCAAACATGCATGCGCTCCAGAGAGAACAATTGTAGATGGCAGTGATTAAGAGATTACGAATTGAAATGCCATCCAATTGATATGATTTGAGAAACACCAAGAAGGCCTTATTAAACATACACACAGAGGGCCGGCCCCATGGCTTAGCGATTGAGTGCGCGCGCTCCGCTGCTGGCGGCCTGGGTTCGGATCCCGAGCGCGCACCAATGCACCACTTCTCCGGCCATGCTGAGGCCACGTCCCACATACAGCAACTAGAAGGATGTGCAACTATGACATACAACTACCCTCTGGGGCTTTGGGGAGAAAAAGGAGAAAAAAAGGAGGAGGATTGGCAATAGATAGATGTTAGCTCAGGGCTGATCTTCCTCCCAAAAAACAAAAACAAAACAAAAAACCAAAAACACACACACACACAGACACACACATGCCGACACACACACACACACAGACACACCACAAACATTACTCCCTAAGATTCTTTTCCATGACTCAAAGTCTGAGCTCAAGGTCTAAGAAACAGGACAGTCTGATGGCTGGGAGAGCGAGACTTGGGGCCAGACATAAACTTCCCCACTTCCTACCTATGTGATTTTAGTCAATTATTAAACCTGTCTGAGGACCAGTTTCCTCATGTGTATGGAGAAAACAACGTTCACTTTGTATGTTCCATGTGGGGATCAGAAGAGAGAATATGTTTAATGTGCTCGATTCAGTGTCCAGACACAGTAAGTGTGAAGTATGTGTTGATTGACACGTAATAAAATCTCTCCTCCATAGAGTGCAGTCACATTCGACTTGGCCTCTTTTGACCTCTGCCCTCATCTTCTCACTTCATTCTGTACTCACTGTGCTCCAGCCACCATCTTTCTGTTGCAGAAAGAACAAAGCCAACTCATTCTCACCCCAGGACCCTTGCACTCACTGTTCTCTCTGTTTGAATGCTGTTCCTTCTTTCTTCAGATTTTTTTGTATGACTGATTCCTTTTCAGCATTCTGGTCTCAGCCTAAACATCACCTTTCTCTGATCTTTGCCCCCAACGTTGTTCCCTACCCCTGTTTTTAGTCATTCAGTATTACATTACTGGTTTTATTTTCTTTATAATGCTTATCATCTGAAATGATCCTAGTCACATATTTATTTGCTTGTCTATTGTCTTTATCCCATCCCTGATGTCAGCTGCATGCAGGCAAGGAATTTGTCTTACTCAATGGATGTATACAACACAGAGTGTTTCACACATAGTCGGTTTTCAATGAATATTTCCTGAGTAAAGTAAACTAAATTAACTTGGTTAACAGAATTTAAGACTGTCCCAACACCTCTTTTAATAACAAAACCAGGGACAGGGACCACTAGCATGAACTCTAAGCTCTCGGCAATATCCTCAAAGGGCAGAGACTTCTGGCTTTTATGACACCCTCACCTTGTATTAATTTCTGATTAATCATTGCAGGTAGAACAAGTCCTCGAATTTGGGAATGGGACTACTAAGCACATGCCATCGTCTGAAACTGGGATGTTCACGATGCATCTCCATTTCTGGGTCAGAGTGCGGAATGAAAAGAAAGCTGTGCTGGCCAATCAGAGGGAGGCTCAGCGTCTATTGCCTCTGCAAGTGTTTGTGATCACAGTTGTGTAGGAGCCTGCGTGTGAACACACATGGGCAGTCACCGGTGGCTTTGAGGACCACCTAATTAAGCTTCAAGTTAAACCATCAGGCAACTCCACTCTGCCACGATGTCACTTGCCCCATGAAATGGGTCTGAGATACAAACTACACCTTAACTAGGCAGCCTCCATTCTTGCTGATCCCATTAGTTGCCCAATTGGGCAAGACACGGTTTTAATTGCATGCCAGAAGCTTTATTTTCTGCCCCAGGCAAACAGTTAACCACATTAGTACACCACCGACACATTAGAAGTTGGTCAGCAGTGAAAAATGAAAGAGCCACTTTTGGAGAGAATTGGGGTACCTGTCAGTTTCCAGCATTTCCCCCCTAGCATCTGTAGCCACCTGAGGGAGAGAAATTTCAACCACCACCACAACAGTGTGACAAGGCGTAAATAATGCATGGTGTTAGCATTTCACAGCTTCATGGTGTGATGGAAGATAATGGTGAAGGCCAAGGCTTGAAGGCAGACAGACGTGGCTCAAATAGGGGCTGTGCTAATTACTAGCTATTTCCTCAGTTTCCTCATCGGTCAAACAGAAAAAAATTAATGGCAATTTCCCTTTGGGGATATTATGAGGACTGAATGAGAATGAAATGCTACAGGGAAAGCCTTGGACCCAAATTCTTTTTTTTATTTTTTTATTTTTTATTTTTTTTTAAATTTTTTGTTTATTGCAGTAACATTGGTTTATAACATTGTAAAAATTTCAGGTGTACATCATTGTACTTCTATTTCTGCATGGACTACATCATGTTCACCACCAAAATACTAATTACAACCCATCACCACACACATGTGCCGAATTATCCCTTTCACCCTCCTCCCTCCCCCCTTCCCCTCTGGTAACCACCAATCCACTCTCTGTCCCTATGTGTTTGTTTATTGTTGTTATTATCTACTACTTAATGAAGGAAATCATACGGTATTTGACATTCTCCCTCTGACTTATTTCACTTTGCATTATACCCTCAATGTCCATCCATGTTGTCACAAATGGCTGGATTTCATCGTTTCTTATGGCTGAGTAGTATTCCATTGTGTATATATACCACAGCTTCTTTATCCATTCGTCCCTTGATGGGCACTTAGGTTGCTTCCAAGTCTTGGCTATTGTGAATAACGCTGCAATGAACACAGGGGTGCATGTACCTTTGCAAATTGGTGTTTTCAAGTTCTTTGGATAAATACCCAGCAGTGGAATAGCTGGATCATATGGTAGTTCTATCCTTGATTTTTTGAGGAATCTCCATACTGTTTTCCATAGTGGCTGCACCAGTTTGCACTCCCACCAGCAGTGTATGAGAGTTCCCTTTTCTCCACATCCTCTCCAACACATATTGTTTCCTGTCTTGTTAATTATAGCCATTCTGACAGGCGTGAGGTGATATCTCATTGTAGTTTTGATTTGCATTTCCCTGATAGTTAGTGATTTTGAACATCTTTTCATGTGTCTGTTGGCCATCTATATATCTTCTTTGGAGAAATGTCTGTTCAGGTCTTTTGCCCATTTTTTAATTGGGTTGGTAGTTTTTTTGTTGTTGAGATGCATGAGTTCTTTATGTATTTTGGAGATTAAGCCCTTATCAGATGTATGGTTTGCAAATATCTTCTCCCAATTGTTAGGTTGTCTTTTCATTTTGTTGATGGTTTCCTTTGCTGTGCAGAAGCTTTTTAGTTTGATGTAGTCCCATTTGTTTATTTTTTCTATTGTTTCTCTTGCCCGGTCTTGGACCCAAATTCTGACACTTATTAGGTACACTGTATTGGCTATTATTACAACGTCCATCCATCCATCCATCCATCCATCCATCCATCCATCCCTCCATCCATCCATGTATCCATCCATCCATCCATCCACCCACCCACCCACCCTTCCATCCATCCATCCATCCATCCATCCATCCATCCATCCATCCATCCATCTATGCATCCATTCCAGCCTCTGCAACAATTCTTATTGTTTGGGAGACCACTAGGTAGGGATGTTAGAGAAGAGAAGCAGGGATTAAATACAAGTGGTGACTAGATAACCATCCATCAAGGACTCTTGTATCCCAGTTCAACGATGCTAGATCCCCCTAGCCTTGTCCTCCCACGGCAGGCAACATACACTTACTTTACTAAAGGCCATATGGAGATGATGTGACTATGATTTAAATGTCAGCCCCACAGGAAATTCTATTTAAGGCAATGAAGATGGAAGAGGGGAAATTATTGGGTAGGTGAAAACTTTAGTGTCTCAAATTTCAACTTCTTCCTTCCAATAGAAGGCTAGTCCTTCATTTAACCTTTCAGACTATACAGTCCAATATAGTAGTTATTAACCCCATATGGCTATTTAAATTAAAAAAAAAAATAAAACTTTCAGCTTGTCAGTCATACCAGCCACATTTCAAGTGCTCGATAGCCACAGGTAGCTAGTGGTTCCTATCGTAGACAGTGCAGATAAAGAGCACTGCCATCATCACAGAAAGTTCTCTTGGACAGCACTGCTTTAGAGGGACATTCAGTTGCTCATCTCAGTATTTCAATCACTATGTAAGTTCTGTTTCCTTAAGAAGAGAAGTTGATTCTGGAAATGATCTTTTCCTTTTAATATCTGTAAAGCAATGAAGTACTTTGCCTATCATATTACCATAATCAAATAAAAGACAGAAGTTAGATGAAATGGAAATTTTCATACGTTTCTGGTAGTAGTGTATTGATCGCTCCCCACTGAGAAGCAGTTGTGTAATAAGAATCTAGATAAATATAAAAATTCTCACCCTTCTATCCACTAATCCAAGCTGATTCCTAACCCTTACTAATCCCAATCTATTTTACGATAATAGCTAAAAATGCAGAAGAAGCCCTACATAAAAAGATGTTCACCACAGTGGTGTTTATAAGGTGTTATAAAAAAATGGAAACAAAGTAAATGTCCTATAATAAGGAGTGATTAAACAAACAATGCTACATATTCTCGGTGCTGTTGCATGAACATGATTGTTACAAATAGAATGTAACAACTTGGTAAGATACTTAAGACAGAATTAAATGGGAAAATAATCAGAATATAAAATTTTATTAGTTATGTATTATTGTGAACAAATTACTCCCAAATTCAGCAGCTAATGACAATAAACACTTATTATCTCAGTGTCTGTGGTTCAGGAATCTGGAATTGGCTTAGCTGAGTGACTCTGGCTCAGGGTCTCTCATAAGTCTGCAGGTAAGCCATTGCCTGGGGCTGTCGTTGTTTCGAGACTGGAGCTGAGGAATCCACTTCTAGGTTCACTCACGTGGTTTTTGGCAAGCGATTGTTGGCGGGCTACTACAGTGACGCCTCAGATCCTCAGCACACCACCGAGGCTTCTCCACAGGATTACTCACAACATAGCTCCTGGCTCCCCTCCCCCAGTGTGAGTGATTCAAAACAGTGAGAGAGCGCCCGCGAGCACCTAAGACGGAAGGCACAATCTTTTTATAACCTAATCTCGAAAGTGACACTCCAACCACTTGCCATATTCTCTTTATTAGAGGTGAATCAGTAAGTCCATCCACTCTCAAGGGGAGGCGATCCCACAAGGGCAGGGATCCCAGGAGGTGGGGACCACTGGGGCCATCTTGGAGGTCACTTATCCCCAAAATCGACTAAACAATATAGTCACACCATTTGAAACAATAAAAAAGATGGGCTTCAAGATTCAAAAGAGGGAGAGAGAAGCAGACAGACAGAAGACAGAATGGATCTTCACCACAGCTCTCTCTTAATAATAGAACTATGGAATAATTTTTTTTCTATATTCTTTCACTATTTTCCAATGAACATCTTTTACAATTATTACGATGGGAACACTCAATAAATGTCATTTAATTGAAAAAAGAAACTCTGTTAAGAATACACAGGTGCTATATTCATAACTGATGAAGGTCATTTTAAATCTACTTCCAGCTCCAAAATCAACTTTCTTATGTTCCTCTTTTTTTTTTTTTAAAGGAAGCAATCAGCTGATGTCCCTGCAGTTAACTGTTAGAATGTGCTAGCTAAGATCATTAGAATCTAAATCTCCTCCTCCATACCCCCTCCTTCCCGGAGCTCAGCTCCTCCCCTCCCACGCACCTTCCTGCCAAATTCCCAGAGCACCCTATATTTTAACATCTACAAGGGCGACGGAGCCACGATTGATGGCCCTGCAGTCAAGTCCCAGGCTGACACTGGCACGGAGGGTAACTCATGCTTAGCAGTTGACGTAACTTTTTGATGACTGAAACCTGATTCCATCGACCGATCCCCCAGTGGCTGATCTCATCTCTTTGCCATCAGAGAAACTGAAGCAGAGTTACCAGGAAAGATAAAAAGAGGAGGCGAGTGGGCCACGTCTCAACACAGAGAGGAATAAGCCTGTCTTTGATCCTTTGTCCAAAGAACATTCCGGATTCTCACAAATGGGATGGCTGAACCCAAAATATTGCTGCAGCCAGTGCTCCCTCTGCCCCAGCCAAATTTTTCTGAGCTGGGTGTCCATGTAGTTCTCCAGAGAAAACTAGACGTTTATCACTTTTTCCTTCAGTTATGATTTTGAGACAGAGCTCTTTTATTTATAAAATTGAGCAGAAAAGAATAATGCAATTGACAAAACACTCTTGAAGGTGTTTAAAAAATAAGCATAATAAACAACAGCAACAAAAGTTAGCATTTATTGTTTTGAGCCAGGAGCTGGGGCAGATGACACGGGTTGAGGTCTGGCTCTGCCACGTGTTCCCTATGTGACTAGACAAGCCACCTTACCCCCCGAAGCTTCAGTTTACTCATCTGAGAAATGATCAAATTATACCTGTTCATTGAGTTGTGGTGAAGATTACAGCAGATGACTCAGGGTGGGTACACAGTGCCTGAGATACAATAATTGCTTCTTAAAGTGTGATATTTTTCTACTGTAACTCAAATAATATCACTCATCTGCTTAAAATTCTGTAGTTTCCTATTATGGAGAATGAAATCAAAACTCCTTGCCATGAGCTATTTGATCAGTCTCTGGCTGCTCTCCCTCATACTCACCACATTCCAGCCCACTGGTCTCCTCTCCATCCCTGTGGTACACCTCTCTCCATCCTACTTCAGGGCCTTTGCACTTACCATCCCTCTGCCCAAAACACTCTTTCCTCAGACATTTGTCTGGCTGGTTCTTTTTTAATATTGAGCTCTTGAGTCAAATACCACCTCATCAGGAAGGCTTCCATGACCTCCTTTTTTGTTGAAAATAACCAGAGTTGGTTTCTGTTGCTTGCAATCAGAGAAGTCTAATGGATTCAAATAGCAATTTTCTTGAAAAAAGATTTTGTTCTTTCTTTCTCCTCTTCAACCACAAGCCCAACTGTATTTGTTAATATTTTCATGGCTTTATTCTTAGATCCTGTTGCTGAACTGCTTTTAGATTAGTAGAAATTTTCACTTGGCTTGTTAGCACTTTACAAAGAAATAGATTAAGGGTAGGGAATAAATGGATGAAGAGACGAATTTAAAGAAGACAGGTCCATTGTAAGGGTGATAAAAGTGCTTCCAGAGATGTAGTTTGCAAAATGGGTTAGTCTGGAAAAGGTAAACTAAAAATGTCTGTCTTAAATACTGTACTTGTGCACGCTTCATGTGGCTCCAGCAATATTGTGAATATCTGGATTTGAAATCAGAGATGATTATAGGAGACAGAGCAGTGATATCTTGCACAGCTAATGATGAGACCCAGCACAGCCATACAGGATTTGATGCTGCCTCCTGAGCCCATGAAGATGAAAGACCATCTCCTAAGAAGGCACCACCCTCTGAAGCCCTTTCAATGTGGCCCACTCTCTTAGGAGAGAGAGTAACTCTTTGACACAGGCTTCTGAGCCCAGTACCATCAGAAACACCTGCTCCTCCAGTCTCCTCTCTCACATGCCCTCCTGCTGACTGTTCTCCAGACACACAGCACCTTGCTTTGAATTTCCTGGTGCCCACCATGCTCCTCCTACCACTGGGCCTTTGCATATGCCGGCCCTTCCTCTTGGGATGGTGGTCTTCCTTCTCTTCTTTACCCACCCACCCTTCAGTTCTCACCTCAAACATCATGCCCCCAGGAAAGCCTCCCCAACTTGCCTGACTAGTCAAACCTCCACTACGTGTTCTTACGAACATAACACCATCAACTCCAGTCCTTTTCATAGGTTTCATTTTATAATCACTTGATTAACATCCGTCTCTATCACCAGAGTGAGCTCCATTCCAGCACGAAGTATGTCAGATTTTGCTCAGCATGGGATCTGCTTTTGCTGTCACAGGTACTGGCTTAGTATCATGTGGACATTCAATAAACATTTGTTAAATGAGTAAAAAACAAATGAATAAATTTATTCTCAGTACCGACTGGAAGAGTTAAGCCACAACAACAATTCATATTTTGAACAATAGGCAACTTATTGACTTCAGCCCCTTAAGTGTGGGGTTTTTTTAACTGCTGATTTTTAAAATCCTTCATTCAAGACGCATTTCTTTCTCTTTAACTGACGTTTGTGGCTGTCATGTGAAAGTTAGATGTTACGTGTGTTCCATCAACTGTAACTGATTCACTTTGACTTACTTCATGTTTTTCTATCTAGAACGAAGGTCAACAAACTTTTCTTGTAAAGGGCCAGATAATAAATATTTAAGGCTTCCAGGGCCATATGGTCTCTATAGCAACTACTCAACTCTGCTATTGTGACACAAAAGCTGCCATAGACAATGTGTAAATAAATGATCGTGGCTGTGTGCCAATAAAACTTTATTTTTATTAAGTCCAGGCATTCCACTGGACTTGGCCCATGGGCTATACTTTGCTGATCCCTGTTATAGAGGATGGGGAAAAAAGGCGAAGACAGAGGCTCAGCCCGGCATTTCACCCTGGAGAGTAGTGTGGGACAAGGCCCCAGCCTGCTCCATGGACTCTGGCACATCAGTCCATCTCTCTGGGCCTCAATGTACTGAGGGATAAAATGGGGATAATTGCTCAACAAAGCCTGGATGGGAAGATAAGAGGCCGTCGACTAAATCAGCCAGAATTCAATAACCTTGGTTTGCATTAATCAGACTTGTCTTTATGTTTACTTTCTACCTATAGTCAATCATACTGATTTTCCCTTTGTGGTTGTGATATACAGTTTCTTTCAAAAAATAAATACACTGAAGGAAAAAAGAGTGAGTCAATATGAGGAATGTTTTAAGGTTAAAGAAAGATCGTTCTGGTTCTCGTGTGGAGGGCGGGCTGGAGGCCCAGTGTCAGGGAGACCATGGAGGAAGTATTGCAAGGAACCCAAGAGTGCAGCCATGGTGGCCTAGGTGGCATTGGCGGTGGAGGGAAGTAGCTTGTCCCTTCAGTGGCAGGCGTTCCTTGAGGGCAAAGGCCTTGTCACACCTGGAGATTCCCATGGCCCAGCACACTGACAGGCTGTTTGTCGAAGGTTCTTGGGAAACCGAGGTTGATAGACTGAAAACAGTAACCACTTTCTGGAGAATTTGGAAAATTTTGTTTAGAGGACATGTTGTCACCAATGTCTGATGTCCTCTTTAGTGTCCTGTCCTCTCATTGGTGAGCTCAAACTTCAAAAATTCACCCATAACCCAATCATTTCTCACAACCCCCACCAGTATCGGCCCAGTATAAGCCACCACCATTTCTCGCCCGGACTATTGCAGTATCCCCAGCCCAGCTGCCTGCTTCCGTCCTCCCCTTCACCACAGTCCCTTCACCAGCACTTAGTCATCTTTTCACACGTAAGTCACATAATGCTACTCCCCTGCCCCAAACCTTCTAGCAGCATCCATTACTCTAGAATAAAATCCAAAGCCCTTATCAAGGCCCATAGACTTGGCACAACCTGACCTTTCGTGAACTCACCCACTCCGCCCTCCCTGACTCTGCTCCAGCCACACTGGACTCTTTGCTGTGCCTGAGACACCCAAAGCCCACAGCAGCCTCAGGACCTTGGCTCTTGCTGTTTCCTCTGCTTGGGACCTCAATCATCCCTTAAATATCCACATAGTTCACTCCCACACTTCATATGGGCCTTGTTCCAACATCACCTCCTCAACTAAGATCTTCCTTGACCGCCCCACCTGAAGTAGCAGCAATTCTATAATCCTCCACTTGATTATAGTTTCTCTCTTCATCACAGTATCTACTACCTGGTATTCATTTGTTCATGGCCATGACACCCCACCTCCAATATTTCCCATTAGAATATAAGCTCCTTCAGGGCGAGAATCTTTTTATTCTTCACTGCTACAACCCAAATCTCTAGTAGGCATGCACTAGGTGTTTAATAAATGTGTGTTGAGTAAATAAACAAATGTAGAACACCTGAGAATCATCCACCCATCTCTCCCTCTCTCTAAAAGCAGAAGTAAATCAGACTCATTATCAAAGAGAGAATAAATATGTTGACATGTATGATTACATATAATACTAGTTTCACTTAGTGGAAACCAATCAGCATTTAACGGGTGCTTCCTATGGCACAGGTGAAATTTTCATGATAAGGATAATTTCTTTAAAAATACCAACTCAACTTTGGGGGTGGAGCAGTCTTGTTCAACAGAGCCTGAGTGAAATGAATCTATAGAAAACTGCAAAAGAAAGTAATTCTTTTCAAACATACCAGAGACACTGATAAAAGGCAGAATCCTTAAACACAATCAGAATGTTTTACACCCACAAGGATCCAAGCTCTACAAATAAATACATAAATTTGCTCCTAGAATTAGTAACTTATGAGCATAAATTGGGAAATTTGTTTCTTTGCTCATAGAGGGTGGGCTTCTAGCTGGAGTGAAAATTGAGTAAAGGCAGATTTGGGGGGGGCGGTGGTTAAAAGCACGCCCTGCACAGTTATTAGGCATGCAGAAATAAAGCTTGCTTGTGATGCGAGGAGCTCCAGGTAATTAGACAGTACGGAGCAGCTGAAAGGTCTCACGTTTCTCTGTCATAAAGGTTTGGATGCTCACCTTCTCTGAGACAGACAGACACTAGAAGATGGCATTTGTGCCTAGAAATAGGGAAGACACTCAGGTCATTTCAACAGCTCTTATTTTCCCCTACCTATGGAAATGTTATCGTGTAATCTTTGATCACCTTTAGAACATAACCTGGTGGGGAAATGGAATAGGCAAGAAAAAGAAGAAATAAGTCTTAATTCCGTGCTATGTGTAAACCTCTGCATTTGCTCTCGCATCCTGAAATGTAGGACAAACTTCAGTGCTCCTTTTCTTCCCGGGCTACACAAGCCTCGGTCATCTCTCTGAATCACAGGATTTTGCACTTCATGATGAGACCTGGGTTTTGGTCTTGACATCTGCTTGCGGGGCAACCTTGGGAAAATCAATGAACTTGATGAGCTTCTCCATCAATGAAAGGAGGGCGATGAGCTCGGATCTGCCTGTTTCACAGGGTTATTAGGAGGTTTAAGTGAGAGGATGTACATCAAAGTGCTTTGCTTCTGGAAAGTGTGGTTCAAATGTGAAGAGACAAGGTTCTAAGGTGGGCACTGCAGACTCAAGTGCCTCCGTGAGCCAGGCCAGTAAGACAAATGAGGGAGGCCCACGGGGCTGTAATCTTTCCACGCAGACACTATCATTTTGCATATATAAGTGTAGGAAGATTCTTTTCTTCCACGGAGGCATATATTTTCAATTTTGCTTAAAACACATGGCCCTCTTGAACTAGCTTTTGTTGGGTCACTGTTGATAGGGATGTAGGCAGAGAAGAAAATTATATAAAATTTAGAATACAAGAACAATAAAAGCGACAAAGGTCGCATGTATCTGGCCAATCAGAGACAACAGGGATGGTGAGGACTGTGGCAAACAGCATAATCATACCCTCAGTTGTGGCCACTTGTTCCCATGAGAAAATGGAACTCCGGGGGCCAGATTTCCTAATTGGAAGAGAAGCCGGGCATGTAGACCCATATGAAAGCCTTCTATATTTATTTAAAAGTTAATTCACTAATTAAAGTTGTAAAAAACTCAGGAAACACATCTGAGGTCAGTATCATCTTGTGAGCTACAGTTTGTGACTCAGACAACCTGCAACTTAATGTTTTCTCATTAACTGAAGGATCGTGTCTTAATTGTATTCTGGGGCCAACTTAGCATCTAACTGCACATTCACTTCCTACCTGCTAACCCATTTCATCAAGTGAAATGTGCACACTTCCCAAGTCACTGGGGTTTTCATCCCTTTACAGTTTTACTGGGTCCAGGTCATTTTCAGAGTGGGAGCTGCCCATGGTGGGAAGACAGTGTGAACTCAGTTTCCCCCAATCTTCGATTATCTGCCCTGGGTATCTTCTGCTTGCCCCACGCATCTATTCTGCACCCTCCTTCACCAGCCTGTGCCCTGGGAGGTGGACCTGAGATCAGGAATCCTATGTCCTCTGGATCCTATGCCCTCTGGCTCCTCCTTGGGTTTGTCCAAAGGGGATGGGCGGTGGGAGGAGAGGCTGGTGGTGCTTGGGTTTCCTGGCTCCTTCTGGCCAGGTCACCATGAGTCCTGTGTCCCTCTACCATTGGTAGCTCCTATGAGGCAGGCCTATCCACATGGCCATACCCGTGTCCGGTAGTGTCACTATAAACATCTAAGCACTTTCGTCCCAAATGCCGAATAATTAATTGGCCATAAGGCAGTTTTCCCATAAAAAAGATAAAATAACTGGTTGAGAGTTTGGTTTCATTTCGGTGATAAAAGTTACTGCAAAGGTGAAATAATAAGAGAGTGTAAAGCCAGATTGCATACGATACCAGAAAATGATAACTTATCAGCTGGCAAACCCTCGGGGGGAGGACAGTCACAATGCCATAGCAAGCTCCGTTACAAACGTGCATCCTAGTACTCGGAGACTGATCCGTCTCTGAATGAAGGAAGAAATTTGAGCGAAAGAGAAAAAGAAAAGTGCGATGTGAACAGAAAGACCAATCAATAAGAAAAAAAATAAAAAGTATAATCCTTTGAACGAAAGACTGGGAAGACAAGTGCTTAGGTACAATCCACAAAACAAAATCAGTTCTTTGCACAGTATTTGCCATGAATCTACACAAATTTTAAATAAATTCAAATATTATTTGCATTTTTGTTTTCACAATAAACTCTTTTTAATATTGTTCCTAATTTCATTTTTATTTTTTGTTATTTTATCTTTTTTTAACTGCAAAATTGCCGTATAGCCAATTAAATATGCTGTGAAAATGTTTGCTGCGAAAGCACTCACAGCATGGATGTTTATGATGAAACTATCTAGAACCACCCACACCCTTGCCAGGTTCTGGAAACTGCTCTCTCCTTGTTCCCCTTCAGTGAAAGCTCCCTTCTGTCACTAGTCTCAGGTCACTGCAATGTCCCTTCTTGGTTTCTTAAAAACTACTCCAATCTTCTAATGGTCCTTTTGTTCAACTCTCCCCCAATACCCAGTGGAATATGTCAAGTGTTTCCTGCCTGGTCTCCAACTGATATAATAATATTTCACATCATTAATGATCTGAATGGACCATTTTGAGTGAGACAGTGAGGGCTCAGTTCCAAATCAGAACCACAGGTGAACTTGCCAGGCCCTCCTCCTGTAAGCACCTAGCAAATATTTGCTAGAAAACAAGATTAACCTTTATTTAGTCACTGACAAACCTCAAAAAATCAATACATGTTCAAACACTGGTCTTAGAAGAAACAAAAGTCTAACACATTAGCTAAATTTTTTTCCAACTTGCATCTAGGTGGTAGGCATTTTTTATAGTGGAAGGTAAGGTTTAGACGCCATAATTTTGCAGGTGGGCGGAGTCGTCAAATGAATGTCAATGATGATAACAATGATGACAATACAAGCAAAGCTTAGTTGTTGAACGCTCATTATTGGCTAGGTTCTATGCTGTGTTCTTCATATATATTGTCTCATTTATTGCTCACAACAACATTTTGACATAGTTACATTCCTATACTCATTTTGCAGATGAGAAAATTGACGTTTAGAGATGTTAAATGGTTTCATACATGAATCCAATGACCGTCCCAGGCCTCAATCCCAGGTCTCATAATTACATCTAGATTTCAGTGTATTCAGAGTTCAAAGAAAGGAGTGATCTGTGAGGCTGGAGTTTTCCAGAAAGGTAAGTATTGATTACCTTCATCATACCTTTCAGAAATTGACATTTGAATCAAGAATCCCTGGACCACATTCTGTTTGGATCCCTCAACCGCACACAAGATGGCGTCCGCAGTGGTTGCACACTGGAGGTGGCGGTTTCTGACATTCCAGGGAGGGGAGACCTAATTTTATAACTTATCTTTATTTTACTACTAAAACCGAAATTTTCCTTATGGGAAAAGACATTTATCTCTACCAAGTCACACATAGGAGCAATACTTTAAAAAACATCTACTTTTTTTGGTTACTTAGGTCATTCTCATTTCCTCATAGAACTGAAATTTTCTTTGGGGGAACTACTTATTCACCATCGGATACAGTGTGAGAAGACTCTAATCAAGTCCCCTGCCCTCCAGCCTGGGGACAGGCCTGGGACCCTAACTGGTGTGGTTGGATTGATGGTAAACTGGCCCCACCTGTAGACACACCCTTTGCCATGTCACTTTGAACCTCCTTCCATCAAGAGATGACATTTATTTCTCCATCGCTTGAGTCTGGACTAGCCTTTTGACTTACTTTGTTCAACAGTAGTTCTGAGACCAGCCCACAGGAGGCCTTTCGGGCTTTTGCTCTCAGAACCCTGCCACCACCATGGGAACAGGCCTGAGCTAGTCTGCTGGAGGGTGTGAGACCACGTGGAGAAGCGTCGAGCCATTTCCTCTGAAGCCATGCAGGAGCAGTCGGCCCTGAGCTGAGCCTAGCCTAAACTGCTGACCTGTAGGGTCATGAACTAAATAAGTGGTCCTTGTTTTAAGCTACTAAGTTCTGCAATGTATTTTTATGCAGCAATAGCTAACTTCTCCAGTCAAGCACACCAGATACTCTCTCCATGGTATTTGCATCTTGAGCAGAGAAGACAAGAAAATGAAGACATTTAGACATTTAATCCATGATGGCACCTAAACAGAGCGGTCTACAGTTCCTACTTTCTAGACTCAGGGTGTCTTGACATCAGCCCGTTTCCAGGCTCGGTTCTCCAGCCTTCCCATTGTTCTGTGAGCTACTGGTAAACTCTCCAATGAATTTCCTTTCTGATCAAGTTACTGAGAGTCACTTTCTCTTGCTTGTAGTCTAAGAAACCCTAACAGCCCAATATGCAATTCGATGTGGACATCTAAGACCAAGACCAAGCAGGAGAGAGAGAAGATGTGGCATGCAGCTGTTGGAGGAGGTACTCGGGGACAGGGACCCCTTGCCTAGCTCTGTATAGGCCACTGCCTGCTTTGGCTGGGCTGCTGGGCTGGTATTGCTCTCAGAGCTCTGACGGAATCGCCACTGGTGGCCTTCAACACTTGCTGCGCTGTAGTGCTCTAGGACGTGTCCAGAGCTGTGGCCACTGCAGCGGTTCCTCCCTCTCTGTCAACTTCCTAATAAGTCAACCGAATGATTTTGGGTTTTATCGGGCTGCACGATATATCGTGATTGTGCTATGGAGAATCTCATTTTAAAAAAGTATTCTGAGAAAAACACTGTTAATATGATCTTTTCTGGGCCTTTGCACATTCTGTTCCTTTTAACTGGAGCATCCTTATCCTCCCTTCCCCCACACCACCCCTCCACCTGCTCCTCTCTCAGCACCAGAATGCCTTCTCTGAGCAGCCGTTCCTGCCTCCCCAGGACCAGGTAAGGCCATTCTTTTTGTCCTCACAGCCCCTAGTAGCATCACGTCACATCGTAGACATCATTACGTCTGTGATTATATTATGTGGTAAATATCTGTTTACTTGAATAGCCTCCCCCTATGCTGTGAGCTTCATGAGTTTCAGGGCTTGTGCTTTTTAAATCATTTCACCCTCCATTGCAAATAATCAGTTATGAAACCATAAAAGTCAGATATCCTGGATTCAGATGCCAACAATATCATATATTATCAGAGTGATTTTGGTCAATCAACTCGTGGAAACTTTCTAGGCACTGGTGGGCCATGGGCCAGATCCAAACTGGAGACCTGTCTTGTTTGGCCCGTGTAAGGTTAACAAAGGACAGTTTAATTGCCAACACCTAAATATTGTGAGACTCTACATCTGGATTTCTAGCTTCTCTCAAAAGATCAGAAGATTGGCTACCCCAAGTTTGTGTTTCTGTGCAGCAACAACCAGTGAGCAATAACCATCGCATTACAGTTAGGGTTAGGGTTAAGGTTAGGGTAAGCGCTGATGAGTCCTCTACAGATGGAGTGTGAGCTCCCTCCCCAGGTCACCATGGGTTCCTTGTCTCACCCTGTTACTGCAGTGAATTGAGTTTACGATGCTTTCAATGCTACATTTGTTACTGTCAAGAAAGTGAAAAAAAAAAATACTGCCAATCAAATCATGGCACACTAAAGACTGGAGGATGCATCCTGATTTCATCCACGTTGTATGTGTAAAAAGGAGCATCTTGAGGTCTTGAAAATGGTACCTTCATGGCCCAAGAGAAATTGGAGTTTGCCAACCTTGGACCAGATGAGGTTTCACATCTTTCACGGCATCCCTGTCCTCTCACTCCACTTAAACAGAAAGGAATCTTTGCATTTAGTTCCCACCTTCTGATATTGAACCATATTTTATAAGGGCATCAATTTTAAAATAGGTCATATATATTATTATATATATCATTATATATATTGTGATAGATGATCTATCTAGCTGTATATATACATCTTGTGCTTCATCTCACATTGTTCTGAGGAATAATCACCAACTGTTTCCATATGTATTAATTATGACCAATACTAAACTTATAAAATAACTAGAAGGCTGTAGTTATTAGAAAAGCCATAAGATTATGGAAATATTCATACAATCCCTTACCTACAATTCAAAAATCCTAAAATCTCTAAAAACCAAAAGTATTTTTTCATAATTAATTTAGTAGAAAAATCAGACCTGAACTAATTTGAGATATTTTTAAACTTTAAAAAAAAAATCTCACTTAGTCATATTAATGTTTCATCGCAGAATTATTTATATTTTTAATTATAGGATGCTATTCCCGACCTCACTCACTGGGAGTGTTATCTAATATATGGTATAGGTACCATGTTCTCTTTCTAAAATCTGAAATATTATGAATTTCAGAATGCATCTACCCCAAAGATGCAGGATGTGTGGATGTGTACAAATAAAGACACCAGCCCTCCCAGCTATGAGAGATTACAGTCAAAAGTCAAATTAGGTTCCCTCAGCTTTTGCTCTACCCATTAGGCGAGGCTTGATAACAGGCGTTATTTCTTTATTTAGTCCGTTCTTGATCCATCTGAGTGACCATGTGCCAGGATAATTGGACATCGTCAGTGAATAGGGTTGGGCTCCTTAGTCACCCGGCTCCTAATTCTCTCTTTTGACTCTAACCACGGAGGGAGAGAAATAATGATAGAAGAAGCACACCCCATGCTCCCTCTGTTTTAACAGGAGTGTGCTGTCAAGAGAGAGTGAGATGATAAGGCCTTAAATAAATTGATGCTCTAACAATGTGTTGAGAATGGGAAAGGTAACATTTAATAAGCATGTTAGGGTAATTAGTTAAGTCACTTGTCAATTAACTAGATTACCTAATAGCTAATTTGTTTCTCTGAGCAGCAGGCTTTGTGGAAAAGCAGTCAAGGAAAACTTATTTTGAAAGGATGGCCTTCCCACATAAGTAGACATAAGCCAGTCCAATTTTAGTGTGTCTGCTGGCCGCGGAACTCCGTCGATGAAAAGCATAGTTTTCTTATTTGCTTTTAATAGAAATCCTCTTATTTTCTTCTCTCTCTCTTTTTTTTCCTCTTCTCTTCTTTTTCCTTCTTTCCTTCCCTCTTTCTTTATTCTTTTGTTCTTTCTTTTACTTTTTTCTGGAGCTGATTTTACCTTAGATGAGGTCAGCAAACTTTTCTTGCAAAGAGCCAACTAGTAAATATTTTAGGGTTTGTAGGACAGGAGGCAAAACTGAGGATCTTGGGGGCAGCCCAGTGGCGTAGCAGTTAAGTTCACACGTTCTGCTTTGGCGGCCCGGGGTTCTCAGGTTCAGATCCTGGGCACAGACCTACTCATCGCTCATCAAGCCATGCCGAGGCGGCGTCCCACAGAGAAGAACTAGAAGGACCTACAACTAGGATATACAACTATGTACTGGGGCTTTGGGGAGAAAAAGAAAAAGAAGAGATTGGCAATAGATGTTAGCTCAGGGCCAATTTTCCTCAAAAAAAAAAAATTTGAAGATCTTGTGCAGGTGTTTATCTAACAAGTGAGAAAACAAATTTCCACAAATTTTTTTCAACCATTTAAAGTATGTAAAAATTATTCTTAGTTCTCTGACTGTACAAAACAGGCTATGGGCTGACTTTGACCCGCTGGCAGTAATTTGCTGACCCCTGCTTTGGGTCATCATTAAGTTGTTACTTTCCTAAATTAACATGACTACGTTTGCAATCCAGAGGCTTCAAAAATCATAGGGCCTCCTCACCATGTCCATCCTCCACTCTCCCAATCAGAGGCAAAGAGCATAGAGTCTGAAACCAAACTACCCAGACTGGAATCTCAGCTTTGCTAAGAACTGTGGAACGTTGGGCAAGCTACTTAACCTCTCTGTGCTTCAAGGGCACCATCTCCAAAACGGAAGCACCCTTCTCATAGAATTGCTACAAAGATTAAAGTGAATATATAAGTAAAACATTTAGCAGAGTGCCCGGCATATAGTCAGGACTATGTAAATGTTAACTTATTTGTCTTACTTTTATAGCGCAGGGAGAGAAGGAGGGACACTTCCCATTGCAAAGAAATGATAAGCAGAGTCTATTCTCTGATCCCAGGAGACCCATTTGGTGGCAGACTTCACACCAAAAGGAGAGGAGCCACAAGAAGATATTCTTGGGCATTTTCTGAGCGTGCTTATGCAAACAGGATGCTGTAAATGTCTCTTTGGAGAAGGAGCCCGCCAGTGGGTCTCAGTTTTGCCTCGTGATTTATTGGGATCCTCTGCTTTTGTCCAAATAGGTTTTCCTGCCTCAGCTCTTCAACGATTGTGCTGCAAGTCATGCTCCGTACAGTACAAAGTCTGTCCCCGTGCCCTACATAACATAGGATGTGAAGAAGTGCTATTAAAGAGCTTTCCTGTTTCGGTTTCCTCGTTGGCACCACGAGCGATGCGGAACTCTCTAAAGGCCTCATTTAGCATGCGTGTACTAAAACTGAACCGCGCAGATCCTTGCATTCGAAGCACAGGAGCTTTAAATGCCCCTGGCAGAAACTTCTCCTCTCTCTCCTCTCGTTCTTTCTCTTGCTCCCTTTTGATGTTTCCTCTTTCTTTTAGCCTCTCCTCGACAGTAAGTGCAATCACATCGCACACAGCTTTCTTTGGAAAGCCCCCTTTTTAATGATCTGGCAGCCAGTAGACACTGAGGCCTTCCAGAAAAAATTTCAATCCCTCTTCCCACAGCTTCCGCAAGCCCCAGTGATAAATGACACCTCTCATTCTGTCACAGACAAGGAGCACAGACGGGGGACATCAGTGATGTATGGCGCACCAGAACAGGAAATCAACTTTTTTTCTTAAAAAAAAAAAAAACCTCAAAGAGCTGATCAGGACATTGTCAGGGTCCTGCTCCAAAGGCCTCGCCTAAGAGACAGCCTGAGAGAGAGACTAAAAAAGTTTTAGCTCAGGGAAAAAGAAGCATGAAATGAAAACAAGGAGAAATATGTGTCTATGGAGGAGTTGGCACACAATGAGCTGCAGACTGCGTTGGCGTTGTTTATTTCTTTGTGGTGCCCTGGATATTAGCCAAATTTTCACCTTCCCCTGTGATTTATGGAGGGAAACGTTGATCCCCGCTCTGTGAGAATTCTATTTTCCTTCTGGAGCCTCAGAAAAAAGTGAGTCAAGATTTGTTTGTCAAGCCTAAATTACCCCGTTTTACACTGCCCCCAACGAAAAGTAATAAAATCCCCAGTGCTCCCTCAGGGATTCGCTCCATACAAATTGCCCCCTGAAGATGAACAACCTTGCCTTTTTACGTTGATGGCAATCACAGGAAAGATCGGGAGGTGGTTTCTTTTTCTTTATCTTTATTTTTGCCTATTTTGTATCTCACTCTCCTACTCGCCCCCCACCTCCAAGATCTAGACATTCAAAGCCTTTTTTTTTTCCTTCTATTGAAAAACTCTGCACTTAGATCCACTTGGGGCTCTGATTGAAAAGGCAAAGGACATTGGCAAAGGACCAAGCATCAAATCGAATCGGAGCACCTACTGGGTGTCAGGTCTGTACTAGATCCAAAATAGGAAACTAGGAAATCGATGGCTGGATTCTTTCTGGGCAGGATTTCTCAACCTCGGCACTGTTGACATTTGGGTCAGATCCTTCTCTGTGGTGGGGGCTGTCTTGTACACTGTAGGATGTTTAGCAGCTTCCCTGGTCGCTACCCACTAGATGCAAGTGGCACCCTCCTTCCAGGCCCCCACTCATTGCTTAGTTGTGACAATAAGATCTGTCCCCAGATAATGCCAGATGTCTCCTGGGAAACAAAATTGCCCCCAGTTGAGAACTACTGTTCTAGAAGTTTGAAATCAAACCTCCAAAGAAAAATAACACTCATGGGATTTGTGGGGAAGAATTGAAGTCGGTAGGTAATTAAATGCTAAGTATGACATAGAAAATATAAGCTATAGGAATTTAGGGACTTTCCAAAAGAGATGTTCGTATTTACCAGGTTTGTGCAAATGCCTCTATTTAAGCTGCGTGACAAAAATAAAATCTTGTTGTAAGACACAGAGCCACCACTTGTTTTGTGCATGTCTTGTGTATAGGTATGACTGAGCTGACTATTGAAAGGCTATAGCAGGTTGAAAAAAAAAAAAGAAAACTTAGTTTCAGACAAATCACATTAAAAAAGTGGGAGATGGCAACCAACAATCAAAAATCTCTTTTTTTCCCCAATGATATTAGGAAATGATATTATAAAAGCTTTTTTTTTTTTAAAGATTTTTTTTTATTTATTATTTATTTTTCCCCCAAAGCCCCAGTACATAGTTGTCTGTCATAGCTGCACATCCTTCTAGTTGCTGTATGTGGGATGCGGCCTCAGCATGGCTGGAGGAGTGGTGCCTCGGTGCGCACCCGGGATCCGAACCCGGGCCGCCGGCAGCAGAGAGCACGCACTTAACCGCTAAGCCACGGGGCCGGCCCCATAAAAGCTTTGATAATTAATAAATTATCATTTATTAAACAGTATTATTAAACCTTTGTGAACATTTACGGTTCTAAATTGGATTGAAGAAGGTAGGACTAAAATTAAACTCTTGTGTCTATGCCTTCTTTGTAGATAATAACACAAAACTGTTGACAGACAAATCTTCTAAATTCTAACAGAGTTTACACAGCGATATTACAAACATTCTTTGACTTACCCAATAAAACGTGGGATGAAAAGAAAGCTGAGCCTGGTTTCTAGACACCATATAAAATATCTAAGGCTTTCACCCATCAATTGTTGCCAACAGAGATCAAAGTTAATTTGGAAGACACAGGCAGATTCACCCATGTATAAAGCCAATAATGGGAATCACAATGGAAGACAAAAGAAAAAAATATATACATATGTAACAAGCTGAGCTGTGATCACAAGGAATAAAAATTTAAAAATATGTAATTAATATGTTGGGCACAAAAACCAACCTTAGCACAAAAATGGAAGAAGAAAAGATCTCAATGAGTTAAGAAGAATTAGAAGCCATTGTGAAATGTAGCCACTTCCATCAAATTGAAAAAACACCACAAATGTCTTATAAATACTGTTTAATCTGCAGAATTACAAGGTAAACAATTTCAATTGTCATTACAGTTATCAATATGGGCACTGAAACTTCTTTCTTTGCGATGTTAAAAATGAGAGTACCTATCCTTTATCCCTTTCTCCCCACCTCCCGACAAACCAGCTGGTGGAATTTGTTCTTCATTGTATTGGCTTCTTGGTCAACTTAAGACAGACCATTCTTTGTTCACACACACTGCCTTGCCTATCAATGGGGATCCTAATAAAATTTTATGCTGTTATAGGACTTTCCTGTCTCATCTTCACCTCCTGGTCTTGCATCACGTTGAGGGCAATTACACATTTATTTATTACACATCCCCAAATATAAAACCGTGAAACCTATACCAAAGATAGCAGCTTTTCAATCATCCATCAAGATACACCAGTTTCAAGAGACAATCCGTGCACCACATCCTGAAGGTCATTACTCACTCTCGAAAGCTCATTTCAAAGGCCTCCTTCATCTCTTGATATCTTTAGATAGTGTGCGTGCCAAAGTGCTGCTTGGGGATCTCAATAATTCCAGTGCTTTCCCTCAGAGCATGATTAGTGGGAGGTGCAGGCACCAATTTAGTCTGCATCTACACAATGCCAAAACAGCCCGCAGAGAAATGAAACTGTCCATTATACAACTGGCAGATTTAGCTATATGATGCCAAACTGTGTTGACTCGTTACCCCCCAGCACTGCATTGACTGATTATTTGAGTTAATTTGAAGTATCTGGGAATGGATCTGCTTAACATGCTAGATTTGAATGGACCACTGAGACGACATGGCCTTCCCTGTCTGGCGGTGCTCAAACTCTGGACCCCTTTGCACAGCTATTCTGCCTGCTTGCCATGCTCTTGCCTAGCTCAATACATTTGAGCACCTGGATCCACCTTTTCCTGAAGCTTCAAGATCTTCTCCTAGACTTTTTAGTTTTGTGAGCCAATACACTTTTCCCCAACTTCTAAGTTTTTGCTTAAACTAGACTGTACTCCAAGTGCTCTATGTGCATTACCTGATTTAATCATTCAAACAGCCCTAGGAGGCAGACGTCACAATTATCCACACTGGACTTTGTCATGCCCTTTCCACATCTCCTGGGCCAGTACTTCTCCCCACCAAGCATGCCTATTGGGAATGCCTGCGCTTCTCTGGCTGAGGGCAATTGTTTGGCTATGGGAGCATGTCTAGCTTGCACACAGGGCAAGGTGGAAATGCTGGAGAGGAACGCCCCAGGAGGAAGCCTCCAAGCCACGGCAGATGGAGGTTTGGTGAAACACTACCCCAGCACCCTTACCCCTCATCGGGGACAACTCTGAAGTGTGTGCTCTATACTGGCTCTGAGCCTGCCCCAGCAGCAGCGAGCTCCAGGCGCCAACAGTGGTGACTTGCTGCATCACTCACTCTGTATTAATTTCCTTCCCTTCTCCACCTTACTTCTCCACTCCCCTATCGGTGTTTCCTAGGATCAACAACCAAATAAAGTATCTGTACTCAAATATTTCTTCCTGGTTCTCATTCTGGGGGAACGTAAACAAAGACAGCACATTTGTACAGATAAGAAAACAAATGCAGAGGCGTTAAGAAGATAGAAACAAGAAACTTGCACAAGAAAATAGAATTGCTCTGTTATTTTCGCATCAGTGCATGAGATTTCTATTGGGCCTGGTCCTCCCTCGGCTCATTTCCTTTAACAGAAAGTCAAGGGCCAGCCCCAGTGGCCTAGTGGTTAAGTTTGGTGTGCTCTGCTTCGGCGGCCCAGGTTCGGTTTCTAGTGAGGACGTACACTACTCGTCTCAGTGGCCATGCTGTGGCGGCAACCCACATCCAAAAAGAGGAAGATTGGCAATAGATGTTAGCTCAGAATGCATCTTCCTTGGCAAAAAAATAAAATAAAATAAAATAATAAAAGAAAGTCACGCTCCTCACAACCCTCTACTTCCACCATGTTGCGATCTGAGGAACCATGGGAGAAATCCCTCTTGGGCTTGTCTTGAGACCCAACCATGAGGCTGCTTGAAACTCGGGATGGTGCAAATCTCATAACTCTTCACTTGTCCTTTTGGGGTTTTGTCTATCAGGAAGCTCAGGCCCAAATTTTTGCTCCAATTTTGTGAAATTTCATACATTCGTGTGAAATTACATTTCTCCCAACTTCATTTTATCGTTTTAACAAAATTTAACTTTGCCACTGTTTCTTCTCTCATCTTTTTTAAATCATTACAACTTGTGTGAATTGTTGTATCTTGACTCAATTCTTTGAGGAGAAAGTTTTATATATACGCATACACACACACACACACACAAAATACTCAATGTAATATATATAACATACATAATATATGATCATATATAGTATATAAGTAGAATATATTACATTATAATTGTAATATATAATAAATATAACATTATATATATATAATTTTTAACTCATCTGTTATACATTTAATACCATTTAGTGCCACAGATTTTGAGTCAGTGTTTATCCATATAACCTCACATTATGGGCAACATAGCATCGTATTCAGAGCACTGCTTCAGAGCCAGACAGTGTGAGTTCAAACCTCAGTTCCATGAATTATGGATTGTTAGGCAAGTTACTTAATGTCTCTGTGCCTCAGTTTCCTCACTGGTATAACAGGGAATAATAATAATATTCAGGGCCATTGTAAAATTAAAAGAGTTAAAATACATAAAATGATTAATTAGAACAGTAACTGGCGTGTAGCAAACATTGTTTATAAGTGTTAGCCATTATCATTACAAGGTCACCCTAAATCAAGATTATTATGACTATTTCTGTGAAGAATGTGTTTCTCAGGGCATGGGCACTTGGTCCCACAGAAAATTAAGGCCAAGTTTACAGTCCAGCTGTCAGCCATAAAGGGTGCCCTAAACTTTTCAGAAATTTCCATGTAGGAAACTGTGAATATCAGGTTTTAGGAAACATGGAAGATTCTGGGTGAGGAACTGGCCCCTTGTTGAGGCCTGTCAGGGGCTGTGAGTAAATGTTTCATGTGCCTTCCTTCCCATAGGCCCCTTAATAAATTCTGGCTGAAATGGTAGATGTGTTTTCAATTCTAATAGTATTCACATATGCCTCATCTGGTAAACAGCACTTGTACAAAGAATTGGATTGGGGAGAAAAACCCCTAAACACTTGTCTTAAATGTTGCAAAGCAGTGGGTCACGTCAGCACCCGATGGAGCCAGGTTACCCAATGCGATCTGACACAATTCAAGCAATGCGATGTGACAAGACACCAGCAAGTAAGCAAAAATCACTCTATTTTTGGCCCAAACACTCACTATCATCTTACATGTAAACGGGCTGATTTGTGATAGTATTAAGTGGAGCAATTCTTTTTTCATCCTATTACTGTTATGGGCTTGTGGATGGGTTTAGAGAACTTCTCAGTGGCGTGGCCTCTCTAGGTTTTCTGAATTTTTAATCTTTTGAATGCATTCTCCAGCAAGGCAGGTCACAACCCTGGCTGGTTTAGCACAAAGGCTGCCAGTGTATAACAACTCTTCAGAAGGAAATGAAAGAATCAGACAAGGCAGCTTGTTGTTTTGAACTTGATGGGGACATTTGAACGTTTGTTTAATGCTGCCTGGCTCTATGCCTCTTCTTCGGGTAACAAGACCCCACTTTAACTCGAGAACATCCTCCCCCTTAGTCTTAATTCCTATGGTTTAGATGGCGCTCACCATGTGACCCAGACCTAGCCAATCAGAACATAGCCTGCCTCTGACCACTGTGATTGGTTAAAGAGTGGCCACATGACCTGGTCAGGACCAATGAGACATAATAAGCCTTTCTTCCCCCTGAGCATTTGCAAGAGGAGCAGGTGCTGTTCTTTTCTCCTGGGTCTGAATCTGGAAGCCCTGTGGAGCTTCTGGGGCCACCACAGGAATTCTGAGGGTGAAGCTAACACAGAGGAAAGCACACACCAGAAAGAGAGTGAAACAGTTATTTTATCTCTTGGACCAAGCCAGGCCTGAGGGCAACTACCCTGTACAATTCAGTCACATGAGCCAACTAAGTCTCTCCACTCCTTGTTCTTTCTCTTTCAGCCACTGTGAGGTGAGTTTTCTGTCACTGGCAATAGAAAAAAAATTCCTGATTCAGGGATGGCATTAAAAAGTTCATGGCCACAAAGATGGTGGCCCCTTCCCACCCCATCCACTTGTTTGCAGCCCAAAGATGCAGATGAAGCCCAGAGGTTTCCAGCTGGTGCCCGGTGGCTGTCGCGGGAAGAGGGGACCCTTTGACTCCCATCAACGCTCCTTCCTGGTGATGGAGGTGCTGTGGCTTCCTCAGCCCTTAGCTCCTATCAGCAGGAACACTCCATCACGCTGACACACTGATAGGCTAAATGAAGAAGCGAGAAGCACGGCGAGGTCACCGAGAAGTTAACTGAAGGGATTATAAGGGACAGTAGACACGCTTCACCAGGGAGGGCCCTGATAGGTGAGGAAAACACGGCAAATGCACTCAGGCCCAGTGCCCCTCGGCCGCGCACCCCATTACAGCCCTGACAGTTAAGTTCTAAACAGTTAAATATGAAACTGTCAACAAGCCCCTGTCTTAATAACGAAACTTGAGGCCTTTTATCCTGGAAGATTTATGAAGTAATTTTAAAGAGATCCAAGCAAACATCTGTCAATAAATTGAATGCCGGCTACAGGATTTACAAGCAAGACAAGAATTTCTCATTAAGTGCACATTAACACGGTGGGGATCATAAATAGAAGGAGGCCAGGATGCTGAGCCTCTCGAGCTGTCATTAAAACACTATCTAAGAACTAATGAGGAAGTGATGGAAGGATACTAATGAGGCCTTGGGCTCCCAACCTTCGCCAGTGTGGAAAGGGCTGTGCAGAATCACACAACTCCACGGAGGCTGGATGCTGCCGAAAGTGGCTCCTTGCAGCTCATTCAGCTGTCTGCTCAGGAGCTGTGGGTCTCCTCTGTCCACCAGGGGACAGCGGAGCTAACCATGTGGCTCACTGCATATCGTCCCTAATGGAATTAAGCTCCCAGGATCCCCATAATGGTTAACTTCAAATGGTCCCAAACACATACTCAACAAATGTTTCCATCCCACCTACGTCACATAGGACGCTGTGCTAAATAACATTTCCACAGTGCAAGGGGGAACCTCTGGCAACTTCTTCTTGGCTGAAACATGCCTTTGATATCCAGAGAGATAAGGCTTCACCATTGACAGGTAGGTGTGGCAAACATGTAGGTGTGGCAAAGAGGGGGTGTGGGAAAGGTCCCGGAGGGCCAGGTGTTCCACACCCTCCCCCAACTCACTTCCCTGGGCTGAGTCTTCCCAGCATGCTTTGCCCTGAAGGCTCTCTCTGCACCCAGAGTGATGCACAGACCAGAGCCCCCAACAGTAGAAGGGCGGTGGAGTTGACTAGACTGGAAACATGCAAAGTCAATGGGAAGCTAGTTTGAGTCATGAGGTAACACAAGTCGGGTTGGGTGCCTGGCAAACCCAGGGAGTATAGCTGGGGTGGTCAGAATGGGGAATTAAACCAAGAAGCCACTGACTTTGTGACTGAGGTCAAAGCCACTCTTTATCTTTTGGTTTTCTTCATAATACCCATATCGTAATATATTATTATATTACATTAACAGACTGTAATATATCATCACATTATGTTGATATATATTATACATATACTTATTAGTATGGCTCCTTTTTTGTTCTCTTTGTCTGTCTTGTCTCTCTATTTGAATGAATTCTTTATGTGGGCAAGAGCTGTGTCTGTCTTGTTCAACACTATGCCCCCAGAGCCTAGAACAGTACCTGGCAAAGAGTAGGTAGGTACTTAGTATATATTTACTGAATGAATGAGGGAACAAATGAATGAATGAATAACTAGGAACCCTGAGATCCAGCTACGACAAAACATGGCCAAATAAAAAGCACATGCTTGAGCAGAAATCAAGAGCATGAGAGTAGACAGTTTTTGTAGCAAGGGTCCTAAAATGGTTATGTGCTGAGGAACATGCATAAAAGCTTCTGAGGGCGCCTAGGGCCAATGGATAAGGGTTAGTGTGAATCCCAAGAAATAATCAAATGGGTTAAGGACTGGAAATAAAATTATCAAAGGAACCAGAAAAAGAGGACCAAGTTTTTCCCATGATGTTTATTGTCATTAGGAATGTAAACATAATGATAAATTATTATAAATTATAATAGCACTTTTGAGGTCTCGCCATGTGCTAGCCACTCTGCTAAGCCCCTTATCTGATTGCACTTTTGATCACTATGCACTTGTATGCACAATTGAAAGCAAAATGCTGGCCAGGTGCACAGAATTAGATTGATTTGTGTTGAGTGGACAGTGGGAATTCAGGGAATGAAAGAAAATACTCCAAGCTGGCAAATGGTGCCACTGTAGGGCAGGGAATGGGAAAACCTGTCCAAAGGAAGGCCCTTGCTTTGAAGGGACCTCCCCTGGAATTAGGAACCTGGTTTTCTCACCCTATTTTGCACAATCTGTCTGCAAGGAAAAACTGAGATAGTCTGTTGGCCAAACAGATGGAATATTCAGATGCCATTTACTGAAGAAACACCTACTATGTGCCAGGCCCTGTCCTAGTGGGTGGGTACTGCACTGAACAAAATAGACTCAGTCTCTGCTCTAGAGATGCCAGGAGTCTGGGAGGAGGACAGGTGGAGAGCAAGCAGTTATAATACGTCTTATGAGTGTGATGAGAAGGCATCTGTGCTGCTGTGTCACCATTTGCTAAGGATGAATGTTTCAGAGGAATTTAAAGAAAAGTTAGTTGCAGCTAAGTAGCTTGAGAAACACTGTAAGAACAACTTTCTGAGACCCACTTACCCGGGAAGTTGGCACATTGCGATGACTTTCTTTCGGCAACTGGGTTGTGTGTGAGACCTGACTCTCCTGCAGACACCCCTCATTGAAGAAAGAATCTGCCTTGATTCACTTAGCTGTTTATTTCTTCATTTGTTCAGCAAACAGTTGGGCCCCTTTCTATGCACCATCCACATTGCTGGCTGATGGAAACACAGAGATTTAGGTACAGTCTTGTGGGGTTCCTTAGTGCTGGCAGTGGAAGGAGACACCCACTCAAATAGCCAGAATATCAAGTGTTGAAAGCTGTACAGCAGAGAGTAGGAACATAGAGGCCTGGTGAATTCTACCTGAGGAACTTAGAGAAGAGTTCAGAGATTGGCACATGTGAACTGGGTTTTGAAGGATGTATAGAAGTCCCCACATAGAAAAACACAATCCAGACAAAAGGAACACTATTTTGAGGGTGGGAAGAGGAAGTGCACAAATATGAGAGCCTTAACATGTTGGGAAAACTGCAAAGTGTTTGATGTCTCTAAAAGTGAGGAGGAAGTTCTTGTTGCGGAAAGCTAGTCGGGAAGGGGAACAGGCAGGCATCAATGCTGCTCTTTGCTATTTTGGGGGAACCAACATGGGGAGTATCTTTAATTATGGGCTAAGGAGTTTGGACCTTGTATCTCTGCCAGTGTTTTCCAAGCTTCAGTTGTTTGCATACAACCTTCACAATTTTTGCCATAGCTAGCTACTGACTTAGGGATTTGTTTTTTAAGCAGCCCACTTAAAAAAAAAAAAACCGTACTTCATTAAATTTATTTTAAAAGGAGGTTATAAGTCAACATCATGAATGGGAAATCAGAATCACCATAAATGAGATATAACTCTAAAAATAAATATGTAACTATTCAAATAAAATGTATTCATTTGCATATTTCCCCAAATCATCTTATATACTGCACTTCTGGAAATATTGTTTGGAACTCTGGGATCCATAGTTTTTAAAGAAATATGTGATCAGATCAGAGCTGTGCTTTACAAGGATACTGCTGTTGCCAAAAAGAGGAATGGATGATAGGGGCTGGATGCACAGAGACCAGTGAGGAGGTGATGGTATTAATGCATGGGAAAGGTAAGGAAGGCCTGGATGAAGCAGCCGTGGTGGGGGCACAGAGGGACCCATTTGAGAGCCATTTCAGAGGTAGACCAAACAGGGTTTAGTGGCAGATTAGATGGGGGAAAGAGGGATGATGGCAGTTGTGACAGGCTAGACGTGGTTCCTTAATGGAGGGGCAGCTCCTGACAGCCATTTACAAAGTGATTCCATTTATATCAGAGTCATTCGCGGAAGCTAGAATCTTGAGCTCTTCAATGCATAAAACACAGTTATGTAAGCTCCAGGAGCTGAATTCTTGGTGACAGAGCTAGCAAGATCCTTCCTGAGCAAAACTATTTACTCTATATACAGTGTTTAGGATGGAAAAAAAAGAAAAAAAGAAACACGACTATGTATCCATCTGTCTGCCCAGCTGTAGATGCTACATAGCTAATGGAGGGAAACTTTCTGCTAGCAGATCTCCCTGTACTTTGTAAATCTAATTCTTTGATTTTTAGCTACTGAAGTGATATCATCAATGATAAAGGCAAACAAATAATTACCAGAACATAACTATAGTGGGAAATTGAAGTAGCTAATTGGCTCACTTCACGTATTTTAATTTTTCAGAACCCCAAGCCCCATCCTCACATGCATGGTGGTGTGGGGCAGGCAGGTGAGGGGAGGCATGTCCCCACACAGGCCCCTACCCCCATGAATAGTCTCGACTATATTAATCAATTTCACCAGATAACCGATCATCTCTTTCCTTCATTTTGCTTCTGTACAAAGATCTGAATATCTTCACTTAACAAGAAAGAATGAAAAAAAAAAAATATCCTAGCAGTCATTTTAATCAGTTAGAAAGAAAAATGAGGGGAAAAAAATCCAAACCTCTTTTTCTTCCTCAGTAGATTTTTTCATGTAATGGTGTAATGTGACGCTTTTCTTTGGGTAAAGCAATTTGCATCACTTAAGGAATGAAAGGAAATAATATCAAGTTTATCTAAACTACTGAGTGAAAAGAGACTTGAAGCTCTAAAGAAAGCCAAGAGGAGAACAAGCTCCTGGAAGGGTCCAGGGTTTGGAGGGAGGCTGGGTGGACAGCGGCTTTGGAGACCATAGCAGGACCACCTACTATGGTTGTTACCTGAAGAAAAGCTTTGGGTTCCTTTGCTGTAAAACAGGGGTAAGAGTGCCTATTGCGTGGGGTTTAGGTGACTTGACGAGATATTGGAGTGAAGTGGCCATCACAGTGTCTGGCATGCAGTAAGCACCCAATAAGGGGTGGAAAGAGCTGTTATTTTTAACTCTTGGTGGTTGATCTGCCATTTAGGCTCAAATTCATTTTAAATTCCCCTAGAGACTAGTTCTCCCAACCCTTGATTCGCTCAATATTTTAATTCAGTAAGTTCATGCACTTATCTAAACTCTCTCCCTAAACCTGAAGTACTAGAAATGGAATCATAACACAAACATACAGTAGTCCCCCCTTATCCACAGGGGGTAGGTTCCAAGACCCCCAGTGGATGCCTGAAACCACGGACAGTATGGAACCCTGTGTATACTATGTTTTTTCCAATACATACAGATTTGAGGTTCAACAGCCACACTAGCCCAGATTTCTTTTTTCCTTCTTCACAATTTCATGGATAGAAGATTCATGCTTACCATAGATCTAGCAACTCAGCATATTTGTTGTTTTATTTCCTTTTTAAGTTGAGAACTTTCACCTTTTCACGTAAAGGAAGAGCTTTACGGCTTCTCTTTGGCATATCTGAATTGCCAGCATCACTACTCTTGTGTTTTGGGGCTATTATCAAGTAAAATAAGGGTTCCTTGAACACAAGCACTGTGGTACCGTGACAGTCGATCTGATAACCAGGATGGCTACTAAGTGACTAACAGGCAGGTGGCGTTTACAGCGTGGACATGCTGGACAAAGGGATGATTCATGTCCTGGACAGGATCGAGTGGGACAGGGCGCGATTTCATCATGCTACTCAAACAGTGCACAACTTAAAACTTATGAATTTGTTTATTTCTGGAATTTTCCATGTAATATTTTCAGACCATGGTTGATCATGGGTAACTAAACCATGGAAAGCAAAGCAGCAGATAAGGGGGGACTACTGTACTTAACTAGCACCGTTAACCAAGTCTTCACTTTTGGGAGAATGGTTCAACAAATTGTAGCACATCCATACAATGGAACATTCCTCAGCACTGAAAAGGAACAATCGACAGACACATGTGAAAACTAGTATGGATCACAAAGGCATTATGCTACATGAAAGAAGCCAGTCCCAAAAGGTTCATTACTGTAGGAGGTCATCTATGTATATTATCAAAAAGATAAAGCTATAGTGAAGGAGAACAGATCAGTGGGTGACAGGGAGTAGGGGTGGAGGGAGGGTGTGACTACAGAGGGAAGGAGGAGGGAGTTTTTTGGAGTGATGGGACTGTTCTGCATGCTGACTCTTGTGGTCATAATTCAAATCTATACATGAATTAAAATTCATAGAGTTGTACACTACCAGAAAAAGTCAATTTTACCATATGATAATTTAAAAAGGACAATAAAAAGCATCTAAACACAAATATAAAGTCTTCATTCTTGGAAGATGCATTCCATTTCACACACATAGACAAAAACAAAACAAAACAAAAAGCAGTGCCAAAACTCGTGTGTGTGTGTGTGTGTGTGTGTGTGTGTGTGAACCTGAGAGAGACAAGTGTAAATATCACATATAAATTATATGAGCATAGAGTAAAGAGTGAGGGTTCCCTCCAGGCTGTTGATTTGGATTATGGGATGGGGGTGGTATAGGGAGGGTACAGTGAGCATGGGGTGGGTCTGGGAAGGGGACAGTCAAGCGTAAAAAGAGGGAAAAGATGACCAACTAAAATAGAAAAGCAGCAACTATAATAAAATCCTATTTACGTAGAATTATGCATACACACACATGTATAAAGACACAGAGTTGTGTATATGGCTATGTGGCTACGGAATTGTAAGCATGGCCGTGCTAAACCATCAAGTAGGAAAAGTAAGTTTTGGAGTAATTTGTAGAGGTTGCATCTCATTCAGAAGATACAAACAGACAAGTTAAAAACTGAGATACATAAGCTCTTCCCTTTCTAAATGCCCAGCTCCTCTTATTTTAGTTTGTAAGCAGAGAGAAGAAAAAGTGTCAAATGGCCAGATAATCTTTATTGAGGCATGTAATCCCCCAGGTAAAACGAACACTGGAAATTCTGCAGTGTCTCAACATGGCTTGCTAACATTAATTGGCTAATCCTCTCAAATACTGCTTGTGGACAGTTTTAAAGAAAAGATAATAATTTGCTCCACTTTCCAGGTGGAGATGAGAGCAGCACACGTCTTCATTGCTAGTGTGTCCTGAGGTTTACAGAGCATGTCTTTATTTGTTATTTCAGATTCACAGATTAGCCTGGCCTTGTGAGTCATGCCCACTTTACAGGTGAGGAAACTGAGGCCACAGGGGGCCCCATAACTGACCTTTCGTATGAGTAGAATGCTGCTAATTTTTCAAAGTATTTTCATGGGTGTCTGTGCCTCTAGATATTATCAAGGACTTGCCCATGAAACATGCGGCCTAATTTTTTAAGAAAAATGGAAACAAGTCTATCAAAGAATGCAAGGACAACATTCTTAGGATAAAAGATGCTAAGAGGACAGACTGTTCAAATCTATTTGTTCTAGTCGTCAGAGGGTTAGGCTAAACAGACCTTTTGGTCCTGAATACGCCCCATAGTCAGTGTCTGGAATGTTGATAAGGATGAACTAAGAACACAGAGTACTACCGGCCTTGATATCATGGAGTCTACAAAGTTAGGACAATTTTCCTGATACTAGATTCGGCAATGTGATAGGATTTATTGGAATGGCTAGATGTTCAGTTGATTTTTATTGGTTTTCCTCAGGACATTGAATAAACATAGAACTCAATATAAACAAAAATGTAAAAATACACATTTTTTAATAGAACTACCTGCCAAAGCTCCATATTCAGGATGTAACTACCTGCTGCTCACGCCACCTTGCTCTTGGGAAGTCTGACTTTCTTTTAACAGGAGACAGTGTTGTATTTTCTGCATGGTATGTCTACATTCTACCCCCGGGGCAATATTGTGTTTACCAAAGCGGCAGACCACGAGGAACAGACACAGGTAGGGGAGATATTGGAGCTGGCTCAAACTGGGTACATTATCCTTAGGGCTGTCCACGTAGCTGCTGAGCTATGGGAAAAATGAGATTAATTACAGGAAATGGAGACACATCAAAGGCAAGGAAGTAGCAGATCGGAGCTTCTGGCTGACAGGAACAAGTGGAGAAACAAATGGGGGTCATGTCAAAGTCAACAATGATGGTGGTCAGCACAGAATGAAGTGGAGCTCAGTTGGAAGAAGGTGAGCAGCCTGGAATCTAAGGGCTCAAAGGGTGGACACTGGTCAAGGAATTCTGGGTCTGGACTCACACCCTGGAGGGAAGCAGAAGGCCAGGAAAGCAACGCAGTGAATAATATAAAAATCATGGATTACTGCTTTTGTAACATAATTAAATGCTAGCAGAGGCAGGGAGAGAAAGGAAGGAGAGGGCAATAGAGAGACACACACACAATGAAAGGTATAAAATGAGTGTTGGAAAGAGAATAAGAGAGGGAAGATGGAAGGGAGGCAATGAGGGAAGTGACGAGTCAAAAAATAAAGTTAAAATGGATTTCAGAGGTAAATTGGAATGAACATAAAATCCTGATAAATATTTTATGTCAGGACAAGCTAATTAAACATAAATTCTGTACACGAGTAAATTACTATTTAGTGAATTTGTGTAAATCATGCTGGGCTTGGCATATGATGATAAAGTATTATAATACATACAACTTAAGCAAGATGAGGCAGGTCTTGAGTTGAGGATATGGTACTAGGAGGGGAAAAGAGAGAAATAGAGAATAGAAAAAAAAAAGAAATGATCAATAGAAGTAGAGAGAATAGAGAAATGGGAGGGGGGATTTAGGATTTTTAAGATCAGAGTTTAGGGAGGAGAACTCCTTTACTTGAGCATAACAAAAACTAAGGATGGGTAGAAAGAATGAGAGAAGTCTTCTGGATTGGGAGGAGGATCCAAGGTATTTCAGAGACATATAAGCTCACCCTTACCTTAAACCTCAAGCTAGGGCCATTCTCAAAAGATGGAACCCTCACTCAGAAGCCAGGACACTGACAGCAAGACATTCAAGGGGAGGATGCGCCACTAACATTAAACCATGAGAGTAGTAGAACAATTCCTACCCAGATTTGGAGTATCATTCCATTCTCAAAACAGTGAAAGAAGACTGAGGCCAGAGAACATGTCAAGGGTGCTTTCCACTCAAGCCACACTGATCCCAGCTAGCAAGTGATAGGTCCTTCCTTATTTATTCTCATTCTTTCTCCTTCTCTCTTGCCCCCTCTTTCCCTCCTCTTTCTCTCTCTCTCCCTCTCTCTCTGATTTCTCAACCTCAACCTCGCTTGCTCCCTCTCTCTTTCTCTTCCTCTCTCAGTATGCAACACGCTCCGCTTTGCTTTCATGGTACAAAGCTGTGTTTCCGGCCTCTGAAAGACAGGTTGCCAGTGTGGTTCCCGCTTTTTTTTTTCAGGGTCATTCAAGTGCAAATGGGTGAAGAGTAACAGATTAAAATGCAACTCCAATTAGGGTCCAAGGATGTCACTAATGTCAACATATTGTTTAGCAGCTGTAAATTACTAGGAAAACAAAAGTTGTTTTTTTGTATTTTTTTTCTTTTCTTTTCCCAAGTCCAGAAGTCTAAAAAGACTTCTTAACAACTCACTGCAGAAAGACTGGAGTGAGAACACAGAGTGTGGGAAAGCACAAAATATGCAGATTTGAAGCTAGGAGATGCATTTCTCCCCACCTTTCACAGCAGGGAAGCCATCTCTAGTGATGGGATGGATTTGACGAGAGACTCATCAGAGGACCCGGATGCTCAGCTTTTAACTTATTTTTGCTAAGCAGATATTTTTGCAAACAAGAATTAGAGAATGGCCTCCAGCTACATTGCAGAGAGTCCCAGAAGAGCAAATCCTCAGAGGACAGAATCACTGAAGAAGAAAATGAAGATGACAAGGCTGTTGCTTCTTAATAAATATGATCACATTTTCAGCATGCATTATTTATTACTTCTCTTTCACTGATTTATTGTCCTAAAACGTGTAATCTAATATGGAGAGGAGCACACACATGCCTACACAGATGTCCTGGTGACTTCCTTGTGTTTCACAAAAAACAAAACACACAACAACCCCAAATGTTCAGACGGTCTCTGTTGGATGGGAGCATTATAAACAACTTAATCTGGTTTATCTGTTCCTCTTTCTCATCTCCTTGTTTTTCTTCCTCTTTGCAAGATGCATAAATAGAATAAAATCATTATCATTGAAAGCGATAATCTTAGTCACTGCTTAGTAAGCATCATCTGTATGTCAGGGCCTTAATATATGATATTACTGATCTTGCAGGAGAAGGAGCATTTACTCCATTTTGCATGCATAGAAGTGGAGGCTCAGAGAGTACAAGTGACTTGCCTGAAGTCACACAGCTAGAAATTGCTGAGTTGGGATTAGAGCTCGGGTGTCTGGCTGCTGAGAGCATGTTTTAATTGGCAAATCGCACTGTCTCTGTGCAAGGGCCTGGGTTCGAGCCAGGCTACTGAGTCCAGAACCTGAGATCCTCTCCACTAACCTCACTTCTCTTCAACATATAACTTCCTCTGAAATCAGTCAACCCTGTGACTTAAAAAAGAAAATAAAAAGTAACCTTTGGCTCTGGCTCTACCTTGCCCCATAACTCTTTCTTTTTCTTTCAGCTTTATTGAGAGAGATTCACATACAATACGCACACCCACTTCTTGAGACTTACATGGACTAAACTCCCAGCATCTAGTGTTAAGAAATTAATAACTACACTGGTAGGTAAACATCTCGAGCCACGATCAACCATACACAGCCACACATCTTTTTTTCTTTTTTGCTACTTCTCCCTTCCCCTGATGGGAGTTAACAAGAAACAGGACTACGCTTCTCTAAGAATGCCTTTTGTCGGCTTCCCTTTCAAGCAGGAAATGAGTATAAAGTGAGCATTGAGCTTTTCTGAAACTGTTGACGTGGGGTTGGTAACACAACACATCGAGGAGCACCTGGTGAGTCACGTCAGGGGTTTGCGCGGAAAAGCAAACGGCGAGCAGAAGGATGCCCGGAGCCAGAGCTGGGGCGGGGGGACCAGCGACAGAGGGCTAAGCCCTCAAAGGTGAGAGCGCATGCCAGAGCTGCCCAGAGTGGACCGAATGCCAAACTTAAACACTGACCTTCACTCATTGTGTGCGTGTGTCTGTGTTTTTTCCTGATTATAACAATACATCACCTTCCATGTAGAAAACGTGGAAAAAAACACCTATGATAAATCATATCATGCTAATATAACAATGTTACATAATAATCTACTATCACCTTTATTACTGTCTGTAGTTACCTCCACCTGTAGAAACACTATAGCTATAAATGTATGTGGTATATTACAGAACCATAATGTACAGACTGTTTTATAATCTGCCTTTTGTTCACCCTACTTACTATACTGGGAACCTTCTGCTTTATGAGCATGGATTTTTAATGGTGGGTGATAATGCATTGTGCAGTTGTACCATTTTTAAAGATAACCAACCCCTTATTATTGGACATTGCAGTTGTTTCTAATTTTTCCCTATATTACAAATACTTCACTGGAGATAATTTTACAAACATCTTAGTGTGGATATCCTTTTACTAAATTCCTAGAAGTGGAATTACTGTGTCACGGACCACGTTCCTTCAGAGACACTGGAGATATGACCAAACTGTTCTCCAGAAGTGTTACGAATTTGGACTTCCTCCTGTAATAGGTAAAAGTGCTCATGCTAATTTCTCTTGAACCCCTCAATACTAAATATTGACATAAAAAATACATTAATGATTTGATAGCCAAAATAATAATAGTAATAATAATGGTACTTTGTGGTTTAAGTTGCATTTCTTTGGCAACCAATTAAGATATATTAGTATACACACACCAGCATTTTATAGCAATCTACTGTCTTAAAATGTAAACAAAAACAAAGAAAGAACAATAATAACAAATGTGAACTCCAATGGCCCTGGTAGACCACGCGAGTACCGAACGAAAAAATAAACAAGAAAAGCAAAACATCAAGGCAGAAGTAGGGGAGAGGGTGGCTGGTTGATGCTAAAATTATACTGTTTTTCTAACAGTCGACAAAGTTTAGCCCATGGGAGCTTAGCTATGAGAAAATGTGTTCTCACTGGGGTTGAGACAATTTCTTCGATAGAAGAATTTGCGTTCCTTAAGATCTATGTCCCGTTCCTCCTCCTCTATCAGTTAAGGAAGATAACTCAGTTCTTTCTCCATATGGGCAAGAGGTATATTTTCTTCAGGGTTGTTCATGAATCATACTCAAGATGAAATTCGCTCTATGGGTTACCAGTAGGTTTCAGGAATGAAGCCAGGACACCAGCCAGAAAATAGCCCACAATATGGCATAAAAATAACACTCATTTGCAAATCAAAGAACAGAGACCTTAGTGGAAAGCCTTCTTTTTAATTGCATGATCATGAACAAGGAGCTTCCCTTCATCTTCAGGCAACATGGCGGCCTGATTCTTCTCTGCGGCTTGGGATCAGACAAGGCAGGGTCTATCTCTTGCCTCTGTCTCTTACCAGCTCAAGTCATTTTGCCTCTCTGAGCCGCACTTTCTTCCTGGTCATTTGTGAAGTTGTTCCGAATACTCTCTCCTTCACAGTTGATGGGAAGATTAAATGAAATAATGGATGCAAAGAACGTAGCACATGCCTGGCAGGTAGGAAGCCCTCAATAAAACGTCCATTTCCTCTGATCTTTCCACGTTTAGTTCTTTCTCATCAAGCAGGTCTCAGCTCCAATGTCACCATCCTACGCAAAGTAGCTCCTAGTTATCCTCTACCTCATTATAGTGTTTTCGGTTTCTGTTTGTTTTCTTTATAACACTTAACACTATCTTAAGATAAGCTTATTTGATTCCGTGTTTATTCTCTGAATCCCTCACTTGAATGTAAGTCATCTGAGAGCTAGGATCTTTACTGTCTCATTAAACATACATTTTTAGTACCTAGCACAGGGGCTGACACTTAGTAGGCACTCAACAAATATTTGTTGAAAAATAAAAGATGAATAAATAAATGTTCTTGCACGTATGGATACATGCATGCATCCATACCACCAGTGGGCTAATTATATTCTCTTTCTCTCTCTCTCCCTACTTCGCTCTCTCATGCTCTCCTCCCTTTCTTTTTTTTCAGCAAATAATTATTGAGCCAACCTCTCTGCTAAATGCTGGGGATACATTCCCAAACAATACAGAACACATCTTCATCTCTCTTTTCTCTCTTTATCTCCCTTCTTCACTTCTCCTTCCTGATGGATCACGCAGATTCCAGCTTCGGCTTCCGGTGGGGATCCAGAGAGCCTTGTTTGGATTCTTGGGGTTCTTCCCAAGTACCTGCAAACGACGACTCCAGACTCTATTGTTTACAGACTTCCGGCTATGACTATATTTCACTTTTCTATAAAATATGCTATTTTGTTTCGAGATCTGCTGCTGTCCACCAAAAATACAACTCTGTTACTAACCCTGCCAGCTCCTGAATGATACCTTTGTGGACACTAAAAACAATTTAATGGCATGTCACAATAGCAATTCACTCTGTTAATAGCCCCGCTCAATAATACTATATTGCATAAACCTCCTCCAGTCATCTGACAAATAATTCACCTTTACTCACACCACAGTAAGCTCCATTTCACTAACAAATATATTTCTCCCCAAACCTACAAATATTCAGCATCTCTGTCCTGTGACAACAGCTATTTTTTTGGATGAGGTCAGTGGTATCGTGTTTCCATTACCTCTCGCTGGCTTAGTCCTGATGACAATCTTTTTCCACATTGGGCATCAAATTAGGGGACCACATAGTTCCTGATTTCTCACTCACATACCAATGGATGAACACTTCATGATTGCACAGGCACAGGAAGCATTTGCTCTCATTGTGGACTCTCGTTCTGCCAAACCTAATCTATGTGTGTGCGCTACAAGATGAAGATGCAAGGAACATCCACCTCCGTGAGAGCCAGTGCTCTTTAGATTCCCTATTACTTTACAATGTCTCCTCCCGTGGCGGTAGGCACAGGGGTTCTTGACCTGGGAGCCCGCGGATCTCAGGGGTTCTATGAATTCTTGCATCTTACGAATGTGAATTAAATATTTAAAAAAATTTTTCACCAACCTTTACCTGAAATTTAGCATTTCTTCAATTACAAATGCAGGTGCCAAATCATGAGACCTGCGACTTTCGCACCAGTACAAATCACAGATATCTTCATATCATATTACAGCTGTTGCAGAGATACCGAAATATCACTGACATTTATGACTGTTTCAAAACTGTAGTAGTTATTAGGTCTTCTTATAGATCGTATTATCTGACGTGTTAATAAAGGAGTACATGTATAACTACATCAAAATTCTTTATTTAAAAAAATATTTTGGTAACTGTATTTCTGTATAATTGGGGTTTTTTGGTAATCTTTTATATTTTTATTTCATGCATTTAAAAACAGTATTCTGATAAGGGGGCCATAGGCTTCACTAGATCACCAAGGGAGTCAGTCGATAGTCCAAAACGGTTAGGAAACAACTGCTGGAGCTTGCGGTGGGAAAGAGCACAAGATTGGGCGTCAGGCGCACTTGGGCTTAGATCTTGATTGTTGAATAACAGTGATCAAGCAAGCACCTCTCAAGTGCTTGCCATGAGCCAGGCATTGTCCTAGATGCTTTGCATGTGTTAAATACACTTAATCTAACTATCCTGGGAGATTTGTCCTCTTACTATCTTCCGCTTTACGAAAAAGGAGTCTGAGACTCAGAGACGTTAAGTAACACGCCCAAGGTCACTCAGCTGGGAAGTTGGAAAGTCGAGGTTTAAACCCAGGAGGAATTCTTCTCCACCGCTCCCCTCTATTGCCTCTCACAAGATTAGTAATAAGAGAAACAAGTGCTTTGTATGCAACATCCATTTACTCCTCCAAATAACCCCATGAGCTAGGTATTATGATTATTATCGTCCTCATTTTTGAGATGAGAAAACCGAGACTAAAGAGAAATTGGGTAAATTGCTCAAAATGATACTGCTCGGAAGCAACGGTATAGCAATGCCAAATTCAGCACACTGCCTGTTTTCGTAAATAAAGTTTTATTGGCACACAGCCGTGCCCATTTGTGAATGCACTGTCAGTTGCTGCTTTCACACAATGGCAGAGTTGAATAGTTGCTGCAGAAACCAAATAACCTGCAAAGGCCTAAAATATTTACTGTCTGGCTTTTTACAGACAAAGTCTGCTGATTCTGCTCTTAACCGTCTTGTGCTAAGCCAACTCCTGGCTGTGCCTGTCACATTGGCTGGCAATGTGACCCTGGGAAAGGAGGTCACCTAAACCCTCAGTGTCTTAGCTGTAAAGCGGACATATAGTGGTATCAATATCTTAGGATGGTCGTGAACATGAAATGCTTGGAAAGAGTTTAGCATAGTTCCTGGCATACAATAAAGGTTCTGGAAATTTTGGTTGCTGTTATTATTACTAATATTTTCATTTGAATCTGTAACTAGGACCTCATGTCATATTCTAAAAAGTTTAACAGTCTATAAAGTCAAGCTGGCAATTTCTGGACATGGCAACCCACAGAGGAAAGTGATCCTGGTGCTGGGTTCACATTTTGTTCTTCAAAAATGTAATCTGCCTCTCAGATTAGGACAACACTGCCCTCTGAAAAGAACCAATTACTGATCAATGAGCTGGTCCTTCCAGAGACATCAGCACTGCTCAACCAGCTCTTTCATTATGTATGAAATTCAGCCTCCAAATGGATTGAAGTGATTGGAACTAAACCTGGGTCACAAATCACTCAAGACACAGGAGCCTGATTGCAAATGAGTGTGAGGGTTCAAACCCACAGGGTACAGAACAACGTCAAGCAAAAGAGATCCCTAGTGGGGTAAGGGGCCAGCCCGGGGAAGAGAGTGGAATTACAGAAAATGAGTGTTTTAGAAGGAAAGAACGCCAATCCCATTTCCTTGCATGCTGCTTCTCAGAGAAACAGTGGCTGATGCTAAAAAGGAGTTGTCTTCCCCAAGCTCTGTCAACAGAGGCAAAGAGAAAATTAAGATGATTACATATGTTTAGGGGAAATTAGAGTGTTTTGGCTTGAAGTTTGCTTTCTCTATCAACCGTATTAAGCAGGCAATTACTTAACACTCTATTTGGCCTGGAAGATGCTGCCTTAACATGGAGAATCCTTCCTATAAGCTCCTTTTAAAAATTAAGGCAGCAGAGTAGTGTGGCTAGGAGTACAGATTTGGAACCAGGCATGCATGGGTTCCAAGCCCAGGCCCCTTACTTCCAGGCTCATTTCTCTTGGTTTCAGTTTTCTGATGCAGGAAATGAGGTAGTGTTTGTATTATGAGCCTCAATACTTGAGCCCTTCTCCTATCTATGCCCTGTGCCAGCTAACTGTATTGTGTCCCCCCTTCTGACTCCCAGCTTGGCAGGTGACTTGTGTTGTCTATCGGGATGTTAGCAAACGGGATGCAAAACAGAAACTTAAAATGCTCACACGACTGGGCTTGCTCACTTTTTCCCTCTGCCATTGCTACAAGAAGAAAATGTGTAGGCTAGCCTGCTAGATGATGAGAGACGCCTGGTATGGGGCCAAGTGGACCCAGCCATCAGAGCAGAGGCTGTCCTAGATCAGCCAACAGTTAGCCAATCCCCAAACATGTGAGTGAGCCCAGCCGAGATCAGCAGAGCCTCTTAGCCGACGCGGAAGCTGACCACAGATTTATGAATGGGGCCAGCTGGGATCAGCAGCCCAGCCCAGCTCAGATCAATGGACCCCACAGACTGGTGAGCTAAATAACTGTTTATTGTTGTATGTCACTGAGCTTTGGGGATGTTTGTTATGCAGCCCTTTCCTGTCAATAGATAACTGATATAGATAATATTTAGTTCACAGAGTTGCCTTGAAAACTAAATAAGATGGTACCCAGCAAGCTGCTAGCACAGAGTTAGTGTCCAACAAGTAGCAGCAGTTGGAGAAGCTAGAATTGTTACTGCAGTGGCACACTTTTGTGAGATATTAACCTGTGCTTTGTTTCCACGCCTGTTATGTGGTTAGCAGTTGTGTTCACTGCCTCAGGGCAGGGATGTGGCAGAGTAGAAGAAGAAATACCCTCTACCTCTCCTTGGCTTTTATTTCCAAAAGCCTAAACTCCTAGAGAAACTTGGAGGATTTGTAACAGAAGTAAAAGAAAAAGGTTTTCGCCAGAATTGAGAGGTGAATATGGGGTCTTCCCCTTCCCTACCTTCTCCACCCCCAACCCAGATACAAAAGAGATTCCACTTGGGCTGGGCGGAGAAGAGAAGAGGGAGGAGGGAAAACTATTCAACTGATAGAAGCCAGCATCTTGGGGATTAACTGGCTCTGGCGAGTCTAGGCAGCCAGGACACCAGAGGTGTCCTTGCAGACAGGTGTGCTCCAAGCATGGCCCAGGTGCCACAGAGAGCCCCCTGCCTGGCGTGATGGATGTGTCATGGTAACACAAGGGGCAATACATTTTCCCGAAGAGTTGCCCCTCTCTTCCTTCCAAACATCTTGGGCTGGCATAATGTCTGGATTTCTAGTTCAACTTTAGAGGAAGAGGACCCCGTAACAGATTGGAGTTAAAATGTTCTGTTCATTTTGCTGAAAATAGGAATTAATTTAAAGTCTGCGAAATGAAAGTGATATTCCTTATAGATCTTTAGTTTGTTGCTCTAAGATTCATACTAGATGATAATGATGATGATGATGATGATGATGATGATATGACGGTGGTTGTTGATAGGGGAAATAACTGTCTTAAGGTCCAAATACTACCTATATTGGTAAGAAAAGTGGAGGAGTTTTTGCAGCTAAACTAGATGACATTTTAAGTAATAGCTCTCAATAGATGACCTCATCTTCAATAGATCATATGTTGGGAGGGAGAGAAGAGAGGTAATGAGATTCAGGACAGACTCCATTATCCTTACGTGATGAACCTGGCTGCCCCAGACCCTTGGAGAAGACCCTTCCACAGAAGTCACACCCTGGCAGTCTTCAGGCTGTATCTGGCCAGGAAATGTATTTTCTTTGGCTTGTTTGATGTTTATACACTTAAAAAATGTTATCAACCTTTGAAAATCAAGAAATATCCTGTCTCCTCCACACACACAAAAGATATCCAGATTTCTGGCTTCTCTTGAAAAGAAATAAAGAAAAAAGAATTAGCATCCCTCATGAAATACTAAACTGGAGCTGGGAGCAGTTGCTCCCTCTAGAGGTAGAGTGTGTTCTTCAGTTCACCACCGTCCCCACTGCTCCCTATAGTCTTTCCAATTAAATGTGGAATGCCAATTGCCTGTTATCATTGTTCTTGCACTTGAATCACTTAGAGTAGATTAAAACTTCTCTGTACCCATGATGCTTTTAAAAGTGGAAAAATAAAAGCTAGGCAAAGTGGATTATGTATTTTTGCCCGCCACTTCATTTACTTTTCTTGAGTAAATTTTGGGAATTTAATGTTGCGACTCTAAATTTAATCCCTAAGATAATTCAGGGATGGGATGTGTCTGATTTCAAAAAGGAGAAAACTTGAGATAGAATCTATTGTTTTCACCAACAGCTTTACATACTATAAACACACACACACACACACACACACACACACATTTCCAGGAACTAACAGTTAAAGAACTACTTGTAAACAATATTGCTTTTGTCCATCTGAAGTATTTTTAATTTTTCCCCAAATAGGAATATTTGTTTTCCAAGGAGTCCTACATATTTGCTGGAGGAAAAAGTCTGTCACTGGAACTTTAGTGAGATTCTGAAAAGACAGCAAAAATGTTGTGGCAAATAGGATAAAAAAAGGCCATTTGTAAAGAAGTACTATTTGTATCGAATATCATGAGAAAATAAGTGCATCATGACAATTTTGTACATCTTCTATGATTTGATTGTCAGTAATGAAGCCCAGAGGAGAGTGATAAATGTGCGGAGGAAAAGTATCTATTTCACTTACATGGCAAATTATGCAACTCAGGGCTTGATAGCACTTGGCAAAATACAAATGTATTTGAATGGAATTCAAATTGTTGCTCTTTGCCTAAGACACAGGTAATATCACCAGGGGTCCTGTCTTTGGATTTTTATAAGAGGTAAGAGTTAAGTAATAGTAGCAGTATTACAAAATTACCTTTAAACACTGAAAACATTTTTACTTTGTTACAGGGTGTAATTTCCACTTTTTCCCTCTAATGGCTCATATACAGAAAATGATACACTAATGCAATTTTTCAAATTTAGTTACCTTTTTTTGTGTTCTAAAATTATATGTTCTCGTCATTTGCCCTGTTTGTCAGTCTCCAGAATCCATTTATTTCCCTGTTCTTACGGTTCCGTAATTTATCTTCTTGTCACAGAACTTTCATAAACTTTTTTTTTAAGATACAAATACTTGCAATAAACTCTGACAAAAATGCTTCCAGTTCAACTTTTGAAATCTTTCAATTATGTTTTGAACGATTATCATACTTTCCAGTGTTGCTCTGCTGTGAAATCTCTCGTGGAGTGACACTTACTAGGTTAGGGGAAAAATTACTTGAGAAGAGACTCACTTCAAACCATTTATATTTCTTTGCCTCTTCACTTTTGAATCTATAGATTTATATTCATGTTCATCTCATGTAGAGAAGAGAAGAAAGGAAGGATGAAATGAGAATTGAATCTGCGGTGGATGGAAACACTATTCAGTCAAACTTCAGTATCTAAAAGGGGTGTGGGATGGGGGGATTGTGTTTTTGTAGATACCAGAGGGAGACATAAAGAGGAATCAATAATTAAAGGGGCTTATTAAAAACAACAGAAAACAAAGCAAAACATAATGGTCTCAAACAATTGGAAGCACTCAAGATTGAATTTGGAGCAACTCGGCTATGTCTTCATTATCATCAGGAGATACTGGGTGAACATCCATGTTAACTAGTGGATTGTTCCAGCAAGCTTATCTGTGATGCTGAAGATATGAAAGAAAGCTTGGAGAAGCCCCGAGACCTGCGCTAGTCAATGGAAATATAAAGTGAGCCACATGTATAATTTAAAATTTTCTAGCAACCACATTAACCTAGAAAGTAGTACAAGTAAAATTAATTTTGATGATATATTTTATTTAACCCAATATATCCAAAATGTTGTCATTTTAACATGCAATTAATATAACAAATTATTAATGAGATCTGTCACATTCTTTTTTCCATGCTAAGTCTTTGAAAGTCCAGGTGGGTTTTATACTTACAGTGCATCTTAGTTGGGATTAGTCACATTTCAAGTCTCAGTAACCATATGTGGCTCATGGCCACCATATTGGGCAGTGAAGCCCTAGACTGTCCCCTCTAGACTGGATTTGGGGCTCCTAGTAAGAGCTCTCACAGACCCTGACCTCTCTATCATGGAACCCATCATCATATCTTGCCATGGCTTGTTTTGTTGTGTCGCTCTCACTTGCTTAAGTTTGGTGATAGTTGGCAACAGATTTTGCTCACTAATTTCTGAAACATAGTAGGTGCTCTCAAGAAACATTTATTGAATCAATGAATTAATAATTAAATGAATGAATGGATGCATTTTCTTTTGTGCAAAGATATAACTTTGTTGGGGACAATCTAGATGCAGGAGACTCTCTGGGTGCCCCACCAAGATGCCTTTGGCACAGCCATCCCACAGCTGTTGCGAGTGGCGGTCACTGGCTGCCCACACCCGCTCCCCTCCAGAGAATTGTCCTCTGAGGCTGACAGGTGTCACCTTACCTAGGAGGTTAAGACACCTCCCTGATGCCCACAACCAATGACTGACTGGCACTGAGATACAAAAGTCCATCCTCCTTCCCTCAAAAGAGAACTCCACTGGGATTTATGCTCCAGAGCCCTTTGTCTGTGGTTCAGACCAAAGTTAGACTTTATCTGGGCCCACACCCTTCCCCAACACTGTGCTGCTTCCCTCACTCCCTTACAGATTTTTCTGAGACCACTCCCTCAACAAGTCACCTGTACCCAAATCCTTGCCTCAGGCTCTGCTTCTAGTGAACCTGACATAAGACAATACAATTTTCTTTTGTCATATTTTAGTCCTTCTTCCTCCCACTCCATCCCCTTAAAATTTATATCCATTTGTTTCCTACAAAATCTTTCCCAAATGTTTTTCCTTACTAACCCTCAAACTACCAATATGCTGCTTCAGGAGAACCACTTAAAAACACAGCAGAAGCCTTCAAAGGCATCTGGCTTTTCTACCTGGATATTCCTTTTGCCCCATGAATGCACCAGTAGATTCTCTGAGCATGCCAATCAAACAGTTGTGATCAACAGCAAAATCCAGCAACTGCACAATTCTACAATTATCCTGATGACAAAGGGGAGTGATAATTCTGTCATTCCTCCATGTGGCCTGACTGTAACATGAGTGTGACATGACTTTACAAAAATGCATACTTCTCATCCTACCTGGCTGCTGTCTCAGCTATTTAGGAATAGAGAGACAGGCGGATTGAGGGAAACCTTGGAAAGATATTGGATTAAGCAGAGAGAACCATATTGAATTTGTTCACTTCTTGGCCAAAATGTAAGAACAAAGAGCAACTTAGAATCCAAATGGTGCCCTGAGTGCACTTGCTTTTTGTCATGACTACAGCTTTAAAAAATAGATGTATCAGTTTATACTCCAAACGACTGATTGATGCCATGAACTAAGTTTTAGGACCTTTGCACTTGCTGCTCCCCCTTCTGGAAACACTTTTCTAAATATTTGCATGGCTGGCTCCCATCATGGATCATTTGGTTCTCACCTCAATCTAAAATTGCTTCCTTCTCCTTGCATAATTCTCTAACACGTAACCCTCTTTGACATGCTTGGGAGCCCTTAGCACTAGCTGGTTATCTTACACTAGAAGGTAAGCTCCCTGAGGACAGGCACTTTTTCTGTCTCGTTCACTTCTAAACCCCCAGTGCCTGGAACAGAGCCGGACACATTGTGGTGCTTGATAATTATTTGTTGAATGGACGAATGGCCCAGATTATTTTAGCTAACTCCAAGTCCTTCTTGGCAAGGAGGAGACGCCTCATGTTACCTATTGCAGGCTCTGACGACACTGACCAGAAATCTCAATATGGAACTTACTAGGTGCTATGGGTTCAAAATTCATATGTTGACACCCTAACCCCCAATGGGATGGACTAGAAGGTAATTAGGTCATGAAGGTGGAGCCCCTATGATGGGATTAGCGCACTTATAAGCAGAGACGTGAGTTTGCTTCCTCGCTCTCTCTCAGTCTGCTATGTGGGGAAACCGGGAATAAAGCTCTCACCAGAACCCAACCATGCTGGCACCCTGATCTCAGAATTCCAGCCTGTAGAATGGTGAGAAATAAATGTCTGTGGTTTAAGCACCCAGCCTATGATGTTCTTGTCATAGCAGCCAGAACTAAAAAGACACTAGTCAAACATATGAGCTGCATCATCAGCCTTCTCATTGGCAGTCCTGGGAAATACACTTCAAACAAGATGATAAAACCTCCATTTAAAGAGGTGACCCAGTGGCCTCGGCTGTGGCGTTGGATGCTCTCCAGACAGAGCCTGGTTTCAAGTCACAGCCCAACTTGCCTGGGTTTCCACAGAACCACAGACCTTGGCTGTTCATTCTTTGCTGGGATGGGAAAGGCGAGATGCACAACGCCTCTGCTCTCCAGGCTGGTGATCACAAAAGAGCTTGGTTTTCTCCTTTCTGCCCCAAGACAGGTGGAGGGCGATAATCAGGAGAGCTGGGATTTCCAGAGGCCAAGTCAGAGCTGGGAGGGAAGGGAAAGTCAGAAGACAGAGGAGCACTGACAACCTTAAACCCCTCACCGGAAGGGAGCTCCTAGTTATTTTTCCTCCTGAAGATGCTTTAGACACCAGTGATGGGAGGGGGAATACGTGCATGACTGTGTGGGAGGGTGCACGTCGCACTCGCCATTTTGACGACAGCAATATCAGTTTGTGCTTCAAATTTATTCATTCATCTATTACTTCATCCATCCAACAAACATTTATTGACACCTGCTCTTTGTCAGATTTCTGGATCTGGTTTTCCTACCATGGAGAAGTCTTATACTGATTCTTTAGCTTTCTCCTGCTAGGCTTCAGAACAACAAAACTGGACATGTTGAAGGTTCTCTAAAAGACATGGATGCTTCCTGGAAAGTTAGTGAGTCATTCAACAAACATTCATGGCATGACTTCTCCGAGCCAGAAACTGTGTGTGTGTGTGCACAGAAATGATAATGGTAAGGAAACAACAAATAAACAAACAGCCATGGCTTCTGAGCTGAGGTAGTTTCCACTCTGGTGGGACAGACTGGCTTCAGTCACACCATCCCATGAGGAAAAATAAAACTGCAACCATGATAAGGGCTACGAAGAAAAGGTTGATGGTCAAGGTGAGCATATTGTGAGGGGGCTGGCCCATTCCGGAGGCCAGAGGAACTTCCCTGAGGACAGGGGACTTGAGCTGTGGTCTTATGTAGGAGTAGAAGTCAACCAGGAGAAATTAGGGCATGGGGTAGGGTTCAAGCTCTGGAGGGATGCTTGCAGGACCCCTGGCTCCACAGCTGCAGGGGATGCTACACACACCGCGTTCTATGTGGTCAGTTTCCCCTAAAATTCTCCATGACACCTTGTGACTAGTTGGGTAAATACCATGTGCACCGGCCATGGGGTGGGGGGTAGGGGTAGAAGGCTGGGGCACTTAAAGAACTGAGAGATGATCAGTGGGGCTGGAGCAAGGAGAGTGAGGAAGAGTCTGGGGCATTCCAAAGAGGTGGACTATGGGAAGTCACTGGCATCTTATATCAAAGAGAGTCACATTGGAAAAGGAAGCTCCAGGTTATATAAGGCAGGTTTTATTTGGCAAGGATGGTTTGCCTAAGCAATAAAGACAAGGCGAGCACACAGCCAAATACTGGGGCAGCTCCCATCCTTCCCTATGTGTTCAATTCTCTTTTATCATTTTGGAAAACAAAAGTGAAAATAATAATATGATATGATGTAATATAATCTATTAATAGCAATCATTTATTGATGCAGACAGAATCTCTAATTCTGATGAGAACTGTCAAAGTTGGTATTATCATCTCCATTTCACGGATGGGAAAACTGAGGCTCAGAAAGGTTGCATAGCGAGCTGGCATAAGGAAGGGGGAGAATGCTACACAGGCTGATCCCTGTACCGGCTGCCTCACAGCAGCTCAGTGTTCCCTTGACTATAACAACAGCAACCCACTGGGTGCCCCATGGCTGGACTGAAGCCCTCATCCACCCCCACATACATCCATTTGTTCCTTTCTTGTTCTTTCATTCCATATGAACACATAATTCTTTATCTTGATCCCAAAGGTCCTGCCTGACCTGTCTCCCACTCAGAATTCACTCACCCCACCCCAGCCCCACCAGCAGCCTCTGCACTTGGAGCTCTCTTGCCTAGAACATGCTTCCCCTCCGTCTCGCATGACTCATTCCCTCACTTCCCTCTGCTCTGATGACCTAATTAAAATACTTGCATGCCCTCCCTCTTCCCCGTCAGTCTCTACTTCTTTACCTTGCATTATTTTTTTCTTTCATGGCACCAAACAGTACCTAGAATTAGAGCATATATTTATGGCCTCCCTTTATTCTAGAAGGTAAGATCCACAAGGGCAAAAACCTTGCTAGTATCCTCAAATGTAGCCCAGAGCTTGACACAGAGCAGGGCCTCCCTCCATGAGTACTTGTTGAATGAATAAATGAATGAATGAATGAGGAAGCCTAATCTGGTAAGGGGGACATGAAAATGCATAAGCTTTGGCCCCTGCAAGGACGTGTCATCCTGGCACAAACCACTGAGAATTAATGTTTTCTGCATGCAAGGAAGACACGTCAGTGTGTGAAACCTCACTCAGGCCCCTTCCTGCCTCTCAGATCCAGGCTCAAAATTGCTGGGCACAATTTTAAAACATCGATGACTCTTACTTAGTTAACGATGCATTGCTCACGCTTCTGAATTCGCTGCAGGCAAATAAATACATACCCCAGGCATAAAATAATTTAAGCAGAAGGCCTGAATAATCACATCTCTCTTTTACTACTTCCACCCAGGGGGAATTTAGTGGAAACGGGGTCTGTGTCAAGTCCAGAGACTGTCTCTGTCTAGACACAAGCAGCAATTTGGGGAAGACCTAGAACAGTAACAAGAGTTTATAGAGTTGGCACACTAAGAAGTGTTCGCTGAGATGTCCATTTTGCACCTCAATTTTCCAACATGCTGTCAGAGGTGTCCAACAAATCTAATTTGACCAGGTGGCAGTGGGAACAGCAGTGGCAGCTACTATTTATTGAGTGCTTGCTGTCTACTCAAGAGTCGCATTGATCATTTTATTGCATCTTCATAACATACCTGTGAGGGAGGTACTTGTACTGTGTCCACTTTATCAGTGAGGCCTGGAGTTCAGAGGTTATGTGACATATCCCAGATGCGTATCCCAGCGCTAGTAAGGCTCAAGGTCAGGTATGAACACAGGTGTGTCTGGCTCCAGAGCCCAGCTTCTGAGGACTCATCTGAGACTGTTCCTTCATCGGAGGCTCTGTGCATACCTGTCCTAAGCCCACGTATAGGTAAATGTGAATAATCCCAAGCCTAAATTTATAAGAGGTTAGAAAAGTAAGAGTAGCCTGGTTCCAATGGGGCCACGCATTCATCATCCACTCAAGAAATGTTTATGGGCCTCTCGTTGTCTGCCAGGCATTGTGTTAGGTGCGGAAGAGCCCATGTTGAATGAGAACTGGGTAATCCAGGCACTCCTGGATCAGTTCATGGGATGCAGGCACTGCTGGGGGAAGCAGCTTTATACAAACACGAATACTAATCAATTTGTGATAAGAGGAGGAGGAGGGTATTGAGAACATTTTGAAGAGGGGATAAACCTGCTCTCAGGGACTGCCAGATTTTGTCATTGTTCAAACACACACTCAAAGTCAACTCTAGGACACATTTTGTCTGGGTATTAGGATACATTCTGGGTGCAGAGGAATGTTTTCGTTGCCTCTTAGATATTCTGAACCTCTCTTTAGGACTTCTAAATAGTTATATTTACCAAGAGACTTCTATTATCTGAGTGTAGCAAATATATGCACAGCCCAGTCGGACACATGCCAGCAAATAGACTAGGCAGTCAACAATCAGGTAAATTTCAGATACATGAGTGGCTTATAAATAAACATTCGCTACACCAAACAGAGATAAGCGAACAATAAATAAGTGGATTTAATACAGTTAGATACGCAAAACTATTTCAGGGAGATAAACAACAGTGGGATAAAGGATAGCCGAGTATAGAGGGGAACAAATAAACAAATTCTGGAAAGAAAGAAAAGAGAAAAAAGTAAGAAAATTCCCCTCCAGGAACTGCTGATAACATCAGCAAGCATCACTCTTACCACGGTCTCAGTCTGGTCGAGTCTGTTAATCTGTTGTAAGCTATATTCTCTACAGACAGATGTAATACCGGTGAGAACATTAAGACCACCTATTTCTATTTTCCTGACACTGACTTCTGCAGCCTCTCTCACTGGCAAAGAGGGAATCTGAGGGCTTATCGAATATGCAATCTCACTGCAAGTAACGGCTGACTTTCTTAGACTTTGCATAAATCTCAAACTTGCAAACTACGGAACTTGCAAAGTTGACTTGTGAATTCCATCCCCCTTGCCCTGTCCCTGCCCCAGACAAATATGAGGGTTACAAAGAGTTTAATGTCTTGGAGGAAGACTATTAAAAAAGAGTAGGTTATTTTCAAGTCCATTCATGTAACCTCAGTAGGTGGGGATTTATGTTATACCAAAAATTAATTTCCTATTTGGATGATCCATAATCTGAATATGATTTTAGGTCAATTGGAATGAAGAATAGAAAAAGTAGAAAAGACAAATGATGGGGGGTAGAAAGGAAAAATGTCTTTCCTTCCGGTAAAAACCAAGGCATTACAAGGGGTTCAGGGCAGGGCAGTTGAACAGGGCCCCACTCTCCAAAAGGGCTCTGTGGTCACTGTGTTGAAGAAATTCTTAATAATTGCATCTTTGAATTTGTGTTTTGTAAGTGAAGTCCAGTGGGACATGGAGCATGCGCCAGGGGCTTGGAGCCTCGGCTCATGCTGGTTTCTAGCCCCTCCCACATCCCTGGGAAGAGCTCTTAGTTGCTCACTGTCTGCTTTCCTGTGACCGGGTCCCACTGGCTTCCTCCTCCCCATCTCAGCCCTGTTACCGCTGCCACTCCGCCTGGGGTGGTGACTGAGTCATGTCGGTGGTGTAGGGGAAGGCCCACTTTCTGCCATTGCTCTCAGCTCTCAGTGGGGGCCTGGGTATGGGTTGGGGAGGGTCAGGGTCAGACCCTGCAGCACCTTGGTGTGGGGCAAGGTGATGCCATCCATCCCTGAGTTGGCAGTGCTAAGTGGCTGGCAGGTAACAAGTTCATCTGGTATAGAGATTACAATCTTTTGGGGGTTGCCCATCCACCATGGATTGGGGTGGTGGGCCCCAGGGAAGGGGAGACAGACTTCCTTGCCCCTGGCCTGGGACCTGCATTTTCATTTTGCACTGGGCCCCACAAATCGTGTAGTTGGCTTTGGTTTAAGGAAATAAAGTGTAAATATTTAGGGCTGTGAATTTCGTCTACTCTTCCTTAAACTCTTTTCTAGGGTAGTCACGGGGGCCGTGAACAAATGTTCCAGTGTGCTTCCCTGCAGACACGTGCTAGAAATGCACTTCCCTGCCCCGTTGAAGTGAGATATGGCCACCTGACTTGCTTTCACGTTCCAGCAGAAGCTTTAATTGCTGATGCACATTTTCTTTCTCTCTGTCATGGCAATTGCTGTGTTTCAAAGGGTGGCTTTATCAGTCTGGGCCCAGGATGACAATGACAGGGATCAGAGCCTCTGGCATGAGAATGAGATTAAACTTTGTTATTTCAAGCCATAGAGATTTGGGAGCTGTTGTAGCAAATCCTAGGCTCTTCTGATTGATATGATCTCCATGTTGAATGGTTCTTCCTAGCACACTTTCCGGAAAATAATAGATGCTTAGTAGATGTTTATTGAGTGAATGAATGACCTTCTCCTGGCCAAATCCAATAGTCTTCTGTAGATATATCATGTAGATATATTCTTCCTTGCTCAGTGGACCCTGCTAGACAATTCCCCTTTATCTCAAACCATCATCTTGGTTTCTTAACTTCTCTGCTGGACCCCACACTTCTCTCTTGACTCTTTCTTTACCTCCCACGTGGGTTCCTCTTTTTCCTTCCTCTTTCCTTTATTTGTATTTCTCTTTATAGAGAGCTTTTTGAAAACCACAAGAATGTGGCTGGCTTCTTTTTTTTTTTTTTTTTTTTTTTTTATTTTGACAATAAGAGAAAACTTTAATTAATTACGATAAAATTAAGAATATCATTAATTTTTTAAAATGTCTGTAAACGTACCACATTTCTGCAATTATTTTCATGTCTGTGTTTCCTTTACTTGCATAGATAATAAAGGGTTATTGTAATGTATATACTATTTTACATCCTCCTTTTCTATGTTTCCAAATCTTCTTTTTATAATTTTTTTTTTTTTAATTTTTTGTTTATTGCAGTAACATTGGTTTATAACATTGTAAAAATTTCAGGTGTACATCATTGTACTTCTATTTCTGCATGGACCACATCATGTTCACCACCAAAATACTAATTACTGAAATCGCAACTCAGATCCACTCTTCTACCTTCCATGTCATCTCTTACCTTCAATGGTACAGAATCTATTTAGATGTCTGCCTGCATCTGACTCAATATGCCAAAAATGGGACTCAGCATCATCTTTCAGAACCATCAACATTTCCCCAAGTCTCTGCCTCCATCTATGTATCAGGGGCACCACCAACCCTCAAGCTCTTTCTGTAGCTTTATTTTAGGTTTTGCACCTGCTTTTAAAATTTTTATTTTAGGTTTTATCTGTTCCCAAACCTTCCTCTGAGCTATCTTCACTACGGTCTGTTTCCATACCTCACCACCACATTGCCAGGACTCTTTAGCTCATCCCAACTGCTTGAACAGATATCAACCTGCCTTCCTTGCTTATAACACCCATTTTTACATTTTTATTATGTAACGAGATCCTTCTTATAGAACAATGATTCTCAATTAGCATGCCACCAAGTATTGATTAATGCATAAAATGTTTTCTTTTTTCTCTTAGAATTTTGGATCCAAACACTCTCTCAGGTGGAACATTAAGTTCTGAAGGTCACGCTACAAGGTGTAGAGAAGAACAGAACTGTGATGAGCAAGAACAGCAGGCCGGGACCAGAGCAAGTGGGGGATTCACTGGCACGTGTGTGGAAATTCGGCTGCGGGTGTGAGGGCCAGGGTGGAGTGTGAAATATAAACTTGGCTGTCCTTGTCTTGTGGGGTCATAAGCTATCTAGGTACAGCGCAATAGGAGTGGCAACCTCAAATGCCTGGGGGGCCAGGCAGGTAGGAGAATTCAGTGAATGTGGCTGTAGGTGAGGATGAACTTGGGGGCGTCCTGACTGAGGGAGCAACACTCTCAGCTCCAGCTGGCCATGTTCACATGGAAACAGAGGTCTGGAGTGGTGAGATTGCTCTGACTTTCCAAAAGCAGCCACAAATAGGGATTTTTTTGGTGAAAAAATTGAAATGTGGAAACCAATTTTTTTAATATAGTGAGGCTATAACAGAACATTTCTGTGGGACAAGTCCTGTTTACAGGCTCTAATTTTGAGATCTCTGGGTCTAAAGAGAGGAAATGAGATGAGATGAGATGAGAACCCAGGACAGACAGAGTCCTAGAGAGCCATGACGTTTATGGGGTCATCCGAACAAGAGCAGAGGAAAAGCACAGTCACAGATTGGGGGAAGAAGCATGATGCTGAGTGTCACAACATAGACCAGGAGTGAATTTCTAGAACTCTGAGCTTCTGTTTCTATCATAATCAGAAAAATTAGCAACAACAACCACATCAACAACCAAAGAACAATTCTTTTAAAAGAGGAGACACCCAAAAAATTCCATTGTAAACTTGAAAATAAAAGATAGGAAGAATCAAAACGTTAGGTACGATATTGTAGTACATTCAGATAGGATGAGCACAGAAGAGAGGTCCCTGGACAGAAAACACCATTACAAAACCACCAGGGAGCAGCTGGGGTTGGCAAAAGGCAAACTGAAAGAGATGGGAGTGAGTAGGAGGTGAGACAATGGGAACTCTTTCAAAGAGGCTGGTGATGAAGGATGGGAGAGAGGTGAGGGTGCTTAACAGGAAGCACATGGGCAGAGAAAAACAGAAAGACAGAAGGACAGACAGATGACATGTAATGAAGACAGACACACACCCCTATGAAATTATTAGTGGACAGTAGGTAGGCACTTCCTGTGGGCCAACAATCTCCTAAGAGCTTTACTTCTAACTCATTTAATCCTCACAAAACCCTAAGAGGTAGGTGCTGTATTTACACACATTTTAAGATGAAGATACCAAGGCATGGAAGTGTGTTTATATTTTAAATTATTTATCTATCTATTTATTAAAAAGAGAGATTTAAGAATGATTGAAAGGAGAGGGGAGAAGTTAGGAAAAGAGAGGGTGAAAATTCAGAGGCCCATTTGAAGCACCTCCAGTTAGAGAGAACACAGAAATCCAAATAAGTGTCATGAGTCCTTTGGGGGAGGGTGTCAAAAGGGAGAGTTGTATTTTCTTCGGAAACTACAGGAAAGAAAGAGAAAGAAATCAATGGTATGAAATTATTGGCAAAGAGGGAAGTTGAAGGAAGAGACTTAACAGTCTCTTTGCTTTTGTTTCTTAAATAAATCACATTGGATGTGGGGCTCTGTTACTCTCGAGGATACGACACAGTCTTGGTTGTGGGAGAACTTAAATTAATCATAAGACAGGTCTTGGATATTGAGGAGAGATTAATCATCTAGAAATAAACCAAGGATGGATTATTTCATATCTTTGGGTTACGATCAAATATGCATCCAACCCCACCAGAATATTGGAGCCATATGGAATCCTTTTTGGTGCACCTGGTAACAGAGCCTGCCCAAAAGAGACGTTCTGAGGTCATAGTCTCCACTCTTGATGCTCAGAGATTATTCTCAGAACTTGTGGACTCTCTGTGCTGCCCTTTCCTTTGCCAACATGCCCTCTTCCAGCTGGGGTTGTAAACACGTAGTCCTCCCCCTCAGAGTGACTTGTTTTTAAGAGTTGTGGAATGTGGAATAAGAATACAACCCTTTCATTTGAAAAAGAAAATCCCTCCATGTGCATAATTTATGTTATCCAGAACACGACAGAAAGCATGGAGGAAAATAATTCTCTTACTCCTCTCATAAAAATGGCAGCATTTTCAAACTCAGGCACTCAAAGGCTCGGTGTAACACCCAGGAGCCTCTGCACTTTTTGCTGGTTTATTCTAACGTCGTCGTTCCCAAAATGAGTGAGTGTAAACATGAGGTGGGATGCTTTTAAAAATTCAGATTTTCAGGCCCCACCACGAGAATTTCTGATTGAATAAGTCTGAGCCAACGTCTAGAAATCTACATTTTAATCAAGCTCCCCAGGTGGATCTTAAATTATATTTCTAAAAACAATCTTCCACAAGTCCTGAAGAACAAGTTTTATCCTGAACTGTACTGGTAGGAGGTGAAGGGCCTGGCTTTGAGAAATTAGCATTTGCAAAAGCCACACTTTCTTTAACAGAAGGACATAAGGGTCTCGGGGTCAGAAGGAGAGAGGACTTTCTGAAAAAGACTTTCCTCTCATGATATTAGAAGAATTCAAATCAACAAATATTAGACGGGGGCTCCCTACACCCCAGAGATGAAGAGGATGTGGTCCCCTATCCATGATCTCTTGGGAGGATGTGGGTGTCCCACACACCTGTGTGCGTGCACAGACACACTCACATGCACACACTGACACACACATGCATGAACTATAATTATGACAACTATTTGTCCTGGCTTTTCAGGCTGCTCACATTTCAGAACTCTGGCCCACTGTCCCAGACCTGTGACATGACAGGTCCTGATTTTGGTTCAGAAAATAGAGTCAATGAAAGTATGCTAGAAAGGAAACTGAGACAGACGTACAAACCAAGACTGCAGAGAAGGAAGAGACCTTCCGATCATGAGACACTGCTAACAGCTAACATAGGCGATGTTACATTTATTACATGAGAGGTGTTTTTCTCATGAATCCTCACAATAAGCCTATGAAGCAGTTACCACCATGATATCCATTTTACAGATGAGGAAACCGAGGCACAAAATGGTCAAAGTAACTTGCCCAAGGTCGTAGAGCTAGCATGTGGAGGACAAGGAAGTGAACGCAGTATAGCTCCCAAGTTCATGTTCTCAACCATGGTGATACACTTGAAGGCTTTTGAAAATGAGTACACTGGGACTAGGTCTTGAAGGAAGTGGATCTGGGCAGACGGAGACCAGTGACAGCAGGGTCAAGTCACTTGAGTGTCAATAGTCCAGGTCCTGTTCTGGGCACTGTGGACATCACAGTAGACAGGACCCACAAGGGAAAAGCAATAAAGAAGACACAAGGAGACAACTGCTTCTGGGACATTTTGGAAAGTGTGAGAGGATCATGCAGGGTTCCTGTCAATGGATGGTAAATGGGTGGCCAAAGGAGATTAGATCAAGACCCTTGGGCATTTGGGGGTGGCAGAACTTTCCTATGGGCATCAAGGTGTCTTTAAAGCCGTGGTTCTCAACAGGGGGAGATTCTGCCCTTCAGGGGACATTTGGCAATATCTGAAGACATTTTTGGTTGTCAAAATGTGGGGCAATGGGGTGCTACTGGATCTAGTGGGTCAGAGATGCTGCTAAACATCCTACAATGCACAGGACAGCCTCCTAAACAAAGAATGATCCAGCCCCAAATGTCAGTTGTGTCAAGGTGGAGAAACTTTGCTGTAAAGCTTTTGAGCAAGGAATGACAAGGCCAGAGATGGATTGAAAAAGGCATCGCAAGTTTTGTGAGGCTACAGAAATGGGCTTTGGGTCCGTGGGCAAGCCCGGGCCCTGCAGAGCACCTCCTGTCATTCCTTAGTTCTCAGGCACCACTTCAGTAACTAGCTTCTCCTGGAGTGACTCTACTTTGAATATTGCATCTTCCAGTGCAGAAATCTTTAACCAAATGTGACTTTGTCCTTTTGTGTTAGGATATTGTTATTCTGCTGATGCCAATAATTAACCTTTGTTGAATAGGAATCCTTCCCTGGAGAAGAGCCTGGCTTCATTCTCCTGGAAGAAACCGCTGCTGAGAAGGGTGGGATTCATCTTCTCCCCAAACGTGCAGAAACGCTAACAGGACCAGGCAACCGCAATTGCTCTGATGCTTTGCATATTTATGTCTGAGACCTTTGTATGAACTGTTACTTTAAAAAAGAAGGATCCGTTCATCTTTAAAAGCAAGTGATTGATTGCTGCCAGTCGGGCATTCCTTCATTCTTGGCTTCCTCTTAGCCTCTGTAATAAGTTCTTCACGAACACCAGTCTGCTATTAAGGAATGGTATTTATCATAAGCCAAGCAGAGAGGAGGCAGCGTTGGATGGGCATAATACCATACTTCAATCCACAGTGTCCTTTTTGTTCAACTTGATCTGCCGTGTCGTTAACATTTGAGAAAAAACACACAAAGACTTTGGTAAATATTAATCAGAAATGCCCGGCCCCTTTCCCTACTCAATTACCCATTACCGGGCACTCCAGGTGATAATGTCCTGCTAAACCTCCTATTTGCTTAATATGCAAGTGGAAAGTACTTTCTGTGGATTGTGTGGAGTGTTCTTAGCGGCTTAAGTGGTCTGTAACGGTGGGGAAACTTTCTTCCTCTTTTTCCCCACTCCTTTGATATTCAGCATTCTTCCAGGTCTTCTAGCACCTGAGTGTGAGTCCAGCCCCCCGCCTGACTGCGTTCCTGATGGGTTGCAACTTTTGGAGAAGTTACAGGTTCAGACCACTGAGATATGCAGATTAATAGCACATGTGCCCAACGGTCAACATACCCAACAGCCTGCGGATCATGGCACCTCTGTAGGGTGCAATCTCTTTGAACTCAGAAGTCCATTTCCTTCCACTTCAGACCTCATCAGACCATGCAAATTGCCATCAACCTTTCCACACTGGCTGAAGCAGGTCTAAGTCATGATCTCCCTTATTATCAGTGAAGTCATTAAAAGTCCATCAGATCAATTGGGCTCTGACATAACATTAAAAATGTTCCTGGGTGAAATCTATTTCTCCACTCCTGTAACTGGTGTAAGTTCAAAGAGGCTCATAATGAAATCTTGTCCCATCCGTGTCAGCTCCTCAAGTTAACAATGAATATTAAAATGTAGGTGGCAAGAGCTGGATTCATCATGGAACGTCAAAATCTGAACCTGAAAGGCCAGGCTACTCAGAGCCGCTAGCTTCATATAAACAGCAAATATTCAACGTGATTGTGAAGAGGTAAGGGGCAAGTCTTCATCGCACGCTTCCTGGAGGCCAGGTCAATCTACCTATGCGCCTGGAACTATCAGCAGCAGAATAAAGAAGCGAGATGATTTTTAACTCAGTTATTAGGTGTGCTAGTAACTTAAGTTATTCTACATTTCCATCCCTGTTTCAAAACCAGGCTGAATCTCTCTGCTTTTCCTAGAAATTGGACAAAATGTTTTCCACAAAACAATTTCTTGGCTTCTGTACGACATTATGTCTGTCCTCAATAAAGGCAATCAATGTATGAATATGTATTAGGCATTTGGCATATTTTAATTTTGTGAAACGGCCATCTATGAACTCTCCCTTAAACATCACTTCGGACGTTTTTTTATGAGAAACCCCTGGTGACTTTGCCGTCTGCTGAGCATTTGAAAAATAAAGAGAGAGGTAGAGAAAGAGGCTGTTTTGCAGAGATATGGGCAAATCAAACCAAGAAAAGAATTATGTTTTTCAATATACTCGGGAGGTAAATTCTTGCACAACAACTTGTTGTTAGGTTACTTCTTTCTGTTCTTACATGTAGGAAGTTGGACCTTCTTCATCAGGGCTTTTGAACTTTTGTACTTGACCCCTAGTAAGAAACACATTTGATATTATGAACCAGTACACATGTGTTTATATGTATTAAAAACCAACTATTTAAAATACTACTTCCCTTGCTACACGTGCAAGGTACTCAGATATATTCTATTCTATTTTTTTAAATGCTAGTCATAACTCACAAAGTTGACTGCACTAATGAGTCTTGATCCATAATTTGAAAAACAATGCTCTATCCTAAAATACATGAGCTGCTCAACTCAAAACCCAAGAGGTATTCTTCATTCTAGCATTAGTACTTTTTTACATAGCGATTAATATCAGGGGGAGTCACTTAGGAAGTGTTTGTGTTATATCAGGATTTAGAAACACTAGTGTAGACCCCAAAACATGTTTTCAGTTTAGAAAGTGGTAGACATCCTTCGAGTTTACACAGGTTGTTTCTACTGTCTGCCAATTGTATCCTTCACTATTCATGGTTTTATTATAGGGATTTCTTTCCTTTTCTCCTTCCCCCTCTCTCCCTCTGTCCCTCCCTTTCTTCCTTTTCTTTCTTTTTTTCAAGCTCAAGCTGGGTCTCCACGACAAAAAGTGAAAAATAGAGCTAATTGTCTGAATGTTTCCAAATATACAGACGCTTTGTCAAATGACTGTCCCCCCACCTTGAGTCACTTCTCATGCAGATGTTTTTGGCGTGGTGCAGACAGAGCCTCAGGTAGGGGAATTCTGATGATGTTTCTTGAGCTATAGCTGCACACATATTGTCCATTATTTACCTAATATAGGAAATCAGTTCCCATCAAAATGCAATTCTAGAGGGAAATTTCCCATTGCCTGGAAGGTTACATTCTGGAAACTCGCCATAACACCATTAGGTATTGAATACAATTTGGGATAAAGTAGGTTCATCTTGGAAACCAGTCAAAAGATTTAGTTATTTATTATTGCAAAAAGATGCCTTCATGGGGATATTCCAACAATGAGGGCAATTTTCTAATGAGGTACCAAAAGAGGTATTTTAAAACTGAAAATAAAACTCAATAACTTCAAAATAGTAATCAATATTCACATATCTGGTTCATACATTTGACTTTTACTTCTTTTTTCATGTAAGATGAAATGCTTGAACCTCATCATGAATATGACCCTCTTAGGAAATACAGTGGAAAACTATTTGAAACTCCACGTTGCCAAAACAAATCGATGATGAATTTTTCAGCTCAATCCTTGTATCGAATTACAAAGTATATTAGCAAAAGACACAAAAGAGGTGATTACAATATGATTTGACAGAAGATAATAAAAAAGAGGAAGAAAGTCAATTGAAACTCTCAGGGGTGGGAAGCTATGGTTTCTACAAACTCTCAAAGTTTTAAAATTAAGACTGGATAGAGGTAGGATTAAATTAAAGATTCACCTTAACTGTACTCTTTGAACGTCAAGAATACAGATATTTTAAAATGCAGAACATTTTCCTGGTTTCTACCAAGAAGAATGAAGGGATATTAAAAGTCCTTAAGATTATTGGCTTTCCTTGAGATTTGCAAGGCAATAAGGAATAAATTGATGTAAGTGATAAGAAAAATCATACCCCCTTTCTTTTTCATTATTAATGACCAAATATTATTAAATCAATAATTTTGGTGATGATCCGCACAGGTTATTAAATATCATGAATTATTAACCTAAAAGTTGATCAGAGCTATGAAAATAATTCAAGTTAATGGGAATCTTGTATTTCTAATGAAATACCCAGTCATTGACAAAACATCTCTGTTAAGATTTTTGGAACATGAAAAAGCAGAGACCACAGATGTCCTTAAGGAAGAGAACAACATTCCTTGCTGGATTACAGGAAATTAAAAAACCAGATATCCATGATCAAAATAATAGGAGATTAAACAGACCAAGTAAAAGGCACCAGTGGCTATAGGGTATTCATTTCTCTCCAGCCCTGCCCAGTCCCCTCCTCCAAATAATATTGCACCAATTGTTTTGAAAAACTCAAAAAATTGGGAAACGGCCATGGATTTGTCAATGCTGGGTGTGCCTCCGGCGAGGGGAGTTGGCATAAAGCAATTAGTCCGTGGCTCTTGGCCAGTAGCACTATCTGTTCCAATTACTTTGCCTTAAGCAAGGTGTGCCTGGAAGAGTATTTTGTCCAGAGGTTATACAATAAACGGCAATGGAATGTGATTTAATTTAGAAGGGACAAGGAGACAGGAGAGCAGGGTTGGGGGTGGGGTCCCCAGCAGGCAAAGAAGGTTTGATGGGCTCTGACCCTTTTGTGAAATCATAGTTACCATCCTTGGGAACATTGACACAAACAAACCTCGGATCCCAGCTGTCAGAGAAACTGACGGCAAACAGATGCCCACCCTCCCCCGCCTCTCTTTGCATACCTTCTCCACTGCAGGCTTCCTGCTAAAACAGGATTGTGCCAGAAAGCATTATCCGTGGTAGAATTTCCCAATATTAAAGTGACTCCATTATTGAAGAGTTTAATGACATGAACTTTTTTTTTTTTAACCATTTAGTGCAGCGTGAGCCCTGAATGCTAATGGGGGAAAGAAAGTCACAGCCAACAAGGGATTTAGACTTTTGCAAAACCAGACAGGTGGGTCAGGACCTGGGCAGTGACCTGGAAAACAAGAATGCGGAAGAGCTTCCTTCTGTAGAAATGAAGTGTGTGGGGGGGTGCATTTGACACAGTTTGCAAATGGGTTAAGGGGGCTGGTGCCCGGATCAGAGTGCATATCAGGGCTCCATCTTTCACTATCTGTGGGATCTCAAACAAGTTACTTCATCTCAGTGAGTCTCCAGGGTGAATAATAACATATACTTCCAACGCGGTTGTAGCCTGGATCTTAAGCACCAGATTTCCAAAAGCCAGCGCTCAGCAACACCTTAGCCCAGTGCCAGGCACTGAGTGTTCATTCCCTCCGCAAATACTGAGTGGCTTCCTTCTATGTGCCCTTCACTGCTCTTGCAGATGGATCCTGGCTATCATGACCTTTACAGGCTAGTCGGGGGAAATGACAATAAAGAAGTGAACAACAACAACAAAATCCACATGATATTTGCAAGTAGTAATAAGTACTATGAAGAAAATAAAACATGAGGTTGTGATAGCAAGTGATCAGAAGGGGGACAATTTTTATTTCAGATGCAAAAAGATTAGGGAAGGCTTCCCAGTCAAGGTCAAGAATAAGCTAGAACTTGGAGAGTATGTAGCTGTTGGAACCAGGAGCGGGGTGGAAGACTATTCTCAGATGAGAGGATTGCAAAAGTCAAGTCTCTGCATAAATATTGGATGATGATAAGAATTATTTTTTATTATGATTATGATTTTTATTATTAAATCGGGAGTTGGGACATTCAAGTCCAGGTCCTATGAAAAAGTTGCCTTTGAGGGAAACACAGCTGGGTCATTCACATCTTGCCCTCACTCAAAGGGCTTCCCCGCTGCCTGTGAGCCCTCCCTCCTTCCACTGGTGCTTAGTCAAAAAGCATCATTTCATTACTTCTCACACTCGTTGGGGAAGGGTTGTCATCCATTTACCCCCAGACTAGAATTATTTGTACTACCACAAGATGGCATTGGAGGTGGTCCAAGCACATAGGCACCGACTCATTGGCAGTTAAATCATGCTAAGACATAACAGTAAGTAAATATGCCCAGAGAGGGAATTTTAGCCATCCAAGGACACAGAAAAACCACAGCCCTGGCCTCAGAACTGCATTCCTCATATATCTAACCCATGTTCTTATGCTATAGGATAAACTAAATAAATCAAGAGACTCTTGGGATAGATCAGGAATAAGCCTGCAATAAATTCTGTTAAACTTACTTGTCAGTGCCTTGCCTGGAAACTTCACTTCTTTTTGGAAATTGAAAAATATTATTGAATGCTGTGAAGATGTGGCAGGCACTGAGAAGAAAATTCTCCCTGGAATTTCTACCTAATTTTTGAGGAGGTTAAATAATTGGAGACAATCCAGTTTTGTGGAGATCTGTCACGTGTTGGATTCAAATGGGATAAAAAGAACTTTCTCTATTACACTTTACACATTTACAAATTTATTAACTTAAAAATGGTATGCAGCTGCTCACCTTGGCCTGTTTTAGTTGTTGACTTACTAATGGCTAACACAGTGCACAAAGCAAGCACTAAATAAATATTAGGTGAATGAATGAAGAATGAATGAAATGGTTTGGAATCCCGTAAATTTGTTACATATGGCAACTATATTGTTTTGAGTGTTTCCTCTGTGCTAAATATTGTACATAGATTATCTAATTTACTACCTAAGATGTAGGTTTTCCTATATTTTGCAGATGAATGAGCCGAGTCTGAGCAATGTTCAATAGTTAACCAATATTTATTAAGCACTGACTATGTTTCAGGCACACACAGTAAGTGGCTATTTAGATTTGCCTGACTCCAAATTTTGTGCTCTTAACCACAATGCTCTGCTGGTTCTGAATGGAAGATGCTGGAAGCCAAGTTCACCAGACTCTAAATCTGACTTAGCTTCCACTGATTCCAAGGAACATCAGTGTCAGACAAATATGGGAAAACGAAGGATTCTCATGGTATACGTCCACATCATCAGCAGTATCATATTTCTGCGCGTCCACGCGTGTACATCTAACAAGCTACACTGGTCACGGTCTGGTCTATGTTTTTCATTAAATCTAACAAGCATTTTCATTACAGAATGCAGGCCAAGCTTTAGAGCAACGATTTTCCATCTGGTAGCCAGACATTAGGACACATTTTAAGCAACTAACTGGACACGCTGCATGGATCCCTCGGGCCAGATTGAAACTGGAAATAGAACAAGTGTGACCTGGGAGTCTTGAGGCAGCATTTCTGGGCTGAGAGATAAAGGCCAAAGGAGATGGGGATGTGCTTCGGCTCTCTGCTTGCTCAGGAAATCAGAGTTGCTAATAACAGTCACGTGGGTATCATATCAGGCCTTGGTTCAGGCACCTCAATCTTTTTGCTGGACAGGTTGGGTAGTACCCCTTTATTTTTATTGGGAAAATTATGGGGCCAACCTTGGGGAATAAAATATAGCAAGAGAATTATTATTGTCCCCAGATAGGTTTAAATCAATGGTTCTCCACCAGGGGCAATTTTGGCAATGTCTGGGAACAATTTTGATTGACGCAACTGGGAGGTACTGCTAGCATCTGGTGTGTTGAGGCTGGGAATACTACTACACATCCCACACTGCACAGGACAGCCCCCTACAATAGAGAATTATATGGCCCCTGGTGTCATAGTGTCAAGATTAGGAAACGTGGCTTAAATGATGATGACGATGCTCGTGATCATGAGAACACAAACAATCAGAGCTCCTATTTTTTGAGTGGTCATCTCAAGCCTGCCTCTTTGCTAATTAGTTGTTATTCATTATCATTTAAATCTCACATTAACTCCCAAATTGCCTTTATTTTACAGGGGGAAGAAAAACTCAGACTCAGAGATGTTAAGTAACTTGCCCAAGGTCACAGAGCAAGAATGCGGCAAAACCAGGATTCATACCCGGAACTTCCTGACCCCAGGACTCTTAAACACCAGACCACGCTGCCCGATTTTGCTTCTGCTGATAGGTTTGGCTGGGTCACTCGGGTTCTGAAGACCTTCCCCAGGGTCCCTGGGAGAAGGCACGAGAAAATGAAGACTGCGAATCCTCTGCTGAAAGGTTGTCAACCACAGCCCTAGAACCTGCTCTTTCTCCTTTTCCCATCCTTTCCTAATGAATGAGGAGGTAATAACGCTCCGATCACCATTCTCAAACTGTAACTAGTCACAGTTGGCTCTCAACTCGGGACGATTTTGGCCCCCAGGGGACATTTTTGCTTGTCACAACTTGGGGTGGGAGGGGAGGAAGACACTACTGGTGTCTGGCGGGTAGACACCAGGGATGTTGCTAAAGATCTTACAATGCACAGAACAGCCCCACAACAAAGAATTATCTGGACCCAAATGTCAACAGCATCGAGGCTGAGAAACCTGCAGGAGAAACAAAGTGGAAAATCAAGCCTGCTTTTTATAGAGTGGAAATGTGTGGTTCTTGTCGCTTTGCCCTGTCATCCCTTCACCCTGCTTCTGATAACAGCTTCTGATCTTGTTTCAGGATCGCCACTCAGAGCCCATGTAATTCTGGAGGAGCTGGCTAGCTCCCCACCAGCCCCGGGGATGGCATGTTCTAAACTTGACTCCTCAGAGCATCCCATTTGTCTGGCAAAAATGAGTGGTTGGGCCTGACACCAGCACAGTCAATCAGATGTCACGGACTGAAACTTCTACGAGAGGTCAGATCCTTGAGTCTAGACTTACTCCTGAGAGGATACAAAGCTGGGGCTGCTGATGGCCATCTGGTCACCATGAGGAGAGAGACTGCCTCAGGATGGAGCCAACATGGCAGAAGTGGACCAGAGAAATATACAGAGAGAAACCAAGCCTTTGTGGTACAATTTGACGCCTTGAACTAGCAATACCTGACACCAGCTTATCCTGGACTTTTGATTTTCATTTTCTGCCTCCTGCAACCAGAAGAGGTCTGAGGTAGCACAAATGACTTTCATCAAAACACAAAAATAGAAAGGTATCTGCAGATTCCTTTGCATTCTCTACAAGACATTTCATAATGCAGTGTGTAAATCTGACAAACGGATATCTAACAGAACAGCCACGGGCTATTCATAACATGAGAAAAAGCTGGCAGCCCTGATTTCTGGAAGTCAGTTACAGAGAGCTGTAGGTTTCATCTATCTTGTCAAGAGTCTAGGTATTCTGGGCAAGCAGCAGCATTTTTGATGCCTGTTATAATGACGTCCATGATGCAGATGTTCATGTCAGACTCTCAGCCGACTTGTGTGCAACATTAGCAAGAGGATGCCATGCAGATGCATAGCGCTGCGGGGGGGAAAAGCCCATGAATTTACTCCTGGATGAACTTGGGAATTGCACTGGGAGTCACCTAAGGGATCTTCCGGGGAGAAAATGTTCTAACCTGCACCAAGTCCGGCACCCACATATTGAACTTTCACCCAGGTGCAGAGTCTGGTGGATGATACTCAAGGACTATCATAGCAATGATTCCCAACGTATGGCTCCGGTACCAGAAGTGGCAAGCAAGATGTTTTTAGGGGGTCCTTGAGCAAATATTTTAAAAATATTAATAGTCATGAGATTTTTTTTTTTTTTGGCAGGGGAAGATTTGCCCTAAGCTAACATCTCTTGCCAATCTTCCTCCTTTTTTTCTTTCTCCCCTCCTGCCCAAAGCCCCAGTAAGTTGTAAGTTCTTCTGATTCTTCTATGTGAGCCACCGCCACAGCATGGCTACTGACAATGAGTGGGGAGGTTCTGCATTGGGGAACCGAACCCAGGCTGCCGAAGCAGAGTGCGCCAAACTTTAACTACGAGGCCATCAAACCCGGCTCATGAGATTGTTTTTAATGAGAAAAGAAATAAAAACATAACTACATATCAAACTCAGGATTTAGTGACTTTTATTGCTTAGTATAGGGTCAGCAAATGTTTTCTCTAAAGGACCAGATAGTAAATATTTTCAGATTTGTGGGCCAGACAGTCTCTACTCAACACTCAACTCTGTCCTTGTACTAGTGTGAGCATTCATAGACAATACAGCAACAAATGGGCGTGGCTGTGTTTCAATAAAACTTCATTTACAAAAACAGGTGGAGGGCTAAATTCGGCTGGAGGGCTGTAGTTTGTTAATCCCTGGCTTAACAGGAAACTAAGCAAAAAAGAAGAGAAGTAAAAAATTAAAAAAAATAATCCAAGTGGTACACAGATACTGTAAAAATCATGAAGTAGGTTGAAGATGGTTGCAGATTGGTGAAATCTATATTGGGTCCTATACTTTGAGTATTACTCATGATGATAATGATGGTAATAATAATAATGAATCATTGAATCATTTTTTCTTTTATTTAGCATGTGTTTTTTGAGTGTCTATATGTGCCAGTACAAAACACTATGATTTCAAATGTGCATAAGATGGTATAGTCTGTCCCTGATGAAGTTTGCTAAGAGTTATGAAGGAAATAGTTATTGGCAGGAGAATAATGAAGGCTTTTCTGAGGAAGCAATATATAAGCAAACACCAAAGGATGAGAAGAAACCAGCCTTGAGAAAAGGTAGGGGAATAGCTTTCTGGAAAAGAGGAAAAAGGGTGTATAAATGTCCTGAGGCATGAAAGAGGCCCATGTGCTGCTCCAGTGTGACTGGAGCCCACCCAGGGAGAGTGGGGGAGAGCAGTACCCACCAGGTTGGAAATGTAAGCACAGGCTGGATCAGGCCACAGTGAAAGTCATGGGAAACCACGGAAAGGCTTTAAGCAGAAGAGAGACTTGAGCCAATTTCCATGGTAAGGTTACTCTTGTCTCTCTGCAGGCAGTGGACTGGAGGAAGAATAAAGGTCAAGGGATTTTTACCCAACAACCATAGCAACACAGCAACAATAGCATCTAACATTGGATGAGAACTTATTGTGTCAGATCTGTGCTAGTCACTTCGAGCATTACTCATTAGATTCTCACAATAACCTACTGGAGGGGGTATATAATTATTCCCATTTTACAAAAGTCGAAACTGATGACCTGAGAGGTACATTCAGATGGCCAGGTTTTCAGAGCTAGAAAGAATCAGACCCAAGATGTGGCCCAAGTCTGTATGATTCCAAGGGTCAAACTCTTATCTTCTATTACAGGAGTTGGCAAACTACAGCCCAAGGGCCAGATCTGGCCCACTACTTGTTTTGTAAATAAAGTTTTATTGGAAAACAGCCATGGCCATTTGTTTACATAGTCTATAGCTGCTTTCCAGTTGAGTAATTGCTACAGAGACCATACAACCTGCAAAGCCAAAAATATATAGTATCTGGCTCGCTACAGAAAAAGTTTGCCAAGCCCTGTTCTATGCTATATGGACATGAAGTTCTTTCTTGCCAGTAGAATGTTCAAAATGAACACAATATGACTAAGAAACTTTATCATCAGTTTCATTGTCCCAGAATGTCATTCTTACCACTGCTTCTCAGATCTTTTTCCCACTCTGTTGTCATGCAGTATTTTATCTTATTTTTACTTAGGACTTAAAAATGATTTTTAAAAAGATATAGCAATATACAAATACAACTGGGAGAGAAATGTTTCCAAGAAGTGTTTCAGAAGGAACTAATGACATAGCATGTGATAGTCAGCAATCATACACGGGAATATAATTTCCTTTCTCCCCTGGCTAACGTTTATCCCCCAGGTAATGCCTTGTTTGTTAGGTTGTCTTGAGGGAAAAACAGACTAGCAACCCACGCACTTTCTCTGTCAAATAGATCAGAATCAACAAGTAACACAAGAAGACTCAAGTTGACTGAGGAAATGCCAGCTGGTACCTAGGGCTAAGGTAGAGAGTAAATCCTGGCTTTGAGTTCTCGTGCGAGCTTCAGTTGACACTTACTTGACTCAGTTCACATATCACCAAAATGGATGTGCCAACATAGAACAGTAACTAGGTTGGCTTCCAAATCTACTAAGGTCCTCTGTCTAGAATTAGAATTGACGTCAAGAGGCCTTCCCCTGGTGAACCAACAGAAGCATCGGTTTTTAGCATACTCCGAACATCTGAGCTACACTGTAATGAAGCACTTTATCCACACTAGGTAGAAATGTTGTGTTTACATCAAGAATGCCTCATTTTCTCCTGGAAAGGGAGTTCTGTTGTTTTTGTTTTTTCAAAAATCCAAGTTAAAGGAATGGATGAATCTTCCAATGAATGTGATTGCTTTGTACCTGAAGTATAATCAGATTGCAAAATGTAATGAGAAGAATCAGAACATAAATGGATGATTTAAGTAGTAGGCAAATTCAAAAAATGATTTAAACCACCTTTTGAACAAAGCAACTTGAATCTGTGGCTTTGCTCTCAGCTTGACGAGCATTCCACGCCAGATGAAAACTGAGAGGAGGACACAAATTTAAGAGAAAAGCCTGATGACTTCATCAATGCCGCCATTATGTGAGCACCTCCTATACGATTATTCTTTCTTTAAATAAACGTATTTGAACAGCACATTTTTATATCAGATCTGACAGTGAAAATCTAGCGATAGTAGCTACAAAATTTTCAGTTTGATTTGGCCCTCATTTTATATGAATATTACACATTAAAATAAACACATTACGATTAAATTGTTAAGAAGTTTATCTGTGTACCATTTAAAATGCTGCTGTGGACTCTCAGGGATTCACATATCTTCCAAAATACTCTCCTAAGGGAATATAAAAAATCGCCCATGTAAACATTTTCTTCAATATGGGAAGCATTTTATTTGAATTAAATATTCAATGATATCAAGTGTGTGTAGGTGTTTTGTTATACAAAAACATGACATGTTTAAAACAAACCAGCAAACAAAAAGGAGAGTGACGCTGCAGAGGGGTCCACGCCGCGCGGCAGCTGAGGAGTGTGCAAACACAGCGTTAGTGACTTATTACCTCACACCAGACGTGCAACAGAGCCTTTGTTTATTCTGCAAATCCAAGGCAAAATAATTGCCACTAGTTATCTGAAGATGCTGAGGAAGCCACCCGAAGCGCACCTGCGCTCGCGGGCTTGGAGTCCCTGGGAAGCAAGCTGCTTTCAGTCATTTTGGCAGGGAGGGAAGTGGCGCCCCTCATGTCACAGAGGTGCCCTCCACACCAACCCAGGCCAGGGCTCATGACTGCACTCCGCTGCGTAAAATCTTCCACTTGGAAGGGACTCCTCATCCTGTATCACAGCCTTCAAACACCCATACCCTTGTCCCCGATGGCCCTGCCCTGTCTCCGTCCACCCTACTCACTCCCCACAGACAGAGTGGCCTTCGGTGTGCTCCTGGGAGTTCCCCACACCTTCCTCAGCAGGCCTGTGCTCCTGCTGTTTCCAGTGACCGGAAGGTTCTTTCCTTGCTCTTTACCTGGACAGCTTATTCTCACTCTTTGGGACTCCTCTAAAACATCACCTCACCAGCGAGTTCTCAGATGGCCCTCCATCCTATGATCTGGCATTTTATCTTCATAGCTTTTATTCCTACGTAAAAATTGTATTTATTTGCTTACAGGGTTAATGTCAGTTTCCCCATCTGGGCTGTGGTTCGCTCAAAGGCAAAGCTTTTCTTAGTCACTTAACACAGGCACATTGTACTTCCTCGTGTCTTCAAGGGTTTTTCTCTTAATATATATTTTTTTCAGTTCTCATTGACATTTATAAACCTGCAGTTTTCTATGTAACATGACTATAAGAGAATATAATGGCGTCTATATTCAATTGTTTTTGCTGTGTGTGTGCTTTCTAAGATGAAATGCATCTCTCTGTGTATAGACAGCCTTTTAATCAAGCCCTTCAGTATAATTTATACCTGTTTTTATAATGTCCTTGCTGGTATAAATGTTTTGTATTTGAAGAAGTTATCTGGAGTATTACATAGAAGACTTGCTTAACTTATAAAGTTGAAGCATAATGGTTGAATTTTAGGAAGGATTAAGGGCTAAGCTTATATAAAATACTAGATTTAAGTAAACTTCATCTTGCCCAACACCAGGACATTCTCTGAATGTCATTATTTTGAATTAAGAATTAATGTTTAACATTCCCAAGTTATGTTTTGGAATTTGATATAATTTATAAAAAATGTTTATTTTCAATGTTTCTTTAAATTTAAAATGGAGCTTATATTTAAAATGTCTAAAAAAATTTTTATCCACAGTGCCAAGCACAGTGCCTGGCCCGTAACATATGTTCTCATAAGAGTTTGTTGAATAAATGAATGGATTTATGAAGACCAGGTTTCCAAGTCCTGGAAAAATCCAGATTCATCACTTTCCATTATGGAGCCAAACGTATATTTCCTTTTCAACTTATTTGCCTGCCTGGAAGTTGAAAGAACTCTGTTAAAAATAAAAATCCCATTCCTATACCTGTCACCGCTGGGTTAAACTAGCTCACTTAATATTTTTTTTTTCTCTGTGTGGGCTTTGCTTTGGCCCCATAGAGGTGCCACGTATGTTTTATGAGCTAACATTTATTTTAGACACTTTGGCCCATTGGACATGATTTCGTAAGCCTGAACTCTCAGCTGACATGCTGTTGAACATAATGGGGAGATTTAAAAAGGTATCACCGAGGAGCAGTGTGGATTGCAGAGTGCCAGGGGCGAGAGGGAGGAGGTTGCGATGAGCCACGGAAAGCTTCACACTGTGCTCGCTGGCAGTCAAGAGCTGTTGCTATGAAGTGCAGTCTTCATGTGCCCCTCCCAAGCCAGGCGAAGAACACAGAACAGCCTAATTGCTATCCTTGGAACTCCGTGCTCCCAATAAACCTGGATGCTCAATAGCAACACTTCACAAACAGAGCTGGAAACTCTGATCTAGGTGAGTGGCAGGGGGCGCATCTCCAGGTTGCTGTGTGGTATTCTGGATGGAATCCACATGCCTCGGAAATTCCAGAACACTCTCTTCCTCAGGCAGGGTCTTCAGTTAATTATGGAAGCTAAGTTGTTGCTGGGCATAAATCAGACATTGAAAAAATTCCGTACCTCAATCCATAGTGGAATTCACACGGGGCAAAGGGAAGGTTTTAAAGGTTTCTGAAAGCCATAAAATCTCCATTTAGATAAAAATCTTAAAAAAAATTTCATTTAGTTATTCATTTTTGCCCTTTGGGGGCAAAGTTGTCAATTTAGCAGAACAAAGGCACCTACAACTTGGCATTTGAAAACTGTGGAGAGTTAACACCAGTGGGATGAAGGGTTAAAGTTGGCATTCTCAATTCGATTCAAATCAAATATTCATTCAATGCCAATGCTTTGCTAGCGCTCTAAGGACAGAAGCAATCTGGGTCCTTGAATTTCTCCTTCATAGAGTTCAACAAAATTAGTCATTGAAATTTCCTGCTGCTATGATTTCCCTACTGTCTGTCCACTCCCAGTAGACTGTAAACTCCATGAGGGCAGACATGTGTTTGTCCCGCTCACTTCTGAGTTCTTAGAGTGTAATCCAGAGTCTGGCACATAGTAAGTTCCCAATGAAAACTTTTTAAGTGAATCAAAGTAAGCCCCAGTGCCTGCCCTCAAGAAGCTCACTGTCCAGTAGGAAACAGAGAAGAAAATAAAGAGATTGTAGCAACAGTGATGAGACCTAGAGCAGAACCATGCCCAGGATCTTATGAGAAAAAAGAGGAGGAAGCCCGATTCAGCTGGACACGATGGGGTCATGGGATGATTCCAAGAGAGGATGAAGTCTAAGTGAATTTTAAAAGGTAATGCCAGACAGAGGGAACAGCTTGGGAAAGGCCTGGAGAAGACAAGTATTTTGTTCCTTTTCCTGGAGCTTTAGTCCAAAAATTACCGAGGTGGCCTATTATCAAAATGGCAGGTACAAAGTCTTTGGCCAAGCCAAATGCCAAAGGGATTTACCTGTCCTCAGGTAAATCTAGCCAAAAGAGACAGAGGTAGGCAGCCAATCCTATGACAATGTGTTACAGTCATTTACGTCCCTGCCAATCGTCAAATCAATAGGCCTACTACTTTCTTCTCTAAATATCTGGAAGAAGCTGTTAAAATTCACATAAGAAAACAAAAAGAGAAAATCCCTTCCAAGAGCTTTATTGAGAGCTGATAAGTCCTTGCGAGTCTCAGTTCCAGAACCTTCTTTTATAAGAGACGCAAGTCAGAGGCACATTATGAATTAGGCTATACACTCAACAGAGGGAGGGGTACCCACGATGTAATTAAAACTTGCATCTCTGATCTTTGAAAAGTGTATCAATGGCTGGAGCCTGAGGGCTTCCATCAAGAAGTCTAAGTTCTAATGGGTCAAACAAAGGTCAGGACTAAAGCATCTGTAACTTGGGTCAAGGATCCAAGAGGTGTAATTCATAAATGGCTGTAGGGACGGCCAAGGCGCTGGTGTGAGCTAATCAGCAATTGTCTGTGTTTGGAAAACTCTACACTCAAATTGGACATGTGCAGGTTTGGACTCGAAGATTCTCTTAGAAATATCCCTTAGAGTCACCACTTGTTTACTTGGAAGAGCATCTGATCCTGGACAAAAGCATTTCCCTTTTCCAGTTGAGCTCAATTCTCTCCATTCATGTGAAGCTATTTCTCAGAAAAGGACATAAGGTTTAGTCCATATGAGAATCTGATCTCAGGAATCCTCTCCCTCCAGATATCCATATGGCTTGCTTCCTCACTTTCTTTCTGTATACTCATAGGTCTCTTTCTCTTCCCTGGTCATCCTCTCTAACGCTGACCCTCCACTCTGACCCCCAACTCTTCCTCTACCATCTCCTTGCTTTGTTTTCTCCTCAGCATTCACCACCTAACACACTATACAGCTTATATGTTTATCTTTATTTTTTTCTCCCCTACTTGAAGTGAATATTCTTAGGCAGGAATATTTGATTATTTGGCTCATTGCTCTATCCCCAGCTCCTGGAAGAAGGCCTGGCATAAAGTAAGTACTAAATACAAGCATGCCTCACTTTCCATAGCATCTTATGACCACAGCACTGTGCAAAGTGAGGACCATTTCAGCACACAAGTTTCAGTTAACATAGCACCATGCAAAGAAAGGACTGCCTATAAATAATTGCTTGGATGAACAGAGCTGTTCCATACTCCTACTTGATGGGCTGGGCAGTTCATTATTTGCTCTATAATACATTGTTCCTGACAGGAAATTCCTCCAACACTCACAAAGGACTAATATGTTGGACACATGTGAAGATGATCTATTCAGGTCATGCTTTACTTGTCCAAGAACCACCCCTTCTAAGGCTCTAACACACTCCACCTTAACCATAAACAATTGGACTGAAAGTAGACTACCCAGAGAGAGCCAAATCTTTGGTAAGGAGAGGTCCAAGAATTTGAATGGAGAGATAAAGATCTTGAGAGAAGGGAAGGCTGAGGGAGGGAACTGAAGATCTACAAAGGTGAGGTCCGTGGAGACATCCTGGGTTCTACCCACCATGACACCCAGTTCAATCGGCCCTCAGTTCCCTGGTCTAAACTTCCTCTCCTCCGTACATTCCTGTTGTCATTTGTTAGTTGCTATTACTTAGGTTCCTTTGAAGCAATAGCACGATCTTAATAGCAAAAGATCATAATCTTCCTTATGATCCAAAGAACCTTGACTGAGATAAGCAGCAGGCACCCACCACTGCCCGACCACTGCAGAGATACCAAGAGACTAGAAGACATAGTCTGCTGCAAGGATATTGATGTTGGACTGAGAAGTCGGGACAAGGAATAGCTGGAGACCAAGTGTCATGGACTGAATGTGTTCCCGAAAATTCCTACATCAAAATCTAATCCCCGATGGATGGTATTTGGAGGTGGGGGTCTTTGGGAGATGACTAAGTCATGAGGGTGGGGCCCTCATGATGGGATTAGTGCCCTCATAAGGAGAGGCCATAGAGCGGGGCTAGCTCACCCTCTTTCTACCATGTGACAATACAACGAGAAGTAGGCCTTCTGCAACCCAGAAGAGGGCTCTCACCAGAACCCGACCATGCTGGCACCACGATCTTGCACTTGCAGCCTCTGGAACTATGAGAAATAAATATCTGTTGTTGATAAGCCACTCTGTCCATGGTTATTTGTTATAGCAGTTCAAACTGACTGAGACACAAGCCTAGGCCACATGCAAAATGACCCCAGGCCTTTGGAGACACCCTGGTCAGGTTCATTTCAGCTGGAGAGAAGAACTTTGAGAGGCTCTCCTGAAGGTCTGCCTCGCTTGTGATTCAATGCCTATAGCTAGGGTACCTGAATCCCCACCGCTGCTGGTTCAGTCTCACATTGGGAATTATTTGGGCCATTCAGGGAGAATTTAAGGAGCCCTAACTCAATAATGTGCATGACTTTGTAGCTAGTCGATCTTTCTGTCTCTGAATCCTAGGGACACAGTGATTAAGAACATGAGCTCTGGACCGCATGGGTTTGAATCTGCGTTTGCTACTGACCCTGGGAAAAGTCCTTGCCCTCTTTCAGGGGCCTTCATTTCCTTATCTATAAAATGGGAATGACAAAATAAAACCTAACGTATAATGTATATAAATTACTTGACACGAAGTCTAGCACATAGAGTGCATGCTCAATAAATGACAGCATTGAACACCCAGGTTGTATCTTACTCTAGGAACCAAGCCACTACCACTATCCAGTCGCTCCTTGATTCATCTCTCAACGCTTCCACCAAGAGCCTGGGTCACATTTCAGATTCTTCCCAACAAGCAAAAGTTGCAACTAGTGGTGAAATATCTATTGTTACCACTTAAACCCACTGTGACCCAGCACAGGGCTAAATTCTTTGCATATATGATAAAGTAGGTATTATTATCCTGTTTTAGAGGGAAGCAAACTGAGGCCCAGGGGGATGACACAGCTTTCATTAGGCCTAAAAATCCAGTAATTAGTGTTTATAGAAGAAGAAATCAGCGGTTTACATTCTCAATAAATTGCTTTAGCGAAAGCTAAACAGCAATTCAAGCCCTGCTTTTTGTCTTGGTCAAAGGTGATTGCTTAAGAAGAGTATGAACTGAGCCTGAGTTCTGATTTTAAAATGCAGGATAGGTGCTTACTAGATACTTGAAGGAAAGAAAGATTCAATGAGAACAAAGGAATGAATGAATAAGAACAAAGGAAGGGATCAATAAATTTAAAAAATTAAACATGAAATTAAGAGTCTATCTTGCTTAAAAATTCTTGCCTATAATCAGGATGCACCTCATTAACGAGACAGGTAGAAGTTTAGTCAACAAATGTGTCATTTGTTCTCTGTGTGGACAACAGCACCATTCGATTTTTAGCTAATGACATCTTCTTAGGCTGCATCTCAACATAACTAATACAAAATAGTGAAAATATTAGTGGAAAAGGAAAAAAAAAACCTAAATCCACTTAAATGTCCAAATTGCTTCACACGCTCTTTAATATAATATAATTCCAGCACAAAAATAATTTTAAGAGTTCTTTGCAATTCGTCATAAAGCAATTTAACTTCTTCATGAATCCAGGGCCTGAAATGAACCAGAATGACTGAAATGAACATCTTTAGAGTAATTGCTGTGTATCCCACCAGTCTTTGCTCTTCTTGGGTTGTAAGATTTTCGTAGTCATGGAGGTGATATTATCACTTATGATAAATTTGATTAATGTTTATTCTACGGCAGGCAGTATGAAAAACACCTCACCTATATTACCCTACTTAATTTTTAATAATATTTTATTAGTTTTTTTTTTAAATCAGAGAAGTATAAAGAACAAAATAATAATAAAGATTATGATTTCACCTGAGATAAATCAAAAGTAGAAGAAAAAGGCAATAAATGCTTATGGTTAAAAAATTCAAGTAGAAAGGTAAGAAAAATTAAAAAAAAAAAAGACATCAAAGCCAGGCCTCATTCCTTCTTCTTAAAGGTAACTACTGAAAACTGGAGGTTTTTATGACTCTTTCCACTAAAAAACCCACAAAATTCTGTACTACCTCATTTGATTTTAGTCTTCATAACAATCCCACGAAGCAAGTACTCTTGCTGTGCCCAATTTACAGATCAGGAAACTGCCTCTTCAATCAGTTAAACAATTTGCCTAATGTCTCATAGATGTTAATGATGATAGGCACAAGATTTGAACTTGGTCTGTCTGACTTGGAGACCTGTTTGTTCTTCTCATCAGGTAACCTGATCACATTTGATAGTCATCTTTTGGCTGTGTGATACGGCAGCAATAAAAGGAAGTGGATATGGTGAAGAAGAGACCACCAGCCTTGGCCAGATGGGCCAAACCAATAGAAATATGAGGCTTCAAAATCATTTTTTGCAGGCATATTAATTTGGAGACTACTTACAAGCCTAAAAATCACGTGCCAGGCTTACAAATAATGTTTTAGTTACTTGCCTAGGGAAGGTCACATTTTGGGGCTACTCAAGTAAAAATAATGTTGATCTATACATTTAGGGGTAAGTTGAAAAACGCAAAGGCATAGTGTTCAATTAGTTACAGGGCCTTGGTCCAGATTCGTCACTGCAGATGCAAACACCAGTAAACAAGTGTCTACCCCGATAGAACTTTGGACTTAGATGGGAAACTGTTGGTCTGTTCATTTTACAGACGGAAGGTCAGAGAGCTGGTCATGGTTATTTTGCCGGCCAGTTGCAAGAATGGAAGAACGTTCTGGCCTCTAAAACCCCTTTGCTAGGTTTTTTCCTGAATCACCACCACTGAGCGTCAGATCCCTGGCCTTGCCTCAATCCAATCAAGCAACCCTGTTTCTAATATTCCTATCAGAGAAGAATTTAAAGTTTAGTGAAACTATCCAATACAACATTTAACAAGATTTGGCATGGACAATTTCTTAGGAATTACTGCTTTAAGTGCCCAGCAGTTTCACATAATGGGCTTGGCGATTTCACAGACGAAAGCACAGCTTTTCCACCCCCACGTACAATCGACTCTCACCAAACAGATTCTTTCACATTTAGATGGCTTATCATTTCTAACTTTGTTCAATGTGCTCTTTGGAACTGCCATTTTTGGGAAAGGCCACTTCTGAGGCAGTAACTGGGGCACGGGAAGTGTCCTTTAAGAGGTTTAAAAAATTAGTTAGTCCAGCTAACACAATGTTTCCCAAAAATAATGTCCTTTTGCTAAAAATGTGAAATTAACATCAAATGAAGATCTCTTAAGCTCTAAAACTGAGATGACTATCTTAGTGGCGTACAGTAGGTCCTTGATGCAATCAGTGTGTTCCACACAGGTAATTACTTTTACTACTAATGGTGCCTCCCACTCGGTGAGAAAGATAAGAGGCTCCAGCACTACTTAATCACGAGGCTTCTTCATTATTGCTCCACCACATACTGGGTAAAACGATTCGCTTGCTCTATTCAGCAACTCTCACAAATGAGAAAAATTTATTAACGTGTGAGCAGAAGGGGACATATATAGTATGTGCAAAGGAGAATATGTACTTGATTTTAAAAATACATAGATGATTCATATACTTGTTCAGATCATCTTGAATTAAGATCTTTCTAGAAAAGTTTTATTTTCACAGTGTTGAAGTTGGTTTGCAACAATTGTCCAGCTCCACGTGCTTGGAAACTATTTAGAGGTGTTAGGAACAGTGGGAGAAGGGGGTGATGGGGAAGGAAGTGATGGAATTAGACAAACGTGGAGTCAGTGATGAGTGACTTTGGGTAAGTTACTTATCTTCTCTGAGCTTATTTTATTTGTGGAATAAAGAATAAGCAGCAATATTTGTTCTATTCCTATTTAAAGTCAGCTGTGCTGTGAGGCGTATGTATGTTTCTAAAAGGTATCACGCTATTCCCAACTGCACAAGAAAAACCACAGAGCTTTTGGGAAAACGGACTTGGGAGCACAATGCTTATGTCAGTAACAAATAATAAAAAAAGATAGGAGCCTAATAAAGATGGTAGCACTGCTTTACACATGTTAAATGGTTAAAAAATACACAAATACTACAATAAATATGGCACTTTATCTAGAAAAAGATTTATGGAAGTGGATGTCGAAAAGGTTGCAGCTGTGAGTTACTGTGAAGCGATAGGAGGAAGGTTATCTGAAATCCAGTAGACAGTTGTAACGCTGGATATGGATGGGTGTGGCTTGTAACACACCTGGTGAACTGAGGTAGCCAGTTGGTGTTTGAGGTGTGCGCCTTTGTGTATCGCTACATAGCTCAGTTCAGCTGGGTGCAGTTTTCTCTGTTCACCTAGCGTTTCTTGCAGATGAAGTCAAACATACACAAATGCAAAATCCACGTGATGCTCACAATGTATCAATCATGTTGGAACAAATTCCTATTTTCAAAAGAAGCGTTATAGTAGAATGGACTATAAGGATTAAATTAGCTAACATTGGTAAACACAAGCAGGAACTCAAGAAGTGTCATCGCCCCTTGAGTTCCAGGGCTAGCTCAATTAAACTGGGGTCAAATTCAATCCCAAACTCACAGGAGGTGAACTTAGAGAGGTTGCCAATCTCTTTGAGGCTCTAGATCAGCAAAAATGATACAACTCTAAAGAGCTCTCCTACAACGTTAATAGATGACTCCATGCATTTGTTAAATGTTTTCACGTTGTACCTTTGTCCTTGCCTACAACAATATCATTTCCTGTAAAGAGTGTAAGGACAAAGGCAGGAAACGCCATCCTTTTCCTTAAGTAGACATTGAAAACTACTCTGTAAGAGGCAAGAATTCAACTGCTCTTGGGGGAAAAAATTGGTGCTACTATTCACAATGTTTGATCAGCCCCGGAGAAGGGCAGACATTTCTCTCAGAGCGTCTTGGTAAGTAATAATAGATAACACCTACACAAGGCTCTCTGAGAGTCTGGCACTATAGGAGCTCTGGATATATTAACTCATTTAAGATTCAAATCATTCTATGTAATTGCTTTTCCAGTCTTGATGCTTCTCATCAAATTAGGTAAGCTGAACAAGTTTGTAAATTCAGTCAGATTTCCAGTTAACTAGGCAATAAATTTTCATTGGGCAACCACAAGTAGAAGAGATTACATAACCTCATGGTTGACTTGGCCTTTGGAATCAGACCAATCAGAATCATGGCGCCACTTAATAGCTGTGTGTGCTTGGACAGGTGATTCAACCTCTGTAGGCCTCAGTTCTCCCTTCCGTAAAAAGGGGTTAATAAAACCATCTCGTGGTGCTGTTGTGAGAAGCAAATAAGATAAGGGGTACAGGGAAGTTAACATGGTACAGGGCACAGAGCCAGCACTCAACCAGTGGTCATTTCTATTTATACAATTACTATCACTTCATTACCATTATGGGGCCAGTTGATCTCCACATTGTTAGGCATACTGGCGCACAATGCAGCTGTTTGCCATAGTACCTGGCACAGACCAAACTTGGTGTCGGAAGACTTTGAGACTTTGCACCCCTGATTTTTCCTTTTTGTGTCCCCAACACACATGATTGCTCATCACTGTAGCACTAAGATGCCTTGTACATAGCACGGTGATCTGTGAGGGTTTTGCACTTGGTCTGTGGATTAACCTCTCACAGCATTAACATGTGACTGTCTACGTTAACCACTCACCGTCTGGCAACCCATGTGAGATGTCCACACTGCTCTCTCTATCTCACCTCCCATTTATTTATCAACCCACCCAATCTGGCTTCTCCTCCCATGGCTCTACTGAGAAGGATCTTGCTAAGTTCACCCAGGAGCTCCACGTCGTCGGGTCCTGTGGGCAATTTTGCAGCTTACTGACCTCTTGAAAACCACCCCACCTTGATTTTCTTCCAACCTCTTTGAAAGCTCACTCTGTGGATTCTTTCTCCTTGACAACTTTAAAGATTTTATTTATTTATTTATTTTCCCCCCAAAGCCCCAGTAGATAGTTGTATGTCATAGTTGCACATCCTTCTAGTTGCTGTATGTGGGACGCGGCCTCAGCATGGCCGGAGAAGCGGTGCGTCGGTGCGCGCCCGGGATCCGAACCCGGGCCGCCAGCAGCAGAGCGCGCGCACCCAACCGCTAAGCCACGGGGCCGGCCCTCTCCTTGACAACTTTAAATACTGGCCTTCCTCAGAGCTTGGTGTTTTCTCCTTTTATAATCTCTCTCTAGATATGGTCACCCACTGCAATGGCACTCATTACATTCTACTTGCTAGAACTTTCAAGTTGATATATCCACTTATCAAGTTGAGACCTACATGAGCACCCAATGGCCTTCTCCACATCTCTTGACCATCTCACAATTATCTCACACTTAACAGTTCCCTCTCTATCATTCCCAGTCTCTCCTGAGGTTTAACAAATAGCCAAGTTCTATTGATTTTACCCCCAAAATGTATCTCAACCACTCTCTTCTCTATATCTCTATGGCCAATAGCCTAGTCCAAACTATCATTTTTTTCCCACCTCCTACTGCAATAGCTTCCTCACTGGCATCTTTGCATTCAGACACATTCTACTTCAATGCATCCAGTACAATGAGGCAGAGTAATATTTTTTAAAGGTAATTTATTTACATAATCCCCTGATTAAAAACTTGTAACTTCCCAATGCTCAAAGACCAAACATAATATTATTAACATGGCCTACACAATCCTAAATATGACAGATTTCCTCTAATCCACTTTTATTTTGTACCATTTTATTTCTTTTCATTCAAGAAATATTTAATGAGTACTATTATGTGTCAGGCATATTATAGTTTCTTGGACTTGGCAAATTTCTTATAGTAAGCAAGTATTACTTGAAATTTTAAATTTGAAAAATGCCTAGCTATTCATTCAAAAGAATAGACACAACTAAAATGAAAGGCTTAAATCCATATTATATTCCCTATTTTGAGTAATTTCTCTAATAGCAAAACTCTTTGCACACATGTTGTTGGATTTTGGTTTTAGATCTTTGGTTTACAGAAATGTCTCTGTAAATGGGAGCACACAGATTTTGTAGTATAAAGTTGGGTTAGTGATGGATATAAGCCCTTCCCACTTCATTTTCCCCTTTTCTAGTGGCTCAATTCTCTGAAGCAGTCATGTAAACTCGGCCCATGCATTGAGTAAATTGAAGAAGCTAACATTCCAAACATCTAAAAAGTAAGGCTTGGGGTAACAGAAACTCACCCACATTGTACACAGGGCACATTTCAATTTTCTGCTGCAGTACTCAGAAGAGATTAGAGTGTTTGCAAATTTGAGAAATTTCAGAAACGACAGGGAGAGTGAGCAGCCAATTTCCATTTCATCTTTGCAAGTGAATATCAGGAAATTTGTTATTAATTTTGTCCAAGGTGATGGAATCCAAACATTAGTCACTAACCTCCTTTGCAGAGATAACAAATGATCTATTAATTGCCACACTTACTGGCCTTTGCCAGGCTTTGTTTTTCTCTGACCTTAGTGCAGCCTTCCATGCCTCCACTATCCCTTCCTAGTGACTCATTCCTGGCTTCCATGTGCCTAAACCCCCTGTGTCTCCCTCCCTTCTGATTGGCTCATCCATCTCTGGATCATCCTCAGATGGTCCTCAAATGTGGACAGGTCCCAAGGCTCTGCCCTTGTCAATCTTTTCTCCTCTCTCTAACTCCTTCTTCTCATGGGACTCATTCACTCTCACAGCTTCAACCGTACAGATGATCCCTGTGGCATTATCTTTACCACTGATCTTTCTGCCAAGCTCATGGTCCCATATCTTCAATACCCTAGGGACTACTTCCACTTGGTCACATTATTCTTGTCCTCTTTCCTGCCTTTTTGTCAAAATTTACCCATCCACCCACCTCTAGGAGTCCCAGTATTCTCTCTGATACAAATATTCAAAACTCAGAAATGGCACGTAGGGTCCTGTTGATAACCCTTTCCTTAATGACTTTCCATTGCTCTAAGAATGAAGTAAAAAATGAATTCTCTGTCTGCTAGTTCCTTTTATAATTTGACCCTTTCCAAACTTTTAGGATTCTCTGTCTAGTCCTCAACCACACTGGACTTTTCTAAGTCCATTGAATGTGCCAACCTTTTCCTGCCTTGTGTCTTTGGCAAATACTGTCCCCGTGTCTAAAATGTTCTCCTCCATGGACTGTTCCATCCTGGTCTCCCCCACCCCACTATCAACCTAAATAATTGCTAATTTTTTAGTTGTGAGCTTTAGTATCATTTGTCTCAGTAAGCCTTCCTTGATTTTCAGCCTGGGTTAGGCCCCCCGTCCATTGCATGTATAGCATCCAGCACATTTTTTTCACAACACTAAGCACAACTGACATGTGCAATCTGGTATTAGTTTTCTCCACTAGACTGTGAGCTCCATGAAGTCAAGGACTTGTTCCTCTCCATGCCCCCAGTGCCTGGTACCTGGACATGCACTCAATAAGTTGAATAAAAGGATTCTGATGAATGAAATCATACTGTGGCAACTCCATTATCAGCCTATGCAGGTAGCCACCAAGCCCTGCAATCTTTCTTGTTAACACCCATCCCTCCTTCCTTCCTGTCTCTACCATCCTTTCTGCTCTTGCTCTGGTCCAGGCTCATGATCTCTTGACTGGATTATTGTAACAGCTCAATGATCTTCTTCTGATCTCTCTTTGCTGCAATTAATTTTGTAAACAATTGCCAGATTAATCTTCCTTTAAAAAAATTCATCGTGTTATTCCTTTGCTCTGGACTCCCTGATGACTCTTTCCTGTCCCCAGAACAAGTGTTCTTGGGTGTCCTAGGATCTCAGAGTTGAAAGGAACCTTCAGTGTCATCTGGTGCAACCACCTCTTGCTACTAATAAGGTTAAGATGGGTTGAGTGACTTGCCAAGGACCACAGAACCAGTGTTTCAGTCTCCATGCAGAACGGCCTTGATGATTTGCCTGCTTAACACACACCTATGCTCTCCCATCGCACAAAAAGGACAGCCCACACCCCTTCCATTGGTCAACCTAGCCTGCTGTAGTCTAACTCCTGTCTAGGGTGACCAACATGTCCCGGTTTGCCTAGGACTCTCTCAATTTTGAAAGTGAAAGTCCTATGTCCCAAGAACCCTCTCAGTCCCCTGGCAATGTGGGATGGTTGGTCACCTTACTCCTGATTACATCTTCATTCGCATCTCTTATCCTGCTCTGACTTGCTTAGCTCTCACCAGCCACATTAAGCCTCCTTTCTTTTTCCGGAATACACTGGGAAACTCATTCCCACCTTGCACTTGCTACGCCCTCTCTCTACCCATAGTTATTTAGTATCTACTGTGTCCACCCGGTTATTTACTATCAGAAACTAGTATCCCTGACTTGTCATCCAGAGCTCTTTCGTTAGCTTGGATTTCATTAGAATTGTTACAAATGTGACACTTTTTAAGCTGACTGCAAACCTTCTTTGCGTCCTTACTGTACCGCTTCCCCTCTTCACTTTTGTGCTCAGAAGTGGTAAGCATTGTATTGATTAAAACACCCATTGAATGAAAAACCCAAGCTCTGTCATCCCCATTGCACAGATTATTAAAATGGTAAAAAGGGAGATGTTTTGCTTGGAGCAGTCTAAGAGCTTGACAGCAAAGAAGGCAATCACGAAAAAGTCTGAGAATACCTGTCTCTTTTTTATTTATTTGCATTACTCAGTAGATTCCGATCTCACTCATTATAACAGCCCTGGGCCCTTCAGGCCAAGCGCATCACAGTGATCTAGTGTTGGGATAAAAATCTCCTGGTGATGACAGCCAGGATTGACAGGGATGTTTAAATCCTAAACTATGCTTTGGACGACATTCAATTTTTTGTCATGAAATTTCAAAATGTGACTGGAGCTTTCTCGAAGCTTTCCAAATGGAGGAAACACCAGTGACACAAGAGGACGTGAAGCAGCTGTAGCTGAGTGGGAAGAACACTGAACTTTTAAGGCCAAATACCTTGGGAGGGATCGGAGCTCTGACAGATGAGCTGTGCGACTGCAGACCAGTCATTTGTTTCTCTAAGCTTCAATTGCTTCATCCGTAAAACGGTACTAACAATCCTTACTCGGATGACGAAGGCGTAATGCACGTGCTAGTGCCTTCAGCACCCTCCCTGGCACAGAGTAGATGTGCCCTAGCTTTTTATTTACAAACATTACTAATGTCTATATTTTCCATGAAGCCTTTTCCAAATCCAAATATTCCTTTATTATAAATTCCTGAAACTCAGACACAGCAATACTATTTTCTTTTATTTGTTTATTGTTTTGCAAGTTTTGTCTGGCTGCTCAGTCCGTGTATATTTGAAGTTTCGAACAAACATAAGCTTTACAAAATCCACTCTTGCCTTTACCTTTTAAACATTTCTCTGATTTTTACACTTCGTACTACACCCACCTCGTTCTGACTTGTATTCTAGCCAGTTCATTTCTTGGGGAGTAATTGAGGCACTGTAAGAAGACTTGGGGACACACACAGACCAATAAATCCTGTCCCCCGCTCTATGTGAACCCAAAGTCCAGTAGGAAGGACAGAGACGTAAGGACATAATTTCAGCAATGTGATAAATTTTATATCTGAGTACAGTAAGAGACACTGTGAAAGAAAGGGAAACATTTAACTTTTCAATCAAAGGAGGAAACATTTAACTTCACATGGAGTAGTCAAGGAGGGCTCCATGGAAGAGGTGTCATTTGACCAGAGGTTTAAAAGATGCATAAGATTTTACCAAGGCCACTATGAAGATAAGAAGTTATGTACTTGTCATTTACAAGCCTGGACTGGTAAGGCAGAGACCACCCTTTCATTTCTTGTCTCTGCAGCCAGACTGCAGATTCCTTAAAGTTTGGAAAAGCATCTCACATTTCATTGGACATCCTACCGTCTGTAGCAAAATCATGGCCCAGAGAAATCCTGTAACCGATCCTTATGATAAATGGCCTCTACTTTTAGCTAATGTATAGTAAAAGTAACAAACTCTGAGGTCAGTGGAAAACTATAATTAAACATTCATATTTCAAAATGAAAAGTTACATCAATCAAACTAGACCCAAAACTGAAAATAGACCGATTTTTTTTTTAACTTGGCAGAACAGAGTTAATAGAAGATGGGAAGCACTCTTTTCAAGTATCAAAACAGTTTTCCTGGACTGTTGAAAAGCATCCATTAGCTTATCCCATATCATCCTCTTCCTTTGAAAAAATAATTTCATTGTTAAAAATGACTCATACTTACTCTATTTAAGTAATAGAGAAAATTATAAAGAAGAAAGTTTAAAAATCATCCAATATCCAAGCATGTTGAAATAACTCGAATCTTTGTTGAACTGTATTTCAGATGTGTCTCTATCCATATGTGTGGATTGAAGTAGCCAGCTGGGTGGATGGATGAACGGATGGATGGATGGACGGATGGATGGAAGAAGTGTGTTCTTTTGTCCCCCAAGGCTAATGATCTGTCCCCTTGTAGTGAATTTACCTGCCTGACTAGCAGTCAACAAGACGAAATGGCCCAGTCTCACATACTCAATTCCTATACTTTCCAGACTCCTAAAGTTGACTTCAAGAGGAATTTTGTGAAATCTTCCAGGGATGATGTCAAAACACCCAGCTGAGAAGTGGAGAATAAAGCCAAAGTGGTTATTTTTCATCATATCAACTAAAATCTATAGATAGTTTGTGGATTTTATGGATTCTTAGAAATAGGGTGGGAATGAGACAGCATTTAGACTCACTCTCTCATGTTACAATGAATAATAAGGAGACTAGAAAGAAAATCTTATTGTCCAAGCTTCCAAAACAAGGCGAGTACAGAAATAGGACTTCAACTCAGGTCTGCTCCTAGTTATTCCCATCTCACAGAGCTGTTATGAGCATTCAACAAAATAATATTGATAAAGTGCTTATTTCTAAGACTGGGACATAGTAGGACCTTGCCCCTGTCCCCCTAATGTTGTAATTAATATTGCTACATCATTATTATTTTGTTGTCTGCACTGAAGATACTCTTTGCACCTATATTTGCACACTCTGTTCTTTTAAAGAAGCTGGAAACATGAGTTGTGCAACTTTAAAGAAATGTCTCCAATCTAATAGAAGCAAAATGATTTCCTGAACCACCTCTGCTGCAACTCAACTTAGCATTCTTGATACTTTTTGATTTGGACCTGCAGGTCAGAGAAAAACATGTCACAGCAACATGTCAGCACAGAGCATTCGTGAACCAGCATTACCTCATTACTCTCCATGAGACTCCCTCAATCTTGGCACTACGGACATTTGGGTCGGATAATTCTTTATTGTGGGGGCTGTCCTGTGCATTGTGGGACATTTAGCAGCATCTCTGGGCTTTACCCACTACATGCCAGTAGTCACTTCCCAGTTGTGACAACCAAAAATGTCTCCAGAAATTGCCAAATATCCCTGAGGGGAGAGGGGCAAAATCACCCCAGGTTGTGAACAAATGCTGTAGACCCTCGCGATGCAAAGTTCTTTGTGTCTCCAATAAAAAAGGCAAAAGGGATTTTTGGATTTTTTGTTTGTTTTTCAGACAGATGCACTCAGTACTGAATAATTTTCTAGGAGTCATCAGGGGACATGATTTCATGGATGTCTCTGAACCCAAGGGAGACGAAAAAGATCTTGAAGGGGTGATAAAACCCACATCACCAGTGTTAGATCAAAGAAGTCAGCTCTCGGTTTTCCTGACCTGCACCTTTAAGAATTACAAGAACAGGTAAATCCAGGAGATAGACCCCTCCCCCAAAGCCTGGTGTTCTTTTTAAGCCACAGTAAATACCAAAGAACAGGACAGGAAACCTTGCAATCCTTTATTTTCATCAGACGCACTAACAGGAAAGAAGGGGGGAGGGGGCGGAACACGACTGCTTTGACTTTTTTGGATAACTTGAAACCTCAATGCATTGCCAATTATGGCAGCTGTAGTAGCTTTATCTTTTGGGGACATGAGCAGTTCACGAATTGTGAATTTTAATTTTCCAGTCTGAGTTCAGATGGCTGGTTAAGCAATGTCTAGAAGCTTCTGAAAGATAGTCACTAATTAATGAACATTAAGCCCTAGTTCGGGAGACATTTGAAACAAAGCAGGACAAAGCTCTCTGCTCTGTGTACTTCGAAGACTGATCCGAAAGCTCCAGAGGAGGGAAGAAAATTGACAGTAAACAGAGGCCCCTTCCTCTCTTGAATTCCCATGATTCACCAGTTCATCAAGTGGACGGATTCTTCACTTTAAGTATGACTTTTATTCTGAGAAAAAACTATCACTTGAGGAGTCAACTCTGTATGTGCTATTTAGCAATATAAATGTAAGTGTTAGCCTCTTGCTAATCAAATGGAAAATTGTTTTGTTCTAACAGTTTCCAAACTTCCCCATCCCTCAAACAGTACCCATTACTTTAAACACCTCAGTGTCTAGTAATTGTTCAAAGATGTGTCAGGCTACCAGTAATTTAAGTCCTGTCAAAAATAAATCTCAGACACTCACTTCTTCCAGTCAGTGACTTGAAAAACACGCCCACATGTCAATTACCGGAAGCTGTGTTTCTTTGTTCTGAATCTGTGTAAACAGAAAAAGGTTCTTCCTCGGTAACAACTGTTTTCTAAAACCTATATAAATGTTTACGTGAACCTCCTTGCAATAACATTTAACAGAAGCAATAAAAGCCACCACACCGCTAAACACACACACACACACACACACAACTCTGTATGCGCTTCTGGGTAATAAATATACAAGTGTGAAGGCACAATGTATCGACTTGTGAATTATTCTTTTCCCAGAGACCTGACCTTAAAGTATTTACATTTTATATTGTAAATCAAAATGATCTACATTTCTAGAAGCTAGTAGTCACTGGCTCCTTTCCATATTATCCAAAAGAGATTGCTTCACAGATAATTTCAAAATCACAGGTAAATAAATGAGTAGAAAAAACCGTGACTATAAAACAGAAATAATTCACAAAATTGGCAGCTAATTAAGATAGGCTATTAGACAGAGTTTCTCTGTGTAAAATTGTTGTCTACAACCCAGACTGATAAATCTTGTGAATAGAATCCAGTCTGTACTGAAATGTATATATGGCTGTAAATAGCTATAAATCGAGCTATAGAATTAGGAGTGTTAGTGATTATTTAAGGTTTTGCATTTCTAATATAATAGTATTTTTATTGAAGAAGATTACAATCATTCAATCATAAAATCACCAATATCCACTATGTTATAAGGTCTCCATGAAGGTTTTTCTTGCTAAATCAAATGAGTGAATTTCAACGAAGGAAGAAAAGAAAAATAAATTTGGCTGACCTGGTATTAATTGTTCCCTTCCCCTTCACCAGTTCTCAGTCCTATGCACTAAAAAATAAATACAACTAAGAAAAACACACAGATGGACAATGCAAAGATGTTGGAATGAGACCCTAAGTGGTCTTCTTTCCAGGAGTAAATTAGAATAAGTTGATTTTCATTAAGCGGGAACAGATCAATATTTCATTATTAACATGGTGACAATTTCATGTTAATAAGAAGTCATGTTTTTTCAAGCGTCTAACTGCCAAGCCAGTGGATTAATGGCTTCCCTCATCCAGTGGAGTCTCTCTACATTTCCTCTCTTGTTATATGGACACTTCAGCAGGTGTGTGTGTGTGTGTGTGTGTGTGTGTGTGTGTGTGTGTCAAAGCATTGACCTTTTGCTAGGCAGGATTAGGAAACACCTACTAATGTTTCCTTCAGGAAGCAAGGAATTTTGCTAACCTGTTTCCCCTTAGGTTTCTCTTCCCCAGAATGTTCCCCATCAACTTGTTTGTCACTGGGATTTAGATAATGATCCTGTTTGGCAGTCGGCAGTTTTACCGATAGGAGTAAAATATTTTTTTTTCTTTCAGGAAGGACAATAATAAGATAAATCATTAATTAAAAGGGCTGCATATGGGACAGATGGAATTCTACCCATGTGGCTGCCTCCCCCAACAGTTGAGGGGTAAAAAGCCCCATAAATCACTCATGGTCTAGCAGCCTTCAATAGGGACCACCTCGCCCCTTCCAAGTGATGATAAACAACACATACTCCCAGAGCAGCCCATTAGGGATTCCAGAGTGGGCGACTATGAGATAACACATTTATCCTTCTGGGGAAGGTATCTCTCCATGTTTCCCGTGGTGCAGAGAAAACATAACCAACTGAATGACGACTAATGAGAATGAATGCATTATTCCACAGAGGATTACGGGCTCTTCTCTTTTGTGCAGTAGTTAAATAATAACAAAATGAGGTAAAATGGTTCTTGACGCTTCCCTGAGCAGTAGATCTGACACCACATACACTTGCTTTGCCTTCTCTTTCCTTTACTTCCTCATTTGTTCTTCTACATTTTCTTTTCCTTTTTTTTTTTGAGGGCTCTTAGGTATTCCTCTTCCAAATCCAGTCATGGTCATTGCCTCTCAGCTCTTTATGGTAACAAGAACAGGAAATCTTTAATAGACTCCTTCACAAAGTCACAATTAAGTTGCTAGGTACTAAAAATCAAAGATCACCAAAAAGTATGACAATTTTCCTAAGTATTAAAAATCATAAGTGTGTCTTATAGGATTTACCAACCATACCATAATCTAATTTTGTATTGAGGAAATCTTTTATTTATTCATTCAACAGTTATTTATTAAGAACCTACCCTGGGCCAGAGAGCCTTTGCTTCTACTTTCTGCAAATGGATTGATATGATTTAAATAATCACACAAATTGCCAATTGTGGTAAATGCCGTGGAAGGAGGACCATAGGGGAGACAGAGGAACTAGACTTAGTCTGGATTTCAAGGCAGGCTTTGCTACGAAAGTAACACTTGACCTGAGAATGAAGGTACTAAGTGTGGTAGGGAATAAGGAGAGGGGCACAGTTCAGAAAAAATGCATTACTTGCAAAAAAAAAAGTCCTAAAGTGGGAAGAGGCATGACAATTCAAGTAACTGAGAGGAGGCCAGTGAGTTTGGGGTACAGAAGAATGAGGGGCACAAGGACAAAAGTTGGGGCTGGAAAGATAGCCAGGAGTCAGGCTTTGCAGAGCTTTGTAGGTGACAGTAAAATGCTGGATTTTATCTGAATAAATCCAACATTGTGGGTTGAACTGTGTCCCTCCGCAAAGGATATGTTGAAGTCCCAAGCCCGGTATCCATGAATGTGACCTTATTTGGAAATAGGGTCTTTGCAGATAAAATGAAGTTAAGAGGAGGTCTTTAGGGTGGGTCCTAATCCAATATGACTGGTGTCCTTATAAAACAAAGGAAATTTGGACACAAACGCAAAGAGAGGAGCTGCCGTGTGAAGACACAGACACACACAGATGCCACGTGGCGATGGAGGCAGAGATCGGGGAGACGCAGTTACAATACAAGCCAAGGATTGCCGGCCACAACCACAGGCTCAGAAGATCCAAGAGACTTTAGAGAGAGCATGGCTCTGCCAACACCTTGATTTTGCACTTGTAGCCTCTAGAACTGAGACAATAAATTTCTGTTGTTTTAAGCCCCCCAGTTTGTGGTACTTTGTTCCAGAGCCCTAGGACACTAATACCCCCAGGAAGCCACTGCAGAATTTTAAGTGGAAGAAGGAGCTTTAAAGGAGGAGAGTGATGTGTCACATTTCCAAAAGATCCATTTGGCTGCAAAATGAACACCACCGAATTGGAGAGGCTCAGAGATGGTGTGGGATGTGCACTAGAAGGCTCCAAAAGCAGTGAGGGGAGAGCTGTGGGGTCTAGGAGTAGGGATCTGGCATGCCGATTTGCCAAATGTGTATTCTTGGCATGGAAGATGACGCAGAGGGCTAGAGAGAGTGTACTTTTCAGTGGCATTTCTCAAATTTGGGCACATGTATTTACATTCTACACAGAGATGTAATCTGCAGACCCCAAATGGAGTCTTTGAATGATGTTAGAATTATTTTACCATTTCACACATTGAGTTGTTTGTCTCTGAATTATAATTGCTTTTTACATAATGAAAAACCTGCTCAAGAATGACAAAGCATAAAGAACTACTTCTCACCTCCTTTAAGACTGTAGCAAAATAGAATGTGATTGAAAAAATAATCGGTTCAATTGGGAACAGTCAATGATTCAACAGACAGTGGAATCTGGACTCACCAGTCCCCGATCCCCAAGAGGCAAGCTATTGACATTGTCATAAATGGACCAAAGCAATTCATTGGTCCTCGTCTAGCCATATAGCTTGTGGCAAAATAATCATAGCACACTCCTTCAGGAATCTTTGATGGCAGGTAATGTTTTTAACACTGTTGCTGCGTGATGTCTTTGAAATATGAGCAGTAGTTTTCCACTCCTCTCGGGGGAACTTCTGCTGTATCTCCTCTGGTCCCATTCTGTAAGAGGCAGACTTGCCCTAGAGGAGGTGTTCTTGAGTAGAAAGCAGAACCAAGGAACCAAAGTCTTGGTTTGGGGATTTCGAAAGCCGATATCCTACCATTTGAAAAAGTAGTTTCAGCAGAAGAAAATGTGGTATGTCAGAGGTTTATTTCACCTCCATCTCGCACTTCCCTTTATCCAAAAGATAAGGATCCTTGGGCATTGAGAGGAGTGTGTGTGTTGTGGGGCAGTGAAAGGAGGAGCAGTTCTACATATTTAGACATCAGAGTGTTTGCGAAGGGGTTCTGTGTTCTGCCTCCCAATTGCTATTTGCTCGGCCACTGGTGGGCTGGGGTGGGGTGGGATGGCAGGCAGCATATAAATTAATCTTTCAGATGAGTTTGAGGATTCAAGAGCAGAAGAATCTTCTTTTCTAATGCCTGTGAAGAAACTCTACCTCCCCCAACCCACGCATTTAAGCTGCTTTCCTAGTGGTGGGGATGGGCAGTGTTCAACCATCTATGACGTCAGTGGGGCCCCGAGAATATCTCCATTCAGCTCCACATTTTGTTCTTAAGAATACATTGGTTTGCAACATCTATGAAATTGGGATTCCTTGGGATTTGAATATTACACTTTATTATTCTGTTTTCGCCTTCTACTTGTACAGTCTTTAATGCTTTTCAAACTGCTTGTCTCTTTTTGTCCCTTCTGTAGCTGTTCAAAGTAGGAGGAAAAGATATCATGCTCCCTTTTGACAGATGAGATGACTAAAGCACAGAGAGCTTTGGTAACAAGTCCAAGGTCACAGAGCATAAAATAATAATCTTTGCAACAACAATAATTTGTAGTCATAATAATAATAGTTACTACTTTTTAATTTCTTGCTGCCTGTCTGCTAACAGCCCTTCCTGCATTATCATTCTGTGTCAACAACTCCAGTGAGGTATTATTCTTATCATCAGACTGCAGATAAGACAACTGAGGTATAATGAGGTTTAAATGCACTGACAAAGATCACATAAATGAAGCGGTGTCATAAAGTACATGCAACTTACATACTGATTTTCAAACTTAACCCTCAAGGAAGATGCCCTCCGCTGGTTCATGTAATCCTTGAAACGTCAAATAAATCTATTAGCATGTATTAAGTTTAGAGAGGCTTACTGTTAAGACCGAATAGAGTCAACCCTGAAGGTGAACAGCAGTCTCACCATCCGCCCTCCACACGGGGGTTTTGACAGTATCTCGAAGGCAGGATGATTCAGAAGTCCAGCCATCTGCATATAGACTTTCCTTTTAGTTTGTCCTGTAGCTCAGCAGTTCTCAAACTTTAGTGGCCACACAAATGATGAGAGATGGTTGTACACAATTGTGAGTGTGTGTTTTTGTGTGTGTGACTTGATTGATAATGAATTTTGATCTCCTAATGGCATAGGGGCTTCAAAATTTTTTAATTGAGGAATAGAAAAAAAAAAAAGAAGGCGTAAGGGTAGAAGATTTAGGAAATTTCAAAGATAAGTTTGACTCTCTGTGACTCTTGCTAACAGGCAGACTTCAGAACCTAAGCCTCACATAAGATGGGGAGCTACTTTAAAGACTAAGAGGTGTTAAGACGCGGGGCCACGTGTGTCTGACTCTCAAGCCCTTGTTTATTACACTTTGGGCTTCCAAACCGGGGCCAGAGATCTCCTGTTCCCACTTCTAATGTTTGAGGTTTTTCTCATTCTAATCCAGTCCAGCATGGAGTTAAAAAAGTAAATAGATAAGTGGCTGTGTCATTTTACCTGTTGGCTGTCTTGCTGATTGACCAAAAACAACACTGATTCGATCCTATCTGAAATTCTTATTTTAAATGCCTCAAATAACCCTCAATCTTGCCAGCTCTTAAGAGCCAAGTGCCTGCCATGTAGATATAGTAATTTGCTGTATCCCTATTGAGAAACATAACTTGAAGTTTCCAGTTCTAATACCGAGTAGCACAAACAGAATGTCAATTTCCTACTGAGTTCAGATGGGTCTATTTCAGACTACTATTCAATATACATGCTGTTTGCTAACACTCACCTGTAAATTTGTGTTTATTCTTCCTTCCTCCAGCTCTAAGTGCAATCTATTTTAATTTACCCCCTTGCCAAATATTCAGTTGCTGACAAACACACATTCAAATTTCCTTGCATATTCATGCCTGTGATTTTGTGCTCAAAATAAGTTCCTGGGCAAATCAGTTTTTGATTTTTGCATACACACATGCACATGTGCGCACACACACGCACGCGCACACACATATATTTCCACTCACCTACAATGCTGGCAGGAGTTTAAGAAAAGATGAGAAGTGTGCCTTGAAATAACACACCAATGTCAAGCACCTCTACTTAAGTAATTAGAATTATACTGTGAGGTCCCATCTTCCGCAAGGGTTGAGTTTGAAAAATAGTAATACATTTGTAGTTTAAAAGCCTACCCTTAAAATCTTTAAATTATTCATATACTATGCCATACTTGATGGTATGTATATATCCCTATGCAATGATATTTGTTAAAAATGTATAATATCTACAGTTATGTGATATATAGTGTACATGCAGAACAGAATTTTAGAGTATTTTACAGTATTTAAAAAGTTTGGCCAAGTGTATATAGTTGTAAACATCTCAATTAAATGTGTGTATAACTTTGCAATATTCTGAAATATATTGCCACAAAATAATTATTAGGATGGTTATATCCAATTTTATTATTTCCTTTCTGAATCTGCATTATTCTAGAATTTTCTCAAGCCTACTGTTTTGTGCTCCAGAACCTTACACACTACTATTTTTGGTGATTATCTCCCATGTTTACAAGGCCCTTTACTATTTGCCAAGCAATTTCCTGTAGACAATCTTATTTTATCCTCATGATGGCCCTACGGGAAAACACTATTAATTTCCATTTTACAGATGAGCTGACAAAATCAGAGAGGTTAACTGACAATGTGGCTTAGTTGAGAATTAAAAACAGCTTATGAGAGTTCACATTCCCGCTCTCTCTTAAACCACAGCTGCTTCCCGCTGCGGTTTAAAAACACATCTCTCCTTAAAGATCCCTTAGAAGATAGATGGTCTACATTTTTTAAAAAGCTTTCTAATTTTTGCTTATGTGTTTTTAATTTCAGCCCAAACTAACTTACTCAAATAGGAATAAAAAAATGATGCAACCTACAATTGGGAGAATGACCTCAGAAAAAGTTGAGAATTGAACTCGAAGACTATTAACTTTTATTTCAAGTGGACCATCTCTCCGAGGTTTGAGGTGAATGAGTGAAGCACATTTGTTGATGTCAAAACGGAATTTGAGCTTAACTCGTACAAAAAAAAAAAAAGTGTCTCTGTCTCTTTCTATTGCCAAATCCAGAGAATCAAGCCATTTGGAGAATATCTCGCTGAGAAGCCTAGAGTCTTTCTAGAACCTTCCAAGATGATGTTTTAAATTGAATCCACAAAAGGAGCATAGGAAAAATAAGTCCAACCAGTCGGTAGGAGAAAGCCTAAGATTAATGACACTAACAAAAACAGTCAACAAAGCTAATCCTCCTCACAACGCTGCAAAGGAAATCTCCCAGGCATCCCGTGACCTGCTGCGTGGACTCACCATTTGGAAGATTAGCGAAGTCCAGACTAGATGTGCAATGTGTATTCATAACCCTGTATCTTTTCCCTCACATCTCTTAGGCTCCTTTGCTACAGTAATTCAGGGTGTCCTTTGAAAAGCTACCAGGCAGGAGTTCACATAGAGGTTGGTTCAGCTCAGGGAATATATCTGGAGCCCACATTATGGGCTCTCTTTGATGTGTGTGCTGTCCCTCTCTCTATGCATTGCTGACCCCTTTTGAAAGGAGAGGGAGACGTCCACGTGCTGGAAAAAGGAGTAAAGATTTAAAGTCTCCAACCTTATCATGATTTTCTTTCCATTTCTGGTTTTCATCAAAGTCTGAAGATCCAAAAAAGGTTCGTGATTGCATTTAGTCATTCATTCATTAATTCATACGCAAATGTTCTTCGAGTTGCTACAGTATCAATTTTGTGGTTAGCATTAAGAAAGGAAGTAAGACTTTGTCTCTGCCAGTAAGGTGCATACAGTTGAGTTGAGGAGACAGAGAGGAAAATAAGCACGTAACATATACGTGCAACCATGGCTGGAAATACAGGATGACTTTGGTGAAACAGCACCCAACCTCCACTAGGAGGACGGGGACAGGCCTCAGAGGAAGAGAGATCTGCCCGGAGTCCTGAGTGCTGCTTGGACCTGGAGAAAAACCTGCCTATTGATTTCCATGCGTTTGGGAGTTTGAAGGGAGTTTTATTACTTATAAAGGGCACTTTTGTGTATATGAAGGGTATTTTAATATTTCTTACTCCCTTTTATGAAACACCACCTTTAACCACTTTCTTCCCTCTATCCAGGATATGATTTAGCTAACCCATTTTTACTACATCGAGTATAATTTTGAGTTTTCCAAAGGTAGACTGATTGCCAAACTCCTAGCTTAAACTCCAACTTTACATTTTTTGAGTGATGGAAATTCAGTCTACTTTCAGCTATTTGACTTAGCATACTTGTGCTAATAGCCAGGTCCTGCCAAGCACCATATAGAAAACCATTTTCAGGAAGGAAACCGGGAAATTGGGAAGACTCAACTTTTTAAAGAAATTACTTTAGTCGATAGTTTGGATAGAATGAGCAACCGTGGGGCTGTTTTACATATTAGTAGCTAAGCGTTTCCAATCTAGATAGCAGGGTAATATCTCCTGAAAAATAAAAGTTATATACCACAGACCCCTGACATTTGCAAGAGATATATTCTGCAGCCTTCAAAAACCCCTAAATTTATGAACCCACCAAAGCATATATTTTCCCTCATAAAACGCAGTGAGGTATATCTGAAAAATTTGAGGGACTTCTTTAGATTCTTAATAGCTGTATAAATACAGAACCAAAAGCCATTTATAAAGAGTCACTTGTTTCATGTACATTACTTTATAACAACACTGGCAGGCAGAGAGGACGCAGTTCAATAGAGAAACTAGAAATTCACATTGTGCTGTAGCTCTGGGCAGCTCACTAGTAAAATTACATACTCCTACATCTAAGTGTCACCTGCACCCAGCAAACTCCTGCCTCAGCAAATGGCCAAAATGTTGCATGTCATGAGCCCTCAGTTATCTCCCTGATAGACAAACCCACAATGCCACATCTGCAAATGTCACGAAGTGATGGTATTGTTAAGTCACTAATAGACAAAACAAAAATCCTGAATGACTGAGTATTCCAAAGAGAGGCAGTTTCAGTGCTAAACTCTGGCAAATCTTCCCAAGTGGCAGGAAAGACAGTTACTTCAGCTCTTCTTAAGTATATGTAAATAGGAAGAAAGACAACATTTTCAAGTCAACAAGAATGTGAAACTGGGGATAAAGACAAGCTATAGAAGTCTTCACTGGCCTCAAAACAAATCTCAAAGCTACTGGAGGGCCTTTAACCAATTAATAACCTTTAATTAATCCCGCTAAAACATTTTTATAACATTAGCCCTGAGACTGGATACGAATTCAGTAGAAATGACAGCTCATGTCCCAGTCACAAAACATCATGGGTACATTTTGTCATCTGTAAGACCCTGTCATCAATATAGATTTCCATTTTTGTAAATCATCTTTTATTTGGGGAAGGAGGGAGGTATTGATTTTTTCCTAGTCTTTTCTCGGAATGTTAACCTTGTTTAAGTTCTTCATTTCCTCTGCCTGAAGCACCATGTTGCGATAGAATTAAATGCATAGTAAAATGGCCATGTGAGAAAGGTTTATGCATTATGTTAAAACCTGCTCCCTTGATAAATGGAGCCATTAGGGTCTGGAATTCACTGCATTAGTCTACTTAGCTCAATCCAACAACACGCCTTAAAAGTCTCACAAATTTGTTCAAATGCTAATGAGCTGCACCACCAAACCTCATCTGTTGCAGAAGGATCTAATATTTCCAGGAGTTTAATGCATTTAAGAGCTACCCATGGACTCACTTTACCTGACTTGGCAATTCAAGACTACTCAGATTTATAGACAGGGAAAAAATGTATACATTTCATTGTGTGGCAGCTTCTCAAAATGCGCTCAATGAGCCTTAATAAAAATCACTTTTGTTTAGCATCAGTTTATCATCATCTACTGTCAGGATAACACGTGGAGAAAGATCTCTTTCAAAAGGTCATATATATGTATTTTTTTCAAATAAACTGGTTAAATGTAATAATACCCAAGTCATCTCAAAGACAAAAGGCAGTCATACTGGTCAGGTTTCCCCAGGTCAGATATGAATCTTTGGGTCTGCACTGAGCGTCTAGAAAGAAAACATGCCAAAATAACCACTTGCTTATAGACTTTTGCTACCTCATCAGGTCTATTTCCATGAAAAGAAAAATAAACTGGAGAAACTCATCTTCATTCGACAAACCTTTGTTGAATACCTACAATGCACCAGGCGATGTGGTAAATGGTGCTTCCTTCTCCTACTCTCTTTTGAATGACGCTGGAGCCATCTTTTTTTTTTTTTTTTTGTGAGGAAGATCAGCCCTGTGCTAACATCTGCCAATCTTCCTCTTTTTTTGCTGAGGAAGACTGGCCCTGGGCTAACATCTGTGCTGATCTTCCTCCACTTTATATGGGACACCACCACAGCATGGCTTGCCAAGCGGTGCATCGGTGCGCGCCCGGGATCCGAACCGGCGAACCCCGGGCCGCCGCAGTGGAGCGCGCGCACTTAACTGCTTGCGCCACCGGGCCGGCCCCTGGACCCATTTTTAGGACGAGTGTCACAGCCAGCTTCATGGGTGTGTAACCTGTGCCATCAGATGAGGCCCTATGCTCAGAAGTACCCCACTGTTGGTTCAATGCTCTGCTGTTTCCTTCTTGAAATTCTGGAAAGGGCCCCACAAAATACATAGCCTGTCATGACTTCAGATGAATTAATTTGTGGGTTATACAGACTTATCAAGGCTAGCTGGGGGAAAATTTGCTGTAACTTCTCATCCTTCAAGGCTCATCTAAGATAATACTTCCTCCAGGGAGGTCTTTCCTGATGCCCTGACCCCCACCCCCATTTCTCTCTGTTCGCTTCAAGTTTTGTTTCACCTCTGCCCTTCCTCCAAAATCGGTCATCTCAGAATATTCTGTAACTATCTGCTTACCTGTATCTCACAGTCACTGGGCTCTGAGCTCCCTTAGGACAAGAACCACATCTGTTGTGTTCACCATTGTACGTGCGAGTGTCCAGGACTGGTTTATATATTAGGAATTTGGAATGATGCATAGAGTGTCCTACCTTCTCAAGGGCCTCTGAAAAATTCAAGGGCCTTCAAATCCTTGGAGATCTGACCAAACACACATTGGTTAAGACAGAAAAATATAACTTAAAGTTGCAATCAATAATAATTTCAAACGCAGATGAATTATTATTGTTTTCTTTAAAAGAAAAATATCATACTTAACTTGGCAAGTGGGTGCATTTTAACAGACTTATTTCTATACGGTGTGGGGCCTCCCAAAGTAAGGTTCTAGGGCTCTTGGGAAATTTTAATGATCTTGTATGACATAACTCCCAGCAAAATGCCAGGGTCCTGGTGCTTACTCAAGACTCGGTTCAGGTCAAACACAAATTGGGTTATAAAGGGAAATACGAAGATGGGTATGAAATGTGCCTGCTTTCAAGACGGCAGTAGGAGGATAGAAAAGGCTAATAGACAAGGAACCATTAAATAAATCCTAAAGTGTTGAACTGCATGCTGGAGATTCTAAGTAGCAGAGGAGGTCAGGCACATGAGAGAGAACGGACAAAAGTAGTTGTGAAGTGTGTCAAGGTGAAGGGAGAGATGGGATTAAATTGAGCATAGACATTTACTTCCAGCAAGTAAAATGAATGAGGTGACAAGGATATGGGATGGTAACCACTGGCTGGGTACATGTTGGGGTTTGCATAGGTGGGATGGGACAAGGTGATGTAATTAAGCAGAGAAAAACAAATCTTTCCTTACATGGGTTGAGACTGTAGAAAAAGAAATTGATTTGTTTGGTTAGACAAGGTTAAACCAAAATGTTTGGTAGCTTAGAAGTAAGTTGAGTGAATAGCTTTTCTTTACTTGACTGATAAGAGTTAGCTCTTGTTAATGACAATGGCATTGGATGAAACGATACACACAATGGCCATACCAAGATGATTTCCTTTGGTTTCATATCTTCAGCTTTTTCTCATCAAGTTCAAGGGACGACATCACAGAATCCAGTACTTAGGCCTCATCTCTCTCACTGTATTTGGTTCATCCAATTTATGCAACCAAAACCAAAAAAGTTTACATGTTTTTCCCTGATTGTACTGAAAAGCAACAGCAGCTTCAGGACTCACCTGTATATCAAAGCTCGGGGAGCCCTCTCTGCAATAATGGAAAGGTTAAAGCATGGAATTTATTGAATTCACTCAATCAAAATACATTGTGGGCTTACTATGTTCTAGGTGTAGGGAAAAGTAACCCTCAAAAAGCTTATATTCTAATAGTAGAAGTCAGAAACAAACAAACAAAAAAGTAAGTAATTTCAGATAATAATCATTACTGTGAAGGAGATAAAGCAGGGCAACGGGAAAGTCTCAGGGGTCAGCCAACATCCTCTATAAAGGGCCAGATAGAAAATATTTTGGAATTCTTGGGCCAAACAGTCTCTGTTGCAACTACTCAAGTCTCCAGTTGTAACACAAAGGCAGCCCAAGACGGCGTGTAATCAAAAAAGGGAGGCCGTGTGCCAATAAAACTTTATTTAAAAACAGGCAGCAGGTTGGATTTGGCTCACAGGCTGTCATTTACTGACCCCTGGGGCAGAGAGCTGGGCCTTGGTTAATTTAGTTAGAATGTTCTGGAAAGGTTTCCTAAGGAGGTAACATGTCAGTTGAGATCTCAGTCATGAGAAGGGTCCAGACTTGGAAATATCTAGAGAAAAGCGTTGGAGGCAGTGGAGAAAACGGACACAAATGTCCAAGGTGAGGAGTAGAGTCCTTTAAACCTCCCTAGGTTCGTGCAGAAAATCCTCTAACACCAGGACTATAATAACGTGCCAATAAATATAAAACCCTACACCATTCTTTGAAGCTTTTCTTTTACGAAGGATCTGGAACACCTTGTCTGAATTATTGCAAGTTTCAGTTAACTGTCTTCAGAGTTCTGGCACAGTGAGCTGTAATTCCACATTGGGCCCTGTCTCCTCACTCTGAATCTGGATGTGGGCTTCTTTGGACACAATCAAGAGCTGGACTTAGGGGAAATTCAGATGTATGTAAAATGCACACTTAGTACTCAATGAACACTAGTTAAATGATTAAAAAAAAAAAACTAGGTGGATAGTTTCAATGGAAAAGTTTTGGAAGACAACGGCATGGATAGATGGCTCTATATTTTTAGACCTATTCATTTAGCTTTTCATCATAAGTAGCAAAGGTTGAAAATTGACAGCCCACAGATCAAATTTGGGCTTTCTGAGTAGTTTGTTTGGTTAGTTATTTACATTTGGAAATTAGAAGATCTGACATGAATATCTGAATTTCCGGCTTCACTTGTGGGAACTGGCCACACCATGCCCTTGAATTTCCACCTGGCAGTGGTCTGGAGCTCAGTAAATCCTCCTCCTCTAGATGGGTATGAACCGTGCACTTTGCCATAGTGCCCACCTCACCTGCTGGTTTTGTGAAAAGCTGAAGCTTTGAAACCTAGGAAGGGCTCTTCTTTAATAAAAATGAAACAAAATTATAAATATAACACATTTGTAGCATTGCCAATACTACAGGAGAAATTGCAAACAAAAACATGCCCAGAGCCCATGAGTCCAAAATCCCCAGGATGACCCCAATGCTGTCTAACACCTAACATAAGGGAAAGCGTGAAGGAGGGGGCATGTCAGAGAAGGAAGCTACAGCCCTATTAACCAATTAAAGTTAGATAGCTTACTTTTGCAAATTTCGTGAAAACATAAGATCAGCGGGCAAAGGCCGGAACCCGGCCTAGTGCCTTGCAAGGTGCCAATCCACGTCTCTCGGCTGCTTTTCCTTTAAAAGTTTTTTTGCTACCTGCCTGGACTCTGTGGGCATATGAGTTTTCAAGCCCTTCAAACTGAAGGATTTCTAAGTTCTCTAACATTTTAAAGTTCTGTGGATTTGCTTTTGTTCACACTCTGTAATATTTTCTTAAAAGATTCATAGCCCAAGCTATCTTCCCTCACTTTAGTCTTAGAATAATCTGCTAAATGAGCTTGACAATGGATAGGATGTGTGGATTTCTTTCAGTTGTTTGCGAGCAATCTAACACATCCGAACTGCCAAGCATCAATTGAAAACTGAAGAATTCAGCCATTATCTCAAACAAGTGACAGGCAAATTCTTACACCATGCCGATGATCAAACAAATGACAAATTTCTCTACTTTCTTTGTAACAAAGTTGGACGGTGGCTGCATATATGCGAATATGAGTGAGAAGGAGGAAATCTGTCAGGTTGCTCAAATAATGAGATAATTGCCCCCACAGCAGAGCTTTCCAACACGTGCCGGCCAGCTCGTGGTAGGTCTTCCCTCAGTTCACTCTGGATCTGACTTCCATCTCTTTCAATGTCCAGAGCAAGGAGACATGTTGCAAACCCCTAAGGATCTTTTAACCCGGCATTCAATAAAATCAAAATGCTGTTGGATATGTGGCCAAGAATTCTGATGTATAAAACACTCCGAGTTCAGTTAGGGCTCGATCATTAATTAGACAGAGTAGCCTTGTCCTCAAATGGCAATTGAATCCTGGACACGGGGCAATGCAGGACCAATGCAGCGGCTTTCACAGCCACTAGAGTGAGAAACTTGCCACTAACACAGGAATTCATAAAAGCCTGAGCAGACTTTTACTTTGGCACAGATCCCTCACATCGAGGGATAATTCCTGCATTTGCAGATAGTTCAGAAATGTTTTATGTATGCGCTGTTTCCAAAGAGTCTTTTAAAATTTCCTTTCTCATAGTATAATCACTTGTTACCCCTCCTACTGATTTCCCTAAAGAGCACAAGTCTATTCCATTAGAAATAAGAAGAGGAGGAAGAAAAAATATATATATACATTGCTTTTAAGCTGAGTGGAAGCCGTTTTCTTCTTCCTTTTTTATTTGGAGGAAATAAGATTGCGGGGGAAGAATCTGTAATCTACCACCTAGACAGTTTCTCTCAGCGACATTTTCACAGAGGGGCATGCTGGACCCGGAAGAGAAAAGGGAAATTCTGAATGCCACAAGGCTAGAGATTTGCAGAGTCACAAGGCAAAAAGAAATGCACATAGTGGATACAGTCCAAATGTCCACTAACTAATGGAAAAATAGATGAATAAACAAAATGTGGCATATGCGTTCAATGGAATACTATTCAGCAACAAAAAGGAATGAAGTACTGATACATGCTATAGCATGGATGAACCTTGAAAACATTACGTTAAGTGAATGAAGCCAGACACAAAAGACCACATATTGTATGATTCCATTTATATGAATCCAAAATAGGCAAACCTATAGAGACAGAAAGTAGGTTAGTTGTTGCCTAGGGCTGGGGTGAGGGAGGAATGGGGAGTGACTGCTAATGGGTACGAGGTTTCTTTTTGGGGTGATAGAAATGTTCTAAAATTGATTGTGTTGATGCTTGCACAAATCCATGAATATGCTAAAATCCACTGAATTTTATACTTTAAAAAGTAAATTTTATGGTATATGAATTATAGCTCAACAGAGCTGTTTTAAAAATGTAATGGGTGCAGGGGGCCAGCCCCATGGCGTAGTGGTTAAGTGCGTGCGCTCTGCTGCTGGCGGCCCTGGTTCGGATCCCGGGCCTGCACCGATGCACCGCTTGTCAGGCCATGCTGTGGCGGCATCCCACATAAAGTGGAGGAAGATGGGCATGGATGTTAGCTCAGGGTCAGTCTTCCTCAGCAAAAAGAGGACGATTGGCAAGGATGTTAGCTCAGGGCTGATCTTCCTCACAAAAAAAAGAAAAAAAAAAGTAATGGGTGCAATTCCACTTCTGGATATTTATCCAAAAGAATTGAAATCAGGGTCTCAAAGAGATATTGGTATATTCATGTTCACAGCAGCATTATTCACAACAGCCACCAGGTAGAAGCAACCCAAATGTCCCTGGACAAATGAATAGTTAAATAAAATGTGGTAAATACACACAATGGAATATTACTTAGCCTTAAAAAAGGAAGGAAATTCTGACAGATGCTAAACATGGATGAAGCTTGAGGACATTATGCTAAGTGAAATAAGCCAGTCACAAAAAGACGAATACTGTATGTTTCCACTTATATGAGGTACCAAGAGTAGTCAAATTCATAGAGACAGAAAATAGAATGGTTCTTGCCAGGGGCTGGGGGGTTGGGGAGAAGAGGAGATGTTGTTTCTCGGGTATAGAATTTCAGTTTTGCAAGATGAAAAAGTTCTGGAGATTGGTTGCACAACAATGTCAATATACTTAGCACTACTGAACTGTACACTTAAAACAACTAACATAGTAAATTTTATGCTATATGTATTTTACTACAATAAAAAATTTTTAAAAATATAATGAGCATATTATCCAAATGAAGCAACTGCAATTTAAGTTTTCACATCTGTCTACAGTTGTCTCATTCTCCTGCAAGGGGCCCTTCTATAGCTTCCCACCTTTCTTTGGATAAAAACAAACATCTGCCATACCATAGAACCCCATTTCAGAGGCAACTTAAACTGCGACTCAGCAAGAACATGGCAGGACTTATGCGTGAGTCCAGCCTCGTGCAGTCAGAGCCCATGTTCTTGACAGTCTGTACTTCAGTGGCTCTTTTTCAAATGGTCCAGAATGATTTTTAGATCCTCTTTGAGCTAAACCTTGCATTTCCAAACCTCAGGCACTGTTATACCGACAACGAAAGTGAAATTGGGCCCAGCAATTCGTCGTTTTTTGTACTTCACTATTTTGCTGTGCAGCTAGACCAACAAGTTTCCAAGTCAATCAAACAGATGTGCAGTCTGGATGCCCAAGAAATAATTGTGGAATAAAGGAATAGAACTACTTGGCCACTTGATGTTTCCTTTAGTTCTCAACACTGAAAGACCTTGAATAATCCTAGGACTCCAGTGCAAATCTACCAGCAACACTTGCATTTTTCTTGAGACATAATAATATGGTAAGAATATTTCTTTAAATTTGGTACCCAGCCCAAAACAGTTTTTACCAAAATACGTTTCTCCGAACACAAGTCCTACAACACGCATCTTGATTAAGGGCTTCTGAGATCAAAATAAGTTAGGAACTGAATTCTCTAGTTCCCACTTGGAGACTCCCAATGTGCATTGATCTATCAAAGGCTCTGAAGAGTCTTGCAGTAAAGGAAGGTGGTGCATATGGTTTATCTGTTTCTCCCAAATCTACAGACTTCATTTCATTTTCAGGTGACTTCCACTAACATCCCAAGAAGCAGGAATTCTGGAAATATCCTGGAACATGCTGATACAGGCAGTTCCCAGTTAGTTAACTCTTTTCTGCAAATACTCTGAAGCTTGCGTGCAACCCACCAAGAACTACCATTTAAACGGATGCGTGGATCCCCTAGGAAGATCCTAATACTCGCCTCCTTCAGCTCTCTTTTCAAATGTAACTTCATCAAAGACCCTTCCTTGACAACCCATTTTAAATAGCCAACCCCCTCTATCTCCTGCTTTATTATTCTTCATATTACACATCTCTGCTGACACTACACATTTACATATTTACATCTCCCCGACCAGAACGTGAGCTCCAGGAGAGCAAGGATCTTGGTTGTTTCACCCCTGAATCAGGAGCTCAGTAAATATTTGTTGAGCGAATGAACACAATCAAGAGGAAACTTGGAAAACAGGGGCAACTCGCGGTCATAACTGTGATCTAATGTATCAGATGCTTTATTTGTGGAGTAAGACGTTGTGCTCGCCCTTGAGCAAGAAAGGTATCTTTCTTTGCAGACTTAGCCCTGCTCATGGGTTAGTAATAGTGACAGTAAAATGACAGCTGCAGTAAGAACAAGAAAATATACCAGAAAAAAAAAATAGTAGCTACTATTAATCCAAATGTCTCCTTTTTTGGGGAAACACTGTGCTGTGTGCTCCCCTCACTCAATCCTTTCTTTTTCCCTCCATCCCTCCCTCCATCTCTCCTTCCCTTTTCCACTTTGACAGATGTTTTAGCAATGCCGATGGATAGTCCCAAGCTGGGCCCCAGGTATTCAAAGATGCCTAAGATACAATCCCTGCCTTTACGGAGGGCACTACCTAATGGTGAGGAGAGCGAAATATTTAAAATGATTGAGAAGTGCAATTAGAGATAAACTGAGACTTCCTCGGTCACTGAGGATGGACATGCCCCAGCTTAGGGGGAGGGAGGAGGCAATCATGAATGTCTTCCTGGAGGAGGTGACCTCTGAGCTGAGCTTTAAGGGTGAGTAGGTAGGTGTGAACCATGAAGAGAAGGGAGGGCAGTTAGAACTGGAGGAACCACCTGAGCAAGAATATGGAACCTGAACAAAGTATGTTGCATGAGGGGAACTAGAAAGAGTTTGATGTTATCGAAGCACAAAATCTGAGTCAGGGAATGGCGAGAATGGAGGGAGCAAAGGCCCCAACTTTTCCCATCCTCACAGCTGCTTTGTCAGCTCGATACCAATAGCCACCATTCATAAAAGCTGGCTTTCTTTTCCCATTTACCAGGGGCCGGAGGCTGTGCTAAGCATTTTACACACATTATGTCAATGGATACTACCCATAACCTCATGAAGCAGATCCAATTATTCTGTCCATTTTACAGACATGGAAACTGAGTCTCAGAGAGGCAATGACACATTCTAGGTCATGCAGCTGGGGAGGCACAGGGCCAGGAAGTACCACCCTGGGGCTGATGAGCAGCACCCCTACTCCTAACCACTCTATGAACCTACATGAATGTCCCTAAGGCACTGATTCTCCACCTGGAGTAATTTTGTCCCCCGGGGGACATGTGACAGTGTCTGGAGACCTTCTTTGTTGTCACAACCAGGGAGAAGGAAGCTGCTGGTACGAGTGGGTAGAGGCCAGGCATGCTGTTGAGCATCCTACAGTGCACAGGACAGCACCCACAAGAGAGAAGGATCTGGCCCCAAATGTCGATAGTATGGAGGATGCAAGAAACCTTGCCCTAGTTTACTGGCCAGCTGAGTGAATCTCTGACCTACTTTATTTTGATGAAAAAAGTGCCAAGTTTGTCTTTATTTAACCACCTGATAATGGAGGGCTGTGCTGCACAGAACACTCGCAAGCTGAGCCGGGGGCTGGAGGTGTGTGGTGAGCAGCTACGGGAACCCCCACTCACAGAGCACACACAAAAGGGAAGAAAGAAAAGCTTTTCTGCGCTGAGGGAAATAAGTGAACTAGAAGCCGTTTGCTGACTGTTTACAAAGAGCCTGCCTTGGGCTTTCTCTTCCCAGACTGAGGATGATGAGGTGCTGCGTGGGGCTCTGCATGGAGAGGGTCTGAGGTCATTCACCGGAAACTTCCCTTCTGCCCACGCCTGGCAAATCAAAGAGCTGGTGGTAGGTGTTGAAGGCAGAGGGAGTTTTTCCATTCCAGCCTTGATCAGAAGCAGGATAATGGCTACGATGATGGATTACATGGAACGTGTGTGCTGAAGCAAGCAAGCAAGGAGCAATAGAATGTTGATTGCCAAGTCCTGGGCAGAAGATGAGAGGGGAGTGGCTTCCTAGACACACCATGAAAACAATTATTCGTGATTTTGAAGAAAGGCAGCTCAGCTAAGAGTCACTATTTCGCTCTTTCTCTCTCTTCTTTTTAACATATAAGTAGGTGGAGGAATTTGTACCTTATGAAAACAAAGATCAAAGAACAGTGGAAAGAGCCAAAAGTCAGAATGTGTAGGTCTTGGGCTGTCTTTGACCTCCTGTAACCTGGGTTCCAGATTGTGTGTGACAAGCTTCCTCCTTTGAACACGGCGGAGCTGTGAGGCGGGAGGAAGGTGAGTGTTAAGCTGTGTTCAGCACAGAGCAAAGCGAAGAGCGCTGGTACCAGACGGGTCTGAGATGAAAGCCCCACTCAGCCACTTACAAACTGCGTGCACTTGGTCACATCACTTGACTCCTGACCTCCGCTCCCACAGCTGATTCAAGGTGATGACAATACACACCTTGCAGAGTTGATTAGAGCATCACAGAAAAGCCATACATGTTTAGCACCTAACACTGCTTCTATTTTGACGTTGATGCCAATAATCATTTTAATATAAAGGACATTTTATTATGACATGCTCTTATCACATCCTCAATAGAGAATGGTTCTTTCTGTGTTTCCAAATGGCCCATAGCTGTGTTTGCTTGGCTGTCCTAGTGTTTTAAAAAAATCCAAATTACTTGTGGCTTTGTTCCCTTTGGCTTTTAGTTGAGAATTTGGCCACCCTGAATAATGACTACACTTCCCAGCCTTTCTGTCAGATGTAGCCATGTGACAATGTACTAGCCAATGGGATGTGAGTGGAAGTGATACGTGAGATTTCCAGGTTATACCTTTAAAGAAAGGGGCATGCCCTCCACTTCTCCCTTTCCTGCTGGTTGCAATATGAATACGATGTTAGGAGCCAGAGCAGCCATCTTGGACCATGAGAAGGAAGCCTCCTTTTTTTTTTTTTTTTTTTTTTTTTGTGAGGAGATCAGCCCTGTGCTAACATCCGCCAATCCTCCTCTTTTTTTGCTGAGGAAGACGGCCCTGGGCTAACATCTGTGCCCATCTTCCTCCACTTTATATGGGACGCCGCCACAGCATGGCTTGCCAAGCAGTGCGTCGGTGCGCGCCCAGGATCCGAACCAGCGAACCCCGGGCTGCCGCAGCGGAGCGCGCGCACTTAACCGCTTGCGCCACCGGGCCGGCCCCAAGGAAGCCTCCTTTTAAGGTGGCAAAGCAACAAGGTAGAAGGTGCTAGGGTGCCTGACACCAAAGAGTGCCCTGCTAGCTCTCAATCACCTACCTGCACATTTACATGAGATGGAAATAAAATTCTACTTTAATCAAGTCACTGTTATTTTGGAGGGTATGAGGTGTTAAAGGGAGTCTATTTTTACTGGAGTAAAATAGGCATCCAGTTTAAAATACTGGTCAACATGAAAAAAGCAGAAAATTTCACATAAAACTTTAGACTTTTAAAATTCTTCCTGAAAAATAAGAAGCTCCTGGAACCCTGGGATTGTTTTCTCATGCCCACATGTTTCTTTATATGGGGCATGCAGTGTCCTCTATGCCAGAGCCACCTTCCAGCACCTTCCTTCATACAGGCTTAGTCTTGAGATGGTCCTCCCCTCAGTGTAACACTACAGAGATGATTTATGGGAGAGCCACAACTGAGCTACCGTATTCTTGACATATATTGTGGGCTGATGTGCCAGATCCTTCATTAAACACACAGTGTGTGTTCTATTAGTCAACCTTCCAAACCCCACGAGGTCAGTATTAGCACCCCCACTTTGTAGACAAGGGAACTGAAGTTTGAGAGTACACAGAACTTGCTTAAGGTCACAGCTCAGTGGCAGAGGCTGTCTGATTCCAGAACTTGAACTCCTAGCCAGTACCTTCTCTACTGCGTGAGCTGAGCTCCCAGGATTTTTGAATCAAGCATTGACTCATTTGCAGAAATCTAAATGAATCTAAGAAGATTTCCAGGCTAATTAAGGGTTTGCTTCCTCTGCATTCACCACACAAACTTGCAGCAACTGTTTTCATTGTCTCGTCATTGGTGAATATTTTAGCTCAGGGTGATAATGTATCTGTCATCACACTGCATCGTTCAAAGGTGGGGCAGCCTGCAGAACAAAGAGCCCAGAAATTCGGCAGGGCCCAGGGGTCTTTTTGCTACCCCACCAAGTGCCGTGAATGAAAAGACCAGTCCAGATGGTGAAGTTGGTGACAGAGATCACAAGGTTGTGGATGGTTCCAGAACATCATTTCCTGCGAAGGTTCATCAACAGATATGCACAGTTGGCTCGCGTCAGTGTTCCCTGGATGGGTTCAGGGCCAGAGCTTGTGGTTAAGGCTGTTCCCATGCTTGCCTCATAGTTTGGCTTCACGTCTCCCCCTGCCTGCAGCCCCCTTGACAGAGACACTCTCCAGACCCACACTAAAGCACACATCGGGAATGCTTTGAAAGCTTGAGAAGGAATCTGGGGGCCCTCCTCGAGTCTCGGAATCACAGAATGTCAGGATTGGAAGGGACCTCAGAAAGCTTCTGCTCCGACTCTTTTGATTTATAAGATATGAAACAGACAGAGAGGACGGGCGCTGGTCAATATTTGTCCACTGAGAGCATTTACCTTGTGACCCCATTTTTCTGTGGGTTAGAGGTGAAGGCAGGGTTGCACTTTGGAAAGATGGTGATGGTGATGGTGATGATGATGATGACATAGGTTGTGTGATTTCTATCCGAGGCTCTAAACGGAGTGCTTTATGGGAATTTCCTCATCTATTCCTCATCACAGCCCTCTCACGTTACTATTCTTGTTCCCATTTACCGTTACTATTCATCCCCATGCAACCTGGCTCACAGAGAGTCGAATCCCTTTGCCGTGATGACACAGCCATCAAGGAGTTTCTCCCAGATTCGAAGCCAGTTTGTCTAACCCCACGGCTGAACTGTCACCACTAGACTGGACTTTAGTTCAAGAGTCAGATTCCCACAGGGACCGAGCTGACTCCATAGGTGAGTGAAACAGGCTAGGCAGGGTCTGTGAGCTGGCAAGCAAATGCCCCATCTAAATAAAGTACCTGCTTATAGGTGCCCCCCACACCCCAACTACTGACATAAAACTGTGCAGCTCCAATGTGGCAAGATCCTGCAATTTCTCAGAAGAACCCAGCAATTCAGATTTGTACATGATTTTTACACTTTGGTGACTGTGGGAATCATTAGAACCATTCACAAATATTCCATGTCTCTTCTTCTTTTGATGTGTGCACTTCCCTACCCCTTTGAAGTTAGGCAAGGCCAAGAGGAATGTGGTCAGAAGTGGTGCGTGTCCTTTGAGAATCTGGGTGGGATTGGCCATGCTCTTTCTCTCTGTCACAGGGCAGGTGAGGTCCATTCAAGACAGGGGCCGTTCTCGTTTCCTTGAGTCCCAGCTGAGAACAGAGCTGAGCCTTCAGCTGACACGCGCTGCACATGTAGCATGAGTGAGAAATAAAGCATTGTTTTAAGCTATTGAAATTTGGGGGCTGTTCTTTACCACAGCATAACCTAACCCATCCTGACAAACGTGGGAATTAATTTTCAAAAAGTAGAGTAAGCCAAACAAACGCACATCAGCAGGCCAGTATGTGCGCCTAAAGATTGTGGGGGCTCCAAGAACTCTGCGTCTCATACTTCAGAGTTGGGAGGGGATTTCTTAAGACAGAGCCAATGTCAAGGGCTTGGTCCTTGGATCAGCAACAATCTTCTGTCCTGGAGCCACTGGCATGCTGACAGTCCTGGCTAGTGTCTTGCTAAGTGAGAGCTATTAGTTTCATGAGGATCATGAAGGATTTTACAGTAAGCATTGTTAGAAACCTCACTCAAAGCTCATCCCCCTTCCCCTGCTTGTACTCAGAATCACCTCTGCACTCAGAAATTTAATGTGTCAAAAGACAACCCACCATGGCTACAGTATAGAGCAGAAAATGAGCGAAGACGTGTTTTATCTCCAAGTTGAAATGTTAATGCCCTATGGGAAAAAAGTATTTCTGTTTGGAGCAAGAAATGGTGGGGTGTATACTCTGTAGAGAATGAAAGATTACTTAGAAAACTTGCTTCATTTCACAATTAAAGAAGTGGAAATATAACATTGTGACTTTTACCTTCGGTTTCAAGCAAAACACAGATGTTTGAGATTAAGCAATTTAATATTCCCAGAAACTATTAAAATTGTTTATCAAGGTTCTAGCTGGTATCAGTTGGCTGTATAAACAACAAGCCTTCCCCAGGTCTCAGTTTTTAAATCTGTGAAATGGCACAAATATTATTGGATTGCCTTGCTTAAAGTGACTGTAAACTCTTTTGAAAGACAAATATATAGAAATGCTACATTTAAATAAAGAAAACTTGTTCTGCTAATGGAAGAAAAAGTATACTATGTTCATGTGGCAAAGCTATTGATGTTAAAACTGTTTCTTAAATATGATCTTTAAAGGCACCAGCAACAATGTTTCTACTCAAGCATCAGAATTGAGACTTTGTTTTGTAGATGTTTTTTAAAGTATAAGATTAGTGAATGCCTTTTGTAACAAACTCAAACACTAAATTCGGGTATAAAATAGGGTTTCTCAAGCTTGGCACCATTGACATTTTGGGCAAGATAATCCTTTGTATGGGGGCTTTCCTGTGCATTGGAGAATGTTGAGCAGTATTGCTGGTCTCTACCCACCAGATACCAGCACAACCGCCCCCCACCCCAATTGTGTCCAGACATGGCCAAAAATGTATCCAGACATTGCCAAATGCACCCTGGGGCAAAACCAACCCCTGTTGAGAACCACAGTACAAAGGATACAGTATGAAGTATAACTGGGCATGCCTGTCCCTAGAATAAAAATTTCCCAGAGTAATCACTGTTATCTTTTTGGTTTATATCTTTCCAGCAATTTTCTATGTATAACCCGATATTTATACACTCACCTTTACTCTGCCTCCATGCAGACACACAGGCTGAATTTTTTTCCCCCAAATTGGGATTATGCTATCCTTTGCAATTTTTTTTCATTTAAAATACATCTTCTTGGGGCCAGCCCCGTGGCTTAGCGGTTAAGTGCGCGCGCTCCACTGCTGGCGGCCCAGGTTCAGATCCCGGGCGCGCACCGACGCACCGCTTCTCCGGCCATGCTGAGGCCACGTCCCACATACAGCAACTAGAAGGATGTGCAACTATGACATACAACTATCTACTGGGGCTTTGGGGGAAAAATAAATAAATAAAATTATAAAAAAATAAAATAAAATAAAATACATCTTCTTTACCTTTCTGTGTCTACATTTAGAACCTCTGCATACTTTTAAAGAAATAGCAACACTGTAGTCATTTGAGTCACGTATTCTATTTAACTGATTTCTTACTGATGGACATTTAGGTATTCCCAGCTTTCTCTACTATAAGCAGTACTGTATTGAATATTTTTATACTTACATCCTTGCACATTTTTACCAGCATTTCTAGTGGAATTGTTAGATCAAAAGGTATACACCTATAATGCTGACAGATTTCTGCCAATTTTCCACCAAAGGCCCAATAGATGTTTTAGCCTCCTTGGTAGTCTTGGAGACTTGGAGTTCCAATTTTTTTTTTTTTTTCCTTCTTAACTTCCCTAACAGTACAGTAGTTAAGCACTTGGCTAAATATCAATAGTTCCAAGGTTGAGAAACTCTGCTTTAATGTAAAAAAAACAAAAACAAAAAACAAAAAAAACCCCAAGTTTGGGTCCTAGTTCCACCACATGTTCTGCAAGTTTCATCAGGCAAATTGTGTAAGCCTGACTTTCCTCGTCTGTAATAATAACGATAATGGGAGTGCCTACTTCAAAGCATTGTCATCGGAATTTATTGAGACTATACATATGCCTAACAGCCGCAATTAATTATTGTTGTTAATAATAAAAACCAAGGGAGTAGGAGGTTCAGAAAAGTGAAGCCAAAATGTGTACACAATCTAACAATTAAAGAACATGGTGTTGCCAGATGATTTAGTGACCACTACAAAGATGAACTTGGATGATCATAAAATGAACATGATTGAAGGGAAAATATTTTTCCTCACCAAGGAGATTGTAATTAATGTTTGAGTCACTGGATGCTTATGAATCTAGCAGAGGGATAAATACCTATAGTTATATACATACACACAGAGGATATGAATATACATGCTTTTAAAACACACCTCCATACATTTATATAAGAGAATGTTGTGGGCATATGGATTTTCCCTACCCGTGAGGAATACGCAGGAGTGGCATATTTCCTGCCAGGATGATTTCAGAATGTTCCTCTATGTACTTGTTCAGAGTGAGTCACCATAATTATCAGATTACCTGGAAAACTGGTTCTCAACTTCACCTGAAGTGCACCAAAGAGATTGAAATTTTAAAAAATGATCGAATAGGGGCCAGCCTGGTGGTGCAGTGGTCAAGTTTACGCATTCTGCTTCAGCAGCCCAGGGTTCGTGGGTTCGGATCCCAGGCGTGGACCTACATACAGCTCATCAAGCCATGCTGTGGCAGCCTCCCACATACAAAGTGGAGGAAGATGGGCACAGATGTTAGCTCAGGGACACAATCTTCCTCAAGCAAAGAGAGGAAGATTGGCAACAGATAATTAGCACAGGGCCAATCTTCCTCACCAAAAAAAAAAAAAAAAGAGCAAATGCCAACAGGGCTGCTTTAGGACAATGGGTTTCCAGGATCATCTTGACCGTTTTAACACTCTCCTTCCTCTCTCAAGTGTGAGGAGACCCTTGTACATGGGCTTTGGAGAGAGACAAATCCACATTCAGATCCTGGCTCTGCCACTTACCAGCTGTATATTTTTGACTGACTTAACCCCTCTGGGCCTCACTTCCTTCAACTGCAGAATGGGATAACTATGCCACAGAGTTCTCTGAGGATTAACTAAGAGAACGTGTGAGAGTTGGCATCTGGTGATTTTGCCTACCCAGCATCAGGTAATTTGACCCCAATCTTCCTTGAGAAACTACCCTTTTCTGCTGTTGGTCCTCGGGGTTTACATGGACTAACTCCTAGGCTGGGCTGGGGTTGAACACACGACCCCCTAGAAGTGGCCAATCAGGGTACTGCATTGCCCTGGACAAAGTGATTATTTTAGGTCTGGGTATGCGAACAAATCTGAGCCAAGCAGACTCAACTCCAAGAAGTCTCCTAGAAATGTGAAAAAGTAACTCTGGAGTTATTGAGGGGTTAAGATAAAACCTTACAGTGACATCTTGCGATGTTTGGAGATGAGAAGCATCCAGAAGAAAGCAGAGAGGGAGCGACTAAGAACTAATTCTGACGGCACCATTTGAGTCCTTATATCCAACTTGGCCAAAGCTGAGGCTTCCCTGGCCTTTTGGAGATATGGACCAAAAATTCATCTTTTTGATCGAAACCAGTTGGTCCAATCCCTTGAAACTCAGAGTCCTTGTTAATACAATATGCAAAAGTTTCAGTCCACTGTCTGGTAATTGGTATACAAGGAGCTGGGCAGGGACTTAGGAGGTAGCTCCATGTACCGCAGAGACAAACCAATCTCATTTCCCTTGGCGTCTGAGAAGACAGCGCAGACTGACAACCCTCGGAGATCAGGTTCACGGCGCTGTGATGAGAGCAGCTGCTGCTTGTATGGAAACAACAACAGGAACCCTGGGCCCAATTTACCCACACCTGGCGCTGTGCCAGGCTGCAGGGTGGCAAACTGGGGAAGGAGCGGATGCTGCTGCTGCCGCTGCAGAAGGGCTGTGCTGCTGATGCAATCCGGGCCCCGCTCTGCGATCAGCCAGAAGATGGCCCGAGTCACCTGGGTAGGGGGTCATTGGCTCCAAGGGTGGACATGGATGCTCCACACAAACAGGAAAAAACACCAAAACAAAGCCTGCCACGAGCTCAGGGCTGAGCAGTCAAAACTGGGCTTCCAGGAGAGGGGTGGGCCTTCCTTTGATGATGAAATGCACAGGGAAGAGAACACAGGCAGGGATGGATACAGCATGGGGGAGTGAGCTATGGACTCAGAGAGCCCGGTTGCTATCTCGGCTTCACTGATTTCAAGCTGTGTAATTTGATCCATTTATCCATGTCTCCTCTTAGCTCAAAACCCTCCAATGGCTTCCCGCTGCATTCACAGTAAAGGCTGAAATTTTTAGCAAGGCCCACAAGCCTTTGCATGTACCACCCCCTGCCTTCCCCTCTGGCTCTATCTCCTACCACTCAGCCTTTCACTCCTTCCACACTAGCCATGCTGGCTCTGTGTTACTTCAAACTCACCAATATGCCTCTGCCCCAGGACCTTTGCACTGGCTGTTCCTTCTTCCTGGAACACTTTCCCCCACACATATCTGCATGTCTTGCTCTTTTACTTCATCTAGATATCTCTGGAAATGTCACTTCATCAGACAGGCCTTATCTGAGAGCAGCTTGTCTTACCATCACCTACCTTGTGTGCATCCCTCTTTGAGATGTTACTTATTAATTCTTTCATTAACATCTGTCTTTCCCTCCTAGAGTGGGGCATTTTATTTGTTTTGTTCATTGCTGTATCACCAGTGCCTAGAACAGTGCCAAACACATAGCAGGTGCTGTGTAAATATTCGTTCAATTTATTTAGTTGTTTAATACATATCGCCTGAGCACTGACCTGTGCCAGGTGTTGATGAAACAGAATGGAGAGAGATAAGGTACCTACTTCTGTTGTTGAGAAATAGTCCTCCAGACAAATGAGAGAACAAGAAGAGGAGGCTGATTTCAGAATGTGGACAGTTCTCTAGGGTGACAAAGGGTGACTGAGGAACAGGATGTGTTTTTAATCAGGTGGTCTAGATAGAGGTGGAGTTGCTGAAATGGTGAGGAAACACATTCCAGCAGGTGTAGACGAGCAAGGAGCAGGAGAGTTCCGGGCTACAGGGAGGAGGAGATGGGTGGGGGATAAAGGCAGAGACGGAGGCGTGGGCGGCGTCTAAAGCAGAGACAAGGGTGGTGGATTTTCTTCTGAGAAAAGGCAGCCATTGTCCTGCTGCTTTCAGACTCGGTTTCATCTCTCCTGAAATGGACTTGACGAATACCCCCGGCGGGGAGAGGATTCAGCAAGGAAAGGCAAATACAATTCCTAGCCCAGAGCTTGGTAGATGGTGGGTACTTAATAAACATTAGCCCCTCTACGCTCTTCCCTGGAAAGAGACCCAAACTTGGTATAAGGTAGAAGGTGGCTGGGATATTCAGTTTCTGCTGCTCAAACCTAAAGGCTTACTGGTGGGAATGACCAGAAATGAACCTTAAGGATCAAGTAGGTTTCAACACAACTTTCAAATTCTCGCCAGTTCCTTTTTGAGTGCAGGGCAGACTGTCACTCTCTCCCCAGATGTGATCCTGTATTATACGAAGCATGCTGCCCGAGCTGGAAGCGTGTGAGTTGTCAGCAGAGTGAATGTCAGTATTAGTGGTCAAGAGAGATTGAGCAGGGTGTGTGTGGAGACCCAATCAAGCTGTGCCACACACTCTGCCCTGACAGAGGTCCCTGCTCAACACGTGGGCACCTGCTGCATCTCAGAAAGTAATGTGGGGAGCAGCGTGGGCCAAAAACACATAGGCAAGTCCCCTGGGCACTGCCCCAGCACCAGGCACGCCCATAACAAGTCTATTTGCGCACACAGGAGAGAGAGGGGAATTTCATTTTATTCAAGCAAAACGCCTCACTCATAGAATGTGCAACTGGACAGATCAGCCAGCAAGCCCCTGCCAGTAAGCAGGTCAAAACCTGCATCCTCTAAGACCCACAGGAACACGTCCCTAAAAATAGGTCTGGGCAACAGCCCCAAGCCTTGAAGAAAATAGATAGCATAAAACACTTAATTAGGAAACAGCTTGCTTGGGAGAGGATTTGAATACCTAAAGAAATTTTTCTGATCTAAGGGCTATTTTGTTTCAAAGAAAATTTATGTTTAGTTGGAATCTTAGGTCCATGCGACTGTCTTGCAAGCCACAGGAGAAAATGCTGCGTGAACTCGGAAACACCAACCAGTCTTTCTGCTCGTGAGCACCAATTGGATTTGGAGATTTCACCTTCTTGCAAAAGAATGCTTTCTCTGCAGACTAATCTGACACAGAGATAGGAAACGTGGACCCGTTCCTGCCTCTACTTTCTGAGCTCTCATGGACCCACCTTATCCGCACATCACTGAGTGACCTCAAGAGTGAGGATGGCAATAGTCAGGAAGCCTTCACGCGGGAGGTCGCATCTGGGAAGTCATCATCAGGAAAATAATCCTTATTAGTCACGGGATGTTCCTAATAACAAGAATTACCAGGGGAAACAATAGATGCAATTCCAATGTCCAATATTAGGAGAATTGTAGCACGCCAATACTATAATTACATACATGATAGCACTATATAGTCAAACAGTGGAATACTCAGCATCTGTTAGAATGTAAAAGATAATTTAATGAATAAAATGATATTTATGAAACATTAAGTGAAAAAGCAAAAATAAAACAAATATGAGCAATATGAACCCCTTAAAAAGATGATTATTGGGGCCGGGCCCGTGGCATAGTGGTTAAGTTCGGCACGCTCTGCTTCGGTGGCCTGGGTTTGCAGAACACGACTTGCTTATTTTGATCACAGTATCTTGTGCAAAGCAGATGCTTATTAATGTTCATCACATTGAAAAAGAAAAAGTGAGGTAAGATAACAGAATCGCTTCAGTGCAGAAGAAACACCACCAAACCTCAAGTGAAATCCTGGGTGTACGTGGGTCAAATTAAGTAGATATAACACCATAAAACTTTACTTCAGGAAACTCAACCTTTTCCTCTGGTCTAGAAGTGGAATTCATAATGAACTTGAAGGAAAATTTTACTTGGGACTATGGCATTGAAGGACTTTTTGTGAAATGTCTTTTCTAACTACCAATACACATTTTCTGTTTAAGTGAATGCTATGTATAAGTGCATATTAATCATTGGTATTTTTAATAAGTATATAAAAACATATACTTATGAATCAGCCTTAAGTTCAAAAAAACCCATCTGATGCTAATGAATTGATGCACGATCTCTAATCTTTGTAACTTAAAAATGATACTGAAAAAAATAAAAATAAGAATGATCCTGATGTGTCTGTCAACCGCACTTTGCCGGTACACATAGCCACTTTTGTGCCATGAAGCCAATGGATTCTGCTTTATTATACTGAGTTTCTTTGATCTCTGTCTTCCCCATTAAACTGTAAGTTCCATGACAGCGGGGACCATTGTCTGCCTTGCTTACCCAGTATCCCAACACAGAGCAACATGAACGGCAGATACATGTTGAATCAATAAATCAATGGATCTTGTCATCATATTATATTCCTATCAGGAAATAATACTTTAATTAATACACCACAAGAAATACTCATTATTTCTTGGTTCCTGTCTTATATCTTATGTTCATTGGTTTGCATTTTATTATCCCTTGAGTTTTTATAGCAAGTTTCCTACAAACCTTTTATGACACTAAGTGGAGCCCATGTAAATACTGAACTGAAAAAAAAACCAAAAAAACAGTAACTCATTCCAGAAAGTGGTCTCTGCTGGGGTTGCCTTTTTCCCTTCTTTGCCTGAACCACTGCTGATTTCAGATCTCCCAGGAGCCAGAGCCCAAGCCCCTGACACCCCAGCTCAGTCTCACAGGGGAGTAGAGGAGTCACCTCGACAGAGAACAGGGCAGCCCAGTGGCAAACCACAGGGGAGAGGGGAGCAGCAGCTGGAGAATAAGAAATGCCAACCGGAGTCCTCAAGGCTGGGGGTAGTGGGCTTACAGAAGCCAAGGGTGTTGCTCTCTCTGTCTCATGCCTCCATCCTGCGGTTCTATCTCCAAACCACTCTGGCAGTCTTCACATCTTCCCCACCACTGTCATCCCCTTTGTCCCAACAATGAGCATCTCTCCCGGCACAGGAGCTTCCTAACTTATCTTCCTGCACCCCCTTGTGTCCCGCCCCCCCACCACCCCGGTAATCACACCTGCCAAAGTAATGACCGTGAGAAGGAAATCAGACTATGTCACCCATCTGTGAAAAACCGCCAGTGGCTTGCCATCACACTTGGAAGAAAATCCAAATATTTTATCCTGGCCTATGAAGTCATACAGGAATGGGCTCCTGAGTACCTTGGACTTCATCGTGGGCCATACCCTTCGTTACCTCCTTGTTCATAATGTACCAAGAACTCTGGAGCAAACACGCCCCCCTCAGGACCTTTGCACTTGCTGTCCTCAGCCTAGAAGTCTCTGCCCTCAAATCTTGACATGCTTGGCTCCTTCTTCTCATTGGAGACTCTGCTTACCAGTCCCTCCTCAAAGGAGCCCTTCCTGACCACTTTCTCTAAAATAACCTACCCACGCCCAACCACATCCTTCTCTTTGATTATCTTCCCAGGAACTCCACTCTGTCTAAAATGATCATGTTTGTCTCACTCACTAGCATGTCAGCAACCTGAGGGCAGGGGCCTTGTCTGTCTTGCTCACCTTTATCCCCAGTGTCTGGTGCCCAGCACAGTGCCTGCATGAAAAAGATGCCCAATAGAGAGATTCTCAGGGTCTATATAGGGCAGGCACTTTATTTTGCAATAATTATAATAAAAGATAATATCTATCAACGATTTATAAGCAGACAACTCTCTGACATAGCTATTATTACATTCAATTTGCAAATGAGGAAACTGAGTTAAGTACTTGGAGTACTTGGATAGTGTACTAGGCTATCCAAGGACACTTAGCTTGTACTGGCAAGCCTGGACTTGAACCTAGTTCTCTCTGACTTCCAAGTCCACATTCCTAACTATCTCTATCCACTGTCTCCCACGTGCTGGTTTAGCATGTTGTTACTGTAAATTGAGCTCGAGGAAGTCGTTTATTCATGGGTTCACTCAAGAAGTATCTATCAAGAATGTCATGTGTCCTATGTCGTGTGCTAGGCTCTTCAGATATCTGTCCACAAGACTCCCACAGTCGTCCTTTTACTATTCAAAAAGTGGGTTTTGATCACTGGAGAGAGAAACTAAAGGAAATTCCTGGAATAAAAATAGCATTTGTGCTATTCTCTGTGCCAGGCGCTGACCCAGGCCCTCTGTATGTACTGTCTCATTTAATTCTCACGGGCAGCATTATTAGGCAGGTTATACTTATCTCAATTTAATGATGACGATTCTGAGGCTCAGAGAGGTTAAGTGACTTGCTCACATCGGTGGTAAGTGACAGAGCTTGTCTGTCTCCAAATTGTTCTCCTCTTTCCACATCACACATTGACCCTCGCATGCAGTAAGAGGCACTTCACAAATCTGTGTGAAATGAATAAATGAAGTCCCCAGCAAACCCAATTTGTGATTCAGTAAGCCATTTGCTTTTAGCCTGTCCCACATATTAGTAACTTCCAGCTATAAAAATGACTATTCTGGATTTGGGAAATCAGTTTTACTATCTGATGGCAAAATATCCTTTTTGCTAATGATTTTGGAGGAAACAATACCAACTGTTGATGCAAATCATAGCATTACTTAATTTATTTGAATTAATCCAGTCCTGTAACTTTCTGGGCATGGAAAGTTATCAAAGTTTACTAGTCTACAGTCAATAGTTTTCAATATCTGAAAATTCACCGTATACCAGGCACTGTTGACGGCCCTTTGTATGTATTGTTATATTTCATTCCAGAACAATCTCGTGAAATATGAATGATTATTATCCACATTTCCCAGAGCAAGGGGAGTCACAGAGAGATTAAGTGGCTGGCCCAGTGTTGCACAACGATGGGACTGGGGCAGGGGCGGGATTTCTGCCCAGGCATTCTGCCTCCCAAGCCCATGCACTGAACTCCTCCATTAACAGGCCTCTGGGACGCAGGGAGTTGGAAAAAAATACTCAGGACGGGCGAAAGTAAGTCAGGAAATCTTTACGCCTCCTCTTCAGTTCTCACAAATCCCTATCAAACTGAATCCAACAATGAGAAATAATTTCTCCCCAGGGTCTGACCCCCAAATGCTTCGAGAATGAACTCTTTGCTTCCCTCACCACAAAATTATTCAAGTGCTCAGAAGGCAATTGCTGGCCTCTGGAACCCAATCTCAGAACCGACGGAGGGCCTGAAGGATGGTCCTAATGATATTACCAAGTGGCTCTTCCCATTTTTGGCATCGGTCAAGAGCTTATGTCCAAAGATTATTCCACCAGACGGGTCCTGCGGATGTGATGGGATTAGCCAAATTTCAAAGCTTATTTTTGACCTCCAGCAGAAAATTGAGCACATACGCTCATGAGGGCCATGGGGACTATGGGAGAACATCAAGATTATTCATCGAATTAGCTCAAACATAATTGTCCTGCATGACTGGCGATAGAACTCGTCAGCTATAAACCTGTCAGAAAGCCATCCGCTCTAATGTTAAATAGAGACACGAAGCCATGTTGTTCGGAATTTGACATTTGTTGGACTTCAGCCTGCTAAGGATGCTTTGTATCCTCTTGGAGGAATTTGTCGAAAGTACAGAGTGGATAGATCAGAGCAGAAAAAGGAACCCACACTAGTTTCTAGAAATACCAGCTTGTGTGTATCAGACCTGCAACTATATCTTTTTCTTTGAGAGACCTATAAAGGTTAAAGTCACACATTTTGAATTTGTGTGTGTGTGTGTTTCACTACTCACATCACATGTGGATCGTTTGCCTTTCTACAACAGAGACTGTTCTCAGAAACGAAGGTGCCGCATACCTCGTTGAAAATCTTTGCTTCTTTTGCATAACGTGCTCTTGCCCACGTTCCCATGTGGTACAATAGAATGCAAAAGCAGAAAATTACAAATTTCCACAGAGAAAAGTCTACACAATGTCAGGGCAAGATTTAAGACTTAAGTAAATTACCATCTAGCCACTCTTGAAGATCATGATTCCCCCTTCCATAGCTGAGCATCTCAACTCTCGACACACTTTCCAGTTCTCCTCCTAAGTAATGAATGCCTTCTCTGTGCCTAGCTCTGGGTGCCTGCCTACCCACGCGTGCAGGAGTCACTATAAACCCAAACAACTCGAGTTCACCTGATGCACTCCACTCTAGATCCGAAAGTCTGTCACTGTTGTCTCACTTGTCTTCTTTCGGTGACTACTTGTCTGGTTCCTAATTTTTATGCCATTTTGGGGTAATTTTCCCCTTTTTTGTTATTGACAAAGACAGAGGAGGCTTCCTATAATTGTGGCTGACTGACAAGGCTGAATGTTGTTAACTCAAATGTTTTGATCTACACCAGAGAGGACCTCCAGGCTCCAGACACGACAGGCTGCACTAGCTCCTTCAGAGCTAGTCAACATTAAGTCCCAGTAAGGGCAGCACAAGCCCTTGATGAGCCAGTCCATAAACTCTCCCTTCTGCGGTGAGTTGGCACTAAGTACCAAAAACTTTAAAACAGACATAATCTCTAGCAATTCCACTTCTGGGGTTCTAGCCCAAGGAGATAAACAGACAAGCGTGCAAGGATATGAATATTAGGATGTTCATCTCAGTGTTGTTTAGAATAGGAAAAAGATAAAAAAAAATTACATTCCCAGCAATAGGGTTAAGTGAATAGGTTAAGTAAATATGGTGCATCCATACAACGGATATTTATAATCATTAAAATTTCTTATGTGCATCTTTATTTATTTATAGGAAAGATAGTCACCATAAATATCAAATGAACATTAGATTATAAAACTCTATTGTATTATACCATTCTCTATGTAACTGTACTGTCTATATTATACGTCTCTGTATAGAAAAAGCTTTTGAAAAGGCATAGTCCAAATGTTAAAAGTGGTGATGTCTGTGGGTGATTAATTTGTTTCTTACACTTTACAACGGATGTGTATTCCTTTTACAGCCAGAAGAAACAAAGGAATTTTTATTTTAGAAAAGCAATGTCCGTGGACTTGAGAGAGAAGCTTTTCATGTACTGTAATCCATTTAAAAATATTTCTATCTGATTATAAAGGACCACCAGCATAAACAATTGACCAGGAGCCCAGAAAACCTTCTACTGATTCTTGCTGACCATGGCTGTGTTTGATCTCGGCTTCTTGGCCGACTGAGTTAGAATTTGCTCTTTGAAAGATGAAACTGTGAATTTCCTGTTAGGCAAGACTCAGGCTAATTATTTCTTAAGTCCATTCTCTACTTCTAGTGAAACTGAAAACCCTAAGAATGGCGTCATCTGTAAATTTATTGTATTGTGAATGCATCTTCACCAAAAACCAACCATTCAGAGGGGGATAAAAGAGGTGGTTTAGCATAGTGGTTAAGAACAAAAAGTTTGAGACAGAATACCTGAGTCCAAATCTTAACTGTACCACTCACTGGTGGTGTAGCTTTGGCAAACCACTTACTCTCTCTGTGCCTTCATGTTCTCATTGATAAGATGGACCTGATATTGATAACGCTACCTGCCTTGTAGAGTGGTCATGAGACTTACATGAGGTGTTACAGGTAACTGGCACATGGTAAGTGCTTTATAAATGTTAATTACTAACATTATGGCAATCCAGCTCTCTCTTGAGGAGCACGGTGCGCTGGAGCTGGGCAAAGTCCCTAAATTATTGTTGAAGTCACCAACCTGACTCGCAGCTTACCCATGTGTGACCTGCTATTGTCCCTTTCCTGAATCCTGATGTGTTTGATCTCAATCTGTGGGCCTACTGAGTTAGAATCCTCACTTTGAAAGGCCTGCTCTCATCGTTACTTTCACCCTTATTATTTTATTCCATAGCCTTGAGTTTAAATCCCCTCCAGACCCAGCAATCTGAAAAGATACAAAAGAAGACAGTTCTGACCTCTTACTCCATAGTCATGACAAAACAAGAGTTATCTAAGGCGTCAGAGCAGAGGTCAGAAACAAACAGCTCCCACGAAGGACTTCATCCAAAGTCACATTTTTTATTTGGCATTCACAGCAGTTTTTTAACGTAACAAATTACTTTCCAACATTTAAAAAAGTGATACATATCACAATAACTCCTAACTTCCAGAATCCCTTAAGAAAAAGGAAAACTTCTCTCACTTTGAACTTTATAAGAAAATACTATCAGACAATAGTCTGTAACTGACTTCATGCAGCACACCTCTTTCTAAGATTCATCCATATGATTCACATAGCTGTGGCTCATTTGTCTTCATGCCTATATGGTATTCCATTGCATGATCAGGACATAATTTATTTTTACATTCTCCTATTAATAGATATTTGGTTCTTTCTAGTTTTTTGCTAATACAAATAATGTTGCTATGAATATTTTTGTACTTGCCTCCTTGTACATGCGAACAAGTCGAATAGTATACTGTTTTGGGAGATAAACCCACATGGTAAAACTATAAAGAAAAGCAAGGGAACACCCAATTGTTATAAACACCCAATTCAGGTGAGTGGCTGCTGCAGATGGTGGGGCACATATGACGGGGGAAGGTCACACGGGGAAACTTACCAGTATTTGCAATATTCTGTTAGATCCAGTGGTGGGCTCATATGTGTTCATTTTATTACTATGTTTGATAATTCACACATATATTTTATATATAGAGTCCTTCTAAGAATCCAATTAAAAATATTTTTGAATGAAACAAAAAATTGAGGAATCTAGCAACACTAGGCCCACATTCTCACAGCTGCCTCTATAAGAAAAGTCAAAGGCTGTTCAGCTCAGCACAGTTCTACCATCTCACCATTATATTACACCTGTCTGTTTATTCATTTGGGTTGCTTGCCTTTGGGCACTGGAGTTAATGATCCCAGCCCTAGAAGATGGTATAATCTTGAGTGCAGGCTGGAGGAGCCCACTTCACAAAGTCCTTCCTGGAACACAAACGGTGTGAAAAAGATATTCGTACATCTAGCAGTTCTCACAGTCAGAAAGGCCACTGTGGTAACCACTGAGAGACCTACCCCAACATCCATGGTAGGTCCAAGATCTGAATGCACCATCTCAGCCAAAAAATGTGACACTGAATTAAAGCTACCTACCAACAAGGAGAATCAAAGCAAAGAAAACAGTTCATCTTCCATTTCCTGTCTAGAAGTCAGAATTTCCAGGTCGAGGAAATGCATCCTCAACACGCAGCTTCAGTGAGTCATCAAACACTATGAATAGTGTTCTCACCATAGGGTTCTGATGCCCACATACCTATCTCTTAATTAAACAAGGAGATGGTTTAAAGACGGTCACAGATGGGATGAGTTTCTCATAAGAGTTCATTCTAAAGATGAACCCATGTTATTCTCAGCACTGCCTAGAAAATCCACTTGAGCTGTTCAGGTGAAGGAAGATGTGGTAGGAAATTCAATGAGCTCAACTTTCATGACTGATCAACTCCATCCTCCCAGTACTTACCCTATATGTGTGAGCAAGTGCCCCATATCTGTTATCCACCATCAACATTTCCCAACAAACCCCTAAACTGAGCTCAAGGTACAGAGGAGCTTGCAGATGGCCTGCAGTCCGTTGACTCTGCCTCTTAACAGCTCTTAAAACTGCTCGCTGTTCCCCATCGCCTGCCATTCCCTCCATCTCAACCACAGTCTGCTCTCACCTGGATAACTTCAGCAGGGTCCCCATTTTTCTCCTAGCTGTAGTCTTGTGTCACTCCAATCAAGTTGCTACCTTGTGAGCACTGTGACCTTTTTTTAAAACATCTAACCACTCAATCTTCTACTTACACAAAATCTTAAATGGCCCCACTGTCCTCTTTGCAAAGTATCAACTCCATAGTGTGGGTTTCAAACCCGTTCACGGTCTCTGCTCTTATCTCCCGCCCACCTACATTTCTAGCTGCACTCCAGCCAATCCCAACTATTTGCGGGTACCTTGAACTCAACATATTTTCACCCCTTCCAAATCTTAACACTTGTTATTCCTTCTACCTGGAAACTGCTGTTCTCTTCCTCCTTCCCTCCTTCTTCCCACTAGCTGTTACTCAGGCTTCAGACTTCAGTGTAGCCATCACTATCCCTGAGAAACAATTTTTTCTCAACTACCAAGATTAGATAAGGTATCATAAGGTGCACATGCTATAATAGTATATATGGTAGAACTATACGTATTGGAAGAAGCTATTTCTTTTCATACATGTAGATAGGAATATACATGTGTGTATATAGATATATGTGTGTGTACATATGAATACACACACATACATGCATATATTTTAAAATAAGAGTATATGGAAAGTACATGCCAACCCACAAACACATCCTTTGGCTCAATAATTCCACTTTTTAGAAGTTATTCTAGAAAAATAATCACAGATGTGTTCAAATATTTAGCTACAATTTTTTTTTATTAGAACATGGTTATGATAGAAAAAAGTTGGAAACAATCTAAATATCCAACAAAAGGGGATTTATTTAATGAATTAGAGTACATCTATTCAATGAAATGTGATTTTGTTGTTCAAAATGAGGTTCTGGAGTACTATTTAAAAATATGGAAAGATCTTGAGGATATATAACTAACTAGGGAGGGATATTACAAAATAGTAAATATTTAAAGTATACTAGTATTTTGGTAAAAATAAAAAGCGTAAAAATGTATGGAAAGGCAAAACAACAAAATGTTAACAGCATATTATGTGTGGATATAATAGTTAATTTTTTCTTGCTTGCTTGTCTGAATTTTCTAAGTACACCACAATAAACGTGACTTTTTTTTCTGACATAAGAATAACAGTAGAAGTTCTCTTGGCTTGTCTTTTTATTAATTTTTAAAAGAACATGAGAGGATGCTTAGGGATCCTGATTTCTGCAGGAATCTTAGGGCAATGATTGTTGGGACATGAGGTGGCATTACAGACAGGAGGACATCCAGACAAGTAAGGGGACGGGGGCACAATGAAAACCCATTTTGCCTTCTTGATCAACTTCGCAAACTTGATTGCAAACTGGTGCCAATTCTGATTGTACCCATGGACTCTGTCTGTGAATTCAAGCAACCTCTGTGGTGGGGGAAAAAGCTTTGGTTTTACTGACTCAGGGCCAGAAGTCATCTCCTGCTTAGAGAGGGGAAAAAAAGTGACAAAGAGCATCTGCAGGGCACAGGGGACACCTATGAGCTATACCACAGCCTCCCATGAGCTGAAGGGGGGATCTGCTTGTGCAATTAGTCTCCCTTTGGAGGACTTTGCATGTACCCCAGGGGGCAAAGAGGATCCATTCTGATACAGGAAGAGCATATATGAACTTGAATTTTTATTTATTTATATTTATTTTTTGTGTTAAAAAATAGTAATTTTTACCTCAAAATAAGAAAACATATATTGACACTGGTGCCCTGACTCATTCTAGATGTGAGAGTGTCGTCTATCAGGTGAGTGAACCTGTTATGAGGGGGGAGGGGAAGTTCACCCAGGTGGAGGGTTGACGTGACCTTGGATTTCAGCCTACCCCTGGGCAGGGCAGCATAGGCGTGCCCGTGTAGGTGCATGTACGGATTTTATTAACCAAGCTTCATGGGATCCATTTGGATCCATGAAGTTTTGCGTGCTATCTCAGCTAGGACAGTCATTAAAACCAAAGTAACTAAAAAAAAAAAGTTTACAACTAGACATTTGAATCAATGTATCATGAAGAGATAAAGCCAGATCCTCAAAAATTATGAACCATATTCAATCAACTTGCTCTCACTATGCAATTTTTAAAAAAATAAAAGCCAGAGGTTTTTTAATACTGTAAGTAGAATGAAATTTTATATATATGCACACACATACAATTACTATATATTTATGCATATATATAATGTATAATATATTGTATATATTAATATATAATATAAATATATATTATTTATATCTCCTTCTTTTAAAACTTCCATTTTGTACATATTTTAATGCAGCACATTTTTTACTTGTACAGTGGCATACATATAAAAATGCATAATATGCATATCCTAGGGCTTCCTGCTTAACAGTGACCTGAGAGACAAACACACAGCATTAGGAGCCCACTGGTTTCATGTGCTTTTGCAACCTAGACTGCAAGCTCTTTGAGATCAGGGACTAACTGCCCAGTTTTATGTATCCTGTTATCACATATGCCTGGTTCTGAGGCACAAAATAGAAGTTTATCCAATAAAAGAAATTTCTCTTAAAACACAAATTGGGAAAAGCCAGATTGAAAGGAGAGCATATGATCTGGCTTCCCCTAAAAACATGAAGTTTTGGCCTGACCCACAATAATCACCCCTCTCCATCATCCAACAGTTTTAAGATAAGATAATTATTGATGTATGTATTTATTTTGGTAAAATATCAAACCGTATGCTCTGGTTGTAACTACAGGCATGTTTTTTTTTCACTCAAAAAAATAAGAGAATGGAATGAATTCTCTCTCCTTCCCACCCACACTACTTCAGTAAGAAAAAAAAAACAACAAAAAAAACAAATGGCCTCCCCTTTATGGCAATTTGTAGCCCAGAGCCAGTTTTTAGACTGAGTAATAAATCCTGGAAAAACAGTGACTACAACGGAAAGGCTGACAGACATTTAACACTAATGGCGCAAACAGAGGGCACAGAAGAAAATACTCGAGTCAGATTCCCCACAGCGAGTGCTCACAGACTGCTCACCAATGTGAGATATTTTAGTGGACAATTTGCCCGTTCATAAACAGCAGAAAATTTCCAACATACTTGTAAACTCCAGGGAGAAGAAATTTCCTTGATATTCCTAGGAGTTGCCCACAAGTTTGGTTATCACTAAAGACTGACTTCAACTTCTTTTGCTATCATTGTTATTGTTTTTAACTATAAGGAACAGAAGTGACATTTGAACCATGACAACTTGATAACTAGTAAAAAAACAAAAAACAAGACAAACTATAATATTGCAACTGAAACTAGAACTAGGATAGCTTCATGTTAACACCACCGTCACATCTTCCAACACTTAAAACATCTAGTTTTTTAAATATAGTGTACCACTCTGTAGAGGCTAAAAATGTAAATTACAAAAGCTCACTTGATTGATATTCAAGATACCAAAGCGGAAATATCTCTGAACTCTGAGGTTTATATTGAGACCTTGATACTTAACAATTCAGAGGAAGAATATTTGGATAAAAGCCTGCCTCCACCTGCAATTTCTGTTATTTCCCATCGGCTAAAGGCTCTTCAGTTTATATCTGTGACCGTAAGAATAAGAAGCAACCTGGAAAGACCAGAAACACCAACCCTGAGCATTGCACAATGGACATTCAAAGGTTCTTTTAAATGAAGGTAAAATAACACACTCTGAAACCATAGCGATGTATCCACTGACAAGACTGTTTTATAATTACAGCAAAGCTTCCTTCCTGGGATTTGAAGGGTGGGGAACAGAGTGTTTTAGGATAGAAGAGAAACATTCCCAGGTGGTAAGAATTCACTTTTAGATGGAATGGGGGTAATTGGGAGCAGTCAGAGGAATACAGAGCTGCATTTTCCAACAGAGTCCTGGAAACCCAGTTTAGACAAGAAAGGAAGCAATCACAAATAACGCATGTCTATGATAATAAAATCATTGGACCTATTCACGTAATTATTCCCTACAAATATCGAAGATGTAGGCAGAGCAAAGATGACATTTTATCATCTCAATTGATCCTTTAGGCTCACTCAAGACAACTCTTACTTGACTCAAACATGTATATTCTGTGAACATTGTTCATGTCAGATGTGTGTACAATTAAATGTATATACAATTAGGTACACAATTATGCATCAAAAACCTTGGGTTCCAGAATATGAAATGAGCCAACATGCTTGGCATTTTTATGAGCAACTATGGATTTTGCAGACAGATTTACATTATAAGCGTTCTAAGGAAGGATCGGGAAGGGAGAAAACGGTGTAGATATATTTTTAAAAGATGCTTCCCGCTCACAAGGACTGAATTTTGAAGCCCACTCAGGCATTCTGCATGTACAAGCACTTTCTCTGGATATAATTTAAGGGCAGTTTGAAACTTTGGCCCAATTTGATCGAATATTGATAGACGGTCCAGTGAAACGTGGTATGGGAAGCAGTTACTTTACTGCACACTGACACTGTAAATTTGAAGAGACACTGTCAACCTGCTGAGCTCTGAAATTTACTTCTCTAAAAGGCAGATAAATCCCACGGCTAACGCTGGAGATCTGTGTTAAATATACATACTCATGTACCTTATGTAAGGTCCTCCACGATAAATTTCTCTTAGAGTCTAGTGCTAGGAAATAGTTTGTCTTTCCTGATGAATGTGTCTGCTTTCTCATTAGAGAATGAGGGCTCTGCGACTCATCATGTTTCTCTTTTTGCCTTTGCAGCCAGGAACCTCGGAATTTCATTTTGCACTCAGTTGTAGCAGCAATTCTTAGCTTAGACTTTCTGGTACAACTGATCAGTCCCTTCCTTACAAGCCTCTTATTCTTTTCTTTTGCTGTTTACTTTCATGATTTTATTTTTATTTCTGTCTTTTATTGAATGCCATCTCACATTCTTTTTGGAGGAAGGAAGAAGAGAAATAGTTAAAAACATACTCAGGTCCCAAGATTCCTTCAAGTAACCTCAATGCAACTTTGTTTCTAACTTTCACTTGCCTGAAACAAATCAAATATCTGGACACATAACTGTTACCTGATATACAAATGCAGCATCCCCTCTTGCCGCCTAGCACCCAGCTTAATTGTAGAGACAGAGTCAGATTAACCTGCCATAAAAAATTAGGGCAAGCCTCTTCCCCTCCAAGATGTTACCTGGACCCCTGCTGAGTTCCTGCTGAAGCAGCTAATCGCCAGGCGCACTTCACACCTTAGTGGGCTTTTAAAAAATGGAAAGCGGAGAGGTATATTTATCATAAGGAGGAATTACTGGAGGAGATGTTTTTTTTCCCTATTACCAGAGGGAGAAATTTGGTTCTAATTAGGCTGACCTGGAATTGTTAAGTAAAAGGGGAAAAAAAGAAAGAAAGATGGGAAAAACCGACCAGCTGTAAGGTCAGCAGAGTTACAACTTCCACTTAAGCCAGGGGTTCTCAAACTAGCCGCATCAGAGCTATCTCCACTGCGTGTTAAAACACGGATTGCCTGGCTCCAGCTCCGTAGTTTCTGATTCAGTAGGTCCGGGGTGGGGCCTGAGAGGATGAATTTCTAACAGGTTTCCAGGTGATGCTGATGCTGCTTAAATACCTTCACCCTTTCCCCATAAAAATCCAAACTGGGTCAGTTACTGTCCTAAAACCTTTCTTCTCCCCTTATTCAACCCCAGTGCTATTCCACAGCATTAGAGGAAGGGAGACAAAGGGAAGAGAAGAAACGGGAAGGGAGATATAAATGTGTGCTGAACAGAGAGAGTTGATTCCCACATTGGTATGAGTCACAATAATAACACATAGTTTTCTAGTGCTTACTCAGTCCATGCCCTGTGCTAAGAGCCTTATAGGCATTATTTCACTCAGTTCTCATGCTAATCCCACAAGGCAGGAATTGATGTTATCCCCTATTCACAGATGAGGAAATTGAGGCAGAGAGGGGTTAAGTGACTTGGCTGAGATCCCATAGCCAGTAAGTGTGGTACCTAGGGGCTGAGCTCATGTCTGTGTCTCCAGAGTCCATGATCTTAACTACCAGACTATGGAGATTTCTCCTGAGGTAGAAACAGAGACACGACACCTTCTTTAATTTTTATGAGATTCTTCATCCAGAAACACAATATCGCAGTGTAAGCCGAGGCTGTTCGCTGGTCTCTGGATTTCAGCTCCTGGATCTTCACAGCAGGTGTGCTCCACACACAGACCCTCAGAGCAACTGCAAGCACTTCCCGCATGAAGTGAGGGGTGGTGCCAACCAGTGACCTGGGACGCAGATGGCAATTGTTTCATTGGAATGTGGCCAGGATTTTAAGAGTAAGGACCTCTTCATGGGGCCAACCAGAGCCGCAGAGGCTAGTGGCTTCTGGCCTTTTTACAAGCAGCAGAAATGAAGGTGGTATTTCTCGAACTCCAGATCCTGGCTTGTAGTGTGAGCTGGGATGCAGTCCTTAGGCTCTCTGTGGCTTTTTGGCCATACAAATATCGGCCATCACCTTGTCCACAAGGATGCTGTGAAGTGTGCTAAATAAAATGAAATGTGACTAAGAAAAAAGGAGATTAGGGAAAGGGAACTATTGGTATGAAAAATTAAAATGGACCCAAAATAACAGTATTAATAACAACAATAGTAATGATGATGATGATGGAAAGAGTGACAACCAACCTTCATGAGACTTTCCCTACTAGACGAGCACTGCGCTAAATGCTCTGTCGATTCATGGATTCATTTAATCCTCAACACAAGCCTATGGATAGATTCTAATATTGTCCTTATTTTACAAACAAGGATGGAGACTTGGAGGAAGCGAGCAACTTGCTCATGGTGACACAATTACCAAATGGTGGAATGTGGATTCACCATCCAAGTAGAGTCCTAACCACTGCATGACCTGAGCTGGCACACGGGGGTCAATGTCACAGGCACCACCTCTGGACATTCAGTGGACAGTCCGTTCCGCCCCACTGGTATCACTCCGCTTCCTCAGCAAGAACCTGTGGCTGCTCCCCCCTCCTCACTCACAGAGGCCAGAACGCTGTTGAGTTTCAATCTTGACTCAGTAGCCACATTGGGGGTTGTAAACACAAATGGTGAAAGCTCCAGCCAACTGTTGCCATATAGGACAGTGGCTGCAGTGTTTTCAAATTGAGTTTTTAAGGAGGCTCTAAAACCAGATTGGTTGTGAAATATCCTGAGTTTTAAATGAAGCCTCCCACTAAAAAAAAACAAAACAATTTGGCAACTCACACTCACTTATTTTAAACACAGTGTGGGCTGAAGAAGCCAAATCTGTGGATCTCATTTGAACAGCAGGTCCTCATAGTTTGTGACCTCTAACCTATGTGCCAAGTGGCCGGAAAAAAGGAGGATGCATTTTGCCCACATTTCTACAAGTACAGTATGGAACATTGATCCTTTTCCCCATTTTCTCCCAATGTTTAGATTTGTAGAAAGGAAGCCCGAGAGGAGAAAAGCACCTTAAATTAGGAATCAAATATTGAACAAATGAGAGAGAAGAATGCATCTGTTTGAAAACAGTCTCCCAGCACTAATGACTAGGATCTAAAAATAATCCCAACACATTTTTAAATTGGAAGAACACTCAGAAAAATAAATTGAAAGATAAATTGGGGAAGACGTTTTTCACAAGGTGAAACAAAACAGGGTTCAGTATAGAGTTGAGTTCAGTATAAGAGTTGTGTCCTGAGTTAAGCTTTTTCATGATCTTTGTGGTACGCAAAGTGAAACCAGGAAAGGAGGCCAGAGAACGCGGGTCAGACACGAACTCCCGCAGAAGGGAAATGCAACATGAGAAAAGATACATTCAAGTTCACTCCTGCACCTTCAGGTCACCTGATTTAAAGGCAATGCTAGCATGTGGTGGGACAAAGACAAAGTAATCACTTTCCAGGTGACATGGGGGTGTTAAATAATAGTTACAAAATGCTGGAAGTTCAGTGGAGTCAGGTTTGTGTTTCTAGTTATCAGCCTGGAGTGACTATTTGCTGGCTGCCTTCCAACATCCTTCCTACTCTCCCCCTCCTATTAGCCTCGTTTCCATTAGAGACCTACAGGATTCTGGGAACCCAGACCCCACTTCCAAGTCTAGCAGTGGAGCAGGTGACCTAGGCTAAGCCCATCAACCCATTTCATGCCCCTGAACACTGAGATTGGTTTGGGAGCTTGGCATATGGTGGAAGGTGTTCTAATCACAGTGATTACCCACACAATTGCTGGGAAAGACAGGGAAATAAAACACTTCCTCTTTCCTGTTGGATGTGAGTGAGGAAGCTTGTAACTCCAGAGTTTTCTAGCTGGCATCTTGGGTCCATATGTCAAGGCAGCCCTAGGACACAGAAAGAAGTTGCATTCTTGGTGATGTTCTCGAACTGCTAAATCAAGCCTTCCCTGAAGTGTGAATTACCCCCGGTTTTTCAGTTAAATGAGCTTGTAAATGCTCTATAAACCAGTTTGAATTGGACATTTTCCTTGTTACTCACAGAAGAAGATTATTGGTGCAATGCTTATCTCCCTCACTAGATTGCAGAATCCTCAAGTTAAAGTCTGTGATTTTATTTAAAAATATCTACGTGGGCCTGGAATTGGAAATATCAAGATTAATAAAACCCCATGAGGGGTACAGAGTCTAATGGGGATGACAGATATGTTACATAACATGCTGTACAATGTGATCCTATTCCATACAAGGTGTTGGTGATGCACAAAGGAGGAAGTTCTTAACCATTGGGGTAGGGATGGCTTAGAAGGAAGATGATGGGCACTTCCCGAGACAGGTAACGTTTGCCTGTTCTCCATCCCATGGCCAGTCTTAGCCAATATTAGGCTGTTTAACTGACTCATTACATGAAAAGAACCAGTACTTTCAAACCTCCGTTAATTGTGTACCACTTTCACCTTTTTTTCACATCTGTGTGGTATTCTTATTATATTTACCTAATTTTGAAGATTGACTATTTTTAAACTTAAAAATTTAGTTAAGCCTCAACTGAAGCAATAGTATCTATTAGAGCATGATTTCTCCATGTTGGTTATATCTTTTTCAAATACACATTACAATAAATATGTAACTGTTAAAGAAAAAAAATGTTGGCCCATGTGCTACCTAAAATCATGTGGGGAATCGAGAACCACCAGCATGACATCCACTCCACTTGGAGAGATCCCGAATGGAAAGGCAGAAGGGACTTATCTAAGTATGACTGGTAGAGGGTAGTGGTTAAGCGTGGGCTGCAGAGTCAAGCAAACTAGAGTTGCAACCCAGCTCTGCAACTTACTAGATCTGACGTTGGGCAAGCTACTTAACTCTGTGCCTCATTTCAGAAAAAGGGGATTTATAATGCCCTGTACTTTACAGGGTTGTTGGGAAAATGCAGTGAGATAATGCATCTGAAGTGAAAAGCACAGATCCTGGCACATGGTCAGACATCAATAATGGTATCAATTATTGGGGTGATGATGACGATAACCAGCGTTCTTTAACCGCAGAGAGCATTAGCGTTGGGATAATAAGCAGCCATTTCAGTTCTCCTCTTCTTCCAAGTTCAGGGTAGAAAACACCTGCCCTGTATCCTTTGAATTTAGTTATAATGATGAGCAGAGGCCTTTCCCCTCCACTCATGCTTGATTATATAGCCTGAGTAAAAAATAAGTTTTTGTCGTAAGTCGTGATTTGGGGTTGTTTATGAAGGGTCGACTTCATAGACATGCAGCCTGAGCAGCCCACCATCCTCAACCCATGTTGGCTATGCAGCCTGAGCACAGGGAAATGTTTGAGATGCAAAGTCACGTGATTTGGGGGTTGTCTGTTACAGCAGCATAACCTAGCTGATCCTGTCTGATACAGGAGTGTAAAGTAGTAGTTGTCTTTTTTTCCACTTATTTAATTTCCATTTCTTGATTTCTAAGCCTCTCTCAACATTTTGGAAACCATAAAGAGGAAAACTATTTCTCTGTGGACCAAGAATGCTCATACCATGAATGGGGGCCAGTCACACGGTGGAAGGATACCCGTGCTGAGGGAGGGTGGAGAAAGGCTGAGGCTCTGTTTGCTTAAATTGCTTTAGTCCCCCTACTCAATTAACATTCGGCTAATAATCCCTTTCAAATGAGTCATTCTCACCAATTAAAGGCTGATTTGTTGCTAACTGCACCAGCTCATGGTGAACCTACCTTGTTCCCCCGAAACTGCTTAGTGATGCTTTAATGGAAGATGGGACTGTGATGGACTCTCTCTCGACAGTGACAAAAGAAGTCAGGAGGGGGGAGGAGGCAGGAGGGAGGCAGGAAGAGAAGTCCTAGGCAGTGCCAGCCTGAGTGATTGAATTGGAAAAAGAGCCATTCCTCGGGGTTAGCAAATGATTCTTCATCAGGCAGCAGACTATTAAGCACACCTAGATAATAAACGGATGATTTTCACAGTCATCCTGCGAGGTCCTCATATTTTCCATTTTTAAATTCCGTGTTACTTTTAAAAGATTCGTCCATTACGATGATTTACATCGCTGAGCTGAGACAATGATGCCCTTTAATGTCAGAGGCAGAGCATGATTATTTATCATTAAATCAGCCTTTTTATTATTTTTTTTTTATTCTTCCCTTCCTGGAAAAACCTTTGAAAAATACTCCTGTCATGACACAGATGGGTGCTATCTTTACTTTGAGTCCCTTGAACAGGGGGCCATGTGCAGCTCACAGCATCCTCAAGAAGAGAGGGGAGAGAAGCAAGCCCCCTCCCCAATTCTCCCCCTCCCACCCTGTCCCAGCAGTGTGATCACTCAAGAGTTAACAGCATCATTTTACTAGAGGGTGTCTAAAGGCATGGCATTGAATTCAGATTCCATTTATTCAAAAATAATGAGATAGAGGTCCCCATGTCACATTTCCTCCCTATATTTCAAATATAGCACTTTATTTATCTGTGCCACAAACATTTGTTCAAGGAGTGTTCTGCGCCAAGCGCTCTTGGAGACCATGAGAGTAGAGAGGAGAAGGAGACAGAAGATGCCCCTGTCCTCATAGTGCATATTCTAGTCCAGGGGTTCTCGATCTTGGCAGTATTGACATTGTGGACCACCTCATGCTTGGCTGTGGGGGCTGTCTTGTGCATTGTAGAATGTTTAGCAGCATCTCTGGCCCCTACCCATTAGAAGCCAGTAGCACCCTCTTTCCAGTTGTGACAACCAAAAATGTCTCCAGACATTGCCAAATATCTCCTGGGAGGCAAAATTGCCCCCCGGTTAATATCCACTGTTCTAGTGGAAACAAGAAATGAAATATACACAACAAGATAATTTCACACAACAGGAAGTGCTATTGAAGGAAATTCAATCTGGAAAGGTTGAAAGAGGATGGCTAGGAAGAGGCCAGTTCAATGAAGTGGTCAGGCAGCTTCACAGAGGAGGTGACAGGGAGAATGCTGAGGAGAAGCCAGGCAAGGAGAAAGAGCATCAGAGGTGGAGGCGAGAGCAAGTGCCAAGACTGGGAGGACAAAACGGATGGGCCGTGTCCGGAAACAGAAGGAAAGACAGAGAGGCTGCTGTGCGGGGTCCAGGGAGGGGATGGTGTTATCTGATGCTGGAGAGGTTGGGAGGTGGGCAGGGGAGAGGCCAGGGTAAAGAACTGGGCTTTAAGTACAGCGTGGGAAGCCACTGGGAGTTTTAAGCACAGGAGTGATATTACAAAATGTATCCATTCATTCCACACATACTAACAGAGGACTCATTCTGTGCAAGGCAGCATTCTGGGGAGCCGGGCTTGAGGGAGTGGGGAGGGGGCAGAATTTGGTAAGATACAGAAACAATTAAGTCCCTGTCCCTTACCTTGAGGGGCTCCCAGTCTATTGGAAGACACCAACATGTAGGCCAAAAAAAACGTCATAAATGCTAATACAGATAGATACAAAATGCTGTGGGCACATTTCCTAGAATGGAAAGAGGAAGGGGGAGGTTCTTAGAGGAAGGGAGAAATGGAGCTTCAATCAGGAGGGGGAGGGAGGATGGAACTTGATGCAGGACTGAGAACACTGCCTAGAAAACCCTGAGTGGCAGGAATCTGGGCGCATTGGGTCACTGCTGAGTCCCCACATCCCAGCAGAGTTCCTGGTTGGTAATTAATACTCGATAAATGGATGGCAAATGAATGGACTTTTGTGCATTCTCCATGTGTAGGGTGCTTCTCTAGTCACTTCACACGCTGCTATGGACTGAATTGTGTCCCCCCAAATTCATATGTTGACGTCCTAACCCCCAATGGGGTGGTGTTTGGAGGTGGGGCCTTTGGGAGGTAATTAGGTCATGAGGGTGGAGCTCTCATGATGGGATTAGTGCCCTTATAAGAAGAGACATGAGACAGCTCTCTCTCTCTCTCTCTCTCTCCCCTCCCTCCTTCTGTCCACCACCTGAGGAAATCAGGACCAGAGCTCTCACCAGAACCTCAACCATGCTGTCACTCTGACCTTGGACTCCCAGCCTTCAGAACTATGAGAAACAAATGTCTGTTGTTTAAGCCACCTAGTCTGTGGTACTTTGTTATAGCTGACTAATACCCACACATTACTCCTTCCAGCCTCACCATCCCTGTGAGGCAGGTAACGGAAGGGAAGCTCCACGACAGCAGAAATGTTGTCTTCTGTTTTCATTCCTTTAACCCCAGTGAATTCGACGCTACCTGGCACATGGTGGTGTGTCATAAATATTGCTTGAATGAAGGAATATATAAGCCTGAATGCAAAGCAAAGTTATTTTTCAATGATATAGGCAATGGTAAGCTATCATTGATAATTAAATAAGTTTAATTATTTTTTATGCTTCCTCTGTGCTTAGTACTACTTACTATGGATTATAGCATTTATTCCTCATCATTTTTGCATTAAGTTCCAGGGGATTTCATGGTGAACAAAACAGATGTAGTCCTACTAGCTCAGTGAGGGGGACAATATTAATAAATGGATGATGGGACTCCCATCTAGTCTGGAGGGCACAGTCAACACTCTATAAATATTTGCTAAGTTGACATAATTGAGAGCTGCTTCCTGTTCACACAGAAAACAGCTGAACTGCCAGGCTCATGTCATTTTACATACTTTTGTATCTTTTCTCTGTGTTTCTCCTCCTCTTATGAAGGCTACTTCTGGCTATCTTTTCATTTGTATGATAAAAATGCTTGATCTCAAAAACTATTAAGGGCAGAGATGAACGTGACATTTTCATACAGGAAATAGCCAACTTTCATCAACGAGGGAAGTAATTGTTGGGAAGTCTTCACTTCTTTTGTCTCAATTTGGATAATAAAACCTTTCTGGGAAAGGTGACCCAAAGGAGAGAAAGACTGGCCTGGACGTCCCCCCACAACATTTTCAATACAATGGTTACAAAATCTGAAGTGGCCCATGAATATTAGTGTGTGAGGCTGTTAGGTAACTTTTTCTTTTTTCAATCAAGCCGAGGTGAAACAAGAAAAAAAATGTGAATTTTTATCAAGTATTCAATTAAAAATCATATCCTTTATTCTGAGATTATGAAGGGATAGTTACAGTTAATGGTGGCTTGTTTTCTTCTTTTATTTTAATGTTTTTACTTGGCAAAATAAAAAAGAGAGCCACCTGGAGTTAATTTCCTAAACATTTTGCTGTTCTTTGAAATCCCAAAGAGTGGGACCCACTGCTGGGAAGAGCAGTCCCAGCGGGAACTGGGAGATGGGAGGGCAGAAAGAGGAGTTGGGAAGGGACGGTGCAGGACCGCGACATGAGCAAGTGGAGAAAATGGCCTTCTCCAACAGTGTATGTGCGTGTGCATGTGTGTGTGTGTGTGTAGGGCCATAAAAGGAGCTCATTTAAGAAAACAAGGAAGTCCTGGAGTGAAATAGAGACGCGCACCCTCCCAAACCAAGGGAATGTTCTAAACTGGCTCGGCTGCTTGGGGGTCTGGGAGACAGGTAACAGACCCACGCTTCTCAAAATTTAGTGCGCATTTGAATCCCATGGAGATCTTGTTAAAGTGAAGATTCTGATTCATTAGGTCTGGGAATGGCCGGAGATTCTGCATTTCTTACAAACCCATGTGATGGCGACACTGCTGGTCTCCAGACCATATTCTGCATAGAAAGGAGTTAGATGACATCTATGAATAAAGGGCTGAAGAAGGGTGACCGATTGGCCAACTGGAGAGAGGGCAAGAAGAAGGGAGAGAGAGAAGAAAGGAAAGTGATGGAAGGTGGTAAGGGTCAGACAAATTGAACTTGAGGTGCTTACAGATGTCAAAGTGAGCCCACTGGTAATTAGGATGCAAAGCCTACCTGTCAATCCTGAGTAGCACTGATTCGTTATAGAGCTGTTCATCGCAAAATATTTTACACGAAAATATAAATACATATATAGCAGTTCTCTCAACAGTCCTGGGCCATAGTGTAGTCGTCAAGAACGCTGGCTTTAGAACCAGACCTTCTGGGTTAAATCCAAGCCACATCACTTCTGAGCTGTGACACCTTATTTCTCAACCTCTCTAAGCTTTGGTTTTCTCCTCTGTGATGTGACAATAATTGTACCTACCTCATAGCTTTCTTTTGTAAAGTTTATAGAACACTGCCAGGAACAGAATACAATAACCCCATTGGGAAAGCAGACAGAGAACTGACTGCAGAGTGACTCAAAGAGGATGAGCCATCTACTCTTTGGCCAAAAGATACAGCATCAAGGAGGCAGCTGTGGGGTTGTTTGGTTTTCCCAGTTTAAAGAAAATAGCTCTCAACATTGACCAAGGGGAGCTTAAAAATTGATTTTAATTTTCCTCCTTATAGAAATACATGTGCTCATTCAGCCATCTGTTTATTCAATCAATCAAGAAACAAACATTTCTTGAGATCCTACTATGCTCCAAATTTTCCATGTTCTCCTAGTGCCATTTGATAGTAATAAAATTCGTTTTCAGAAATGTATTTTGTTAGTACACTTTTCCTGGTGCAAAACTGTATTATTCTGCTAGTTCTGGACTGTTGGGATTATATAGCATAAAATAAGGTCCTGGCTTTTTATCAATAGCATAATCATATTGGATTGGATGAATGAATAGGGTTGGTCTTATTTTATTTAAAACTTTGGGTTTCTTTATCCTGCCATTGTTTCACTGGAAAGAAAGGTATTCAATAATTTGTCATTGGTATTAACCATGAGATTCTCAGCTAAAGTGCAATATTTGAAGTTGGAATCAAAAGAGGATGCCCAGGATTTACACTGTAGCTTCTGACATGTGGGAGCCATGCACAGTGCACCACCTGTACACTCATTCATGACAACTCTGCTCAACTCATTAACTTAACGCAGAGCAAACAGAGGATTTTACACAGCAAAATTCAGGCCAAGCTGGATCAATGTATTTCCCTGAGATATATAAGACACACTAATAGAGAAAGCTATTTGAACAAAGCTTATCAAATATGATATTCACTTTTCAATTTTATTGGTATTATTGTTTGTAAGTATTTCTGTTTAAATGGCCAGATTTGATTAAGTTATAAATGTGGCTGTTTCATTATGATTAAGTAAATCTTACAGAGAATATGTTACAGGGAAAATGTGCAACTCTACAAAACAAAAGTTTTCCAGAGGGGAAAATAATTCTACTTTAAGCTTTCAGTTGGTTGGAAAATAAGACTAATAAAATTGGAAGGATATCAATTAGTGGCGATCTGGGGGAAATCTTTAGCTTTTCAGGTTTGACACTCCTAAAATATGTTCGAGGTCTTCAATTTACAATGCAATAAAGTTGTTTCATTCTACATACATAACTATATTGGTGGTTAATTTGCTCTGTTTTTATAATCACTGCAGCAGTGAAGCTGTCATTTTCCCCCTTGTGACATGTGTCTCGGTTTGTCATAACTCAGCCCGTCAGCATTTTATTTTGTTTTGTTTTGTTTTGTTTCCAACCCCATTGGCCAAGCAAAAGAAGACCACTGACCTCCCCCCTAAAGGTCGGAGGCCGGGCACATGCAGAAACCCACCAGAGGAACTTGCAGCCAGCTGGTTCTAACCACTGGATGGTAAAGTCACACTTTCCTCTCTGACTTAGTGGTGCTGTGGGCGGGCAGATTTTTCCCTTGCTCTGCTTCCTTCAGAAGTGTGTGCTTAGACATGGAGGATTGTGTGGGTGGGCTTTTGATGATCCAATCAAAATGAAAAAATGTTCAAAAATCAGTCTTTTCTCATTCTGTCATGTGATGGGATGTGGCGGATGGTTAGGAATTCAAATTCTTCGACTCCACCCAAACAACTGTTGAATGACTTGTTTTGTTGATGGAGGAAGAGATGGTCAACATCTGCTCAGAAGGATGAGGCAAGAACAGGAATACGAGGCGGGAGTAGACTCATGGGTGAGAGCCTTTGTACAGTCTAAAAGACTAAGAGAATCAACAGTGACAGTGATGGTGATGATGATAAAATTCACAACATCCCAAAGGCCTGAGATGCCATGGAGCCAAAACAGCAAAACCAAAAACAGAACAAAAGGATACAAAAAAAGTCCTCTGAGCTCTCTATTTGGGTCTTTTTTGGGATTTGTGCAAAAGGATTCCTACATGGATGGAAATAATCTGGTGTTTTTGGTGATTGTTCCAAGAGCCTGACATTTGCCATTGAAATAACATAGAAATTTGCCTTCAACAAGATATCCTAAAAGTCTGAATTCAGACAGAAGCTTTTTGGCTAAGAAAATCTATTTCCTTAGTCTCCTAAACTTTTGAGTTGAAAATAATATCATTGAAAGTTTATGCAACTATTTCTCTCTCCCTGTTTTTAAAACAAAATAACTGATCCCTGTCGCACTTGCCTAACTTGGCCCTTATATTGACTACTTTTTCTCTAAAATTCTTCAAATTCCTTATTATCATTTCAGCTCCTACACTGAGTTAAAATTGTGCCACTAAGCTCTGTTTTTGACATTCGTTTTGAAAATGCTTTAAGTAGCAAGTGTCAATTCCCTTTAAAATATGACTAGTTCATTAGAATCATTGTTTAATCCCCCCCCCTTTGCTGAGAATATCCTGTCCCCCAAAGTTCTCCCTGTCAGGGGAACAATGCTCTCCCAGACTCTTAAGCCCTTATAAGCCTATCAAACGCCTCCTCCCACAATTTTATTCAACCAGGGGAATTTTCTATTTGCCCAGGACAAGTGAGCAATTCATTATTTCAATAACTGCCCTGCCCATGTCATTCCTGAAGAATAAGCCATGAATTAACCACAGGCTTAAGTTCAAGTGACACCCAATCCCCAATTACCCAATTAATATATTCCCGAAATGCCTTTACTTGCCTTCTCTCATCTCTCTCTATCCAGTGTGCTGTCTCTCTCTCTCTTTCTTCATAAAGACTAAACACACTGTTCGCACCATTAAGAAAACCATGCTCAAAACTATAAACTGTGCTTTCATTCTCAATTCTATATTCAAGGCTAGCCACGTATTGATTTAAGTTAATCTTTTTAGCCTTGAATATCAGTATTAACCTCCACACAGTTCAATGGAATTGGTTTCTTGGTGTGAGATACAAAATGCTTCTGTCTTTACAAATAGGCTTGATGAAGTAGACACGCTGACACATAATTTATAATAATATACATTAGTTTTGTGAGTAGAAGATAGGAACACAGCCAATGAATGAATTGGCTGTGTTGTGGTATTTTATTATTTTTTAATTATTTTAATTTTCCTCTCCAAACCTAATTTGGATTTTAATCATTAACCATGTCATGTTCACAATCATTCTGCAAATACTCAACTAGATATCTGGATATGCCATTTGTGTGTGTAAACACACATACACATATACACAGAAACAACATACACACATGTACACATAGAAAGATACACACATATACACAGAGACAGTATAAACACATACACGCATGTACCATAGGATGAAGCACACACACACACTTCCTTTCATTCTCTCGGATGACTCTACCATTCCCCTCTATCTTCCAGCACATTCTAGGATGGTAACTAATTATTCTATGCCAATGTTTTCACCAAGAAATTATTTTATCCAACACATATTTTCTACAACTTCCTGCCTTTCACTTTGGATTGCTTATGCCATATTCCTCCTCTTTTTTAACTCTTTGTAGTTCAGTTGCTATACTGCAAGAAATCTTTTAAAAAAAGACCAAACACCTTTATGTGTCCTTGAGGCCCAGTAGGATTTCCCAGCCTCTTCCCCTACCATTGTTTCCCTTTCTCATGTGATCTGGTCATGCTAACCTTCCTCCAGTCCCTACAGGCACCCTGCTCTCTCCCACCCCAGGACCTTTGCACCTGAGGTCCTCTTGGCCAGGAGTTCTTTGTTCCCATCAGACCTCTTCAGTTTGGTCAACAACTCCTCCTCCTTCAAGTGCCAGGTTCAATGTCACCTTCCCAAGGAAGCCATTTTCAACTCCCCAGACTAGGGCTGTTAGACATCCTCACAGCAGCCCTTACTCTTACAGCACCAATCACAATGGCCATTAAAGAATTATTAAATAATTCTGTGTTTGCGAGAGCCACGAAAGCACTGACTAACAGTTTTGTTCACTAATGTATTTCCAGTACCTGGCACACAGTAGGTGCTCAATAATTATTGAATGAATGAATGAACAACATTTAAACTCTGTATAAATCAGTTTATATAGGTACTCATTCTTTTATTGTCTCTTCTTACTCTCCTAACTCCTATCCAATTAACTTAGAAAAATCCTATTTTTCTTTTTGGTCCTTGTTAGAGCCCAAACAAAATAAAACATAATACCCCTTCTCTGCCACCCAGGATAACTGCTTAGTATTAGAATAATGCTATTTATGCATCTGTACCAAAGAAAATGATAAGAAAGAATGAAGAATGAAAGACTACATATATCTCTAATTTGAGGTCACAAAACGGCAATACACAACTTGAATTCAGGTGCTATATGTGTTTTATTCAACTTGTACTGCTCAAAAAATTTCTACATTGCAATTTAGATTTCTGAATCCCTTGAAAAACTAGCAGAGCTGGCAAACCAGATGATGCATTCCTACACAGTGACCACAGGCTGGAGCTGAGTAGCCACCGTCCACATTAGAAGGGGCTGGAGTTTGCAGTACTCCACAGTCCCCACCACTCCCTACTGCCTAGCGCTGAGTCTATCTCAGTCATTTACTTCCATGCCTGGCACCTGTGGGTACATAAGCTTGTGCTCCTGTTGCAAATTCTTCAAAAGTCCATGGAGACTTCTTTCAGAATGGCTAAAAAATTTGTATCTATTTCGCTATCTCTTTTTGTCATAAATACTTAAGGTTGGGGTAAAAACTTATTTTTTTTTTCTGTTTAATGACAACTATTGCAATAGTGATATAAGTTATTTTTCAGTATGGATGCAAACATTTTTTGTAACGATGTGTGTTAAGTAGAATTCTGTGGGTTGGTCTTGGAACAGATCAACTGATGCAATTTTTATAATGTTGAACCAAATCTTATACCTGTTTTTTGAGAAGTAAACTTCCAAACATTAGACTTGAAGTAAATTACAACTGAACCAATTGTAAGCATTTCGAGTGTGTGTGCGTGCTCACGTGAGTTATATGA